>NW_027362764.1:196774746-198024746 GCF_046119375.1 Phyllobates terribilis
AGGCCATCTATAATAAGCTCCACCAGATTTAAAATTACTAATCATGTTTATCTGTATCTTGACTGGAAAATAATTTGGGCTTTGTAACAGTGTGCAGCACTGATCCTATTAGGCCATCTATACTAAAGCTTCACCAGATTTAAAATTAATAATAATTTTTAGCTGCATCTAGCCCGGAAAATAATTTTGGGGCTCCGAGATGCGCAAGACACATAAGTGCCTTCTTGCTGCACTACCTGCAGCATGACCCTCATATTGTCAGAATTCGAAGTAATCATGACTACTGGGTTGCCACACTCTTAGATCCCCCAAACTTTTCGATCAACCTTTTCATTTTAATAAAGACCAAAAAAATGGTCATTTTTGAAATTATAAGCATTAGCAGGTTGTTAGAAACTGAAATCAAACAGTTTTCAACTCAAAACTTTATTCTAGGTGATGTTACATTTTCACATAGGACCCCTTGTTCGAAAGGAGCTTCTGAACTCTCTCGTCCATTGAATTTGTCAGGTTTTGGATGGTTTCTGCTTCAATTGTTTTGCATGAGGACAGAATACCCTCCCAGAGCTGTTGCTTAGATGTGAACTGCCTCCCGCCATCATAGACACTCCTTTTAATGATGCTCCAAAGGTTCTGAATGGGGTAGAGGTCAGGGGAGCATGGGGGTCACACCATAAGTTTGTCCCCTTTTATGCCCATATCAGCCAGAGATGCAGATGTTTTATGTGCAGCATGAGATGGTGCATTATCATGCAAAAAAATGATCTTGCTGTGAAATACACGGTTCTTCTTCTTGAACCATGGCAGGAAGTGCTGTTTGAGAAAATCCACATACATTATGGAGTTCATCTTTAGCGCCTTCAGGGATCCTAAAGGGGCCGACAATCTCTCTCCCCATGATTCCAGCCCAAAACATTACTCCACCTCCTCCTTGTTGGCGCTGTAGCCGTGTTTGCGTGGGGTGTCCATCAACCAGCCATCCTCCACTCCATCCATCTGGACCATCGAGCGCTGCACGGCACTCATCCGTGAACAAAACAGTTTTGAAATCAGTCTTCATGTAATGTTTGGCCCACTGGAGCCGTTTCTGCTTGTGTGAAGTGGATAGAGGAGGTCGACAGGATGGCGTATGCACAGCTGCAAACCTCTGAAGGACCCTGCATCTTGTTGTTCGGGGGACGTTGGAGGCACCAGCAGCTTCAAAAACTTGTCTGCTGCTATGACAAGGCTTTTTTGCCGCTGCTCTTTCAACCTGACGTAATTGCCTGTAGGAAAGAGTCCTCAATTTGCCCTTATCAGCACGCACACGTGTGTACTGTGAATCAGCTACATACTTCTTGATTGCCAAGACACTTCATCCTGATCATCGCACAATGTTGATTGTAGTCATGCCTTGACCTAAACACTCCACAATTTGTTGCTTCTCAGCAGCCGACACATCCTTTTTCTTTCCCATTTTGGCAGAAAATGTAGGCTGCTTAATAATGTGAGAGAGCCTTCTTAAGTAGTCTTGCCTTTCATTGGACACACCTGCCAAACTAATTAGCACAGGTGTCTGCAATTGCTTACAGTGATATAAAGAGCCCTGACACACATCACCATCAATGAGTTTAACTGACAAACAAACAAATTCTTCCCTTATCACTCCTAAACACTTTTTGCATAATAATTTGGAACACAGTGTACATGTGCTTTTCCACAAAACACCAGTGGTTCACGTAGTGAATCTTACAGTTCTAACTTGCCAACCGTGGTCTGTATGGAGTTGTTCAATAAAGGGCACAAAATTAAGATAACATAGATGGGAGAGGTCTCTATGAATAGGAATTCCTAAGTATTTGATACCCTGTGAGGGCCAGGCAAAGGGAAAGTTGGACTGGATGGAATCCTATATGGATTTGGGGAGGGAGACATCGAGGGCCTCAGACTTCGCTGCATTGATTTTAAAATTTGACCATGTAACAAAGTGATCTATTTCAGCCATAACAGCATGGATGGATATATGTGATTGAGTGATATATACTAGGACATCATCAGCAAATAGAGAGCACTTGTACTCGGTGCCTCCCACCTCAATCCACCTAATATTGGGGTTATGGCGAATTGATGAGAGCAGGTGCTCCGTCACTAGGATGTATAAGAGAGGGGACAGAGAACATCCCTGCCTTGTCCCATTGGTGATTGTGAAAGGTGATGAAAATGTTCTGACGCGCCCCCTGGGCCTTGGGACACCCGGAGCCGGACCCTTTTTGGTGGATGCTGGTGGTTGTAGTCTCCATGGCGGCGACCCGGTTCTGTGGCTCAGGGCGGTCAAACCAGTGGCGGAACTATTTATGTGGTTTTGATGTTTAAATGTCCGACTACGCCACCCGTGGATTGCGGTCAGAGTGAACCGCCGCTCCAGGGCAGACCGCTGAGGCTGGTGTTGTGGGTGCAGCAGAGTGTAGCATAACTCCCCACGGGAGGAGTATAGCCTCAGGGCAGTGTATGCGGAGGATGGGGGTGATGGTGCAGGGCAGCAGCAGTAACGACACGGAGTCAGTGATGCAGTCCAGGGCCTTTACTCACAGTTCTTATTATCCAGACCACGTCTGCAGGTAACGGCTGCCCACGTCGTACTGTGCTCACCAGGTGAGGGGCTCAGACAACTCCCAGATAACTTTGGAGCGCTTCACAGGACCCCCTTTGTGTGTCCTTTGTCTGGCCTTTCTTACCAACCCTTCTGTCCGGCTGCCTCAGGCCTCCTCTTGCTAAACTTGGCGCCAGTTTCCCTGACCCTATGTGGTGCCTTCCTAGCGGGTGTAGCGAGGGGCTGCGCCACATAAAATGTCACAGCCTCCTGTTTCTAGCTGAGGGTCGTTTCCTGCCTCCACTAGTTTCGGGGACCGGTCTCCCCCTTTGGCCTGACCCCTCCACGCAGGTGGATTCGGGCGTGCGGTGGCGACTCGCCCGTCCGCACCCCTGGGATCCCTTCGTTCCTCGTTCCTGAAGCCTTCTCCGCTCCTCTTCCTTCCTTCTCCCTCTTCCAGGCCTGGGCCTCTGTTACTAGGCCCGCCTCCGGAGCAGAGCTCATGCAGAGCCCCTGCTCCCTGCCACTTCTGCTCAGACTTCTCTGCACTGAACTAAGATGGTGCCCACCTTTTATACTCCCTTCTCAATGCACCCAGGAACTGCTTCCTCCCTGCTCCTGCACTACAGGGTTCCCCTTCCTCAGTGTTCCCTCCCCCCACTCCAGCCAGGGACAGGGACTGTCGTGCCCATCTCAGGGGCATATTGGTCGCCCTGCCCCACGGCAATGTGGTGTAATGCATGCAGGTGTCGGGTCCTGATCCACACTACATCCTTACCTGAGAGTGAGATATCACACCTCTGGGTGAGGTGCAATACCTCTGTAGCAACCGAGCCCTCAGGGTGCTACAGTTCCATTTATCTTCAGCCTAGGTGACGTATTGCGATACAGGGCCGTGATTTTGGCTATAAAAGGGTCCCCTAGACCCCTACCCCAAGCTTTTTAAGAGAATCATATATGGCGTGCCAGGAGACTCTATGGAATGCTTTCTCAGCATCCAACGAGAGTATCTAATTACAAATTTTTAACTGCATCTAGCCCAGGAAATACTTTGTGCCTAGTAGCAGTGTCTGCTAGTCAGCGGATTATCCCGGCTGTTAAGCAAGCTACACCACCTGTAGTTTGGACACTTAATTTTTTCAAAGGAAATGCTTCGGGACCACGGGATACTCAGTGAAGAGCATCAGGAGGCACCCCAAGGCATAGGGGCTGGGACTGGCAGTAGGATGCCTTGCGGTGGACAGCCGTGCTCGATCCTTATAAAAGCTTTTTAACTGCAGCAGCTTTAGTGGACGCTACTGGAGCTGGAATTACGCGGCTGCTGGCATGAGACTTGCCCTCCAATAGATCCTTGTAAATGGATTTAAAGTGTATTCATTCAAATTAGAGAGACAATTTAAATTAAAAAGCTTAGAGCTGCCTCCACCACAGGGGGGCTCGCTCGACCCACCAGCGGACAGGCACCAGTATTGGAAGAGGGGGGCTGGCCGTCAGGGTTCACCGCGGCTCTGGCACAAACCCGGCGACGCGGAGGTGGCACGGGCAGGAGCGGACTGAACGTGTCGGCTTCTCACTTTTTGGATTTTAGAAGGGCATGACATGCCTATATCTGTGTCTCCCCCTCCTTTTACTCCTCCACCTCTTTTCTTTTCGCATGACTATATGTACTTGTCACTTTTCCATGTGTTAGTTGTGTCTTCTGAGCAGTTTGTCAGCTTTTGGACACCTTTGAAGGTGTTTTCTATGTGTTTCTATGTGTTTTTGTTTGCCTGCCATTGGTTTTAACGGTGTTCGAAGGTGTTCGACGAACAGTTCGGCGAACACACGGGTGTTCGACGAACCGAACTCGAACACTACGGGGGTGGCTCAACACTAGTCTTATCCATATTTGCTTGCCTCCTGGTAAGGAAATTGTTTCAGGTCGATGAAGTTAAGTTTGACTTCTGAAGATTCACCAACCCAGAGATGTCAGGATCTGAAGCGTTATTTGTACATGTTCCCTGAGAAATGGTACAGATGGAGCCATGATTAAGAAATTGTTGAGATAAGGACTGATGCATATGTTGTTTTCTGACAAATGCTACTACCTCTGCCATGATTTTCATGAACACTGAACTGGAAATGAAGAGTCCGCTGCCCTTGAATGATCGCAAAGCTTAAAAATGTTCGATACGCTGGATGCATGAGAATATGGTAATAGGCATCTTGCTAATTGACCGTTGCATAACATAGTTTTTGCCTATCAGCGTGACGCTGGATTTTATGGATTCCATCTTGAATCTTCAGTAGGCAATATAATGGTTTAGGAACTTTACATTTATAATTATACAGTAAGCTTCCCTTGGTTTCTTAAATATAGGCGAGAATAATGTCCTCTGCTGTGCTCTACTTCTGGAATTGGCGAAATAACCCCACCCCTGACGTCTGCAGATCTTGGAGACTGTACATCAGAACCTTCTGTAACTTTTGAGATGTAAGGGAGGTTATTCCTAGGCTTTGTGGAGGGTAGGAGGAGATCTCAATCTTTACCCCCACTCTGATGAATTCCAGAATGCTTTGGTCTGAGGAAAAGAACTAAGATTTATCCTACATGTCTGGCGTCACTTTCTATCCTGGTGCTGGTTTTGAAAAATGTTCCTACCCTACCCCTCCAGCATCCCGTTTTCCCCTTTCCTCTGTACTGTGGAGGTTGAGTCTATGATGGATGAAAGGATCTTCGCCTGATGACTTTCGGCTCAGGTAGTGACTTTTTTTTATCAGATTCCTTTTCCAATAACTTGTCTAGAGCCTGAACACGTATTTCCCTTTGAAGGGAATGGAGCAAAGTTTGGCTTTGGATATGATATCTCCGTTGCACATCTTCAGCCTAAGTGCTCGTATTGTTGTGTTTGAAAACACAGAGGACCTAGCTGCTACCCAGAATGACTCTGTTGAGGCATCTGCTAGGAACCCTGTAGCCTTCTAAAGGAAAGGTAAGGAATAGTGTTGAGCGAACATGCTCGACACTGCTCGGTACTCGCCTGAGCATCACGCTACTCGGGATTTTCGGCGAGCACCGAGCATTTCTGGGTTCCTCGGGCGGGAGCTCGGGTCTCCGCCCTGTATGTTTGGCGCTCTTTACAGAGCCAATAAACATGCAGGGATTGCCAGCCAGTCACTGTAATGTCGCAGCCATGTTGTTTGTGGGCATTACAGTGATTGGCTGGCCGCACAGCGTCACCTCGAGTATTTAAAATGGGGCGCCGCCATCTTGGACACAGTCGCTCCGGATTAGACAGTGTAGGGACAGCGCTGCTGATTTAGGGAGAGATATAAACTGCAAAATAGTTAGTGTAGGGTCTGTAAAGGCTGCCAGAACAAACAAACAGTCCTTTTCAGGACTAATATCCATCCCAGATACCAGGCAGGCAGGCTGTATAGGAGACACAGTGGTTATACCAGCAAACGCTGCATTACAGTCCTGTGTGCTCCTGTTGCTGAAATTGCTGGACTTAGCACCAGGTGTCGGGGGCCAGGAAAAATCCTTTTTTTTCCATCTAAATCCTCCTTTTTTTTTCCTCCTTCACACTGTACAAATACCCGTCTTATTAACCTTTTCGTGTGTGTCCCCCCCCCAAAAAAAAAGCGTGTCTCTGATTTTTCAGACACAAATATAACTGTTGAAAATAGTCTAGTGTAGGCTAGAGAAACAGAAGTGTTGTTTTGCACTTCCACGGTTCAAACCTCTGTATTATCCATTTTGGGCCATTTGTATCTAAAAAAAAAAACAGTTTGAGTGTGTCGCTCACTGTTCAGCCGCAAATATCTCTATTTAAAAAAGTGTGGTATACCCCAGTAAACAATAACTGTGGTTTTGCCATCCCACGGTAAAAAATCTCTATTATTCAGCTTTTGGTAGTTTTTTCCGTAAAGAAAAACAGTAGTGTCTCCTGACTGTTGTGACACAAAAATATATCTGTTGAAAATAGTCTTGTGTAGGCCCGACATCCCAGTGTGGTTTCGCAGTTCCACGGGTCAAATCGCTGTACTATCCAGTTTTGGGCCTTTGGTATCTAAAAAAAAAGCAGTTTGAGTGTGTCGCTCACTGTTCAGCCGCAAATATCTCTATTTAAAAAAGTGTGGTATACCCCAGTAAACAATAACTGTGGTTTTGCCATCCCACGGTAAAAAATCTCTATTATTCAGCTTTTGGTATTTTTTTCCGGAAAGAAAAACAGTAGTGTCTCCTGACTGTTGTGACACAAAAATATATCTGTTGAAAATAGTCTTGTGTAGGCCCGACATCCCAGTGTGGTTTTGCAGTTCCACGGGTCAAATCGCTGTACTATCCAGTTTTGGGCCTTTGGTATCTAAAAAAAAAGCAATTTGAGTGTGTCGCTCACTGTTCAGCCGCAAATATCTCTATTTAAAAAAGTGTGGTATACCCCAGTAAACAATAACTGTGGTTTTGCCATCCCACGGTAAAAAATCTCTATTATTCAGCTTTTGGTAGTTTTTTCCGTAAAGAAAAACAGTAGTGTCTCCTGACTGTTGTGACACAAAAATATATCTGTTGAAAATAGTCTTGTGTAGGCCCGACATCCCAGTGTGGTTTCGCAGTTCCACGGGTCAAATCGCTGTACTATCCAGTTTTGGGCCTTTGGTATCTAAAAAAAAAGCAGTTTGAGTGTGTCGCTCACTGTTCAGCCGCAAATATCTCTATTTAAAAAAGTGTGGTATACCCCAGTAAACAATAACTGTGGTTTTCCTCTTCCACGGTTCTAATCTACTCTTTATTACCCTTTTTCCATTGATAGTGCAAGTGTAAGCTATTTTACTTCATTTACAATGGGCAAGGCGCGTGGCAAGGGACGTGGAAGTGGACGTTCTGGTGATGGTTCGTGCAGAGGACGGGGCCGTGGCCAAGGTGAAAATGTGCCACAACCAACAGCCACATCTTCTCGCTCCCACTTCTTGACTGAATTACTAGGGAAGCACAGAACAACACCAGTATTGAGAACTGATCAGTGTGAACAGGTTATTAATTGGATAGCAGACAATACTTCCAGTTACCTGGGCACCACCACCTCCGGTCTGTCTTCCACACGGTCAACTCTTAGTAGCCGTGAGTCTCGACTGCATACTCCTCCTCACCCTGATGCTCCTTCCTCCCACCATGCCGAGTGTCGTCAGACAGCAAGTGATCCCACACTTGGACACTCTGAAGAGCTGTTCACTGGTCCATTTCCATATTTGGGCCCCTCGCCTGATACGCTTGAAGTGGTGGAAGAGGAGATCCCATGTTGCGATGCCCAAATATTTGAACAGCCACGGCCACAGGAAGTCGACGTTGGCAATCTGTCACAAGAGGTGGACGATGATGAGACACAATTGCCAGGAAGTGAGGAGGAGGATCGTGGTGCGCAAGTGGAAGAGGAGGAGGTGGTGGATGATCTAGTAACTGACCCAACGTGGAAGGAGGACATGCAGAGTGAGGCCAGCAGCACACAGGGGGAGGGAGGCAGAGTACCCCAACAGGCAGGAAGAAGCAGTGTGGTGGCCGCAGATAGAAGGCAGTCAACCGTTCCCCGTAACACCAACACGAGGGACGTTGCCAGTACAAGCGGTAGGTCTTCCAGAGTCTGGAATTTTTTTAAAGACTCTGCTGATAACCCCAAGAAGGCCATATGTTCCACCTGCCATGCCAGCATCAGCAGGGGTGACAAAACTACCAGCCTGACCACCACCAGCATGATCAGGCACATGACAGCAAAGCACCCGACTTTGTGGGGCGAAACCCAGGGTCCACGACCAGTGTCAGCGGGTGTCACCACTGCTTCTTCCACTGTTGTGTGTGCAATAGAACCCCCTGTTGTGTGTGCAAGGCAATCCCCTGTCCATACTGCATGTAAAGATGCCCCCTCCTCTCAGTCTTCACTTGTTATGGCAGTTTCTCAAGAAACAGCATCAACGTCCACGTCCACGTCCCACCGCAGCGTTCAATTGTCCATATCCCAGACCTTTGAACGAAAGCGGAAATTCGCAGCTAACGCCCCACAGGCCACAGTCCTAAATTCGCACATTTCACGACTGCTTGCATTGGAAATGCTGCCTTTTAGGCTGGTGGAGACGGAATCCTTCCGCAATCTTATGGCGGTGGCCGTTCCTCGGTACTCGGTCCCCAGCCGACACTATTTTGCCCGGTGTGCCATCCCCGCATTACACAAGCACGTGTCCCAAAGCATCTGCCGTGCCCTCAACAACGCAGTTACTGGGAGAGTCCACCTGACAACGGACACGTGGACAAGTGCTTGTGGCCAGGGACGGTACATCTCTCTGACGGCACACTGGGTAAACATAGTGGAAGCCGGGACCCAGCCGGACCTTGGGACGGAACACATCCTCCCCACACCGAGGATTGCGGGCCCTATGTCAGTCAGAGTTGCCCCCACAGTGTACAGCTCCTGCGCATCCTTCTCCTCCTCCTTCTCCTCATGTTCAGCCTCCATCTCAGATATCACCACATCAGTTACAAGCTGGAAGCATTGCAGTACTGCCTCCGCCAAGCGGCAACAGGCTGTGCTGAAACTCATAAGCTTAGGTGATAAACCTCACACTGCTTGTGAGTTGTGGACAGCTGTGAAAGAGCAGGCAGATCAGTGGCTGAGACCGCTGAACCTACATCCCGGCATGGTCGTGTGTGACAATGGCCGTAACCTGGTGGCGGCTCTGAGGCGAGGTGAGATCATACACGTACCATGCCTTGCTCATGTGCTTAACCTCGTGGTTCAGCGGTTTCTTAAATCGTACCCCGAGTTGCCAGATCTGCTCGTGAAAGTACGCCGCCTGTCAGCTCATTTTCGCAAATCGGCTACAGCTTCCGCCGCCCTTGCTGTGTTGCAGCAGCATTTGCAGCTTCCGGCACACCGACTGGTGTGTGATGTCCCCACACGTTGGAACTCTACCCTCCACATGTTGCAAAGGATTTGTGAGCAGAAGAGAGCAGTTGTGGAATACCAGCTGCAACAAGGCCGTCGATATTCAGGTCAGACTCCACACATAAGACCTCAGGAGTGGACCTGGATGTCTGACATATGTACCATCCTGACAAACTTTGAGGAGGCCACCAAGATGGTGAGTAGCGATGACGCCATCATTAGTGTCAGCATCCACTTGTCTGTCTTTTGCAACGCTCTCTGCAAAGAATTATAGAGGAGGCATTGCAGCCAGAGTATGATGAGATGGATCAAGAAGCCGTAGCGGGCGATTACACACAGCCCAGCCTCATCTCATCCCAACGTGCATTGGGGGACAATGAGGGAGAGGAGGAGGAGGAGGAGGAGGAAGAACAGGAGCTGCTATCATGCGTTGTAGACGGTAGTACCTGTACAAGTGTCATACTGTCGGTTCAGCGTGGGTGGACTGAGGACAGGGGGGAGGAGGAAGAGGAGGAGTAGGAGAGCATGGTCAGTCGTCATCTTGGTGAGGACACGGAAATCTTGCCCGTTACCAGTCTGGCACGCATGGCTGACTTTATGTTACGCTGCCTTAACCGTGACCCTCGCGTTGTCAAAATGTTGGGTGACAGTCATTACTGGTTGGTGACACTTGTAGACCCCCGCTACAAGGAGAACTTTCACTCTCTTATTCCTGAGGTGGAGAGGTCTACAAAAATGGGGCAATACCAGAAGGCCCTTGCTGCAGAACTCTTACAGTTCGTTGCCCAACCAAGGCATACTGGCGAGAGAGATGCAACTCCAATCCAGCAGAGGCAGGGGAACACTGTCAACGTTCTGGGACAGTTTTCTGACACCCGCCCAGCTTACAGGCCCTGAGGCGCGGGGTACTCTCACAAGGAGTGGAAAGTTTCAAAAGATGGTGAGGGAGTACCTTGCCGATCGTACCAGCGTCCTCCGTGATTCCTCTGTGCCTTTTAATTATTGAGTATCCAAGCTGGACACTTGGAATGAACTCGCTCTGTACGCCTTGGAGGTCCTGGCCTGCCCTGCCGCTAGCGTGTTATCGGAGCGTGTTTTTAGTGCCGCTGGGGGAATTATAACTGATAAGCGCACTCGCCTGTCAACTGACAATGCTGACAAGCTGACCCTTATCAAAATGAACAAGGGCTGGATTGGGCCAGACTTCTCATCACCACCAAATGACAGCAGAGTAACATAAAGTCAAATCCACTGTGTTATTTCGGGAGGTGTATTCACATGCACCACTTCACACCCACACATGGATATACACTTCCTCGTTTCGGCTGTTTAATCTTCTTCTCCTTATCCTCAGCCTCCACCACCACTATACCACCAGGGTGCCAGCATTGCAAGTTCCTCCGTCCTTATTTTTGGCAGCTTTTGCTTGCTAGGCATAAGCAAATACTATGGGACATCCACTCCCCAATAATGGGACTTATGTTTATAATTTTACTGTACTGCATGGCTCTTGTAAGGGGCATTGCAAGTTGCTCCGTCCTAATTTTTGGCAGCTTTTGCTTGGAAAGCATAAGGAAATACCATGGGACACCCACTCCCCAATAATGGGACTTATGTTTGTAATATGCTGTACTGCATGGCTCTTGTAAGGGGCATTGCAAGTTGCTCCGTCCTAATTTTTGGCAGCTTTTGCTGGGAAAGCATAAGCAAATACTATGGGACACCCACTCCCCAATAATGGGACTTATGTTTGTAATATGCTGTACTGCATGGCTCTTGTAAGGGGCATTGCAAGTTGCTCCGTCCTAATTTTTGGCAGCTTTTGCTGGGAAAGCATAAGCAAATACTATGGGATACCCACTCCCCAATAATGGGACTTATGTTTGTAATATGCTGTACTGCATGGCTCTTGTAAGGGGCATTGCAAGTTGCTCCATCTTAATTTTTGGCAGCTTTTGCTGGGAAAGCATAAGCAAATACTATGGGACACCCACTCCCCAATAATGGGACTTATGTTTGTAATATGGTGTACTGCATGGCTCTTGTAAGGGGCATTGCAAGTTCCTCCGTCCTAATTTTTGGCAGCTTTTGCTTGGAAAGCATAAGCAAATACTATGGGACACCCACTCCCCAATAATGGGACTTATGTTTGTAATATGCTGTACTGCATGTGACGCTCCCCCTGGGCCGTGTGTACACGTGTGTGGGATACCCGGTGCCGGGTCTCTGGGGTCTGTAGTCTCCGTGGCGATGACCCGGTCCCGTGGCTCAGGCTGGTCAAACCAGTGGCAGTCTTTCTTAGGTTTTGAGGTTAATTGTCCGACTGCGCCACCCGTGGATTGCGGTCAGGGAGTACCACCGCTGCGAGGCAGACCGCTGAGGCTGGTGTTGTGTGCGCAGCATAGAATGGGATAACTCCCCTCGAGAGGAGTATAGCCTCAGGGCAGTGAGTGTGGATGATGGGGGTGATGGTGCACGAGCGCAGCAGGAATGACTCAGAGTCTTTGCAGTGCAGTTCAGGGTCTTTACTGATGATTATAAGGTAGACCCTCCCGGGAGTACTGGCTAGCATAAGAGGCCTGGTCAGTCTGTGAGCAAGCAGGAGTTCCCCTGGCCAGGTGGAGTTGTAGGCCTCCCCATCTGTCTGCACTCTTCCTGGCCACCTTGCTGTAAGCGGGTAGAAGTAGCCCACGTCCCTGAGTGTACCGTGTAGTGCTCACCCGTATGGCTGGTGACTTGGGGCCTTCTGTTAGCCTCCGCTTCACGACGGCGGTGCTGGTCCCTTGCTTGTGACTGAGGCTCTGGGCTTCTATGGCCAGAGGACCTGAAATCCCCTGCCGGCTGGTTTCTGCTGCTGGATATATAAGTCCTCACAGCCTCGGACTCCTGTGTCCGGTTCCTATTGTCTTCTGCCAGGGCGAGCTCTGCTCAGCTTCCAGCCCCTGGTCTTTAGCTCCTAGCTCCTACAGAGCTCCTTGCTGTTACTTTCCCTTGCTCTCACTCTGACTCTGACTGTTCTCTGACTCACTCAACCCCGCCCCAGATCCAGTTTATAAGGGCAGAATTCTCCCCTCACAGGATTGGGGCAGAAGGATGTTGCATGTTTAAGGGATCCTGACCAGGAAACCTCCCACTTGCTCTCCGACGTAATAACTCTATTACTGTGGTGACCAGACCCCTGGGGTGCCACACATGGCTCTTGTAAGGGGCATTGCAGTTCCTCATAATTTTTGGAAAGCCTTCCATTCACTGCTTAGGCCAACAGTGCACGGGAGACCCAGTTGCTATAAATGGAAAAAAAGGTTTAGTTAACGCCCTCTGACCTCCATGTCATTTCCAAGTGGCATTGGAGTGGCTCGAAATTTTTGGTAGGCATTGCACTCACTGTATGCCCTATAACTGTGTAGCCGAACCGCTCCTTTTGTTACAGAAACTTATCCTACAAGACATATCTGGTTGACTGGCCTGATATTGATGTGAATGGTCCCTGTTCCTCCTGCTCTTTCTCCTTTGCCACTACCTCATCCATCATTTATCACCTGAAGCTTTGTTGTAACGGGAATCATAGAACTTGGATAGTAGCAGGAAAACATCCAGCAATCCTCGGAGGAGGTAGGATATGCGCCAAAACGCTGACCACCTCAGGCCTAGCCGCTACTACATACATGCGCTTGCATTACAACAAAACAAAGCAGATGCTAACTTCTATCATCCTCATCATGCTCCTCACCTTGGCACTCTCAACTCCCCTGATGGAGAAGCCAGGGCCAACCGGAGGATTCTGATAGTCCGGTGTGCTCGGCCAATGCTGCCCTAAAGCAGGCCAGGCTAAGAAAAGTGTGGGAAAGGTTACCGGGACAAATAGGGGTGGCTGGGGACCGAGTATGGACACCCGGCCACCCCCTGGAGGCTGGGGAACAAGCGGGGACACCCGGCCACCAGGCGGCTGGGGACTGAGTATGGATACCAGGCCGCCGACACAGCCATGGCGTGGTGGCCACATTCCGCCTCCACATGCCTAAAAGGTCCAATTTAAAGTGCAAGCAAGCAAGCAGTATGGTATTGCAGCCTGGGGGTGGGTGGGTGGCAGGCTGCATACTTGAGCTTGTATTGCAAGGAATGGGGGAGGTACAATTGAACACTGACCTGGGACTAGAACTTGCATGGGGATAGTTGCAAGTCTGCATCTTCTGATGCGGTAAGGATCACTTATGATGGGCACACTTTTAGACAGTGACCTGGGAGTCAGAGATGCTTCCAGGGGTCTTCCCCATGCGGTTCCCTTGTCTTTTCAGCACTTTATGCATGTGTCACACAGCACATGGCCAGATAAGGTTGTAAAATGTTAAAATGACATTTCACTGTGAATGCATTTGTCATAGTTGAAAGCAATACAAAAGTGCAAAAACGCATAAAAAATGCTACTTGTGAACACAGCCGAAGGTGTGGAGGAGTATTTTTGTTTTTGGTCATTTATTTTAACTTATACACAAGTCTTTTCCCTGGAAAGGATGTTCCTTAACATATTTCACAGGAAAAAAGTTTCACTTTCGTTTTTGAACGTTTTATTGTGAGCCCGTAAAAGTGGCTTAATACCTCTGACCGCGTTGTTGACAGCAGTGACCTGGGGGTCAGAAATGCTTCCTGGGGCGATCCCCATGCTGTCCCCATGTCATTTGAGCACTGTCACCGTCGTCTTGGGCACTTGTTAGGCTTTTAAAAGACTGCTGGGGGTGCCACCGCAAAAATGCTCGAGTCTCCCATAGACTAACATTGGGCTGTTTGCTCGGGTCGAGCACCCAAGTATCACGGCGAGCTCGGCCCGAGCTTCGAGCACCCGAGCATTTTAGTGCTCGCTCAACACTAGTAAGGAAGCTAATAAATCTTCTCTGGGAGTGTCTATGCTGAGGTGATCCTCGAGTTGATTCAACCATCGGAACATGCACCTATCCACACAGGTGAACACTACATTTGTTGTTTATGATGCTGCCGTCTCTTCCCACACCTTCCTCAAAAGGCTATCCATCTAAAAAAATAATATTTTTTGGCCTCTTGGTCAAAACTTTGAGTCAGGGTTAATTTTCCTTCCTCCAGCCAATCTTCCGTGATGGATGCATGGGCTTCTGAGTCTGAACTCTGCTCAAAACTGATCTTCCTCTTTATTTTTAGGTGTCACAGAAACTGATTAAAAGGCTAGGGAAGCCTGAATTTCCTGACGCACCATCCTTCTTAACTCCTCCATTAGGGATGGCTTTTCCTCCCTCGCAATCTTTTCTGTGCACTCCTACTTTATGGAAGGATGGAAGCTTCTTATTACAAATGACACATCTATGGCCCATAGATTTATCTTTAGCTTTTGGTGCAGGATCCTTGTCCCTCTGAAAGATGAGAAGGTGGTAATAACCATATCCTGCTCCAAACGTGAGGTCTACCCTCCCCAGGATTACTTATTGGGCCTGGGTTTGTGCTGGGTTCAGCAGATGTGGAGCAAAAAGAAGAAGCACCCTCCATAGACATAAAGGATCTGTCCTATCTTAGTGTCTTCTGTGAGGGTCATTTATAGCAAAATGACTGTGACCCAGCATCCCTCGGATGTGACTCCTCCCCTTCCTGTAGGATCCCCAGGCTGCCTCAAAGCTGGAGGAGGCATCTCTGCACATCATCAGCATTATTTTTTCCATTGATTCTGTTTTCCTGCCTGGTGGAGCCTATAAACACTGTGCGTTCCAGGATGGAACGAAATTGGAATTGACATCAGCCGAAGGGGACAGGCATCCAGCATCACTTTTGGTGCGCTCACTACACGCTGGCATTATAAGGAAGGAGTCTGGGGAGCTACGGAAAGACCCTAGCCTTCCTCCGTTCAGCATTGTCCGGAGGAGAACATAGGAGTCCCGATCGTCAGGGACACGGAAGCAGCTGGTAGAGGAGGAAGGCAGAGAGATCTACCTCACTGCCCGGCAAGTCCAGGTATTTTTACCCCTAGTGCCAGCTGCCAACCGCAGACCACCAGGCTGACCTCTTCAGGAAAAGCACTGAGGATAGGAGGTAGGAATAATAATCTTTATTTTTATATAGCGCCAACATATTCCGCAACGCTTTACATACATTATCATCGCTATCCCCATTTGGCCTCACAATCTGAATTCCTTATCAGTATGTCTTTGGAGTGTGGGAGGAAACCAGAAGGAAACTCACACAAACACGGGGAGAACATACAAACTCCTTGCAGATGTTGTCCTTAGTGGGATTTGAACCCAGGACCCCAGTGCTGCAATCCACAGTGCTAACCACTGAGCCACCAAGCTGCACTAAGGGGCTATTTAACTTCTTTGTGTTTCCAGTCCCTACTAGGGCAGGGAGGCAACCTCCTGTTGTGCTGTAGTGGAGTGTGATGGGAAAAAATGTATTTTGTAATTGCGTTTCCTTAAAAATTGTGCCTCCTATATACACTGTATTACACCGTCTATTGCTGGCGGCAAAATTAGCTAACTGGGTTGGCCACATTATCTTTACTTCAACAGATGTGTTGAGGACATGATTTTTCAGGTACACCTTCACTTTAAAAGCAAGAATACAATTACATTAAAAAAAAAAAAAACATGAAAAGGGAATGTCAAATGAACACAAGGTATCCAGATAGGTGATAACTTACTGATCGGTGGGGGTCTGACCGCTGAGACACACACCAATCTGAAAAAAAAAAAGGGAATTTTTATCTGACGGGGCACTTTTAGCCCTGTTACAAAATGGACTGGAAGCTTGGATGCTCCATCGCTGCTCCATTCATTCTTCATGGGTCTGATCAAAAAAGCGGAACACACCACTCAAAAGCCCAGTAGTGATGAATGGAGTGGCAGTCGAACATGTGCACTGCCGCATTATAATGTAAAAAAAAAAGGGCCCTGTTCTGCCAAACAATAGAAATAGACAATGCAACACAGATGGCAAAAAGTACAACATTTTTCATCAAACTCAGTAACAAAAAAAACAAAAATGATTTTTAGCCTCAAACATGAGCAAAAAAATAATAATAAAAAAAATTGTCCCCAAAGGTGGACAAACTACTTTAAAGGAGTTTATATACAAAGGAACAATGTGTTTGGTCCGTGTGTCAGTTTTTACCATTAGTAATTTTCTTGTATGAAAAGATAAAATTGTAAAACTTCTCCCATCCACTACAATGCTAAAAATTGACAGCACATGAAAGAGAATTTGTGCTGACAGTGATTTTTTACAAACTATATGGGTAATTTTGATCAGTGGCTCATCTCAAACAACAAACATTTCTCTGCTTTATTTATTTTTGCTGACCACTGTGACAGAGTCACTGGTGTTATTTGTGAGGGGAGTTATGTTTCACTATGGCTGCAAGCCTTAGTGAACTGAACCTACAACTTTTCTCCAGCATGTTATATATTGGGAGTTAAATCCCATTGCGAAGGGAGTGGTTTTGTGTGAATGACATAGAGATGGGAAGGAGTCATTCACCATACCCCCCCCCCTCAGGGTGTGGCTGAGCAAGGTTAAATGCTCAGTCTCTTTTTTTATCTGTCTCCAGGCTGTGTAACTCAGCTCAGAAGGAGCTGAAGTTTGCGTCAAATTAGTGCAGGCGAACCAGTACACATATGGACTGTGTTACCATTTGTCTTTTGTTATACCTTTATGCCAGCAAGACTGAGTATATTTTGCTGAAGTCTGCAGTGCTTTATGCTGACATAATAAACCTGCAGACGAAACCGTTCCGGTGCCTACTTCTGACTGCAGCCGTGCGAGTCGCCTTGCCACAGTTGGTGTGAGAGTGTGAGCAAGATTCCAGGAACACGTGTACCTGCCACAGGGATCGGTGGATGTCCTGGGTAAAGGCCGCCAGCCAGCCAGAGATGTCAGGCTGCATGGAGGAGCTCCTCAAGCACCTGCTACAGAGCCAACAACAGCAGCATCAACAGCACTTGCAGAGCCAACAGAACATGCAGCAGCAGCCCCGGGAGCTACACCAGCAACGAGAGCAGCAGCAGCAGAGACAGCAAGTACAGCAAGAGACCAATAAACTCCTCATGCTGCAGATCCAACAGCAGCTATGGCAGATGGACCTCCTAGCAAGGGAGATCCGCAGCAGGGAAACCACCCCTCCTCCAAGTCCAAGTGGCATTTCACATGTCCGGAAGGCGGTATGGCATGCGATGAAAAAGATGACACCGGGGGTTGATGTTCAGGCGTTTCTGACTGTATTTGAAAGGGTGGCAGAGCGGGAAACACTGCCGACAGAGCAGTGGGTGGAGGTGCTGGCCCCGTATTTAACGGGTGAACCCCAAAAGGCCTACTATGACCTGGCACTACAGGATTCACAGGAGTATGCCAAATTAAAAACAGAGATATTGGCACGCTCAGGAGTGACTATGTCTGTCAGAGCGCAAAGGGTCCACCACTGGGTGTATGCTGGTGACAAACCTCCTCGCTCACAGATGTTTGACTTGCTACATCTAGTCCAGAAGTGGCTGCAGCCAGAGTCTTCCTCTCCTGCCCAGATGGTGTGGTGATGGACAGGTTCATCCATGGGTAGGGACCCAGGCTGGTGCAGACCTGGGTTGCCCAGGGCGACCCTCGGAACACGGACGACCTCGAGGGCCAGGTAGAGAGGTAGCAAGTGGTCAAAAAATCCCTCAGGAAACCGGACATAGTAACTTCCCCATACTGGAGTACCCAAAGAGGGGCGTGCTCACCACGTAAGGGGTCTAGAGTCACAAACGGAGGACATCCAAATCCCACTGAGGGCCTGGCGAAGACAGCTGTGAGGGATGTGGCATGTTGACTTTGTCATAATCCTGAACATATAGCCGCCTGGTGTCATATGTCCCGTGCACCAATGGACTGCAGCCTAGGCCAGCGTTGATCCTATTACACCTATCCGGCTTGTTGAGTGGATGGTCAACCTGGTGAGGGGCCGCAGGCGTGTGCCGTGTCCATTAATGGGGTGATGGTGCTTGGACTATTGGACTCAGGGAGTCTGGTGACCATAATCAGTGCCACCCTTCCCCACCAGCTGATCTCCGCCAAGACTGTGAGCGTTCGCTGCATACATGGGGACGCCAGGGACTACCCTGTGGACAGAGTGACAGTGGGAACAGACTGTGGTGCCCAATCCCACGAGGTCGGGGTGGTTACGGATCTGATACATCCCGTCATATTGGGGCTCGATTTTTATTTGTTCTGGGACTTGTGGGGGAAGGGAACTGGACTAAGTCACGTGGACAAAAGCTAGGTCCCTAGGGAGATACCCCCGTCAAAATCTGAAGTGAATGAGTTCCCATTGTGTGTCCTTGCCGGTGACGAGACTGTGACCGAGGAGGCTGACCTTCCTGTTTAAGAGGTGCCCTGAGTGAACTTTGGATCTGCTCAAGTTCGGGACTTGACCTTGAAGGGCGAGTGGGACAATGTCACTGTTTGTAATGGGGTTGCTCAAGAGCCGGGGGCAGACTTCACAGTTCAGGGGGAGTTAATATATCGGGTGACCAAGCCAGGAGGTGATGAGAATGTGGAGCAGCTGAAAGTTCCAGGGCCATACCGACAGAGGGTATTAGATATGGCACGTTCACATGTTCTGGGGGGGACACCTGGGGGTCTAGAAGACTCAAGAGAGGATATTGAGGTTTTATTGGCCAGGATGTTAGCGGGAGATCCTAAACTATTGTAGGTCCTCCCCCACCTGCCAGATAACAGCCCCCTCTTCCCACTTCCGTAGTCCTTTAATCCCACTACCTGTGATAGAAGGCCCCTGTGAGAAGATTGCCATGGATCTAGTGGGGCCCGTAGTTAAAGCTGCACGGGCCCACCAATACATCTTGGTGGTCATGGACTATGCGACCCGATACCCGGAAGCAGTACCACTAAGGAACTCATTGAGTAGGAGTATAGCTTGGGAACTTGTCTATATATTTGCCAGGACTGGACTGCCGAAGGAGATACTAATGGACCAAGGAACTCCATTCATGAGCAAGGTAATGAAGGAGCTGTGTAAAGCTCCTGGATATTGCCAAGGAAACCTGGGAAGCCTAGGTTATGCCCCACCGCAGCATCGTAGAACATGTCACCCAAATGCAACAGAGAATGGCGAAATGATGCCTATCGTGAAGGCACATCTCCTCCAGGCACAAGAGGCCCAGGCTAGGGTCTATAACTGGTCAGCGAGGCTGAGGCAGTTCCAGCCTGGGGATCGTGTTCTGGTGCTTATCCCCACCACCGAGAGCAAGTTCCTGGCCAAGTGGCAAGGCCCGTATGAGGTGGTGGAGAAACTCAACGAAGTGAACTACAAAGTCCACCAGCCTGGCCGAAGAAAGCCGCACCAAGTGTACCATGTGAACTTGTCCAAGCCATGGTGCAATCGGGAAACATTGGGGGCTCCTTGTTTGGGAGCCAGTCCCAAAGCCAACATCGAGGACGTCACAATAGCAGAGACTATCACTGGCCCAGAAGCAACAGTGTAGAGAGCTGCTGCAACGGAACCATGACCTGTTCTCAGAGTTGCCGGGGAGTACACAGGTGGTTGAGCATGACGTGCTGACGGAAGCGCATGTCAGGGTAAACCTTAAGCCCTATAGGATTCCTGAAGCCCACTATGCGGTGATCTCAACCGAGGTGAAGAGGATGCTGGACCTCGGCGTGATAAAGGAATCAAAGAGCTGATGGTCGAGTCCCATCGTTCTCGTGCCAAAGCCCGATGGGGAGTGAAGGTTTTGTAACGACTACCGCAGGCTGAATGAGGTATCCAAGTGTGACCCATACCCGATGCCCCGCGTCGATGAACTCATTGAGTGGCTTGGTCCTGCAAGGTATATTACCACCCTTGATTTGACAAAGGGCTACTGGCAAATCCCCATGTCCCAGAGGGCCTAGGAGAAGACAGCTTTCTCAACGTCTGATGAGTGTTTCAAATATACCTGAATGCCTTTAGGACTGCAGGGGGCCCCAGCCACCTTCCAGAGGCCATGGATCGGATCCCCGGCCCACATGAGAAATATGCCGCAGCCTACCTTGATGACATTGTCGTCTTTAGCCCAGACTGGGCCAGTAATCTGCCAAAGGTACAAGCGATTCTGGATGCTCTGAGGATGGCGGGATTTACTATAAATTTGAGAAAATGTGCCATTGGAAAGGAGGAGGCCAAGTACTTAGGCTGTGTCCTCGGGAGAGGCAAAATTAAGCAACAGGTCAATAAAATCGAGGCAATTGAGAACTGGCCGCAACCACTCTCCAAGAAGCAGGTGAGAGCGTTTCTGGGAATCGTGTGATGTTACCGTCGGTTTATCCCAAATTTTGCCATGATTGCTGCACCACTGACGGACCTTCTGAAAGACACCAAATCAACGATTGTGAAATGGACAGTTGAAACTGAGATGGGGTTCCAGAAGCTGAAGCTGGCACTGTGTAAGCAGCCGGTTCTGGTCGCACCAAACTTTACTAAAAAAGTTTGTGCTCCAGACAGACACCTCAGAAGTTGGCCTAGGAGCCATGCTGTCGCAGGAGATAAATGGGGAAGAGCATCCCATCCTGTATATGAGCTGGAAACTCTCGTCCTGCGAGAAAACTTATGCCATTGTGGAGAAAGAATGCTTAGCCATAAAATGGGTCATAGACACGCTAAGATATTACCTACTTGGCCAAAAGTTTAATTTGGTGTCAGACCATGCCCCTTTGAGATGGTTGAGGGAAAAGGGTAAGAATGCCCAGGTAACTAGGTGGTTCTTAGGTCTCCAAGACTTTAATTTTCACGTGGAGCATAGACCCAGGAAGTTACACGCTAATGCCGATGCCCTCTCCAGAATTCCCTGTTTAGTATCTGAAGGTGCCCAAACCCCCGGCTTTGGGAAGAGGGGGGGAATATGTGACAGAGTCACTGGTGTTATATGTGAGGGGAGGTATGTTTCACTACGGCTGCAAGCCTTTGTGAACTGAACCTACAACTTTTCTCCAGCCATGTTATGGGTTAAATCCCATTGTGAAGGGAGTGGTTTTGTGTCAATGACATAGAGATGGGAGGGAGTCATTCACCATACCTCCCCCTCAGGGTGTGGCTGAGCAAGATTAAATGCGCAGTCCCTTTTTTTTTTTTTTTTATCTGTCTCCAGACTGTGTAACTCAGCTGAGAAGGAGCTGAAGTTCGCTGCAGATTAGTGCAGGCGAACCCGTACACATATGGACTGTGTTACCATTTGTCTTTTGTTATACCTTTATGCCAGCAAGGCTGAGTTTGTTTTGCTGAAGTGTGCCGTGCTTTATGCTGACATAATAAATCTGCAGATTAAACCATTCCTGTGTCTACTTCTGACTGCAACCGAGTGAGTAGTCTTGCCGCAACACGTAAACATGTGAACAGTCCTATAGACTATAGTGGGCACATGTTCTATCCATGAGATTCACTGATAGAACATGTATGCGATTTCCATTTTTTCCTCCTATTTTTCCAAGAGCTGTAACTTTTTTATCTTTCTATCGACATAAGAGGGCTTGTTTTTCTCTGGACGAGTTGTACTTTTGAACGACACCATTCATTTTACCATAGTGAACTGGAAAACAGGAAAATAAATTCCAAGTGTGGTGAAATTGCGAAAAAAAAAACGTAATTCTGACAGTTTTTTGTGATTTTTTTTTGGCTTACATTGTGCGGTGAAAATGACCTGGCAATATGATTCTCCCCATCAGTGCGATCACAGCGATGGAAAAAAACAAACAATAAAAACTGGACAAGTTTGGTATTTTACTGGTGAAAAATTCCCCCAGAAATTTACAAAAAAAACCAAAAACTCTTTGATTGTGTCGCCATTTTGCATGACTTGTAATGTTTTCAATTTTTCAATTGACAGGGTTGTGTGAGGGCTTATTGCCTCATGTTGCACTATGGAAACCAAAAAACCCTGCAATTTTGTTGTTTTGAAATTTTTTTATGCTTACGGTGTTTATGGAAAATAATTATTTTTAATAATTTTATTATTTTTTACTGAATTAGTCCTCTTAGGGGACTTGCACCTGAGATCGCTTATGCTATACACAGATATCACTGTATTGCTGCATATAGTAAAAATCCCAGTCTCCTTTGAAGCCCGGCCTCAGAATCAGTAATATCAGGAACAGGTCTTCAACACACTCATGCCTATTATAATGACCCATCGGCAACCCGCGCTCATGTCATGGAGGCGCATTGAATGACGCACCCGCATGCCGGCGTGCCTCTTTCAGAGTTTGACAGCAGCATTTAACAGGATAACAGTTGGGGGCAGATCTCTGCTTTACACCCGACTAATAGATTTAGGTCTTGGCTGTGTGTCACAGCCATTACCTGCTCCATACACTCACTACCGACTTACTCCTTACATGTATGGGGAATGTCTGCAATCGGTTAAATTCAATAGATTACCAGACATACACCTACCTTGTGCCATCATCAAAACTGTGTTTTAGTCATGTACTGGAGTTTCTTTCCTTTAATTTACACTACACTTGTGGCATCAATGCTGATGAATTTGCTGGGCTATCCTCTGCCACGTGCCCTCCTAACAAGCAAGCAGAGTCAGCATAAACCCGCCAAAATAGCAATTTGTGTAATGATTGTTGAATCAGTACATTAAAGAGCTGTATAACATTTGATTATATGATAAATAGGTTTAATTTGCAAAATACCCATTTAAGATGTAGGCTCAGTTTAAAAAGGACACGTCAAAGATTTTGCAAACCTATAGATAAACCATTTAGTTGACTTGAGTAGAAAACCTGCTGAACTGCAGACTTAGGCCGGTTTCACACGTCCGTATATTTCTGGTACTGGAAAAACTGGTACCGGAGATATCCGTGTCCGTCACACGTGTGCTGGATCAGGATCACACGTACTGGTGATTGGGAATCAGTGTACAGTTAGCGCTGTTCCCAAGCACCGGGTGCTGAACACTGCCCTCATCATGGTTCCCTGCTGGCGGTGTGATCAGCACCAGCAGGGACAATGATGAGGGTAGTGTTAGTCTGATCCTGCAGTGTCCCCACCTGTAAAAATAAGAACAAAATAAAAAATCCATATACTCACCTGTCCTAAGTGTCCCCCGCTGTAATCCATGTGACCGATCAGCAGAGGAGCCGGGGAGAATGACCCGCTGCAGCGAGAGGCCCCGGACCTCTGCCGAGCTCAGGAGCGGTGTCCTGTCACTCACTGAGCACAACTCCGGAACCGCTCGCTGCAGCGCGCCATTCTCCCCGGCTCCTCTGCTGACCGGTCACGTGGATTACAGCGGGGTACACTTAGGACAGGTGAGTATATGGATATTTTATTTTACTCTTATTTTTACAGGTGGACACTGCGGGAGAAGAGACTACTACCCTCATCATTGTCCATGCTGGTGCTGATCGCAGCACCGGCAGGGAACCATGACGAGGGCAGCATTCAGCACCTGGCGCTTGGGGACTGCGCTAAATGTACACGGATTCCCAAGCTCCAGTACGTGTCACACGGATGGCATCCGTATGCGGCACATGTTTACAAGGACCCATTGACTTGAATGGGTCCGTGTGATCAGTGCTGTTGTCCAAAAACGGGTATGTCAGTGTGTGGAGCACACGGACACAGTCTGTGGAAACACACTGACATGTGCGCAGACCCATAGATTTGAATGTACCTGCATACGTCAGTGTCTCCAGTACGTGTGGAAACTGTCACCACACATACCGGACACAAGGACGTGTGAAAGAGCCCTTATCTTGTAGTCTGGACCCCTTATCAGTAGTATAGTGCGCGGGGGGGGGGGCAAAGATCCACACCACCCAATCACGTTTTTTTGCTGCATTTTTGTCTGCAGGCAAAACCTGCCCTCTTGGCAGTAAAGAAGCTGCTTACAAAAAGCGGATTTTGCGAGTTTTTGCTACGTTTTTATTGTCTCTTGAGCTTGCTGATAAAGTTAAGTGCCCCCCCCCCCCGAAAATAAGATGATGCAACTTCCTTAGGTTTTTGCACCAAATACACAGCAGAACCTGATAACTGCGTTTTTGCACTTACCCATTACTTTTTATGGGTGAAAAATGCTGCAAAAACGCTGAAAGTGACATGCTGCAGTTTGCAAAAACTCAGCAGTTTTCCAAATCAGTCAGAAAAAAAAAAAAGTGTGCATGAGATTTCTGAAATCTCTTAGCTTTTGCTGGTACTGTAAAACGCAGCATAAAATTTATATTAAAAAAACGCAGCAAAAAAGCAATGTCTGAACATAGCCTTATAGTGAATGCTGTCATAACGAGGTGGTCCCAACTCCCCTACAAGGTGGTCTAGGCCAGGGCTTTTCAAAACTTCTACTGACACCTCATCAGACCAGAGAGCCTTAGGCTGTGTGCCCACTATGCGTTTTTTTTAAGTGTTTCCGCAGCGTAATTTCTGCTGCGGAAACGCTTAAAAAACGCTTGGTAATAGGTCCGCAATGGTCCCTAATGATTATCCGCATGTGCTGTGCACATGCTGTGGAAGTTTCTGCTGCGGATTATCATTGCGGGAAAATCCGCAGCACGTCCATAAATTTTGCAGAATTGCGGCGTTTTAGCCGCCATTGACTTGCATTGGACCGCATAACTACACGTACACATGGGGATATTATGCGATTCAATGCGTGGATGGTACCCGGGTCTGGAGAAGAGGAGACTCTCCTCCAGACCCGGGTACCATAGTACCTGTAGTTAAAAAAAAGAATAAAATAAAAAATAAACATTATACTCCCCTTCTGATGGCCCCCTGTCTGCTCCCGGCAGCGCTGCTGTCTCTTCGGCTGCTCGCGGTGGTAAAAGGACCTTCCATGATGTCATTTAGTCATGTGACAGGTCACACGACCGCTGAAGTCGGCGGTCGCGTGACCTGTCACATGACTAAATGATGTCATGGATGGTCCTTTTACACCACTGCGAGCCGCCGAAGACACCGGACGCACCGGAGAAGGAGGCCAGGGGCCATCGGAAGGTGAGGGAGTAGAATGCTTTTTTTTTATTTTTACTATTGTTGCTGCATTTGCAGCATCGCAACTTGGTCACACTATATAAATCCATGCCGGTTGCATGGATTTATATAGTGTGACCAAATTGTCAAGCACTTTTCCAAGTGATGCTAAATTCGCTTGGAAAGCGCTTGACAACCCGCATGCGGAAATGCATGTCACAATTGCTTCTATCTGGCAGAAAAAACGCATGTAAAATCCGCATGTGTTTTTTCTGCCAGGGAAATGCAGAAACGCTCAGGAAATATCCGCAGCATTTCTGCATCGTGGGCACTTAGCCTTAAGATATTGCCCAGGACTTACAATCTGTAGTGGAAGTCTATACCAAAATTAAAATATTTCCCAATTTCATTTTTTTTGTTAATACAAAACCCCAATATAAACTGTAAAATACATGCAATGAGTCAAATATGTTAAGCTAGAGATCTCTGCAGCCTTAGAAAGGATAGCTCAGCATTTGGTTGCCTCTATGAAATCTACCTCCTCTAGGCTACAGAGACGAATACTGTACTGCACTCTGAACAAGAGATGACGCGTGAAAGGTTATTAAAACTAAAGGTCATTTTTATTTAGTAAAATCAATTTTAAAAAGTGAACCTAAAGTTTAAAAGAACATAGAAAACACACGAAGAATTAAGAAAAGATCCCGGGAGTTCCTCCTTTGATCTCCTCCTTTTCCAAGATTCTATTTAGTCTCATTTTACAATCAAAACCAAGAAATATAATAATATATATTATATACATATAAAACTTCTCTGAGTATTTCAAGCAGCTCAGCCATGTTCCCCCTTTTCCTCCTTACTGTCCCGTGTCTCAGGAGATCAGCCTTCTCCTGACTGACTGTATGATGTGGCTGTTAGGCCATGTTCAGTATTTTACATCAGTATTTATAAGCCAAAAAAAGGAGTGTGTGAAAAATACAGAAGTGGTGCCGTGTTTCTATTATATATTCCCTTTGATTGTTCCACTCCTAATTTTGGCTTACAAATACTGATGTAAAATACTGACCAAATACTAAATATGTGAATGTGGTCTTAGACAACTGGCTGCAGCAGAAGCCTCCATGGTGTACTCTGTCTACAGTAGGACAAGATTTCGCTATGCCCTGGCCCCTTTCCAAAAACGGAGTACATAGCCCTTTGTTCACTGCAGGATTTCTACAATACTGACTTTCAGGATCATGTAGAAAATGCGGCAAACTAAAACAATGAGGACAATTATATTTCTCAACTAAAACTAATATTTCTTTCACCTTGTAACAAAACCCCCCCCCAAGATAATGTAAGAAAATAACGCCAGGTTCTTTCCAAATGTTATTCATCTCACCTGGAAATATTACTGATACAGCAACAGATCAGATCGGCCTATGATGTATAGTTCTGTCACAGCGGGCGATAGATATGTGACAAGCTTCGTTATTTTTACTATTAATATGCATAAAGACATGTTTTTATTTCAGGTCACAATGCTACGTTAATCACAAGAGTACAGGAGCAGATTAGGTACAGGAGCAGATTAGGGTAGGGGTGATCATCTTCTCTTCATCTTTCTATTCGAGCTGGTTTATACTAAAGTTGTAACTACACAGAACACGTCTTGACTCCCTTTGCCCCCACCCTTCCATCAAAAAACAACACATTTATGTGGCAAAAAGTGACAGTGAATTGGATTCACCAGTGACTAGGATCAGAAGGACAGGAAGGCTATATATTTATGGACTTGCTCTATTTCTTTGAGGATATTTTGGAGGATTTAGATATTGACTATTTGAGATGGTGTGAATCAATTTGTGGGACCCTGTCCACCAGCCACGTAGTTGATTAACATCTCTGACACCGCTTTTGATTAGCCAGCCAGGTGTGACATTATTGATTTAGCAAGACACATGTGACATCTCACCAGGCCGGGTAATCAAAAGAAGAGCGGCGGAGACTGGCAGGTAAGAGGCGGTTGTCTGGTCTCCCGGACAGTGGTTATTCTTTTGGAACTCACCAATACTATACCTTTATTAAAATACATCCTTTATTATATTCCTGACACATACAATACAGCTCCATCTGATTGAGGTTAGTTTCTGCAGTTCAGTTCTCCTTTGAGAATCATTGCATTGGTTCTGATTAAGTCCAATTATGATTGCATCCAGAAGAAAAAGGAAAATCATGAGGTGCACGCAAGAATCCATGTTTAAGGAGCTCATTAAAAATTACTATCTATCCACTAATTGCATAAATTACCTAGGTATGCAAGAAAGACTTCGGAGGAACATTAGATAGCACACTTGTATAGCAGGATCATTGTTTTAACTGTCAAACGTATAATTTGGATTATAATACTGTGGGTTGATTGATAAAGAGTTATTCTTTGTCTCCCAGAACAGCTTTTCGCTGGGCTTTGGGGGGCTTGGTATAACCCAGGAATTTTCTTCAGAACATGACTTTTGGTAAGAATCAGTCTCCTCACAGTCTTGTCCATCTACCGGAATAGGCCTCTCAGTTGTACATTGTGTAGCCTCGGGCTTTTCAGATAATGCACTGAATGTGCCATCGTGTGGCTGTGGTGCGGAGGCAGCAGTGTGAAGCTTCTGGACTTTAGTTGGCACCACATTTTGGTATGTGACTCCGCCAGCTGTTATCTGCAGTCTACTGAAGGTCCTTTCGACGTCTTCTTTGCACTGCACGGGGCCATGAGAAGCTGCAAAAAGGACAAACTTCAAATTATCTCAGCATTACAGGGTGTGCAAATGCAAAAGTGCTAAAAAAGTCAAACGTGAGAGGAAGAACAGAAGAATGTAAGGCTCACAGTAGCTTACGATGAATCTAAATGATGACTTACAATGGGCTTCTCCAGGGTTCTGCTATTTTGATGGCAAGAACAGCTCTGTATGCTGCTCTTTTTCTGAAGTCTACAGTAACAGACCTACCGATAGAGGCTTGACAATGTGAGATGTGAACAGAGACTTAAATGGGTTGTCCACTACTAGGACAGCCCCTTCTTGATCTAAAATGTTTGGCCCCCATAAAATAAAGTTTATACTCACCTCACGTGCTAGCGTCATTCCAGTAGTTTCGGCACTTGCGGTCCTGGGGCTCTCGTGCGGTTGTTATGAACAGTAAGTCCGGTGCCCAATCAGCGCTGGCATCACTGTCTCCACCTTCTGTCGAATTAAACATGAAGAGGAAGTCCGGGCTGCAGCTGATCTTTGACTTCCTCTTCATGATCAATTCGTATGAAGGCGGGGACAGTGACGCCAGCGCTGATAGGGCGCCGGGGTCACGTGTCACAACAACAACAGCATGGGAGCCCCGGGGACCGTGAATGCCAACACCGCTGGAATGCCAGTGGAACGGGAGGGGAGTATAAGCTTTTTTTTATTTTATCGGGGTCAAGCATGGGTATGAGAAGAAGTTGTCCAAGTAGTGGACAGCTTCTTTAAAAGGCTTGTCTGACACTACTCATTTCCAGATTGGGAGAGAAGTGGTGCTGATGGAAAGGTGCCTGCACATAGCTGCCAGGATGCAGACATGATTGTCAGATATCATGCACCGATCCTACTCATTAGAACAGAACATGTGGATGTATCCTCTAGTGTGGGCAGACAAAATGTAATCAGTGTCACTTATCTCCTGATATATTCGTGAGCGGCACCAGACAATCCATTTAAGCCTGATTCACCCAGCAAAGCCAAGTGCACAAAACCATACGCACCGAGTCCAGCTGTATGGACTCTCATGATGCCACAGTATTCTCTTCCAATCATGCAATATTTTAGGAATTTCATTTAAAAAAATATATAATCTCTGTACAAAAATGACAGCTCAGATTTTTTCTGGGACCAGTATTTTGGCTTCACAATCTTCCTTTACCCTATATATTTTGTTAGGATGGAGTGGGGACAACCCCATATACCTTAGGTAAAGTGATGAATGTCAGGCTGACCTATGCAAGTCAAGACCGACTTCAACATGGAGTGATTATTCATATAATAGCTCTAGTTAATAGGGAAGATAATCCTTATTATTAAAAAAAAAAAGGGGGGGAAAAAAAGCTAAAAATAAACAGCAAAAAATGCCTCCATATAAATGGTTATTTAACTACAAGTTTTTTTTTTCTTGGCAAGACAAATGACAATAGATGAAAACTATCTGCATTGTTTTTATGCACGGCAGATACGGTAAAAGGTCAGATACAAATAAACTGTTAACACCTCTGCCTGTACACTTAGACTGGCTGAGAATAAAAAAGCCACAAGGGGGAACAAAATACAGCACAGCAGAAAAACACATCAGCAACACCTTTATGTGTGAAGTTGACCAGGATGCAGCTAAACCAGAAAATCGGGTAGGCTGCAGCTCTAATACACTCAGCAGCATCCACTACAGACAGGTTCTGATGAGATCTGATAGCCGGCTGCTCTTTACATGGCATTGCCGGGATAGGAGGGAAGGGAGAGTCTTATTACACCAAGTAATGCGACTTGCCTTTCTTGGTCGCAGCCACTGTTCCTTTCAGCTTTCTTAGCACCTTGGCTTGTACTTCAGTCACTAGATGTAAATTAGACATTTCCTTCTTCAGCTCCCAGTACGCTTGCTGCATGCTGCTCTGGCTGCGGGGACACAAGATGCAAAAGGTTTCATTTGCTGCCCAGTAGCATCTTTCAGCTTCCACTTCACCGGCCTGGGGACAACTGGTTCTGGGACTTCACATTTCATAGAGATCACAGCATTGTGACAATGAGCATTATTTCCTCTACATTATTATGTGCACATATACAGGTAAAACACACAAATTGGAAAAAAAAACACATATATACTGTATATAATATAAGCAGACACACGACAAATGCAAACCGTCTCACTGACAACTTGAGGTCTAAGCACGCTGGAGAGGATTTTCTCATAAATATACACATATGTACACATACATACATACGCTAATTAACACACAGGTACACAAGGACGGACTCATGTGCGCCATATCTGAAAATCACATCTCCGCACATATGAGCTTCTATAAAAAGGCTGTATGTTGTGATTATGGTTAAGGATGCTGTTCTCTACATTAATGTGAATGATTCAATAATGTAGTTATTCAGAATCTTAAACTGAAGTTGTGCAACATGTGCCCCCCCCCCTCTACTCCAACTCCTATCTTGCCCTGGTGGGAGTACCAGATAATAACAGGCGAGAGTTGTGGGATGTACAACAGCAGGAAGAGCGAGGGGCTGCTTTAACTGTGATGCAACTCAAAAAAGGGTTAAATCTTGATGCAGCGCAGCTCCTTTAGTAATGTCTCATTTTGTAGGTACACATTACATTTTGGTATAAGAAGAAGACTATGCAGCTTTTGCTGGTTTATTATTCATCAGACAGACTGTCTTTATTATCCACCCCTTATACCAATCTTCTCCCATGGCAAGGATCATCCAAGATAGTCCCAAGATTCTAACTTTAAAAGGGTTGAAAAGGATTAGAAGATCAAGGTTGCTGTCTTCCAAACCATATGTCAGCAAAAATATCAAGGAGACAGAGCCGAATGACCCTATCGCTGCATTCATACATCCATGTGGTACGAGGACAGACCGTGATGCACGGACCGGCTGCAGGTCTCCTACCCCAAACTTGACATCCCAATATATGCCTGTGAGGCTCAGAGATCTTAACCGCTCATTCACATTAAGGAAAATGTGGATTTCTCTGGAATAAGACATCAGATTGTAGATATCAAGGTATCATTACATTCAGTTTCCTATGCCCTGTGCGCCCATATAGGCGGCTTAGGAGGGTTGATCCTACTAAAAGATTTCCTTTAAATTTCTACGGGTTTTTTTTTACACACAAATGTCCCTCATTTGTGGGCTTTTTTTTTTTAAATAAATTGTTATTTGCATGTTCAGAATTTTTTTTTCTATAGAAAAGTTGATGACAAAAAAATAAAATTAAAAAATGCCAAGTTGAAACAGGTTTAAGAAAACATAAGTAGTAGTGCATTTATTTTTTTCCTATTGAATTCAGTTTAAATGTGTCTGGCTTAAGTCTGGCTGCCACCAAAAACACACGAGACCACCCTAAATGTTGTAATCTACTCTAAAGAGAAGCCTACGACTTGCAGTTATCATTAGGAGGGGGCCACCAACACAAGAGGCATAGGATGAACTGATGTCTAATCTTAATAGTCAAAAATCATACATACTTTTACTTAACAAGTAAATCAGAATATGAAAACAGACATTGAAACATTTCCAGCGTTGCTTAGAACTCAAGTTGTTAATTAAGTGGTTTACACCTATGTGCCGAACACTCTGGGGTTTAAGGAGGCAAGCAGATGTTTCTGTAAGGCAAGTAAAACTGCACAATCTGCAGCTCAGAACATTTATTCTAATTTATTTTTAGAGCGTTTGCATCAATTTATTTAGATTCTTTGAAGAAATGGAAGAAACACTAAAGAGCAAATGAGACGATCCCCAAACCAAGCTCTAGCTCTCCCCCTTGTGGTGAATTCTGTACATGCATGAAACCTTCAGCCAAGTACTGGCACAATAATGGAGGATGGCTGGTGTGATGTTGTCTTTCAGTTTCTTTCTTATGATGTTTATGGGGCTTATTGACCGGCTACTGAAATAAAAGAGCAATCTGATTTCCAGAACAGTAAGACTAGTTTGTACGGTCAACAGTTATTTCTAATCCTGACTTAATGGGTTTTGGGGAATACAAAATACTGCACTAATCCTATTTTTGTTTAAAGAAGCACGCTTTCCATCAACATTTTTATCCTCTTTATATATTGCTATCATCATATTATATGGCACTGTGTACTTACAATTGCTCATTTAGCCTTTCTACCCAGTTAATTCTTCTCTTTTCCATTAGATCTGTGACATCATGTGATTAAAAACTGACTAGCGGAATAAGTCTAAGCTCTATGTAGAAACAGAAGGTCAATTTTCCCAGTATGACTCATAGGTCACTGCAAAAGTCAATGGCAGGAGGGAGGAGGCAGCAGCGGGGTCAGGACATGAAGAGGGGAATGATTTCTGCAGGGACAAGAGACTTCCTGTTTCTACATAGGAGCACAAAAGAAGAATTTACTGGATAGAATGGCAAAATGTGCAATTGTACGTACACAGTGCCATATAATAGGATGACTGCAATATATTAAGGAGGATAAAAACTTTGATGGGAGGAGTGCTTCTTTAAGGCTAGTGGTCCTTTCAATCGTCTTTTCCTGTATATGCAGCTAAGGCCGCATTCACATAATCATGTGTCAATGTCAGGGCGCCTGATTCATGGACTGGCCGCGGTTCTCCCGAGCCAAAACTAAACAGCTTCCTAGGCTTATACAAGGCTTTAAAGTTTGGGTCAAGAGACCTGTGACCACTCTGTGCATCAGGGCCTGTACTTGGACCACAACACACAGGTGTGTGAATCCAGCCTAAACCCCATTTCTAATTAAGGGCCACTACCTAGAAGAGATCCTGAATCTTTTCTTTGAACACCCATTTAAGTCCTGATTTGTGTACTTCTATCTGTACTTAAGAAGATAGCGTGTAACTACAAACTTGAACTCGAGATTAAGTACAGCAAATACAGATCCCTACATTGATCGCAGCACATTACATGGAGATGATCAATTGATATCTATAAAAATATAATTTAAGAAACCAAATGGTTTTATCACCAAGGACATTGAATGGGGAGTTAATCTGTTTCACACTGGTCACAATAGCTAACACTTCTCGTCTTCTCTACCAGTTATCAGCTTTGCTGTACAGTCTAGGACATAACAAAAGCAGGAAGAGAACTATGAGACACCTTTCTAATACTCGTGGGAGACCAGAATTGTATGTCTATAAAGGGAGATGATGCCCCCTATGCATCTCCCGTTACTAAAGAATTTCTAAAGGAGGCTTCCTGCACACATTTAAGATGTGGCCCAGTTTCCTTCCTGACTTTAGGAAGAATCCACATCCCGTGTATGTACGGCAAACTTAGTTTCTGCAACAACTTTCACATTCAACAGAAAATTTACACGTGGAACTTAAAACGGTAATCTGAAGCTTGAAAGCTATCCCCTTATCCAACGGAGAGGGCATAACTTCCCGATCACTGGCGGTCCTACTGCCGGGACTCTTACCGATCCTGAGAACTGGGTGGGATTATAGTAATGGTAACATGCAAACTGCTGCTCCATCCATTCTTAATGTGACCGATAGAAATAGCCAAATGCAGTGATCAGCTGGCATTTGGCATTCCCATAAGAGCAAAATGTGAATGATTGACCATTACTCCATTCATTCTGACTACCAGCCACTTTAAAGGCTGGCAAATCACCTATTGTTTAAATCACATTTGTTGACAATGGTTCACCCCCCCCCCCCCCCACAATTCCTCATATCATCTGTATTAAATATTAGATTAATTAAATTAGATATCTTGTAATTTTCACACTGACTACTAGTGCAATTTTAGCCTCTAACTTCATGTCCTTTCGAGACATTCTTATGTACATTAGCAGCGACAGTCTTATTTCCGACCCCATTTTCTGTTTTGAAGCATCTAATAAGCCTGTGCAAAGCATAAGTCATTGGAATCGGTGGATCCTCTGTGTATGAAGGTGTTCCCTGACATTATTATCTTGCCTGTGATAAGGAAACTGCTGTAATCTCTTCCTAAAAGGACAGGAAGCATCTATCAATCTCAAGTATCCCTAGTGGTCAGTGTGAAAATGGCAGGTTTTGCAACTTGGTATTTAATATGGATTTTAGTAGTAATATAAAATTGGAAAAAAAAAAAGAAACGTTGCCAAAAGTGTTTTGAAAAATACATTTAACAAAAAAAAAAAATCTGATTTCAAAATAGGTCTGAAATGAAAAGGAAAAGGCGACAAGTTACAATCGCAGTCAGGCTCAGATAAAGATTGCGAACGAAACGCGTCGCCAAGGCACTCAAATGAGTAGCGAGTAGATCTCTCAAGAGCATTGCAATTTTTTATAAGGGCTAAATAAAAAAAATTGGATTTTATCCTAAGGAGCTGGAACACGGAGTTTATTTCATTGCATGAGCACGTCTCATCAGGACGGAGTTTCCTGCACAGGACAACTGGTGGTGAGCTGCCTTTTCCCTCATCCTTTATGTTCATTGTCTGATTATACATTCCCATTCAATATAATCTGTAGACAAAACCATCTAATAACTAGTGCAGAGCTGAGGGGGCAGAGCATGACAAAAGTATTCAAAGGAAATCCCACCCTGCCCCCTAAGGGCCTGCATTAGGTATTACACAATGTCAGGTTTGCTTGAAATAGCTCTAATCTGAGCCTTAATTATCTCTACAACTTACGTTAATCAGAAGTCATCCATGTACAGATCACTTAAAAGAAAGTGGATATTTCAGGCTTCTTATGGAGAAAGGACAAGAAACCAGTATATCATGGGCTTGGAGTACAGTTTGCAAGGTAAATGTACTGAGGTTATTTCGCCAATGCTATAGCAGCTGTGTGCTGTAAAATAGATGGCAACTAATAAAACAACAGGAAAGGACCGCTGACACCTTTACACCGTGCAACTACTGTACATGTGGTGTGTAATACAACCACAAAACCCAACATGGCACATCTTGATGATTCAGGTCTGATTAGCAGACTCAATGTCATCTAAATGTTTTCCACAAATAAAACTTGTTCTTTTTTGTTGGCCAGAAAAAAAAAAAAAAAGAGATAAAAAGCGGCCTGCATGGGAAAAACCTTAGGGGTTAAAACTTTGCACCATCCGGCAGGGTGAGTAAAAGTTTCTTTTTTGTGCTGTGCATTTTTCTGTTTTAGGATACATTACTCCTTAAAAATAAAAATGCTCTACACTATCCTCCTGTATCAGCACCGTTCCAGTGATGTGGGCGCTGCGTCCCCCGAGGCAGGAGTGACATTGTTGTGCCACGCAAGCTATTGAGCAGTGGCACGCGCACATTCTCCGGATGAACCTCGGATGGAGGGAGGAGCAGCCCATTAGTGGCTGATAAGTGGTATTACTATGCCATGTGAGCCTCAGGAGACCAGCTGGAACTGTGCCCAAATGGTAAGAGAGTATCATTATTTTACAAGGTGGAATATAGTATTAACAGAAGGGATTGTCCAAGTAGTGGACAGCACCTATAAAACGGATTTAGAATCAGTACATGCTGTGCTTATTAGATAATAATGGCTTACACATATGAGATGGATAAGGAAAGCTTCCATTCTGCCTCCCCACAAAAGACTGCTGGTCCCCGGATGAAAAGGAAGACAGAAAGGGATGGGGAACAAGACCCATGGATGCAAACTTACCAAATTTTATACAAACTTCACAATATTTTTGTTCCTTCTGGAATAAACCCCAATGGAGTCAGTAAAATAGGCTGTTATTGATGTCTTACGTTAAAAAAACAAACAAAAACATTTAGCACTACACAGAAAAAAAAAATGAAATTATGGTTGAAAAAAAAAAAAAAGTTACCTGTCATCACCGCTATCTTGATGATTCTCCTTACACGACGCACTTCTATCCTCAGCAGCATTCTGCAATACAATAGGAAGGTGCATTATACACAATTACATGGCACTGTAATTTCAACGGATAAAAAGTAATCACACAAAAAGATGAAATAATAAAAGAGTGAGAATGGTAAAGCCGACCATCACACATAGCTCAGCGGACAATGACCAAGGGCCTTTATGTGCACAGGATAAGGAGTTACATGGGTCGTCTCATGACTAGTGTTGAGCATTCCGATACTGTAATATCGGGTATCGGCCGATATTCGCGGTATCGGAGTTCCGATACTGAGTTCCGATATTTTTACAATATCGGATACCGGAATCGGAAGTTCCCATATTGCCTGCGCTCTGCAGTGTCTCTGAAGGATGACAAGCTGGATGGCAGCGCTCAGCTGCGATCCAGCCTGTCATCTCAATGCCATCCCAGCGTGGGAGAATTCTCCGGATTGTTTAAAAGCCGGCGGCTTTTTACCGCCCGTCGACTTTTAAACAATCACTCAGCCGCATACTCGCTTCCCCGCAGCCTACCACCCTGATCCTCTGCTCCCCTCGCCACCTCCCATCCCGATCTTAAGTTAGGACCGGGCGGGGAGCACAGCACCAGGAAGCGGGGAGCGAAGGACCCGGGCGGGGAAGCCGGCAGTGAAAAGACTTCACCGCCGGCTTTCCCGTTCTGTGCTGCGCTTTCCCGACGGTTATTTCAAATGAACAGCTGAGGTATCAGGTGATGCTGATCAGCTGTTCATTTGAAGTCGCAGCAGTGCCCTCAGAGGGTTCATGCGAGTTCATGCTTGACTGCATTGCATGAACTCACATGAACTTTCCCACGGCCGCACAGGTCAGCCACACCTCGCAGACCATCAGTCCGTCATGACTGGTGTGTGCGTGCAGGCAGACATAGGCCGATGTGACACTACTACTCCCATCGGCCTATGTCTGTCCCCCATCCACTCATGCCAGCAGGATCAGCTCGATGAGAGCAGTAATTCCCATCAGCCTGATCCTGCTATTTAAATTGCCCTACTGTGTCCCCAATAAATTTTAAATACATTTCATTGGTGGCCAGTGGTTACCTACAATAAATTAGTTTATACATTACCTGTCCCCGCCGATCGACACCTAAAATAAAGTAAAAAATAAAAAAATACACCTATACTCACCTAGACACCCAATTCCCCGAAGCCATCGATCTCCTGTAATAAAATATAAAATAATAAACCACGACCTTATCCTTACCCCTCCGTAGTAGTCCACGAGTGTCCCACGATGATCTCCAGTTTAGAGCAGCCAAATAAAATGTTACCGCTCTGAACCGCTGCCGCCGCTAGAATGACGGGGCCGTAAAGCAGCCCCGTCACTGCATAAGCGGGTTCGCCGGAGTTCAGGCAGCGCTGCTCCGGTCAGCTCCTTCACGGCCCTGCTATACCGTGAGAAATTCCCACGGTACAGCAGTGCCGTAAAGGAGGTCTCCGGAGCTGCGCTGCCTGAATGCACTCCGGTGACCTCAGTCAGGGCTCACGCTGCCGGGAGCGGACGTGTTCCCGGCAGCGTGAGCTTACAGCAGCCATGCACAGCTGTCACCATCTCCAGATGTGACAGCTGTGCATGGGAGATCAGCGCAGGAACGTGGACAGGTAACTATTTTTTTTTAGTAAACTAAGAATTAAATAAAATGGTATGTTTTATTTCAAATAAATTATTTTTTTCTGGGTGTAGTGTGTTTTTTCTTTTTAACACTTTGTAGGTTAGTAATGGGGGTGTCTTATAGACGCCCATCATTACTAACCTGGGCTTCATGGCAGCTGGCACTGACATGAACCCCAACCCTATTACCCCAGCGTGGAAGAGCGAGGCTAAGTGCCAGAATTGGCGCATCCTATGGATGCGCCATTTCTGGGGCGGCTGACGGCTGGTGTTTCTAACCTGGGAGGGGGCCAATATTCATGGCACCCTTCCTGGGCTATTAATATCAGCCCCCAGCTGTCTGCCTAGCCTTTGCTAGCTATTAAAATAGGGGGGACCCCACGTCATTTTTTTTGGGGGGGAAGTCTCCCATTTTAATAGCTAGTAAAGGCTAGGTATTCGGCTGGGGGCTGATATTAGTAGCCTGGGAAGCTCCATGGGTATTACCCCCTTCCCAGGCTTCAAACATCTGCCCCAGCCGTCTGATTAACCTCCGCTAGAGACTAAAATTATGGGGGATCCCACGCCAATTTTTTTTTTTAATAAATCCTTTATTTTAACACTAAATGACACTTGAGGGGTTAATAAAGATGCAGTCCCTAAATTATTATTTATTTTTTAATTAATTTTTCCCAAAAATTTTGACGTGGGCTTTGCCATATTTTTGTATGCCAGCCAGGTACAGAATCCAGGAACGGGCTGCCCCCAACTCCCAGCTGCCTATTTGTACCTGGCCGGACACAACAATATAGGGAAGCCCTTTTTTTTTTTATTATTTCATGAATTTCATGAAATAAGTTTAAAAAAAAAAAAATAGACGCCTCTCCATTACTAACCTGGGCTTGATGTCAGCTGGCATTATAAGCTGACATCAACCCCAACCCTATTACCCCACTGCCACCGCTACAGGGCAGTGGGAAGAGCGAGGCTAAGTGCCAGAATTGGCACATCCTATGGATGTGCCATTTCTGGGGTGGCTGACGGCTGGTGTTTCTAGCCTGGGAGGGGGCCAATATTCATGGCACCCTTCCTGGGCTATTAATATCAGCCCCCAGCTGTCTGCCTAGCCTTTGCTAGCTATTAAAATAGGGGGGACCCCACGTCATTTTTTTGGGGGGGTCCCCCATTTTAATAGCTAGTAAAGGCTAGGTATTCAGCTGGGGGCTGATATTAGTAGCCTGGGAAGCTCCGTGGGTATTACCCCCTTCCCAGGCTTCAAACATCTGCCCCAGCCGTCTGCTTAACCTCCGCTAGAGACTAAAATTAAGGGGAACCCCACGCCAATTTTTTTTTTTAATAATCCTTTACTTTAACACTAAATGACAAGTACAGTAACCAACACTGTCACTGTACTTATTATATATGTGACTGACATGTTTCTATCTATCTAATCTATGTGTGATGCTCTATTCTTTGTTAAAAATTGTCGGGTACCGGTGTATGCCGCTGCTGAATTGCCGGCTTTTCATGTTTCACTGTGAGCACTGTTCCCATCGATTTGGGCAACCACCTCCCCCAATATATTCTACATTATTGTTAGTTGTTTTCCTTCATGTAGAATTAACCTACAAGGAAAGAAAGGGTTTATTTTCATTCCGATATTTGTGTGCCATTGACTTGCATTGGTTTCCGGTATCGGAATCGGCGATATCCGATACTTTTTGGGTATCGGCCCGATATTTCCTGATATCGGAAGGTATTGCGCAACACTACTCATGACCCATCATTTTTAAAACTGCAATGTACGTGTAAGAACAAGCAGCACTGCAACTTATGTTCAAAAATCCTTTATGTTGTCAAGGACAGAGGGATTTTTAAATGTTATAGTGTACCCCATGTTGCCTAGACTACCAGCCACCTCTATGGTGGCTGTTTTTCTTGCGCTTGCAAGCGGTTTGCTATAGAGCTTACAAGTGCTGCTCTGAAGCTGGACAATCCCTGCAACTGTCCAAGGTTGCTAGACATGTTTGCCTCTGCAACATTGGATAGCCTGCAATACCACTGGCCCGAATTGTCAATCCTGAAAAACACACGAGGCAGGAGGGGAGCTCCTGAAGAAAATCATGAGACAACCACTTTCAAAGGGATTAAGCAGCACCTCCTAATTCTGGACAAGGGGCAGAGCGACGCTGCTTTATGCTGGACTGAACAGTTGGCACTCTGTAGTGCGTGTCTTATTTTGAAGGGGTTTTCTACTACAATATTGAGGACCTATTTCCTCAACGACAGATGTAAACCGTGTATGGAATAGAACACCGCAGCTCTTAGTGATGGTCAGAGCAGCTCCTATCTAGATACACAGGCACCGATGGGCAGTAGGCGGCAGCTGCAGTGTGCAGGTCCATACACCGTCTACAACTGGCCACTGCAGAAGCTAGTACAGCTGATTTTGGACCCCCTTCTTTCTGATATTAAAAGATAAGTCATTAATATCATTGTAATGGAAAACCCCCACACGTACGTACGCAATAAATAGAGAGGGGAAATTGGCTGTCTTGGCAACTACTGTCCTTTCCAGCAAGCAGCAGTGTCTCTCAACACCCGATGTAGAAATAAAAAGGCGCTACACAATCCCTTTAAGGACCGACTAGATAATCTTCCCTAGAGAAAGTGGTGCACAGAATGGGGTCAGACTGGCTGACTGAAGAGACCGGCAACCACAGCCGTACAGACCACGTGCCATTTACAACTTCACTCTGCTGTATTAAATCAGACTTTTAAAATGATAAAGAAACTGTACTTTTACCGAAGAACTTCTGAACCCAATAAGAATATAGACTGATACCTTCTAGAGTCTGGCTGAGGACAGTCAGTGTTTGGATTTCTGCCCTGGGCAGAGTGCTGCACTGTGCAGCTTTCTATCATTTACACCTACTAGGTTTCTAGCAGGATGCTGCATATAGAACTTATGTATGGACCAGGGCTGTGGAGTCAGTAAGCCAAACCGCCGACTCCTCAGTTTCTCTGACTCCACAGCCCGGCCGGCCTCACTGCTGAGCATGTACATAAAGTGCAGCACAGATCATCTCAGATAAAAGCCGAGATCCTTAGATCAGGAACAGAACAGACATTTATAGGACATTTCATAACTTTCCCAAATTCTTATGAAAACATTAACAGCACATCCTGCATTGTACTACTGTACCCAATGTATTATATATTTTAGGAGTCGGTGTCCATTTTATACTGACTCCGACTCCACCAAAATGGACACAGGCTCCGACTCCACAGCCCTGATATGAAGGCTAGGGTTGGTGCAAATGGATTTGCAGGATACGGTCCATTGGCTATGTCTAATCTTTGGCCGCTGGATGGGAGCCCTGAGAAGCGTCTCCTACCTGATGGCATCTGCAGTTCATTTGATTAGCTGGCCGGGCCCCATATCCTCGTTACAGCGTGATACACACGCCTGTGATGTTGGGAGGTGGCCCTCAGAATACTGCAAATCTATTCACACCAGCCCTAGAGAGGGCCTCACATCTTTTCTGACAGCACACTGAAAAGTCCTTTAATGACAACTTGTGAGTGAAACGCCAGCATTGAGACTTGGTGCCATGTAACAATGCCGATTGGCAATGTCGGGACGTTGAGCTCATCTGGGTGCAATCCAGACAAGACGAGTATTTCATCTGTTACAAATTTACCTCCATGATATCTCAGTACAACATAATCTGCTTCTCACAGCAGAGCCCCGGCATTACTGCTTATGGGTTTTCAGTCTATACTGAACACTGTTTTAGCAGCAAACACCAGTAGCAGACTGTCCTATTAGCTATAAGAGTTGTTAAATGCCTTTAACAGCTAGATCGTTTTATATTCATATACTCAACGAAGGCAAACATCACTCTAAGGCTACGGCCCCACTATCAGTATTATTCCTCAGTATTTGTAGCCTAAAACAGGAGTGGGTGAAAAATACAGAAGCGGTGACGTGTTTCTATTACAAATACTGAGGAAAAATACTGACCAAATACTGTTAGTGGGGCCGTAGCCTTAAAGCATAATCAGAAAATACAAAGCATTATGTGGCTCAAGCCGAGACGACTATTATGTGTAATTTTATAGAAAAGTGGCAGTGCCAATCAGCACGTTTTATATCAATGAATCTGCTGCCATCTAGTGGGCACAGCATATTAAAGCATTTATCAGACGTCTGACAACGTACAGAGCAAAGCTGTGGAAAATGACAACTTTGTTCTAGAGTTACTGTGGACAGCCCAAAAAGAAAAAAAAAAGCTGCATCTTCTGGGATTATCAGCTCCTGTATCATAGAGAAGACGGTTTCCAGGTTCTGGTCCTATTAACCTTCTGGGACAGGTTTCTGTTAGCATAACAAGGCGACTGCCATTTTTATCTACTAGAATAATTACCTCCCTAGACAAAATAAGGGTGATTTGCCAATTATAGGTAGTTAGAGATTAATTTATAATGACATTTCCATTATTTCTTTCTATTCCTGAAAACCCTCTATTAAAAAGTATTCTCATATAATGAAATTGGTATGGTTAGACAGCAAGAAAATAAGCAAATTTGCAATTGCTTTTTCTTTCTGCTGTCGTTCTCCAGCTATGAGAGCTTTTATCTTACATAGTTTACAGCTCGCTGCCAAAAAGATGGACTATCAGAGCCTGGCCAAGTATGGCAGGAGCTATATTCCAGGCAGAGTTTACTAAAAAGAGCCTTCCCCTCCCTGTTAGCTCCTGACCTGAAGCTGCTTTTATCAGGTCTGCAATATCACAAGCCTGTGGGCCCCACCTGTCAGGTTGCCTAATCAGAGCAGCTCTCCTAATCGCTGCTCACCTTCACCATGAGCTGCTGCAAAAACACTTATTTGTCTCTAGGCGTAGGTTCACACGAGCATATTTTTTCTCACTTGTCATCTGTGAGCAATCTAGTTTTTAAACAGCACAGCGGCTATTACTCAATCATTTACAAGACCATTTACAGTTTCCTAAGTTACAGAATTGCAATGTATCCATAAAAATCAGATTCTATACTGTGTCTCTGTGTGGCATCCCATTTTTTTCATGCACCCATAGACTTCAATGGGCGAGTCTCATCTGCACTGCCCCGTTAAATAACATTGGTCTGAGAGCTGTCTGTTTTTTCTCACGGACATCACTTGGACTGAAAATACGATCATGTGAACGAGCCCTAATAGATACAGTGGGGAAAAAAAGTATTTAGTCAGCCACCAATTGTGCAAGTTCTCCCACTTAAAAAGATGAGAGAGGCCTGTAATTGACATCATAGGTAGACCTCAACTATGAGAGACAAAATGAGAAAACAAATCCTGAAAATCACATTGTCTGATTAGGAAAGAAATTGTTTTCAAATTTTGGTGGAAAATAAGTGTTTGGTCAATTACAAACAAGCAATATTTCTGGCTCTCACAGACCTCTAACGTCTTCTTTAAGAGGCTCCTCTGTCCTCCACTCATTACCTGTAGTACTGGCACCTGTTTTATCTTATCAGTATAAAAGACACCTGTCCGCAACCTCAAACAGTCACACTCCAAAATCCACTATGGTGAAGACCAAAGAGCTGTCGAAGGACACCAGAAACAAAATTGTAGCCCTGCACTATGCTGGGAAGACTGAATCTGCAATAGGCAAGCAGCTTGGTGTGAAGAAATCAATTGTGGGATCAATAATTAGAAAATGGAAGACATACAAGACCACTGATAATCTCCCTCGATCTGGGGCTCCACACAAGATCTCACTCCATGGGGTCAAAATGATCTCAAGAAAGGTGAGAAAAAGTCCCAGAACCACACGAGGGGACCAAGTGAATGACCTGCAGAGAGCTGGGACCAATGTTACACAGGCTACCATCAGTAACACACTACGCCACCACGGACTCAGATCCTGCAGTGCCAGACGTGTCGGCCTGCTTAAGCCATTACACGTCCGGGCCCGTCTGCTTAAGCCATTACACGTCCGGGCCCGTCTGCTTAAGCCATTACACGTCCGGGCCCGTCTGCTTAAGCCATTACACGTCCGGGCCCGTCTGCTTAAGCCATTACACGTCCGGGCCCGTCTGCTTAAGCCATTACACGTCCGGGCCCGTCTGCTTAAGCCATTACACGTCCGGGCCCGTCTGCTTAAGCCATTACACGTCCGGGCCCGTCTGAAGTTTGCTAGAGAGCATTTGGATGATCCAGAAGAGTATTGGGAGAATGTCATATGGTCAGATGAAACCAAAGTAGTACTGTTTGGTAGAAACAACTTGGTGTGCTTGGAGGAGAAAGAATGCTGAGTTGCATCCAAAGAACACTATACCTACTGTGAAGCATGGGGGTGGCAACATCATGCTTTGGGGCTGTTTCTCTGCCAAGGGACCAGGACGACTGATCCGTGTACATGAGAGAATGAATGGGGCCATGTATCGTGAGATCTTGAGTGAAAACCTCCTTCCATCAGCAAGGGCATTGAAGATGAAACGTGGCTGGGTCTTTCAGCATGACAATGATCCCAAGCACACCGCCAGGGCAACGAAGGAGTGGCTTCGTAAGAAGTATTTCAAGGTCCTGGAATAGCCTAGCCAGTCTCCAGATCTAAACCCTATAGAAAACCTTTGAAGGGAGTTGAAAGTCTGTGTTGCCCAGCGACAGCCCCAAGACATCACTGCTCTAGAGGAGATCTGCATGGAGGAATGAGCCAACATACCAGCAACAGTGTGTGCCAACCTTGTGAAACTTACAAAAAACGTTTGACCTCTGTCATGGCCAACAAAGGATATATAACAAACTATTGAGATGAACAAATACTTATTTTCCACCAAAATTTGAAAAAAAGTTTCTTTCCAAATCAGACAATGTGATTTTCAGGATTTGTTTTCTCATTTTGTCTCTCATAGTTGAGGTCTACCTATGATGTCAATTACAGACCTCTCATCTTTTTAAGTGGGAGAACTTGCACAATTGGTGGCTTACCAAATACTTTTTTCCCCCACTCTAAATAATAGGGAACACTTCAGAAAAAGCCCTCTGTCCATCACAGTAGCACATTCAGCTCAGCAGCTAGACAATGCAGCTCACCCAGACCTGTCACTCAAGGAGGAGTATGCACCCACTGTTAACAAGCAAGACCGGTGGCTGGAAAGCGGTGTGTTCCTGAAGACACATGTTGAGAATAACCCTATAAATCTGTCCCTGTTAAGTGTGCCCCTCGATCAAGAGGTCTTTCTGCCATAGATCCATTTCACATGCACTTGTACTTCCCAATGTAACTATGTGTATGCCATATGAAGGAGTCTTGTCAGCAACAACTATTGCAAAAAGTTAATGTACACAATTTGTAAGATTTACTACTTGTGCATACAGAAGCCATTTAGCTGAACTTGTATAAAAATGGAGTGTCCTTACTTTTACATTGATGACCTATCCTTGGGATAGGTCATCAATGTCTGATTGGCCGGGATCCAACACCCCCCGCTGATCAGCTGTTAATGGCAGCGGCCACTGGCCAGAAGTACTTACTTGCGGAGCTGGCTGTCTACTTGTAGTGGCTGCCGCAGAATATTGCACATTCACGTCCTATTGCTTTGAATAGAAGGCGGATGTGTAGTACCAAGCCCCGGCCACTACAACTAGACGGCCAGCTCCGCAAGCAAGTACTTCTGGCAAGCTACACTGATAACAGCTCGGCCGGGGTGCAGGGTGTCGGACCCCGGCCGATCAGACACTGATGACGTATCCTAAGGAAAGGCAATCAATGTAAAAGTAGTGGACAACCTCTTTAAAAATAGTAACACTCCCACCAGAGGGAGCATATTGGATATGGGTAATATATGGAACTCAATTATTACACAGTATGAAGTGAACCCCATTTAGTGGCAGCTGCAGGAAGACAGAATTGTACAACACTGCATGCAAGATTTACCAAACCTAATGGTTACAAGCGATTACTCTGCATAGACCAGATACCTGAAGCAATGAACACCGAGTCTTTGAAGTACGTGAAGATCTAACTGCACGGTTTTCAATATTGACAGTTACCTTTGTCCTTTCAAGTTCCGCTAGGAGACGTCCACATTCTTTCTGAAGCAATTTCACTTCTTGCTCCAGTGACCGGATTTTCAGCTCACTGTTCAGCTTTTCAATTTCCCAGTCAGTAATACTGTTGTTTAAGCTTTTCATCACTGCAGAAAAGAAAAATGTTAATTCATCCAGAAGAAGCCGTTCTACTGAGCGGCGACATTTTTTATTAGGAAAATTACTGTACAACACAGGAACCTGCTCCTCTCCAGTTATACTATCTCATCTATATAAGCAGCCTAGTAGTAAGTAGCCCGCACCACTGCGTCTGATCAGGATCCACAAGGTCACTACACTGTGGTGTTTCACCTAGGTACAAATAATAGCTGTAACAGTGCAAAGATTTCGCCACACTATATACACTTCTCAAAAAAATAAAGGGAACACTTAAATAACAGAATATAACTCCAAGTAAATCAAACTTCTGTGAAATCAAACTGTCCACTTAGGAAGCAACACTGATTGACAATCAATTTCACATGCTGTTATGCAAATGGAATAGACAATAGATGGAAAAATATTGGCAATTATCAAGACACCCTCAATAAAAGGAGTTTTGGTCACTTTTGAATGTTGGTTGTACTTTCACACTCGTGGTAGCATGAGACGGACTCTACAACCCACAGAAGTTGCTCAGGTAGTGCAGCTCATCCAAGATGGCACATCAATGCGAGCTGTGGCAAGAAGGTATGCTGTGTCTGTCAGCATAGTCTCCAGAGGCTGGAGGCGCTACCAGGAGACCGGCCAGTACACCAGGAGACAGGCCAGTACACCAGGAGACAGGCCAGTACACCAGGAGACAGGCCAGTACACCAGGAGACAGGCCAGTACACCAGGAGACAGGCCAGTACACCAGGAGACAGGCCAGTACACCAGGAGACAGGCCAGTACACCAGGAGACAGGCCAGTACACCAGGAGACGTGGAGGGGGCCGTAGGAGGGCAACAACCCAGCAGCAGGATCGCTACCTCCGCCTTTGTGCAAGGAGGAACAGGAGGAGCACTGCCAGAGCCCTGCAAAATGACCTCCAGCAGGCCACAAATGTGCATGTGTCTGCACAAACGGTTAGAAACAGACTCCATGAGGGTGGTATGAGGGCCCGACGTCCAAAGATGGGGGTTGTGTTCACAGCACAACAAAGTGCAGGACGCTTGGCATTTGCCACAGAACACCAGGATTGGCAAAGTCGTCACTGGCGCCCTGTTCTCTTCACAGATGAAAGCAGGTTCACACTGAGCACATGTGACAGAGTCTGGAGACGCCGTGGAGAGCGATCTGCTGCCTGCAACATCCTTCAGCATGACCTGTTTGGCAGTGGGTCAGTAATGGTGTGGGGTGGCATTTCTTTGGAGGGCCGCACAGCCCTTCATGTGCTCGCCAGAGGTAGCCTGACTGCCATTAGGTACCGAGAGGAGATCCTCAGACCCCTTGTGAGACCATATGCTGGTGCGGGTGGCCCTGGGTTACTCCTAATACAGGACAATGCCAAACCTCATGTTGCTGGAGTGTGTCAGCAGTTCCTGCAAGATGAAGGCATTGAAGCTATGGACTGGCCCGCCCGTTCCCCAGACCTGAATCTGATTGAGCACATCTGGGACATCATGTCTCGCTCCATCCACCAACGTCACGTTGCACCACAGACTGTCCAGGAGTTGGCAGATGCTTTAGTCCAGGTCTGGGAGGAGATCCCACAGGAGACCATCCGCAACCTCATCAGGAGCATGCCCAGGCGTTGTAGGGAGGTCATACAGGCACGTGGAGGCCACACACAATACTGAGCCTCATTTTGACTTGTTTTAAGGACATTACATCAAAGTTGGATCAGACTGTAATGTGTTTTCCCACTTTCATTTTGGGGGTGACTCCAAATCCAGGCCTCCATTGGTTAATAAATTTGATTTCCATTGATGATTTTTGTGTGATTTTATTGTCAGCACATTCAACTTTGTACAGAAAAGTATTCAATGAGAATATTTCATTCATTCAGATCTAGGATGCGTTATTTGAGTGTTCCCTCTTTTTTTGAGTAGTGTATTTCTCTGTGCACTGAGACCTGATAGCAAACAGAGACTCAGCTCTCACTGGCATCAGGGACTCCCAATACTCAGGATTCATGACAGGTAGAACAGATTTAATTTGAAAAACATTGCTTGGTATAAATGGTTAAGAAGTATACACATCTCAAAATCAATAAAGATAGCCAAAGGGAAGGGTCTGCATATGTGGAATTGAAAGGACATGGACATCTGTGGGAGCATTTTTTAGATTTTAAGGGGTGTTTTAACTTAGCAGATGGTACAGCGCTTAGCCACTTAAAGTCAGTACGAAAGTCAAGAAAGAAAGCAGTAATGTGCATATGTGGCCACTTTCCATTCAAAAAGGTGTACTGAAGAGACCCATACCTGTGATCGGTGGATGTCCCAGCAATCAGCAAGTTATCACCAGACCTATGGATAGGTCATAACTTTCTAGGTCGCAACAACCCCTTTAAACGCATGTATTTGTGGCTAAAAAGCACTTTTTTTTTTTTTATTTGAGTCTAAATTTTGGCTTTCACAAATCTCCAAGAATCATAGTACATGGAGACTGCAGACAGTCAAATCCTTTAATGAGGTCTGTAACCTTTGTCTCTTTTTCCTGAACTGTTTTCTAACCTGATTTATGAGCAAATAATTAGCATTTGCTCAGAAATCGATTTACAACAATGTTACTGATGGGATCATTTAACTCCTTCTGCAGTCTGGTACACCAGCTGTAGAAACCAGTCAAATAATAAAATGGTTTTCCTCCTGGCTGAAGAGCTTCCTCCTCAGCGGCTGCGTGGATCATAATTAAAGATTACAGCCAGCCCCTCTAGGCTTTTTTTTTTTTTTTCAGGAGGAGCAGCCCCTCTGCTCCTCCTGAAAATGCCAGATTAGTCTATAGAGGAATAAAATACTATTACTTTTAAAATTGCCCACAAATCCCATCACACCTTGATTGAAAAATGCATTCCTATAGACCAATGTTTCTGAAGTTTTTTTTTTTTGTTGTGGAGTTTCCTCGCAACTATTTTGAATGAATATTTATCTTGTGTATAAATTAAATAGAGGAGAAACCGTGAAGGAAAGGGAGGAGGATGAGGGAGGGGATTAGGAGGGAGTGGTGGGAAATGGGAAAGTAGTGGAGTCTGAATGTAGTCCTAACACCAGTAATCCTCATACATAAAGTAAAACTAGTTCTGAAATTTCTCATTCTTCAGGCAGCACGCATATAAAATACTTTAAAGCACCACTACAGCATTTTTTCTATTGCACCGCTGGAGTGGTGCTTTAATTGTAATTCCCCTGTCTCATACTCACCCGCTGCCACCTTCATCCTTTTCCAGTGCTGCTCACTGTCAGTGAAATGTGCCCAAGTGTTTCATGGAGTGCAATGGAGGTCACTTTACAATACAAGTCTTCCAGCCAGTCAGAAGTTACAGGCACAATATGGTGCTGTAGGACCGGAGTGCCATTGATAAAAGGTGAAGCCGCTGGACGGCGAGTATAAGAATGGGGGCAGGGGGCTTATATTTAAAGCGCCACTCCAGCACTGAGTAAAAAACAACCCGCTGGAGTGGTGCTTTAAGTATTTCCCCTATCAATAGGTGCATTTTCAAAGTGTTTTCCAAGATCGTATATAATTTAGCCACAGGGAAGCAATAGTATAAATTAACTAAAAGAACCTATACTCAGATGTTAAATCGCCTGCTGCCCCATGTTCCTCGTACGTCTTTGACTACCGGGCTGTAGCGGTCACCCGGTTAGACTGGACATCATTGCTGTAGCCAAACAGTTTGTGTCTGAGCACTGGAGTGGTAAGTGATTTAACAATTCCTCCCTCTAACTAAATTTTGAAAGATCTTATGAAACCTATTTAAGCAATTATTTTGCTGTCCAATTCATTTTGAGTAAGTCCACCTCTATTGTAGATGCTGGAAGCTGTTGTGCCCCCACACATTCAGTAATATAATGCAGCTTACCCTGATGGGTCTCCAGTTCAGATCTCGCTTGCAGCAGCTCCACTTCTTTAGACTGTAACTGCTCATTGAAATTTGTTGTAAATTCCATTTTCTCTTTCTCCTACATAAATGAAAAACACACACTGCCAATAAATCCATGAGACCACAGTGTGTGCATGCATAAAAAGCACATCTACAAGGTGCAGCCAGCATCACAAGGTAGCAACTCAAAACACTTACCATTGCGCTCAGTTTCTTTTTTAGATTGTCTCGCTCAATAGAAATCTCACGGAATGCACTGAAAGCTTTGTTCACTTTGTCACTTTCCCCCATGCTTGGTTCTGCACAAAGCTGAATAATGACAAAAATAATAATACATTAGAAAACAACCCTGAGACTCAAGATGAACATTAAAAATAAATAAAAAAAGATTGTTTTAACAAATTTCTGTAGGGAGTTCTAAATATAAATGTGTAGCCATTTTCCTCTGCAGATTAAATACTTTACAATATGATACAATGCAAGATGATTGATTCAACAGCAAGATCCCAGCCAGGTCAGTCTCCAGCCCCCTCGCTCTCTTTTCTATAAAATTCTTTAAAACTCAGGCCAAACTAGATCAGATTTGGAATTGGATCAATATTCTGTTTAAAGCACCACTCCAGCGGGGGTTTTTTCAGTGCTGGAGTGGCACTTTAAATGTAAGCCCACTGCCCCTGGTCATAGGCTGTGTGCCCACTTAGCGTTTTTCAAGCGTATATGCTGCGGAATTTCCGCAGCGTAAACGCTTGTGAAACGCTAGGTAATCCGCATCCCATGGTCCCCGAGGGGATTCCGCAAGTTCTATGCCCATGCTGCGGATTTTTCCGCAGCGTTTATGCTGCGCTCAAAAATCAGCAGCATGTCCATTAATTTTGCGGAAGCGCAGCGGAACTCCCGCCATTGACTTGCATTGAGACGCACATAATCCGTGTCAGTACATTTGTACTCACAGATTATATGCGTTTCAATGTGCGGATGGTACCCAGTTCTGGAGAAGAGGAGACTCTCATCCAGACCTGGGTACCATTGTACCTGTAAAAAAAAGAATAAAATAAAAAATAAAGTTTATATTCACCTTCCGACGGCCCCCGGTCTCCTTCCCTGTGCTTGCGGGCAGGACTGAAGGACCTGCGGTGACGTCACAGTCATGTGACCGCAGGCCCTTCAGTGCAATGTCCCGCGATCAGCTGGCAGACCGGAGCGAGCGCAGCTACACACGCCGGGCCATCAGAGGGTAAGTATAGGTTTATTTTTTTATTTTTAAACATTCTTACGGTCACACTATATAAATCCATGCCGGTTGCATGGATTTATATAGTGTGACCTAGTTGTCAAGCACTTTCCAAGTGATGCTAAAATTGCCTGGAAAGCGCTTGTCAATCTGCATGCAGAAACGCTTCAAATCCGCATGTATTTGGCAGGAAAAACGCATGTACAATCTGTATGCGTTTTTTCTGCCAGGGAGATGCAGAAATGATGCAGAAATTTTCTGCTTCATTTCTGCATCGTGGACACATAGCCATATACTCTCTCCGGCATCGCTCCTGTGCCACAGCACTATCTTGTGAGCACAGATTATGACTGGCTGGAAGTCAGAAGCTACGTCACAAGCTCTCAGTGCAAGTCTATGAGATGCAGAACGAGGCTCTCAGACTTGTATGGAGTTGTGACCGCCGCGCCGCTCCATGAAACACTGGAGTAATCCGGCAGGTCACAAACTGCAGGAGACAGACCGGAGCAGCGGAGATAACAGATGAGAACACCGGAAAGTGAGTATATTACTAGGGTCAGGGGACTTCGATTTGAAGCACCTGTGCAGCAGAAAAAAAACAAAAGAAAAAAAAAATGCAGGAATGGTGCTTTAAAGAGATTGGCCACTACTTTAGTATTGACGACCTATTCATAGGATCAATGTCTGATCGGTCAGGGTCCGACACCCGGCATTTCCGCCAATCAGCCGTTATCAGTGTCGGCGGCTGCCGGCAGTAGTTACTTGCGGATCTGGCAGTTTTCTTGCAGTGGCCACCACAGGGTATTGCACATCCGCCTCCTATTTATTTGAATAGGAGTCAGATGTTTAGTACCTGGCCCAAGGATAGGTCATCAATACTAAGTAGTGGACAACCTCTTTAATGTTTCAGTTTAAATGTAACGTATAGTCGGGATTACATAACAGGAGAAGGAATTCTGATTACAAGTAAGCTGAGCAGCAGTACTCCATGTCAGGCAGCAGCAGCAAAATCAAACAAGATTTTAGGATGTATAAAAAAAAAAAAATCCCAGGAGACCAATATTTTGTTACCCATCTATAAATCGCTTAAAGGCGACATCTAGAATACGGGATCTAGTTTTGGGCTCCACATTTTAAGAAGAATGTTATGAAGTTAATAGAGACATAAGGGCTCCCATATGATGAGAGGTTGGAAAAGTTGGGCTTGTTTAGCTTATAAAATTAGATTTCCTCAAAGACGTCTATTTTTCTATGTATGAATACATGTGTACTCAATACAAAAGGACTGGCACATGACTTATTCCTTCCAAAGACCATACTAAGGACCGGGAGGCACTCATTACGGGTGGAAGAAAGGTGACTTCCAGGAGCTAAAATAGGAAAGAGTTCTTTATAGTTAGAGCAGTCACAGCTAACACTAACAACTTTTAAAAAAGGACTGGATGCTTTGCTCAGAACAAATGGCATTGGGGGGTTATAGATAATTTAGTGACAAAAAATATTTACGTGGTGGCGAGAGGTTGAACTTGATGGACCCAAGTCTTTTATTAACCTAAGAAAGTAATGTTCAGGGGAGAAGGGAGGCGATTGTAGGAATGGAGAATGAATAAAATTGAGCAGCTTGTTGTGTATTGTTATATATGCAAGCTGCATAAAAACAGTTACAAACTAGTAAGCATTTCAAAAATACTTACAAGGGTTTTCTGTTTTCAGGAAAGGTTTGTCCCCTGGCAAAGTGGAAAATACAAAAAGCTTTACTCATCCTACCCAAGTCCAGCATCAGGTCTCCACCGCTGCTCCTGGTGTCTGTAGCATTGACATCACGTCCACAGCGCTGCAGCCAATCACTGAGCTCCAGTGTAGATGGCATGAGCTGCTCAGGGCCCCTGACGACATCAAGAGCAGAATTGGAGACTCAAAGATGGGCCTGGGGAGGGCGAGTAGGGAGATATACAGTACAGACCAAAAGTTTGGACACACCTTCTCATTTAAAGATTTTTCTGTATTTTCATGACTTTGAAAATTGTACATTCACACTGAAGGCATCAAAACTATGAATTAACACATGTGGAATTATATACTTTACAAAAAAGTGTGAAACAACTGAAAATATGTCTTATATTCTAGGTTCTTCAAAGTAGCCACCTTTTGCTTTGATGATTGCTTTGCACATTCTTGGCATTCTCTTGATGAGCTTCAAGAGGTAGTCACCGGAAATGGTCTTCCAACAGTCCTGAAGGAGCTCCCAGAAATGCTTAGCACTTGTTGGCCCTTTTGCCTTCACTCTGCGGTCCAGGTCACCCCAAACCATCTCGACTGGGTTCAGGTCTGGTGACTGTGGAGGTCAGCTCATCTGGCGTAGCACTCCATCACTCTCCTTCTTGGTCAAATAGCCCTTACACAGCCTGGAGGTGTGTTTGGGGTCACTGTCCTGTTGAAAAATAAATGATGGTCCAACTAAACGCAAACGGATGGAAAAGCATGCCGCTGCAAGATGCTGTGGTAGCCATGCTGGTTCAGTATGCCTTCAATTTTGAATAAATCCCCAACAGTGTCACCAGCAAAGCACCCCCACACCATCACACCTCCTCCATGCTTCACGGTGGGAACCAGGCATGTAGAGTCCATCCGTTCACCTTTTCTGCGTCGCACAAAGACACGGTGGTTGGAACCAAAGATCTCAAATTTGAACTCATCAGACCAAAGCACAGATTTCCACTGGTCTAATATCCATTCCTTGTGTTCTTTAGCCCAAACAAGTCTCTTCTGCTTGTTGCCTGTCCTTAGCAGTGGTTTCCTAGCAGCTATTTTACCAAGAAGGCCTGCTGCACAAAGTCTCCTCTTAACAGTTGTTGAAGAGATGTGTCTGCTGCTAGAACTCTGTGTGGCATTGACCTGGTCTCTAATCTGAGCTGCTGTTAACCTGCGATTTCTGAGGCTGGTGACTCGGATAAACTTATTCTCAGAAGCAGAGGTGACTCTTGGTCTTCCTTTCCTGGGGCGGTCCTCATGTGAGCTAGTTTCTTTGTAGCGCTTGATGGTTTTTGCAACTGCACTTGGGGACACATTCAAAGTTTGCCCAATTTTTCGGACTGACTGACCTTCATTTCTTAAAGTAATGATGGCCACTCGTTTTTCTTTACATAGAATTTGTATTATGGCAAGAAAAAAGCAGCTAACAGTCTATTCTGTAGGACTATCAGCTGTGTATCCACCTGACTTCTGCACAACACAACTGATGGTCCCAACCCCATTTATAAGGCTAGAAATACCACTTATTAAACCTGACAGGGCACACCTGTGAAGTGAAAACCATTTCCGGTGACTACCTCTTGAAGCTCATCAAGAGAATGCCAAGAGTGTGCAAAGCAGTCATCAAAGCAAAAGGTGTCTACTTTGAAGAACCTAGAATATAAGACATATTTTCAGTTGTTTCACACTTTTTTGTTAAGTATATAATTCCACATGTGTTAATTCATAGTTTTGATGCCTTCAGTGTGAATGTACAATTTTCATTTTCATGAAAATACAGAAAAATCTTTAAATGAGAAGGTGTGTGTGTGTATATATATTATATATACACTCCCTGACAGAAGTTATGTCGCTTATCCATGTTATGTAAATAAAAGCTTAGAACCTGACGTTAAATTCATCCATTGGTTTTATAAATTACTCTTTTGAAAGCTGAAACCCTCCCAAATTTGGTTTAGGTAAAGAAAATAAATTGGCATCAATGCTGAAATATTGATCATTTAATGAACACAGAATGGTCAGATTTTGGCAAGACACAAGTTTTGTCGCCTGGTCATATAATGCACCCAATCCTAGTTTACATCCTCACCAGTGCTCAGTAAATGATTGGTTAATTAGTGGGTGTGTATAAAAAGAAACCCAGCACCCCAGACCTTCACTTGAACTGCAACTTGAGCTCTGACAACTTGCCAAAAATCCACCCTGCGACCAAAGCCTTGATTATCAAGAGGCTGAAGACCAGATCCACTGCAGAGGTGGCTGGCACCTTTAATGTGTCTCAGCGTTAATTACAAAGAATTTAAAAAAGATTTGAAGAGACTGGAGATGTGTTTGACAAGCCCAGGGCTGGCAGACCCTGCAAGACAACTGCTCAGGAGGAACGTTTGTTGGTTAGAAAATCCAAAGCAAGCCCCTCTTCCACTGCAGCAGAGCTCCAACAAGCCTGGTCACCTCAAGTCCCTGTGTCAACTAGAAAAGTTTGTAGGATTCTGTCTCGAAATGGCCTCCATGGTCGAATCAGTGCCCAGAAGCCAGCACTAAACAAAAGGCAAATAAAAAACTGTGAGGAATTTGCAAAGTCCCACAGCCTGCTAAACAGATGGACGCTGGAAAAGTGGCAGAAGGTGGATTTCTATGATGAATCTTCAGTAGAATTACACCACAGCCACCGCAAATACTACAGGAGACCTACTGGAGCCCGTATGGATCCAAAATACACCCAGAAAACAGTTAAATTTGGGGGTGGAAAGATCATGGTCTGGGGTTACATTTAGTATGGGGGTGTGCGAAGCATTTGCAAGGTGGAAGGCAATATCAATAGCCTAAAATATCAAGAAGTATTAGCTACCTCTTACATTCCAAATCATAAAAGGGGTCAAATTCTGCAGCAGGATGGTGCTCCATCTCATACATCCATCTCTACAACAAAGTTCCTCCAGGCAAAAAAGATCAAGGTGCTGAAGTCAGGTGGTACAGCTGCATTGGTACAGCTGAGTCAGGAATATATGTCTACAACACAGTGGAAAAAACACTCAAGACATACGTTCACCAACTATGCATAAAGACAACTTATGGCTATGTGCCCACGATGCAGAAATGAAGCAGAAAATTTCTGCATCTCCCTGGCAGAAAAAACGCATTCAGATTGTGCATGCGTTTTTCCTGCAGAATACATGCGGATTCACATGCGTATCCACATGCATTAACGCATGTGTTTCCGCATGCGGACTGACAAGCACTTTCCAGGCGATAGCATCACTTGGATAGTGCTTGACAACTAGGTCACACTGTATAAATCCATGCAAACGGCATGGATTTATACAGTGTGACCGTAAAAATAAAAAAAATAAAGCTATACTCACCCCCGATGCCCCGGCGTGTGCTGCAGCGCTCGTCCTGGCTTCTTCCGGGTTGCCGGCACATCGCGAGACAGCCTGCGGTCACATGACCGCGACATCATCTCAGGTCCTGGAAGGAGAAGCGCTGCCGGCAAGCAGAGAGAAGTGAATATAAACTTTATTTTTTATTTTATTCTTTTTTTTACAGGTACAATGGTACCCAGGTCTGGATGAGTCTTCTCTCCTCTAGATCCGCACATTGAGACGCATGTTATCCGCCTGTACAAATGTACAGACGCGGATATTATGCTTCTCAATGCAAGCCAATGGCGGCGCTTCTGCTGCGCTTCCGCAAAATTAATGAACATGCTGCGGATTTATGAGCGCTGCAGAAACGCTGCAGAAAAATCCGCAGCATGTGCATTGACATTGCGGAATGCCATTGGGGACCATGGGGTGCGGATTACCATGCGTTTTTGAAGCGTTTCCGCTGCGGAATTTCCACAGCGGAAACGCATGAAAAACGCATCGTGTGCACGTAGCCTATTCCTACATTTTTGATATGCACATTGCAAAACAGCCTTTACTGGATGCCTGCCATCCTTTAGAGAGAGTCACAATTTAACTTACCTCAGGGTCTATAAAAGGTACTGCAAGACTCAATAATCGCTAATCCACAGAAAGTCGGCATTCATATGGATGTATACTGCTGGTGTGGACCACAGATTAAGTCCCATTAGAGGAAAATCTTGAGAAATGTTTCTACTTTTATCCAATGGGATTTTTATCAAAAGAGACTGCACTAAATAGAAGGACCTCATGCAGAGGAAGAGGGCCATGTGAAAGCAGTTCAAGTAGCAAATGAAACAGTAGCCCCAAATTCCCTTTACACTATATGTACCTTATCCTCCATGTGTCTTAATCTTTTCTTTAGGGTGCCATTTTCACGTTCAGTGTCTTTTAGGCGCTTCTTGATGTCTTCATAGGCTGTGACAAGGGCAAAGTGTGAGGCCACTGATGGCTCCCCAGAAATGGGGGCAGTTTGTCCTCTTCTTGTTATATGATTTGCTTCCTCATGAGTCAGGATAAAGATATCATCGTCATATAAGGAATCCATGCTGGCTGAAACAACAAAGTGGGACAAATTTTATTTTTGAAAGTGAAGGGAAACTGTTCAACATCACTTACTTTAACTGTAAAGTGCAGCGCAATACGTTGGTGCTATATAAATAAAATTATTAACTTACATCAAAGACACTGGCTACTCAAGTTTGCATCAGGTGCTCAAGTCCCCGCCCCACATGTTTTTTTTGGGGTGTTTAACAGCCGAGAAACATGCGGGAAATGCCTGCTATATACGGGCAATCCCCACATTTTTTTTTTTTTTTATTTTGGCTAACAACCGCAAAACATGACAGGACCTGGAACAGGTCACTCGAGCACCCGCGATACTCGGTGCATACCCCAGCACCCGATACAAACTCGAGCAGCGAGCACTTGCGCGCAACACGAATGACTACCTAATATCAAATGTGTAGTACCTTTGGGTTCAAAATCCTCATTATACCCCTGGATAAATGTAGTCAGTTGTGGGGGGGGGGAATTCTGCTGTTTAAGCACTTTAGGGACCCTGCAAATAGGACATGGTGGCTGTCGTCTTTTTCAGCCAAATTTGTGTTCCAATATTCAAATATTGCTCCTTCCGCTCCGAGCCCTGACGATTGTCCAAACAGAACTTTTTACTACAAGTGGAGTATCGCTGCGCTCGTAAGAAAGTGGATATTAAACAGTGAGGTCCACTTTTCGGTGTTACCTCTTGCAAAAGTGAGAAATTTGGGGCTAAAGCAACATTTTTGTGAAAAAAAAAATGAACTTTTTCAATGGAACGCCCTAATGTTATCAAATTTGGTGTTGTACCTGTGGGATCAAAATGCTCACTATACTCCTGGATAAAATCCTTGGGGGCGTAGTTTAAAAAATGATGTCGCTTTGGGTGGTTTCAACTGTTTAGGCACAGTGGCTTGCCCCCACATATGGGGTATCTGCATACTCATGAGAAATTGCACAACAAATTATGGGGTCCATTTTCTCCTGTTACCCTTGAGAAAATAAAAAATTTGGGGCTAACAAAAACATTTTATGTGGGAACGATGTGATTTTTTTATTTTCACGGCTCAACGTTATAAACTTCTGTGAAGCATCTGGGGGTTCAAGGTGCTCACCACACATCTAGATAAGTTCCTTGAGGGGTCTAGTTTCCAAAATGGGGTCATTTGTGGGCAGTTTCCACTCTTTAGCCACATCAGGGGCTCTCCAAACGAGACATAGCATCCGCTAATTATTCAAGCAAATTTTGCATTCAAAAAGTCAAAGTGCGCTCCTTCCCTTCCAAGCCCTGCCGTGCGCCCAAACAGTGGTTTGCCCCCATATATGGGGTATCGAAGTGCTCAGGAGAAATTGCACAACAAATTTTGGCGTCCATTTTGTCCTGTTAGCCTTGTGAAAATAAAAAATTTGGGGTCTAAATTAACATTTTTGTGAAAAAAGTTAAATGTTCATTATTTCCTTCAACTGCTTCAGTTCCTGTGGAGCACCTGAAGGGTTAATAAACTTTTTGAATGTGGTTATGAGCACCTTGAGGGGTGCAGTTTTTAGAATGGTGTCACTTTTGGGTATTTTCTGCCATATAGGCACCTCAAAGTCACTTCAAATGTGATGTGGTCCCTAAAAAATGGTTTTGTAAATTTTTGTTAGAAAAATGAGAAATCGCTGGTCAACTTTTAACCCTTATAACTTCCTAACAAAAAAAAAGCTAGGTGTCAAAAATTGTACTGATGTAAAGTAGACATGTGGGAAATGTTATTAACTATTTTGTGTGATATAACTATCTGGTTTAAGGGTATAAAAATTAAAAGTTAGAAAAATTGCAAAATTTTCCAAATTTCACAAATAAACCCAAGTCATATCAAACACACTACCATGAAATACAATATGTCATGAAAAACCAGTCTCCGAATCAGTGGGATCTATTGAAGCGTTCCAGAGTTATTACCTCAAAGTGATTCTGGTCAGAATTGTAAAATTTGGCCTGGTCAAAATATTAGACAAAGATAACACAAGTAAAACACAAAATGCAGTTTTTAAATGAAGGTCTTTATTATTAAGTAAAATTACTTAAAAGTAAAATTAATTATTAAAAATCCAAACCTACAGTGCCCTGTGTGAAAGAGTTATTGCCCCCCCCCCCTTAAAATATAAATTAACTGTGGTTTATCACATCTTTGGGAAGCGGAATTCAATTTCCTTAGCAAAGAAGGCCTGATTACTGCCGCACTGTTCTCAATGAAGAAACCACTTAAATAAGACCTGCCTGGCAAAGTGAAGTAGATCAAAAGATCCTTAAAAGCTCGACATCGTGCTGCGATTCAAAGAAATTCAGGAACAAAATGAGAAAAAGTAATGGAGATCTATCAGTCTGGAAAAGGTTATAAAGTCATTTCTAAAGCTTTGGGACTCCAGCGAACCACAGTGAGAGCAATTATCCACAAATGGTGAAAACATGGAATAGTGGTGAACCTTCCCAGGAGTGTCAAGCTGACCAAAATTACCCCAAGAGCCTCAGTTAAGGTCAGTGACAGTGTTCATGACTGCACCAAAAGAAAGAGACTGGGCAAAAATGGCATGAATGGCAGCGTTCAAAGTCGAAAACCACTGCTGAGCAAAAAGAACATAAAGGCTCGTCTCAGTTTTGCAAGAAAACATCTTGATGATCGCCAAGACTTTTGGGAGAATACTCTGTGGACTGACGAGACAAAAGTTGAACTTTTTGGAAGGTGTATGTCCCACTACATCTGGCATAGAAGTAACACAGTATTTCAGAAAAGGAACATCATACCAACAGTAAAATATGGTAGTGGTAGTGTGATGGTCTGGGGCTGTTTTGCTGCTTCAGGACCTGGAAGATTTGCTGTGGTAAATGTAACCATGAATTCTGCTGTCTACCAAAAAATCCTGAAGGACAATGCTCGGCCATCTGTTCTTGACCTCAAGCTGAAGCGCACTTGGGTGATGCAGCAGGACAATGATCCAAGACACACCAGCAAAGTCCACCTCTGAATGGCTTAACAAAAACAAAATTAAGACTTGAGTGGTCTAATCAATGTCCTGAACTTAATCCGATTGAGATGCTGTGGCAGGACCTTAAAAAGCCTGTTCATGTTCGGAAACCCTCCAATGTGGCAGAATTACAACGATTTTCTGGGCCAAAATTCCTCCAAAAGTGTTGTAAAAGACTCATTGCACATTAAAATTACACAAAGGACAACTCGTTCGGAAAAAATAAACCCTCGCTTGGCTATGTAGACAGAACAATAAAAGTTATGGGTCTTGGATGAAGGAGAGGAAAAAAACAAAAACGCAAAAAACAGCATGACGTTAAGAGGTTAAGGGAATGGGTAAACTGCAATACCAAGGCAGGTTGTAAAAGTTGGGGTTTTTCAATTTGGAAAAACAAAGGCTTATTGTAAAATACAACTATATGAGGGGACAGTACAGAAATATTTGTAATGAGCTTTTTGCAATGACAAGGGACCATCATTTACTTCTACCACCCCTGGCAAAAATTAAGGAATCACCAGGCTCGGAGGAGGTTCATTCAGTTGTTTAATGTTGTTGAAAAAAAGCAGATCACAGACATGGCACAAAACTAAAGTCATTTCAAATGGCAACTTTAGGGCTTTAAGAAACACTAAAAGAAATCAAGATTAAAAATGTGGTACTCAGTAAGGGTAATTTTTTTCACACCAAGCAGAGAGAATAAATTATGGAATCATTTAATTCTGAGGAAAAAATTATGGAATCATGAAAAACAAACACACAAAAAAACACTCCAATACATCACTAGTATTTTGTTGCACCACCTCTGGCTTTAATAACAGCTTGCAGTCTCTGAGGCATGGACTTAATGAGTGACAAACAGTACTCTTCATCAATCTGGCTCCAACTTTCTCGGATTGCTGTTGCCAGATCAGCTTTGCAGGTTGGAGCCTTGTCATGGACCATTTTCTTCAACTTCCACCAAAGATTTTCAATTGGATTGAGATCCGGACTATTTGCAGGCCATGACATTGACCTTATGTGTCTTCTTTCAAGAAATGTTTTCACAGTTTTTGCTCTATGGCAGGATGCATTATCATCTTGAAAAATGATGTTGTCATCCCCAAACATCCTTTCAATTGATGGGATAAGAAAACTGTCCAAAATATCAATGTAAACTTGGGCATTTATTGAAAATGTAATGACAGCCATCTTCCCAGTGCCTTTACCTGACATGCAGTCATCAATGACTGTGGAAATTTGCATGTTCTCTTCATGCAGTCATCTTTATAAATCTCATTGGACCGGCACCAAACAAAAGTTCCAGCATCATCACCTTGCCCAATGCAGATTTGCGATTCATCACTGAATATGACTTTCATCCAGTCATCCACAGTCCATGATTGCTTTTCCTTAGCCCATTGTAACCTTGCTTTTTTCTGTTTAGGTGTTAGTGATGGCTTATGTTTAGCTTTTCTGTATGTAAATCCCATTTCCTTTAGGCGGTTTCTTACAGTTCGGTCACAGATATTGACTCCAGTTTCCTCCCATTCGTTCATTTTTTTGTTGTGCATTTCCTGTTTTGGAGACATATTGCTTTAAGTTCCCGTCTTGACGCTTTGATGTCTTCCTTGGTCTACCAGTATGTTTGTCTTTAACAACCTTCCCATGTTGTTTGTATTTGGTCCAGATTTTAGACACAGCTGACTGTGAACAACCAACATCTTTTGCAACATTGCGTGATGATTTACCTTATTTTAAGAGTTTGATAAGCCTCTCCTTTGTTTCAATTGACATCTCTCATGTTGGAGCCATGATTCATGTCAGTCCACTTGGTGCAACAGCTCTCCAAGGTGTGATCACTCCTTTTTAGATGCAGACTAACGAGCAGATCTAATTTGATGCAGGTGTTAGTTTTGGAAATGAAAATTTACAGGGTGATTTCATAATTTTTTCCTCAGAATTGAGTGATTCCATAATTTTTCCCTCTGCTTGGTCTGAAAAAAATTACCCTTACTGAGTACCACATTTTTAATCTTGATTTCTTTTAGTGTTTCTTAAAGCCCTAAAGTTGCCATTTGAAATGACTTTAGTTTTGAGCCATGTCTGTGATCTGCTTTTTTTTTCAACAACATTAAACAACTGAATGAACATCCTCCGAGCCCGGTGATTCCAGAATTTTTGCCAGGGGTTGTATAGCAAAGAAGGTTTAACCATATTCACAGATGCAATTCTTTACTGTAAGAGCAGGGAGACTATGGGACTCTGCCAAATCACGCTGTAATGGTTGATTCACTAGCAAGGTTCAAGGAGGCCTGGATTTATATGAAAATCATATCAAAACTGTGAATTCACTGGAACATGTGGCCACAGGGCATAATGTGGTTGAGGAAAGAAACTGGTCTATACCGTCAATGGCTAAAACGCACCAAAACCAGGGGTCCGGTGTTCAGGGCAGTTTTTGGTGGAGTTGGTAAAATCACAGCTGTGGTCAAAGAGGAGTCAGAAGTTGGGCTTACAACTCCACCTCCCTGAGCACACGTGGCAAGTAAATGACGCCGGAGACAATTCACATGACAACACCAGGACCGCAGGCACTGAGGCGCAGAACCAGGGTAGAAAAGCAGCAATTCAGGTTCACACACCAGCCGCCACTTCCTTATTCCTCATACAGAAAAGTGACTCAACTTCTTCATGCTCAAATGACACCGAGCAACTTATGAGGAAAACAGCTTACAACATGGCAAAAATGGCTGAAACCTTGGCACAAACGTGCACTGAGAAGTGTCATAATAAAAGCACATAGAGTGGGCATGTCTACAGCCAGGGGGCCGTCCTGGTATTGCTCTCACCACACAAGTAACCATTTCTCACCCACTCTTCAGTGCAGATCAGTAAGGACACAAGGCATCAGCGGCTGCCCACATACAAGGTGCTGATGTCCGAGAAGACAGCAGTGTTCATCCACGGTGCAGATAAGGGCGGTATGTTATAAAGGAGCCGTGTCAGACATTCACATTGTTCTGTCAGGACCACCACAGAATAGTCCTCGGAATACAGTGTGTGATAGTATATAGGGGAGTTATCTATACTGTGTGCGGGTACATATCCATGTATAAGACTACAAAAGTCTGATCTTTACTAGAATATTATTATTTGGCAATTGTGTGGCACTAGTATTTCAGGACAACATGGTGGTATAATGGGAGCACTGTATATCAGTATTACAGCACTACATGATGGCATAATGGGAGCACTGTATATCAGCATTATAGCACTACATTATGGCATAATGGGAGCACTGTATATCAGTATTATAGCACTACATGATGGCATAATGGGAGCACTGTATATCAGTATTACAGCACTACATGATGGTATAATGGGAGCACTGTATATCAGTATTATAGCACTACATGGTGGTATAATGGGAGCACTGTATATCAGTATTACAGCACTACATGATGGTATAATGGGAGCACTGTATATCAGTATTACAGCACTACATGATGGTATAATGGGAAATACTGTATATCAGTATTACAGCACATGATGGTATAACGGGAGCACTGTATATCAGTATTACAGCACTACATGATGGTATAATGGGAGCACTGTACATCAGTATTACAGCACTACATGATGGTATAACGGGAGCACTGTATATCAGTATTATAGCACTACAAGGTGGTATAATGGGAGCACTGTATATCAGTATTACAGCACTACATGATGGCATAATGGGAGCACTGTATATCAATATTACAGCACTACATGATGGTATAATGGGAGCACTGTATATCAGTATTCTAGCACTACATGATGGCATAATGGGAGCACTGTATATCAATAATACAGCACTACATGATGGTATAATGGGAGCACTGTATATCAGTATTATAGCACTACATGATGGCATAATGGGAGCACTGTATATCAGTATTACAGCACTACATGATGGTATAATGGGAGCACTGTATATCAGTATTACAGCACTACATGATGGTATAATGGGAGCACTGTATATCAGTATTACAGCACATGATGGTATAACGGGAGCACTGTATATCAGTATTACAGCACTACATGATGGTATAATGGGAGCACTGTACATCAGTATTACAGCACTACATGGTGGTATAATGGGAGCACTGTATATCAGTATTATAGCACTACAAGGTGGTATAATGGGAGCACTGTATATCAGTATTACAGCACTACATGATGGCATAATGGGAGCACTGTATATCAATATTACAGCACTACATGATGGTATAATGGGAGCACTGTATATCAGTATTACAGCACTACATGATGGTATAATGGGAGCACTGTATATCAGTATTATAGCACTACATGATGGCATAATGGGAGCACTGTATATCAGTATTACAGCACTACATGATGGTATAATGGGAGCACTGTATATCAGTATTCTAGCACTACATGATGGTATAATGGGAGCACTGTATATCAGTATTCTAGCACTACATGATGGTATAATGGGAGCACTGTATATCAGTATTCTAGCACTACATGATGGCATAATGGGAGCACTGTATATCAATATTACAGCACTACATGATGGTATAATGGGAGCACTGTATATCAGTATTATAGCACTACATGATGGCATAATGGGAGCACTGTATATCAGTATTACAGCACTACATGATGGTATAATGGGAGCACTGTATATCAGTATTACAGCACTACATGATGGTATAATGGGAGCACTGTATATCAGTATTACAGCACTACATGATGGTATAATGGGAGCACTGTATATCAGTATTATAGCACTACATGATGGCATAATGGGAGCACTGTATATCAGTATTACAGCACTACATGATGGTATAATGGGAGCACTGTATATCAGTATTCTAGCACTACATGATGGTATAATGGGAGCACTGTATATCAGTATTCTAGCACTACATGATGGCATAATGGGAGCACTGTATATCAATATTACAGCACTACATGATGGTATAATGGGAGCACTGTATATCAGTATTATAGCACTACATGATGGCATAATGGGAGCACTGTATATCAGTATTACAGCACTACATGATGGTATAATGGGAGCACTGTATATCAGTATTCTAGCACTACATGATGGTATAATGGGAGCACTGTATATCAGTATTATAGCACTACATGATGGTATAATGGGAGCACTGTATATCAGTATTACAGCACTACATGATGGTATAATGGGAGCACTGTATATCAGTATTACAGCACTACATGATGGTATAATGGGAGCACTGTATATCAGTATTACAGCCCATGATGGTATAACGGGAGCACTGTATATCAGTATTACAGCACTACATGATGGTATAATGGGAGCACTGTATATCAGTATTACAGCACTACATGATGGTATAATGGGAGCACTGTATATCAGTATTACAGCACTACATGATGGTATAACGGGAGCACTGTATATCAGTATTACAGCACATAATGGTATAACGGGAGCACTGTATATCAGTATTACAGCACTACATGATGGTATAATGGGAGCACTGTATATCAGTATTACAGCACTACATGATGGTATAATGGGAGCACTGTATATCAGTATTACAGCACATGATGGTATAACGGGAGCACTGTATATCAGTATTACAGCACTACATGATGGTATAATGGGAGCACTGTACATCAGTATTACAGCACTACATGATGGTATAACGGGAGCACTGTATATCAGTATTATAGCACTACAAGGTGGTATAATGGGAGCACTGTATATCAGTATTACAGCACTACATGATGGTATAATGGGAGCACTGTATATCAGTATTACAGCACTACATGATGGTATAATGGGAGCACTGTATATCAGTATTCTAGCACTACATGATGGCATAATGGGAGCACTGTATATCAATATTACAGCACTACATGATGGTATAATGGGAGCACTGTATATCAGTATTATAGCACTACATGATGGCATAATGGGAGCACTGTATATCAGTATTACAGCACTACATGATGGTATAATGGGAGCACTGTATATCAGTATTATAGCACTACATGGTGGTATAACGGGAGCACTGTATATCAGTATTACAGCACTACATGGTGGTATAACGGGAGCACTGTATATCAGTATTACAGCACTACATGGTGGTATAACGGGAGCACTGTATATCAGTATTACAGCACTACATGGTGGTATAATGTGAGCACTGTATATCAGTAATACAGCACTACGTGGTGGTATAATGGGAGCACTGTATATCAGTATTATAGCACTACATGGTGGTATAATGGGAGCACTGTATATCAGTATTACAGAACTAGATGGTATAATGTGCGCACTGTATATCAGTATTACAGCACTACATGGTGGTATAATGGGAGCACTGTATATCAGCATTATAGCAATATGTGGTATAATGTGAGTAGTTATATGTATTATTTTGCAGCACTATATGGTGGTATAATTTAAAGCAGGGTATGTAAGCATTATTATAGCACTTTGTGGTTGTTTAGTGTGAGCAATGTATTGAAGTAATATTGAACACAATACTATGTGTATGTCATTATTATAGCACTATTTGGTGGTAACAGTATACAGCACAATTATACCTCTATATGGTGGCATAATGTGTGCTCTATATGTCAGCATTGTTATAGTATTCTATGGTGGTATAATGTGAGCAGTGCACATTAAAGAAGTGTTCAACTTTCAGTAAAGTGTACCTCAAATTACAGACAGAGCGGGTACTCACCCCCCCTTAGTATTCAGGTCGCTGAGCTCAGTGCTTGGATGCAGAAGTGATGCCAACTCATTATGTCATGGCAGCAGCCAAAACACTGAGCCCTGAGCGTTGGCGGGTGCCGATTCTTGACCGGGGGAGGTTGAGCACCTGCTCTGTTTGTTATTAGAGTGTTTGGGCCCACTTCCCTGAAAGTGAGAAACCCCTTTTATATCCTTGTATTGATTGCAGGTATTAATTAGCTGGACATATAGAATTTGCTGCAGAAGAGTATCAACAGGGAAATCCGCAGTGACAAGTCAGCGCCATACTGTGCGGATCTTGGCGTTGATTTCATTCAGGTACAATTCAGCTGCAGAATTAAAAATTAAACCAAAACAAAGAACACTCCCCTCCCTCGGCTACGTCTACGCCGTGATGACCTTATATTGGCCGTAACGATCATATGGGACGAAACGTGACTATAGGATATTATAATATACTGAGAGCAGAATGGGAACGGTCCGAGGAGCAGGGAAGGCGGCAGCGGATGGGGTATTTATGCTGAACATGTAAAACACGTGGACTGTACACCTGATGGTCCAGACATAAACCCACAGCCTCTCAGGCATTACATGGAAGGAGCGACCCCATGGGCAAGACAGGTCAGAGGTCGGCAACGCAGGGCGCGCTCGCCTCAGGTCAGAGGTCGGCAACGCAGGGCGCGCTCGCCTCAGGTCAGAGGTCGGCAACGCAGGGGGCGCTCGCCTCAGGTCAGAGGTCGGCAACGCAGGGGGCGCTCGCCTCAGGTCAGAGGTCGGCAACGCAGGGCGCGCTCGCCTCAGGTCAGAGGTCGGCAACGCAGGGCGCGCTCGCCTCAGGTCAGAGGTCGGTAACGCAGGGCGCGCTCGCCTCAGGTCAAAGGTCGGTAAAGCAGGGCGCACTCACCTCAGGTCAGAGGTCAGTAACGGAGGGCGCACTCACCTCAGGTCAAAGGTCAGTAACGCAGGGCGCACTCACCTCAGGTCACACACACCGCACAGATGCCACACCAGGATTCATCAATACAGACTGGATGCCGCCCTGCACCGGGCTCCCTACTTGGGACTGTGCCCGGAACTGCACTAGTCGGGGCCTCGGTGGACCGGAGGGCGGAACAGCGGCTCTTCCGGACACAAAGATTACTTTTGGTTTTGTTTCCAGCAGCTGCAAAACTGCACTGAGCTGTCCCGGGTAAGAGCGGACACCGGAGAAGCCAGCTGTATGAGATCTCGCCGTGCACAGGAGACCGGCACACTCATGACGGGTAAGAAGCTCCAGGAGACACAGTGACAGGTCAGCCAGCCCTCCCGGTGTCACCGGCGTGCACAACCGGCTGTGTACTGTCACTGTCTGCCGCCGTCATGGCACGTCATACCCACGTGAGCCTGAGGAGAAGATGTCACCGGAAGGGGCGGGGCCTCCAACTCCATCGCAAACCTGATACTAGAAAGCAGTGATCTGCCTCGGAGACATGACACGGAGAGGACTGGGGAGGGTTGGGGGAGTACAGATAAGTGGATGGTCCTTGATGGGGGCTGCATGCTGGAGGATTTCACAGGGAACAGGGTCGTGCTGTGGGTGTCTGCCTGGGTAAGTAGGAGGTGCTGTCTTTTGTTTAGGGCTGAGGGTCTGTGTGGGGCTAGGGTGCTATGACATTTTTCTGTGCCATCCTAGGACACGTTATCTGTGGTATGGGGCTTACCCAGGTCCTCTTCCTTCTGACCGGTGGCCTCTTTTCTAGGCTCTGGTCAGCCTCCACTGGCCTCTGCTCTATAGGTGCCGAGTTGCCAGGTAGCCTAACAAAATAAGGCCTTTATCGCAACAAAATTTGGCTATTTCAACGCACTTGGATTTTTTTCCCTGTGTTCCAGTACATTATGGAGTAGAATGAATGGTGTCCTTCAAAAGTACAACCTGTTCTGCAGAAAACAAGCCCTCATACTGTGATGTGGATGGAAAAATAACCAAGGTTATGGCTCTTGGAAGTAGTGGAGGAAAAAACAAAAATGGAAAATGGCCCAGGGGTTAAGGGGTAGAATACGCGTAGGGACCTATATACTAAAAGAACAGCCTTAAGTTGTGGCGGGGATCCCCTCCAATCTAAGCATTACCAATCACGAGCAAAAGGAGGGAGCAATAGATCAATATATTTTATATATCACAAATTTATTTTATCAAAGAAAGTTTTAAAACCATGATAGAAAAAGTTATACATATACATAGGAGTAGGACATAACTTAATGCAATAGGGTAGGAGACCAGTGAGCAGGATTACAATGTTGTTTAACCCATAAAGCCCCCGTCTCACATAGCAAGATCGCTGCTGTGTCACGGTTTTGGTGACACAACAGCGACCTCACCAGCGATGTCGCTATGTGTGACACTTTGCAGCGATCAGGCCCCTGCTGTGAGGTCGCTGCAAAGTGTCCTGGACCAATTTTTGGTCGTTGCCCTCCCGCTGGTCAGCACACATCGCTGTGTGTGACCAGCGGGAGCAGCGATCAGGCTGGTAACCATGATAAACATTGGGTTACTAAGTGCGCGTGTGCCCCTAGTAACCCGATGTTTATCATGGTTACGAGCCTGCTAAAGTGAGCGGTAACCTCCCGCTCACTGCAGCAGAGTGGTAACGATGATAAACAATGGGTTACTAGGGGCACGTGTGCCCCTAGTAACCCGATGTTTACCATAGTTACCAGCCTGCTCCTGCTTCAGCAGGCTGGCAACCAGGAGCAGGACATCGTGGAAAGATTCTTTCCATGATGTCGCTGCTCCCCTGATCGTTGGTGAGCCTGCCTGTTTGACAGCTCACCAGCGACCACATAGCGACGCAGCAACGATCCCTGACAGGTCGTATCGTTGTCAGGATCGTTGCAGCGTCGCTAAGTGTGACAGGGCCTTAAGTCTAGGTTATAGGATAATGGGCAGTAGAGTAAATATAAGAGGCTACCTTTATAGTCAATATAGTGAATCTCATTGAAATAAGAGGTAATAGAGATGTGTATATATAGTATGTACTATAGGTGTCTCAAATATAAAATTTGGAAGGGTAGGTTACCTGTAGACATTAGGTGTAGTCCTGGATGGTAGATTCTCTGGCTCAATAGCTACCTTGACGCGCGTTTCACCGCTGCTGTTGCCTCCTGACGAAACTGCAGCAGCGGTGAAACGCGCGTCGAGGTAGCTATTGAACCAGAGAATCTACCATCCAGAACTACACCTAATGTCTACAGGTAACCTACCCTTCCAAATTTTATATTTGAGACACCTATAGTACATACTATATATACATCTCTATTACCTCTTATTTCAATGAGATTCACTATGTTGACTATAAGGTAGCCTCTTATATTTACTCCTACTGCCCATTATCCTATACCCTAGACTTATGGGTTAAACAACATTGTAGTCCTGCTCACTGGTCTCCTACCCTAATGTATTAAGTTATGTCCTACTCCTATGTATATGTATAACTTTTTCTATCATGGTTTTAAAAATTTCTTTGATAAAATAAATTTGTGATTTATAAAATATAATGATCTATTGGTAACGCGTAGGGACCTGCATGGAAAAGATATGCAGTTGTATGATCCACAAAATTTATTACCAGTAAATGAAATTGCACGCGGATGAGATTGGCACAGGATATTGTACATACGGAAATATGTGGTAAAATTCCGGTGTATAAACGTAGCCTAAGCATAAATATCAGTAAGCAGACTTCACATCTATCCCTTTGCTCACGCGTTTTGTGAGAAAGAAAGTTACAGGATTCATATATATTTATATACAATAAGTGTCCTTTAGCCCACTAGGATTTAGCATTCTTATATAGAGAATGCTAAATCCCAGTGGTGTAAAGGACCTGGTCCCTCTGCCCACTAGGAAACAGCCTGTCCTGTATGAGAAAGCAAAATCCTAGTGGACAGAGGGACCAGGTCTTTTAGCCCACTAGGTCTAGTATTAAAACACTCATAGGAACCTGGTTCTTCAGCCCACTAAGATTTAGCTTTCCCATTAAGAGCAGGCTAAATCCCAGTGGGCAGAAGGACCTGGTCCTTTAGCTCACTGGGATTTAGCTTTCTTATATAACGCAGGCTAAATCCTAGCGAGCAGATGGACCTGGCACTTTAAGCCCACTAGGTCTAGTATTAAAACACTCATAGGGACCTGGTTCTTTAGCCTACAGTGAATTAGCTTTCACATAGAGAGCAAGCTAAATCCCAGTGGGCAGAAGGACCTGCTGCTTTAGAGCAGCCTAAATTGTAGTGGACAGAAGGACCTGGTTCTTTAGCCCACTTGGATTTAACTTTCTTATAGAGAGAAAGCTAAATCCAAGTGGGCAGATGAACCTGGTTCTTTAGCCCACTGGGAGGTTTCTTATATAATGCAGGCTAAATCCTAGTGGGCAGAAGGACCTAGTCCTTTAACCCTCTAGGTCTAGTATTAAAACGCTCCTTTAGCCCACTAGTTCTAGTATTAAAAAAAACTTAAAGGGACCTGGTTCTTTAGCCCACTGGGATTTAGCTTTCTTACATAAAGCAGGCTCAATCCTAGGAGGCTGAAGGACATGGTCATTTAATTCCCCAAGGTATAGTATTAAAATACTCCTAGAGACCTGGTCCTTTTGCCCATTGGGATTTAGGTTTCTTATATAACACAGGCTAAATCCTAGTGTGCAGAAGGACCTGGTCCTTTAGAGCAGGCTAAATCCCAGCGGGCAGAAGGACCTGGTCCTTTAGTCCACTAGGTTTAGTATTAAAACACTCATGGGGTCCTGGTTCTTTAGTCCACTGGGATTTAGCTTTCTCATAGAGAGCAGGCTAAATTCAAGTGGGCAGAAGAACCTGGTCCTTTAGCCCACTGGGGGTTAGCTTTCTTATATAACGCAGGCTAAATCCTAGTGGGCACAATGACCTGATCCTTTAGCCCACTAGGTCTTATATTAAAACACTCATAGGGACCTGGTTCTTAAGCCCACTGGGATTTTGCTTTCCCATAGAGAGCAGGCTAAATCCCAGTGGGTAGAAGGAACTGTTTTTCTGTCACCCATGACGGCACAACGAGAGAGGGGATCCGCCCTTCAAGGACAGGAAACCTTCAAGATAAAAAGGGCGGCGCCTCTCTACCGCATCAGTGGTTTCCTGTCCTTGATGGGGGACCTTCCTTCTCGTCGGCGGAGATAGCCCTACCTTCCTTCTGTCCTGAACCGAAAAATAGCAAGGAGGAAAGATTTCATACCTTGGATGTCAGGAGATGCCTTATACATTATTTAGCATCCACAAGCTCATGGAGGAAGGATAGGGCTCTATTTGTCTCCTTTCAGGGCTCCCGAAAGGGATCAAAGGTCTCAAAAGGCACTCTATCAAGGTGGATCCGGGAAGCCATCACCATGGCCTATACGGGATCAGGCAGAGATCCTCCTAACAATCTGAAGGCCCAGTCTAAATGGGGCATGGCTGCTTCCTGGGCAGAAAGAACGGACGTGCCCATTGAGCAAATATGTAAGGCGGCCACGTGGTCATTTCAGTCCACTTTCTATAATCACTATAGACTTGACCTTTCTGCCTCCTCTGATCTCACATTTGGGAGAAGGGTTCTGCAGGCCGTGGTCCCTCCCTTACATACTTAGTTCTCTGTAATTCTCTCTTTGTGCCTTTATGGGTGACAGAAAAACACGTATATTACTTACTGGTAATGTGTTTTTTCGGAACCCATGACGGCACCTTTATATTCCCTCCCTATCACTATGGTGTTCACCTTCCGGTTGGTGGGTGTTTAGTATTCACATGGGTGAAGTTCGTTTATGGTTAATAAAATTATGTGCTCTAACCGGAGAGTCCTCTCATGCTCTGTAATCCACTGATGCGGAGAGAGGCGCCGCGCTTTTTATCTTGAAGGTTTCCTATCCTTGAAGGGCGGATCCCCTCTCTCGTTGTGCCGTCATGGGTTCCGGAAAAACACATTACCGGTAAGTAATATAAGTGTTTCTTTAGCTCACTAGGTCTAGTATTAAAACACTCATAGGGACCTGTTTTTTTTAGCCCACTGGAATTTAGCTTTCTATATACAAAGCAGGATATTTCATATCTTTTCAACCGCACTTTTAGCGTCTCCCACTCCCACACTACCTCCTCATCCCTCCCGCTCTCTGTTGGAGTCCCTCAATGCTCTGACCTAGGACCCCTACTCTTCTCCATCTATACCCTTGGCCTGGGACAGCTCATAAAGTCCCACGGTTTCCAGTACTATTTGTATTCTGATGACACCCAGATCTACCTCTCTGGCCCAGACGTCACCTCTCTGGTGTCCAGAATCCCAGCATGTCTATCAGCCAAATCCTCCTTCTCCTCTTGCTTCCTAAAACTCAATGTGGACAAATCTGAACTCATCATCTTTCCTCCATCTCGCTTATCTTCCCCATCTGATCTATCGATCACAATAAATGACATCACTCTTTCCCCTGTACCAGAATACCAGAAAGTCGTTGCCTCGGCGTAACCCTCGACTCTGCCCTGTCCTTCAAACCACACATCCAAGTTCTCGCCACCTCCTGCTCAAAAATATTTCCAGAATTCTTCCTTTCCTTAATCTACTGAACTGCTTGTGCATGCCCTCATCATCTCCCGCCTCGACTACTGCCATATCCTACACTGTGGCCTATCTGCTAACACTCTCGCACCTCTCAACTCCGTCCTTAACTCTGCTGCCTGACTAGTTCATCTCTCTCCTCGCTCATCCTGTGCTACCCCTCTTTGCAAATCTCTTCACTGGCTCCCAATTCCCCAGCGTATCCATTTCAAACTACTCACACTGACCTACAAAGCCATCCATAACCTCTCTCCTCCGTACATCTCTGAACTAATCTCCCGATATATTCCTCCCAAGACCACCTCCTCTCCTCCACACTTACTCGTTCCTCACCCAATCGCCTCCAAGACTTCTCCCGAATATCCCCCATCCTCTGGAATTCTGTGCCTCAACACGATCGATTATGCGCCACATTCGGATCCTTCAGACGGAACCTGAAAACCCATCTCTTCAAGAAAGCTTATAACCTGCAATGACCACGCTGCCGCATCACCACCACCAGAGCTGCTGCAACCCCCCCAACCTACTGTCTCCTCCCCATCATTCTGTAGAATGTAAGCCCGCGAGGGCAGGGTCCTCTTCCCTCTGTACCAGTCTATCATTGTTAGTTTGTTTACTGTAAGTGATATCTGTATTTTGTATGTAACCCCTTCTTATGTACAGAACCTTGAAATCAATGGTGCTTTATAAATAAATAATAATTTCCAAGTGGGCAGAGGGAACAGGCTCTTTAGCCCACTTGGATTTGGCCACGTGTTCCGCGGCCCCTCCATTGCTTGGTATTGTGCGGCAGCATTGCATGTTTTCAGAAGTAGTCACTAGTGATGAGCAAGCGTGCTCGTTTAATCCTTTCGCCGGGCATGCTCCGGTGCTTACTGAGTATTTTCGGCGTGCTCGTATATTATGTTAGAGTCCCTGCGTCTGCATGATTTACAGCTGTAAGACAGCCTCAACACGTGAGGATTCCCTCACAAACCGGCAATCCCTTCATGTGTTGAGGCTGTCTTACAGCTGTAAATCATGCAGACGCAGGGACTCGAACATAATATACGAGCACGCCGAAGATATTCAGTAAGCACCCGAGCATGCTCGGCGAAAGGATTAAACGAGCACGCTCGCTCATCACTAGTAGTCATGTGTCTGATATTAAAAGTTTTTTTGTTCTACTTTAAGAGATTTCACAATTGAAAAAATTTTTTGCATTAAAAGAAATAAATGCCTCGGAATTTAATATATCATGTATGACATTTCTTAAAAAGGGGTTATAAAGTGCCAGAAGTAATGTTTTTTTGTATCAGCTGCAAAAGAAGGCACCAGAACAGTTTTACCACAGCAGTTGCACCGAGCTATTATCACACCTCATGGTGACAGAGTTCATGACACAGCATCGTGTCTCCAGGGTTCCCAACCGTCCAGAAATTCCAGAACAGTCCATAAAAATTGGTCACTGTTTTTATCTGTCTGTAAAATAAATGTAAAGCGTCCGTGATTTTTTTGAAGCCGAAGATACTTTCCGATTATTTTGACTAATTATCATTTTACAGTGACTACAGATAATGTCTTCTTATCAGAATTATGGGCTGTAGACATGTAACACAAATAATTTTACTGTTTTATAAAGGTTTTCCATTGTGTCCATTAAAAATATTGTCTCTCTGTTTTTTTTTGTTTTTTTTTTTAAGCTGTCCAGAGAAAAATAAAATGTCAAGCTGGCAACCCTGCGTGTGTCTGTTTACTATCATGGTGTCCGCACGGTTCTGCATTGGTATCCGCATGCAGTTGTGTTCTTCCGGACAAATCTGACAGGAATATTAACTGAGTCGCCGATGATAAGCTGTTCACTTCTCAGATTTTGTCCCGATAGCGGTGAGCGCAGTATTAATGGCTCCGTTATAACGGCGGACACCTGGACACAAACAAATCCACCCCATTATAAGTTAGCAAAAGGGAGTATTTTATTAATAACCAGGTGATGACAAGGAAATAATTAAAAACAATGCAAAAAGGGGGCACCAAAAAAGAAGTTACAAATATAGCAAGTGGGGATGGATCATGATTGTGACCACACAAGATAATATAAGGAATCAAAACATGATTTTATCTAATATATTCCACATACATATGGTTGGTTAAATATATCATATATATAATTGGCTAAAGTGCAAGTGCCTGCAAAACATAAATATAAATAGATTGTGTATCTCATATGTAAACTGATACAAACTAGATATGATAACAAGAAAGTGCTAGTGCTGCAGCCGTATATTAACCGCTTCCCGACCGGCCACTGTAGATAAACGTCCGCGCTGCCTGGGCTCTGTGCAGCGCGGACGTTTAAAAACGGTGGGTGGTCCCGCAGCGCTCACGACCCCCAGGGTCCTGCAAGCGCTGCAGGAGCGGTGCAGAGCGATAGCTCTGACAGGGAACATCATCGGGACCTGATTGGATCAGGTCCCAGTGATGTTAACCCTTTGCTGTCTTCTATATGCCGCGATCTATAGTGATCGCGGCATATAGAAGACAGCAGGAGGAGAGGGGGTCGTCCACTTACCTCTCCGACGGTCCCCTTATACCTTCCAGGACCTGACGTTGCTATGGCAGCTGGAGATCACATGAGCGCCTCCAGCTCTGCCATATATGGTGTCCTGCCTGGCTCAGCCTGCAGCTGAAGCCTGGCAGGAGACTGACTGTGAAAGTCAGTGAAGATCTCATGTAATGTAATATATGTCTATTACATTACATGAGATCAGGGATCAGAAAAATAAAAATTAATGTCCCATACGGGGACTAAGTAAAAATGTAAAAAAAAGTTAAAAAAAAATGTTTTGAAACTGTAAAAAAAAAAATACAAAATAAATTAAAATAAATAAATAAAATATTAAACCGATAAATCCATATATTTATGCAAAAATAAAAAAAGTACACATATTTGGTATTGCCGCGTCCGAAAATTGTCACACTAATTAACTGCTTCTGTGCACACCGTAATAAAAATAAATAAAAAACGGAGCAAAAAACTATGCTTTTTCCTCATATCGCCAAACAAAAAGTGGAAAAAAATGCGATCAAAAAGCAAATGGAAATAAAAAAGGTACCGCTGAAAACGTCATCTTGTTCCGCAAAAAAAAGCCGCCATACAGCTCCATCAGCCGAAAAATAAAAAAGTTATAGCGCTCAGAATAAAGCAATGCAAAAAAAATATTTTTTCTATAAAATTATTTTATTGTGTAAAAGCGCCAAAACATAAAAAAATATACAGTAAGTGTAGTATCGCTGTAAACGTACTGACCCGAAGAATAACGCTGCCTGATCACTTTTTCCACACGCAGAACGGCATAAAAAAAAACCTCAAAAAACAATTCCTGAATTGTTGGTTTTTGGTAATTTTACCTCCCAAAAAACGGAATAGAAAGCGATCAAAAAATGTCCCGTACCCAAAAATGGTACCAATAAAAATGTCAACTCGTCCCGCAAAAAACAAGCCGTCACATGACTCTGTCGGCCGAAATATGGAAAAATTATAGCTCTCAAAATATGGCGATGCAAAAACTAGATTTTGCAAAAAAAGCGTCTCTTAGTGTGTGACAGCTGTCAGTCATAAAAACCCGATATAAATCTGGTATCTCTGTAATCTCACCGACCCGAAGAATAAAGTAATCTAATCAGTTATATAACACTAGGAACGGCGTAAAAAAATAAATAAAACCAATTCTTCACCTGCTACTGATTTGTTTATTATGTCTCCCAAAGATCGCAGTATGGCTCGGCACACATTTATCCTGCGCTCTGCGCTGAGCACTTACGCCAGAGTTTCCGTGTAAATTTCTGAAATATGTGATTCAGCCGGAACCCATGACGGAAGATTCCCTGTAATGAGGCAGATATAGGCCACTATGGATGCCGTCTGGCCTGTGATCCCACGGTGTCATTTGTTTTAGGCGTGCATAAAAGTGCGGTTGGCCACAGTTTTGTGCACTTCTGAAAAAAAGGACACCACTAAACAGAGGCCAGACGGAGTCCAGAGTAACTCTGCTGCCTCATTACAGTGAATCGATCCTGCAGGGGTTTCATCTGAATTACATCACTTGGAAATTTAGATGGAAACCCCAATGTAAGTGCTCAGCATAGAGCGCTGGATAAATGTTATGTAAAATGTTCCCAATAAAAGCTTCAACTCAGTCCTCAAAAAATGCTAGTCCCCACTCAGGTCCGTCATCTGTTAAAAATATAAGGGACTTCCAAGTTACTGGTAGCAGAAAGGCTCTGGAAAAGCAAAATGGCCCTTGCCCCCCAAAAGAAATTCAGAAAATTTTGTGCTCCCAAATCCAAATGCCTATTCTACAATAATTTGTTCTCCAATTGTCAAATAGCGCTCCGTCCCCCCCCAGATCTCGCCGTATGGCTGAGTGGTACGATACAGCCACATATGGGGTATTGCCACTTTTAGAAGAAATTGTGTGACACATTTCGGCACCATTTTTACCCATTGCCCTGTGTGAAAATGTAAAATCTGAGGGTAAAACATTTTTTTGTGGTAAAAATATAATTATGCTTTTTTTCACTGCCCAATGGTATAAATTTAAAAATTAAAAAATACTCACTACTTCCCTAGATGAATTCCTTGAGAGGTGTAGTTTACAAAATGGGGTCACTTGTGGGGGTTTCTGCTGTTTCGGCATGTCAGCGACTCTTCAAATGTGACATGGTGTCTGCTGCCTATCCCAGCCAACATAGCGCTCCTTTCTCTTCCGAACACTGCCGTACACCAAAGCAGTGGTTTTCCCCCACATATGGGGTATCAGCGTACTCAGGAGAAATTGTACAACAAATTTCATGGTGCAATTTATCCTGTTACCCTTATGATAATGCAAAATTAGGGAATGAAAAACATTTTTTTGTGGGAAAACTGTGAAAATTTTATTTTTATGGCTCAATATTATAAACTTCTGTGAAGCAGCTGGGGGTGCAAGGTGCTCACCACACATCTAGATAAGTTCCCTAAGGGGTCTAGTTTCCAAAATAGTGTCACTTGTTGGGGGTTTCCACTGTTTAGGCACATCAGGGGCTCCCCAAATGCAACATGGCGTCCCCTAATTATTCAAACAAATTTTACATTCAAAAAGTCAAATGGCGCTCCTTCCCTTTCAAACCCTGCCGTGCACCCAAACAGTGGTTTGCCTCCACATATGGGGTATCGGCGTGTTCAGGAGAAATTGCACAACAAATTTCATGGTGCAATTTATCCTATTACCCTTATGATAATGCAAAATTAAGGGATGAAAAACGTTTTTGTGGGAAAAATGTGAACATTTTATTTTTACAGCTCAATATTATAAACTTCTGTGAAGCACCTTGGGGTTCAAGGTGCTCACCACACATCTAGATATGTTCCCTAAGGGGTCTAGTTTCCAAAATGGTGTCACTTGTGGGGGGTTTCCACTGTTTAGGAACATGAGGGGCTCTCCAAACGCAACATGGCGTCTGCTAATTATTCAGACAAATTTTACATTCGAAAAGTCTAATGGCGCTCCTTCCCTTCCGAGCCCTGCTGTGCGCCCAAACAGTGGTTTTCCTCCACATATGGGGTATCAGCACGCTCAAGAGAAATTGCACAAAAAATTTTGGGGTCCATTTTTTCCTGTTACCCCTGTGAAAATAAAAAAAAATGGGTCTAAAGTAACATTTTTGTGAAAAAAGTTAAATGTTAATTTTTTTCTTCCACATTCCAAAAATTCCTGTGAAGCACCTGAAGGGTTAATAAAGTTCTTGAATGTGGTTTTGAGCACCTTGAGGGGTGCAGTTTTTAGAATGGTGTCACTTTTGGGTATTTTCTGTCATAAAGACCCCTCAAAGTGACTTCAAATATGATATGGTCCCTAAAAAAATGTTTTTGTAAATTTTGTTGGAAAAATGAGAAATCGCTGGTCAATTTTTAACCCTTATAGCTCCCTAACAAAAAAAAATTTTGGTTCCAAAATTGTGCTGATGTAAATTGAACATGTGGGAAATGTTATTTATTAACTATTTTGTGTGACATATCTCTCTGATTTAAGGGCATGAAAATTCAAAGTTTGAAAATTGCAAAATTTTCACCAAATTTCCGATTTTTTCACAAATAAACGCAAGTGATATCAAAGAAATGTTACCACTATCATGAAGTACAATATGTCACGAAAAAACAATCTCAGAATCAGGGGAATCCGTTGAAGCGTTCCAGAGTAATTACTTCATAAAGTGACAGTGGTCAGAATTGAAAAAATTTGCCCGGTCACGAAGGCAAAAACAGGCTCTGGTGCGAAGTGGTTAAGGGAAAGGTACCTAATTATACAGAGGCTGATCCCTTGTTAGTAAGATATACATATGCATCACATAAAGAGTAGTGCACTGGAATGTGCATTGTGCTGTTACATATATTTAGTAAGTATAGGCTAGAGGTGTTTTTACAAAAACGAGTAGCAAAAAGTGCTTTATACTTACACTATAGAAGATGCAGATCCACTCCTGAATGGCGCCCACCCCGATGCGTATTTCGGCTTCTTGCCTTTTTTAGGGGTGCAGGTTGGTAGTTGTGGCGAGGGGCTGCTGCTGTGCTCCCACACCCTGACTCCACACAAATAAAAGATAATGTCCAGTCTATCTTGTTGTCTGTGTGTACTGGACAACACTCACAGTTTTCCTGGAGGCTCCCATCAGCTTCAGGATCCCAGATGAAGCTGCAGGCCGAAAATCACTTTCAGAATCTGTTTCCTTTTTCATCAAAACAACTTTACTCAACTTTTTCAGTTCAGTTTTGGTCACAGACACAGCACTTTGTAATACAACCATCACAGTTTTAGGCTCCTTATCTGTCCCTCTCTTCTCTGACTCCTTCTCCACCAGGTGTGACCCACCCGATACCGCAGATTCCATGAGCACAGTTCTCTCTATAGGTGCATCCCTGCCTGTTTCACCTTGGGAAGTAAGTAAGGCTGGCTCCTCCACGCCTACTCCAAGCTGTAGGCCCCGGAAGTTAACGGAAGTTTCCTTGCCGTTATCCACTTCATCTTTCATCATGCTGCCCTTTTCTGTCTGTTCCTCTCGCTGCATGTCTGCTGACCTTCAGCCCCCCCCCCAGGGCCCTGAACTTCTCTTTCTCAATTGTACCTCCTGCACAAGCTTGAACGTTACAACTAACACAACTATATTACCCTATCTGCCCCAAACAGGAAGTGCTTGTCCTACTTATAACCTTTACTCCTCCCACTTAGGAAAGTTCCTAGACCCAATAACTATGACTTCTACCTATTCTTTGCACTACAATGCCCCTCTATCCTAAACCCCTGGTTCCTATCTAACCTTGTTCTGTTTCTACACTTATACCTCATCCTTTCCCTATGTTATCTCATTAAAGTATATTAACACACATTTTCAATATTCCACCATAATACATATACTATACTGTACATTACACGTGTACCTGTTTTGTCATGGAGTGATGCAGTGCGTGCACAGGCGTTCACATACCCTTACACAGGTATGAATGGACACCGACTTGCCGATGTGAACCCAACTCTGTTTCCATTTTTAATCATTTACAAATTATTAACAGAGGAAAGTGCAATTTGCCCTAAAGTTATCAAAATGAATCAACATTATGATGCTGATTTACTGAAAAATAGTCCTGAAAAGTCAAGAGTCGTGTATGAGTGGAGAAATCTACAAAATGGCTAAATTCTATGCACATCCATGTTATACCGTTCGTGCTTGGACCACAATACAGACCAATGGTCTCCTGACCTGTGCCAAACATCATTGGCATATGTGAGGTTATTAGGTCAACACAGAAAACGCGCGTTCAGGACGGGAATTGCTGATCCTTGGCTGGCCCCCAAGGGTGCAGGTTGCCAGTGTACTTATATGACAGCTAAGAAGCGCAGTGCTACTCATCTACTACACTGTGCATAGGCAGGAAGCTGCCAAGCAATGGTGGGCCGGGGTAATACAGAGCTCATGAATATTGAAGACTACATGGCAGCAGGATTACTAGTCCTTTATTGATAATCTCCTGTTGCAGCCCAGTAACTTCCAAATCACTGGAATCAGGGTCTCTTCCCTACATTATGCTGCTCTCAGATAAGGTTCCAAAAACCCGGTGACAGATTCTTTTTGACAATATTTTTGTTCATTATACACAAGTGACATAGTACAGAACATAACATATATTTGTCAATACCAATTGACATAATAAAATACAAAAATGTAAGAAAACATCTACTGAATACATTATTCTGATCAGGAAGCATTCTATCTCTCAGCTGGAACTTGGAAGCCAGACCTGGAAAAATAAGGGAGACCAGAATGTATAGGTGGGTTTTCTGAGAACCACTACATGACCACTTTACCATAATCATCTGAAGATAACCCGTCGATGTAGCCTAGGATATGTACCAGAGGATCATTCGGAATAGTAACAATCATAAGGGATATGTATTAAAGGGAACGTGTCACCGGGTTTGTCCCATATGAGGTAAGGCCAGTACCTGTGAGACCCCATATACAGCATTCTAATAAGACCTTTTATTATACTTACAGACGGGGCGGTCCAGTCCGATGGGCGTCTCTGATCTTGATCCAGCACCTCCTCTCTTCTTGTGATCGCTGTCCTCCTTCCCGTGGATGACACGTCCTACGTCATCCACACAGTGTCAAGCAAACTGAAAAACACTTCTGCGATTCAAGAAGGAGGGAGGATTTGCTTTCCCTAATATGTGGATCTATTACCTGACTGTACTGTGTCAGCACCTAGAAGGGTGGAAGGAACAATCACTTTCTAACTTATCTTTTAAGATTTTACGGACTAAGTGCAGCTCCTCTAATTTTAAGCCGGGAAGCCGGCGGACCTCACACAGCATGTACCACTCTCTATATGGTGGAATTTGTTCACAGAATATGGAATAAGATTAAACAGCTCAGAGGATTTGAAGATTTTATACCTTATTTACCCTTATGGGATAGTTGAAGCCTCCCTGTGTTACAATGTGTACTGAGTTTTGATGACTGACGACAAGCGGGAATCTTCTGTATAAGGCCACATTCACACGCTCAATACTTGGTCAGTATTTTACATCAGTATTTGTAAGCCAAAATAAGGAGAGGAAAAATCAGAGGAAAAGTATAATAGAAACACGTCACCACTTCTGTATTTATCACCCACTCCTGGTTTTGGCTACAAATACTGATGTTAAATACTGACCAAATACTGAATGTCTGATTGTTTCTGATGGTATTAACAAAATTGAATAGATGTAACCTGATTATAATCAGCTGCCAGCATAGATTATTCTACCAATATACGCAGATTAGAAAATTCTGTGATGTTCATATTAGGCTTCTGAGTCTGCAAATCTAAATTGATGTGATGATACAACTTGCTCAGTAGAATGGACAACGGATGTTATTCCATGTATATTTGTGCACTTGTTTTAATTTCTAAAGAAGCTTCCATAGCTAGTAAGGCAAAAATGGTTATCTGAGATACAATCACAATTTAAAAAAAATTATAAGATGTAAAGAAAACAAGAATGAAATTGCATGGCAGCACGGTGGCTCAGTGGTTAGCACTGCTGCCTTGCAGCGCTGGGGTCCTGGGTTCAAATCCCACCAATGACAACATCTGCAAGGAGTTTGTATGTTCTTCCTGTGTTTGTGTGGGTTTCCTCTGGGTTCTCTGGTTTCTTCCCACACTCCAAAGATACTCTGACAGGGAATCCAGATGGTGAGCCCCAATGGGGACAGTGCCAATAATATCTGTAAAGCACTGTGGAATTAATGGCACTATATAATTAAGTAAAATAACTAAATTGTAAATTTCTCATAGCAATATTCTAGCCACAACAGATCAGAATTTGAGCATTAGACATTTTCCATCTCGCTTGAAAAGAAAAACTTTAGAAATTGATGGTAACGACACATCTCAAAAAAGTCTGGAAAAGTAAGTGATACTAAAGAAAAACAGCTGGAGGGTCAATCTTTAACTAAGTGACATGACTGTGAGCATAAAAAGAGCATGTTAGAGAGGCAGAGTCTCTCAGAAGCAAGGATGGTCAGAGGTTCACCAATTACTAATCAACTCCTTTTCAGAATTGTGAAATAATTTCAGAAAAATCATCCTTGACGTAAAACTGCAAAGACTTTAGATATCTCATTTTATGGAATATACAACTTTTTGTGCTAAAGGGTCAAAACAAGTCAAAGACAAAAAAGAGCATTGTTTATTTTGTACAAAATTCATGACCCACGTGTATCATTTTGACAAATTTGGTGCAATAAAAGTCATACCACAAGGCAAAAAACAAAAGGCGACTTAAAGAAGCTATCTAATAGCCGCAAGTCATGCAGGCGTAGGGACTTGAACACAATATACGAGCACGCCGAATATACTCGGTTAGCACCAGAGTGTGCACGGCTAACCCCTTATCCGAGCACGTTCGCTCATCACTAATCAAAACTTGAAGGGTTCTCCTGACAGTAACCCTTAATAGTAAGCTTGCATTTGCACTGGTCAATGGCAGTCATTAAAAGTCCATCTACTGGCTACATGACAGCCATTAGTGGGTATTTAAAGGGAATCTGTCACCACTTTGGAGTTATCAGACCTCTACTATGGGCATACAGGGTATAGAAAAGTAAATCTATACATACCTGTATGGCCCAATGTAGTTTTATCTACTTGGTTTTTCACAGGTTTTTGCTCAGCCAAACAGGCCCGGGAGGAAACAAAGTGCGGTCCCTGTGAGCCGTGCTGTGCGCATGCGTTGGGAGGTGAGGGAAAAAAAGTGCATGTCACAGGGCCCTGTGACGTGCGGGGAGGGGGGAAAATATGGTAAAACGTGGACATAGGTGGGGATTTGGTGGAATAATAAGCAGATGGGCGGGGATAGCTTGGCATCCGGGGGACACCAAGCCTGTGAAAAACCAAGAAGATAAAACTACATTTCTCTGCATTCAGTCCTCTACTATGGGCCATACAGGTATGTATAGATTTACTTTTCTATACCCTGTATGGCCATATTAGAGGTCTGATAACTCCAAAGTGGTGACAGATTCCCTTTAAAAACCTGTGTAAGCGGTGGCTACTGTCACCACTCACTGTTCACTTTACTGAACTGTAAGCAAGCCTCGGCACTTTGATTGACATCTTTCTGCACAGTTGTGCTGCAGTGTGAGCTGTCAGAATAATAATATTTTTTCATGTCAATCAAAGTTCCAGGGCCTGCTTACAGCCGCCGCTCCCAGTATAGTGAGTGGTGCTATGAACGATGACTGTAGCCGCTCTGTGCACAACCCTACTGTGGCTCCCAGGAGGAAATAAGGTCATTTACTCCCTGTATCCGCATTGAGAGTTGGGCAGCATTGTAACCCTGTTGACCTGCAAATTAACCCTATATCTGCAAGTAAATAGAATTTTCCGAGATAATTGTCTTTCAAAAACACTGGAGCCGAGATGAAATGAAAATGCTCAAATGGAGTCTACTCTCATAGGATGAAATCTCAGTAAAATACAACAAGGGGCTCCTAGAGGCATGAAATGCATTTTATTTTTCTGTATATTGTTAATATGCAATTTGCATATTCTGCATATCTTTTGACTTCTTTTATATGTAGCTGTTGATGATATCTTTTGATATCGTGTATGTTTTTCTTCTTGCAAGCAAACTGTATCATTTCACGTGCCCATTTTATGTGAACCTATTTATGATTGCATCTTTGAATCCACTGTAAAACGGACTCTAGAACACCTCTTTGTGGTGCAAATCCCTCAATATTTAAAAGCGTAGTGTTATATAATCCAACAAAATAATACAAATCTTTACATGTAGCATTACAACAAGTAGATCAAGTGGCTTGCAATTAAAGGGTTGCCAGAAATATTTCAGCTTTGAAGCCACACTAATGCAGAAATTACCCAGGAGGTTAAATCAGTGCAGGATACAAATGAAGTAATGCTTTCTAAAATTGTACATAAAATATGCAACTCATAGTGATGCAGCGAAACATCTGAAATGTTGCCGGAGTCATTATGCTGTTTTCTGTACCAGCCTCTGAATTTTCCGCTACTAAATTATTCATGTGGCTTTCTATTATACTGTAAATGACAGAATTGTCCTCTGCTCTTTCAAGGTTTTCCAATCTAACAGAGTAGTCTTTCTGTTACTTATGTAGTTGAATTTATGTGATGGAATTCTGTATTTCACTTTGAGTTTCATTGATGGAAATAGCTGCCTGCTTTTAGCCTAAATGACACAAGTTTCACTCAGTCACTTATTCAATAACATAAAACCAAGTATAAAAGGCATCCTTCAAAAGTAGTTTCCAATGCTTTCTGCATCATACTTTGGTCAACAGAATACTTGAGCCTTTGGGAAGTTGACTATATTAATTAATCACAAGAGATCTCTATGGATCCTGCTTCTCTAAGGCTGTGTGCCCACGATGCGTTTTTTAAGAGTTTCCGCAGCGGCAAAACCGCTGCAGAAACGTTTAAAAAACGCATGGTAGAAGGCCTGCCATGTTCCCCAATAATAATCCGCATGTGCTGTGCACATGCTGCGGAAATTTCTGCTGCGGATTATCATTGCGGAAAAAAATGCAGCACTACCAATTATTTTGCAGAAGTGCTGTGTTTTCGCCGCTATTGACTTGCATTAGATCGCATGGATTACGCATCACTGTATATGTAGATGCGCATTCCATGCGTTCTAATGTGCGGATGGTAATGCTAATCGCTTGGAAAGTGCTTGTCAACCCGCATGCAGAAATGCAAGTGAAGAACGCTTCACTTCCGCATGTCCCTGGCAGGAAAACGCATGTACAATCCGCATGCGTTTTTTTCTGCCAAGGAGATGCAGAAACGCTCAGGAAAAAATCCAGAGCATTTCTGCATCGTGGGCACATAGCCTAACTCTTGGAAAATCTGCATCCCTAGCTCCAAGCAGTGTGCTGTTCGGCATATTCCTTGTAGTTCCTGAACATGAAATACTTGGACCAAACAGGTTTCATTAAAAGCTGCTTTTATTAAACAGATTTACACTCTTACAGAAGGTTTCCTATGATGAGGTTGCCTTCATAAGACAATTCTGTTAACCCCTTTATGACCTTTCCATTTTTTCGCGAGATATTAACCCCTTTCTGACGTGTGACCTAATAGTACGTCATGGTGACCTGGGCCGATTGGACCAATGACGTACTATTAGGACATATGGCGATCGCGCACGTACACAAGCGTTGCAGGGCGATTTCCTCCGGGGGTCAGCTGATAGTCACAGCTGACACACGGTGCTATGTGTTGGAAGCAGTCCCGCACCTCTCCCTGCACATTAACCCCCTCAATGCTGCAATCATAGTCGATCGCAGCATTGCGGGGGCAAGGGGAGGTGATCGCCGATACTCACCTCTCCTGCCGGTGTCCAACGTTGTCTGCCGCGGCTTCCCGGATGTTGCCATGACGACCCGATGTCGTCATGACAACATCCGGGTCACCAGATGGCAGGAAGATACTTTGGTCATATGCAGTGCATGACCAAAGTATCTTCTCCCTCTGCAGCAGTGACAGTCTGTATAGCACAGGGAGCTGCTGCATTCCTGTGCTATACAGGCGATCTGAAAATAAAATGTGAAAGTCCCATAGTGGGACAAGGTGTAAAAGTAAAAAAAGAATCAGAATGTGAAAAAAAAAAAAAAATTGTAAAAATATGAAAAAAAATGAAACAAAAAAATAAAAATATATTGTACCCATAAATAAATATTATTATGGAAAAAAAACAATAAAAGTGCACATATTTGGTATCGCCGCGTCCGAAATGACCTGTCCTACAAAACTGTCCCACTAGTTAACCCCTTTAGTGAACACGGTAAAAAAAAAAAAAAAAAAGCAAAAAACAATGCTTTATCATCATACCGCCAAACAAAAAATGCAATAAAACGCTATCCAAAAGACGAATGCAAATAAAAATGGTGCCGCTGAAAACGTCATCTTGTCCCACAAAAAATAAGTCACCATACAGCTCCATCAGCCGAAAAATAAAAAAGTTATAGCTCTCAGAATAAAGCGTTACAAACCAAATATTTTTTCTATTGTTTATTTTTTATTGTGTAAAAGCGCCAATACATACAAAAAATATAAATGTGGTACCGCTGTAAACGCACTGACCCGAAGGATAACGCTGCATTATCAATTTTACCACACTCGGAACGGTATAAAAAAAAAAAAAAAAACAATTCCGGAATTGTTGATTTTTGTTTATTCTCCCTCCCAAAAATCGGAATAGAAAGTGATCAAAAAATGTCACGTACCCAAAAATGGTACCAATAAAAACGTCAACTTGTCCTGCAAAAAAAACAAGCTGTCACATGACTCTGTTGGCCTAAATACGGAAAAATTATAGCTCTTAAAATGTGGCTATGCAAAAACTAGTCTTTGCCAAAAAAATCGTCTTTTTGTGTGTGACAGCTGTCAATAATAAAAACCCGATATGAATCTGGTATCTATGTAATCGCACCGACCTGAAGAATAAAGTGGTCTAATCACTTATACCGCACGAGGAACGGCGTAAAAAATAAACTCTAGGGTTAGGGTTGTGCTAGGGTTAGGGTTGTGCTAGGGTTAGGATTGGGATTTTTTCAAAAGTAAAGAAAAAAAATGACGACGATATGGCAACTAATGTTGAGCGCAAGTGCTCGCTACTTGAGTTGCATCGGGTGCTCCGGTATGCACCGAGTATAGCGGGTGCTCGAGTGACATGCTCGAGTCTCCGCCCCATATGTTTTGCAGCTATGATACAGCCAAAAAATCCTAGCGGGGATCGTCTGCCATGCGATCCCTGCATATGTTTTTTTTGGGTGTCTAATAACCGTGAAACATGCGGGGTTGGGACTCGAGCATTTCACTTGAGCACCCGCGATACATAGTGCATACCTGAGTACCCAATGCAAACTCAAGTAGCGAGCACTTGCGCTCAAGACTAATGATAACTTATTCATTATGATGACCAAATGTTATCAAATTCTGTGTCGTACCTCTGGGTTCAAAATGTTCACTATACCCCTTGATAAAATCCTTGAGGGGGCTAGTTTTCAAAATGGTGTCACTTGTGGGGGGTTTTCACTGTTTAGGCACATCAGGGGCTCTCCAAACACAACATGGCATCCGCAAATTATTCAAGCAAATTTTATATTCAAAAAGTCAAATGGCGCTCCTTCCCTTCCGAGCCCTGCCGTGCGCCCAAACAGTGGTTTTCCCCAACATATGGGGTATCGGCATGCTCAGGAGGAATTGCACAACAAATTACATGGTGCAATTTCTCCTGTTACCCTCATGAAAATGCAAAATTGGAGGCTGAAAAACATTTTTGTTGCAAAAATGTGAAAATTTTATTTTTACGGCTCAATGTTCTAAACTTCTGTGAAGCACCTGGGGGTTCAAGGTGCTCACCACACATCTAGATAAGTTCCCTGAGAGGTCTAGTTTCCAAAATGGTGTCACTTTTGGGGAGTTTCCATTGTTAAGGCACATCAGGGGCTCTCCAAAAGGAACATGGCGTCCGCAAATTATTCAAGCAAATTTTACATTCAAAAAGTCCTTTCCTTCCGAGCCCTGCCGTGCGCCCAAACAGTGGTTTGCCCCCACATATGGGGTATTGGCGTGCTCAGGAGAATGTGTACAACAAATTTTGGGGTCCATTTTTTCCTGTTAGCCTTGCAAACATAAAAAAATTGGGGTCTAAAGTAAAAATTTTGTGAGAAAAGTTAAATGTTCATTTTTTTCTTCCACATTCGAAAAATTTCTGTGAAGCACCTGAACGGTTAATAAACTTCTTGAATGTGGTTTTGAGCACCTTGAGGGATGCAGTTTTTAGAATGGTGTCACTTTTGGGTATTGTCTGTCATAAAGGCCCCTCAAAGTCACTTCAAATGTGAGGTGGTCCCTAAAAAATTGGTTTTGTAAATTTTGTTGGAAAATTTAGAAATTGCTGGTCAACTTTTAACCCTTATAGCTCCGTATAAAAAAAAAAATTTGGTCCCAAAATTGTGCTGATGTAAAGTAGACATGTGGGAAATGGTATTTATTAACTATTTTGTGTGACATATCTCTCTGATTTAAGGGAATAAAAATTAAAATTTTGAAAATTGCAAAAGTTTAAAAATTTTCGCCAAATTTCCATTTTTTACATTTCGAAGAAATTTTACCACAATCATGAAGTACAATATGTCACGAAAAAAACAGTCTCAGAATCAGGGGTACCATTGAATCGTTCCAGAATAATTACCTCACAAAATGACAGTGGTCAGAATTGTAAAATTTGGCCCGGTCATTAATGTGCAAACCACCCTTGGGAGTAAAAGGGTTAAAGAACCTCATCCACAACTACCACAAAAGATTTCAAGCTCTCATTGATGTTAGAGGGGGCAATACACGGTATTAAGAACTGGGGTATGTGAACTTTTGATCAGGGTCATTTGGATGTTTTTGGTTGTCATTAAGATTTAAAAAGAGAAAACACAGTAATTTGACAATAAATGGCTTCACCCAACCAATAACCATGAGTGGAGAAAAAAATTGTTATCATTTATATTCTCTGAAACAAGGCCAAGAAAGGAAAAATTCTGCCAGGGTATGTAAACTTTTGAACACAACTGTATGCCCTCCATCCTAGTATATAAGTTCCTCATCCTGGCCCCATCCTGGTATGTATATCCCTCATCCTGGTATTTGACCCTTATCATGGACCCCATCCTGATATATGTATCCCCCATCCTGGTATAAGTCCCTTATCCTGGGCCCCATCCTGGTATGTACAGTGGGTACAGACCCCTTTAAATTTTTCACTCTTTGTTTCATAGCAGCCATTTGGTAAATTCTAACAAGTTCATTTTTTTCTCATTAAAGTACACTCTGCACCCCATTTTGACTGAAAAAAAACAGAAATGTAGAAATTTTTACAAATTTATTAAAAAAGGAAAACTGAAATATCACATGGTCATAATTATTCAGACCCTTTGCTCAGACACTCATATTTAAGTCACATGCTGTCCATTTCCTTGTGATCCTCCTTGAGATGGTTCTTCTCCTTCAATGGACTCCAGCTGTGTTTAATTAAACTGATAGGACTTGATTTGGAAAGGCACACACCTGTCTATATAAGACCTCACAGCTCACAGTGCATGTCAGACCAAATGAGAATCGTGACCAGGGGTGTCCAAACTTTTACATGCCTCTATATAGAAAAAAATAAACCATTATACTAACCAGGGGCATACATAGAAGTCATGGGGCCTCATACCAGAAGTATAATGCACTCCCCATAGTCCTCCATATAGAATAACGCACTCCCCATAGTCCTCCCTCTAGTATAATACACCCTGATAGTCCGCTATACAGTATAATGCACTCCCCATAGTCCTCCATATAGAATAACGCACTCCCCATAGTCCTCCCTCTAGTATAATACACCCTGATAGTCCGCTATACAGTATAATGCACTCCCCATAGTCCTTCATGTAGTATAATGCACCCTCATAATCCTCTATATAATATAATGAACCCCTCATAGTCCTCCTTATAGTATAATGTACCTCCCATAGTCCTCCATTTAATATAATTCACCCCATAGTCCTCCATATAGTATAATGCATCCTCCGTTGTCCTTATATATAATGGCCAGCCCATAGTCCTCCATATAGTATAATGCGCAGCGTATAGTCTTCCATATAGTATAATGCACCACATAGTCCTCCATATAATATAATGCACCCTCCATAGTCCTCCATATATAATGCACCCCCCATATAGTATAATATACCTCCATATATAATGCACAGCCATAGTCCTCCATATTAGTATAATACACAGCCCATATCCTTCATATAATATAATGCGCAGCCCATAGTCTTCCATATTAGTATAATACACAGCCTATATCCTTCATATAATATAATGCACCGCCCATAGTCCTCCATATACAGTAATATAATGCACTCCATAGTCCTCAATATAGTATACTGCACCTCCATATTAGTATAACACACAGCCCATATCCTTCATATAGTATAATGCATAGCCCATAGTCCATCATATAATATACAGCACAGTACATATTCCTCTATATAGTATACTGCACAGCCCATAGTCCTCCATATAGTATAACGTACAGCCCATAGTCCTCCACACATCCAGCTGAAGTATTTGCTGGCATCGGCAGGCCCCTCACCGCTGCCACCACGGTAGTTACACTCCTAGCTGTCAGTGTAATGAGCTTTGCAATCTCTGTTGTTCCCTGTGCAGAGAACAGAAACCAGATGACAAACTCCTCACAACTGTTACTCTCTGCACTTATGAGATCCGTCTGGGTGACGTGCGGAGGGATGCACTTGCATGGCTGAGGTGACCATTTCAAAGTGAGAGAGAACAGCGCATGCTCGACCTCTGGAAGAAGGGTTAGATGGACGGACATAGATATGATATCAGTAATGCTATCACTAGAGGGCGCCATACTGAACATCAAAGGCGTATATCTTTTGAATGGGGCATCATTTTTAAAAGGTCTAATTTATAAAAGCATGTCTTTACATGACGTCTGTAGCATTACCTATATGTTCTATGGTGGCACAACTCCTTTAAAAAAAGTTAACTCCATAGAATATTATAGGTGGGAGTTCTATCCCAAAATGGTATCCATAAAAATGTTGTCTCGCCCCGTAAAAAATAAGTCCTCACACAGCTCAATCAACCAAAAAAGTTAAAGTGTTACAGGTCTCGGAAAATAGTGGCACAATCCCCCATTTTTTTTTCACGACTAACTTGCTGCAATACCGTTACTTGAGATAAATAAAGGTACATGGACAAGAATTTGCTTTTTAACGCTGTCTAATCAGTACTAACAATGTCAGACAGTGTAGAGACACATCCAATTGTAAAGTGGTTGTTACGGATCCGGGTGGTGGAACCTCTGTGCCGTGGTGCAAGGAGGGACCCAGAGGGGCGTAACTAAGTATCAACTCAGAACGACCCTGGTCGTATGGCGGCAAACGACTCCGTGACCAGGGAGGGACCGAGCAGAGGGACCAGGTGCTACTCTGGGGACGACCTTGTAAGAGAGCAGGTGGCTCCCACGGGTCAGCAGACTGGGACTGACCGGTATAGCGGATGGGCACAACAAGCAGGCAGCAGTCTCTGGGTTAGTAGACGGGTGGTCACGGCACGTGACGGCAGAGCAGGCAGAAGTCTCTAGGTTAGCAGACGGGTGGTCACAGCACGTGACGGCAGAGCAGGCAGAAGTCTCTAGGTTAGCAGGTAACAGGCAGGTAACAGGCGAGTGTTCCCAGGTGAGCGGGCTAGCAGGCACGGCAGGTAGCAGGCAGGTAACTGGCAGGTGCTTCCTGGTAAGCGGGCGGACTTGCCCATAGACAGACTGGCGGGTTGAACGGAAGACAGACTATCGGGCTGGAGAGTAGTCAGACTGGCGGACTGGAACAGTAGTCAGGCTGGCAACTGGACCTGAGGGCTGAAGCAGAGGTAAGTATACTTGTGCATCAACTTTGCTCGGGCACCTCCATTTTGTAGGAGGTACCTTATATATGGGCGGTCCTCTGGCTATTGGCCGGGGACTCCTTAGGACGGCGCGCGTGGCCCCTTTAAGAGAGAGGGAGCGCGCGTGCGCCCTAAGCACAGTGCCCGGGAAGCTGCGCACGCCGGCAGCAGCAGGAAGAGGAGCGCAGGAGGACGCCGCGCGGGGAGCGGGGAGGTGAGAGGGACGGCGTCTCTGCCTGGCAGGGGGCAGAGACGCCGATGCTACAGTGGTAATAGCAACGTGTCAGTCTATTCATAGATTTCTAAGATGACTAACAGGAATACAGCTATTTACAAAATTAGACATCTAGGGAAAACTGACAGCCAGGTTCTCTTTAATAATACACTACATTTGTAGGTTGTTGTAAGGATATGCTCCAAATCAATAGCTCCGACGTTTTTTTCAATGATACCTTTTTCTGTGAAGCAGCGTAGCATTGCGTTTAATCATTTGAAGCAATTGCTGAGAAAGTAAAATAAATAGATTGTTTTAACGTCTGCATTCCAAAGTCAGTTTTAATTAAAAATGCCGAGCTGATAAGGCTGATTTTTTCACAAAACAAGTATTCTCGAAAATCAGATGTTTTTTTGTTTGCACTTCATTAATTAAGCATAATAAGTTAAATTGTGGATTAACTGGTTGCAATTTTTTGAGTAATTGATTGTACACCAAGATTTACCTTTTTCTTGTTTAATTAGACTTTGATTAATGTGTTCATTAAGTATATCTTCTAAAAGGCCTATTACGATATTACATCACTGGATGTGGGTTTTTATCTTACAGGAGATCTGCTTGATTTTTCTGTAATAGTAAATATTTGTTTTGTAAATTGTACAAGGGTGTTTTTTTTTTTTTTGCATTTATTTTTTAGCTGTTTCATTTGTTAACCCCTTCCTGACATAGCTATTTTCCATTTCTGCGTTTTCATTTTTTTTCCCCTTCTTCTTTTCCAAGAGCCATAACTTTTTTGCATTTCCATCGACATAGCCATTTCAGGGTTTGTTTTTTCTGGGACAAGTTGTACTTTTGAATGACACCATTCATTTTATCATGTGATGCCCTGGAAAGCAGAAAAAAATTCCAATGCGGTGAAATTGCAAAAAAAGAGCAATTCCTCAATGTTTTTTTATTTTTTTTTTATTTACCTTGTTCCCTATGCGGTAAAAAGTGACCAGGCAATATTATTCTCTAGGTCAGTATGATTACGGAGATACAAACATGCGTAGTTTATTTTTTATTTAAGTGACACAAAAAATTGGGATATTTATAAAATTAAAATTTGATTAGTATCACCATTTTTCGAGACACGTAAAGTTTTATCTTTTTAGTCAAAGGGGCTGTGTGAGGGCTTGTTTTTTGCGCCCTAAGCTGACGTTTTTATTAAGGCCATTGTGGGGTCGATATGATATTTTGATTGTCTCTTGTTGCATGTTTTTTTCAGTTATAGCAGCCGAAAAAATGTAATTCTGGCATTTCGATTTTTTTCTTATTACAACTTTTATCAATTGGAATAATTAATTTTATACTTTGATAAATCAGACTTTAACTAACAATACCACATACAGTACAGACCAAAAGTTTGGACACACCTTCTCGCTTAAAGATTTTTCTGTATTTTCATGACTATGGGAATTGTACATTCACACTGAAGGCATCAAAACTATGAATTAACACATGTGGAATTATATACTTAACAAAAAAGTGTGAAACAACTGAAAATATGTCTTATATTCTAGGTTCTTCAAAGTAGCCACCTTTTGCTTTGATGACTGCTTTGCACACTCTTGGCATTCTCTTGATGATCTTCAAGAGGTAGTCACCGGAAATGGTTTTCGCTTCACAGGTGTGCCCTCTCAGGTTTAATAAGTGGGATTTCTTGCCTTATAAATGGGGTTGGGACCATCAGGTGTGTTGTGCAGAACACTGGTGGAAACATAACTGATAGTCCTACAGTTAGAATTTGTATTATGTCAAGAAAAAAGCAGCTAAGTAAAGAAAAACGAGTGGCCATCATTACTTTAAGAAATGAAGGTCAGTCAGTGCGAAAAATTGGGAAAACTTTGAAAGTGTCCCCAAGTGCAGTTGCAAAAACCATCAAGCGCTACAAAGAAACTGGCTCACATGAGGACCGCCCCAGGAAAGGAAGACCAAGAGTCACCTCTGCTTCTGAGGATAAGTTTGTCCGAGTCACCAGCCTCAGAAATTCGCAGGTTAACAGCAGCTCCGATTAGAGACCAGGTCAATGCCACACAGAGTTCTAGCAGCAGACACATCTCTACAACAACTGTTAAGAGGAGACTTTGTGCAGCAGGCCTTCATGGTAAAATAGCTGCTAGGAAACCACTGCTAAGGACAGGCAACAAGCAGAAGAGACTTGTTTGGGCTAAAGAACACAAGGAATGGACATTAGACCAGTGGAAATCTGTGCTTTGGTCTGATGAGTCCAAATTTGAGATCTTTGGTTCCAACCACCGTGTCTTTGTGCGACGCAGAAAAGGTGAACGGATGGACTCTACATGCCTGGTTCCCACTGTGAAGCATGGAGGAGGAGGTGTGATGGTGTGGGGGTGCTTTGCTGGTGACACATGAACCAGCATGGCTACCACAGCATCTTGCAGCGGCATGCTATTCCATCCGGTTTGCATTTAATTTGACCATCATTTATTTTTCAACAGGACAATGACCTCAAACACACCTCTATGCTGTGTAAGGGCTCTTCTGCTTGTTGCCTGTCCTTAGCAGTGTTTTCCTAGCAGCTATTTTATCATGAAGGCCTGCTGCACAAAGTCTCCTCTTAACAGTTGTTGAAGAGATGTGTCTGCTGCTTGAACTCTGTGTGGCATTGACCTGGTCTCTAATCTGAGCTGCTGTTAACCTGCGATTTCTGAGGCTGGTGCCTCGGATAAACTTATCCTCAGAAGCAGAGGTGACTCTTGGTCTTCCTTTCCTGGGGCGGTCCTCATGTGAGCCAGTTTCTTTGTAGCGCTTGATGGTTTTTGCAACTGCACTTGGGGACACTTTCAAAGTTTTCCCAATTTTTTGCACTGACTGACCTTCATTTCTTAAAGTAATGATGGCCACTCGTTTTTCTTTATTTAGTTGCTTTTTTCTTGCCATAATACAAATTCTAACAGTCTATTCAGTAGGACTATCAGCTGTGTATCCACCAGACTTCTGCACAACACAACTGATGGTCCCAACCCCATTTATAAGGCAAAAAATCCCACTTATTAAACCTGACAGGGCACACCTGTGAAGTGAAAACCATTTCTGGTGACTACCTCTTGAAGCTCATCAAGAGAATGCCAAGAGTGTGCAAAGCAGTCATCAAAGCAAAAGGTGGCTACTTTGAAGAACCTAGAATATAAGACATATTTTCAGTTGTTTCACACTTTTTTGTTAAGTATATAATTCCACATGTGTTAATTCATAGTTTTGATGCCTTCAGTGTGAATGTAAAATTTTCATAGTCATGAAAATACAGAAAAATCTTTAAATGAGAAGGTGTGTCCAAACTTTTGGTCTGTACTGTATATACATTTATTATTTTTCCATCAGTAAAAAATCCATATACATAAATATTTTATATATATATAAAATTAACCTGATAGATAAACACTGTAAATGGAAAAAAATCAATAACGCCAAAATCAAGGTTTTTTTGGTTGCTGCAATACACCCAAAAAAATTGTAGCAAGGGATCAATACGTCAAATCTATCCCAAAATGGTATCAATAAAAATGTCGTCTCGCCCCCCCCCACCCTCACACAGCTCCATCCACCTCTTCTTTAGCAAAGCCACCGCATTAGCAGACCATCACAGTACTGGTATGCAACCGGTAATACAAAAATGCGACTAGTGCTCTGGGTGTTTTGCATCAACAAAATGTGAAGTAGTAGATTGCACTTTATAGCAAACATGATCATTGTAAAATCCCTCCAGAATTCCTCTCCTTTGCCACATTTGCAGCTCTGGCATGTAGATGGAAAACAAACACCTTGGCATGGCAGGCATACAATGCTCCTTCACTACATTCCCTTCCAATAAATGGTGCAGATGACCTTACAAGACAAGACGGAATATAGTGCAGCCCAGCTGGGTTGGCCTTCAGAAATCCCAAAAAGAATTTTATTATACTCGTAGGAACTCACTTTGTACTTGTGAGTATAGTAATATCCTTTCTTGGACATCTCTTACCCGGCTGGGCTGCCCTATATTCGGTCTAGTTTTCTGAGGTCATCTGCATCAAACATTTGAAGTGAAGGAGTATTGTATTCCTGCCATGCCAAGGTGTTTGTTTTCCATCTACCGTACATGCCGATGCTGCAAATGTGGTGAAGCAGAGGAGTTCTGGAAGATATTTTATTTTGTGTTACAAAAATCGTGTTTGTGGTAAGGTGCATTCTACTACTTTAAAATCTGCATTGTGTGAATTCACCTTTAAGGCTCATTTAAATGAGCGTATTATACGGACGTATGTTGTCTGTGTGCATATGGACCACATACGCAGAACTCGCACAACATCCATTCCAGCCAATGTGCAAGTTCATATGGCAGATTTTCCACACTCTACCATAAAATTAGGATGTGCTCACATGTCCTTTTGTCTTTTTCATTTGTCTGTTCCCTGTATGGCCACGTTCACATGTTTGGTATTTTACATGAGTATTTGTAAGCCAAAATCAGGAGTGGAACAATCAGAGGAAAAGTATAATATAGTAACACGTCATCACCCACTCCTGGTTTTGGCTTACAAATACTGATGTAAAATACTGACCAAATACTGAATGTGTGAACGTGGCCTAAGAGAGAAAAATGAAAAATATAAATGGCGCCAACATCCTGTGTATTCCTCGATCAAACGGCAGCAGAAGAGTCCCATTGATTTACATGGGGCCTGTCTGGTTTCAGTTTGTTGTTTATTTGTAAAACAGAAAAAAAGTCCTGCAGGCAGATCTTTTCTTCCATTCTAAAATTAAAGAACAAACAGAAATAGACAGCCCCCAAATAAATCAATGTTTCCGTTTGACACAGGAATGCCCAGGATGCTGACTCCATTTATCAGTTGTTTGTTCAAAATGGAAGAGTCAAATGGAAAGGACTATCAGACATGTTGATAGAGTCTTATTTTTGTCGTTACAAATAATGCTGGACAACTTTTCATGGTCACAATATTGTTTAAATAAAATGTGACTGACTGTTGTGAGTCCGTTGCAGTTAGGAATTTGATGCAGAAAATTACCATATAATCCTATCAGATTCTATTGCAAATGATGCTGCATGCTGAAATCAGTTAGTAATACACTGTTAGCAACGCATCACTATACACTGTAATCAGCACTGCGATAATGTGGAATTAGGTGATAGAATATTGGGAAGTTGTGAATAGTGATAAGGGAGGTCTACACTTCACCTCTAGTACATGAAGTTTATTAAATGTAGATCTAATCAACTTTGCTAATATAGGCTTTATTTATTAAACTAGCTCATACAGTATATACAGGTGCACCTCACTAAATTAGAATATCATCAAAAAGTTAATTTATTTCAGTTCTTCAATACAAAAAGTGAAACTCATATCTTCTATAGAGTCATTACAAACAGAGTGTTCTATTTCAAGTGTTTATTTCTGTTAATGGTGATGATTATGGCTTACAGCCAATGAAAACACAAAAGTCATTATCTCAGTAAATTAGAATACTTTATAACAACAGCTTGAAAAATGTTTTTAAAATCCGAAATGTTGGCCTACTGAAATGTATGTTCAGTAAATGCACTCAATACTTGGTCGGGGCTTCTTTTGCATCAATTACTGCATCAATGTGGCGTGGCATGGAGGCTATCAGCCTGTGGCACTGCTGAGGTGTTATGGAAGCCCAGGTTGCTTTGATAGCAGAATTCAGCTCGTCTGCATTGTTGGGTCTGGTGTCTCTCATCTTCCTCTTGACAATACTCCATTGATTCTCTATGGAGTTAAGGTCAGGCGAGTTTGCTGGCCAATCAAGCACAGTGATACTGTTGTTTGTAAACCAGGTATTGGTACTTTTGGCAGTGTGGACAGGTGCCAAGTCCTTCTGGAGAATGAAATTTCCATCTCCAAAGAGCTTGTCAGCAGAGGGAAGCATGAAGTGCTCTAAAATTTCCTGGTAGATGGCTGTGCTGACTTTGGTCTTGATAAAACACAGTGGACATACACCAGCAGATGACATGGCTCCCCAAACCATCACTGATTGTGGAAACTTCACACTAGACTTCAAGCAGCTTAGATTGTGTGCCTCTCCACTCTTCCTCCAGACTCTGGGACCTTGATTTCCAAATGAAAATTGGAACTCTGGGACCTTGTGGAGTGTGTCAGTGACTGCCTTCTGGACATCTCTCAAGTCAGCAGTCTTCCCCATGATTGTGGAACCTACTGAAACAGACTAAGGGATCTTTTTAAATGCTTATTAAATGCTTAGGAAGCCTTTGCAGGTGTTTTTGTTAATTATTTTAATTAGCTGAGATAATGACTTTTGTGTTTTCATTGGCTGTAAGCCATAATCATCAACATTAACAGAAATAAACACTTAAAATACTGTAGAACACTCTGTTTGTAATGACTCTATATAATATATGAGTTTCACTTTTTGTATTGAAGAACTGAAATAAATTAACCTTTTGATGATATTCTAATTTTGCGAAATGCACCTGTATGTACAGTATGAAACCAAGAACAAGAAAAATACCCAAATAACTGAAAGTAGATGTATAAATAGCACAGTGCAAAAATAATAATAAAGGGTATTTAGTTAACAATAATGTGAAAGCCATCCAGCCACTTCAGTCTCTCTGCCCTTGTCCATATGTATGTCACTTGACAAATGGTAAGGTTTTTAATTAGAGTTAGGACTGTCCCATAAGGGTTGCCGTGAAGTGGCGGGATGGCTTTCACATTATTTTGATCAAAATTATGTTAACTAAATACCCTTTATTATTTATTATTATTTTTGCACTGTGCTATTTATACATCTACTTTCAGTTATTTGGGTATTTTTCTTGTTCTTGGTTTCTCTCTGTGTAATGGCCTTGTGTGAACATGCATTTACATTTTGCATGCACATCAACTTACGTTTCAGTTCAGACCTTCAGGTTTTTTCTGTATGTACGGTATGTATATATATACAGTACAAACCAAAAGTTTGGACACACCTTCTCATATAAAGATTTTTCTGTATGTTCATGACTATGAAAATTGTACATTCACACTGAAGGCATCAAAACTATGAATTAACACATGTGGAATTATATGCTTAACAAAAAAGTGTGAAACAACTGAAAATATGTCTTATATTCTAGGTTCTTCAAAGTAGCCACCTTTTGCTTTGTTGACTGCTTTGCACACTTTTGGCATTCTCTTGATGAGCTTCAAGAGGTAGTCACCGGAAATGGTTTTCACTTCACAGGTGTGCCCTGTCAGGTTTAATAAGTGGGATTTCTTGCCTTATAAATGGGGCTGGGACCATCAGTTGTGTTGTGCAGAAGTCTGGTGGATACACAGCTGATAGTCCTACTGAATAGATTGATTGAATTTGTATTATGGCAAGAAAAAAGCAGCTAAGTAAAGAAAAATGATTGGCCATGTTTACTTTAAGAAATGAAGATCAGTCAGTCCGAAAAATTGGGCAAACTTTGAAATTGTCCCCAAGTGCAGTTGCAAAAACCATGAAGCGCTACAAAGAAACTATCTCACATGAGGACCGCCCCAGGAAAGGAAGACCAAGAATCACATCTGCTTCTGAGGATAAGTTTATCCGAGTCACCAGCCTCAGAAATCGCAGGTTAACAGCAGCTCAGATTAGAGACCAGGTCAATGCCACACAGAGTTCTAGCAGCAGACACATCTCTACAACAACTGTTAAGAGGAGACTTTGTGCAGCAGGCCTTCATGGTAAAATAGCTGCTAGGAAACCACTGCTAAGGACAGGCAACAAGCAGAAGAGACTTGTTTGGGCTAAAGAACACAAGGAATGGACATTAGACCAGTGGAAATCTGTGCTTTGGTCTGATGAGTCCAAATTTGAGATCTTTGGTTCCAACCACCGTGTCTTTGTGCGATGCAGAAAAGGTAAACGGGTGGACTCTACATGCCTGGTTCCCACCGTGAAGCATGGAGGAGGAGATGTGATGGTGTGGGGTGCTTTGCTGGTGACACTGTTCGGGATTTATTCAAAATTGAAGGCATACTGAACCAGCATGGCTACCACAGCATCTTGCAGCGGCATGCTATTCCATCCGGTTTGCGTTGAGTTGGACCATAATTTATTTTTCAACAGGACACTGACCACAAACACACCTCCAGGCTGTGTAAGGGCTATTTGACCAAGAGGGAGAGTGATGGGGTGCTACGCCAGAAGACCTGGCCTCCACAGTCACCAGACCTGAACCCAATCGAGATGGTTTGGGGTGAGCTGGACCACGGAGTGAAGGCAAAAGGGCCAACAAGTGCTAAGCATCTCTGGGAACTTCTTCAAGATTGTTGGAAGACCATTTCCGGTGCCTACCTCTTGAAGCTCATCAAGAGAATGCCAATAGTGTGCAAAGCAGTCATGAAAGCAAAAGGTGGCTACTTTGAAGAACCTAGAATATAAGACATATTTTCAGTTGTTTCACACTTTTTTTGTTAAGTATATAATTCCACATCTGTTAATTCATAGTTTTGATGCCTTCAGTGTGAATGTACAATTTTCATAGTCACGAAAATACAGAAAAATCTTTAAATGAGAAGGTGTGTCCAAACTTTTGGTCTGTACTGTATATATATATATATATATATATATATATATATATATATATATATACACACACACACACTGCTCAAAAAAATAAAGGGAACACTCAAATAACACATCCTAGATCTGAATGAATGAAATACTCTCATTGAATACTTTGTTCTGTACAAAGTTAAATGTGCTGACAACAAAATCACACAAAAATCATCATTGGAAATCAAATTTATTAACCAATGGAGGCCTGGATTTGGAGTCACCCCCAAAATTAAAGTGGAAAAACACACTACAGGCTGATCCAACTTTTGATGTAATGTCCTTAAAACAAGTCAAAATGAGGCCCAGTATTGTGTGTGGCCTCCATTATGCAACGCCATGCTATACCCTGTGGACAGCGCTTGATTGGAGCCAATTTCATCCTACAACAGGACAATGACCCCAAGCACACCTCCAAATTATGCATGAACTATTTAGGGAAGAAGCAGGCAGCTGGTATTCTATCTGTAATGGAGTGGCCAGCGCAGTCACCAGATCTCAACCCCATTGAGCTGTTGTGGGAGCAGCTTGACCGTATGGTATGCAAAAAGTGCTCATCAAGCCAATCCAACTTGTGGGAGGGGCTTCAAGAAGCATGGGGGGAAATTTCTCAAGATTACCTCAGCAAACTAACAGCTAGAATGCCAAAGGTCTGCAATGCTGTAATTGCTGCAAAGGGAGCATTCTTTGACTAAAGCAAAGTTTGAAGGAGAAAATTATTCTTTCAAATAAAAATCATTATTTCTAACCTTGTCAATGTCTGGACTATATTTTCTATTCATTTTTCAACTCATTTGATAAATAAAAGTATGGGTTTTCATGGAAAACACAAAATTGTCTGGGTGACCTCAAACTTTTGAACGGTAGCGTATATCAATAAAGTTTTGCCTAAGCCAAATACCAGGAAGTATCAAAAACAAAGCAGCTTTATTTTAAAGTATGACATACCAACATGAGACAAAAAAAGCAGCGCCAAAAATGCGATAAAACGCATGTTAAAAAATGTATACAAAAACTCAATGAAAAAACGCAGGTAACAGAATTTAAATAATAGGTGCAGAAATTCTGCAGCGTCAAAATCTCATCAAAAGCTCATCGTGGGAATATAGCCTTATTGTCCACTTAATACTTGATCGGACAAATTTTGTTAGATCTATCTATTCACTTGTCAAATTATCTTGCCCTGTTGTTGAATAAATGCTGCTGGAATCAAAAAAACTGTTTACAAAGATCAATAGCATTCCCCTTCCAACTACATTTCCAGCTATTAGACATGTGATTTTGTTTTCTAAACTGTACAGGTAAGTGACAAAATATAATTTCTCTCTACAACTGCATCTGTTGTATCTGTGTCTAAGATTTTGTAAGTGTCCAAAGTACATTTAAAAACGTCAATAAATTAACTCCAACAGCCTGTCTTTATAGCAGTTGATAGACATCTTTATACAGTTTACTGCTTTTACGAAAGTTCATAAATACACCGGCTCGCTATTAGCTAAGGTCTTCACATAACATTGCAGTGAGGACAAATCATAAAGCTGCTTTACAAACTCAGACAATTCGGATTTGTTTAGTTAGTATTGTCAGCAAAATTATGCAAACAGGACAAATGATTGTTGGCAACCCATATTGCAGCATATTTCTGATTTCTATGTATTATATGTACAGTAACTCTCACATTGCACCTCAAGTTCAATAAGATGGACCTTGCATTCAAGTTCCAGACTTAAATACAGTGTTCATTTTAGGACATGATCAGATATCAAAGTCAAACATCAGAATAATGTCAGTTTGAGGCTAAATACCCTGTCTGAGAACAGACTTTGATATGTGACTTTGATAAGTGACTTTGATATGTGACTTTTCCAACTGATAATAATACTAATAAAAAAAAGTTCACTGTACATTTCTGGGACTTGAACCCAAAACTCTATGTCTAGAAGCCAGTACACTTACCATTGAGCTACACACTCAGTTGTAGAAACTTAGGCATTCTATTTGGTTATGTGATTTTCAGTTGGCACTTTCACACAGACCTCCTCCAAGCCAAATTCAAATGATGTTACTTTGATATGTGACTCTGATATCTGACTTTCTTCAAACATCAGAATCACAATGACTTTTAGACACGCTGAGTGTTTTCATGTTTTATCCCATAAGCCAAGAAAAACTACCAGAGACTATCACTTGACCCTATGGCTGTATGGTAAAGCTTCAGCCTCAGAGTGGATCCTTGCAAATCAAATCCCAGAAGCAGAAAAACTTTTTTTTTAATTATGCTGGTTAGCACACAAACTACAGTGATGTTTTACTTTTAATATCTGACATTTTGATTGTCATCCTGACAATTTAAGAAAGCGTTTCAGACACGCTGTCTATTTACATGGTAAATCACATAGCCATAGTAAATTGGGAGGCACTAAGTTACTATATATCTATTTCCAGGAGACTGTAAGTTCGCATAATTTCTTAGGAAGGAGTCTAATGATCAAATTTCTTTATTGTAAATTTTTCTTTCCATACACCCAAGAACTGGCTGCAAACTCCAGACCTCTAGGGAAATACATAAGTCTGCAATCACACAGAGTGACTGCAGGCTTATCATTTTGGACCAGACAACCCCTTATCATGCCTGTTTTTGCTGCTAGAGAAGGACCATGCCTAGCTATGTGATTTACCATGCAAATAGACAGCATGTCTGAAACTCTTTCTTAACACGTTAGGATGACAATCAGAATGTCAGATATTAAAAGTAAAACATCACACTGTAGTTTGTGTGCTAACCAGCATAATTAAAATTAAAACATTATTCTGTTCCTGGTATTTGAACCACAAGGATCCACTCTATAAGGTTGAAGCTTTACCATTCAGGTCAAGGGTCAAGTGATAGCAGCTGGCAGTTTTCCTTGGCTTATGGGATCAACCATGAAAATACTCAGGGTGTCTAAAAGTCATTGCGATTCTGATGTTTGAAGAAAGTCAGATATCAAAGTCACATATCAAAGTCACACATCATTTGAATTTGGCTTGGGGGAGGTCTGTGTGAAAGTCCCAATGAGTTTCAGACAGGTTTGCACTGAAAATCACATAACCAAATATAAAGCTTTAGTTTCTTCAACTGAGTGTATAGCTCAATGGTATGTTCACTGGTTTCTAAACCTAGAGTTTTGGGTTCAAGTCCCAGCAATGAACCGTGCTTTTTTTATTATTATCAGTTGTAAAAGCCAGATGTCAAAGTCACTTATCAAAGTAATATATCAAAGTCAGATGTCAAATTCACTTATCAAAGACAAATGCCAAAGTCAGATGTCAAATTCACATGTCAAAGTCACTGATCAAACTCACTTATGAAAGTAAATTATCAAAGTCACATAACATTATTATTATTTATTACTATTGCGCCATTTGTCCCATGGCGCTTTACATGTGAAAATGGGGTTTACATACAAAAGCAATTACAATAATCTTGAGCAAAATGTGACGGCGACTGGTACAGGAGGAGCGAAGATCCTGCCCTCGAGGGCTCACCGGCTACAAGGGATGGGTGAGGATACAGTAGGTGGGGGTAGAGGTAGCCATGCAGTGGTATGGTGGAGCGATGGTAACTGCAGGTTGTAGGCTTGTCAGAAGAGGTGGGTCTTCGGGTTCCTTTTGAAGGTTTCCACGGTAGGCGAGAGTCTGATATGTTGGGGTAGAGAGTTTCAGAGTAGGGGGGATGCACGGGAGAAATCATGTATGCTATTGTGGGAAGAGGAGAGAAGAAGGGAGTAGAACAAGAGATCTTGTGAGGATCGGAGGTTGCGTGCAGGTATGTATCGGGAGACTAGGTCACAGATATATGGAGGAGACAGGTTTTTAATGGCTTTGTATGCCGTGGTTAGGGTTTTGAACTGGAGTCTCTGGGCAATGGGGAGCCATTGAAGGGATTGACATAGAGAAGAGGCTGGGGAATAGCGGGGGGACAGGTGGATTATTCTGGCAGCAGAGTTTAGGATAGCTTAGAGGGGTGCGAGAGTGTTCGAAGGGAGGCCACAGAGCAGGAGGTTGCAGTAGTCGAGGCGGGAGATGATGAGGGCGTGCACTAGTGTTTTTGCCGATTCGTGGTTGAGGAATGTGCGGATCCGGGAGATATTTTTGAGTTGGAATCGGCAGGAAGTGGAAAGGGCTTGGATATGTGGTTTGAAGGAGTGATCAGAGACCAGAGTTACCCCAAGGCAGCGAGCTTGCGGGACTGGGGAGAGTGAACAGCCATTGACGTTGATAGATAGATTAGGTGGGGAGGATGAATGAGATGGTGGAAAGATGATGAATTCTGTTTTATCCATGTTAAGTTTTAGAAATCTAGCAGAGAAGAAGGATGAAATAGCAGACAGACATTGTGGTATTTTGGTTAGTAGGGAGGAGATATCGGGTCCATAGAGGTAGATCTGTGTGTCATCAGCATAGAGGTGATACTGAAAGCCGTGAGACTCTATGAGCTGTCCCAGGCCAAAGGTGTAGATGGAAAAGAGCAGGGGTCCTAAAACCTTGGGGGACACCGACAGGGGGCAAGATGAGGAGGTGGTGTGTGAGTGGGAGACACTGAATGTCCTGTCTGTTAGGTATGAAAAGATCCAAGATAGGGCCAAGATTGTGATGCTGAGAGATGAGAGAGTCAGTAGTAAGAGGGAATGGTCCACTGTGTCAAAGGCAGATGTCAGGTCTAGGAGGAGGAGGACAGAGTAGTGTCGCTTAGATTTGGCAGTTAGAAGGTCGTTGGTGACTTTAGTCAGGGTAGTTTCAGTAGAATGGTGCAGTCAGAAGCCAGATTGGAGGTGGTCAAAGAGAGAACAAGAGGAGAGGTAGGAGGACAGTTAAAAGTGGACATGTTGTTACCGTAGTTTTGAGGCATAGGGGAGAAGTGATATGGGGTGGTAGCTTATTAGAGAGGATGGCTCAAGGGAGGCCTTTTTGAGGATGGGTGTGATCAAGGCATGTTTGAAGCATGAGGGGAAGACACCAGTTGTAAGTAACAGGTTGAAAAGGTGGGTTAGGGTTGGGATGAAGATAGTGGTAAGGTTGGGGATGAGGTGGGACTGGATTGGGTCAAGGTCACAGGTGGAGAGGTGTGATTTGGAGAGTAAAGAAGAAAGTTGATCTTCCGTAATAGTGGAGAAGCTGGTTTTGGACGAGGAGGATTGAGTAGGTGTGAGGAGGGGCTGGGGGGACTTTAGACAAAAGCTTTGTCTCATGGTGTCAATCTTCTGCTTGAAGAATGAGGCAAAGTGTTCAGCTGAGATGAGAGGAGAGGGAGGAGGTGCTGGGGGAGCGGAGGAGAGAATTGAAGGTGTTGAATAGCTGTTTAGGGTTGTGAGACAGGGAGGATATGAGAGATGAGAAGGATGTTTGTTTTTCTGCAGTGTGGACTTGAAGGTAGTGAGGGACTGTTTGAATGCGATGAAGTGCTCATTGGAGTGGGACCTTTTCCATCTATGCTCAGCAACCCTGGAGTCCCATCCCAGTTCTTTGGTTAGGCTGGGGTGTCAGGGTTGACTGTTGATGTGCGAGCTTTGGTATGTGTGAGGGGGGCGACCGATTTGAGAGCTGCAGCTGTTGTGGTGTTATATAAAGAAGCAGCATCTGCATCGTGTAAGGAACTAATGTCTGTAAGAGGGAGGAGGGATTCAGAGAGTGAGTGTAGGTCAAGGTGTTTAAGATTTCTGCGAGGGTATGCAAGTTTGTGGCGTGGGGATTGTTGCACTCGAGAGGAGAGGGTAGAGAATGTAAGTAGGTTGTGATCAGAAAGAGGGAGGGGTGAGTTAGAGAGGTTAGACAGGGAACAGAGGCGGGTGAAGATGAGGTCCAGAGTGTGGCCATCTTTGTGAGTGGCTGCAGAAGACCATTGAGAAAGGCTGAAGGAGGAAGTGAGGAATAGAAGCTTAGAGGCAGCTGAGAGGGAAATGTCGATGGGTTGTTGAAGTCGCACATGATGATAGTGGGGATGTCAGCGGAAAGGAAATTAAGTCGCCAGGTGGTGAAATGATCTAAGAAGGTGGTGGCTGGTCCTGGGGGGCAGTAAATGACAGCCAGATGGAGGTTGGAGGGGAGAGCAACGGAGGGTGGCAGTGGGACTTGGGTGAAGGAGCAGTTATCTGAGAGGAGAAAACCTAGTCCTCCACCATGCTTGCCAATGGGGTGGGGGTTGTGGGAAAGGTGGAATCCACCATATGGAAGTGCAGCTGGAGAGGCTGTGTCAGAGGGGTTGTGCCAGGTTTTGTTGATGCCAAGGAAGGAAAGTTTGCTAGTGTCAAAGTAAGTTCTTAGACAGGGTATTTAGCCTCAAACTGACATTATTCTGATGTTTGACTTTGATATCTGATCATGTCCTAAAATAGACACTGTACTTAAAAGTAGCTCTTTGCTGTGTGATAGCTTCATTCACTTGCAGGCTGTACTTGTCAACAAATACATTTCTGAGACCATAGCAGCCTCAACTCTTGTTCGAGAAGATGGCCAATTCTGTTTGAGAAAAGTTGTTGACGCCAGTTTTGATGAGGGGGCGTTCTGGAGTGAGATGATCCTGATTCATAAAGATGTGCACGCCTCTTCATGAATCTGGACTGTCTGACGAGTGTCTCGCACCTCTGTGCGTAGGGAATGCCACAACTCGTCATGAATTAGATGAGCCATGGCGTTACTCCTCTGCCATTCCCCTGTTCCGCCCTAGTTTCACCTAAATTTTGCAGCTTTTCAAAGCTGTTATGTCAGAATTCTGGACTGAAAGGTTTGATGAATCAAAGCAATAGAGAGAGAAGGGGGATGTGAGCTAGCAGGATTGCAGAAACAATGACTGTGACCGAACTCCACGATATCTATAATGGCCTTCATACAAATTAGACTAAAGTTTACCAAACTTGCCAATTTTGGAGGATTGGCCGAAAGACCAATGTGTATGGAGGCCTCGCAACTCTCCCCGATAGATGACATCATGAAGAATCAACACGTTGGAATTGTAACGGATGATCCTTTTTTTACTTAAAGATAAGCTGCTGCCACGGGATATTGGCAGCAGCTCTCTCATAGAGAACACTGATTGGCAGCTTTCTGCCTATGCACAGTGTATGCAGACAGCTGTCAATCAGTAGTGTGTTATACAGAACTCAATTTTCGGAGAACTGCTAGATCTGCAGCAGATAAAACAGTCATTTGATCAAAACTGCAGCAAGAAGCCCAGTAAGTGATACATCTCTGGAATTGTTTTTCTTTCATTCATTGCTGTGCCATGTGAGGATCAGGACAGAGTTCCGTGAACCTGCTGGAGAATATTGGTGAGCTGACCTACTCGCTTTATCTTTGCTTCTACATTATGCTGTTCCGAGACTTAGCAGCATAAACCTGGTGACAGATTCCCTTTAACCTTTCATTTTCTTCACTTCCATTGTTCCAAACAATAGAATTAGTTCAGTAAAACTGTGTTTGCTTTTCCTGGTAACATTGCATGTAGTCTGTCTCACTGACAAATCCTCGTCTTCTATATTGTAACTTAATGTCTCTCTTTCTTGTAATGAATTAATAATGTATGAAATTTTGTAAACATTTAACACAATATTGTGAAATGAATGAACCATTTTAGATGTTTCTAATTACTGACTTGCTGGTGAAGAGGATACGAGAGGCTATTTTATACAGATGGCAAAGTATAAAAACACATGGAGCTCAGTCAATCGCCCAATTAAACCAATCTTTTATATAAAATAGGTTATTTTGAATGGAAGCTAATTATATGCTATGAATATGTGTTTTCACTTAGTGTAACTGAGTACTTGTAGCATTTTATTCATCATTTGGGCATCATATAATGTATCCCTTGTACAAGTTTATATGTTTCTGTAACTGAAATCTTCCCATTCTTTCAGGGAATAGTTATATAGGATACAGGGGTTGAAGTTGCTTCTAGGGCCTGAAGCCTTGTGGGGCCTAAAAGGTCCCTTTGTCCATTATAAGAAGATAAATACTATTAAGAATCTGAGATTGTTGAGGGCTCTGTTGGAAATTTTGCATTGGGGCCCACAATCTTCATGTTATACCACTGCACGCCTTCTATCTCTACAGGAGTTATACATTTTTATTTTACAATAATTGGGTATCCAAAAATAAAAAATATATATTTTCTAAAAGCCATGATGGGCAGTACAATACATATAATACAAGTAGGTTCTACATTATCTTCCGATATCTGCCCCAAATATTACAAAATTAACTACAACTGACATGCTAATAAAATAGCACTAATGTGTTGTCAATAATTGCTAATTTCAAAAATCAACATATAGATTGGGGAGTGTCATGTCCTTTCTGGGCACAACTTTTTTAATGACCATTCAGAGAAAAAACTCATGACATCATTGTTCCACAGTATGCTGAAAACTTGTAGATGTCTCCACATACAGTGGTGTGAAAAAATGTTTGCCCCCCCCCCGCCTGATTTCTCATTCTTTTGCATGTTTGTCACACTTAAATGTTTCAGATCACAAAACAAATTTAAATATTAGACAAAGATATCACAAGTAAACTCAAAATGCAGTTTTTAAATTAAGGTCTTTGTTATTAAGGGAAAAAAAATCCAAACCTACAGGATCCTGTGTGAAAAAGTGATTGCCCCTAAACCTAATAACTGGTTGGGCCACCCTTAGCAGAAACAACTGCAATCAAGCGTTAGCGTCTTTTACAACGCTCTGGAGGAATTTTGGCCCACACATCTTTGCAAAACGGTTGTAATTCAGCCACATTGGAGAGTTTCCGGGCATGAACCTCCTTTTTAAGGTCATACCACAGTATCTCAATCGGATTAAGGTCAGGACATTGACTAGTCAACTCCAAAGTCTTAATTTTTTTTTTTCTTAAGCCATTCAGAGGTGGACTTGCTTGTGTGTTTTGGATTATTATCCTGCTGCATAACCCAAGTGCACTTCAGCTTGAGGTCACGAACAGATGGCCATATATTTTCCTTCAGGATTTTTTGGTAGACAGCAGAATTCATGGTTCCATTTACCACAGCAAGTTTTTCAGGCCCTGAAGCAGCAAAACAGCCCCAGACCATCCCACTACCACCACCATATTTTACTGTTGGTATGATGTTCCTTTTCTGAAATGCTGTGTTACTTGTACGCCAGATGTAATGGGACATATACCTTCCAAAAAGTTCAACTTTTGCCTTGTCAGTCCACAGAGTATTCTCTCAAAAATCTTGCCGATCATCAATATGTTTTCTAGCAAAACTGAGACGAGCCTTTATGTCCTTTTTGCTCAGCAGTGGTTTTCATCATGGAACTCTGCCATGCATGCATAGCTCATTTTTAATAATACCAGCCCATAGAACTACCCCACCTCCACCTTGTTGGCATCTAAGTCTAAGTGGAGGTTTTCAGTTACTGATTCAGCCACTGGTCTGTCCATCTGGTCCGTCAAGAGTCACTCTCATCTCTTCAGTCCATAACATTTTTGAGAAATCTGTCTTCAGATATGTCTAGGCCCAGTCTTGACATTTCCACTTCTGTGTTTTGTTCAGTGGTGTCCATATATAACAAATAAAGTAGCACTCTGTAGTGTTATAGTATGCATTACTATAGGATTGCTGCTCTAGAAAATAGGAATAACTGAGAATACTTAGCGCATAAATTGGCCTATTCATATGTACCCGTTAGCCACGGTAAGGCGACTCTCATTGCTGGGAACCTATATAGTGTGAATCCTCTCTTAATATATCCTATAAGGAGAAGGAAATACCAAAAGTTTAAAAATATATAATATACCCAAAATACCTCAAAATTAGAGCAAAAATCACCAAGAAGGTATGATAAGGGACTACAACAGTATAATGTATAATTCATATATTTTATTAATCAAATAAAGATAAAAAATAAAACACAAGACTGTAGACAAGTTAAAAACGCTAAAAACAGAACGGCTCAGGAGTGGGGGGGGGGGTATGTCCCCAAAATTTTGAAAAGATGTACAATATATAAACCCTCTCTCAAATAGATGTTGCCAAAAAGATATAATTCATATACAACTCTATGTGTGACAATATATACCCCCAGTGAAAAATTATGAAATCATGCAGAATAGTTGATAATAATATATGCAAGAGTAAATACAAAATGATAACTAATATATATAAAGTGCTTGTGCAATTAAATAAATATGTACTTATTAAATATACCATGTGCAATTCATATATGAAAAAATCATACTATAATGTAAAAGATAAATCAGCAACACTGGGGGTAGCATCAGAAACAGTATCCAAACCCAAATATGACATTATATGTCATAACATGGCAACAGAGAGACATCAAAAAAGAAGGAGGAAGACATACCCCAGCCCCCTCACACCACTCCAATGCCATTTCACTTCTTGCTTCGTCACTCCCTGACATTCCCTGACGAAGCTGGGGGGAGTTGACCCTGATGAGACTCAGATACCTGAGGCACACCCAGACTGTACTATGTTGTCAGGGCTGTAAGAGGAGGAGTGTGACTTTCAGAGCGAGGAATGGTAAAACAGAGAGGCTGATGATTAGGCTGTAGATCCCACTTGGTGTGAACCCAGAGGCACGCAGCTGAGTAGCTCATGTGAGGAGGTGGAAGAGGAGGAAGACAAGGAGGTTACGTTGCGGCCTACCGCACAGACACAGAGTGAGGCAACCACACCAAGCATTGCATCTTCAGCCACAACTATGGCTGTGGCCAGCCGCTGTCGCAGGCATGCAGCTATCAGGGGCGGCAAGGGTTTCCTGGGTCTTTTTTGAGACTGCAAATGATGTCCCAACTCACGTTATCTGACAACTTTGCAAAAAAAGACTCAGTAGAGGGAAAAATTGCAATAATTTGACTACTGCATGCATTAACCGGCACATGTGCGATCAACAAATGTTAGTCTGGCAATCTTACTGCGATAAAATGCGGACGAGTGGACCTCACCAACCGTCGGCCGCCCCACCAACTGCATCTGCTGCTTCTTCCTCCTCCTCTGTAACCATGCCAAGTAATATCACGCAGGTCTATGATCGCAGACCCTCCGGTTCTTTACCCGCTCCAGTCAGCCTGAGTGAGAGCCCGTCAGCTGTAACGGAAGTGGAAATGCCTGTTGTTTTTGCTTCACCAAGCACACCACATCTTTCTCAAACCACCGTAACATCTCTGCCTGCACTTCACTCACAGTCCAGCAGTTTGTCGTGTTCACCCTACGTTGCCCTCTCTCAGCACAGCAGCCAGCCCTCGGTCTCGCAGTTGTGGTCACGTAAAAGATTGTTTCCTCCTACACATGACAAAGCTAAGAGGTTGAACTCAACCATCTCCAATCTGTTGGCCACGGAAATGCTGCCTTTCCGTCTGGTGGATACAGATGGTTTCTGAACGCTGATGGCCGTTGCAGTCCCCCAGTACCAGTTGCCCAGTCGCCATTACTTCTCTAAGAAAGCTGTGCCTGTGCTACACCAGCATGTCACAGACAACATCACCCGTTCCTTGAAAAAATCTATGTCTGTCAGGGTGCATTTCACCACAGACACCTGGACGAGTAAGCATGGCCAGGGGCGTTACATCTCGGTGACTGGGCACAGGGTTCTCTGGTGACTATGGGGGCAGGCGGAGAAGGGGCTGCTCCACAAGTCTTGGAATCCCCAAGGATTGCAGGACAAACCTCTGTATCTAACACTTCCTCCACTGCTCGCAGTCACTTAGGTAAAGAGTTGTGGACAGCTATCCAGGCTGAGTTTGAGCAATGGCTGTATCCACTAAACCTGGAGCCAGGGAAGACTGTGTGTGATAACGGTGCGAACCTAGTGGCGGCCCAACGCTGGGGCAACCTCACACATGTGCCTTGCATGGCTCATGTTCTCAACCTGGTGGTACAGCAATTTATCCACTACTATCCTGGCCTGGATGTGCTGCTGCAGAAAGCACGGTTGCTGTGTGCTTATTTCAGCCGATCGCACCCCACAGGTCATCGACTTGCATCGCTACAGAGGTCTTTCGGCCTCCCAGTTAACCGGTTGATATGTGATGTGCTCACGCAGTATCTCATGTCGTATAGGCAACGCAGTATGCATTTAGGGCAAATCAAGTTTGCGGAGTGGGTACAGATTAAGGACCTCTGCACCCTTCTGCACAGTTTTGAAATGGCTACTGAGATGGTTAGCGCTGACGATGCCACCATCAGCATCACTATTCCAGTCATCTACATGCTGGAGCAGACTTTGAATAGCCTTCTGGAGGAGGTGGTTGTCCTAGAGGAAGAGGAGGAAACAGAGGAGGATGCAGAAGGGATAACACTGTCTCTAAGTTCCACATTGTCATCACGCAGATGGGTGCCAAGGCAGGTTGTATTACAGCAAGCGAGGGGGGCTCGTGTTACCAGATAAAATGTTAGTGAAGGTGTAGGAGCCGAGGAATAAATGTAGGATGATGAGGAGGAAGAGGTGATGGGCGAGCAACAGTCAGGAGATGAAGAGAATAATGATCCCCTCTCTGTTGTCCATGGTTGGCGGGAGGGGACGGAGGAAACAAGCATCAGTGTTACCCAGCCACCAACACAACATGGGGTTGGACTTCATGAATGAGCCTGACACATGAGCGCCTTCTTGCTGCTCTATCTGCAACATGATCCCTTATACAGTAGATATAATTTGAAATAGTGCTGACCACTGGGTTGCCACTCTGTTAGATCCATATTGCAAAAGTAAATTTTCCCAGATGCTTCCCACCCTGGAAAGGGACCCGCGCATGCTGGAGTATCAAAACACGCTTTTAGACAACCTTAAGAGAGATTTTCCCCAAGACAGCAGTGAGGCTCTAGACTTCTAACCCCAGGAACATCAATTCATCAACGCAAAAACATTAGCAGCAGCGTAAGAGGCAGAAACAATTTCTGTGAGTCCTTTCACACATTTGTTAGACCAGCTCGTGCACCAGAGCAACAGAGTATAAGTCTGATACATAGTGAATGACTAGAGAGGATGGTGCAGGAGTATCTCAAGCTCAATATCAATACCATCAGGAAGGGTTTGGACTTTTTTACATTTTGGTCTTCAAAAATGGAAGAGTTGCCTCAGCTCGTCAGTCACGCCTTGGAGGTTTTATCATGCTCGGCAGCCAGCGTTCTCTCAGAACGTGTCTTCAGCTCTGCTCGTGGTGTCCTGATGAATAAGCACATCTAGCTGTCCCCTTAGAGTGTAGACCGCCTAACTTTCATAAAGATGAACAAGTCATGGATCTCCAGGGACTTTTGCACCCCAATCGCAGACTTTGCAGACTAGACGATGGTTTGTTTTTTAGTGTGCTGCATTGAACTCACGTTATTACAGTCTGTGATATCTTTGTCATGGCTTCTGTGCTTGCTGTTGCTGCTGCTGCTGATGTTAACACAAATTTTTGGAAATGTGGAGACTCCTGATTGGGTCTCCATCTGCTTGGTTGGCTGTTGTGGAAGGGGTGTCAGTGGCCCATTTTACTAGTTCTACTCTGGTGAAATTGATGCCACTTTGGTAGTCTCTGACCCTAATTTTTGGAATTGTGGAGACTCCTGATTGGATCTCCATCTGCTGGGTTGGCTGTAGTGGAAGGGGTGTCAGTGGCCCATTACACTAGTTCTACTCTGGTGAAATTGATGCCATTCTGGTGATGTCTGCCCCTAATCTTTGGAAATGTGGAGACTTCTGACTGGGTCTCCATCTGCTGGGTTGGCTGTAGTGGAAGGGGTGTCAGTAGCCCATTACACTAGTTCTACTCTGGTGAAATTGATGCCATTCTGGTGATGTCTGCCCCATATCTTTGGAAATGTGGAGACTTCTGACTGGGTCTCCATCTGCTGGGTTGGCTGTAGTGGAAGGGGTGTCAGTGGCCCATTACACTAGTTTTACTCTGGTGAAATTGATGCAACTTTGGTGGTGTATGCACTTGTGATGAGTGGGCACTAAAATGCTCAGGTACTCGTTGCTCGGGTCAAGCAAATTGGAATGCTCGAGTACTCGGTCCGAGTAATGAGTCCAATGTAAGTCTATGGGAAACTCGAGCAATTTTCCAGCGACTCCCCCCGGAGGTCTGAAGAGGGCCTAAAAATTGCCCAAATCGATGGGAACAGTGCTCAAATGACATGGGAACAGCATGGGGAAGAACCCTGGAAGCATCTCTGACTCCCAGATCACTGCTGTCAACAACGTTGTCAGAGATATTATGCCACTTTTACAGACTCACAAAAAACATACAAAAACGAAACCAAAATGCATTTTCCTGGGAAAAATGTTAAGGAACATCCTTTCCAGGGTAATGACTTGTATATAAGTCAAAATAAATAACCAAAAACAAAAATACTCCTCCACACTTTGGGCTATGTTCACACGTAGCATTTTTTATGCGTTTTTGCACTTTTGCATTGCTTCCAACGGTGAAAAATGCATTCACAAGGAAATGTCATTTTAACATTTTACTACCTTATCTGGCCATGTGGTGTGTGAGACATGATAAGACACATCCTGTTTCATTTATGAAGGAGGGACTCTGAAAGTCACAAACACTATTTTTACAGCCTTACTATTCTTAAAGGGCCACCAGTCAGCTATGCTTTGTTGTTCACATTATTAAAGAGTGGGTCTCCTATACTGTTATTGGGTATGCAGAGACTGCAAGGGCAACCAAAAAATTTGGACGCAACCCAATACCCCTTTGAAGAGACATAGAGGAGGGTCTCAATAAAAAAAATGTTACCATTTTAAAGGAGTGGGTCTCCTATAGTGGTAATGCCCATGCTGTGACTGCAAGGGCTGCCAAAATTTGGGAAAAAAACTATTAACAATTTAAAGACGCGTAGAGCTGAGCCACAGTAATGACATGTTCCCATTAGAAAGGAGAGGATCAGCTATCCAGTTATAGGGTATGCAGTGAGTTCAACGGCTGCCAAAAATTAGGAAAAATCCTACTAAAAATTTAAAGACACATGGAGCTGGGCTACAGTAAAGAGTACGACATCTTCCCATTAAAAAGGAGTGGGTCTCCCATACTGTTTGCCTATGCAGTGAATGCAACGGCTGCCAACAATTTGGAGGCACTGCAATGCCCCTTTCAAGAGACGTAGAGGTCGGAGGGCCTCCTGAAAACAATGTTCCCATTATTAGGAAGTGGGTCTCCCATACTGTTTGCCTATGCAGTGAATGCAATGGCTGCCAAAAATTTGGAGGAACTCCAATGCCCCTTGCAAGATATGTAGATATGGTGATATGGTAGATATGGTGGTGATATGGAGGAGGATGTGTAGGATGAGGAGAAAGAGGAGGACAAGAGCCAATAGACAAAATCAGGAAGCGTATACCCATGTCTTTGTGTGAAGACAGAGGTGCATGGGAGTTAGACCTCCCAAAAATAAAAACACTGTATTTGAGTTTATGTTACGCTGCTATCATTCGGTGGTGTTGAGAAGTCTGGCCCAATCCAGCCCTTTTTCATTTTTATAAGAGTCAGCCTGTCAGCATTTTCAGTTGACAGGCGGATGCACCTATCGGTTATAATTCCACCAGCGGCACTAAAAACCTGCTCTGACAAAACACTAGCGGCACGGCAGGCCAGGACCTCCAAGGTGTAGAGAGCCAGTTCATGCCATGTGTTAAGCCTGGATACCCAATAATTATAAGGCACAGAGGAATCACGGAGGACATTGGTACGGTCGTGAAGGTACTCCCTCAGTATTTTTTGAAACTTTTCCCTCCTTGTCAGAGTACCCCGCGCCTCAGGGCCTGTGCGATGGGAGGGTCTGAGAAAACTGTCCCAGAACTTTGACAGTGTTCCCCTGCCTCTGCTGGATTGCATTTGTGTCTCTCTTGCCTGTACTCCTTGGTTGTTCAACGAACTGTGACCTCTGCAAACAGTGTTTTCAGATGGAAATTTTTTAAATAATTCCTCAACAAGGCCCTTCTCATACTGCACCATTTTATTAGGCCTGTCCTGCAAGGGAATAAGAGACAGAAAGTTCTCCTTGTAGCGTGGGTCTAGAAGTATCACCAACCAGTAATGACTGTTAACAAAACTTGGACAGCGCGAGGGTCACTGGAAAGGCAGCGTAACATGAACTCAGCCATGTGTGCCAGACTGCTAACAGGCAAGACTTCCATTTCCTGACCAAGAGGGCAACTGACCATGCTCTTCTCCTCCTCCCTGTCCTCAGGCCATCCACACTGAACAGACGGTATGACTAGTGTTGAGCCACCCCCGTAGTGTTCGAGTTCGGTTCGGTTCGTCGAACACCCGTGTGTTCGCCGAACTGTTCGTCGAACTGTTCGTCGAACACCTTCGAACACCGTTAAAACCAATGGCAGGCAAACAAAAACACATAGAAACACATAGAAAACACCTTCAAAGGTGTCCAAAAGCTGACAAACTGCTCAGAAGACACAACTAACACATGGAAAAGTGACAAGTACATATAGTCATGCGAAAAGAAAAGAGGTGGAGGAGTAAAAGGAGGGGGAGACACAGATATAGGCATGTCATGCCCTTCTAAAATCCAAAAAGTGAGAAGCCGACACGGCCAGTCCGTTCCTGCCCGTGCCACCTCTGTGTCGCCGGGTTTGTGCCAGAGCCGCGGTGGACACTGACGGCCAGCCCCCCTATCCCAATACTGGTGCCTGTCCGCCGGTGGGTCGAGGCCCCCCACGGTGGGGGGGGAGTAACATCTGCAGAAGAAAGACTATCTTCCAGCCAAACTAAGATGTCGACTTCTTTTCGTGGACAATGTCATACGATCCCATTCTTACGGACACGCCCATCGCTACAAATTCTAAATGAGGCACAAAAACAGCAGGTGCTTCAACGGATATCAAGTGCTCCTTCAAGTGGGCTCTCCATCACCTCAATTTCAACATCACAAATACTTCAGTCCTCAGAGGTGTCACCCCAATCGCACTTGCTTCCTCACAGCTCCCAAGTCTCCAGCTGCACGTCTGAGTATGGGGTAGCACAGATGGTTGAGTCTGCACAGCTGTTTACTCATACTATAGCCTGGGAAACGGAGGTCTGCTCCAGAGCTTCTGTTAATCCAGATGAGGAAATGATCTGATCTGATGCCCAGAATCTTTATAAGTCGGATCCAGGACCAGATGAAGAAGGTTCTGAGCATAATGTAGACCCTTGTTCCCAAACTGTAACTCCTGTTGGTGGAGACAATGATGAAGACGATGATGAGACTCAAATACCTGATTGGAGCGACAACTTGACTTTTCGGTCAGGGCAGGAAGAGGTTGGCTCTGAGGACGACGGGTGTGATAACACACAGGGTGATGATGACGAGGTTGGAGATCCCACTTACTGTCAACCCACAGTCAACCAGTCGATGAGGTCAGCAGAGGAGGTGGAGGAGGATGTGACTAGCCCTGGGGATGGGGATGACTCGGTACCTGGGCATTTGCCTGGCCTTGGGGATGTCGCGGTGGTTGGCTCCCTGGCCCGTACCCTGGGGTCTCTCTTTAAAAGGGTGGATAATTGTTAATTTTATAAGAGTTCATGACGCCACCTGTGGTATCTGGTGACAAGCACCAGCGCTGCAGCAGTCCACTGAGGCCGGTGATAAGGCAGCTCGATGGTATAGCTCCCCACAGGTGGACCTAGGTCTCAGGGCAGCGTATGCAGGGGGAATGCAGGACAGGCGAGACCCAGCTGGGTCAGAGCAAGAACGGGAACGGACACGGTAGTCACTTCAGTACCTTTTACTGGTGGAAATTCAGGCACATCCCGGAGCACTGTAGGGTGAAGGGTGCATATCAGGATCCTCCCCAATGAGCGGGTGTAGGGCCTCCTGTTTCTTGCCTCTGCGTAGTAAGTTTCTGACCTGCCTGGAGCTAGGCCTAACTTTGTCTCTGTCCTGCGCTGGCTGACCTTGTGGTAGGGCCTTCTCTTGGAGTTCACGCTCCCAGTATGCGGGGCCTAAGCGTCTCCTGGCTCTGTTACATATCAGCACCTTAGCGATCCTGGGACTTGTAGTGCTCCAGGGATTCCGGTTATGCCTTACTGGGTCATAGAGATACCGGTAAGCTCGGATCCTGTGTCCGGTAAATGCTTCGGGGTGAGCTGGTTAAGCTCCTCTGCCCCTTATGTACTAACTCGCCACTCGCCTTCGGCCTACTCGGGCCCTCACTAGGCTATACACACTAACGGCAGCTTGCCGCGCTTCACTGATCTTATGGCACCGGCACACCTTAAGCTCTATCTGGGCTCCCTGAATCTAGCAAGCAGGAGCCTCGTGCTCCACTGCTGAACTATTAACTGCGTTCTCTAGACTAGACTGAGCTCCACTGCAGACTGACCTCTCTTAGGCTTCTCTACTGCAGGAACTCTTCAGAGGAACTGAACTGCCTAGCTCCACCTTCCCTATTTATATCCCTAACGGGCTCCCTCTGCTGGTCTGAGGTGGAAGGTGGAGATGTGTGAATGTTTATGGGGGCCTCTTGTGGAGGATTCCATCAATGCACTCTTCTAGGATCTGTGATACCAAGCGCAGCGGGGCATCACAGATGCTATTGACGACGAGGTTAGGTTGCGCCTTCCTGAACAGAGACGGAGTACTGGAAGCACGTTAACAACTGCATCCTCAACCACAACTCTGCCTCTGACCACAAGTCATAGTGGCTCTTCAGGTCACATGGGCTCTAAGCCTTGCATAGCCTGGGCATTTATTCAGATCGATAAGGATGACCCAACTCGTGTTATCTGTAATATTTATCAGCAAAAGCTAAGTAGAGGCCAAAAAATCCATAGTTTGAGTACTTCATGCATGTACCGTCACATGGATATGAAGCATAAGTTGCAGTGGGAAGCTCACTGTGCTACAATGCGGCCTAGCCGGCTGGGCCAACCACCGTCTGCCCCATCTTGTGCATTCGCAGCCTCTTCATCCTCTGTGACTGGGGGGACAGCAGTCACACATGTTTTTGGACGCAGACCTGCCACCTCTTTACCCGCAACAGCCAGTGTGATTGGCAGGTCGTCAGTTCATTGGGAAGTGGAAACACCTGCTAGTGTTGAGCGCTCTCCGACATCGAGAGCACCACCTTTGGATCAAGGCAACCTAACATGTCCGCCTGCATCTTCCTCACAGACCGGCAGTTTGCCGGGGTCACCCTACTTAACACCGTCTAAGCACAACAGCCAGCCCCCGGTCCCTCAGATGTGGAAAAGTAAAAGACCATTTCCTCCTAGCCATGAGAAAGCTAAGAGGTTGAATTTCACCATCTGCAAGCTGTTGGCTACAGAAATGCTGCCTTTCCACTTGGAGGACACAGAGGATTTTCAAGACCTTATGTCCGTCACAGTGCCCCAGTACCAGATGCCCAGTCGGCACTACTTCTCAAAGAAAGGTGTGCCTGCGCTCCACTAGCATGTCGCACACAACATCACCGCTTCTTTGAGAAACTCTGTGTGTGACAGGGTGCACTTCACCACAGACACTTGGACGAGAAGGCATGGACAGGGGCGTTACATGTCGCTGACTGGGCACTGGGTAACTATGGTGACAGCAGGACAAGGGGCTGCTGTCCAAGTCTTACCATCCCCACGAGTTGTGCGTCAATCCTCTTTATCTCGAAGTTCCTCCGCTGCTTCTGCCTCCTCAACCTCCTCTCGGTCCTCCACCTGCACCCAAAGCCTGTCTGGTAATGCCAACTGCTTTCTAACTGCGCAGAAGGAATCCTGCACACCTCCTTACTATGCTGGCAGCAGGGCTCAACGGCATCAGTGTTTACTTTGAAATGTCTGGGAAATGTGAGTCACACAGCTGAGGAGTTGTGGTCAGCTCTGGAGACCCAGTTTCATGAAAGGTTGTCTCCACTGGACCTGCAACCAGGGAAGGCCATGTGCGACAATGCTGCAAACCTGGGTGCGGCACTTCGCCGGGGCAATGTCACACACGTGCCTTGTATGGCTCACGTGTTGAACCTGGTTGTCCAGCAATTTTTAGCCCACTATCCCGGACTAGATGGCCTTCTGCAGAGGGCACGGTCGCTGTGTGCTCACTTCCGCCGTTCGCATCCCGCAGTTCAACGACTTACATCTCTACAGAAGTCGTTGGGCCTGCCAGTTCACCGGCTGAAATGCGATGTGCCGACACGGTGGAATTCAACTCTGCACATGTTGCAGCGACTGTGGCAGCACCGACAAGCCCTGGTGCAATACGTTCTGACGTATAGCCTGGGCCAACGAGATCCAGAGGTGGGGCAAATCACGCTGCAGGAGTGGTCTCAGATCAGGGACCTATGAAGTTGATGCGCCCCCTGGGCCATGGGGTACCCTGAGCCGGGCCGGTAGACACTGGGGGTTGTAGTCACTGTGGCGGTGACCCAGTCCGTGACCCAGGGCGGTCAATCCAAGGGTAATTTGTATATATGGATTTTATAATGTCTGACTACGCCACCTGTGGAGTGCGGCCAAAGGAGCCGTCGCTGCGGAACAGTCCTCTGAAGCTGGTGGTTTTGCAGCAACGGTATTATTACTCACCACAGGAAGAGTGTAGCTTCAGGGCAGTGTGGGTGGATGATGGTGGTTGTAGTGCAGGGAGTCAGTAATGAACACAGAGTCCGTGTGATGCCGTCTCAAGATATTACTCACAGTTGTTGTAGTCCAGATTACAGGTACCAGAGCAATCTCCCCCGTCGTGCTGTGCATAGTCAGTGAGGGGCTCAGTCCACCCCCAGATAGCTCCGGAGTACTTAGCAGGACCCCCTTCTGTGTGTCCTTTCTCTGGCCTTCTCCCTGCACCTCACACCCAGTGACACTTCTATCCGGTATCCTCGGGCCTTGGCGGGTGATGTGTGTTCCGTCCCCTGGGTCCTATGTGGCTACCTTCTTAGTGAGACTGGTGTGGACTTTGGCCTGCAGTACATGAAATGCAGCAGCCTCCGGTTTCTAGTTGAGCCTTGCTGTTTCTCCGCTAGTTGAGGGACCGGTTCCCCTTATCTGGCCTGACCCCTCTACCTCCTGGTAGCAGCGGGAGTACGGGTGGCCTTCTGCACGGCCCGTAGCCATAGGGTCCCTTCGGTTCCTGGAGCCTTCCAGCTCCCACTCCTCTCTTCTCTCCTTCAGTCCTGGGCCTCCCAGGCTAGGCCCGCCTCCGGAGCAGAGCTCATGCCTAGTCTCTGCTCCTGTCACTTTTCCTCCTCTGTCTGGCTTGCTCTTTCTAAGATGGCTTCCTATTTATACTCTCCTTGTCATGTGCTCCCCTAAGCTGCTCCCCTAAGCACCCACTACATAGGACCCTCAAACCAGCTAGGGACCTGGGACTGTGCTCTCCCTTAGGAGCAATCTCGCCCTACCCCCACTGCGGGTATGTGTTGGATGCAGGAGTCAGGGTCCCGAGCCATACGCCTTCCTTACCTGAGGGTGAGATACCACACCTCTGGGTGAGATGCCGTAACTCTGTGGCGACTGAACCCTCAGGGGCGCCACACACCCTTCTGCACAGTTTTGAAATGGCGACGAAGATGTTTAGTGCTGACGACGATGCCATTATCAGCATGACTATTCCGGTGATTTACATGCTGGAGCACACATTAAACAGAATTCAGAGTCAGGTGGTGGGACAAGAGGAGGTGGAGGAAGTAGAGGAGGAGTCGTATGCGGAAGGGATAACATCTCCAAGGTCCAGACGGTTGGCAGCACCAAGGCGGCAGGCATGGGAGGGTGGGGGAGAGGGATTAACCAGGGCGCATGGTAGCAGCCAAACTGTTGAGGAAGGTGCAGGAGCCGAGGAAGAAGTGGAGGATGAACTGGCGATGGGCATGGAAGACTCATCAGATGAGGGAGACCTTGATCACATTTCTGTTGTGCGAGGTTGGAGGGAGAGGGCAGAGGAAGGAAGCATGATTCTTACCTCGCTACCAACACAACAAGGACTTGGATGCGCAAGACACATGAGTGCCTTCTTGCTGCACTACCTGCAACATGACCCCCGGATTGTCAGAATTCGAAGTAATCCCGACTACTGGGTTGCCACACTCTTAGATCCCCGGTACAAAAGTATATTTGCCGAAATAATTCCTGCCATAAAAAGGTATTGACGAATGCAGGAGTATCTGCAGATGCTGTTGCAGAATCTTACATGTGCTTTTCCACAAAACACCAGTGGTGCACGTAGTGAATCTCACAGTTCTAACTTGCCAACGGTGGGACTGTCGAGTCTTCATCACTCAAACAGTAACAGTAACACAGTATCTGCTGGTAACAGCAATTTTGTGGAATCGTTTCACCACTTTTTTAGACCATCCTTTGCAAGGCCACAGGAGACAAGAAGTCTGACACAAAGTCAATGCCTAGAGAGGATGGTACAGGAGAATCTCCAAGTGAACATCGAAGCCATGACTGTGTCACTGGACCCTTGCTCATTTTGGTATTCCAATCTGGAATAATCGCCGGAGCTCGCCACTCACGCCTTGGAGATCTTGTCATGCCATGCAGCCAGCGTTCTCTCTGAACGTGTGTTCAGCGCTGCTGGTGGTGTGCTGACAGATAAGCGCACGCGGCTGTCCACTGAGAATGTAGACAGACTCACGTTCATAAAGATGAACAAATCATGGATTCGCAAGGACATTTCTACCCCTGTGTCATCCTTGGGAGACTAAAAGCTTGGGGATTTGGTAAAATCACCTCACCAACCGTTTTAAGCAACAGTGGGGCAATTGATGCCACTTAACCCTAGAACGCATGACCATAAAAATCTACACTTTCACATACCTGGGGCCTTTTAGGCCTGTGTGAAAATAACATGGAATAACTCAAACTCAAATGTCAAACAACTATATACATGAAGAATACCTAGAGTTTCAAAATTCTAACTAAAGTAATCTTGCAGAAAACAGAAAACAATTAACTGGGCGGGCCTGCAAGGCCACAGGTATGCGTTCTAGGGTTAAGTGGTGTCTGTGCCACAATTTTGGGAGTCCCCCTGCTGTGTCTTACGTGACGTTGGCATCGTCAATTCCAGGTGGGTTGGGTCGCACCCCTCCCCTTTTAACTGTAAGAAACTACATACACTATGGCTTAGGGTAACACAGATGGTTGAGTCTGAAGAGCTGTTTACTCAGAGGTCTGCTCCAAATCTTCAGTGTCTGCTAGTCAGCGTAGAATTTTTAACTGCATCTAGCCTAGGCAATACTTTGGGCGTAGTAGCCCAGCTGCGAAGCAAGCTGCACCGCCTGTGTATCTAATAAGAATTTTTAAATGAATCTAGCCTAGGCAGACTGTGGGGACCCCCAACCAAACCCAGACGCTCAGCCCCCCTACCGCCCCCCTTTCATGGACAATACAATAATGTAACTCTTACAACTGGATGGATGAGGATCGGTCACAGCTTTATTAACTCTTTATACTCATTCCATTAGAAAGGCATTTTATTTCTAAAATAATTCAGCTTGTTGCAGCATGCCCTGGGTCCCCACTCCGGCAAGTTGGGCAACAAGTGTAACTCTCCAACATGTCCTTTCTATTTCCAGGCCACGGAGGATCCAGCGTACTCGTATGCAGGACTCTGACCCCCACCCATCACTCTTAACGCTTGTTCCACTCCGTCCTGGAGTCCTGACAGGAATATGTCCAGTCCAATATCTATTAAGTGAACACCGTCGGGCCGTATGAGGCCTGCTTTATCTCCTTCCAGTTGTCGGTGTCGTATCACTACACCGCCTCTGTCTCTTCTAAATTTTGCCATCCGAATATTTATTACCCGCCTTGTCCATTCGATGGCCGTGATGTCTCGCGCACGTTGCCATACCGCTATCGGCACAATCTCTGACCATACTATAGCTAATTTTGTGAAAAATTCTCTGAAGCGCTCAGTGTCTAGTTTCATTATTGCCATTAGTTATGCGCTCTTGTGATGACCTAGGTTGTTTCCCCTGGCCTGTATAACTAAGATGACCGGACCTCTTGCCTCTCTCCCTACCTTGATTACCTCCATTAGTACCTGTGGCAATAGCAGGCCTCTAATACCTCTCCAGTTGAAATATGTGTTATGAAACTCTAATTTCCTCCCGCCTGGGCGGACTTTCGCCCTTTTTTGTGCCCAATATATATACGAGTGGCGTATCACTCACACTGTTGGCTTAGCGTCACCTGTAAAAGAAACAAACCACGTTAGGATAACAAGTCCTGTCTTATGTATCTCGCCAAACACGTGGATCGCCATCTCCCTATCCTCTGAACTTCCGTTTCTGACAGTCCTGCTCTTGCTGCTTCCGTGGCCGCACCTATGCGGAATGAGTGTGTCCCGTAATCTTTGGGGTGGTTCCCTGCCGATGTTATGCATTTATTAAATATAGCTTGGAACAGGTATCTTGATAATGGCGTTCCATCAATGTGTGATAGGAAGAAATTACTTTGTGATCTGATGGTTAGATATGTTTTTACTATTGTTACCCGACTCAGTGTACCGTTTGTGGGTTGTAGAAGTACCCAAGTACCCCTGCCCACTGGAACCGTTTTCGATTGGCGTATGCATAGACGTATTGCATTATTGGCTATGACTACGTCCTGGTGTAATAAGCCTCCACTGGTGGTAATTTTGGATTGAGGGACTAATTCGCTTATACATAGCGCCCCGAAGAAGGCGATCACAAATGCAGTAGACATTAGTGTTGCTTCAAATTGTGAATGTCATGTTAATGGTGTTAGGGATATGATGTGAGAAATCAGTTTTAGTGACACGGGACGGGACGTCTACATTCCTGACTTGGCTGACCCCTTTTCCACCCTTTTATGGATTGTCTGATGATGAATCTTTGTCACATCTCCCCAATTCAGTAGTTGGAAGTGAAATGCTACTCCGGTCAGACACCGCTGCGCTGACGCTCCTGATATGCCCCTCATTATTAGCTGGTGGAGAAATTCTATGGTGACTTGTGATCTGGCTTGTTCACATTGGTCAACCCGTCTGCCTGCTACTAGTCGTGTCCACTCTTCCCATGCCTTACCGTATGCTTGCCACGTTGACGGGGCAACTGACGCTCTGATTAATGGCATCAACTATTCGCCACTAGATCCCATAGGGAGGGTGGGCAACTGTTGCCCGATGGGTGGGCGTTGTGGAAGAGCTCTGTGAAAATCTGCCAATTGAATTGTTATAAAGCGTTAGCAGCAGCTTTATACCCCTCAGCATAGTGGCTAGCGCGGACCCATACATTGTGTTTTAGGCACAGGAATGCTAGCCTGCGTAGTAGGCCTAGCACTGGGAGAGACGATGATGCCATCTTATTAATGCAGTGCGCTAGGCTGGTGTTTTGTGTTATGAAGCGTATATTTTTGTTAGCCAGGCGCGCGCCCCATATTTCTATTGCTACCACTATTGGGAAAATTTATTTTCAGGGCTAGATGCAGCTAAAAATTATTATTAATTTCAAAGCTGGTGGAGCTTGGTATAGATGGCCTAATACAATGAGTCCCACACACTGCTAGAAGCCCAAATATTTTTTCAGAGCTAGATGCAGATAAAAATTATTTTTACTTTGCAACCTGTTGGAGGTCAGTATAGATGAACTAATAGACCCAGTCCCACACACTGCTAGAAGCCCAAATATTTTTTCAGAGCTAGATGCAGAAAAAAATGATATTCAATTTGCAGCCTGATGGAGGTCAGTATAGATGGACTAATAGAACAAGTCCCACTCACTGCTAGAAGCCCAAATATTTTTTCAGAGCTAGATGCAGAAAAAAATGATATTCAATTTGCAACCTGATGGAGGTCAGTATAGATGGACTAATAGACCAAGTCCCACACACTGCTAGAAGCCCAAATACTTTTTCAAAGCTAGATGCAGATAAAAATTATTTTTAATTTGCAACCTGATGGAGATCAGTATAGATAAACTAATAGACCAAGTCCCACACACTGCTAGAAGCCCAAATATTTTTTCATAAGAAGATGCAGAAAAAAATTATATTCAATTTGCAACCTTATGGAGGTCAGTATAGATGGACTAATAGAACAAGTCCCACACACTGCTAGAAGCCCAAATATTTTTTCAGAGCTAGATGCAGAATAAAATTATATTGAATTTGCAACATGGTGTAGGTTAGTATAGATGGACTAATAGAACAAGTCCCACACACTGCTAGAAGGCCAAATATTTTTTCAGAGCTAGATGCAGAAAAAAATTATATTCAATTTGCAACCTGATGGAGGTCAGTATAGATGGACTAATAGACCAAGTCCCACACACTGCTAGAAGCCCAAATACTTTTTCAGAGCTAGATGCAGATAAAAATTATTTTTAATTTGCAACCTGATGGAGATCAGTATAGATGGACTAATAGACCAAGTCCCACACACTGCTAGAAGCCCAAATATTTTTTCAGAGCTAGATGCAGATAAAAATTATTTTTAATTTGCAACCTGATGGAGGTCAGTGTAGATGGACTAATAGACCAATTCCCACACACTGCTAGAAGCCCAAATATTTTTTCAAAAGTAGATGCAGAAAAAAATTATATTCAATTTGCAACCTGATGGAGGTCAGTATAGATGGACTAATAGAACAAGTCCCACACACTGCTAGAAGCCCAAATATTTTTTCAGAGCTAGATGCAGAATAAAATTATATTGAATTTGCAACATGGTGTAGGTTAGTATAGATGGACTAATAGAACAAGTCCCACACACTGCTAGAAGGCCAAATATTTTTTCAGAGCTAGATGCAGAAAAAAATTATATTCAATTTGCAACCTGATGGAGGTCAGTATAGATGGACTAATAGACCAAGTCCCACACACTGCTAGAAGCCCAAATACTTTTTCAGAGCTAGATGCAGATAAAAATTATTTTTAATTTGCAACCTGATGGAGATCAGTATAGATGGACTAATAGACCAAGTCCCACACACTGCTAGAAGCCCAAATATTTTTTCAGAGCTAGATGCAGATAAAAATTATTTTTAATTTGCAACCTGATGGAGGTCAGTGTAGATGGACTAATAGACCAATTCCCACACACTGCTAGAAGCCCAAATATTTTTTCAAAAGTAGATGCAGAAAAAAATTATATTCAATTTGCAACCTGATGGAGGTCAGTATAGATGGACTAATAGAACAAGTCCCACACACTGCTAGAAGCCCAAATTTTTTTTCTGAGGTAGATGCAGAAAAAAATGATATTCAGTTTGCAACCTGATGGAGGTCAGTATAGATGGACTAATAGAACAAGTCCCACACACAGCTAGAAGGCCAAATATTTTTTCAGAGCTAGATGCAGATAAAAATTATTTTTAATTTGCAACCTGATGGAGATCAGTATAGGTGGACTAATAGACCAAGTCCCACACACTGCTAGAAGCCCAAACATTTTTTCAGAAGCAGATGCAGAAAAAAATGATATTCAATTTGCAACCTGATGGAGGTCAGTATAGATGGACTAATAGAACAAGTCCCACACACTGCTAGAAGGCCAAATATTTTTTCAGAGCTAGATGCAGATAAAAATTATTTTTAATTTGCAACCTGATGGAGATCAGAATAGATGGACTAATAGACCAAGTCCCACACACTGCTAGAAGCCCAAACATTTTTTCAGAAGTAGATGCAGAAAAAAATTATATTCAATTTGCAACCTGATGGAGGTCAGTATAGATGGACTAATAGAACAAGTCCCACACACTGCTAGGAGGCCAAATATTTTTTCAGAGGTAGATGCAGATAAAAATTATTTTTAATTTGCAGCCTGATGGAGGTCAGTATAGATGGACTAATAGAGAAAGTCCCACACACTGCTAGAAGGCCAAATATTTTTTCAGAGCTAGATGCAGACAAAAAATTATTTTTAATTTGCAACCTGATGGAGGTCAGTATAGATGGACTAATAGAGAAAGTCCCACACACTGCTAGAAGGCCAAATATTTTTTCAGAGCTAGATGCAGATATAAATTATTTTTAATTTGCAACCTGATGGAGGTCAGTATAGATGGACTAATAGAGAATGTCCCACACACTGCTAGAAGGCCAAATATTTTTTCAGAGCTAGATGCAGAAAAAAATTATATTCAGTTTGCAACCTGATGGAGGTCAGTATAGATGGACTAATAGAACAAGTCCCACACACAGCTAGAAGCCCAAATATTTTTTCAGAGCTAGATGCAGATAGAAATTATTTTTAATTTGCAACTTGATGGAGATCAGTATAGATGGACTAATAGACCAAGTCCCACACATTGCTAGAAGCCCAAACATTTTTTCAGAAGTAGATGCAGAAAAAAATGATATTCAATTTGCAACCTGATGGAGGTCAGTATAGATGGACTAATAGAACAAATCCCACACACTGCTAGAACGCCAAATATTTTTTCAGAGGTAGATGCAGATAAAAATTATTTTTAATTTGCAGCCTGATGGAGGTCAGTATAGATGGACTAATAGAGAAAGTCCCACACACTGCTAGAAGGCCAAATATTTTTTCAGAGCTAGATGAAGACAAAAAATTATTTTTAATTTGCAACCTGATGGAGGTCAGTATAGATGGACTAATAGAGAAAGTCCCACACACTGCTAGAAGGCCAAATATTTTTTCAGAGCTAGATGCAGATATAAATTATTTTTAATTTGCAACCTGATGGAGGTCAGTATAGATGGACTAATAGAGAAAGTCCCATACACTGCTAGAAGGCCAAATATTTTTTCAGAGCTAGATGCAGAAAAAAATTATATTCAATTTGCAACCTGATGGAGGTCAGTATAGATGGACTAATAGAACAAGTCCCACACACTGCTAGAAGGCCAAATATTTTTTCAGAGGTAGATGCAGATAAAAATTATTTTTAATTTGCAGCCTGATGGAGGTCAGTATAGATGGACTAATAGAGAAAGTCCCACACACTGCTAGAAGGCCAAATATTTTTTCAGAGCTAGATGCAGACAAAAAATTATTTTTAATTTGCAACCTGATGGAGGTCAGTATAGATGGACTAATAGAGAAAGTCCCACACACTGCTAGAAGGCCAAATATTTTTTCAGAGCTAGATGCAGATATAAATTATTTTTAATTTGCAACCTGATGGAGGTCAGTATAGATGGACTAATAGAGAATGTCCCACACACTGCTAGAAGGCCAAATATTTTTTCAGAGCTAGATGCAGAAAAAAATTATATTCAGTTTGCAACCTGATGGAGGTCAGTATAGATGGACTAATAGAACAAGTCCCACACACAGCTAGAAGCCCAAATATTTTTTCAGAGCTAGATGCAGATAGAAATTATTTTTAATTTGCAACTTGATGGAGATCAGTATAGATGGACTAATAGACCAAGTCCCACACATTGCTAGAAGCCCAAACATTTTTTCAGAAGTAGATGCAGAAAAAAATTATATTCAATTTGCAACCTGATGGAGGTCAGTATAGATGGACTAATAGAACAAATCCCACACACTGCTAGAAGGCCAAATATTTTTTCAGAGGTAGATGCAGATAAAAATTATTTTTAATTTGCAGCCTGATGGAGGTCAGTATAGATGGACTAATAGAGAAAGTCCCACACACTGCTAGAAGGCCAAATATTTTTTCAGAGCTAGATGAAGACAAAAAATTATTTTTAATTTGCAACCTGATGGAGGTCAGTATAGATGGACTAATAGAGAAAGTCCCACACACTGCTAGAAGGCCAAATATTTTTTCAGAGCTAGATGCAGATATAAATTATTTTTAATTTGCAACCTGATGGAGGTCAGTATAGATGGACTAATAGAGAAAGTCCCATACACTGCTAGAAGGCCAAATATTTTTTCAGAGCTAGATGCAGAAAAAAATTATATTCAGTTTGCAACCTGATGGAGGCCAGTATAGATGGACTAATAGAACAAGTCCCACACACAGCTAGAAGGCCAAATATTTTTTCAGAGGTAGATGCAGATAAAAATTATTTTTAATTTGCAGCCTGATGGAGGTCAGTATAGATGGACTAATAGAGAAAGTCCCACACACTGCTAGAAGGCCAAATATTTTTTCAGAGCTAGATGCAGACAAAAAATTATTTTGAATTTGCAACGTGATGGAGGTCAGTATATATGGACTAATAGAACAAGTCCCACACACTGCTAGAAGGCCAAATATTTTTTCAGAGCTAGATGCAGAAAAAAATTATATTCAGTTTGCAACCTGATGGAGGTCAGTATAGATGGACTAATAGAACAAGTCCCACACACTGCTAGAAGCCCAAATATTTTTTCAGAGCTAGATGCAGAAAAAAATTATATTCAATTTGCAACCTGATGGAGGTCAGTATAGATGGACTAATAGAATGATGCTATGACCAAAAGATTTTACTTCACTCTGCAATAGGCCAAAAAGGATTAGCTTTGCTAGATTCAGCCAAATGCTGTGAAAAAAACTTGCACAGCACTGGCACAGACCTGCCTGGCAAAAACTGATAGGAACTGATGTAACCTAGTCCTGAAAAGGACTGCAATTACAATTAGTCTTTACTCCCACAATCTATCTATTTAAGAGCACAGACCTGCCTGATAAAAGTCGTAGGAAATGCTGTAACCTAGTCCTTAAAAGGACTGCAATCACAACTATTCCCTACTCCCAAGCTATCTGTAGATTTGTGCGAAAATTGGCTTGAAATTAACAAGGTATAGCGCACACAGCAACAGCGGTGCCTTCTAACACGCAGCTGCAGCAGTGAGAAAATGGTGGCGACAGGGAAAATGGCTGGGTCTTATAGGGCAAGGACATGTGACATACACTGCCAATGACACATGCCCTTGCTTGTGTGAAAAAAAGCACTTCGCTCCGTGTGTGCGCTGCTGATAGGCTGACAGATTGCACCTCCCCACTGTAAATGCGGGAAAGAGAAAAAAAAATGGAGTTCTTCATTATTCCTGCAGAGATCCATCCCCTGCCCCTCCCCCCACCCCGCTGTACACTCAAACTGCGTATTAACATTAATTTTCATCATTACTGAGAAAAAATCCAGTTATGATTTTGGTGCACGAACAGTTATCGAACATAACCTCGAACAGCCGAATTTTTCTCAAATCGTTCGTGTTCGCCGAACGGCTCGAACACCGCCCAAAACAGCTCGAATTTGAGATTGGCGAACAGTTCGAGTAGAACAACGCTCATCTCTAGGTATGACAGTTATGCAGGTAGTACAGTCTTTAGCGCAGGAAACTAGCTCCTGTTCTTCCACCTCCTCCTCTTCCTCATTGTCACTCAATCCACATTGGGATGAGATGAGGCTGGGCTGTGTGGAATCACCCTGTATGGTTCCTTGCTCCATGTCATCGTGCTCCGCCTGCAATGCATCCTCTTTAATTGTAAGCAGAGAGCGTTTCAGAAGACAGAGAAGTGGTATGGTGACACTAAATATGGCGTCATCGCTGTTCACCATCTTGGTGGAGTCCTCAAAGTTTTGGAAGATGGTACATATGTCTGACATTCATGTCCACTCCTTATGTGTGGAGTCTGACCTGAATACCGACGGTCGTGTTGATGCTGGTACTCAACAACTGCCTTCTTCTGCTCACAAATCCGTCCCAACATCTGCAATGTAGAGTTCCAACGCGTGGTGTCATCGCAGATCAGTCGGTGAGCTGGAAGCTGCAAACGCTGCTGAAGCATGGCAAGGGAGGCGGAAGCTGTAGCTGACTTTCTAAAATGGGCACACAGGTGGCGTACTTTGACAAGCAGATCCTGGTAGGTTTTTAGAAACTGCTAAACCACGACGTTAAGCACAGGGGCCAGGCATGGTACGTGTGTGAGCTCAGAGCTGCCACCAGGTTCCAGCCATTGTCACACATAACCATGCCTGGCTGTAGGTTGAGTGGTTTCAGCCACATATCTGCCTGCTCTTTCAGAGCTGTCCACAGCTCTCCAGCATTGTGTGGTTTGTCATCTAAGCTGTAACATTCCTGGTTGCGTGCTTGCATGGTGCACCACCTCCCACCATGCAAGACCGCAATCTTACCTGTCTGTCCATGCTGCACTCTTTGTTTCAGTTCCTGCTGTGTCCATGTCTCTTGTCTGATTGCTTAGGGCGTTGGCGTGGCTTTCTGCTTGTTTCTTATAGCTACTGTGTGCACAGTCCTAATGCTTCCCCAGCATATTGCTGTGAGTCAATGGATACTTAAACCCCCTCCACCCAGTAGGAGGTGCCTGAGCAACACCTTCACTCAGTTTGTTTTTGCAACTGAGTTGCCAGGTCCTGTCCTGTATCTAGTCTGTTCTGCCACCCTAGGGGCTGAGTACCCAGGGCCGCTACCTGTACTTGTGACTTCTAGTCAGTTTCTGCCACCCTGGGGGCTGAGTTCCCAGGCTTGTTCCTGTATCTTGTTCCTGGTTCAGGCTCTGTCTGAACAGTGTCCTAGTCCATTACTTGCTTGTCTCTATGTCTGTATCTTCCATTTTCCTGCAGTATCTGAACCTGCACCTAACTCCAACTCATTGTCTCTGTACTTCTGTTTGTGAGTTTTGTGTTCACTCGCTACTAGAGATGAGCGGTGTTCGACTAGAACTGTTCGCCAATCTCAAATTCGAGCTGTTTTGGGCGGTGTTCGAGTTGTTCGACGAACCCGAACGATTTGCAAAAAATTCGGCTGTTCGAGGTTATGTTCGATAACTGTTCGTGCACCAAAAGCGTGTCCTGCATGTCTGGCGCTATTTAGAGCACCAATCATGCAGGGATTGTCTGCCACTCACTGTAATGCCACAGCCATGGTGGTTGTGGCATTACAGTGATTGCCCAAATCGATGGGAACAGTGCCAACAGTGAAACATGAAAAGCCGGCAATTCATCAGCGGCATACACCGGTACCCGACAATTTAGAACCGAAAGAATAGAGCTTCACACATAAATTAGATAGATAGAAACATGTCAGTCACACATATAAGAAGCACAGTGACAGTGTTGCTTACTGTACTTGTCATTTAGTGTAAAGGATTTATCAAAAAAAATAATAGTGTTTTCATGCACCGTCTCTTTAAAAAAGCCGGCCAGCAATTCAGCAGCGGTACCTGACAATTTATAACAGACAGAATAGAGCTTCACACATAGATTAGATAGATAGAAACATGTCAGTCACATATATATAAAGTACAGTGACAGTGTTGATTACTGTACTTGTCATTTAGTGTAAAGGATTTATTAAAAAAAATAATAGTGTTTTCATGCACCGTCTCTTTAAAAAAGCCAGCCGGCAATTCAGCATCGGTACCCGACAATTTAGAATATAAGGAATAGAGAATCACACATAGATTAGATAGATAGAAACATGTCAGTCACATATATATGAAGTACAGTGACAGTGTTGCTTACTGTACTTGTCATTTAGTATAAAGGATTTATTAAAAAAAATAATAGTGTTTTCATGCACTGTCTCTTTAAAAAAGCCGGCCGGCAATTCAGCATCTGTACCCGACAATTTAGAATAGAAGGAATAGAGAATCACACATAGATTAGATAGATAGAAACATGTCAGTCACATATATATGAAGTACAGTGACAGTGTTGCTTACTGTACTTGTCATTTAGTGTAAAGGATTTATTAAAAAAAATAATAGTGTTTTCATGCACCGTCTCTTTAAAAAAGCCGGCCGGCAATTCAGCATCTGTACCCGACAATTTAGAATAGAAGGAATAGAGAATCACACATAGATTAGATAGATAGAAACATGTCAGTCACATATATATGAAGTACAGTGACAGTGTTGATTACTGTACTTGTCATTTAGTGTTAAAATAAAGGATTTATTTAAAAAAAATTGGCGTGGGGTTCCCCATAATTTTAGGCTCTAGCGGAGGTTAACCAGACGGCTGGGGCAGATCTTTGAAGCCTGGGAAGGGGGTAATACCCACGGAGCTTCCCAGGCTACTAATATCAGCCCCCAGCGGAATACCTAGCCTTTACTAGCTATTAAAATGGGGGACCCCCCAAAAAAATGACGTGGGGTCCCCCCTATTTTAATAGCTAGCAAAGGCTAGGCAGACAGCTGGGGGCTGATATTAATAGCCCAGGAAGGGTTCCATGAATATTGGCCCCCTCCCAGGCTAGAAACACCAGCCGTCAGCCGCCCCAGAAATGGCGCATCCTTAGGATGCGCCAATTCTGTCACTTAGCCTCGCTCTTCCCACTGCCCTGTAGCGGTGGCAGTGGGGTAATAGGGTTGGGGTTGATGTCAGCTTATAATGCCAGCTGACATCAAGCCCAGGTTAGTAATGGAGAGGCGTCTATAAGACACCCCCATTACTAACCCCATAGTCAAAGTTAAAAGAAAACACAAACACCCAGAATAAAGTCCTTTAATTGAAATAAAGACACATTCCTTTATTGTTCTAAATTAAACCATACTTACCATCACGCCCATTCCAGCTGAAGCCAACGATCTCCTGCAATAAAAGAAAAATAATAAAGCAACCTCATCCTTACCTTTCCATGGTTCCCACGACAGCTTCAGCTCTGCTACATCGAGATAACAGGCTGGACCGCAGCAGAACGCTGCCATCCAGCCTGTCATCCCGCAGACACTGAGAAGCGCAGGCATGCTTGCGCTCTGCAGTGTCTGGCTGTGACGGCATAAAGATGAGACGAGTTCATGTCCAATGAACTCGGCGCACCTCATGCACGTCACTGACAGCGTGGGAGAATTCTTCTGCACTCAGCACTTCAGCGTGAGAATTCTCCCACGCTGTCAGTGACGTACATGAGGTCAGCTGAGTTCATTGGACATGAATGAGCTCACCTCATGCACGTCACTGACAGCGTGGGAGAATTCTCACGCTGTAGCGCTGAGTGCAGGAGAATTCTCCCACGCTGTCAGTGACGTGCATGAGGTACGCCGAGTTCATTGGACATGAACTTGTCTCATCTTTATGCCGTCACAGCGAGACACTGAGGAGCGCAAGCATGCCTGCGCTTCTCAGTGTCCGCGGGATGACAGGCTGGATGGCAGCTTTCTGCTGCGGTCCAGCCTGTCATCTCGATGTAGCAGAGCTGAAGCTGTCGTGGGAACCATGGAAAGGTAAGGATGAGGTTGCTTAATTATTTTACTTTTATTGCAGAAGACATTGGCTTCAGCTGGAATGGGCATGACGGTAAGTATGGTTTAATTTAGAACAATAAAGAATTGTGTGTTTATTTCAATTAAAGGACTTTATTCTGGGTGTTGTGTTTTTTTAAATACTTTACTAGAAATTCATGGTGGTCATGTCTAATATTGGCGTGACCCCATGAATTTCGGGCTTAGGGCCAGCTGATAATGCCAAGCTGGCCTTAACCCCTTTATTACCCAGTGAGCCACCGCACCAGGGCCCTGGATGAGTTGCGTACAGCGCCAGAAGATGGCGCTTCTATGAACGCGCCATTTTCTGGGGCGGCTGCGGACTGCAATTTGCAGCGGGTGGGGCCCAGAAAGCTTGGGCCTCCCTGTGCTGCGGATTCCAGCTCCCAGCTGCCTAGTTGTACCTGGCTGGGCACAAAAATAGGGCGAAGACCCACGCATTTTTTTTTTAAATTATTTCATGAAATTCATGGAATAATTAAGAAAAAAAGGGCTTCCCTATATTGTTGTGTCCAACCAGGTACAAATAGGCAGCTGGTGGTTGGGGGCAGCCCGTCCCTGCCTGCTGTACCTGGCTGGACACAAATATAGTGCGAAGCCCCACGTCAATTTTTTTTTAATTAATTCATGAAATAATTTTTTTAAAAAAGGGCTTCCCTATATTGTTGTGTCCGGCCAGGTACAAATAGGCAGCTGGTGGTTGGGGGCAGCCCGTTCCTGCCTGCTGTACCTGACTGGACACAAATATAGGGCGAAGCCCCACGTCAATTTTTTTTAAATTATTTCAGGAAATTCATGAAATAATGAAAAAAATATTGATGTGGGGCTTCGCCCTATATTTGTGTCCAGTCAGGTACAGCAGGCAGGAACGGGCTGCTCCCAACCACCAGCTGCCTATTTGTACCTAGCCGGACACAACAATATAGGGAAGCCCTTTTTTTCTTAATTATTCCATGAATTTCATGAATTTAAAAAAAAAATACGTGGAGCTTCGCCCTATTTTTGTGTCCAGCCAGGTACAACTAGGCAGCTGGGGGCTGGAATCTGCAGCGCAGGGAGGCCCAAGCTTTCTGGGCCCCACCCGCTGCAAATTGCAGTCCGCAGCCGCCCCGGAAAATGGCGCGTTCATAGAAGCGCCATCTTCTGGCGCTGTACCCAACTCATCCAGGGCCCTGGTGCGGTGGCTCACTGGGTAATAAAGGGGTTAAGGCCAGCTTGGCATTATCAGCTGGCCTTAAGCCCGAAATTCATGGGGTCACGCCAATATTAGACATGACCACCATGAATTTCTAGTAAAGTATTTAAAAAAAACACAAACACCCAGAAAAAAGTCCTTTAATTGAAATAAACACACAATTCTTTATTGTTCTAAATTAAACCATACTTACCGCCACGCCCATTCCAGCTGAAGCCAATGATCTCCTGCAATAAAAGTAAAATAATAAAGCAACATCATCCTTACCTTTCCATGGCTCCCACGACAGCTTCAGCTCTGCTACATCGAGATGACAGGCTGGACCGCAGCAGAACGCTGCCATCCAGCCTGTCATCCCGCAGACACTGAGAAGCGCAGGCATGCTTGCGCTACTCAGTGTCTGGCTGTGACGGCATCCAGATGAGCCGAGGTCATGTCCAATGATCTCGGCTCACCTCACGCACGTCACTGACAGCGTGGGAAAATTCTCACGCTGAAGCGCTGAGTGAAGGAGAATTTTCCCACGCTGTCAGTGACGTACATGAGGTGAGCCGAGTTCATTGTCGGCTCATCTGGATGCCGTCACAGTCAGACACTGAGGAGCGCAAGCATGCCTGCGCTTCTCAGTGTGTGCGGCATGGCAAGCTGGATGGCAGCGTTCTGCTGCGGTCCAGCCTGTCATCTCGATGTAGCAGAGCTGAAGCTGTCCTGGGAACCATGGAAAGGTAAGGATGAGGTTGCTTTATTATTTTTCTTTTATTGCAGGAGATCGTTGGCTTCAGCTGGAATGGGCGTGATGGTAAGTATGGTTTAATTTAGAACAATAAAGAATTGTGTCTTTATTTCAATTAAAGGACTTTATTCTGGGTGTTTGTGTTTTTTTTTTAACTGCTAGAGACTAAAATTACGGGGAACCCCACGCCAATTTTTTTTAATAATAAATCCTTTATTTTAATACTAAATGACAAGTACAGTAACCAACACTATCACTGTACTTATTATATATGTGACTGACATGTTTCTATCTATCTAATCTATGTGTGAAGCTCTATTCTGTCTGTTATAAATTGTCGGGTACAGATGCTGAATTGCCGGCCGGCTTTTTTAAAGAGACGGTGCATGAAAACACTATTATTTTTTTTGATAAATCCTTTACACTAAATGACAATTACAGTAAGCAACACTGTCACTGTACTTCGTATATATGTGGCTGACATGTTTCTATCTATCTAATCTATGTGTGATTCTCTATTCCTTCTATTCTAAATTGTCGTGTACAGATGCTGAATTGCCAGCCGGCTTTTTTAAAGAGACGGTGCATGAAAACACTATTATTTTTTTTAATAAATCCTTTGCAGTAAATGACAAGTACAGTAAGCAACACTGTCACAGTACTTCATATATATGTGACTGACATGTTTCTATCTATCTAATCTATGTGTGAAGCTCTATTCTGTCTGTTATAAATTGTCGGGTACCGCTGCTGAATTGCCGGCCGGCTTTTTTAAAGAAACGGTGCACGAAAACACTATTATATTTTTTAATAAATCCTTTACACTAAATGACAAGTACAGTAAGCAACACTGTCACTGTACTTCATATATATGTGACTGACATGTTTCTATCTATCTAATCCATGTGTGATACTCTATTCCTTCATGTCTAAATTGTCGGGTACCGGTGTATGCCGCTGCTGAATTGCCGGCCGGCTTTTTTAAAGAAAGCGTCTTCTGAGCAGTTTGTGAGCTTTTGGACACCTTTGAAGGTGTTTTCTATGTGTTCCTATGTGTTTTTGTTTGCCTGCCATTGGTTTTAACGGTGTTCGACGGTGTTCTAAGGTGTTCGACGAACAGTTCGACGAACAGTTCCTCGAACATCCCGGTGTTCGACGAACCGAACCGAACCCGAACACTACGGGGGTGGCTCAACACTACTCGCTACTTCATTGCAAGTACCTTGTGTGTATCTGGTTCTGCTTGTTCTGTTTCCCTGCCTCTGTATTTAACTCCTGTGTTCCAGCTATCTTCTTGTTTCTTAGTTTGTTCCATTTGAACAGAGCCCTGTCCCGTCTACCCCATCTGCGGGTTTTGCTTTGCTCTGCTTGCTCACTGCACCTGCTGTTTTGCTCTGCTTTGTTTGTTCACCGCATCTGCGGGTTATGCTCTGCTTTGCTTGTTCACCGCATCTGCAGTTTTGCTCTGCTTTGCTTGTTCACCGCATCTGCGGGTTATGCTCTGCTTTTCTTGTTCACCGCATCTGCAGTTTTGCTCTGCTTTGCTTGTTCATCGCATCTGCAGGTTTTGCTCTGCTTTGCTAGTTCACCGCATCTGCGGTTTTGCTCTGCTTTGCTTGTTCACCGCATCTGCGGGTTTTGCTCTGCTTTGCTTGTTCACTGCATCTGCAGTTTTGCTCTGCTTTGCTTGTTCACCGCATCTGCAGGTTTTGCTCTGCTTTGCTAGTTTACCGCATCTGCGGTTTTGCTTTGCTTTGTTTGTTCACCGCATCTGCGGTTTTGCTCTGCTTTGCTTGTTCACCACATCTGCGGGTTTGGCTCTGCTTTGCTTGTTCACCGCATCTGCGGTTTTGCTTTGTTTGTTTACCGCACCTGCAGCTCTATTCCTGTATCCCAGTCTGTACTGGTCCCTATCCTGCATATGTTCCTACTTGCCAGTACCCGCCTGTCTGCATGCCAGCCATTCCTCCCTGTGCCCACCTGTCTGCATGCCAGCCGTGCCTGCCAGTGTCCACCTGTCTGCATACCAGCTGTGCCTGTCAATATCCACCTGTCTGCATACCAGCCGTGCCTGCCAGTACTCACCAGTCAAACCAGGGGAGGAGTCCTGAGGAGATAATTTGCATATTTCCACTGCATTTTGGGGTAAGTGAAGAGTCTCCGCGAGCTCAAAGAACACTGGATTTTGGCTGTTGGAGCTGAAAAGAGGACATCGGTAAACCAGGGGAGGAGTCCTGAGGAGATAATTTGCATATTCCCACTGCATTTTGGGGTAAGTGAAGAGTCTCCGCGAGCTCAAAGAACACTGGATTTTGGCTGTTGGAGCTGAAAAGAGGACATCGGTAAACCAGGGGAGGAGTCCTGAGGAGATAATTTGCATATTCCCACTGCATTTTGGGGTAAGTGAAGAGTCTCCGCGAGCTCAAAGAACACTGGATTTTGGCTGTTGGAGCTGAAAAGAGGACATCGGTAAACCAGGGGAGGAGTCCTGAGGAGATAATTTGCATATTCCCACTGCATTTTGGGGTAAGTGAAGAGTCTCCGCGAGCTCAAAGAACACTGGATTTTGGCTGTTGGAGCTGAAAAGAGGACATCGGTAAACCAGGGGAAGAGTCCTGAGGAGATAATTTGCATATTCCCACTGCATTTTGGGGTAAGTGAAGAGTCTCCGCGAGCTCAAAGAACACTGGATTTTGGCTGTTGGAGCTGAAAAGAGGACATCGGTAAACCAGGGGAGGAGTCCTGAGGAGATAATTTGCATATTCCCACTGCATTTTGGGGTAAGTGAAGAGTCTCCGCGAGCTCAAAGAACACTGGATTTTGGCTGTTGGAGCTGAAAAGAGGACATCGGTAAACCAGGGGAGGAGTCCTGAGGAGATAATTTGCATATTCCCACTGCATTTTGGGGTAAGTGAAGAGTCTCCGCGAGCTCAAAGAACACTGGATTTTGGCTGTTGGAGCTGAAAAGAGGACATCGGTAAACCAGGGGAGGAGTCCTGAGGAGATAATTTGCATATTCCCACTGCATTTTGGGGTAAGTGAAGAGTTTCCGCGAGCTCAAAGAACACTGGATTTTGGCTGTTGGAGCTGAAAAGAGCACATCGGTAAACCAGGGGAGGAGTCCTGAGGAGATAATTTGCATATTCCCACTGCATTTTGGGGTAAGTGAAGAGTCTCCGCGAGCTCAAAGAACACTGGATTTTGGCTGTTGGAGCTGAAAAGAGGACATCGGTAAACCAGGGGAGGAGTCCTGAGGAGATAATTTGCATATTCCCACTGCATTTTGGGGTAAGTGAAGAGTCTCCGCGAGCTCAAAGAACACTGGATTTTGGCTGTTGGAGCTGAAAAGAGGACATCGGTAAACCACGCGCCTACCGGCGCGCGCATTTTGAAGCTTTTTTTTTTTAAGCTTTTTTCACTGTTTTCAGAACATTAACAATAAGAACATGGAAGAGTCCAGGAGCCATTTGGTGAGCTGCATATCCTGCTACATGTTCACAGACTTGCCAGTGGAAAAGCCAAACTTCACATGCCAGAAATGCAAGCTTGTGTCCCTGTTGGAGGAAAAGTTGCGAAATCTAGAAGAGAGGTTAACTACCTTGAAAATCATTAAGGAAGGTGAAGAGTTCTTAGACAGAGCAGAATTATCTCTTCATGATTCAGAAAGAGAAGAAATTCGAACTGCACCTGACGAAACAGAGGAATGGAAGCATGTGACCCACAGAAGCAGGAGGATCGAGAGGCAGTCAGCACCCATACTGCTCTGGAACCAGTACCAGGCTCTCACGCAGGAGAACCATGAAGAAATACAGCAAAATAAGACTTTGCCAGCAATGAATAACCTGGTAAGCCTTCAGAATCCTCCTGGATGGAGAAAGAAGAATGTTGTGAAGAAAAAACGGAGAGTGGTGGTCATGGGGGATTCCCTGTTAAGAGGAACAGAGGCCGCTATCTGCAGACCAGACATAACCTCAAGAGAAATGTGCTGTCTTCCAGGAGCAAAAATTAAAGATGTGTCTGACAGGATATCAAGACTCTTCAGACCTACAGATCACTACCCATTCCTGATAATACATGTGGGGACATATGACACCGCAAGAAAGGACCTGGAAACCATCTGCAGTGACTTTGAAGACTTAGGCAAGAAAGTGAAAGAATTGGGAGCGCAGGTGGTCTTCTCATCCATCCTCCCAGTGGATGGCCATGGAACAATGAGGTGGAATAAGATTCTACAGGTGAACAACTGGCTACTTCGATGGTGCCGTCAACAAGGATTTGGATTTCTGGATCACAGAATGAATTACCTATACGATGGACTACTTGCTAGAGATGGGGTGCACCTTACGAAGACTGGAAAACATGTATTTGGAAGTCGCCTTGCTACACTCATCAGAAGAGCTTTAAACTAGAACAATGTGGGAAGGGAAGCAAAAGGCCAGAAAAAGCCATACAGCTGACAAATACTATTGAGATCTCTGCTACTGGAAGTGGAAAGGAAGAACAAAGACAAAAAAATCTAAATAATAAAAATATGGGAGGAAGAGAAACCAATCACAAACTAAAATGTTTTTATACAAATGCACAAAGCATGGGCAACAAACAAGGAGAATTGGAACTACTAATGCAGGAAAAGGAATATGATGTCATTGGAATCACTGAAACTTGGTGGGACGATACACATGATTGGAATAAAAGGCTAAAAGGATACAACTTATTTGCAAGAAACAGACTTGATAAACGAGGAGGAGGTGTCGCATTGTATATTAGAAAAGCGTATATCTGCACAGAGATTGAAGCTTCAGAGACTGGGAGTTCTGTGGAAACTGTTTGGGTAAGAATACAAGGAGAGAACAACGGAAAGGACACCATTGTAGGCATTTACTACAGGTCACCTGGGCAAGCTGAAGATATGGATGAACTCTTTATGTTTCAAATGACCAAGTTCTCCAAAAAATATGACGTAGTGGTCATGGGAGATTTCAACTATCCAGACATTTGTTGGGAATCTCTCTCAAGTAAAACTAACAGGTCAAGCAAATTCTTATCCTCTCTTGCTGACAACTTTATCTTCCAAAAGGTAGGGGAGAAAACAAGGGGATCTGCTACTTTGGATCTAATCCTTATAAACAGGGAGGAAATGGTTGAGGAGGTAAAGGTGGCTGGGACCCTAGGAGGCAGCGATCATGCTATTATAGAATTTTGGATAACTAGAGGAGGAAGACATGTGAAGACTCAAACTTCAAGGTTAGATTTTAGAAAGGCAGATTTTAAGAGACTCAGAAAGAGAATAGGAGGGATCCAATGGCTGGATGTCCTTAAGGACAAAAATGTCCAGGAAGGATGGGAAATTTTTAAAAATGAGATTCTCAAAGCACAATCGTTAACAATCCCGAAAAGTAGGAAGAATGGGAAGCATTTAAGGAAACCAGTATGGATGAACACAGAACTTAAACACATGCTAAAAAGAAAGAAAAAAATATTTATTAAATGGAAAGAGGGAGGCATATCTAAAGAAGATTATAATGCAGTCTGCAGATCCTGCAGGGCACGCATCAGGTTAGCTAAAGCTGACAATGAATTAAGGCTTGCAAGAGATGTCAAAAGCAATAAAAAAGGATTTTGGGGGTATGTCAAAAGTAAAAGAAAAGTCAAAGATGCTATAGGATTTTTACAGGATGAAAATGGAGAAATGGTAAGAGAGGATGTTGAGAAGGCCGAACTTTTTAATTCCTATTTTGCATCTGTTTTCTCTCAGAAAGAAAATGTAACATCAACTGATCTTCACTGTCCTTTTAAAAGAATAGAGGAATCCAAGTTATCTGTAGACAGAAAGATTGTGAGGGAATATTTAGCTAACATAAATGAGTTCAAGTCTCCAGGTCCAGATGAATTACACCCCAGAGTACTGAAGGAGATCGTAGAAGAAATTTTAGAACCACTCTCCATAATCTTTGAAAATTCTTGGAGAACAGGAGAAGTCCCAGAAGACTGGAGAAGAGCAAATGTTGTTCCTATCTTCAAAAAGGGGAAGAAGGTGGACCCAGGGAACTATATGCCGGTGAGTCTGACTTCTATACCAGGAAAGATCTTTGAACAAATTATTAAACAACATGTATGTAAGTACATGGATAAGAATGAAGTGATTAACCAGAGTCAGCATGGGTTTGTAACTAACAAGTCATGTCAGACTAACTTAATTTCCTTCTATGACAGAATCACTGACTGGGTGGATCAGGGAAATGCTGTAGATATAGTATATCTTGACTTCAGCAAAGCATTTGACAAAGTATCTCACACCATCCTTATTGAAAAAATGACCAAGTATGCAATGGACCAGGCAACTGTTAGGTGGATTCATAACTGGCTTAGTGATCGGACTCAAAGGGTGGTTGTAAATGGCTTCACATCCAGCTGGATGAATGTCTCAAGTGGGGTACCACAGGGCTCTGTCCTGGGACCTGTATTGTTCAACATCTTTATCAATGATTTAGATGAAGGAATTGAGGGTAAACTGATTAAATTTGCTGATGACACAAAGCTAGGAGGGATAGCTAATACTAGAGAAGAGAGAGAGAGGATTCAAAAAGACCTAAATAAACTGGAGCAGTGGGCAGCAACCAACACAATGGTTTTTAACAGGGAAAAATGCAAAGTACTACATCTGGGCAATAAAAATGAAAAAAGCATATACAGAATGGGAGGAGTAGAGCTAAGCAGCAGTACATGTGAAAAAGACTTAGGTATACTAATAGATCATAGACTGAACATGAGTCAACAGTGTGATGCAGCAGCAAAAAAGGCAAATACAATTCTGGGATGTATTAACAGAAGCATACAGTCTAGATCACGTGAAGTCATTATCGGTCTTTACTCCTCTTTGGTCAGACCTCATCTGGAATACTGTGTCCAGTTTTGGGCACCACATTTTAAAAAAGACATAGACAAACTGGAGCAAGTTCAGAGAAGAGCGACCAGAATGGTGACTGGTCTGCAAACCATGTCCTATGAGGAACGGTTGCAGGATTTGGGAATGTTTAGCTTGCAAAAAAGAAGACTGAGAGGAGACTTAATAGCTGTCTACAGATATGTCAAGGGCTGTCACATTGTAGAAGGATCATCTTTATTCTCATTTGCACAAGGAAAGACTAGAAGCAATGGGATGAAACTAAATGGGAGGAGACACAGATTAGATATTAGAAAAAACTTTTTGACCGTTAGGGTGATTAATGAGTGGAACAGGCTGCCACGAGAGGAGGTGAGTTCCCCTTCAATGGACGTCTTCAAACAGAGGCTGGACAGACATCTGTCTGAGATGATCTAGTGAATCCTGCTTTGAGCAGGGGGTTGGACCAGATGACCCAGGAGGTCCCTTCCAACTTTACCATTCTATGATTCTATGATTCTAAGATGCCAGTTTATCCTGCCTGTTCCTGCATTCCCCGGTGTGGGTCAACACCTGTGACCGGGGTCTAACTTGGAGTAGCACCTGGTCCCTCTGCTCGGTTCCTTCCTGGTTCACGGAGTTGACTGAGCCGCCGTGTGACCTTGGTCAGATCGGGTTGATACTTAGTTACGCCCCTTCAGGCACTCCTCGGTTCATGGTACAGTGGGATCACTAATCACGCCAGTCAGTCCAGGCGCGAGCGTAAAATAAGCATATTAGCTTCAGCACAGCCTGTTGCCGCTTGGCCGAGGCAGTACTGCAGTGCTTCTAGCTTGCGACTGATGTGGTCATTTCGTAGATGGAGGATGAAGAGGAGAAGGAGGAAGTGCAGGAGCTGTAGAATGTGGGGTCAACCCTGATTACCCCAGGGCCCACAATCCTCAGCATCGGGAGGACTTGTTCCATCCTAAGGTCCGACTGGGTCCCGGCTTCCACTATATTAACCCAGTGTGCCATCAGTGAGATGTACCATCCCTGCCCACAAGCACTTGTCCACGTGTCTGTGGTTAGGTGGATTTTCCCAGTAACTGCATTGTTGAGGGCATAACCTACAAAAGACAAAAATATATCTCATACCCTACCATCATTATATATAAATGTAAAGCAAAGTTGCATAATAAATATAGGGTACTTAGTGAACTATTTTTGATCAAAAAAAGTATACAAGCCGTCCCACCAGCGGCAAGGTGACCCTAAATTGGGACGGTACCTATACTGCCTATATTAAAAACCTTACTGTATATCAAAGTTGAAGTAATGCATATAAAAGGGTAGACAAATAGGACCGGGTCCCAACTCCAGACCACCTAGGCCCGTGGTAAGCTACATATATACTAATCAGCTCAACAAAGGGGATGCCACACCCTTAAATTGCACAGAATGCAAACAAGACAAAAAACCAAGCAATGTGAACTGAGGTCTAAGATGGTAGACATGCAAGAAATAGGAGCATGTTCACACTAGCAAAAAGAAGCAAAACCTACAAAAGACAAAAATATATCTCATACCCTACCATCATTATATATAAATGTAAAGCAAAGTTGCATAATAAATATAGGGTACTTAGTGAACTATTTTTGATCAAAAAAAGTATACAAGCCGTCCCACCAGCGGCAAGGTGACCCTAAATTGGGACGGTACCTATACTGCCTATATTAAAAACCTTACTGTATATCAAAGTTGAAGTAATGCATATAAAAGGGTAGACAAATAGGACCGGGTCCCAACTCCAGACCACCTAGGCCCGTGGTAAGCTACATATATACTAATCAGCTCAACAAAGGGGATTCCACACCCTTAAATTGCACAGAATGCAAACAAGACAAAAAACCAAGCAATGTGAACTGAGGTCTAAGATGGTAGACATGCAAGAAATAGGAGCATGTTCACACTAGCAAAAAGAAGCAAAACCTACAAAAAGACAAAAATATATCTCATACCCTACCATCATTATATATAAATGTAAAGCAAAGTTGCATAATAAATATAGGGTACTTAGTGAACTATTTTTGATCAAAAAAAGTATACAAGCCATCCCACCAGCGGCAAGGTGACCCTAAATTGGGACGGTACCTATACTGCCTATATTAAAAACCTTACTGTATATCAAAGTTGAAGTAATGCATATAAAAGGGTAGACAAATAGGACCGGGTCCCAACTCCAGACCACCTAGGCCCGTGGTAAGCTACATATATACTAATCAGCTCAACAAAGGGGATGCCACACCCTTAAATTGCACAGAATGCAAACAAGACAAAAAACCAAGCAATGTGAACTGAGGTCTAAGATGGTAGACATGCAAGAAATAGGAGCATGTTCACACTAGCAAAAAGAAGCAAAACCTACAAAAGACAAAAATATATCTCATACCCTACCATCATTATATATAAATGTAAAGCAAAGTTGCATAATAAATATAGGGTACTTAGTGAACTATTTTTGATCAAAAAAAGTATACAAGCCGTCCCACCAGCGGCAAGGTGACCCTAAATTGGGACGGTACCTATACTGCCTATATTAAAAACCTTACTGTATATCAAAGTTGAAGTAATGCATATAAAAGGGTAGACAAATAGGACCGGGTCCCAACTCCAGACCACCTAGGCCCGTGGTAAGCTACATATATACTAATCAGCTCAACAAAGGGGATGCCACACCCTTAAATTGCACAGAATGCAAACAAGACAAAAAACCAAGCAATGTGAACTGAGGTCTAAGATGGTAGACATGCAAGAAATAGGAGCATGTTCACACTAGCAAAAAGAAGCAAAACCTACAAAAGACAAAAATATATCTCATACCCTACCATCATTATATATAAATGTAAAGCAAAGTTGCATAATAAATATAGGGTACTTAGTGAACTATTTTTGATCAAAAAAAGTATACAAGCCGTCCCACCAGCGGCAAGGTGACCCTAAATTGGGACGGTACCTATACTGCCTATATTAAAAACCTTACTGTATATCAAAGTTGAAGTAATGCATATAAAAGGGTAGACAAATAGGACCGGGTCCCAACTCCAGACCACCTAGGCCCGTGGTAAGCTACATATATACTAATCAGCTCAACAAAGGGGATGCCACACCCTTAAATTGCCCAGAATGCAAACAAGACAAAAAACCAAGCAATGTGAACTGAGGTCTAAGATGGTAGACATGCAAGAAATAGGAGCATGTTCACACTAGCAAAAAGAAGCAAAACCTACAAAAGACAAAAATATATCTCATACCCTACCATCATTATATATAAATGTAAAGCAAAGTTGCATAATAAATATAGGGTACTTAGTGAACTATTTTTGATCAAAAAAAGTATACAAGCCGTCCCACCAGCGGCAAGGTGACCCTAAATTGGGACCTCAGTTCACATTGCTTGGTTTTTTGTCTTGTTTGCATTCTGTGCAATTTAGGGGGATTGGCATGCATTCACAACAGAGGTAGAAGCAGTGGTGTCACCCATAGACACTGTTTCTGGCCCACTTAGTCGGGTGCTTTGCTGCCATGTGCTTGATCATGCTGGTGGTGGTCAGGCTGCTAGTTTTGCTTCCCCTGCTGATGCTGGCCTGGCAGGTGGTGCAAATGGCCTTTTTGGGGTTATCTGCGGAGTCTTTAAAAAACAACCAGACTCGGGAAGACCTAACAGTTGTTCTGGCAACTTCCGTTGTGTTGGTGTTACTTTACGTCCTTGTGTCTGCAGCCACCACACTGCTTTTTCCTGCCTGTTGTAGTGCTACGCCTCCGCCCCCCGTGTACTGCTGTCCTCACTCTGTATGTCCCCCTGCCAGGCTTGATCAGTTACTATACCATACATCACCTCGTCTTCAACTTCCGCACCCTGGTCCTCCTCCTGACTTTCTGGCAATTGTGTCTCATCATCATCATCCACCTCTTGCGACAGTAATTGCACTTTCCCGCTGTTGCCTTCGTGTGACCGTGGCTGCTCCAATATTTGGGCATCGCTACACGCATTCTCCTCTTGACTTACTTGAAGCTGGCCAGGTGAGAGGCCCGAATCTACAAATGGAAAAGTGAACAGCTCTTCTTATTGTCAAAGTGTGGGATCAGTTGTCTCCGGGCACTTGGCATGGTGGGAGGAAGGAGGATCAGGGTGAGGAGTATGCGGTCCAGACTCACGGCTACTAAGACTTGACCATGTGGAAGACAGGGTGGTAGTGGTGGTGGCAAAGTGACTGGAAGCATTATCTGCTATCCAACCAACAACCTCAGCCTCTGCATGCACCATCACCATCACGTCCACTTCCCCGTCCCTTGCCCATTTTAAATGTAGGACAATATTTTCCACATTCACGAGAAATGGCTGATTTTGGAACAAAGTTATATGTGATATGTCTGAGAGAGAACCAGGATTTTAAATAGCAGGCCTGTAATTTACTAATATTATTCTACACAGAGACCTAGTATGAATAGCTTGACCGACACACTGCAACGAAATGAAAATGGAATAAATGGCTGATTTTGGAACACTGTTACAGGTGATATGTCTGACAGAGAACCACGCTTTTAAATAGCAGGCCTGTAATTTACTAATATTTTTCTACACAGAGACCTAGTGTGAATAGCTTGACCGACACGCTGCAACGAAATGAAAATGGAAGAAATGGCGGATTTTGGAATGCTATTATAGGTGATATGTCTGACACAGAACCACGCTTTTAAATATCAGGCCTGTAATTTACAAATACTATTCTTCACAGACACCTAGTGTAAATAGCTTGACCGACACACTGCAACAGAATGAAAAAGGAGGCTAATATTTTCCACGTTCAGTTCACATTTCTGGATTTTTATCGCTGAAATATGGAACAGATATGGCTGTATTTTGCAGTGCTAACAAGGAAATGGAGCAGAAAAATGGTGTACTCTGGATTGCTTTGATAAGCAAATAACCAGGATTAAGATAAAAAAAAATTGCCCTGGCCCCTGATATCTGGGGCTGTCTACAAAATATCTGTAGTTATTACAACAGCAGCAGACAGGATGTTCAATGGACCAAGCACTGATTATATGCAGCTGGATTAGTCCTCAGAAGGACTGTTAGTTCAGATGGATTTATATATATACTGTATATGTCGTGGAATACCTATACTAACAGGATGTTCAATGGACCCTCTTGCACTATATGCACTGCAGTCTGCCACATACACTGCCTGCCTGCCTAACTCCTGCTATCTCCACTGAATATATGCCGCTGGATTAGTCCTGTTAGTTCAGATGGATATACATATATATATATATATATATATATATATATATATATATATATATGTTGTGGAATACCTGTACTAACTATAAACAAGCAAATCTCTCCCTGACTCAACAGCACCTCTCCCTACTCTGCCTGATTCCGGGGTAGATTGTGATGAACATAGCGGCGCCAGGTCTTATATAGACCTGATGACGCTGTGCTGCCAGGCAATCACTGTAATGCCACAACCAACATGGCTACGGCATTACAGTGCTTGGCAGGCAATCCCTGCATGTTCTTTGGCTCTCTAAAGAACGCCAAACATGCAGGGAGGGGACCCGAGTTCCCGCCCGAGCAACCCGGAAATACTTGCCGAGCTTGTCGAGCACCATGATGCTCATGCGAGTGTCAAGCAGTGGTGAGCACGTTCGCTCATCACTAGTCTGCACCTAATTTTTGGAAATGTGCAGACTCCTGATTGGGTCTCCATCTGTTGGGTTGGCTGTAGTGGAAGGGGTGTCAGTGGCCAATTATATTAGTTCAACTCTGGTGAAATTGATGCCACTTTGGTGGTGTCTGCCCCTAATTTTTGGAAATGTGTAGACTCTTGATTGGGTCTCCTTCTGCTGGGTTGGCTGTAGTGGAAGCGGTATCAATGGCCCGTTATAGTTGTTCTACTCTGGTGAAATTGATGCCACATTGGTGGTGTCTGCTCCTAATTTTTGGAAATGTAGAAACACCTGATTGAGTCTCCTTCATGTGTGTTGCCTGTAGCAGTAGGGTTCCCAGACCGGTAGGCTGGCACTTATTTTCAGTCAACTACCTGTGTTACTGTCCTTAATTTTTTCTAGCAATAGTAGTCTATAAAGCTGATATTTGTGCCATCTAATTGTGGCTGAGCAGAAAATCAGCTTGAGCTGTTGCATGTGGTATCAGGGCTCCCATCACAGCAGGCTTACACCGATCCCTCACCCAACTTGTCTTAATTTGAAGTTAAATTCAAAGCTGTAAATGCTAGCCCAGATCCTGATATCTCATGTATGGCCTATGGCTAACTGCGGCTGTGCCATTATAAAATTTGTACTGTGGGTCAATTGATGTCACTTTTCCTGGTGTCTGCCCCTAATTTGAGCTGTTTTGGCAGTTTTTGGGCCTCGTTGAAGGTGTTGTGCATGCGTTTGGTTTTGCCTCCCATTGAATCCAATGGGATTCGGATATGTTCGACGAACTGTTCGGAGAACATCGGCACGTTCACCGATCTAAAATGAATCGAACCTTGAGAGGTTCGTTCATCTCTACTTAGGGGTGAAGTGCTCAGTCAGAGAGCCTATGTATACAAATATCAAAAGACTGACCGTCACTTCCAAAACAGAAAACTGGTGTGTACAGGTGCTGACTAAGAGTAGAAATCTCCATTGTAACTAACAAAGTAGCACTCTAGCGCTATAGTATGCAAACATGAAGTATGTGAAATTTGAACTGCATTACTGCCCTAGAAAATAGGAATAACTGAGAATGCTTAGCGCATAAATTGGCCAATTAATGTGTACTCGGCAGCCAGGGAGTTTGAAACCGACACGATAATGGGTTCTTGGTCTCTTCAAGTTTGATTCTTCTCAAATCTTTCGCACTTTTTTAGAACTTGTTGACTATTTGCAACAAAACTTTTGATGGTTCTGTCATGACATCCCAATATTTTAACAATTTCAAAAGTGCTGCCTCCCTCTATAACACTTGTTACAATTTTTTGACTTTACAGAGTCAGTTAAACCCTTTTTGGTCCATTTTGCCCGAGGAAAACAAGCTGCCTAATAATTCTGCAGATCTTGATAAAGAGCATTGTATCCTTAAGCCTCACCTTCCTCATTACTTAAACACATCACCTGCTCTACTTCATAAAATAAGCATTCAACTTTATATAGGATGGTGTAGGAAAATATATATTAAAATAATAATATGGTCAAAATACTCACTCGCCTTATAATTATGCACACTGTGTAGAAGAAACCCCAAAATAGTCTTGTTCCTTAGAGTCATGTTTGACTGACAGATCATTCACGTGTATGATGAGCTTTACATCAAGCATAAAAGGGTTTTCCAACCTTAATCGCTCAGGCAGGCATTCATGCAAAACAATCCGATCACGGGCCATAATGCTCTCCTGAGCCTAGCATGACAGCTTCATATATTTCTATGAGTCTGTCACGCTCAGATCAGGAATGCTGCAGCCAGTCCATGCATTAGCGGTCCATGCTCAGACTGATTTGCACAGATGTTTGCATGTGCCCTAAAAAGACAAACAAATCCTATCTAGTAAAACATATGCACTGTGCTCATGGAAGTTAAAAAAGAATATCAGTAAGGCTTCATTGTAGCATCGGCGTCTCTGCCTCCTGCCGGACAGAGACGCTGTTCCCCTCACTGCCGCGGTCCAGGTCCGGCGTCCTCCCGCTCCTCTGCTGCTGTGGCGCACACTGCGTGCAGCTTCTGGGGCTCTGTGCTTAGGGCGCGCATGCCCGCGCTCCCTCCCTCTTTAAAGGGGCCCCGCGCGCTGTCCTACAGAGTCCCTGGCCAATGGCCGGAGGACTGCCCCTATATAAGGCACCTCCTCCGAAATGGAGGTGCCTGTGCAAGGTTGTTGTTCTGTGTGCTACACTTGCTTCAGCCCTCAGGTCCCGCTGCCTGTCTGTCCTGCCCGCCAGTCTGCCTGTCAGTCCTGCTCGCCAGTCTGCCTGCCAGTTACCTGCCGTGCTCACCAGCCTGCCTTCCTAGAAGCATCGGCCAGTTACCTGCCATGCCCGCCAGCCTGCTCACTTGGAAGCACCTACCTGTTACCTGTCATGTCCGCCAGCTTGCCTACCCGGAGCACCTATCTGGCTATCTGCCGAACCGGCATGCTTATCTATACGGACCACCGGTTAGCCTTCCTGCCGTGCTCATCTGCTGTACTGGTCAGTTCCTGCCATCTGACTCATGGGAGTCACCTGCTCTCACACAAGGTTGGTCCCAGAGTGGCACCTGGTCCTCCTGCTCGGTCCCTCTGGTTCACGGAGTCGATTGAGCCGCCATGCGACCTTGGTCAGGCCGAGTAGGCACTTAGTCACGCCCCTCTGGTCCCTCCTTGCACCGAAGCACAGAGGTTCCACCACCCGGACGCATAACACTCATTCACACATCAGTATTTTTGCATCAGTATTTCATCAGTATTTGTATGAGAAAACCAGCAGTGTCTCCAAAATACAAAACAGGTGTCCGTCTTTCAATTATATTTTTTCTCTATAAGTTCTACTCCTGCTTTTGGCATACAAATACTGATGAAATACTGATGTGTGAATGAAGCCTAAACCCTTCATCCATTGAGTGTGTAATCTGTTGACTATCAACTTTTTATGCGGCACCAACCACAACCACCCAGACACTTGAAGGGGGAAGGCACAGATCCGCTACTGACACGCTGTGGGCCGGAACTGAGTTCTCTTTGCCCTGTGTCCCCTCTTCTACAAAAGACAGAGAGGAGTGTGTAGTGTGATGAAGGATTTTCTTTACTCACTATTACATTGCCCATGGGACTGGAACCGACTTCAAACAAGACAGGAGATCTTAGATCCGGATTAACAGACTCACTTTTACAGTACAATTCTTCTACACACGGCTACAGCATACAGATTAAGACATAGTCTTTAGTTAGTGAAGTACCCTTGGTTATGTGCCTTTCCAGTGCACATCCTCATCCCATCATGAGACCCAACATCTTCCACTTCCTCTGCGACCGAGCTGAGAATCTACCCATTAGGGATATAGAGGCCTGCTTCTCAGCACCTCTGGTGGGCTTTAAGCCCAGGACTATGCCGGCATCCATATCGAGTATCAAACACGTCCTCATTCTGTTCTGACAACTTGCACTATTAAAACACCTTCTCCACTGCTGTACCTGCCATTAGAATCTGTCTCCACGTCCGTTCAGTCTTCCCTTGACACTCTTCTTTCTCTCTCTCTCTGGTTTGGGACCTGCATCGGTCTCGTTCTATTTGGGGTTGAGGACCCAGAACTCGGGTGTTATTGTCATAGACTACCCCCTGCCAGACTCTCTGCCTTAACTCTCTCTGACTGCCTGCAACTGGAAATTGTTTTCTATAAAAACTGTTCTAATACCTCTCAGCTGATGAAGCAACCCCTGAGTTTAGCTATCTAATGTCTAAGTAGTGTAATGTAAACTGTATCCATGCCTATTGTATGGTTCTCCTCTGGGAAGACCTCCTGCATCCTAGGGACGGCCTTAAGCTACGGCCCCACTATCAATATTTGGTCAGTATTTGGTCAGCATTTTGTCTCAGGAGAGGGAGCCAAAACCAGGTGAGGAACAATCAGAGAAAAGGTATAATAAAAACAAGTCACCAATTCTGCATTTATCACCCACTCCTGGTTTTGTCTCCCACTCCTGAGAAAAAATACTGACCAAATACTGATAGTGGGGCTGTGGCCTTAGGCAAAGCCTATAGGATAACCGGCATACAATAGTGGCCATAGGGATAAAACACAACAAAACATATTTATCACATAACACATATTTAACATAAAACTTCAACTCAATAAACCCATTCTTGACTTGGCGTCATCTCAGCCCGCCACCTTATACACACTCTTCAGAGAGATGTACTGTTTTCCTTCACCAAACATCTCCTGTTTAAGAAGGGCCTCAAGTTCTCAATAGGGTTTTTTGTCAGGTGAAGAAGAGGCCATGTCATTATTTTGTCACCCTTAAAGCCTTTACTGACTAGCCAAGCAATGGAGACTTTGATGCATGTGAAGGAGAGCTGTCCTGTACAAAAATCATGGTTTTCTTGAAATATGCAGACCTTTTCCTCTACCATTTCTTGAAGAAAGTGTTGTCCATAATCTTCAAGCATTCTAGAGTCAATCACAGCATTGCATTAGAGCAGTGTTTCCCAAACTACAGTCCTCGTGGCCCCCAACACGTGTTCAAGATTTCCTTAGTATTGCACAGGTGAGAGAACCTGGGGCAATTTCTGCTGTCTTGATAATGATTCCATCACCTGTGCAATACTAAGGAAATCCTGATCTGTTGGGGGCCTGAGGTCTGGAGTTCGGGGAACACTGCATTAGACTCACCCCATCTTGGTACATCTTTGTTGACATGCTCAACTATGGCGGTGTGATAATAAGGAGCTATCATACAAGCTAAGTGTGTGGCACATGGTCACTATATATATATATATATATATATATATATATATATATATATATATATATATATACATACTGATAAAAAAATAAAGGGAACACTCAAATAACACATCTTAGATCTGAACAAATAAAATATTGTCATTGAATACTTTGTTCTGTACAAAGTTGAATGTGCTGACAACAAAATCACACAAAAATCATCAATGGGAATCAAATTTATTAACCAATGTAGGCCTGGATTTGGAGTCACCCCCAAAATTAAAGTGGAAAAACACACTACAGGCTGATCCAACTTTGATGTGATGTCCTTAAAACAAGTCAAAATGAGGCTCAGTATTGTGTGTGGCCTCCACGTGCCTGTATGACCTACAATGCTTGGGCATGCTCCTGATGAGGTTGCGGATGGTATCCTGTGGGATCTCCTCCCAGACCTGGACTAAAGCATCCACCAACTCCTGGACAGCCTGTGGTGCAACGTGACGTTGGTGGATTGAGCGAGACATGATGTCCTAGATGTGCTCAATCGGATTCAGGTCTGGGGAACAGGCGGGCCAGTCCATAGCTTCAATGCCTTCATCTTGCAGGAACTGCTGACACACTCCAGCCACATGAGGTCTGGCATTGTCCTGCATTAGGAGGAACCCGAGGCCAACCGCACCAGCATATAGTCTCACAAGGGGACTGAGGAACTCATCTCGGTACCTAATGGCAGTCAGGCTACCTCTGGCAAGCACATGGAGGGCTCTACGGCCCTCTAAAGAAATGCCACCCCAACACCATTACTGACCCACTGCCAAACCGGTCATGCTGGATGGAAGGATATTGCAGGCAGCAGATCACACTCCATGGCGTCTCCAGACTCTGTCACGTCTGTCACATGTGCTCAGTGTGAACCTGCTTTCATCTGTGAAGAGCACAGGGCGCCAGTGGCGACTTTGCCAATCCTGGTGTTCTGTGGAAAATGCCAAGCGTCCTGCACGGTGTTGGGCTTTGAGCACAACCCCCATCTGTGGACATTGGGCCCTCATACCACCCTCATGGAGTCGGTTTCTAACCGTTTGTGCAGACACAGGCACATTTGTGGCATGCTGGAGGTCATTTTGCAGGGCTCTGGCAGTGCTCCTCCTGATCCTCCTTGCACAAAGGCAGAGGTAGCGGTGCTGCTGTTATGATCTCCAACATGTACTAAGGAAAGATAAGGGAAAACTGTCCCTACAGTAAAACTAAGCTGAATCCCTACGATGTAGCGGGCTGCCTGTTCCTAGCGAACAGACCAGCCTTAGTCCTCGGCTAGTCTGAACGAAGACTTATAGCATAAGGGGAGGGGTCCCTAAGAGAACTAAGGACTGGGACAAAAATGGGACACCTCCTAAACAGAGAAGAAGTTGCCGAACAGAAAAAGACAAACAGACAAAAAAGTACTAGAGGTCCCAGAAGGACCAAACGAACTGACAGAGAAAGGCACAGAAGCACCTGGTTAGAGAAACAGTCAAACACGGAAGTCCAGCACAGCCAAAAGGGCGGAGCTGGAATATAAAGGCAGATGGTCACGTGACCGCAAAACACAAGATGGAAAAAACAAACAGGAGGGTTCTAACAGCTGCTGTTGGGTTGTTGCCCTCCTACTGCCCCCTCCACGTCTCCTGGTGTACTGGCCTGTCTCCTGGTAGCGCCTCCAGCCTCTGGACACTACGCTGACAGACACAGCAAACCTTCTTGCCACAGCTCGCATTGATGTGCCATCCTGGATGAGCTGCACTACCTGAGCAACTTCTGTGGGTTGTAGAGTCCGTCTCATGCTACCACGAGTGTGAAAGCACAACCAACATTCAAAAGTGACCAAAACATCAGCCAGAAAGCATTGGTACTGAGATGTGGTCTGTGGTCCCCATATGCAGAATCACTCCTTTATTGAGGGTGTCTTGATAATTGCCAATAATTTCCATCTATTGTCTATTCCATTTGCACAACAGCATGTGAAATTGATTGTCAATCAGTGTTGCTTCCTAAGTGGACAGTTTGATGTCACAGAAGTTTGATTTACTTGGAGTTATGTTCTGTTGTTTAAGTGTTCCCTTTATTTTTTTGAGCAGTGTGTATATATACATATATATATACATATATATATATATACATATATACAGTACAGACCAAAAGTTTGGACACACCTTCTCATTTAAAGATTTTTCTGTATTTTCATGACTATGAAAATTGTACATTCACACTGAAGGCATCAAAACTATGAATTAACACATGTGGAATTATATACTTAACAAAAAAGTGTGAAACAACTGAAAATATGTCTTATATTCTAGATTCTTCAAAGTAGCCACCTTTTGCTTTGATGACTGCTTTGCACACTTTTGCCATTCTCTTGATGAGCTTCAAGAGGTAGTCACCGGAAATGGTTTTCACTTCACAGGTGTGCCCTGTCACGTTTAATAAGTGGGATTTCTTGCCTTATAAATGGGGTTGGGACCATCAGTTGTGTTGTGCAGAAGTCTGGTGGATAGACAGCTGACAGTCCTACTGAATAGACTGTTAGAATTTGTATTATGGCAAGAAAAAAAGCAGCTAAGTAAAGAAAAACGAGTGGCCATCATTACTTTAAGAAATGAAGGTCAGTCAGTCTGAAAAATTGGGCAAACTTTGAAAGTGTCCCCAAGTGCAGTTGCAAAAACCATCAAACACTACAAAGAAACTGGCTCACATGAGGACCGCCCCGGAAAGTAAGATCAAGAGTCACCTCTGCTTCTGAGGATAAGTTTATCCGAGTCACCAGCCTCAGAAATCGCAGGTTAACAGCAGCTCAGATTAGAGACCAGGTCAATGCCACACAGAGTTCTAGCAGCAGACACATCTCTACAACAACTGTTAAGAGGACACTTTGTGCAGCAGGCCTTCATGGTAAAATAGCTGCTAGGAAACCACTGCTAAGGAGAGGCAACAAGCAGAAGAGACTTGTTTGGGCTAAAGAACACAAGGAATGGACATTAGACCAGAGGAAATCTGTGCTTTGGTCTGATGAGTCCAAATTTGAGATCTTTGGTTCCAACCACAGTGTCTTTGTGCAACGCAGAAAAGGTGAACGGATGGACTCTACATGCCTGGTTCCCACCGTGAAGCATGGAGGAGGAGGTGTGATGGTGTGGGGGTGCTTTGCTGGTGACACTGTTGGGGATTTATTCAAAATTGAAGGCATACTAAACCAGCATGGCTACCACAGCATCTTGCAGCGGCATGCTATTCCATTCTGTTTGCGTTTAGTTGGACCATCATTTATTTTTCAACAGGACAATGACCCCAAACACACCTCCAGGCTGAGTAAGGGCTATTTGACCAAGAAGGAGAGTGATGGGGTGCTACACCAGATGACCTGGCCTCCACAGTCACCAGACCTGAACCCAATCGAGATGGTTTGGGGTGAGCTGGACCGCAGAGTGAAGGCAAAAGGGTCAACAAGTGCTAAGCATCTCTGGGAACTCCTTCAAGATTGTTGGAAGACCATTTCCAGTGACTACCTCTTGAAGCTCATCAAGAGAATGCCAAGAGTGTGCAAAGCAGTCATCAAAGCAAAAGGTGGCTACTTTGAAGAACCTAGAATATAAGACATATTTTCAGTTATTTCACACTTTTTTGTTAAGTATATAAAATTCCACATGTGTTAATTCATAGTTTTGATGCCTTCAGTGTTAATGTACAATTTTCATAGTCATGAAAATACAGAAAAATTGTTAAATGAGAAGGTGTGTCCAAACTTTTGGTCTGTATCGTATATATATATATATATACACATACACAAATACATATATATATATACACATGCATATACATATATTTATACACACACACACACACACACACACACATATATATATATTTATATATATATATACACACACACTGTAGTTGCTTTAGCCATATGACATTGGCCAATCTGGAAAACGACAGCACCTTTGTCAGTAAATTGAACAGTTGGTTAATTCCGAGCGTTAGAAACAATAGATGATAAATAGATAGATGATCTGCTTTGCCTTGTGTTCATGACTGATAAAGAATTTTGTTTATTTAATTACATTAGCTTAAACAAAGAGTTCATTAAAAAAAAAAATGCGATGTTAACAACATATCTATCCAGAAGAGGGAGCTCTTATATCATAAATATGAAACACATTATCATTTATAGTGCTTTCTCTTGCATTTTCTTCCAATAGATACAATGGGGGAGATTTACCAGGAACTAATTTCATATGACGCATGAATTTACAAATCGACTAAAATGGCACAATTTATTTCAAATTGATCAAAATGTTGCATGTGAGATCATCTTACTAATCATGTTAGATGCAGATTTTTCCTTATTCCACCTCACGGCATATTAAATGTACTACGTCATGACCGTGAGCTGTGTCCTTTTTTTCTATTGTTCTTCAATACTATATCTCAAAAGTGTCTTATATTGGCATACTTAGTTTAATAGGAAAAATAAAAATTTTCAATTCCGACACAAAAGTTTATCTCATTCTCTCACATATATTCTCAATATATTTTCTTTTTTAGGAACTCAGTGTTTAAACAGGACAGGACAGAGTGGCCAGTTTTTTCTCAGATTTTTCTCATATTTTTTTCCCTCTTCTTCCGTGACATGCCGTTTTTTTTTGTTTTTTTTTTGTAAATCGTCCATATGGTTCCAGGGGTACGGACATTTTTACTTTGTTTCTAATTTTTTCAGACTTTTCCAGGGGGCCGGACTCACAAGATTATTTGGGGGCGTGTCCCTGGACAGCCTTGTGAGCCACACCCCATGGTAAAAACCATAAATATTAGCACTTAATAAAAAGGCACCTATGGTATAGAATCCCTGAATTTTTGCACCACCCTCTCACTTGTAGATTGAGACTCTATTAGAGATGTGCAAATCATTAAAAAACTTTAAGTTTGCAAAATTTTCCCCAAAATTTGATTTGCAGCCATTCAAAGTACTCCAAGACCTCCAAATGCCCTGAAAACACGTTTATGAAACTCTGAGGTCTTCTACACTGTATCCAACCTATTTCAAACTGTGCGTCCAGTGGTAACAATCAACCAGTTTAACCTCTTCATGACTTTAGATGTCTCCATACATCCTGGTCGGGAAGGACTTCGAGACCTAGGATGTATGGATACGACCTGGCGATTTTGCGTGCACAACACTCAATTGCCACCAGGTATTCAGCGAATCTGACAGCTGACACCTGACCCGCACTGCCAGGAGTGGTGCCCACACCGCTCCTAGCAGTTTAACCCCCTAAATGCTGAAATTGATATCAATCGTAGCATTTAGAAGGCAGGGAGAGGGAGGGGGCTCCCCCTCCCCTTCGATCGGCGATGGTTGCCATGGTGACTCGACATCATCATGACAACATCCAAGTCACCAGGTTTGCAAGTTTGTTAGACCATACTCAGAGCATGGTCTGACAAGCTTATGTAGGTGCAGCACTGACAGTTTTAAAGCATTGAAATGCTAGTACATTGTACTGCTTTGTAACAGCAATCAAAGTGAAAAGTCCCATAGAGGGATTAAGTAAAAAAGTCCCCAAAAAAAATTGCATATACACATATATATATATATATATATATATATATATATATATATATATATATAAATACATATTGTACCCATAAATAAGTAGTTTTTATGTAAAAAAAAAAAAAAAAAGTACACTACTTAGTGTTTCCGCCTCTGGAACTGTCACGCTGTCTCTGTATACTGGAGGTAGGGGGCCTAAGCTGACCCTAAGCTGGGGCCCTGACTAATCCCTCAACCTGGAGGTACTGTTAAAGGTACAGAGGTCCAGGCCGCCAGCGTAACCCCTACCTCCTGAGGATCCCTGCACCTAAGTAATCTAGTCCTGAGAAGGACCCCGATCACAACAAAAGGGGACAAGTAATAATATGCCCACACACAGTACTAAGACGAACGAGACAGTACAAGGGAAAAACCAAAACCACCTTGCATACAAAAACTACACAACTACAACAGAGGGAACACCAACGGGAAAGGAGATAAATGATAAAGCGAGGAAGGGAAAAAACACTCCAAATACACTGATCTCTGATACTCCAAATACCACGATCCGCTCTGTTAGTCTGCATGAAATGCTTTCACCGACACTTCCCTAACAGACCAGCAGGCATTTGAAGGAGTCTCACTACAGCAGCATTGATTGCAGCTGGGCGAGGCTGGACCTCGTCTAGCACAGAGAGAGAGAGAATTAACTCCCTCACTGCCGAAAAACACAAAGCACCAAAAAGTCAGCTGCGAGAAGTCAGGCTGTGTAATCGTGACGATCTTCGTGGCGACACACCCCTGACAGGAACAACCCGACTTATGAAACTGTTACACTAGTTAACCGCTTCAGTGAACACCATAAAAAAAAAAAAAATGAATGTGATAAAAAACAAATGTGAATAAAAATGGTATAGCTGAAAATGTCATCTTGTCCTGCAAAAAACAAGCCACCACACAGCTCCATCAGCAGAAAAATAATAAAAGTTATAGCTCTCGGAATACAGCAATGAAAAAATAATTATTTTTCCTATAAAATAGTTTTTAGTGGATAAGGGCCAAAATATAAAAAAGTGATATAAATGTGTCATCGCTGTAATCATACTGACCCGAAGAATAAAGTTTCCTTATCAATTTTACCACATGCATTAAGGCATAAAAAAAAGCAAAAAAACAATTCCTGAATTGCTGTTTTTTGGTCCACTGTGCCTCCCAAAAATCAGAATAGAAAGCAATCAAAAAATGTCATGTGCCAAAAAATGGTACCAATAAAAAGTCACCTCTTCCTGCAAAAAACAAGCCCTCATGTGATTCTGTTGACCAAAATATGTAAAAATTATAGGTCTCAAAATATGGCGATGCAAAAACTAGTCTTTTCAAAATAAAGCATCTTTTAGTATGCGACAGCTGCCAAACATAACAAACCAATATAAATCTGGTATTCCTGTAATCGCACTGACCCGAAGAATAAAGTTGTATAATCACTTATACTGCATGAGGAACGGCGTAAAAAAAAAATAAAGAAAACCAATTCTTGACCTTCTGTTGATTTGTTCATTCTGCCTCCCAAAAGATCGCAGTAAGGCTCGGCTTGCATTTATCCTGAGCTCTGCGCTGAGCGCTTACACCGGGGTTTCTGTGCAAATCTCTGACATACGTTATTCAGACGGAAGGCCCGCCGGAAGATTCCCAATAATGAGACAGCTTGGGGCACTGTGAATGCTGTCTGGCCTGTGACCCTGCGGTGTCCATCTTTTAGGTGTGCATAAAAGTGTGGTCCGCCACAGTTTTGTGCGCTTCTGAAAAGAAGGACACCGCTGAACAGAGGCCAGCCAGAGTCCAAAGTAACTTTGCTGCCTCATTATAGTGAACAGATCCCTCGGTGGTTTCATCTGAATCATGTCATTTGGAGATTTTGATGGAAACCCCGATGTAAGTGCTCAGTGTAGAGCACAAGATAATCGTGACCCAAAATGTTCTGTAAAATGTTCCCAATAAAAGCTTCATGTCAATCCACAAAAAAGCAAGTCCCCACTCAAGTCTGTCATCTGATAATGGAAATATAGGGTGCTTCCACGTTACTGGTAGTACAATGGCTCTGGAAAAGCACTATGGCTCCTCACTCCCTCAAAAGACATCCAACCACATTTAGCGTCCACATGTTTGCCATTTCTGTAGTGATCAGAGCCCACCTAATTTACAGGTATATGTCTCCAGATGCATGAGCTGGGCATAATGTACTGGATGCTACAATGTACTGGGCACTGCAATGTACAAGCACTACAATAGCAGATTTGCAATTTTCACTCATCAACATCCGCTGCTGCTTGTTTCTGGAAAACACCCATGAAGTCAAATAATCATTACATTTGTAGATAAATTCCCAAAGGGGTATAATTTCCAAAATGGGGTTACTTGAGGGGGGTATTCTGCTCTTCTGACATTTAGGGGCTCTGTATATGGAGTCTGCAAACTATTCTAGGAAAACGGTAGTTTTTCCCCACATATGGGGTATTGGTATACTCAGGAGAAATTGAGCAACACATTTTGGGGTCCAATTTCTTCTGCTACCCTTGTGAAAATAAAACATTTGGGGCTAAAAGAATGGTGTCACTTGTGAGGGGTTTCACTGCTTACAAATATATGTAAAAAGGGCACCACCCATTAAATGGGATCAGCCTGTAGCATGCAAAGAAAAGTCAAATGGAAAGAGAAAAAGAAACATGCTATATACACAGGGATCACCATGAATTCATAAATAACATTTTTATTGGAACACACAGTAAAAAAAAAGACTAAAAACAAATAAAAAAGTCAAACAATCACAATAAATAACAATAGCCCAAAATGAGGCTGAATCCGGTTTAGCAACCATGTAAGTAAACAGCAAAATGATATGCCATATAAGAACCAAGAACAAAAGAGATTTAATATTTACTGTGAGGTCAGTACTTAGGATGTCACATAGTCCTAATACACAGTGTACACAGACCAGGTCCGATATAAACTCTACTCAACGATTTATGTCACAAAAGCACAAAGTGTGTAAGGACCCAAATGATTGAATACAATAATGTGTATTAGCAACCACAATATGCAAACCACATAAAAATGTGCTACATTTAAATAACCCACAGTGCATGTAAATGAACTAACTCCCAATACAAAATACATAACACTGAGTACGTCTTCCTACAAGAAATGATCATCCCCTGAATATACTGTTATATAACAGAGGTATGCACTATAAAGGAGGAAGAAAGGATAGAAACAATACCATAGATCCCATACTACGGTAGCATCTGCATTGTGTCAGCACCATCAGGCAATCGCGATATGAACACAGATTGAACACATAGACAGATTGCAACAGTTAGTGTCTGATATTCCCCGCCATTCCCTGGCTTTCTTTACTAATCAGGCTGTAGTCCAGGATTTTTGCTGCATTTAGAGTGACATAGGTTTGAGGTAGATGAGTGTTGGCTTTATTATATGTCAGACTCTAACTGTTGCAACAATGAGTATTCTTATAGCGTCCAAGGGATACAGCTAAGGCCACGGCCCCACTATCAGTATTTGGTCAGTATTTTTTCTCAGGAGTTGGTGATAAATGCAGAATTGATGACTTGTTTCTATTCTACCTTTTCTCTGATTGTTCCTCATCTGGTTTTGGCTCCCACTCCTGAGAAAAAATACTGACCGAATACTGACCAAATACTGATAGTGGGGCCGTGGCCTTAGGCCTGATCTCTGAACTACATAAACTTCTCTAATGTCATTTCCTAGACAAATCCCCTTTTATCAACATGCACAAATGGAAGAGGGACAAGGGAGCAATGGGATTGATCTTGGAATCACTTCCAGGCATGTCTATGGGATAGGTAAGAGCAGTAGACTTTTCCAACTTTATATCTTGCATTGAGTTTACAAGACCCACTTTGTTTAATAAAATATGTTTCGGACCAGATGCTATATATCCTAGGTGTTCCCCCAAGCCCACAGATCTCATTTATATGCTGTGGGATTGTCTGTATCTGCATAATTACTGGACAAAAGTGTTAGGCATAGTTGATAAAGCATTCCAACTTAACTCTTTAAGGACCAGGCAAATTTTAGTTTTTGCGTTTTTGTTTTTTTCCTCTCCTTCTTTGAAGAGCCACAACGGGTGCAAAGTACCAACCATTTTATTCTACTAGTTTTCATTTGAATGCTCCTTATACCCAACAGAGCAAGGTAAAAGGTTTTTTAGTCAAAGCTGGTTGTTCTCACTGCAACGATCTTCAGGACTGATATTCAGTGAAGAAGAAAGCTAAGGGCCCATTTAGATAGGCCGAACACTGCCGCTAAACGACTTCCAATCGACCACATGCAAACCGATCACGATCATTTAACGGTCTATTTTTATAGGCTGTCCACACTTCTATGCTCACAGAATGATCGCTAATATGATCATTAATATGACCAATCTGTGTGTATCCACCATCATGTCCTAGGCAGCACATGTTCTGTTAACATAAAATCATTGTTCTCGGCAGCACATCGTTCTAAAACTTTCTTAAAAATCATCTCACCTGATAAATAAGCATTTTGCTCGTTTGATTTATGATAGCCTGCCTATGTAAATGGACCATTAGGAAAGGCCTGATTATTGGTATGTCTAAATGGACTCTTTGAAAAGACATCTGTATGTCAGTTGAAAATCATCATAGAAAGTCAGAGCATAAATGCCACGCTTCTGCCAGAAGCTAGACGGCACATGGCGAAAATGAAGGAAAGGGAGCTCTGCCACTAGAGAAAGAATAAAGGGGGGCACTCCTGACACTTGCTCTGCGCAACACTAGGCTCCCTAGCGTCCCTAGTTGGGTTCTTTCACCGCATGCGGCGATCACGTTCCTATCCCTGTCTTACACTGAGAACGACCCTTACGAGTGCATAGGGCAGCCGGAACACTAGTCCTGCTGTAACATAAAGACACAAAGAGAAATAGACAGGGATAAAAGATACAGCAATCACTCAATGCACTCTCAGACTACAGAAAGGGGAAGGATAAGGTGAGGCAAACCAAATAGGAGATAAGGTAAGGAAGACACACAAACAAACTTCCGAACAAATATCTCCAGAGATGACTACTAGATGATGTCTCTTCATATAGCTCACACTTCCAGCTCCAAACCAGGTTATAGCATGCTATCACAAGCAACTACTCAAGCTAAGAGGTATATATTTATATCAGAGGGGAGTGGAGAAACCAGAACAGCTGAGACCGGAGAGCTCAGAACGGAGAGCACTAGGAGACAAACAGAACAGTTTGACCCTTGCAACAGAAACATAAGGGAAACCTGCACAGCTTAACCATTACAACACCAGAACAATGGGAATCTGCACAGCTAACTGGAAGGCAAAGCAGATCCCTTCAGTGCAGGTGCATGTGTAGCCAGAAGCCACAATCTTCTGACCCCTCTCTGTCACGGTATCCCGGGGACAAGTAATTAAAGTCATATGCTGCAGTGAACTTTCACAAACTCCACAAATTTTAAAAGTAACTTTGTTTGTCTTTGCTGCATAGGAAATGGATATTATTTCCAGGATTTTCATTTTTTTCAAGAAAAATGTTATTTTTAAAATAGATGTAACAGAATACTTATCTAACCGCATTTTGTTCTCATTGACCTCTATTGTGCAATTTTTGTGTTCTAATGCATTCTGTCTTACATAAAAAACTGTACTTTTTACTCTGTAGAGGGAATCCACTTCTAACATTCTTCAAAATACTTATTCATGGACCCAGTTTGCTATTATTTATAGTCTCTGTTCCAGCTTTTACAGATTATTGTGTGGCTTTTTCTTAAATGTGATGGATGACTGAAAACAGATGAAACTATTTTGGAGGCCAAACAATTTCAGACCAGTGCCAGCTTTAGTAAATATTTTGTTATTTTACAAATGATAAAATAATGTTGAATGAAGAAAGTTGTACTATACCTGTTATTGTGCACAAAACCTGTAAGAAAATCAAGGTTTTCTCTTCTCATTCCACACTAGTTTAATATGCTTTTGGTGCACAAATCAGTCTAATAAGTCTAGGAACTGTCCCAGGTTTATTTTGCCCTATAACTTTCCATTCAATGTGTTTGACTAGGTGGTTCCTCTTCAACAACAATTTGCCAGCATTCTAGGTTCTAGAACTGCCCTACTTTCCTGCATGCACTACAGCTGACATGTCCAGTGACTGTCCTATTGTTAATTGAAAGTCACACTCTCCATGCATCTATGCAGTTAAAAAGAAAGGAGAGCTGGGTCAGAGAAACAAAGACTCAGTCCCACTTTCTGTCAGTATTTGGTCAGTATTCGGTCAGTATTTTTTCTCAGGAGTGGGAGCCAAAACCAGGTGAGGAACAATCAGAGAAAAGGTACAATAGAAACAAGTCACCAATTCTGCATTTATCACCCACTCCTGATTTTGGCTCCCACTCCTGAGAGAAAATACTGACCGAATACTGACCAAATACTGATAGTGGGGTTGTGGCCTAATCCATTTTATCATCTCTGCTGCTACAGTCAGATTACAGTTGATAGTAAGTTAGACACAATAGAGACTCCTAGTGTCTGGCACTTTGGAGTGACTTTTTTGAGAGTAAGACAGAACATTTGTAAATTAAATTATATTTAAATTACCAATTTAGCATATTATACTTGTCTATCCAATGAAATCAAGTAGTCTGAAGGCACCATGACCATTTAATTTGCTGCTGAGATCATATTGATATTATAAAAAAACGACAACCATAAGTCTACTATGTGCAATAATGTGATATAATAATTAGCAGAAAAAATATTGGGTAAGCAATTTTTTTTCCAGAAAGAAATAAGCAATACATGTTCTAATCTAATTTTCAACCATGAAAAATAGAGAATACGCAAATTAAAGTCTTTTTATTTCTTTTTAAATGTAACACTAAATTTAGAATGCTTACCGCCTATTAGAGTAACAACTAAATAGATGCTTTATGCTGGGCATAAAAATATTCTTGAATAAACTTCAAAACGCCTATGTTTCAAATTAATAATCTATGACTGTGCTACTACTTTTAATAAAACTGAGCAGAAACTGCTAAATTCTGATTAACATTTTATTACTCGACCTGCCACTCAGTTGGATTATTCTGGACTGACCTAGCAATGCCTTTCTATGAAGAAAAATTTAATAAAATGTGCATTTAATTAAAAGGGTTAAGGATCGCCAGGAGTAATGTGAACAATAGTCTATCTTTAGGGGTCTATAATACTGAATTAGGCTACATTCACACGTAGCAACCATAATGATGCCGTAAAGCAGCAAAAAACAAAGCAGCCTTAAGCTGTAGTGATATTTTAACTGTTTTTTACACCATGAATTAATTAAATAAATCTGCAAAATTAAGTCAATTGTTCAAAGACAGCAGCAGCTTAGAGTTTGTGGCCGGAGTACAGGCACTGTATGTACACTGTCTTAGAACAACCTGACATGACCTTATAACATATTAATCAGACTTATCTTAGCCAGACAGAAGAGGGCCCCTGTGCCATAACAATATATGGGCCCTCAGCAGTCCAATAGCTCATCATAATAAAGTCCAAATCCATATACAGGTGCATCTCACTAAATTAGAATATCAACAAAAAGTTAATTTATTTCAGTTCTTCAATACAAAAAGTGAAACTCATATATTATATAGAGTCATTACAAACAGAGTGATCTATTTCAAGTGTTTATTTCTGTTAATGTTGATGATTATGGCTTACAGCCAATGAAAACACAAAAGTCATTATCTCAGTAAATTAGAATAATTATCAAAAAACACCTGCAAAGGCTTCCTAAGCGTTTCAAAGGGTCCCCTAGTCTGTTTCAGTAGTCTCCACAATCATGGGGAAGATTGCTGACGTGACAGATGTCCAGAAGGCAGTCATTGACACACTCCACAAGGGTAAGCCACAAAAAGTTATTGCTAAAGAAGCTGGCTGTTCACAGAGTGCTGTATCCAAGCATATAAATGGAAAGTTGAGTGAAAGGAAAAAATGTGGTAGAAAAAGGTGCACAAGCAACCGCAGCCTTGAAAGGATTGTTAAGAAAAGACCATTCAAAAATTTGGGGGAGATTCACAAGGAGTGGACTGCTGCTGGAGTCATTGCTTCAAGAGCCACCACACACAGACTTATCTAGGACATGGGCTACAAGTGTCGCATTCCTTGTGTCAAGCCACTCATGACCAATAGACAACGCCAGAAGCGTCTTACCTGGGCCAGGGAGAAAAACACCTGGACTGATGCTCAGTGGTCCAAGGTGTTGTTTTCAGACTAAAGTAAATTTTGCATTTCATTTGGAAATCAAGGTCCCCGAGTCTGGAGCAAGAGTGGAGAGGCCACAATCCAAGCTGCTTGAGGTCTAGTGTGAAGTTTCCACAAACAGTGATGGTTTGGGGAGCCATGTCATCTGCTGGTGTAGGTCCACTGTGTTTCATCAAGACCAAAGTCAGCGCAGTCATCTACCAGGAAATTTTAGAGCACTTCATGCTTCCCTCTGCCGACAAGCTTTTTGGAGATGAAAATTTCATTCTCCAGCAGGACTTGGCACCTGTCCACACTGCCAAAAGTACCAATACCTGGTGTAAAAACAACAGTATCACTGTGCTTGATTGGCCAGCAAACTCGACTGACCTTAACCCCATAGAAAATCTATGGGGTATTGTCAAGAGGAAGATGAGAGACATCAGACCCAACAATGCAGACAAGCCAAAGGCTGCTATCAAAGCAACCTGGGCTTCCATAACACCTCCGCAGTGCCACAGGCTGATCGCCTCCATGCCACGCTGCATTGATGCAGTAATTGATGCAAAAGAAGCCCCGACCAAGTATTGAGTGCATTTACTGAACATACATTTCAGTAGGCCAACATTTCGGATTTTAAAAACATTTTTCAAGCTGTCGTTATAAAGTATTCTAATTTACTGAGATAATGACTTCTGTGTTTTCATTGGCTGTAAGCCATAATCATCAACATTAACAGAAATAAACACTTGAAATAGATCGCTCTGTTTGTAATGACTCTATATAATATAGGAGTTTCACTTTTTGTATTAAAGAACTGAAATAAATTAACTTTTTGATGATATTCTAATATAATAAGATGCACCTGTAAATGTTTTAAAATGTGAAAACCAGAGAGAAGTAGCCCCTTCTGCGCGGAATGGCGCAGCACAAAGACTGAATGCAGAAGCTGACAGATTGCATAAGGCAAATGTTTGGCTCATTTATATTTACATACATATTTTTAACTGTCCCATAAAGCAAAGGTTGCTGCATTTTTCAGTGCATTCATGCACTGTTTAGTGATGACGGCCGAGTACTGCAGCTTATGCCCTATTCAAGTGAATGGGAGATAAACTACAATGCTTGGCAATGGTCACTAAACAATGTACTGTGCTGCAGTGTACCGCTCCATACATTGCTTATATTCATCTGCTGCTGGAGCAGATATCAACTGATATATGGATGTATCAGATGTCAGATCCCCACCAATCTCAAGTTATAGACCTACTCAATTTTTCACCTTGGTCATCAACATGTAAGTTCGAGAATACCCCTTTTAATATACACTGTATGTACTTAGTGAATTCCACTGTTTCAGTGATGCGTTGTCATAGTTCGTTCAGATTCTGTGGCTAATGGGGGTCCTTGAGGTAGCCCCACCGAAGAAGTCGAAGGATGTTAAATTTGGTTATATTGAAAGCCAGCACGGTGAATAGATCTGAGACAACAAATCACTTAGACAGTAGGGTCCATATCCCAGGATATGCTTACCAGCATCTGGGCGGAACTGGACTACCGCCTAAACATCTGCCATCACCAACAGAAATCACTTTAAACATTTGTAGCGTGAAGATAAAAGTTGGATAGTGTTTGTCTTTTCGTGTTAATAAATTTGTGATATCATAGAATCATAGAATGTTAGAGATGGAGGGGACCTCCAGGATCATTGTGTCCAACCCCTGCTCGATTCACTAAACCATCTCAGACAGATGTCTGTCTATGTTCTCTCGGTTATGAATACCGAGACTATAATTTTACACCAACCATTTTGAATCACCCTGTATTTTACTCTGGGACTGAGGCTATGTTAGGTAAAGTCGAAGGAATTCTTTACTTTTCTACTATGCAATATTATATGGCTTGGCAGGATTTTACTGTACTGTTCATGTGACTTCATATTTTTATCTGTTATGGACTACAGTACTTCTATTTTAAAGCCTTACTATCAAACCCAATCAGTATAGAAGCGTCTGCCAATCACTAACAGATTGAACAATTACCTTCCCATTCTCAGCTCTGAGCCATGCGTACAATGCTTTGCTTGATGATAAATCCGCTTTCCCCTCTTTTCTCCTAACAATAACGCAAAGCTGCATCCATCAATGTCCAGAAAAGCCTTTCTCGACTCATCAAATCCAGCAGCGCTAATGATGCACTTTACAAGTCAGTTCAAGTTTTCCTAGTAATGACCAGTAACTTTCAAGGGAAACAAATATGTTAATATATGCTTGTTCCAAACTTGATACATCTTCATACACATACATTATTTAGCAGATCTATGATTTCGTCATGAGATCAATACATTCAGACTGCCTGTTTTCTTCTGTACGGTAATGAAATCAATTTCTTGAAAGAATAACAAATCATCCAAATTGACAAGGCCTGTGATGTGCATTTGGATAAGCTGCACACTTTATATATTGTCCTTTTGACAATAGATTGGCTGGTATATGTCGTTATAAAAAATCTGGGGTATGTGTTCAATGGCACACTTAAAACATGCACGCCAGGCTTATGCTATAAATGAATTATAGGCCAATTCACATGTCCGTTTTTCTTTGCCTACCTCAAAAAAGCCAGGTTCAGATGAGCATATGGAAAATAGAGGGTTAAAAACAGATATGTGCAGAAAAACGGACCTATGAAAATCTCCATAAACTATAAAGGTATGTGCACACAGTGTCTTTTAGGACAGCGGTGTACTAGTTTCTGAATGTAGTATGTAGTTTCTGAAGCAGATGATGCTTTAAGAAAACCCTGGCAGTGTATTCCCTAAAGCATCTTTTCTGATGGCTTTTAAGACATCTTTTGCGATGTCTTGGCGTTTATTTTTTAATTCCAAGTATAACATAGTGTCGGAAGCCTCCAGAAGAATTGAACGTATGCACAGCAAGTTGTTTTGACATTATTGTGCATATGTTCTTTCTTTTAGGCATTTGTTTAGCTCTTTTCAGGCAGGTCTGGGCTGAATGTGCCTGAAAAAGAGATTGTGTACACATACCTAATGGGTACATGTTCTATCCATGAAAAATACTAATAAAACATGTGCGATAAAATCAGACTTCTGGGATGGACCCTAGGCCACGGCCCCACTATCAATATTCGGTCGGTATTTTTTCTCAGGAGTGGGAGCCAAAACCAGGTGAGGAACAATCAGAGAAAAGGTAGAATAGAAACAAGTCACCAATTCTGCATTTATCACCCACTCCTGGTTTTGGCTCCCACTCCTGAGAAAAAATACTGACCGAATACTGATAGTGGGGCCGTGGCCTTACTGACATTATTATTGATTGGACTCATTGTAAGCAAATTGTTGACTGTGAAGTTATCCCTATGGATATGACAACTTTTCAAACAAACAAACATAGATGGCTGGATGGATAGATTCTATTTGGAGATGCACAAATTTATTTGAGTGGAACTAAATTCTACTTGAATTTTACAAAAATATGGAATTTGGAGAATACAGATTTTTTGCATGGCGGCCAGCTGCGACCTCTATATTGCTGAACACGAGAAGGTTAAAAGGAAAAAAAAACATACTCGCTTCAGCTCATCTCTCCAGCCCACTCTGCTGCTCCCTGCCTTCTGGCCTCTGGAACTTTAGATCTCCGGCTCAGTATTCGCTCCAGTCAGGGTCGGACTGAGGTGTCTGGGGCCCACAGGGAAAATTAACTCTAGGGCAGGGACGGACTGGGACTGAAATTCAGCACACAGGCCCATGCTGTCCCAGCCCCCGAGCCCCAGATGGAGATATCTATAACTTATATTACCCTCCCTTAAGGAAATCAAGATTTTCAATATGTCTAGTAATATCGCTTTATAAAATTGAATAATAATAACAATATTGCAATATAACAGACAAATACCAACAAAACATAACGAAATATTACCGGTATATACAGTACTGATAATACCACCATACTGATTGTTAAAAGGGTTGTCCAGGCTTGGTGTTAAAGTCTATGTGACTTCAGACTTCTGAATCCTCACAGCACGCACTGTCAGGATTCTCCGGTGCCAGCGTTGGGAGAGGCCATCATGTGACCACAAGTATGGGATTTCCACACCTCCGGCCACATTCCAACTAAACGTACTCTGCTTTGCTAAATTCACTTGTATTGAGAGAGGCCGTGCACGTCTAGTCAGCACGTGATCGCATGAATTCAAATCATACTTGTGGTCACATGGCCGGCCACTCCCGACACCGGAGAATCCTCACAGCATGTGATGCACACACTATGAGGATTCAGAAATCTGCAGTCATACAGAGTCACTGCAGACTTTAACATTAAACCTGGACAACCCCTTTAATTAAAACCACTGCACTAGGACTGATATCACAACCATACAGTGACCATATAATGGTAATATAAGGTCTACACCAGTGCTCTACAGACCATATAGGTGTGTACTGTGCAGATTTGCACCAGTGCCGTTCTCGCTGGTTGTTGTCATTCTTTTTCCCTCTTCTTTTTAATTCGGCCCAGACCGCCATGACCTCTTCTTCCGACCATAATTCTTCCTTGTAAAATATAACAGAGGCATCTTTACTTTACTGCTTTTCCAAGACCCTCCTCTCATTCTACCACCTCCACACAAACCACAACTTGTGCTGCCTTATAATAATTCCCCTGTAACCCCTTATAATAGTGACCATGCACCTAGTTATAATAATACAAACAGCCCCTGAGCTTTCTTATAATAATAATAATGCCTCCTTGCTTTCCCATAATGAGAACGACCCCCCATTGGGCCTCCCAGAAATAACAGGTCCCATAGAAAAAGTCCTATCATGTCAAAGAATGGCATATCTCCCAACTTTCTATGAAACGGAGGATATGTATTGCAGCACTTACATTTATTTTCCCTCTACTAAAGCCCCTAAGTGGTCTCACCCACTATGATACCCCTTTCGTGACCCTCATAGAGTATTATGCCCCACATGGTAAGATGACCCCACAAACCCTATACAAAGTATGATGCAGCACATATTAAGATGGTCATCACAGCCCCTAATATACAGTATTAGGTGCACAACTGACCCCTATATAAAGCATGATGCCCCTCATAACCACCCCATTAAATTTGATGTCCCCCTTATTCACCCCATAAAGTATGAAGGTCACCACAGCCCACCACATAGTATAATGTACCCCATAGTCCTCCACAGAGTATAATGTCCACCACAGCCCCCACACAAGATGAAGATGCCCCACAGACCCCTATATAGTATGATGGTTGCCCCAAACAGCCCCTCATATACTATGATGGTCCCCCACAAGCAGCCCTCATATAGTATGATGGTCCCCCACAAACAGCCCCCATATAGTATGATGGTCCCCCACAAACAGCCTCCATATAGTATGATGGTCCTCCACAAACAGCCTCCATATAGTATGATGGTCCCCCACAAACAGTCTCCATATAGTATGATGATCCCCCACAAACAGTCTTCTATATAGAATGGTGGACCTCCACAAACAGCTTCCATATAGTATGATGATCCCCACAAACAACCCCCATATAGTATGATGGTCCCCCACAAACATCCCCCATATAGTATTATTGTTCCTCACAAACGGCCCCCATGTAGTATTATGGTCGCCCACAAACAGCCCCCATATAGCAAGATGATCCCCCACAAACAGTCCCCAAGTAGTATGATGATCCCCAACAAACAGCCCCCATATAGTATGATGGTTCCCCACAAACAGCCCCCATGTAGTATCATGGTCCCTCACAAATAGCCCCCCATATAGCAGTATGATCCCCCACAAACAGCCCCCATGTAGTATGATGGTCCCCCACAAACAGCCCCCATATAGTATGATGGTCCCCCATATAGTACGATGATCCCCCACAAACACCCTCCATATTTTACAACCTTATCTGGCTATGTGGTGTGTGAGATATCATCAGACACATCGTGATTCATTTATGAAGGAGGGACTCTGAAAGTCACAAAGCCTATTTTTATAGGGCCATCAGGCGGCCTTTACTATTCTTAAAGGGCCAGCAGTCGACCCTCACTATTCTTAGAGAGCCATCAGCCGGCTATGTTTTATTGTTCCCATTCCTAAGAGTTGGTCTCCTATACTGTTATTGCGTATGCAGTGAGTGGCAGGGCTGCCCCAAATTTGGACTCACCCCAATACCCCTTTGAAGAGACTTAGAGGAGGGCCTCCTGAAAACAATGTTCCCATTATTAGGAAGTAGGTCTCCCATTGTGTTTGCCTATGCAGTGATTGCAAGGGTTGCCAAAAATTTGGAGGCACTCCAATGTCCCCTGGAAGAGACATGGAGGTCAGAGGGCCTCCTGAAAACAATGTTCCCATTATTAGGAAGTTATACAAAGAAAATGATAAAGTCCACTCACCTATAAACTCCTTCCCGGTGTTTCCTCCTTTCTGCTCGGATAGCAGCAGGCTGCTCCATTGAACACAGCTTCAGACCAAAATCCAGCGAGTGAGGAGACTCCAGCGATGTGGTGTAATTAAAATTTCCATTTATTTGAAGGATGATATTTCCATAAAAAATGCACTTACAAAAAGAGCCAATTCACACCATATTTGCAAATTGTTATGATCTGCAACATGTACTAAGGAAAGATAGGGGAAAGCTGTCCCTACAGTAAGACTAAGCTGAATCCATACGATGTAGCGGGCTGCCTGTTCCTAGTGAACAGACCCGCCTTAGTCCTCGGCTAGTCTGAACGAAGACCTATAGAATTAAGGGAGGGATCCTTAAAAGAACTAAGGACTAGGACAAAAATGGGACACCTCCTAAACAGAAATTGTTGCAGAACACAAAAAGACAAACTGACAAAAAGTACTAGAGGTCCCAGAGGACCAAGCGAACTTGACAGAGAAAGGCACAGAAGCACCAGGCTAGAGAAACAGTCAAACACTGAAGTCCAGCACAGCTAGAAGGGCGGAGCTGGAATATAAAGGCAGATGGTCACGTGACCGCAACCACAAGATCGAAAAAACAAACAGGAGGGTTCTAACAGTACCCACTCTTTTATGAGGATCCTCCGGATCCTCCAGGCCCAGGCCTATCTGGAAACCTCCTGTGGAAAGCTTTAACAAGCCTAGGAGCAGAGACATCATCCGTCCTTACCCAGGAGTTGTCTTCGGGACTGAAACCCTTCTAGGAGACAAGATACTGTAATCTCCCTCTATGCCATCTAGAATTCAAGATACGAGAAATTTCATATTCGCCGTCTTCCACCACAGGAGGAACTGTGACAGTGGCGTCCCTATCAGATACGTCAGCCTTTTTCAACAAGGAAACATGAAACACAGGATTAATATTCCAGGAAGTAGGGACATCCAACCTAACAGCAGATGGGTTAACAACCTGAAGCACTTTAAATGGACCCACAAACTTAGGACCCAGTTTTTTAGAGGGAATCCTCAACCCCAGGTTCTTCGAGGACAACCAAACCATGTCACCCACAGTAAACAAAACCTCTTTACGTTTCCTGTCAAAATACTTCTTGGACTTCTTGTTAGCCTCTTGAAGGTTACAACGTACATTAGTCCAAACTTTCTCCAAATCACCTGAAAAATTCTCCTCCTCCGGCACCGCCGACCCCAATTTGGAGAACGAACCAAAAGACGGATGTCTCCCAGTACAACAAAGAAAAGGAGAAGACCCAGCAGAGGAGGATGTATGATTGTTAAGAGCAAATTCTGCGAGAAGCAGAATCTCAAACCAAACCTCTTGATTGTCCGCCACAAAACAACGCAATAACTGTTGAACATCCTGGTTCTTTCTTTCAGTCTGTCCATTAGACTCAGGATGATAACCAGACGAAAATGACAAATGGACTCCCAACCTGTCACAAAAAGCACGCCAAAAGCGAGCCACAAACTGAGGTCCTCTATCAGAAACAATATCCATGGGAACGCCATGGAGCTTGGCAATCTCCTTAACAAACGCCTTAGCGAGTGTCTTGGCGCAGGGCAACTTAATGAATGGAACCAAATGACACATCTTACTAAAACGGTCCACGACCACCCAGATGACAGTAAAATCCTTGGACACAGGTAGATCAGTAATAAAATCCATTGTGAGATGAATCCAAGGCGCACTAGGAACCTCCAGAGGGCAAAGCAACCCCGCAGCAGGAGTATGTGAAGCCTTTGACCTAGCACACACAGTACACTGATGCACCCACTTGATGACTTCCTTCTGCCATCCAGGCCACCAAAAACTGCGATTGATAAGTCTCTTAGTCTCCAAAATTCCTGGATGACCTGCCAACCGAGACTCATGACACTCCACAAACAAGTCTCTCCTAAAGGCTCTAGGCACGAACAACCTCCCATGGGGAGTGTTAGATGGAGCATCATCTTGAGCTTTCAGAATCCCATTCTCCAAAATGGAGTCAAAAGCCGCCACCACAACTCCTTTCTGTAAAATGCTCTCCTCCTCCTCGGCACCGACCGTAGGAGAGAAGCTGCGAGATAAAGCATCGGCTTTAACATTCTTAGTACCAGGGATATAGGTAACGGAAAAATGAAACCGAGAAAAAAAAAGTGCCCACCTAGCTTGACGGGCATTCAAGCGCTTGGCAGCATCCAGATACATCAAATTCTTATGATCTGTGAAAACCTGAATAGGAAATCTAGCGCCTTCCAAAAAATGACGCCAATGTTCAAACGCAAGTTTAATAGCCAGCAACTCACGATTTCCAACATCATAATTTAGTTTGGTTTCCGAAATTTTTTTCGAAAAGAAGTCACAAGGATGTACTCCACCCTTGTTCTCCTGAGACAAAACTGCTCCGACCCCCACCAATGAAGCATCGACCTCGACCAAAAAAGGCTTGGTCTCATCAGGCTGCATAAGGATAGGGGCAGAACTGAACCTCTCTTTGAGATACTCAAACGCTTCAATGGCCTCAGTAGTCCACTGGGCCATATTCACACCTTTCCTGGTGAGATCGGTTAGAGGTTTAACAATTACAGAAAAATTCTTAATGAATTTCCTGCAATAATTGGCAAAACCCAAAAATCTCTGTATAGATTTCAAACCAAAAGGCCTAGGCCATTCCTGCACAGCCTGAACCTTCACAGGGTCCATCTCAAAGCCCTCGCTGGAGACAATGTAGCCCAAAAAACTAATTTTCTGTACAGCGAATTTACATTTCTCCAGCTTAGCAAAGAGTGAATTATCACTCAATAACTGCAAAACTTCACGTACACTCTGCCAATGTGACTCTAGATCTGGTGAATAAATCAAAATGTCATCCAAATACACAACCACATTCTTACCAATCAAAGGTCTCAGGATGTCATTAATAAGGTTCTGAAAAAATGCAGGTGCATTGGTAAGACCAAAAGGCATCACCAGATAGTCAAAATGACCTACCGGAGTGTTAAAAGCAGTTTTCCATTCATCACCCTCCTTCACACGTAACAAATTGTATGCCCCCCCGGAGATCAATTTTGGAGAACCACTAACTGGTTAAACAAGTCAGGAATTAACGGCAATGGGTAGGAATTGCGTACAGTAATCTTATTAATTTCACGAAAATCCAGACATGGACGTAAACCGCCGTCCTTCTTTTTAACAAAGAAGAATCCAACTGCCACAGGTGACTTAGAAGGTCTAATGTGACCAGCAGCCAGGCTAGTCTCTATGTACTCCTCCAAGGCCTTTCTTTCAGGGATAGTCAGATTAAACAAGCGACTTTTGGGAAGAGTAGCACCCGGAACAAACTCAATGGCGCAATTATAATCCCTATGAGGAGGTAAAACTTGCGACTCCTCCTCCGAAAAAACCCTCCAAAAATCTTGAATAGGTATCGGTAAGTTCCCTTTTTTTTCTTTACTTAAACGACACTCACAATACTTAATCAAATGGTCAGCTTTACCACAATAAAGACACAATCCCTCGGCGAACCTCCGGTCTGTTTCCTGAGAGCGGAGTGACATCCCCCCAACCTCCATCGGTTCCCCGCCGTCAAAGCAGATTTTCTGGGGACTAGGACCTGACATTACAGGAGTCTTTACCTCATTGAGCCTGCACCTCAGTCTCCTGTCTATACGAACAGCTAACTGCACAGCATCCTGCAGGGTCACAGGTGCGGGGAATGCAATTAGCAAATCCTTAACCCTTTCACTCAGACCAGCAAGAAATAAACATCTCAGAGCCGGATCATTCCACTTAACTTCTGAAGCCCATCTCCTGAAGTGTGTGCAATAATTTTCAACATCATCTGAACCCTGATTCAAACGTCTAAGTTCTGATTCAGCAGATGAGATTCGATCAGGATGGTCATATAATAGCCCCATAGCAGAAAAAAATTCTTCAACAGACCTTAAACACGGATCATTAGGCTGAAGAGAAAAGGCCCACCCCTGTGGTTCATTGCGCAAAAGTGTCATAATAAAACCAATGCGCTGTGATTCATTCCCAGAGGATCTTGGTCTCAAACGAAAATATAACAAACAAGCATTTTTAAAGGAAAAAAAATCTTGCTGTTTACCATAAAATACATCAGGCAGTCCTACCTTGGGTTCCACAAAATGCGCTCCAGGACAGCTATTCACGTCGTGTTGCTGAAGCTCGGCCACCTCCAGAGACAATCCCTGCAGGTGTTGAGCCAAATCCTGGATGGAAACCATACTGATCCCCGAATTTCTTTCCTTTTAGTTTTTTAGGCTGGACTTACTGTTATGATCTGCAACATGTACTAAAGAAAGATAGGGGAAAGCTGTCCCTACAGTAAGACTAAGCTGAATCCCTATGATGTAGCGGGCTGCCTGTTCCTAGTGAACAGACCCGCCTTAGTCCTCGGCTAGTCTGAACGAAGACCTATAGAATTAAGGGAGGGATCCCTAAAAGAACTAAGGACTGGGACAAAAATGGGACACCTCCTAAACAGAAGTTGTTGCAGAACACAAAAAGACAAACTGACAAAAAGTACTAGAGGTCCCAGAGGACCAAACGAACTTGACAGAGAAAGGCACAGAAGCACCAGGCTAGAGAAACAGTCAAACACTGAAGTCCAGCACAGCCAGAAGGGCGGAGCTGGAATATAAAGGCAGATGGTCACGTGACCGCAACAACAAGATAGAAAAAACAAACAGGAGGGTTCTAACACAAACAGAGTAAAAAAAAACGCTACACGTTTCGGCTTAGAAAAGTCTTAATCATGGTACATACATTGGATTACAAACAGGGTATAAATACAAAAGAACAGCAAACTGACAAAGGAAGTTCAATCAGTTAACTAATTAATTGTTGTGACGTTCAGGTGTTACACCTTCGTTTCCAAGTTGGAGACAGGCTTTTTTCTTTTTGTGGCTATTTAATGCTACAGACGTTATAATAAATGTTCTGACATTGAAGTTTCTGGCAAGAAAATTTAAACAAATTAGCTGAACAGTATAGATTCTGCATGTTGGAAACAGTAATAAGTATACGAAACACAATGTATGCCAACGAAATATATGTATGTATAGCTGAATAAAAAATCTCCCACAGTGGGAGGTGACCAGTTTAGTTTGTCCGGTTTATTCCAGCTTTCATCTAGATATATATCGTACTACCGTATATAATAAAACTATTATTTTCAATTATCCATTGCTGTATACAAAAGATATGTTGGCATTATTTATTAGTATACTGTATATAGGCCGAAAAATTACTTACAGTTTGCTGTCAAAAAAGAAATTGATAACTTTTTGTTCACAATGACCTATTATTAATGTATTATTATTATTAATCTCTCCTCCACTTATTTCTCTATAACAGAAAACGAAAGAAAAATATATGTCATTGTGAAATTTTTTTTATTTTTTGCTCAGTTATTCGTCACTTCAAACGCTTGTTCACACTCGTTTGGTTTCACATCCACTTTCCACTTTAACTTCTATAAATGGTTAAATTGACCATATGTTCCACAATCTGAATATTTATTGCACGTTAATGTGTAAGAAAGAGAGAGAGAAATGCACATCGGAGACTCATTTAATTTTTTTGGGTTTCTTTCCTCTCCCATGTATCCTTTATTTATTTAACAGAGATAGCACTGGATGGTAACATGATCTTAATTACGGTACATTGTAAAACAAGATCCCTTCTAATATTCAAGCCGACAGGTGATCTTGTATCCAGCTTGAACATCCAGTAGCTTTCCCTGTTCAAAATTTTCCTCCTGAAATCACCGCCCCGTGCAGATCGTCTTATTCTTTCTATACTACAGAACTTCAGCTTTGTTGTATCACCCCCATGACAAGTGGCAAAGTGCCTGGATACTGCTGAAATTCCCACCTTTAAGTCTTCAACTGCATCAGACATATGTCTTCTAATGCGTCTTTTTAAAGGGCCAATTGTACACCCTACATATTGGAGTTTACACTCGATGCACTCCACCAAGTAAACCAATAAACTTGGAAATGAAGATGTAACACCTGAAAGTCACAAGAATTAACTAATTAACTGATTGGACTTCCTTTGTCAGTTTGCTGTTCTTTTGTATTCATACTCTGCTTGTATTCCAATGTATATACCATGATTAAGGCTTTTCTAAGCCGAAAAGTGTAGCGTTTTTTTACTCTGTTTGCCCATATGGTGTGAATTTGCTCTTTTTGTAAGTGCATTTTTTATTGAAATATAATCCTTCAAATAAATGGAAATATTAATTACACCATTATTAGGAAGTGGGTCTCCCATTGTGTTTGCCTATGCAGTGAATGCAAGCGTTGCCAATAATTTGGAGGCACTCCAATGCCCCTTGGAAGAGATGTGGAGGTCAGTGAGCCTCCTGAAAACAATGTTCCCATTATTAGGAAGTGGGTCTCCCATTATGTTTGCCTATGCAGTGAATGCAAGGGTTGCCAAAAATTTGGAGGTACTCCAATGCCCCTTGGAAGAGACGTGGAGGTCAGAGAGCCTCCTGAAAACAATGTTCCCATTATTAGGAAGTGGGTCTCCCATTGTGTTTACCTATGCAGTGAATGCAAGGGTTGCCAAAAATTTGGAGGCACTCCAATGCCCCTTGGAAGAGACGTAGAGGAGGGCCTCCTGAAAAAAAATGTTCCCATTATTAGGAAGTGGGTCTACCATTGTGTTTGCCTATGCAGTGAATTCAAGGGCTGCCAAAAATTGGGAGGCACTCCAATGCCCCTTGGAAGAGACGTGGAGGAGGGCCTCATAAAAAAATGTTCACATTAGAAAGGAGCGGGTCTCCTATACTTGTAATGCTCATGCACTAAGTGTATGGGCTGACAAACAGTTACCCCTGGGGGGTATACATGAACATACTGTATAAAAATGATTTTTTACGGGCATCATAAACACCCTTTAAAAAAATTATGTGGGTGTTGCATCACGGACCACGGTCACCCTGGTGATATGGTGGTGGAGAATGAGGATGAGAGTCAGCCAGTCAGCATTTTCAGTTGACAGGCGAATGCGCTTATCAGTTATAATTCCACGAGCGGCACTAAAAACCCGCTCTGATAAAACGCTGGTGGCAGGGCTGACCTGGACCTCCAAGGCGTAGAGAACCAGTTCATTCCACGTATCCAGCTTGGATACCCAATAATTATAAGGCACAGAGGAATCACGGAGGACGTTGGTGCGGCCGGCAAGGTACTCCCTCAGCATCTTCCCAAACTTTGCACTCCTTATGAGAGTACCCCGCACCTCAGGGCTTGAGGAGAGGCTGAGAAAATTCTCCCCAAACTTTGACAGTGTTCCCTTGCCTCTGCTGGATTGAAGTTGTGTCTCTCTCACACGTACTTGGTTGTCCAACGATCTGTGACCTCTGCCGCCAGCGTTTTCAGATGGGAATTTTTTTAATAGTTCCGCAACAAGGGCCTTCTGGTAAAGCCTCATTTTTGTAGACCTGTCCGCCTCAGGAATAAGAGATATAAAGTTCTCCTTGTAGCGTGGGTCTAGAAGTGTCACCAACCTGTAATGACTGTCACCCAAAATTTTGAGAACGTGAGAGGGATGAGGTGCAGGAGCTGTAGACTGTGGGGGCAACCCTGATTGACCTAGGGCCCGCAATCCTTGGCGTTGGGAGGACGTGTTCCGTCCCAAGGTCAGACTGGGTCCCGGCTTCCACTATGTTAACCCAGTGTGCCGTCAGCGAGATGTACTGTGACTGCCCACATGCACTTGTCCACGTGTCCGTGGTTAGGTGGACTTTCCTGGTAACTGCGTTGTTGAGTGCACGGCTAATGTTTTTGGACACGTGCTTGTGTAATGCAGGGACCGCACACCGGGAGAAATAGTGGCGGCTGGGGACCGAGTACTGAGGGATGGCCGCTGCCATCAGGATGCGGAATGCTTCTGTCTCCACGAGCCTAAAAGGCAACATTTCGAGCGCAAGCAGTCGTGAAATGTGGGAATTTAGTAGTGTGGCCTGTGGGGTGTTGGCTGCATATTTACGCTTGCTTTCCAAGGACTGGGGTATGGACAACTAAACGCTGCGCTGGGACAAGGACATGGACGTGCTTCCTGATGCTGCTACTTGAGAGTGTGCAATGACAGGTGCAGGGCAGGAGGCATCTTCGCATACACCATGGACAGGGGATTGGCTTGCATGTACAACAGCGGAAGAAGCAATGGTCCCACCCGCAGACACTGTTCCTGGACCCTGTAGTTCGGCCCTAAAGTCGGGTGCTTTGCTGCCATGTGCCTGATCATGCTGGTGGTGGTCAGGCTGCTAGTTTTGCCACCCCTGCTGATGCTGGCCTGGCAGGTGGTGCAAATTACCTTTTTGGGGTTATCAGCAGAGTCTTTAAAAAACAACCAGACTTGGGAAGACCTAACAGTTGTACTGGCAACTTCCTTCGTGTTGGTGTTACGGGGAACGGTTGCCTGCCTTCTGTCTGCGGCCACCACACTGCTTCTTCCTGCCTGTTGGGGTGCTCTGCCTCCCTCCCCCTGTGTGCTGCTGTCTTCGTTCTGCATGTCCTCCTGTCAGGTTGGGTCAGTTACTATATCATCCACCACCTCGTCTTCCACTTCCGCACCCTGGTCCTCCTCCTGACTTTCTGGCAATTGTGTCTCATCATCGTCCACCTCTTGTGACACTTTCCCACCGTCGCCTTCGTGTGACCATGGCTGCTCAAATATATGTGCATCGCTACATGCGATCTCCTCTTGCCCCGCTTCAAGTGGACCGGGCAAGAGGTCCGAATCTATAAATGGAAAAGTGAACAGCTCTTCAGTGTGTCCAAGTCTGGGATCAGTTGTCTCCGGGCACTCAACATGGTGGAAGGAAGGAGGATCAGGGTGAGGAATATGCGGTCCAGACTCACGGCTACTGAGACTTGACCGTGTGGAAGACAGGGTGGTGGTGGTGGCTAAGTAACTGGAAGCATTTTCCGCTATCCAACCAACAACCTTTTGACACTGCTCTGGGTTTAATAGTGGTGTGCAGCTGTCCCTAGGTATTGGGACAGGAAGGTCGGGCTAGAAGATGTGGGTGTTTGTTGTGGCACAATTTCAGGTTGCTCACGGCCTCGGCCTCTGCATGCACCATCACCATCACGTCCAGTTCCTTTCCCTTGCCACGAGCCTTGCCCATTTTAAATGAAGGACAATATCTTCCACACTCACTACAAATGGCTGAATTGGGAGCGAAGTTATATGTAATCCGTGTGATGAACAAACCACAGTTTTAAATACCTGGCCTGTAGGTAACTATTTTGAACAGCAAAGGGGTGCCAAAAACCTTGCTGACACACTGAAAAAAAATTTGAATGGAGGCCAAAAATGGCAGTGTTTTCAGCGCAATTATATGTGAATGTGATCCGTGTGACGGACAAACTACAGTTTTAAATAGCTGGATTTTTAGCGCTGTAATATGGAAAGGACCTGGTTGTATTCTGCAGTGCCAACAAGCAAATGGCGCAGAAAAACGGTGTTCTCTGGATTGCTTTTTAAGTAAATAATGAGGATTAAGATAAAAAAAAATTATTCCTGGCCCCTGAGACCTGGCCTTTGTCTAGAAATATCTAACAGCAGCAGAAGGCAGAGCTGGAATGGAGCCTCTTTGTGCTATATGTATTGCAGTCTGCTATATACACTGCCTGCCTGCCTATATGCACTGCCTGCCTGATATCTCTGCAGATAGATTAGTCCTCAGAAGGACTGTTTGTTGAGATGGATATGTGTAATGTACTTGTTTTCTCCCTACACTACCTAATACACAACCAAATCTCTCCCTACCTCTGCAGCACCTCTCCCTACACTGCCTGATTGCGGAGTAGACTGACGAGCACAGCGGCGTCAGGTCTGATATAGACCTGATGACGTTGTGCTGCCAGCCAATCACTGTAATGCCACAACCAACATGGCTGCGGCATTACTTTGAGTGGCAGGCAATCCCTGCATGTTGATTGGCGCTCTAAAGAGCGCCAAACATGCAAGGAGGTGACCCGACCATCCTCCCGAGCATCTCGCAAGTACTTGAGTACTGAGATGCACGGGCGAGTACCGAGTACTTGCGAGTATGCTCACTCATCACAACTAAGGAACTTTAAATTTCCCATAAAAACGCTTCAGTAGATTCAGAAGAGGGAGCTTTACAAGAATTGTTTCTATTAATAATTTATTAGGGAATTGAAGTTTGTATTCAGCTTTCCCAGATATGGACATGTCTGTATTGGGTACATCCTTACTAGCTTCATCAGTATCACTTTCAAATTCAGTTTTACTAAGCAACAAATCTTATCAACCTAAAAAAATTAGAATAATTTGCAATTTATATAATTGTTCATAAGCGAGGCTGTAGTTTACTAAATACATTTATAATTTATCCCCAAGATCTCAATAACAAGGGGTACAAAGTCCCCCATGTGAACTGAGAGGTGGTACACATGCTTGACCAATAAATCATTCAATTCTATGGGAATGACAGAATGGCTATCTCAGTCAGTCTCATCGTGAAAAGAGAGCCATTTTCTTTGGGATCAGTGGATTCTCATTGGACAGATTTTCATCATCTATCCTGTTTATGTGATAAATGAATTTAGTGGAAGAAACGCATTTAAGTGAAAAATATTAAATTCAATTGGGTATATTTTTAGACAGATTCTTTAACTTAAAGCTACTTCCCCCTTGATTCTTTAATCGAAAGAAAGACACAGACTCCTTTATTTTAAATAAATACTCCCCACCTTCTTTTACCCATTTTGGTTTACTTAAATTATTTTTTTTTAAATCCTTTTAAATTTTTGCCTTATATACAAGTCATTATACATGAAAGAATGTTTAACATTTTTCTTCCTGTAAACTCCAATTTCTTGCCGATTTTGAATGTTTTATTGTCAGTGCTTAAAGTGGAGTAAAAGTGTGGCACCATTGTTCTCAGCAGTGACCTTGGTTTCAGAGATGCTTCCAGGGGTCTTCCCCATGCTGTTCTCTTTTTATTCAGCACTTTTTCCATCCATTTCAACATTCTCACTACCCCCCAGAATTCCTTGTAGGGTCTGCTGGAAAAATGCTCTAATTTCCCCTTGACTCCCATTAAACTCGTTACTCGAACCGAGCATTAGGAATTGCTCGTTTGGAGTATCGAGCATCTGAGCATTTTAGTGCTCATCACTAGTTGTGACCCATCCCAACCTGATAAGGTGAGAAGTTTTCTTTTCATCCACCCCTTCCATTAACCCTGATGTCATCACACTCTGCAATTTTTTAGCGCAAAAAGCTCCTATAACGAGAAAGTGCCCATTTTAATTGCAAAGCAATTTCCCTCCCTAAACAAAACGAGTGTGATTTGCTAATTAAAGTTTTTTAACAATTTTCTTATTATTGCATTTCCTTTAGTCTTTTATTTTGGTCTATTCCAGGAAAACTTCTTTAACTGACTAACAATAGAAAAAGAGTTTCCACATGTAGCTTTTCAGAATTGTATTCCTTTACTAAGATCCTACTCTGAACATTCAATTTTGAAACAAATTAAAATTTTGGATTCACTGATTACATGCATTGTTTCTGGTCAACAGTGAAATCATTGCCTATTAATCAAGCCTGAAGTATAAGAAACGACTGGATGGAATTTGTAACAATTTTAACAGAAGAGGACAACTCAAGGACTTATATTTATGACTAACATAATTACATTTTGAGAAAAGCTCTAACCCATTAGTCTCCCAATTTATAGGTTTCTTAATTATGTTGACATTATTTTATCTGAACTGCACAGAACATCTACATCTTTTGCCTTTAAATAGTCATTGTCATTTCAACAAACTTTGCATAAAATAGTAGTACAAGCAAATATAAGAAACTTTGCATTATATTTATCAAAGTTACATAGTTACATAGTTTATAAAGTAATATGCTTCATTCTCCACTTCTTGTGCCTCTTCCCTGTGAACTCATCATTCAATCTATAACATCTATATTGGTCAAAACAGGACTGATGGCCTGCATATTGAGGTGGCAGATTACAGCTGCCTTTTGACGTGTATGGAGAAAGGGAAAAGTAGCAAAATAAGAAAGGCAGAGATCCTGGTGCTGTTTTAAAGTACGGTAATTTTTCCACCCTGGTGCGGGATTCAGAGTCACAATTCTTCGTACTGCTGTATAATGTCCTCCGTGCTACTGCCAGGGGTATGCTACATAGGAACAGGAGAGCAGGAATGCCTCAAGTGTCTGTGTAATGTGTATGGGGAACATCCTTATAGCTTGTCTGTACATGCAAGTTCAGAGACAACTGAAAGCTAGAAATAATACATACCAAGAGGAAAATTGGTATTAATGCAGGATACAAGTCATATAGTGACCTGTTATTCCTCATGTATACAAATGTGACAGCCTATTCTGAAAAGTTGCATGAAATGGCAGGAACGCTTTCATTTTCTAGTTTGGTTTATGTGGCCATAAAAATTCTGAATACAACGTAAAATAATGAGAGGAATATATGTGTGGCACCCCAGGGGTCTGGTTTCCACAGTAACGGCAATGTTATGTCTGAGAGCAGGTGGGAGGTCTCTTGGTCAGGAATCCTATGCATGCCACACCTCCTGCCCAGTCCTGGGAGGGGAAGAACTTCCCCTAGATAAACCTGGGGCTGAGGCAGGGTTAGGGAGTTCAGAGGGAGAGTTCAGCTAGGAGGGCTGACAGGGAGCTGTGGCTCCGGCTGGGCCCAGCTCCTGGGCCATGCCGGGAGTAGAGAAGAAGTAGAGACAGAGAAGCAGCTATAGGAGAAGCACACCAGGAGCTCTGTGGGAGCAGTGTTACAAGGAGTCAGGGGCTGGCAGCTGCAGAGCTCGCCCTGACTGAGAAGTTATCACCGGACCCGGAGTCCGAGGCTGTGGGGATTAACTCCTATCCAGCAGCAGAAACCGACCGGCAGGGGATTGCAGGTCCTCTGGCCCAGATGCCCGAAGGCCCGGTCACACGCTTGGGACCAGCACCGCCGTCGTGGAGCGGAAGCTACTAGAAGGCCCCGAGTCACCAGCCATACGGGTGAGCACCGCACGGTACACTCAGGGACGTGGGCTACTTATACCCGCCTCTAGCAAGGTAGCCAGAAGAGTATCGTTAGTTTGGGAGGCCTACAACTCCACCTGGCCAGGGGAGATCCCATCTGCTCAAGGACTGACCAGGCCCCAATCGCTAGCCAGTACTCCGGGAGGGTCTATCGTTGTTACCAGTAAAGACCCTGAATTACACCGCACCGTCTCTGAGTGGTTCCTGCTACCCCCATCTTCCACGTCGGCTGCCCTGAGGCCATACCCCTCCCATTGGGGGTTATACTATCACGCTGCACAATTCTACACCGGCCTCAGCGGTCTGCCCTGCAGCGGCAGCTCCATAGCTGCAAATCAACGGGTGGCGTAGTCGACACTCAAATAACACCTATCAAGACTGCCACACACTGAGTTTGACTCCCTTGGCACGGACCGGGTCCCCCCCACTCGAAGACTACAACCCTCATCTGATCCGGTTCCGGGTAAGCCCCCGTGCGCGAGACGCTGCGCGACACAGCAGGCCCAGGGGCGCGTCAACTTTTGGCGTAGTCGGCAGGATTTCGTGCCCGCAACCACCGGGTACTGCGTGCCTGAAAAAGACTGTTCAAACTTACCAGTGGTGAAGATTCCCGCCATCCGTGGAGGTTTCCCGCCATCCGGCGCCATCTTCTACCTTCTTCCCGCCATCCGCGAAGTTTTCCCGCCATCCGGCACCATCTTCTGCCTTCTTCCCGCCATCCGTGGAGTTTTCCCGCCGTTGGACGCCATCTTGAAGACGCCGCGCGGGAAGAAGAGGGGCGTGGACTCCGAAAGCGCGCGAGAACTGAAGCCCCGCCTCACGTCCGGACGTTGCGTAAGGTCCTGGAAGGAGCCCAGCAGACGCCGATGTCACAGGAGCGCGACGGAAGGTCCTCAACCCTGACGATCCACTGCGGAGCCGCGGCCTACGGAAGAGGATCATCGCAAGGTAGGCCATGGTCCACTAGGGGGGAGAAGGATGTCGGATACGGAGGAGAGCTTCACCGCTTCAACCCCCGCCAGCGCCACCGCTGTTGCGGTCATGCCTTTCACCATGCCCTATATCCCGGGGGCAGCCTGGCTACCCCAGTACTCAGGGGAGTCACATACCCTGCATGACTTTAGAGAAAAGCTGGATAGCCTCTTCCAGGTGTACCCCCTCACAGAGGAGCAAAAAGTGAGCATCCTGGTGGCCCAATTAACCGGGGCAGCCCAAAGGGAGGTAAAGTCCTGGCCACCTGGGAGGAGGACTGTCGCAGAGATACTAACCCAGCTAACTGAGGAGGAGCTGCAGTACTACCAATACGAGGAAAGCCAAGAGGACCCGGACGGGTCTGAGGACTACCCTCAGGAGGGAGCACAAAGAGGACATAGCTACTGAAGGGAAGTAGCGTGAATAAAGAGCTGTAAATAGTTACCCGTAAGGGTACAAGGACTGCTGCTAATTAAAATATGGTCCCCGTTGGGATTAGTGAATTGTTCCCCATGTGCCCCTATCTTAAACCAGGCTGAGGACTGTGAGCAGCCATTCCTTATCCCCACTGGCCAAGGACTGAGAGCGGCCATATCCTGTAAATAATTATGTGTTTCTAGTAATTTATGGGAGTCTTTGGTGGATTTACCGGGAATCCTTTGTACATGGTTGGAGCGTAACCCAGTAATGGACTAAAGACTGTTAAGGACTCGGGGCAGGACAGACCCCTACCTGGTTACGTCTCCCTGTTTTGGTGAAATGGACACCTTGCTTTTCTTCAAAGACTGCACCCGGTTGCGGACACGCCGTAACCATCTTTATGTGTTTTTCTTATTGTATTATTATTGTTTATACCTTGTTATGTTTTTCTAAAAATATGTTTAGTCCCGGAGTACTAAATTTCACTAGGGGGGAATGTGGCACCCCAGGGGTCTGGTTTCCACAGTAACGTCAATGTTATGTCTGAGAGCAGGTGGGAGGTCTCTTGGTCAGGAATCCTATGCATGCCACACCTCCTGCCCAGTCCTGGGAGGGGAAGAACTTCCCCTAGATAAACCTGGGGCTGAGGCAGGGTTAGGGAGTTCAGAGGGAGAGTTCAGCTAGGAGGGCTGACAGGGAGCTGTGGCTCCGGCTGGGCCCAGCTCCTGGGCCATGCCGGGAGTAGAGAAGAAGTAGAGACAGAGAAGCAGCTATAGGAGAAGCACACCAGGAGCTCTGTGGGAGCAGTGTTACAAGGAGTCAGGGGCTGGCAGCTGCAGAGCTCGCCCTGACTGAGAAGTTATCACCGGACCCGGAGTCCGAGGCTGTGGGGATTAACTCCTATCCAGCAGCAGAAACCGACCGGCAGGGGATTGCAGGTCCTCTGGCCCAGATGCCCGAAGGCCCGGTCACACGCTTGGGACCAGCACCGCCGTCGTGGAGCGGAAGCTACTAGAAGGCCCCGAGTCACCAGCCATACGGGTGAGCACCGCACGGTACACTCAGGGACGTGGGCTACTTATACCCGCCTCTAGCAAGGTAGCCAGAAGAGTATCGTTAGTTTGGGAGGCCTACAACTCCACCTGGCCAGGGGAGATCCCATCTGCTCAAGGACTGACCAGGCCCCAATCGCTAGCCAGTACTCCGGGAGGGTCTATCGTTGTTACCAGTAAAGACCCTGAATTACACCGCACCGTCTCTGAGTGGTTCCTGCTACCCCCATCTTCCACGTCGGCTGCCCTGAGGCCATACCCCTCCCGTTGGGGGTTATACTATCACGCTGCACAATTCTACACCGGCCTCAGCGGTCTGCCCTGCAGCGGCAGCTCCATAGCTGCAAATCAACGGGTGGCGTAGTCGACACTCAAATAACACCTATCAAGACTGCCACACACTGAGTTTGACTCCCTGGCCACGGACCAGGTCCCCGCCACTCGGAGACTACAACCCTCATCTGATCCGGTTCCGGGTAAGCCCCCGTGCGCGAGACGCTGCGCGACACAGCAGGCCCAGGGGCGCGTCATATGCATTAAAAGGGGTTATCCCACAAAAAAAACAAATAAACAAATTTTCGTTTATCCATAGGATTCGTTAATGTTTGTGGCTGGGAAGCCTGGTTTTTGTAACTCCCGGTGATCACTAATTCGAAGTTCTTGAGCCCCTGTTCTGCAGGAGTTTGAATTAAGGGGTGGTCTTGTATCTATCAAGTCCATGGTGACGAGAGAGCAAAAAAAGATTTTTTTTCTTTTCTTACAAGTTCGTCTCCATCATTTTCAGTGGGGTTTTGGTTCTGGTGGAAGTTCGGGTACTGTTGTGCTGTTTCTGTTCTAGATCACAAGACTTCCTAGACAATAATCCTTCTCCTTTTCATTCTTAATTCAAAGTTTGCATTTCCTATAATAAATTATTGCTTCATCATATACATAAACTACATTTACCAAACTCTGGGCCCATGTTAGGTGGATAACAAACTGGGTAATTGTCCAGGGCTCTCATCCCCAAAGGTACCCTCTGCTACCATACTGTTGTTCAGTATCTGTACCATAGAGGTAAATGGGTGGACAGCTGAAAAGGAAAGATGTAGTGTTGAGCGAACATGCTCGACACTGCTCGGTACTTGCCCGAGCATCACACTACTCGGGATGTTAAGCGAGCACCGAGCATTTCCGGGTTACTCGGGCGGGAGCTCGGGTCTCCGCCCTGCATGTTTGGCGCTCTTTACAGAGCCAATGAACATGCAGGGATTGCCAGCCAGTCACTGTAATGCCACAGCCTTGTTGGTTGTGGGCATTACATTGATTGGCTGGCCGCACAGCGTCACCTCGAGTATTTAAAACGGGGCGCCGCCATCTTGGATACAGACGTCTGGGATCAGACAGTGTAGGGACAGCGCTGCTGATTTAGGGAGAGAGATATACTGCGAAATAGTTAGTGTAGGGTCTGTAAAGGCTGCCAGATCAAACAAATAGTCCTTCTCAGGACTAATATCCATCCCAGATATCAAGCAGGCAGGCAGGCTGTATAGGAGACGCAGTGGTTATACCAGCAAACACTGCATTACAGTCCTGTGTGCTCCTGTTGCTGAAATTGCTGGACTTAGCTCCAGGTCTCGGGGGCCAGGAAAAATTCTTTTTTTTCATCTACATCCTCTTTTTTTTTTCCTCCTTCACACTGTACAAATAACCATCTTATTAACCTTTTGGTGTCCCCCCCCCCCCCCAAAAAAAAAAGGCTAGAGAAACAGAAGTGTGGTTTTGCAGTTCCACGGTTCAAACTTCTGTATTATCCACTCTTGGGCCATTTGTATCTAAAAAAAAACAGTTTGAGTGTGTCGCTCACTGTTCAGCCGCAAATATATATATTTAAAAAAGTCTGGTATACACCAGTAAATTATAAATGTGTTTTTGCTGTTCCACGGTAAAAAATCTCTATTATCCTGCTTTTGGCATTTTTTTCCGTAAAAAAAAAACTAATAGTGTCTCCCTGATTTTTCAGGGGGGTGTAGGCCAGAGAAATTGAACTGTGGTTTTCCTCTTCCACGGTTCTAATCTACTTTTTATTACCTTTTTTCCATTGATAGTGCGAGTGTAAGCTATTTTACTTCCTTTACAATGGGCAAGGCGCGTGGCAAGGGACGTGGAACTGGACGTTCTGGTGATGGTGCGTGCAGAGGACGGGGCCGTGGCCAAGGTGAAAATGTGCTACAACCAACAGCCACATCTTCTCGCTCCCACTTCTTGACCGAATTACTAGGGAAGCACAGAACAACACCTGTATTGTGAACTGATCAGTGTGAACAGGTTATTAATTGGATAGCAGATAATACTTCCAGTTACCTGGGCACCACCACCTCCGGTCTGTCTTCCACACGGTCAACTCTTAGTAGCCGTGAGTCTCGACCGCATACTCCTCCTCACCCTGATGCTCCTTCCTCCCACCATGCCGAGTGTCGTCAGACAGCAACTGATCCCACACTTGGACACTCTGAAGAGCTGTTCACTGGTCCATTTCCAGATTTGTGTCCCTCGCCTGCTCCGCTTGAAGTGGTGAAAGAGGGGATTCCATGTAGCGATGCCCAAATATTTGAACAGCCACGCCCACAGGAAGTCGACGCTGGCAATTTGTCATAAGAGGTGGACGATGACGAGACACAATTGCCAGGAAGTGAGGAGGAGGATCATGGTGCGCAAGTGGAAGAGGAGGAGGTGGTGGATGATCTAGTAACTGACCCAATGTGACCGGAGGACATGCAGAGCGAGGCCAGCAGCACACAGGGGGAGGGAGGCAGGGTACCCCAACTGGCAGGAAGAAGCAGTGTGGTGGCCGCACAAAGAAGGCAGGCAACAGTTCCCCGTAACAGCAACACGAAGGACGTTGCCAGTACAACCTGTAGGTCTTCCAGAGTCTGGAATTTTTTTAAAGACTCTGCTGATAAACCCAAAAAGGCTATTTGAACCACCTGCCATGCCAGCATCAGCAGGGGTGACAAAACTACCAGCCTGACCACCACCAGCATGATCAGGCACATGGTGTAACATCCCTGGCGGCGTGCTTGCATAATGCACCACCTCCCACTATGCAAGACCGCAATCTTACCTGTCAGTCCAGCCTGCACATCTTGTTCCAGTTCATGCTGTGTGCATTTCTATTGACTGACTGCTTAGGGCGGCGGCCCGGTTACTTCCTGATTCTTATTGCTGCTGTGGGCGCACCCCTAATGTGTCTCCAGCCTATTGCTGTGAGTCACTGGATATTTAAACCCCCTCCACACAGTAGGAGGTGCCTGAGAAACACTATCATTCAGTGTTCTCCTTGACTCTGAAGTTGCCAGGTCCAGTTCTGTGTCTTCTTGTCTGTTTCCGCCATCTCTGGGGGCTGCATACCCAGACCTGTTATCTGTGACTTCTTGTCCGTCATCTCTGGGGGCTGTATACCGAGGCTCGTTCTTGTATCTCTTTGCAGTAGCAGTTCCTGTCTGAACTGTATCCTAGCCTGTTACCTGTTTTACTCTATGTCTGTACCTTCCCTTTTCCTGCAGTATCTGAACCTGCACCTAACTCCTACTTGCCTCTGTACTTCTGTTTGTGAGTTTTGTGTCCACTCGCTACTTCATAGTAAGTAACTTGTGTGTATCTGGTTCTGCTTGTCCCTTTTCCCTTCCTTTGTATTTTCCAGTCTGTTCCATGTGAACAGAGCCCTGTCCTCTCTGCTTTGTCCACCGCACCTGCGGTTTCGCTCCACTCTGTCTTGCCCACTGCTCCGGCGGTTTCTCTCTGCTCTGACTTGCCCACCGCTCTTGCGGCTTCCCTCTGCTCTGCCTTGCTCACTGCACCAGCGGTTTCTCTCTGCTCTGACTTGCCCACCGCTCCGGCGGCTTCTCTCTGCTCTGACTTGCCCACCGCTCTGACGGTTCCGCTCTGCTCTGCCTTGTCCACCGCACCTGCGGTTTCTCTCTGCTCTGCCTTGTCCACCGCTCCGGCGGCTTCTCTCTGCTCTGCCTTGCCCACCGCTCCGGCGGTTCCGCTCTGCTCTGCCTTGCCCACCGCACCTGCGGTTTTTGCTCTGCTCTGCCTTGCCCACCGCACCTGCGGTTTTCGCTCCGCTCTGCTTGCTCACCGCACCAGCAGTTCCTCTCTGCTCTGCCTTGTCCTTCACTCCGGCGGTTTCACTTTACTCTGCTTGTCTACCGCATCTGCAGCTCTGTACCTGTCTCCCAGTCTGTACTGGACCCTATCCAGCCTGCGCTCCAACCTGCTAGTACCTCCCGGTCTGCACTCCAGCCGTGCTTTCCAGTATCTCCCTGTCTGCATACCAGCCGTGCTTGTCAGTGCCCACCTGTCTGCATACCAGCCATGCTTGCCAGTGCCCACCTGTCTGCATACCAGCCGTGCTAGCCAGTGCCCACCTGTCTGCTTACCAGCCGTACTCGCCAGTACCCACCTGTCTGCATACCAGCCGTACTCGCCAGTACCCACCTGCCTGTATGCCAGTCTAACCTGCCTGTTGCATTCCCCGGTGTGGGTCAACAACTGTGACCGGGGTCTGACCTGGAGTCGCACCTGGTCCCTCTGCTCGGTTCCTCCTTGGTCCACTGAGTCGACTAAGCCGCCGTGCGACCTTGGTCATATGGGGTTGATACTTAGTTACGCCCCTCCAGGCACTCCTCGGTTCATGGTACAGTGGGATCACTAACCATGCTCACGCCAGTCAGTCCGGGCGTGAGCGTAACACATGGCAGCAAAGCACCCGACTTTGTGGGGCGAACCCCAGGGTCCAGGACCAGTGTCAGCGGGTGTCACCACTGCTTCTTCCGCTGTTGTGCGTGCAATAGAACCCCCTGTTGTGTGTACAAGGCAATCCCCTGTCCATACTGCATGCAAAGATGCCCCCTCCTCTCAGTCTTCACTTGTTATGGCAGTTTCTCAAGAAACAGCATCAACGTCCACGTCCCACCGCAGCGTTCAATTGTCCATATCCCAGACCTTTGAACGAAAGCGGAAATTTGCCGCCAACGCCCCACAGGCCACAGTCCTAAATTCGCACATTTCACGACTGCTTGGAAATGCTGCCTTTTAGGCTGGTGGAGACGGAATCCTTCCGCAACCTTTTGGTGGTGGCCATCCCTCGGTACTCGGTCCCCAGCCGACACTATTTTGCCCGGTGTGCCATCCCCGCACTACACAAGCACATGTCCCAAAACATCTGCCGTGCCCTCAACAACGCAGTTACTGGGGAGAGTCCACCTGACAACGGACACGTGGACAAGTGCTTGTGGCCAGGGACGGTACATCTCCCTGATGGCACACTGGGTAGACATAGTGGAAGCCGGGACCCAGCCGGACCTTGGGACGGAACACATCCTCCCCACACCGAGGATTGCGGCCCCTATGTCAGTCAGAGTTGCCCCCACAGTGTACAGCTCTTGCACATCATTCTCCTCCCCCTCCTTATGTTCAGCCTCCATCTCAGATATCACCACATCAGTTACAAGCTGGAAGCACTGCAGTACTGCCTCCGCCAAGCGCCAACAGGCTGTGCTGAAACTCATAAGCTTAGGTGAGAAACCTCACACTGCTTGTGAGTTGTGGACAGCTGTGAAAGAGCAGGCAGATCTGTGGCTGAGACCGCTGAACCTACCTCCAGGCATGATCGTGTGTGACAATGGCCGTAACCTGGTGGCGGCTCTGAGGTGAGGAGAGATCACACACGTACCATGCCTGGCTCATGTGCTTAACCTTGTGGTTCAGCGGTTTCTTAAATCGTACCCCGAGTTGCCAAGATCTGCTCGTCAAAGTACGCCGCCTGTCAGCTCATTTTCGCAAGTCAGCTACAGCTTCTGCCGCCCTTGCTGTGTTGCAGCAGTGTTTGGAGCTTCCGTCACACCGATTGGTGTGTGATGTCCTCACACATTGGAACTCTAACCTCCACATGTTGCAAAGGATTTGTGAGCAGAAGAGAGCAGTTGTGGATTACCAGCTGCAACAAGGCCGTTGATATTCAGGTCAGACTCCACACATAAGACCTCAGGAGTGGACCTGGATGTCTGACATATGTACCATCTTAATACACCATACTCATTGAGTACTACACTTCCCCGCCGAGTTTAAGAAGTGACACACATATCCTTCATAAAAATATACATTTTATTATAGAATTTAAAAACAATAAAATAGAAAAGGAGACTAAAATGAACACAGGGGCATAATCATATATTCAATCTATATGAACAATAACAGACCTAATGACTTCATATTCCAGAGAAAATCTTCTCATAATCAAGCTTTCAGAACATTATTATCATAAACATGGATATATATATTGTTCCAAAAAGCTTCCAAAATCACTAGATACAATTATGAATACAAGAATCTTTGAGCTACAAAGTACCATACAAGGGTATATATATATCTATATTTTCTTTCTCCAATAATCATAACAATTAAGGACTTTCCTCCTATTTATGAAAATTACTGTGCACATATAAGTCAAAATAAATGATTAGTTATTAGTGCAACCATTTCTCCCGATATAATAAATACATAATATACAACCATATCTGTTTAAAGAGGAAGTCTCTCCCTATGTTTAAACATTATTACATGCATTGGAAGGATAAATACCACCCTGTTGCAAGGTACATAGTGCAAAAATCTGCATCTCATGCCTATTCAGGAGGAGATTCCTCTCCATGCATACAACTCTGTTCAAACCTTTAATATTATAATACAGATAGCTAAACACCACATTAGTACACATATACGTTATTTTAGACACTGAATCAAAGGTCAAAATAATTATTTACCTATAATATAGATGATTAATATGAATTGGCTCCACTGTGTAGCCCCGACATGCACGTTTTGCCCTGCTTGCTTCTTCCGGGGGCGTGTCTATTTGGGGGGGTGTGCGTTTAAATACCCGGGCCAACCAATAGGGTCAAACCACTGAATATAGCATCAGCCGCTTTGATATGTCACAGCGCATGCGCCTGCTGAGCCGGCTGCATCATCAATGAGACCTTAGCAATTGTGGTCAGCGCCGAGAGCATCCACCTCCCGTCACAATAGACAGCGAGGAGGTATGTCCCGGGCATTATTGACCGCAATGTCAAGTCTCCATGAGCCCGCAGCCTTCTCATGCGCATATCTCAAAACGGACTTCTATTAAGAGGACAATCTCATCCTTGCCTCTCATTATTATACCGATAGATTACAATCAAGAACTTGCCCTAATTAAGTTAATATGATGAAAATTGTTTATATAAAACAAAAAAATATGTATAAATGAATAAATTAATATAATGTAATCCTATCTGTGCCACATAAAAAAACCTCACTATAATCATGAATTAACAATTAACATATATCTTGTGATATAAGGCGTGCAATCACAATAGTGATAAAAACTATCAGGTAAAGCAGATTAACTGTGAATAAAATTAGTTCTAAGACACTAATATATGGATATTGAAAGCATAATATATATATATATATAAATATAAAAATCCATGAAAACTCATATTTATATAAAAAAACAATAAATCATGTGAAAATGAAAACTGTGATAAGTACTAAAATAGCAGGTGTGCCAATAAATGAATATGATAATTCATATACGTGTTGTTTGCAAAAAACACAACCAATGAAGTGAGGCTAAAAGCAGTGAAAATAACAAGATGCAGATGTGTATGTGGTGAGTGCTTTAAAATCCTATAACCCCATATAGACAATTTAATGAAATATGTATAATATGAGACATAATGTGAAATACACCCAAAAATATGACATAAAAGTGATAATTGAAAGGAAAAAATGTGAAGTGTGACAGAAATATGTTGAAATTAATTATTTTTGTAAATAAAAATGCAGATGTGACAATAAATAAAAGTGATGATGCTTGTGCGTGTAGATTGCAAAAAAAAAAAAAAAAGTATATATCACATGTATACATTATAATATGGACAGCAGCATCGATATAATAATAATAAATATAGAGAATAATTGTATAGCAGAGCGTTCCAAAGTCCATTGTTGAAGAGAGCTTTATCCCCCAGGTTTCACCATTTCAAACACCGAATAGGAATGACGATAAAGAGACAATAATTCCTTAAACAAAGGAAAGAAAAATTAAAAACATATAAAAACCGTATACAAAATAACAAACACCTTAAATCCAACAATAACCACAATCATGAACCTAAATACAAAAATGGCTTCTCATTATTAGATACATATATATCTGAACACATCCCAAGGGATCTCAACCAAATCAGAAACGAAGAAACATGAAGGAGAGAGAAACAAGTAGATCAGAGAAAAGCCCCAAAGCCAAAACTTTCATTGAGGTCCTGTGGAGTGAGAGCTCCCAATCTGTATATCCATTTGCTTTCTCGCCTGGCCAAACTTTTTCCAATATCCCCTCCTCTGAAACCCATTGTCAGCATATCAATCCCCTTAATTTGTAGTAAATTGGGATTACAATTGTGATATTTCTTAAAATGCCTTGGTATGGTTTTCAGAGAAGACACATCCATGATTTTCCTGGCCTTTTCGATGTCCAAACAATGTTCACGAGTCCTAATTTTTAATTCTCTACTAGTGAGTCCTATATAAATCTTATTACATGGGCACTCGGCCTGATAAATAACCCCCTGCGTGGAGCATGTAATATGGTATCTGATGTCATATACTCGTGTACCATCATGATTTTTGAAATTTTTAGTTTTTATCAAATTAGCGCAAGCCTTACAAAGCCCACAAGGGAAAAAGCCAGGGTTATCATGGATGTCTTTGTGGCCAGTGCGAGGGTCAAAATGGCTGTGTACCAAGATATCACCTAAATTCCGTGACCGTTTGGCAACAATGGATGGGTTGGTTGTCAAGATTTCTCTTAGTACTGGATCTGTAAATAAGATTTTCCAGTGTTCTCTTATTATCTCCTTGAATCCATCCCATTGATCATGAAAGGTTGTTATAAAGCGTACCTGATTCTTGTCAGTATTCTGTTTACCGGTAGGTGTATTCTGATACAACAAAACCTCTCTTGACGTTGCTTTAGCTCGTTGATAACCGCGTTTAATACTTCTGTGGCTATACCCTCTCTCTTTAAAGCGTTCAGACAATTCTCTCGATTGGGATTCAAATTGGACAGTTTCAGAGCAGATTCGCTTTATCCTCAGAAATTGCCCCACAGGGATACCATCAATTGTGGGTCGAGGATGAGATGAGGTTGCATGCAGAAGAGAGTTTGTTGCAGTGGATTTGCGAAAAACAGATGTTGAAATGTAACCATCTGGATTTGTAGAAATAAGAATGTCAAGAAATTCTACTGATCTACCAAATTTATAAGTTAATCTGATATTACGATCATTATCATTCAATTGTCTCATCAAGGTTTGTAACTCATACACCGATCCCTTCCATATAAATAGGATATCTTCAATGTATCGTGTCCAATTTTGGATCTTGTTGATCCCCACAATTGAGTCATCCTGAAAGATCTCCAGCTCCCATTGACCCAAAAAAAGATTTGCATACGAGGGGGCACAAGAAGCCCCCATCGCGGTTCCCTGCAACTGCAAAAAAATTTTTTTGTTAAACGTAAATACATTATGGGTCAATGCAAACTCCAACAGATTTAGAATCAATTTGGCCATTGGTTGTTCAATATTACTGGATTGTAGAAACCATTTGACTGCACTCAGCCCGTCAGTATGTTTAATCTATGTATATAATGCCTCTATATCTGCTGTTACCAACATCATATTTTCAGACAGAAAAATATTGTCTAAGCTTTTGAGGGCACTGGTAGAGTCTTTTATGTATGATGGCAACTCTGACACAAGTGGCTTCAGATAGTACTCCACTATTTTGCAAATAACTTCACATAGACTCTCATTCCCGGAGACTATTGGTCTCCCAGGGGGATCTGTGGCATTTTTATGGACCTTAGGAATCAAGTATAAAGTTGCCACTTTTGGATGTAGGTTTTTATACAATTCCAATAATCTCTTAGGAATGACGTGGTCCTCAAAGGCTTCTGCTAGAATATTAATGAGGTCAGCATGAAATTTGGATGTGGGGTTATAAGTTAGTTGTTTACAACAACCAGGTTCATCCAATAATTTTTTGGCTTGATTTAAATACATTGTGTTTGGCCAAACAACAATGTTGCCCCCTTTATCAGCCATTTTGAAGACCACGTCATTCCATTGTTCCAATTCTTCCAATGTCTCCCTCTCCTTCAAATTTAGATTCGATCTTCCTCTAGCTTTTTTAGCTGCTAATTCTTCTATGTCTCTAGAGACCATTTTTGTGAATATGTCAACTGCCGGTACCAATGTTAAGGCTGGAAATTTTTTGTTAAAACCCACCAGATGGGAGGGAAAAGTACTTACATCTGGATTATTTTCTTCCGCCAATGATTCTAACACTTCCAAGGCCTCTTTTTCTTCTCGAGATGGAAATAACTCATGTATATCAGGTTGAAAATTATATTGAACAAAAGATCATCCCTAGGGGCCTAAGAATTCAAACATATTAAACCTTTGACTTGGAAGATGAGATTTTGGTGCAGAGATGGATTCAAGCGGCTAACACATGTTCACTAGAATTCATTAAGATAATTATTGAGAAAAATACAACCACAATAAAAAAGGTTGAAGATGAGATTCACAGTTAATCTGCTTTACCTGATAGTTTTTATCACTATTGTGATTGCACGCCTTATATCACAAGATATATGTTAATTGTTAATTCATGATTATAGTGAGGTTTTTTTATATGGCACAGATAGGATTAGATTATATTGATTTATTCATTTATACATATTTTTTTGTTTTATATAAACAATTTTCATCATATTAACTTAATTAGGGCAAGTTCTTGATTGTAATCTATCGGTATAATAATGAGAGTGTAGTGCCGGCGTCCCTGCCCTCTGCTAGGCAGGGACGCTGTTCCCCTCACCGCTCTGCTCCGTGCCCGGCGTCCCTCTCCCGCTCTGCTGGCAGCGCGCGCTCCTTCCCGGCCACTGTGCTTAGGGCGCGCGCGCCCTCCCTCCCTCTTAAAGGGGCCGCGCGCGCCGTCCTAAGGAGTCCCCGGCCAATGGCCGGAGGACTTTACCATATATAAGGCACCTCCTCCAAAATGGAGGTGCCCGAGCAATGTTGTTTGCACCTGTGTCTCACCTGTGCTTCAGCCCTCAGGTCCCATTGCCAGTTACCTGCCAGTTACCTGCCAGATTCCTGCCTGATTACTTGCTACCTGCCTGCTAGTCTGAGGTCCGACGGTCTGCCTTCCAACTCCTGTCAGTCTGTCTATGGACCAGCTTGCCCGCTCACCTGGGAGCGCACATCTGCTACCTGCCTGCTAGCCTACCTGGAGGCTCCGCCATCACGTGCTGTGACCACCTGCCTGTCCAGTGACTCCTGCCCGCTCACCTGGGAGCGCTCATCTGCTACCAGTCTGCTTGCCTACCCGGAGGCTCTGCCGTCACGTGCTGTGACCACCCGCCTGTCCAGAGACTTCTGCCCTCTCACCTGGGAGCGCTCATCTGTCGCCTGTCCGCTGGTCTTCCTGGAGGCTCCGCCGTCACATGCTGTGACCACCCGTTCATCCAGAGACTCTCGCCTGCTCACCTGGGAGCTCACGTCTATCTTCAGCCGCCACAGGTCGTACCAACCCTATACCTAGAGACTGCCCCGGTCACTTGCCGTGACCTCCAGCCCGTTCACTCAGAGACTGTCCCGTTCACTCAGAGACTGTCCCGTTCACCTGCTGAGACTTCCAGCCCGTCTTCCCTGGTCGCCACCCGCTCCTTTACAAGGCCCGCCCCCTTGTATAGTAGCTCAGAGGTTCCGCCTCCCAGACCCGTTACAGTTTGCTCGGGCCATGGAACCCGGTGGCACCCAAGCTCTCTCGCTTTCGGACCTACGTCATGAACTGTCCCGTCAGAGGTCCCAACAGGAGTCCATCCTGAGTCATCTGCGGAATGTCAACTCTTTCCTGGACACTCTGACTGCTCCACCAGCAACCACCGCTAGTGTCATGACTCGCAGCCCGGCAGCGCCGCTGCCCACCAATACCATGGCATCCTGCCCCGAACCCCGGCTTTCTACACCTCCACGCTTCGGAGGCGACCCCGCTCAAGCTAGGGGCTTCATAAACCAGTGCACCCTGCACTTTGAACTATTGTCCCTCCAGTTTAACTCCGACCGGGCCAAAATTGCCTTCATCATGTCCCATCTCACCGGGGAGGCCCTGGCCTGGCTAAATCCTCTATGGGAGAGAGGAGACCCCCTGGTGTCCGACTTGCCTGCCTTTCTCTCGGCTTTCCGGAAAGTCTTCGACGAACCCGGACGGAAGACCTCATCCGCATCATCGTTGCTACGCCTCCGTCAGGAGAGTCTCACCGTGGGCCAATATGCCATACGGTTCCGTACCCTTGCCTCGGAGCTGGCCTGGGATAACGACGCTCTGGTTTCCGTCTTCTGGGAGGGTCTGTCCGGCCGTATTAAAGATGAACTTGCCGGTCGGGACATTCCTACCACTCTCGATGACTTAATAACTCTTGCCACCCGGATTGACCTACGGTTCCAGGAGCGTGCCAGAGAGGTCACCCGTGAGAGGAGGTTACCACGTCTAGCTCCTACTTTTCAGAAACCCGTCACTCCTTCTGTCTCTAACCAGGTACACCCTCCTGAGCCTATGCAGGTCGACCAGACCAAGATGGTCAAGACCCGTCAGGACTTACGCCGTGCCCAGGGGACCTGCTTCTACTGTGGCAGTAAGGAGCACCGGATCCGTGCCTGCCCGGAGAGGTCGGGAAACGCCTTTGTCTAGGTTCGCTCAGAGAGGTCTACCTAGACAAGAATAAATCCTCTCCATCCCTGCTGTTGTCAGTTTCAATCGTCTACGGGGAGAACCGTTATTTCGAACTAGCCCAACTGGACTCTGGAGCAGCCGGGAATCTTATTTCACAGTCCCTGGTAGAGAAATACCGCATCCCCACCAAACCTCTGGCTGTACCCTTGTCTGTTGCTGCCGTGGATGGGGGGCTCTTACCACGCCCCATCCAACTCATCACCGAATCCATTACTCTGCAGGTGGGAATGCTGCATTCTGAAAGTATCTCCTTCCATGTTCTGCCTAGACTCTCTCACGCCCTCTTGCTAGGCCTACCTTGGCTCCAGAAACATGCACCCGTTCTTGACTGGCAGACCGGAGAAGTCCTTCGCTGGGGACAGGGCTGCCATAAGACCTGTCTGGTTCCCGTTCATCCCGTCCGTCCTTCTCCTACCCCAGCTAATCTACCTGGACTTCCGATTCCTTATTGGTCTTATGCTGATGTCTTTAATAAAAAGGAGGCAGAGACACTACCCCCTCATAGACCATACGACTGCCCTATCGACCTGTTACCTGGTACTTCTCCTCCCCGTGGGCGTATTTATCCATTATCCGCTGCTGAGACCCGGTCGATGTCCGAATATATTGAGGAGAATCTGGCCAGGGGATTCATCCGGAAATCTACCTCCCCGGCGGGAGCAGGCTTCTTTTTCGTCAAAAAGAAGGACGGCTCTCTCCATCCCTGTATAGACTATAGAGGCCTTAACCAGATCACGGTGAAGAATAAGTACCCCCTTCCGCTCATTCCGGAGTTATTTGATCGTCTGAGGGGGGCTAGAATCTTCACCAAACTGGACCTCCGTGGGGCGTACAACCTGGTTCGTATCCGTCAGGGGGATGAATGGAAGACGGCATTCAACACCTGGGACGGCCACTATGAATATCTGGTAATGCCCTTTGGCCTCTGTAACGCTCCTGCCGTCTTTCAAGAGTTGGTCAATGACATCTTCCGGGACCTTCTCTACTCCTGTGTAGTGGTGTACCTGGACGACATCTTGGTCTTCTCTCCGGATCTCCAAACTCACCGGAGGGATGTTCGTCAGGTCCTGCTCAGGCTCAGGCAGAACCATCTCTACGCTAAATATGAGAAGTGCCTCTTTGAGCAGACCTCGCTTCTGTTTCTGGGCTACATTATCTCTCAGACCGGCCTACAAATGGATCCTGAGAAACTGTCTGCCATCGAGAAATGGCCCCGACCAGAGGGGTTGAAGGCTATTCAACGGTTCCTGGGCTTCGCCAACTATTACCGCCTCTTCATCCCGCACTTCTCTTCCCGGACTGCCCCAATTTCCGCGCTCACCCATAAGGGTACTAATCCCAAAGAGTGGCCGCCCGAAGCAGAGGAGGCCTTTCTTTCCCTAAAACAGGCCTTCTCTTCCGCCCCGGTGCTGCATCGCCCGGACGGCAACAAGCAGTTCTTCCTGGAAGTTGACGCCTCCTCCTCTGGAGCCGGAGCGGTACTTACTCAAAAATCATCTTCCGGGAGAATGGTAACTTGTGGCTTCTTCTCCAAACTCTTCTCCTCTTCTGAGCGCAACTATTCCATAGGAGACCGAGAGTTATTGGCCATCAAGCTGGCGTTGGAGGAGTGGCGTTACCTACTCGAGGGGGCTCTTCACCCGGTAATAATTTACACTGACCACAAGAACTTGGCTTACCTCCAGCATGCCCAGAGACTTAACCCGCGCCAAGCCCGGTGGTCCTTGTTTTTTGCTCGCTTTGATTTTGTTCTTCATTTTCGCCCGGCTGACAAAAACGTCAAAGCAGACGCCTTGTCCCGATCCTTTCTGGTGTCCGATCTCGAGGAAGAACCTAAACATATCATCGATCCCGCCAGAGTAATGCGGGTGGCTCCCGTGAGTCTAAATCGTCTCCCTCCCGGTAAGACGTTTGTTTCAGTACCTGATCGGGAGAAGATCCTACACTGGGGCCATTCGTCTAAACTAGCTGGCCACGCCGGTCAGAAAAAGACCCTCCAGCTTATTGCCCGGCACTATTGGTGGCCTACCCTGCACAAGGACACAATAGACTTTGTTTCTGCCTGTGTGTCCTGCGCCCGCAACAAAGTCCCGAGACATCTGCCAGCCGGACGCCTCCTTCCGCTTCCTGTACCTGCTGCCCCCTGGCAGCATATAGCAATGGACTTTATAACTGATCTCCCCGTCTCTGCCGGTTGTACGGTCATTTGGGTGGTCGCTGACCGCTTTTCCAAGATGGCTCACTTCATTCCCCTGCCAGGCCTTCCGTCTGCACCCGAGCTGGCTAAAGACTTTATCCGCCACATCTTCCGTCTTCATGGCCTGCCCCTCCACATCGTGTCGGATCGTGGGGTACAGTTCACCTCACGTTTCTGGAGAGCCACTTGTAAACTACTAGACGTCACCCTGGACTTCTCTTCCGCTTACCACCCACAGTCCAATGGTCAAGTGGAGCGGATCAATCAGAACCTGACCAGTTACCTCCGGCACTTCGTTAATGCTCACCATTCTGACTGGGTGGATCTCCTACCATGGGCCGAGTTCTCTTATAATAATCACGAGAGCGAATCCTCCTCCAAATCCCCGTTTTTTGTAGTCTTTGGTCAGCATCCTCGGATTCCTTTTCCTGTCTCCACCTCTGTGGACAACCCGGCTGCGGAATCTCTCGTTAGCAAATTTTCCTCCATATGGGAGAGTACCCGGTCCGCACTCCTTCTGTCATCCGAGCGTATGAAAAGACACGCTGACAAAAAACGCCTGGATCCTCCACAATTTCGTCCAGGAGATAAAGTCTGGCTCTCATCTAAATATGTTCGACTTAAGATACCTTCTTACAAGTTAGGTCCTCGGTTCATCGGTCCTCTGGAGGTCATCAGTCAGATCAACCCGGTGGCCTATAAATTGAAACTCCCGGCCAACTTACGGATCCCTAACTCCTTCCATGTATCTCTCCTCAAACCCGTGGTGCTTAACTCTTTTTCCAAGTCTACAGGTACGCCTCCTGCTCCGGTTTCTGCTGAGGACGAGTTTGAGGTAGAGAACATTCTTGCCACCAAAAGGGTAAGAGGAAAGACCTTTTTTTTGGTAGATTGGAAGGGGTTTGGTCCTGAGGAGAGAACGTGGGAGCCCCGGGAGAACATCCATGCCCCTCTCATCCTAGCTAAATTTCTATCTGGCCTAAAAAAGGGGGGGCCTAAAGGGGGGGGTACTGTAGTGCCGGCGTCCCTGCCCTCTGCTAGGCAGGGACGCTGTTCCCCTCACCGCTCTGCTCCGTGCCCGGCGTCCCTCTCCCGCTCTGCTGGCAGCGCGCGCTCCTTCCCGGCCACTGTGCTTAGGGCGCGCGCGCGCGCCCTCCCTCCCTCTTAAAGGGGCCACGCGCGCCGTCCTAAGGAGTCCCCGGCCAATGGCCGGAGGACTTTACCATATATAAGGCACCTCCTCCAAAATGGAGGTGCCCGAGCAATGTTGTTTGCACCTGTGTCTCACCTGTGCTTCAGCCCTCAGGTCCCATTGCCAGTTACCTGCCAGTTACCTGCCAGATTCCTGCCTGATTACTTGCTACCTGCCTGCTAGTCTGAGGTCCGACGGTCTGCCTTCCAACTCCTGTCAGTCTGTCTATGGACCAGCTTGCCCGCTCACCTGGGAGCGCACATCTGCTACCTGCCTGCTAGCCTACCTGGAGGCTCTGCTGTCACGTGCTGTGACCACCTGCCTGTCCAGTGACTCCTGCCCGCTCACCTGGGAGCGCTCATCTGCTACCAGTCTGCTTGCCTACCCGGAGGCTCTGCCGTCACGTGCTGTGACCACCCGCCTGTCCAGAGACTTCTGCCCTCTCACCTGGGAGCGCTCATCTGTCGCCTGTTCGCTGGTCTTCCTGGAGGCTCCGCCGTCACATGCTGTGACCACCCGTTCATCCAGAGACTCTCGCCTGCTCACCTGGGAGCTCACGTCTATCTTCAGCCGCCACAGGTCGTACCAACCCTATACCTAGAGACTGCCCCGGTCACTTGCCGTGACCTCCAGCCCGTTCACTCAGAGACTGTCCCGTTCACTCAGAGACTGTCCCGTTCACCTGCTGAGACTTCCAGCCCGTCTTCCCTGGTCGCCACCCGCTCCTTTACAAGGCCCGCCCCCTTGTATAGTAGCTCAGAGGTTCCGCCTCCCAGACCCGTTACAGAGAGGCAAGGATGAGAATGTCCTCTTAATAGAAGTCCGTTTTGAGATATGCGCATGAGCAGGCTGCGGGCTCATGGAGACTTGACATTGCGGTCAATAATGCCCGGGACATACCTCCTCGCTGTCTATTGTGACGGGAGGTGGATGCTCTCGGCGCTGATCGCAGTTGCTAAGATCTCATTGATGATGCAGCTGGCTCAGCAGGCGCATGCGCTGTGACATATCAAAGCGGCTGATGCTACATTCAGTGGTTTGACCCTATTGGTTGGCCCAGGTATTTAAACGCACACACCCCCCCAAAAAGACACGCCCCCGGAAGAAGCAAGCAGGGCAAAACGTGCATGTCGGGGCTACACAGTGGAGCCAATTCATATTAATCATCTATATTATAGGTAAATAATAATTTTGACCTTTGATTCAGTGTCAAAAATAACGTATATGTATACTAATGTGGTGTTTAGCTATCTGTATTATAATATTAAAGGTTTGAACAGAGTTGTATGCATGGAGAGGAATCTCCTCCTGAATAGGCATGAGATGCAGATTTTTGCACTATACCTTGCAACAGGGTGGTATTTATCCTTCCAATGCATGTAATATTGTTTAAACATAGGGAGAGACTTCCTTTTTAAACAGATATGGTTGTATATTATGTATTTTTCATATCTGGAGAAATGGTTGCACTAATGACTAATCATTTATTTTGACTTATATGTGCACAGTAATTTTCATAAATAGGAGGAAAGTCCTTAATTGTTATGATTATTGGAGAAAGAAAATATAGATATATATATACCCTTGTATGGTACTTTGTAGCTCAAAGATTCTTGTATTCATAATTGTATCTAGTGATTTTGGAAGCTTTTTGGAACAATATATATATCCATGTTTATGATAATAATGTTCTGAAAGCTTGATTATGAGAAGATTTTCTCTGGAATATGAAGTCATTAGGTCTGTTATTGTTCATATAGATTGAATATATGATTATGCCCCGTGTTCATTTTAGTCTCCTTTTCTGTTTTATTGTTTTTAAATTCTATAATAAAATGTATTTTTTTATGAAGGATATGTGTGTCACTTCTTAAACTCGGAGGGGAAGTCTAGTACCCAATGAGTATAGTGTATTAATATAATTTGGAAGTGCTAAATGATACAGTTTGGACGTCTTTTTGATAATAAAATATGTACGATCTTGACAAACTTTGAGGAGTCCACCAAGATGGTGAGTGGGGATGACGACATCATTACCGTCAGCATTCCACTTGTCTGTCTTTTGCAACACTCTCTGCAGAGAATTAAAGAGGAGGCATTGCAGCCAGAGTATGATGAGATAGATCAAGAAGCCGTAGCGGTCGATTACACACAGCCCAGCCTCATCTCATCCCAATGTGCATTGGGGGACAATGAGGGAGAGAAAGGAGGAGGAGGAGGAAGAACAGGAGCTTGTATCATGCGCTGTAGACGGTAGTACCTGTACTACTCTCATACTGTCGGTTCAGTGTGGGTTGCCTGAGGACAGGGGGGACCAGGAGGAGGAGGAGGAGGAGGAGAGCATGGTCAGTTGTCATCTTGGTGAGGACACGGAAGTCTTGCCCGTTACCAGTCTGGCACGCATGGCTGACTTTATGTTACGCTGCCTTAACCGTGACCCTCGCGTTGTCAAAATGTTGGGTGACAGTCATTACTGGTTGGTGACACTTTTAGACCCCCGCTACAAGGAGAACTTTCACTCTCTTATTCCTGAAGTGGAGAGGTCTACAAAAAATGGGGCAGTACCAGAAGGCCTTTGCTGCAGAACTAATAAAAAAATTCCCATCTGAACACGCTAGCGGCAGAGGTCACAGTTCGTTGCCCAACCAAGGCGTACATGCGAGAGAGACGCAACTCCAATCCAGCAGAGGCAGGGGAACACTGTCAGCGTTCTGGGACAGTTTTCTCAGACCCTCCCTTCGGACAGACCCTGAGGCGCGGTGTACTCTCACAAGGAGTGGAAAGTTTCAAAAGATGGTGAGGGAGTACCTTGCCGACCATACCAGCGTCCTCCGTGATTCCTCTGTGCCTTTTAATTATTGGGTATCCAAGCTGGACACTTGGAATGAACTTGCTCTGTACGCCTTGGAGGTCCTGGCCTGCCCTGCCGCTAGCGTGTTATCGGAGCGTGTTTTTAGTGCCGCTGGGGGAATTATAACTGATAAGCGCACTCGCCTGTCAACTGACAATGCTGACAAGCTGACCCTTATCAAAATGAACAAGGGCTGGATTGGGCAAGACTTCTCATCACCACCAAATGACAGCAGAGTAACATAAAGTCAAATCCACTGTGTTATTTTGGGAGGTGTATTCACATGCACCGCTTCACACCCACACATGGGTATACGCTTCCTCATTTCGGCTGTTTTATGTTCTTCTCCTTATCCTCAGCCTCCGCCACCACTATACCACCAGGGTGACCGTGGTCCATGTTGCCATTATTGAAAGTTCCTCCGTACTTATTTTTGTCAGCTTTTGCTTGGAAGGCATTAGCAAAGACTGTGGGAGACCCACTCCCCAATAATGGGAATAATATTTTTAAGATGCTGTACTGTATGGCTCTTGTAAGGGGCATTAAAACCGTCTTGTTAAGCTACTGTGACCTCCACCACTCTTCCAAGGGGCATTAAAACCATCTTGTTAAGCTACTGTGACCTCCACCACTTTTCCGAGGGGCATTAAAACTGTCTTGTTAAGCTACTGTGACCTCCACCACTCTTCCAAGGGGCATTAAAACCATCTTGTTAAGCTACTGCGACCTCCACCACTTTTCCAAGGGGCATAAAAACCGTCTTGTTAAGCTACTGTGACCTCCACGTCTCTTTCGAGGGGCATTAAAACCTTCTTGTTAAGCTACTGGGACCTCCACGTCTCTTCCAAGGGGCATTTAAACCGTCTTGTTAAGCTGCTGCGACCTCCACCACTTTTCCAAGGGGCATTCAAACCGTCTTGTTAAGCTACTGCGACCTCCACCACTTTTCCGAGGGGCATTAAAACCGTCTTGTTAAGCTACTGTGACCTCCACGTCTCTTCCAAGGGGCATTCAAACAGTCTTGTTATGCTACTGCGACCTCCACCACTTTTCCAAGGGGCATTAAAGCCGTCTTGCTAAGCTACTGCGACCTCCACCACTTTTCCAAGGTGCATTAAAATCATCTTGTTAAGCTACTGGGACCTCCACGTCTCTTCTGAGGGGCATTAAAAGCGTCTTGTTAAACCACTCTGAACTCCACAGCTCTTCAAAGTGGCATTGAAATTTTTTTTTAATTAACTCTAACCTCCACAACTCTTCGAACGGGCATTACATTTCCTCCTAATTTTTGGCAGCTTTTGCTTGGAAGGCATAAGCAAAGACTATGGGAGACCCACTCCCCAATAATGGGAATAATGTTTTTAAGATGCTGTTGTGACGCGAGTCACTACAGAAATAACAGTCTCAAAAGAGGAGAGAAGAGACTAATATTACTGAAAGAAATATTATATAAGTGCTACTTACTAGATAAATAGAGGGAGGTCAAACAATCCAAAGTCAAGTCCAGGAAGATGGTGCAGTACAAAGGGAGCAGACAAAAAGAGTAGTCAGATAACAGGCAAATGGTCAAAATCCAGGTAAGGGAAAATAGTCAGGCTGGGTCAGGCACAGAGCACAGAGAGATCAGTCCTACACAGGCAATACAATTGACACTGGGTGAAGGAGCTAGCATGCTTAAGTAGAAGACTAATCAAGGGAAGTGAACACAGATGATTGCAGAAACAACCCAGCAAAACCAAAACAGACTGACAGCCTCCACACAATAGTAACATGGCAGACAAGGAAAGTGTGGAGACCGTGACAGTACCCCCTCTTCAAGGGGGGCCACCGGACCCCCAGGTCTCCCAGGAAACCACTGATGAAAGGCCCGGACCAACCGATCAGCCTCCACAGAATGAGCCGGAACCCAGGACCGTTCTTCAGGTCCATACCCCTTCCAATGTACAAGATATTGAAGGGAATTCCGGACCATACGGGAATCAATGATCTTTTGTACCTCATATTCTAAGCTTCCCTCAATAGACACCGGAGGAGGTGAGGGCGAGGGAGACAGAACAGGGGGAATAAACTCCTTCAACAAAGACTTGTGGAACACATTAGGAATACGGAAAGACTGAGGGAGTCGTAATCAGAAGGAAACCGAATTGACCACCTCCAGAATCTCATATGGACCAATGAATCTAGGACCCAACTTCAGCGAGGGTATCTTCAATCTAATATTTTTAGAGGATAACCATACTTTATCCCCCACCTTGAAGGCGGCACCTGACGAGCGTTTCCTATCGGTCTTTTGTTTCTGCCGATGCTGAGCCACCCCAATATTCTTTTTAACCTCCCTCCATACATCCCCCAACTCTTGAATGGTTACATCTACCCCAGGACACCCAGAACTTATCCTGGAGAACTCACCAAAATGAGGATGAAACCCATAATTACAGAAAAATGGCGAGGTTCCTGTGGACTGATTAACCCGACTGTTAAAAGCAAACTCAGCCAGAGGAAGAAAGGAGGACCAATTCTCCTGCTGATCAGCGACAAAACATCTTAAAATTTGTTCCAAAGACTGATTTGTCCTTTCGGTCTGACCGTTAGTTTCAGGATGATAAGCAGAGGAAAAGGAGAAATCAATCCCCAACCTTCTGCAGAAAGCCCTCCAAAATCTAGAGATGAATTGTACTCCCCTATCAGATACAATTGTAGCATCGGCGTCTCTGCCCCGTTCTAGGCAGAGACGCCGTCCCTCTCACCTCCCCGCTCCTGGCGCGGCGTCCTCCAGCGCTTCTCTCCCCGCTGCTTCCGGCACGCGCTCCTTCCCCGGCAGTGTGCTTAGGGCGCGCGCGCGCGCGCTCCCCCTCTCTTAAAGGGACCGCGCGCGCCGTCCTAAGGAGTCCCCGGCCAATTGCCGGAGGACCTCCCATATAAAAGGCACCTCCTCCAAATTGGAGGTGCCCGAGCAATGTTGTAGCACTGTTCACTACTCTGCTTCAGCCCTCAGGTCCCGTTGCCAGTTACCTGCCAGATACCTGCCAGATTCCTGCCAGTCTGCTGTCTAATTCCTGCCTGATATCCTGCTACCTGCCTGCTAGCCTGAGGTCCGACGGTCTGCCTTCCAACTTCTGTCAGTCTGTCTAAGGACCAGCTTGCCCGCTCACCTGGGAGCGCACATCTTCTACCTGCCTGCTTGCCTGAGGTCCGACGGTCTGCCTTCCAACTCCTGTCAGTCTGTCTAAGGACCAGCTTGCCCGCTCACCTGGGAGCACTCATCTGCTGCCTGTCTGCTAGCCTACCAGGAGGCTCTGCCGTCACGTGCTGTGACCACCCGCCTGTCCAGAGACTCCTGCCCGCTCACCTGGGAGCGCTCATCTGCTGCCTGTCTGTTGGTCTTCCTGGAGGCTCCGCCGTCACATGCTGTGACCACCCGATTATCCAGAGACTCTCGCCTGCTCACCTGGGAGCTCACGTCTATCATCTGCCGCCACAGGTCGTACCAATCCTTTACCCAGAGACTGCCCCGGTCACTTGCCGTGACCTCCTGTCCGTTTATCCAGAGACTGCCCCGGTCACTTGCCGTGATCTCCTGCCCGTTCATCCAGAGACTGCCCCGGTCACTTGCCGTGACCTCCTGCCCGTTCATCCAAAGACTGCCCCGGTCACTTGCCGTGACCTCCTGTCCGTTCATTCAGAGACTGTCCCAGTCACCTGCTGTGACTGCCTGCCCCTCTACCCTGGTCGCCACCCGCTCCCTTACAAGGACCGCCCCCTTGTATAGTAGCTCAGAGGTTCCGCCTCCCAGACCCGTTACAACAATATTAAGAGGAATCCCATGCAATCGTACCACATGAGTAATAAACAGTTTGGAGAGAGTCTCTGAATTGGGTAACCCAGATAATGGAACGAAGTGAGCCTGTTTGCTGAATCGATCGACTACCACACAAATAGCCATCATCCCCTCAGACAGAGGTAAATCGGAAATGAAATCCATGGACAAATGAGTCCATGGTCTTTCTGGAATGGGCAATGTAGCCAATTCCCCAGCCGGCCGGCAGTGTTGCACTTTTGCATGTGCACAAGTTTAACAAGCAGACACAAAATCTTTAATGCCCCTACGCATAGCAGACCACCAAAAGAGTTTAACAACTGCCTTCTGGGTGGCAGTAACTCCAGGATGACCACTCAACACAGAATCATGGAATTCTTGCAAAAGGCTTAATCTGAGATACACAGGGACAAAAAACTTGCATTCAGGAATATTGGAAGGAGCCAAGGATTGAGCAGTACGGATTTCCGCTTCCAACTCAGAGGAAACCATGGCCACAACTATACCCTGAGGAAGAATGGAGGAAAGAGGCTCCGGAGGAGACACAGAATCAAGGCTACGAGACAGGGCATCCGCCCTCACGTTCTTAGACCCAGGCCTGAACGTAATAGAAAAATTAAATCTTGAAAAAAATAAAGACCATCTGGCCTGTCTAGGTGTCAACCACTTAGCAGATTCGATATACGCTAGATTCTTGTGATCTGTCACCACGGTGACCAGATGAATGGCTCCTTCCAAAAAATGCTTCCATTCTTCAAAAGCAAATTTGACAGCAAGTAACTCTCGATTACCCACATCATAGTTTCTTTCAGCAGGAGAAAATTTCTTAGAGAAAAAGGCACATGGTCGCAGATTAGTTAAAGTCTTAGACCCTTGAGACAATACAGCCCCCACCCCAACCTCGGAGGCATCTGCCTCCACAATGAACGGCCTCTGGAGGTCTGGTTGAACAAGTACAGGAGCAGACATAAAACATTTCTTCAAGTTTTCAAAAGCCCTGACTGCTTCTGACGACCAAACCTTTAGCTCCGCCTCTTTGCGAGTGAGATCCGTAAGAGGCTTGATGATCTGAGAAAAACCTTTAATAAATTTTCTGCAATAATTTGCAAACCCTAAAAAGCAATGCAAAGCCTTAAGGTCGCTGGGTTGAACCCAATCAATGATGGCCTGAACCTTTCCATGATCCATCTTAAACCCGGAGGCTGACACAATAAAGCCCAAGAATGATATTTTTTGAACAGAAAAGGTACATTTTTCAATCTTGGCAAACAAACAATTATCTCTTAACCTTTGCAGAACCAAACGGACATGTTTATAATGAATATCCAGATCAGGTGAAAAAATTTGAATGTCATCTAAATAAACCACAATAAATCTCCCAATATAGTCAGAGAGAATATCATTCATAAAATTCTGAAAGACTATGGGTGCATTTGTTAGCCCAAAAGGCATGACGAGGTTTTTAACAAGACCTTCAGAAGTTAAAAACGCAGTCTTCCAGTCATCACCCTCTTGAATACGTATCAGATTATATGCCCCTCTAAGATCCAGTTTGGAAAACCATTTGGCCCCCGAAAGCTGATTATATAGATCGGGGATAAGTGGAAGCGGATAAGTATTTTTAACAGTTATCTTGTTTAATTCTCGGAAATCGAGGCAGTGACGGAGACCTCCATCTTTTTTTTGTAACAAAAAAGAATCCGGCAGAAACCGGCGATGAGGAAGGACGAATATGACCTTTCCGTAAACTTTCGTTAATATAAGCCTTCATGGATGCCCGCTCAGGGCTAGACAAGTTAAACAAGCGAGCTTTGGGTAATTTGGCGTTAGGAATGAGATTAATAGCACAGTCATAGGGACGGTGAGGAGGTAAGATCTCAGACTCTACTTCCGAAAAAACATCTCCGAAGTCCTTCAGGTATTCCGGAAGACCCTCCAGACTAACGGAGCAAGCATGCACAAATTTAAGACATTTTTCAATAAAATGAGGGTCCCGTTTGACAATATCTTTCTGATACCAGTCAATGATCTGATTATGCATGCGCAGCCAAGGAAGACCCAACACAATCCCAGCAGGTAAATTGTCCAGGACATAACAGGAGATTAATTCTGTATGAAGTGACCCCACCTTGAGTGTGAACTCCACCGTAACTAACTGAACCAGATTTTTTAGCAACGGTGTTCTATCAATAGCCACAATTTGAATAGGGTCTTCTAGCTTAACTGTCCCTAATCCTAACTTCTGAACAAGTCCCGTTTTTGAAACAGAAGTTCAGCATTCAACAACACTTTATCGGAGGAGTAAAAGGGTACCTGTAAGTCTGGGTGACCCCCTCGACAATCACCCAGACCTAGGCGTTTCCCGACGGCTTATTCGTTGCAGGTCGTGCTGGACAATCCTTTGAGAGATGTCCAGTTTGGCCACAATACAGACAAAGTCCAAGTTCCAGACCGCGTCTCCTCTCCTTAACCCTTGAGCTGGCAGCTCCAACCTCCATAGGTTCTACCTCTGGTAAACGACCCGGGCCCGGTGGACAAAATGGAACCTCATGTTGAACCTTGCGTTTCTCCCGCATCCTCCGATCCATGCGGATAGCCTGAGTCATGGCCTCCAGCAAACAACCAGGTGGAGCATGCAGAGCCAGAGCGTCCTTTAGAGACTCCGAAAGACCCCTGAGGAATTGGCTCCTGAGAGCCACGTCATTCCAGAGAACCTCAGTAGACCACTGACGAAACTCAGAACAGTAGTCTTCCGCTGTGTGGTTCCCCTGTGTCAGGTTCATGATCCTTGTCTCTGCCACCTTGACCCTGTCAGGTTCGTCATAGATCTGTCCTAAAGCATCAAAGAAAGTGTCCACAGAAAGACGTTCAGGAGAAAAAGGGGGTAGAGAAAATGCCCAAGTCTGGGGACCCCCCCTGCAGAAGTGACATTATAATTCCCACCTGCTGTGACTCATTCCCTGATGACCAAGGATGCAAGGTAAACAATAATTTACAACTTTCTTTGAAAGTTCTGAACTGATCTTTCTCCCCCGAAAATTTGTCAGGGAGTGCTATAGCCGGTTCAGGGGGGCTCAAAGATTCGTCAGATGGTTCAGAAGTCATGACAGTGGTCGGAGAGGAAAGATTCTGAGGCACTGTAAACATACCAGAAATCTGGTCTTGTAACTGAGCCTGTGAGGACGCCAGTTTGTGTTGTTCCAAGGCCAGATCCTGAATTAACTGAGTCAGATTCGCCACCTGATCACACAAAGTATGAAATGGATCCACAGGTGGGAAAAATAAAAAAATTAACCGTCAATTGTAATGTGACGCGAGTCACTACAGAAATAACAGTCTCAGAAGAGGAGAGAAGAGACTAATATTACTGAAAGAAATAATATATAAGTGCTACTTACTAGATAAATAGAGGGAGGTCAAACAATCCAAAGTCAAGTCCAGGAAGATGGCGCAGTACAAAGGGAGCAGACAAAAGAGTAGTCAGATAACAGGCAAATGGTCAAAATCCATGTAAGGGAAAATAGTCAGGCTGGGTCAGGCACAGAGCACAGAGAGATCAGTCCTACACAGGCAATAGCAAGTGTACAATTGACACTGGGTGAAGGAGCTAGCATGCTTAAGTAGAAGACTAATCAAGGGAAGTGAACACAGATGATTGCAGAAACAACCCAGCAAAACCAAAACAGACTGACAGCCTCCACACAATAGTAACATAGCAGACAAGGAAAGTGTGGAGACCGTGACAGCTGTACTGTATGGCTCTTGTAAGGGGCATTAAAACAGTCTTGTTAAGCTACTGTGACCTCCACCACTTTTCCAAGGGGCATTAAAACCATCTTGTTAAGCTACTGCGACCTCCACCACTTTTCCAAGGGGCATTAAAACCGTCTTGTTAAGCTACTGTGACCTCCACGTCTCTTCCAAGGGGCATTCAAACTGTCTTGTTAAGCTACTGGGACCTCCACGTCTCTTCCGAGGGGCATTAAAACCGTCTTGTTAAGCTACTGTGACCTCCACGTCTCTTCAAAGGGGCATTAAAAGCGTCTTCTTAAGCCACTCTGAACTCCACAGTTCTTCCAAGGGGCATTGAAATGTTGTTTTTAATTACCTCTAACCTCCACGACTCTTCCAACGGGCATTGCATTTCCTCCTAATTTTAGTCAGCTTTTGCTTTTCAAAGCAAAGGCGAAAACTAAGGGAGACCCACTCCCCAATAATGGGTAAAAGGTTTTTAGTATGCTGTAATCCACGTCTGTTTCAAGGGGCATTGCCGTTCCTCATAATTTTTGGAAAGCCTTCCATTCACTGCTTAGGCCAACAGTGTACAGGAGACACAATTGCTATAAATGGTAAAAATGGTTTAGTTAAGGCCCTCTGACCTCCATGTCATTTCCAAGGGGCATTGGAGTGCCTCGAAATATTTGGTAGGCATTGCACTCACTGTATGCCCTATAACTGTGTAGCCGAACCACTCCTTTTGTTACCGAAACATATCCTACAAGACATATGTGGTTGACTGGCCTGATATTAATGTGAAAGGTCCCTGTTCCTCCTGCTCTTTCTCCTTTGCCACCACCTCATCCATCATTTATCACCTGAAGCTTTGTTTTAACAGGAGTCATAGAACTGGAATAGTAGCAGGAAAACATCCAGCAATCCTTGGAGGAGGTAGGATATGTGCCAAAACACTGACCACCTCAGGCCTAGTCGCTACTACATACATGCGCTTGCATTCCAAGAAAACAAAGCAGATGCTAACTTCTATCATCATCATCATGCTCCTCACCTTGGCACTCTCAACTCCCCTGATGGAGAAGCCAGGGCCCACCGGAGGAGTCTGGTTCTCTGGTGGGCTCGTCCAATGCTGCCCTAAAGCAGGCCGGGCTAAGAAAAGTGTGTGGGGGGAAGTTGACAGGAGAAATAGGGGCGGCTGGGGACCGTTTATGGACACCCGGCTGCCCCCAGGCGGCTGGGGACCATGTGTGGACACCCGGCCGCGGAGCTGCTAGGGACCGAGTATGGACACCCAGCCGCCCCCTGGTGGCTGGGAACCGAGTGTGGACACCCGGCCGCGGGGCAGCTGGGGACTGAGTATGGATACCAGGCCGCCAACGCAGCCATGACGTGGTGGCCAGATTCTGCCTCCACATGCCTAAAAGGCCCAATTTCAAGTGCAAGCAAGCAGTATGGTATTGCAGCCTGGGTATGGGTGGGTGGCAGGCTGCATACTTGCGCTTGCATTGCAAGGAATGGGAGATGTACAATTGAACACTACCCTGGGACAAGGACTTGAACGGGGATAGTTGCAAGTCTGCAACGACAGGTGCAGGGTGGGAGGCATCTTTGCATGTACCATGAACAGGGGTTTGGCATGCACACACTACAGCGGAATAGGCTGTCCTTCCCACTAAATGCACTGGGGAGAGCACAGGTAATGTTTTGGTATGCGCGCTTAATCTTATGTATAAGGCACACCGGGACAAATAGGGGCGGCTGGGGACTGAGTATGGATACCTCGCTGCCTAAGTAGCCATGAGGTAGTGGCCAGCTTCGGCCTTCTGCAAAATAAAAGGCCCCATTTCAAGTGCAAGCTAGCAGTATGGTATTGCAGCCTGGGGGTGGGTGGGTGGCAGGCTGCACACTTACGCTTGCATTCCAAGAAAACAAAGCAGATGCTAACTTCTATCATCATCATCATGCTCCTCACCTTGGCACTCTCAACTCCCCTGATGGAGAAGCCAGGGCCCACCGGAGGAGTCTGGTTCTCTGGTGGGCTCGTCCAATGCTGCCCTAAAGCAGGCCAGGCTAAGAAAAGTGTGTGGGAAGGTGACAGGAGAAATAGGGGCGGCTGGGGACCGTTTATGGACACCCGGCCACGGGCGGCTGGGGACCGAGTATGGACACCCGGCCGCCCTCTGGTGGCTGAAGACTGAGCGTGGACACCCGGCTGCTGGGCGGCTGGGGAATGAGTTTGGATACCTTGCTGCCGAAGCAGCCATGAGGTAGTGGCCAGCTTCGGCCTCCTCCAAACTAAAAGGCCCCATTTCAAGTGCAAGCTAGCAGTGTAGTATTGCAGCCTGCGGGTGGGTGAGTGGTTGGCTGCATATTTGCACTTGCATTGCAAGGAATGGGGGAGGTACAATTGAACACTGCCCTGGGACAAGGACTTGCACGGGGATAGTTGCAAGTTTGCATCTTCTGATGCGGCAAGGATGACTTCTGATGGGCACACTTTTAGGCAGTGACCTGGGTGTCAAAGATGCTTCCAGGGGTCTTCCCCATGCTGTTCCCATGTCTTTTCAGCACTGTATGCATGTGTCACACAGCACATGGCCAGATAAGGTTGTAAAATGTTAAAATGACATTTCCCGGTGAATGCATTTGTCACGGTTGAAAGCAATATAAAAGTGCAAAAACGCATAAAAAATGCTACTTGTGAACATAGCCCAAGGTGTGGAGGAGTATTTTTTTGGGGGGTTATTTATTTTACCTTATACACAAGTCTTTACCCTGGAAAGGAACTTCCTTAACATATTTCACAGGAAAGCAGTTTCAGTTTAGTTTTTGACCGTTTTATTGTGAGCCCTTAAAAGTGGCTTAATACCTCTGACCACGTTGTTGACAGCAGTGACCTGGGGGTCAGAAATGCTTCCTGGGGCGATCCCCATACTGTCCCCATGTCATTTGAGCACTGTCACTATCGTTTTGGGCACTTTTTAGGCTTTTAAAAGACTGCCGGGGGTGCCGCTGTAAAAATGCTCAGGTCTCCCATATACTAACATTGGGCTCGTTGCTTGGGTCGAGCACCCGAGTATCACGGCGAGCTCGGCCCGAGCTTCGAGCACCCAGGCATTTTAGTGCTCGCTCAACACTAGAAAGATGGCAGTAGAGAATGGAAAACTAGGTGTAACAGGTGAAAGAAGTACCATGTCATTATACATGCTACGTCAGTCTCCTTTTCTGCACAACGTGATTTGTAAGATAAATACTTCATTCCTAGTCAAAAATGGAGACCAGGATCAGTGCTGTCTTCTGTTGCCACGATTGAATCAAGGACGGTGTCTTTTTTTCGTTGCTTCAATCAGCATTTATTTAAAAATAAAAGATTATTAAAACACTAGTTTACACAATGCGTTTCAGCCTTTATCAGGTGTTTAATAAAGATATACTTTTGCAACTTTATATCCTCCATTTCCCAAGTGGAAGAAAAATATTCCAGCTAGCCAGTTACATCGTATCTGAAAAAAATTGTACCTTGACCACTGATTATATTAACCAATCAAAAACCTTAGAAAAAGGGTTTAGCAAAAAAGTACATCCCAAGGATTTCGTTGAATCAGCTTTTCAAAGAAATCTGAATTCAACACAATTGGAGTGTCTAAATAAACAGAGTAAATAGGAGAAGGCAAGTCAAAACTAGTGGAGATATAATTTCATCACAGCATACAATCGTGGGAACCAATATATTCGAAAAACATTTAGAAAATATTGGTACTCCTGATGAAGGATCCCATACTCAAAATTACACTACCAAAAGAACCACAGATTACCTTCAGACGGGGCAAAATGGTTAAAAATATTATAGCCCCCAGCAAATTGAAGAAAGGAGTCTGGGAACAAGTAATAAAATCAGTCTTTCAGCAACCCTTACGGGGAGGTCAAAAGATGTCAAACAAAAAAATGTTGCCACTGTAGAATCATCACCCATGGAATAAATTAAATGAAATCATCCAGTACAGGAGAGAAATTCAATATCACACAAAACTTGACATGTAATTCTGATTTTGTGATTTACGCAATAACCTGTGTCTGTGGCCTTCAATACGTGGGTCGAACCATACAAACTCTTAGATTGAGCATGGATGGCCACAGACACAACGTAAAAAATGGTTTTCTAATGCAAAGTTTCTCTCGACATTTGGTAATGAAACACAATAGAAATTTTGATGTAGTTAAGGTAACACCAGTATTGACTTCACGAATATGAAAAAGACTTTAAATTCAAAAGAATAATTCTGGATTTTTAAACTACAAACTCTATATCCAGATGGTCTAAATGACAAATTGGAACAAGTGTGATGAACGTGGTGCTTACAATAGGTAAAATATGTAGCTGTATATCTAATCTGGTGAGAACAAACTTGCTTCTGTATCTAAGCTGCCAAAGACTAAATCAATATGTCAAATCCACCACCCCCCCTCTTCTCCCTCTCTCCCCATCCCCCCTCTCTTTTTCCCTGTCTTCCTCCCTCTGTCCATGACAATCCACCTACCAACATCCCTGGACAATGATTGTACTCACTGACCTTGGTACATCGCTACACAGAAACAGCTAGCGCTCTCCACTGTTCAACAAGGTTTTTGTTTCCTGCATGAAATTGGGTGAATCGTATCGGAATTGTCATGCTGAGTTCAGAAATAACTTCAGAATTGCTCTATCACGTAAGATTTTTGAGAAAAATGCAATTATATGTATGCATTGAATACTGTCAAATTCATAGTAGCATGTGTTATTCCGAATCCTAAAGTCAGCAACAGCGATCAAGTTTAGAAATGTTTTGCCATTGATTTTCATTTATAATCACTGTCCGATGATTCACGGACAAGATTCCAACAATAGTCACCCAGCATTGAGGGACTCCACCTCCCCTGGTACCATTTTTCCATCTGGGAAATGTCTTGATGAAACTTTTCACCATGTTCATCACTTTGGTTTGGTGGGAAAAAGTCAATGTGTGAATGAAGGAAATGTATTTTAAGTGACATGTTGCACTTCATTGACTTGTAACCCTGAAGAAGACTTTCAACCTGTTCTTCGATAGGTATCGAAGGGTAGACATTGCCATTGTGTGGGAAGACAGCCTTCAAACTTAAGACCGATGAATCAATGAACAGTCGCCATTCCCTTTGGTTATGGTCAATTCCAAGGACAGAAATAATCCAGTAATATCACTGCATAAAGTGAGACTGTTAGCTTGACTGAAATATTTGGTCAAATCTTCATGACGGCGAAATACTTAAATTTTTGTACCTGGCTGCAACAGATTCCACCCTTGCAATCTTGATCCAAGAAGTTCTGCCTGACTGATAAACCCAAATCTCTGACCAGATTGTTGAGTCTTGCTTGAGATATTAAACATGGAGCAGTTGATATTGATGGTTTGAAATCTGAATCAGCAGCAGCTTCCATCTCTAATGAATCAACTGTCATTTCATCGTCATCTTCTATTCTCCAGACCGGCGGTGGTTTTGGAACTGGCAGACTTTAATCGTGCGCCACTGGTCTAATTGCAGAAGCAAGGTTGGGATATTCAATAGACCTCCTGTTCTTAGAAGAAAAAATGGATACATTCGTCATGCAGAAGTAACAATCGGCTATATGGTCCTTCTGCTCCCTCCAGATCATTGGAATGGCAAACGGCATTGATGGTCGCACACCCTTCAGCCAAGACCTCAAACTCATAGCGCAAGATATGCAGCATATATGAGGAGCCCATGCTCTGTCTTGGTCACCAATTTTGCATCCAAAATATAACTCATATGCCTTCTTAACAACTGCAGTTATATTCTTTTTCTGGGCTTTAAGGGTATAATCTCCACATATATAAAAAATAGGTCACTGCTATTGCCACATTGACGCGACATTCTGCAACTCATTACTTAGTAAACAGTTTTGCTCCTTATAAAATTTTCTGCAAAACAGAAGAAACACATGAAGACTACAGCGTTGTTATTGCTGCTATTATATAATACTACTTGGAAATAGACCAAAGTCTGACAGTTGTGTCTGGGCATGCCTGAGAGTGCACAACTAATGCAATTCGTGATTGGACAGGGCTTAAGTGCTGTATATTATAATAATGAGAGTCCATATTATGAATTTCATTGGTTATTTCTACCAAAAATACACTTCTGAAATAAAAAGTTTAATATAAGTGCCAATTTATTGTGCACTATGTACAGTCCTTGTGCTGTCCAGCTCTTTGTTTGAAAAGACTTTCAGCCATTTTGGGCATTACCTAATGTTACCTCATTATTGTATTTGTTGTACTTTGCTGCCATCTACTGGCCGTTGTTATAATATGTTATAACATGTATTATTAGCCCAGACGATGCTCCATACGCCCAAAGACTTGATCTAGGCTGGGTAATTGTGGGCAATGAATGTCTGGATAAGAGTCACAAGGCATCCGAAGTCAACTCCTTTAAAATGTATGTACTTCAAAATGGTCACACAACTCACTTCAAACCATGCTCTCATCACTACGAAGTGAAAGGTTCTCTGACTTCATCCAAGAGCCTAACATAATTCACACTCCCTATGGTGACGACTTAGGAAGAACAGTGCTTCGCACAACACAAGATGACAAAAAGTCTCCTTATCCATAGAAGACAAGGAATTTATTAAAATAATGGACAGTGGATTCTTCAAGAATGAATCTGACTGTTGGGTTGCTCCCTTACATTTCAAATCAACAAGGGCCAAGCTTCCTAACAACTGAGAACAGGCCTTATCTAGGTTCATCTCACTGCAGAGAACATTGAGAAACAAGCCAAAAATGAAGGACCATTTCGTAGCCTTTATGGACAAAATATTTCACAATGAACATGCAGAGCCTGCTCCACCCTTGCAAGCCAATGAAGAATGCTGGTATCTACCTTCCTTTGGAGTATATCATCCAAGAAAGCCTAAACAAATCAGAGTTGTGTTCGATTCACGAGCAAACATGATGAAGCATCTCTGAACAACGTTCTCCTCACTGGTCCCAACTTGACTAATAACCTGGTGGGAGTGCTCATGAGATTCAGAAAAGAGCCAGTCGCCATTATTGCTGACATTGAACAAATGTTCCATTGTTTCATTGTGCGACAAGATCACAGAAATTATATCAGTTTTCTATGGCACCGAGACAACAACACCAGCAAGGAAATGGTTGAATACCGCATGAAAGTGCACGTGTTCGGAAACAGTCCTTCTCCTGCAGTTGCTACATACGGCCTATGTAGGACTGCCTCTGATGGTGAAACAGCATTTGAGAAGGACACCCAACAGTTTGTTGAAAAGGACTTCTACGTGAACGGTCTCAAATCCCTGCCCACAGCGGAAGAAGCCATAGATCTGCTCAAATGAACACAAGGTATGCTTTCTAAAGCTCATTTAAGATTGCATAAAATTGCCTCCAATAGTGCTGTTGTCATGAAGGCCTTTCACTCTAATGATCATGCTGCAGAATTCAGAGACTTGAATCTAGTTTCAGAAGACCCACTAGTACAGAGAAGTCTGGGCTTGAGATGTAACTTGTTAAAGGACTCCTTCAGCTTTCAGGTTAGTGGTGCAGAAAAACCATTTACTAAACATAGGGTTCTGTCAGTGGTGAACAGTCTATACGATCCACTCGGGTTTGTTGCACTCGTGACTATACAAAGCAAGCTTCTGTTAAGGCAACTCTTAGAGTCTATTAAGGGCTGGGACGTACCACTCCCTGCTGTCAAATAACTAAAATGGAAGTCATGGAGGGAATCTATTTGTGCCTTGGATAAAATAAACATACCACGTTGTTACACTCCAGCATCTCTTGCTACGAGTCAAAGGAAAGAGATCCATATATTCTCTGATGCCTTTACTGAAGCTATTGCAGCTGTTGCCTATTTGAAGGCTATAGACTCTGACAATGAAGCCCATGTTGGATTTCTATTTGGAAAGGCTAAATTGGCTCCTAAACCCGAGCACACCATACCCAGACTTGAGCTCTGTGGGGCTGTACTAGCCATCAAGATTGCAGACTTCATACAGAGTGAACTAGCTATTCATGTGGATGACACAAGATTCTACAGAAACAGCAATGTTTTTCGGGGCTACATATACAGCCAGACAAAACGCTTCTATGTCTATGTCAGTAACCGCGTTGAAAGGATCAGGAAATCCTCTAAACCTGAGCAATGGCAGTATGTTCCATCCCATTTTAACCCTGCTGACCTTGCTACTAGGCCAGTGTCTGTTGGTGCCTTTGCAAATTCTTCTTGGTTAACAGGACCAGAGTTCCTTCTCAGCCAGTGTGAAGAGACTGCCGTAGAGGATAGCTTCAGTCTCCAGGATCCAGACGTTGACCCAGATATCTGTCCTAACGTCCGCGCCCTCATCGGCAATTCCAAGGAGAAGGTTGGCTTGTTGGCTTGGGCTGACAGCAATTTGAACACTTCTCCAGATGGAATAGGCTTGTTTGCGCCAACACATCTGGAACCTGAACTTGGAACTTTCAAGGAAGTTTCGGACTACTTAATATGCTCTGATTGCACTGGAACTTGAACCACTGGATTACATTTGGGTTGGAGACAGTTTGGCCTAGTGCAGCTTCTCCAATCCGAAGATGGATTATCCTTTGGATTGCTTGAGGAACTGTTATAGATATTCTTCTACCTCGTTTTTCATTGTTATATGTTATTGTTGCATTGCACGCATTGTTTGTCTTTCAGGTTGAGGTATCCCTCAGTACTTCAGGAAAACACCTCCACCTCAAGACTTTAAAATAATGAAATCCAGGGATTTCAGACGGGGAGTGTGCTGTCCAGCTCTTTATTTGAAAAGACTTTCAGCCATTTTGGGCATTACCTAATGTTACCTAATTATTGTATTTGTTGTACTTTGCTGTCATCTACTGGCCGATGTTATAATATGTTATAACATGTATTATTCCTGTGTTTTATCCAAAACACCTTTTGGTCTGTAACTCCTCCTATCTCTTACTCCTCACTTCTTTCTTCTTGATCAGATCCATCTTGTCTTTAAATGCTGCAGGACTGGAGAAGGGATTCTCTTGTTACCACATTTTACCTGGCGCTTCTAATACCTACAATTCCTACCCTTTCCTCATCCTTCACCTTCCCTCATCTCACCTCATCAAGAACTGTAAATAAATCTGTTGAATTCATCACTGCATCATCATTCCGGATTACCACGTAGAGTTCATGAGGAACGAAAGCAAAGGTCAGTGAGTTAACGCTATCCGCCATGGCTTATACAGAGATCTGTGTCAAATCCATCAGACACATCTCGCCCCACGTACATCAGTGGCACAATAGTCCTTATCATTATAATCGTAAAATGAAAATATCTCGGAAATGGTACATGCTGCAGAAATTCTGATTACATTTCTGAAATCAGGGCCTCAAAATACATAAGGATAACATATTTTAAAACAGGAAACAGAGAAAAAGTTAAAATTTGTTGACCAGTGTATGAGACTCAGTGGTCCATAGTCTGGAGGGTCTGTTTGGACACTATTTTTCGGGTGGGTATAATGGCAGCTTAAATTCCTGAGGTAGAGCAATATCCTTATTCCACATCCAACAACCAAGTAATGACATGTGTTTTAAGAAGAATGGGAACTGATGTGTCTTTTTTTCTCTCCCCTAGGGAAAGTCAAGTCCCTAGCAGGTTTTAAAAAAAAAGTGTATTAAAAAATTCTTTGAGGATTTTTTAATATAAATTTAAAATTTTCAGTGTTATCACATTTTTGTATGCACTATATTGAACAGATGGATTTTAGTAATTTAATCTTTCCTTTTGGCGGAAAAATATAAGACAGCATGAGGGTTAGGGTGCCACAGTGTGAATATGGTTCCAAACAAAAGTACAGAGTAAGGGTTAAATAGGCACATGATTAAAACATTCCTTCCCCTGCCCCCGCCTCCCACCTGTACCCCTCCCCTATCCATTCCTCCCACTTCCTTGTGGTGGAAGATATAAAGTTGGGTTACTATATTTTTATTATATGTACCGTATGAAGGCTGTAAGCAGCCGAAACGTGTGGTGTAAACTAGTGTTTTAATAATCTTTTATTTTTAAATAAATGCTCATTGAAACAATCAAAAAAGACACCGTCCTTGATTCAATCGTGGCAACAGAAGACAGCACTGATCCTGGTCTCCATTAATAATTCTTCCATTGTGAGAAACTCCTGGAAGCGGTTTACCCTGTCTCTCCAGGAATAGCTGCAGTCTATCACTTTTGAATCCAAACCAAAACGAGAGTTGTGCCTCAGGCAGCACAACTATATCATGTGAGCAAGCTTTCTTATACAACTTACCTTTTACAACTTGACACAAACTCTCTACGCTTAGATAGCGAGTTAGCGACACATCTTTTTTTCTCTTTTAGGATACTCTAGACAATAGTGACTTCATTCCTAGGTGATGGTGCTCAAGAAGTTTTGTTAAAGCTGGTTTATAAAAAAAAAGGGATCATGTGATTTAAGTGTTTGTAGTAGCCACACCCATTCCTTTCTGGTTGGAGTACAACAAGTTCCAGCGAGTCTAAGCGAGGCAGCGGAGCCGAATGAGGGCTGCATTTTAATTATGGGGCTGCAGATAAGTGCATAGTTAAACACAATATCATAGTTTTACACAACAGCATAGTTTGGTGTTTTCCTTACTAGTTTTCTATTGTTTTTCTGCTTTTAGCTGTGCTGTTTATCCTCATTTAGTATGTGCTCCATGGACAATGCTACCAGATGGGCATCTTGTGAGATGTATGAATGCCTTGAACAGCCATTTGAGAGTGAATATATCTGCTCTTCATGTCAGCGAGTTACATGTTTGGAAGCCCAGGTAACAGTTCTAAATATACAGCTTGCAAACACTCAAGAGCTTTGCAAACCTGGAGAGGAGTGTAATAAAATCTAAAGTTTATTAATTACATTAAAAATAACAAAGAGATAAAGTTCAGTGGAAAAAAATGCCCAACAAAGAAGGCACAAATGGTATCAGCAGTACAAATATATTAGATATAATTTGCTCATGTGTCAAACACTTTCTTTGGTAAGTATGTAGCAAATTATAAGACAATAATATATGACTACACCTGTACAAATCAGCAATAATAAATAATAAGAGATTAAGGTAAATAGTCATACAAATAAAGTGCCTAGTGCTGTATCATTATATATTACTCATGAGGGAAATCACAATGCCAAAGAGCAAATACTTGAGTATACCATGTGAGCAGAACATACATACATATAGAGATGATAGATCATTATATATTGCTCATGAGAAAAGTCACAATGTCAGAAAGCAGATACTGAGGTATGCCATGTAGATAGAGCACATGTAAAGATAATAAAAGAATATAGACCCCAGACTGCCTGCACGTACCCGACGCACATTTCGTCGTGTGCGTTGACGAGGGATACCCTCGTCAAACAGCATATAGACATCTTTACATGTCAATATGCTCTGTCTACATGGCATTCCTCAAAATATGGGACCTATATTTGAGCTCCACATTTTAAAAAGGATATTCAGAAGTTAGAATCAGTTCAAAGGCGGACATCTAGATTATTACAAGGGATGGAAGGCCTCTCATATGATGAGAAGTTGGAAAAGTTGGGCTTGTTTAACTTAGCAAAATGGTGTCTCAGAGGAGATCTCATTTATATGTATAAATACATGTGGGGTCAGTAGTGATAAGCGCAAGTGCTTGTTACTCGAGTTTGCCTAGGGTGCTTAGGTATGCTTCGAGTATCGCGGGCACTCAAGTGATATGTTTGAGTCTCTGCGTGCACATGTTTCAAGGCTGTTAGACAGCCACAAAACATGTGGGGACTGCCGGGCATACCCTATCAATCCCTGCATGTTTTGTGGCTGCCTAACAGCCGAGAAACATGTGGGCACTGGGACTCGAACATGTCACTTTGAAAACCCGCGATACTCGGTGCATACTTGAGCACCCTAGGCAAACTTGAGTAATGATCACTTGCGCTCATCACTAGTGGTCATTACAAAAAATTGGCACATAACTTTTTCCTTCAAAAGACCATGCTAAGGACCAGGGGCCACTAATTATGGGTGCAAGAAAGGCAATTCCAGAAGCTAAATAGGAAAGTGTTCTTTACAGACAGAGCAGTCAGACTGTGGAATACCGACCACAAGAGGTAGTAATGGCAGATACTATAACAGCTTTTACAAAAGGGCTGGATGATTTCCCTACATAGCATTGTCGGTTATAGATAAATTTGCAACAAAAAATGTATAATTGGTGGAGAAAGGTTTAACTTAATCAACCCACTGTAGGTCTTTTTTCAACCTATGTAACTATGTATATAGTAGAAAAGGAGCTTTGCACTCAGTATTGCGTTACAGTGGAGCTTTTTTATAATTATCAAATCCAAGAATTTAAATGTTTCGGTCTATACATATAGAGCGTCAAGTTACTTTTCTCCTTTCCTGCACCATGCATGGTGCCACCCTACTGCATTGCTGTGTCCTGCTGGAGCCAATCAGTGACAGGGGCTCTTAGCAGTATTCAGTCAGAATATTCTACTCCTCTTCCTCCACAATAGTAAGATGAGCAAGACTGTACATGAAGGTCAAAGGAGGACGTGGAGTGGCAGGATTTGTACTTCTGCCATTCCTCAACAGAAGGAAGCCAGCACAAGCAACAGCAGTCTGTTGGCACAGTAAGCGAGGTTTGCCTGTGTCAGGCTACTGTTGCTGTTAACTTTGTAGATTGTCATTGTGAGTAGCAGGCCAGGGACAGTTCATAAAGCTGCACCCTGCTATTTATCTTGTACAGGCAGCAGCTGCATCTGTCCCTGTATCCTACTGTATGCCACCTGCTAACTGTATGCCCGCCTTTCACAGTGTCTTTTTCTCCTGTTGTTCTCCCAAGCACCTAGTATCTTCACCTTCCTTCTCCTTTATTTAAAGTTAATTGCCAATGAGCTGGCAGAATTAGAAAATAGCAAACAGAGCTATACTCAAGTTGCCCACATCTAGCACTGCCTCTTTACCACTACTCCAGTCTTTGTTGACATGTTGCTTTGATGACTTGTGCCATCTTGACATCACGACTGCAGCCATTAACGAAGACTGGGGTAGTTGTGGAGAGGCAGTCCTGGATGTGGGCATGCGTTTTCATGAATCAGGTGCACTGAACAAATGGTGTACAAATCTGTGTACTCCTCATCTCAAATCTTACTCGAGTACCTAGAGTAAGATTTGTGGCATAGTGAACTCTGCCACTCATCATGAATTTGATGAGCAGTGGTCTTTCTACCATAGCCATGCCCGAGCTCTGCCCACTTTGTTGGAGCTGGGAGAAAATGGCATTAGAACTCCAAAAGTCGCATAATATTAGCGCAGTCGCCAGTTGTGCCAAAATTATACAACATTTTAAAGCTTCTTACACTAGAATACTGGCATGAAATGGGCTCAAAGTGCAGTTAATTGATGGATGCGCAGCCAATATTTAATTAAGGGTGCTGCATAAGTATTGAAGACAATTACTGATGTAAGTTTTAATTGGCTTTAACTTGGAGTGTCGATGTTTTGTTCATTAATAAATAATTTACTTATCGTTGAGATGTGCGTATTATGATATGTGCTTTCGGGTCCAAAGTGTCTCTTCCCCAAAAACTGGGGTTTTAGAGACTATACAGGGTATGTTCTTATTTTTTTCTAGATAGGTATCCTATAATTTAAGTTATTCACTTTTAACAGGCAATGCACGGGTGTAATAGAATTGCTGAAAAACTGAAGAAAATGTTCTATGTGTCTACAAATAAATAGCATGTCCTTAGATTGATTTCCAACTTCTGTTTAATCAGAATAACTGTGTTTTCCCGGCTGCTGATCTACTTTTTTACATTCTGCTACTTTCTATGGAGCTAATTTTGAATCATTCTAATACAACTAATTAATGACTTCTGTTGATAAGATTGCTTGTGTTTTACACAGTTCAAAGCAAAGTTGTTGTCTAGTCGAGATACGAGGTTTGTAGACAAAAGGCAATGAACAGGCTTCGCATTTTTTCTCTTTAATCATAAAAGTTCAGCAATTTTTTTCTTTTTGGTATACACAAGGTAGAAACTCAAAGAATAAAAATAAGGCTTCCGGTTTTAGAGCCTGAAAATGTCCTTGGAAATTTTTAAGGATACAGTTATGATTTATGAGAGATATTGAAAGGAATTATGTTACTTAATGGGCTTATACTTACTTGCTTAATTAACTCTTTTAAAATAATAATAATAAAATAATATTGAGACAAGTTCTACATTTATTTAGATATATTCTATATCTAACTCTATATAACCCAAAAAGTATGGAGGCAGCACAAAACTTTTTGGACTATATTACAGGACTGGTATGTACCTAGGGGGCTTTGCACCTAACTTGTTGCTTGTTTTTTGTCTCATTTCATTACTCTATATAACTCTATATTTTCCAAAAATGAATATACTATCTTAACAACATTATTTATTAAAATGATATGATGTAGAACAGTGGCAGGCAATCTGTGGCCATGTGATGCGGTAAGCAAGGCAGATATCTCCAATATGGAGCATCTCCATCTCCTCCTATTAAAAGTGTGAATTGAAAAATGTTATAATGTCTCCACTGTTCTAGAAGAGAAGTGTGGCCAGCCGGTGGTATCATCACATAGTAACCCTGTCACCTGATCATGATGAGGCGGAGATGAGGGCTACAGGGAGAAGAACTCTGTAGCCAAGGAGATGCAGTGTTTATGTATTCAGAAAAAAATAGTTGCGTTGTCCAGCACTTGGTCTCTGAAATAATTAGTAGAAAAATATAAATGTTTATTAGTTCAATAGAAAAAAAATTAATCAGGACATTCTGGAAGAAGTAGATCTGGTGTACGCGTTTGGAAACAGTAGGTAGTTAGAAATGTACAAATTTATTGGCTCGAAATTTGTAAGCCAGTTCTACTTCTTCCAGGATGCCCTGTTTTTAATGTATGTATTTTTTTATTTTTTGATGAACCAATAAACATTATGTTTCTATCGTAATATTTTTGGAGACCAAGTGCTAGACAACTCAATAATTTTGTTCTATGACTTATCCCTCTCCAACCTGGAATTTTTGTTTTTGCACACCTCGTCGATCTACATGTTAAGGTAGGAGAGGCGAGATAATTATATTTTATTATTTTTTGTGAGTGTTTTTGTATTAGCATGTGACTAAACTGTATATGGGCAGTATGGCTGTACTCTAAGTCATACATGGGTCTGGTAGTTCACATGAGCACTAGGTTCCTGGCTTTGTGATTATCAGTGTATATTAGGGTGCTGCTGTGGCTGTGATTATATTTGCATTCTTAGTTAGCACTGTAATGGGATGCCAGAGGAACCATGAAGGTAACAATCAAACGTGTGGTTGTTCTATATCTTATTTTTGCCATAATAGTGAGTCAAAACTCATGAGATCATGAGACAATCCGTCTTCAGCGAAAAGATGAGGACATAATTCTGCAGACCAATATAAAAAAACTATTTGAACACAGGAGATTTATTGAGATAAAATAATATGTTGTCTCCAAATATATAAAGTTAGACGCGTATCATTGTTTAAAACTACTGTTGTTATGCTTGAGGACCAGGTCAATTTATGAAGAAAATTTTATTAAGGGGCATTCCACTTTCCAACTTCAATTGTGGAAAAGACATCATTGCTTGCCCACTGCTGCTTCAATAAAGATTATGCTGTAAATGCTGTAATATTGCCATTTCTCATGACCTCATGTCCTTAAAAAATTGTAATAAAAAGTCATGTATCCCAAAATTTTACCATAAAAAAACACAGTTTGCTCCGCAAAAATAAATCCCTCAGACAGCTCAATTGATAGAAAATGGCAACACAAAACATTTTTTATTTAAAAAGTTCATAATTTTTTAAGAGTCGTAAAGATATTTAGGAAACTACCGGTATATATCCGTTATTACTGTAATTGTGCTGATCGGCAAAGTTAAGTTATCAGGTTTCTTTCATTGTATAGTGGATGTCATAAAAATGAAAACTTGGAAAAAAAATAGATGGATTTGTGTTTCTTTTAGCATTTTTCTCTTTTTTCAGTACTTTATATGTAAATGGTGACGTATGACGATTTCCACTAAATTGAAAAAAAGGTATAGATCTTGGAAAAAAGGAAGAAAGGAAGGAAATGACAAAAACACAAAAAGTAAGTGGTTAATCTACTACCAAAATATAAGCTTTAGCCCTAATATTCTTGCATTGGCTATGTCACCAGTGGCATATTTTTACGTAATGTGTTGTTGTTTAATTTTACTTATTTTTGTAGATGTAACTTATTTATTCATTTCCTATTTTTTTAAATATGCAAATCGCCTCTTCAGAGAGGAAGAGGACTAGAACTCTATAGCGCCACCTGTTGCAAACAGCAATCCTACAAGTCAGTATTGACCCTTTAACGAGCCTTACAATATGACTTAGGATAAAAACCAAATCAGAATCTCAATTTGCAGACGCGGTGCTTCGGGGTATTGCCCCTCATCAGTGCAAAGTATGAGAACGGATTTGGCTAGGTGAGAGGCTCTGGACTGAGGTCTAAGAAGTAACTTTACTCCTTGTGGAGAGTGACATACCAAATATTAAACATGACAGATTTGCTCCTGATTTTCCGTCTGAATTGCGAGCAGAAAATCTGCAGTGTATTTCAGTAGATGCAAAGTGAATGACATTTTACTTAACTTCATCCAAACGCTATGTAATAAAATCTGCAGTGAAAATTGACCTGCGGTGCAGATTTTAAATTCTGAGCAAGTGAATTTCTACTGTGGATTTTCACAGCAGATTTTCAATGCATTGGGTGAAATCTGTGGCAAATCCATAGTAATTTACCATGCAAATAGACAGCGTGTCTGAAACTCTTAACACATCAGGATGACAATCAGAGTGTCAGATATTAAATGTAAAACACCCCTGTAGTTTGTGTGCTAAATAGTCATAATTAAAAAAAAAAATCTTATTCCTATCAGGATTTGAACTCTAACACTATAGTTTCAGAGGCTGATACCTTACCATTGCGCTTACCCAGTCAAGTGATACTAACTGATAGCTTTTCTTGTCTTATGAGATCAACCATGAAAATACTCAGGGTGACTAAAAGTCATTGTGATTCTGATTATGATGTTTGAAGAAAGTCACACATCAGACTCACACATCAAAATCAAACATCATTTGAATTTGGCTTGTTTACAGTCTGTGCATACGTCCCAATGAGTTTTAGACAAGTTTGCACTGAAAATCATATAACCAAACAGAACTGCTAGGTTTTTACAACTGTGTTTATAGCTCAGTGGTTAGTGCACTGGCTTTGAGACACAGAATTTCAAATCCCATCAGCGAACAGTCACTTTTTTTTTTTTTATTATTACAGTTGTAAAAGTCACTTGTCAAAGTCACTTGTCAGAATCACTTATCAAAATCAGTTCTCAGACAGGGTATTTAGCCTCAAGCTGACATCATTCTGATGTTTGATTTTGATATTTGATCATGTCCTAAAATGGACACTGTACTCATATACAGTATTTTATACTTGAATTTCTGTTCCTGCAATGGAAATTGTTTTGACTGTTAAACATGCTGGTGAATGATTTTTAGAGTTGTTAGTTGTGTATACATAGAATTTGTGTTACCGGATTTATTGCTGATTATTAAATGTGAATTATTTGGAAAATGAATAATGGAGAGCATTAGCTGTTTTCTATTTTAGTTCTACATGAAGCCTGGGGTTGTGAACCCGCAGAGTCTTTACACTAATTAGCATACAATACTGTCTTTATGTGAATGCTTTTTCTATTTTTTTTATTTTTTATTGTCGAACATTGAGTTTGCAGATTTCCATTAATAATGCAGACAATGGACACTTACACTCATTTACGGCTCAATGCATAAGAAAAACAGGCTTCCGTACATTTCTTTGACTATTATTTTACTATGTTATATCATGGAAATGAAAATATAGCAATACTAAAAGTCAAGTCTTTATATAACAAAAATATCCCCTTTCCTGCTCTTATTAAATGAGTTGGCCACTTTCTCTTGAAAGTGCAGTTTTCCTCACAAACCACCCAACAATTCTGTCCACAAAATGGCTGCTCATGGAGAATCATGTGACTAGGCCAGTCCTTCAGCCTCCTTCAATAGAAAAAAAGCTTTCCCATATGCAGTGTTTTACAATTGGTAAAGGATATTGAATCAGTCTGGTGACATGATCCTGTGGTGCCCCTGCAGGTCCAGTTGCCACAGAGGTATTGCATCTCATCCAGAGGTGTGGTACCCCACTCTTATGTAAGGAGGGAGCATTACCGGGACCCAACAACTCACTTCCAGCACTACACCACTTCATAAGGGAAGGTCCAGATAGCTCCTAAGGGAGAGCACAGGCCTGGTCCCTGTCAGGGGGATGAAACTAAGTAGAGGAGGTGGGTGGAGGAAGTAGTTTAGGGGAGCACTGAAAGAAGAGTATAAAAAGCAGGGTGGAAACATCTAGAAACAGTCGGGTCCTAGGAGTGAGAGAGCAAGGGAGGACCGTGAAGGAGTAGGGCCCAGTGGAAGGGGCCCAGTAGGAGAGTGAGGAGAGAACACTGGAGCAGTGAGAAAGGCTCCAGAGATAGAAGGGATTCTAGGGGCACGGCGAGTGCTGGATGCCACCTGTGCACCCGAGTTCACGCTGACCGTGGAGGGATCAAGGCCGCAGTAGGGGACCGGCCCCAGACTAGTGGAGGATTGCAAGACTCAGCTAGCAAACCCGAGGTTGCGGTACCTTCATGTGCCATAGCCAAAATCTACACACATTCACTGAAGAGGTGGTCATATAGGACAAAGGAGACAGACCGGACGTCACCCAACAAGGTCCGCGGCCACTGGCTTGGGATACTGTGTGTGAGGCGCAGGGCAAGAGAGAGAGAGAGAGAGCCAGCGCAGAGAGAGACGACTTGGAGAGGTACACAGAAAGAGGTCCCGTTTAAGTGCACCTAAGTTATCTGAGAGTTGGCTGGATCACTTCCCTAGAGGACACAGGATGACATGGGCGGTTATAATCCGGCAAGTGTAACCTGGAGCATCTTGATAACTGTGAGTAAATACTTGCACCCTGCTGTGTCCTTGACTTAATTGCTGCGCCACCTGCCTTGCACGACTCCAACAACATCTACCTCATCAATCACTATAAACTGCCCTGAGGCCTAGCTCTGCCCATGGAGAGCAGAACCATCTTTGCTGCGGCACCAACAGCCCCAGTGGATCTGAATAGCAGCGGCAGCCACATATAGCCGCATACCACGGGTGGCATCACGAACTTTATCCCCAAACACTTTATTCCCCAAATTGACTCTTTACTTTTCTTTATTTGACCGCCCTGGGCCACGGACTGGGTCACTACCACCATGACTACCCCAAGAAAGGACCGGCCCAGCTACTGAGTACCCCACGGCCCCAGGGGGCACGTCAATCCTCCTTCAGCAGCCATTTTAGGGACAGAAGTGCTGGTCAGTTTGTGAAGAAAACTCATTAAGGAGAGAAAATGGCCAACACCTATAATTATAATGGGGCCCCTGATAACTACAAAGAAATATCGCACTGTCAGACCAAACCTGTCTTTGCATTATATGGTTAGGCATTCATCATTTAGAGCCATTCTTATTTCTCAACCATTTAAATGTAGATTGATAATGGAATTAGTAGATTAGCTAACACATATGCCCCGATTCAAAGCTTTTATGCCATATGGGGATTGGAACTTGACGGGTAATATTGACCCTCAATCATCAAATTCATGACAAGCTGTGACATTCTTTACTCCTTACACCACAAATCTTTCTCTAGTACCTGACTGGAGTAAGATTTGTGACGAGGCGCACAGAGGTGCCTGTTACTGCGTGTCTCATCTGAATAATTTAGAGACATGCACTTCTTAATCAGTAGCACCGCACTCTGCTCCACCTCCTAATCAAGGCCAACATGAGAAATGCCAGACTTGATGAATTGGGGCATTAACCTTTATTGTTTTTGAGGCATTAACCTTTATTAGTTTTTATTAAAATCAAAACTAGACATATAGACAGTGCCAGGCCCGGCGTCAGCACCTGGCACACCCGGGCAAGTGACGGGGCCCTGAGCAGGCGGGAGGTCCCACTCACCATCGGGCACCCCGGCTTGCTATAGGACCCGTGAGCGCCTGCTACCCCTCCCCCGCTCGCTCAGGGCCCCGGCAGCCGACGGCACAATACTTACCTTTCCCTGTACCTCCGCAGCAGCTCCGGTCTCTTCCGCGGCTGCTGCACTGTGACATCTCGTGTCAGAGGGTGCGGTGACGTCTTTACAACGCGCTCTCTCCTGAGCCGTCACAGGCAGCGCAGAGTGGGAAGACGCCGGCTCGTGTGAGGAGCCTGGAGCAGTGGCAGCAGGTGAGGAGAAGGGAGGTGAATATTTGATTTTTTTTATATGTATGGAGGCATGGGGCATTATATGGGGGGGAAAAATGACATCCTGCATGGGGCATTATATGGGGGGACAAGTGACATCCTGCATGGGGCATCATATGGGGATGGGGGGAAACATACTGCATGGGGCATTATATGGGGGGGTGACATACTGCATGGGGCATTATAATGGGGGGAACAAGTAACATCCTGCATGGGGCATTATGTGAGGGGGGGGGCAAGTGACATCCTGCATGGGGCATTATAATGGGGGGGAGTGACATCCTGCATGGGGCATTATATATGAGGGGGGGGGAACAAGTCACATCCTGCATGGGGCATTATGTGGGGGGGGGGAGTTATATCCTGCATGGGGCATTATATGGGGGGAGTGACATCCTGCATGGGGCATTATATGGGGGGGAGAGGTGACATCCTGCATGGTGCATTATATGGGGGGAAGTGACATGCTGCATGCATGGGATATTATATGGGGGGATGTGACATCCTGCATGGGGCATTATGTGGGGGCACAGCCTGCATGGGGCATTATGTGGGGGCCAGTGTTCTGTGTGGAGCATTGTATGGGGGCCAGTATCTTCTATGGAGCGTTATATGGGGGCCAGTATTATGTATGGAGAGTTATATGGGGACCAGTATCCTGTATGGAGCGTTATATGGGAACTAGTATCCTGTATGTAGCTTTATATGGGGACCAGTATTCTGCATGAAGCGTTATATGGGGTCCATTATTCTGTATGGGCCCCATATATTATTATTATTTATTATTATAGCGCCATTAATTCCAAGGCGATTTACATGTGATAGGGATATACATAACAAAAGCATTTACATAATCTTAACAAAACAAGTCAGTGACTGGTACAGGAGGAGCGAGGACCCTGCCCGCGAGGGCTCACATTCTAGAAGGGATGGGTGAGGATACATTAGGTGAGGGTAGAGCTGGTCGTGCAGCGGTGGTTACTGCAGGTTGTAGGCTTGCCGGAAGAGGTAGGTCTTCAGGTTTCTTTTGAAGGTTTCCACTGTCGGTGAGAGTCGGATGTGTTGGGGTAGAGAGTTCCAGAGTAGGGGGGATGCACAGGAGAAATCTTGTATACGATTGTGGGAGGAGGAGATAAGAGGGGAGTAGAGGAGGAGATCTTGTGAGGATCGGAGGTTGCGTGCAGGTAAGTATCGGGAGACTAGGTCACAGATGTATGGGGGAGACAGGTTGTGGATGGCTTTGTATGCCATGGTTAGAATTTTGAACTGAATTCTCTGGGCAATGGGGAGCCAGTGAAGAGATTGACAGAGTGGAGAGGCCGGGAAATAGCGGGGGGACAGGTGGATTAGTCGATCAGCAGAGTTTAGGATAGATTGGAGGGGTGCAAGAGTGTTGGAAGGAAGGCCACGGAGCAGGAGGTTGCAGTAGTCGAGGCGGGATATGATGAGGGCATGCACTAGTGTTTTTGCAGAGACTTTGCTGAGGAATGCACGGATCCGGGAGATGTTTTTGAGTTGGAGTCGGCAGGAAGTGGAAAGGGCTTGGATATGTGGCTTGAACGAGAGATCAGAGTCCAGGGTTACTCCAAGGCAGCGAGCTTGTGGGACTGGGGAGAGTGAACCGCCGTTGATGTTGATGGCTAGGTCAGATGGGGGATGTGAATGAGAGGGTGGAAAGATGATGAACTCTGTTTTATCCATGTTGAGTTTTAGAAATCTGTCAGAGAAGAAGGATGAGATGGCGGTCGGACATTGTGGGATTTTGGTTAGTAGGGGGGAGATATCGGGTCCAGAGAGGTAGATCTGTGTGTCGTCAGCATAGAGGTGATACTGAAAACCGTGAGACTCTATGAGCTGTCCCAGGCCAAAGGTGTAGATGGAGAAGAGCAGAGGTCCTAGAACTGAACCTTGGGGGACACCGACAGATAGGGGGCGAGATGAGGAGGTGGTGCTTGAGTGGGAGACGCTGAATGTCCTGTCTGTTAAGTATGAGGAGATCCAAGATAGAGCCAAGCCCGTGATGCCAAGAGATGAGAGAATCTGGAGTAAGAGGGAATGGTCCACTGTGTCAAAGGCAGATGACAGGTCCAGAAGGAGGAGGATGGAGTAGTGTCGCTTGGATTTGGCATTTAGTAGGTCGTTGGTGACTTTGGTCAGGGCAGTTTCAGTTGAGTGATGCGGTCGGAAGCCAGATTGCAGGCGGTCAAAGAGGGAGCAGGAGGAGAGGTGGGAGGACAGTTCAAGGTGGACATGTTGTTCTAGGAGTTTTGAGGCAAAGGGGAGGAGTGATATGGGGCGGTAGCTAGTCAGAGAGGGAGGGTCAAGGGAGGGCTTTTTGAGGATGGGTGTGATTGCGGCATGTTTGAAACATGAGGGGAAGACACCGGTTGTTAGTGACAGATTGAAGAGGTGGGTTAGGGTTGGGATGAAGATTGTGGTAAGGTTAGTGATGAGGTGGGATGGGATTGGGTCAAGGTCGCAGGTGGTGAGGTGTGATTTGGAGAGTAAAGAGGAGACTTGACCTTCTGTAATGGTGGAGAAATGGGGTTTGGAGGAGGAGGGTTGAATAGATATGAGGAGGGGTTGTGTGGACTTTAGGCAAAAGTTTTATCTGATGGTGTCAATCTTCTGTTTGAAGAAGGAGGCAAAGTCGTCGGCTGAGATGAGAGAAAAGGGAGGAGGTGCTGGGGGACGAAGGAGAGAGTTGAAAGTGTTAAATAGCTGTTTAGGGTTGTGAGATAGGGAGGATATGAGAGATGAGAAGTAGGTTTGTTTTGTTGTAGTGAGTGCGGCCTTGAAATTAGTGAGGGATTGCTTGAATGCGATGAAGTGCTCGATGGAGTGAGTCCTTTTCCATCTCCGCTCCGCAACCCTGGAAGCCCGGCGCAGTTCTTTAGTAAGTTTAGTGTGCCAGGGTTGCCTGTTGAATGTGCGAGATGTGGTGTGTGTGAGAGGGGCGATCGAGTCGAGAGCTGCAGCTATTGTGGTGTTATATGAAGCAGCAGCAACGTCTGCATCGTGTAAGGAATTTATGTCTGTAAGAGGGAGGAAGGATTCAGAGAGTGAGTGTAGGTCAAGGTGTTTGAGATTTCTGCGAGGGTGTGTAAGTTTGTGGAGTGGGGATTGTGCACCTGGAGAGGAGAGGGTAGAGAATGTGAGGAGGTTATGGTCAGAGAGAGGGAGTGGTGAATTAGAGAGGTTAGATAGGGAACAGAGGCGGGTGAAGATGAGGTCCAGTGTGTGGCCATCTTTGTGGGTGGGTGTGGAAAACCATTGGGTGAGTCCGAAGGAGGAAGTGAGAGATAGGAACTTAGAGACAGACGAGTGGGAAGTGTTAATGGGGATGTTGAAGTCACCCATTATAATAGTGGGGATGTCAGTGGAGAGGAAGTGAAGCTGCCAGGTGGTGAAGTGGTCTAAGAAGGTGGTGGCTTGCCCTGGGGGTCGGTAAACGACGGCCAGTTGGAGGTTGGAGGGGGAATAGATGCGCACACAGTGCACCTCAAAAGAGGGGAGTGTAACGGAGGGTGGCAGTGGGATTTGGGTGAAAGCGCAGTGTTCTGATAGGAGAAAACCTCCGCCTCCGCCATGTTTGCCGTTGGGGCGGGGGGGGGGGGTGGGAAAGGTGGAATCCACCATATGAAAGTGCAGCTGGGGAGGCTGTGTCAGAGGGGGTGAGTCAGGTTTCAGTGATGGCGAGGAAGGAAAGTTTGTTTGTAATGAAAAGATCGTGGATGAAGGAAAGTTTGTTGCAGACAGAGCGAGCGTTCCATAGAGCTCCTGTTAGAGCAACTAAGGGAGTGGGAATTAGTTGGATGGGTATGAGGTTAGAAGGGTTGCGGCAGTTTGTGGAAGGTCGTGGATAGTAGGAAGAAGTAACTGTGGGGATATGGCGAGGAGGACCAGGATTTGGAGAGATATCTCCAGCAGTGAGTAGGAGCAGAGAAAGTGTTAGCAAGTGGGAGCAAGAGAGAGCATGAGTTGGCTGTCTGTGTTTGGGGTTCCAGGATTGAATGTTGAGGAATAATTCAGAGGATGAGGTAAGGTGAATGGGGAGGATGGAGGGAGAGATGAAGAGTTCATTACTAGGTGTAGGGATTTGGGGGGTTAATAGAAAGTGGAGGACTCTAGAGGGAAAAGTGAGAGCTTACAGAAACATAGTTATAAGAGAGTAAGTGGTTAAAGTGATGGTTACCTGACTCCTGCTCTAACTGCCTCTGAAATAACTGCCACTTCTCTCCGAAGCCACTTTGCACAAGAAGACGCGTGCACACCCCAGCACGCGTGCACCCCTTACAGAGCTTCTAAATATATAGGGCACATTAAACTATCAGGTGAAGGGCATTGTGGGAGCTGCTTATGGCTAAATTAGCAGCTGATCGTCCCACCAGGAGATGGCTGGGTGATCAAAGACAGAGCTAGGACTCTAGTCTCTGCAGTTTAGCACCTCTAAAAGTCAGATAAGATCTATAGTGGGGAAGGGGCAGACATATGTGGGTATTGAATGGAGTGGGACAGATCAGGCAGAGAAATTATGCAGAGCATGTACCAGTGAGGTGAACCAGCAGAGCATTAGATTACAGCAGACACAGCAGGTAGAGAAATTATGCAGGGCATGTACCAGTGAGGTGAATCAGCAGAGCATTAGATTACAGCAGACACAGCAGGCAGAGAAATTATTCAGAGCATGTACCAGTGAGGTGAATCAGCAGAGCATTAGATTACAGCAGACACAGCAGGCAGAGAAATTATGCAGAGCATGTACCAGTGAGGTGAATCAGCAGAGCATTAGATTACAGCAGACACAGCAGGCAGAGAAATTATGCAGAGCATGTACCAGTGAGGCGAATCAGCAGAGCATTAGATTACAGCAGACACAGCAGGCAGAGAAATTATGCAGAGCATGTACCAGTGAGGTGAATCAGCAGAGCATTAGATTACAGCAGACACAGCAGGCAGAGAAATTATGCAGAGCATGTACCTGTGAAGAGAGAAGAAGAAGAAGAGGGATGTTAGTCCATTGCCTCTGAAATAGCTGCCACTTCTCTCCGAAGCCACTTTGCACAAGAAGACTCGTGCACACCCCAGCTATATATTGCTCCATAATACTGTATGGAGGACTATACAGTCTGGTCTGCACTGTGCGCTGTGAGGATTCGCCGGTTTCTGAGCTATTGTAGAATTTACTATTAATAATAAGTGTAATGTAAGAAGAGAAATCTTTGGCACTGTACTATATCTATATTTCTCTGCAGTATCTGTGCATCATGAATCGTGGTATGTGTTAAAGGGGCCCACTGAGACTGTTTCGCCCAGGGCCCACAAAAACCTGGAACCGGCCCTGGACAGTGCCATGCTTGATTAAATAGATCAGCTGTTTTCTTTTATTAAATGTGGTAAAAAAATTATTTTGCAGGACTTGCTATATTTAAGTACACAGTGATTTGCTACTTTTACCAAGAAATATTGCTGTAACTTCTAAAATAGACAGTTGACCATACTGAAATTTGGACTGTACATACTTTGGTTCATGAGAAGTGAGAGTGCAATTGTAGCATCGGCGTCTCTGCCTCCTGACAGGCAGAGACACCGTCCCCCTTACCACCGCGCTCCTGGCCCGGCGTCTTCCGGCTCTCATGCTGCTACTGCTGCCGGCGCGCGCAGCTTCCCGGGCACTGTGCTCCCTCCCTCTTAAAGGGGTCACGCGCGTCGTCCTAAGGAGTCCCCGGCCAATGGCTGGAGGACTTCTCATATAAAAGGCACCTCCTCCAAAATGGAGGTGCCCGTGTAAGGTTGTAGCTCTGTGTACTTACTCTGCTTCAGCCCTCAGGTCTCGCTGCTAGCCTGACTACCAGTCCAGTCTGCCAGCCTGACTACCAGTCCAGTCCACCAGCCTGACTACCAGTCCAGTCCGCCAGCCTGACTACCAGTCCAGTCCGCCAGCCTGACTAACAGCCCAGCCCGCCAGTCTGTCTATGGGCTTGGCCAGTCGACTTATCCGGAGCCTTTACCTGCTACCTGTCTCCCCAGCCAAGTACACTTTCCAGCCCGACAGTCTGCCTACGGTCCAAACCCGCCAGTCTGTCTATGGGCCAGGCTAGCCTGCCTACCCGGAGAATGTACCAGTTACCTGCCGTGCCTACCAGCCAGCCTACCTGGAGGCTCCATCTTGTTACCTACCGTGCCTACCAGCCTGCCTACCTGGAGGCTCCTGCCAGTTACCCGCGGTATCTGCCAGTCCGTGTACCCGGATCACCCATCAGCCTGCCTGCCGTGCTCATCTGCTGTACCGGTCAGTCCCTGCCTTCTGACCCGTGGGAATCACCTGCTCTCATACAAGGACTGGCCCAGAGTAGCACCTGGTCCCTCTGCTCGGTCTTTCCCTGGTTCACGGAGTCGATTGAGCCGCCATGCGACCTTGGTCAGTCTGAGTTGATACCTAGTAATGCCGCTCTGGTGCCTGCTTGCACCGCAGCACAGAGGTTCCACCACCCGGATTCATAACAGTTTGCACGGGCCATGGAACCCGGTGGCCCCCAGGCTCCTTCGCTTGCTGACCTGTACCAGGAGATTTCTCGTCAGAGATCCCAACAGGAAACCATCCTGATCTACCTGCGGTCTGTCAACTCCCACCTGGACACGCTGTCCGTCCCACCTGTGTCCGCCTCAAGCCGAGCGGCACCCACTCCGGCGGCGCCTCAGTTTGAACTCCTGGCACATCAGATTCCCTCTGACCGGGCCAAGGTGGCATTCATCATGTCTCACCTCACCGGGGAATCATTGGCATGGCTAAACCCTTTATGGGAGAGAGGGGATCCCCTGGTGTCCGATCTTCCGGCTTTCCTCACTGCCTTTCGGAGGGTCTTCGATGAGCCCTGACGAAGGACTTCTACTGCCTCCTTATTGCTCCTTCTCCGCCAAGGGAGTCTCACCGTGGGCCAGTATGCCATACAGCTCCGTACCCTCGCATCTGAGCTTGCCTGAAATAATGACACCCTGGTGTCCACCTTCTGGGAGGGTCTTTCCGGACGGATCAAGGACGAGCTAGCCGGCCGGGACATTCCTACCACCCTGGATGACCTGGTGTCACTAGCTACCCGGATTGACATCAGTTTCCTGGAACGAGCTAGGGAGACTACCCGGGAGAGAAGATTTCCTCTTCTTGCTCCTGTTTTCCAGAAACCTGCCTCCCAACCAGCACGCTCTCCCAAACCCATGCAGATCGACCAGACCAAGATGGTCAAGTCTCGCCAAGAAACACGCTGAGCCGAGGGGGAGCTGTTTCTACTGTGGTAGTAAGGAGCATCTGATCTGTTCCTGTCCGGTGAAGCTGGGAAACTCCAGTGTCTAGGACTGCTCGAAGAGGTCATCCTAGGCAAGAGTAAATCCTCTCCATCCTTGACTCTATCCGTTTCTATTTCCTGTGGAGAGACCCGCTTCTTTGAAACCGCCCACCTGGATTCCGGAGCCGCTGGGAATCTCATTTCTCAGTCCCTTGAGGAGAAGTATCAGATTCCCTCCAAACATCTGGCTGAACCATTGGCAGTCGCTTCCGTGGATGGAAGACTCCTTCCAGTGACCATCTTGCTCATCACAGAGTGGGAATGCTGCACTCGGAGAGGATCTCCTTCCATGTGCTATCCGGACTCTCTCACTCCCTTTTGCTAGGTGTACCCTGGCTACAGAGACATGAACCCGTTCTGAATTGGCGATCCGGTGAGCTGCTCTGTTGGGGGCAGGCTTGCCATGAGACCTGCCTGGTCCCGGTTCGCCCGGCTCGACCCCCGTCTACTCCGGCTAATTTACCTGGTCTACTGACACCTTACTGGTCCTATGCAGATGTCTTCGACAAGAAGGAAGCAGAGACACTGCCACCTCATAGGCCATATGATTGCCCTATCGACCTGGTACCCGGTGCCTCTCCACCCCGTGGGCGTATCTACCCCTTGTCGCTGGCCGAAACCCGGGCCATGTCTGAGTATATCGAAGAAAATCTGGCTAGGGGATTCATCCAGAAATCTACCTCCCTGGCTGGAGCAGGATTCTTCTTCGTAAAAAAGAAAGACGGTTCACTACGCCCCAGTATCAATTATATGGGACTCAACCAGATTACCATCAAAAACAATTACCCCCTGCCGCTCATCTCAGAGCTGTTCAACTGCCTTAAAGGTGCAAAGATCTTCACCAAGCTCGATCTTCATGGGGCGTATAACTTGGTCCGGATCCGCCAAGGAGACGAGTGGAAGACGGCATTCAATACCCGGGACGGCCACAATGAATACCGTGTGATGCCCTTCGGCCTCTGTAATGCTCCTGCCGTCTTCCAAGAACTAGTTAATGACATCTTCCGTGACCTCTTATATTCATGCGTGGTGGTGTACCTGGACGACATCTTGGCCTTCTCTCCGGATCTACCCACACACTGGAGGGATGTTTGTCAGGTCCTGCTTAGGCTCAGGCAGAATCTGAGCTCTCTTCCATTCCTGGGCTATATTATCTCTAAGACTGGTCTACGGATGGACCTCGAGAAGGTCTCTGCCGCCTTAAAGTGACCCCGACCGGAGCGGTTGAAGGCGATTCAGCGATTCCTGGGCTTCGCTAACTATTATCGCCTCTTCATCCCACATTTCTCTTCCCGGACTGCACCCATCTCTGCGCTCACCCGAAAGGGAGCAAATCCTAAGGAATGGACGTCCGAAGCGGAGGAGGCCTTCCTCTCCTTAAAACAAGCCTTCTCTTCTGCCCCTGTGCTGCACCGTCCGGATAGCAACAAACAGTTCTTTCTAGAGGTTGATGCTTCCTCTTCCGGAGACGGAGCGGTGCTCACCCAGAAATCTCTGTCTGAGAGAATGGTAACCTGCGGCTTCTTCTCCAAGCTCTTCTCCTCGTCCGAGCGCAACTACTCCATAGCAGACCGAGAACTGCTAGCCATAAGATTGGCACTGGAGGAGTGGCGTTACCTGCTAGAGGGGGCTCTGCACCCAGTGGTCATCTACACGGTCCACAAAAACCTGGCATATCTACAAAATGCCCAAAGACTCAATCCGCGTCAGGCCCGGTGGTCTTTGTTCTTCACTCGTTTCAACTTTACCCTACATTACCGCCCTGCGGACAAGAACGTTAAAGCCGACGCTTTGTCCCAATCCTTCCTGTCCTCCAATCAAGAGGAGGAGCCTATGCATATCATCGATCCCTCCAAAGTGATGAATGTGGCTCCGTTGGACCTGTCTAGTCTCCCACCCAGTAAGATGATTGTAGCGGTTCCGGATCGTAAGAAGGTTCTTCACTGGGGTCATTCATCTAAACTAGCTGGCCATGCTGGCCAGAGGAAGACCTTCCTGCTCATTACCCGGCATTACTGGTGGCCTTCCTTGCGCACGGATGTTGTAGACTTCGTCACGGCCTGTTCATCCTGTGCCCGCAACAAGGTTCCCAGACATCTTCCAGCCGGCCGTCTCCTGCCTTTTCCCGTACCTGCTGCCCCATGGCAACACATTGCTATGGACTTTATTACTGATCTCCCTGTTTCTGCCGGTTGTACTGTCATTTGGGTGGTCGCTGACCGCTTTTCTAAAACGGCCCACTTCATCCCTCTGCCTGGTCTCCCGTCTGCATCTGTGCTGGCTAAGGACTTCATCCATCACATTTTTCGTCTCCACGGCCTACCCCTTCACATTGTGTCTGATCGAGGGTTCCAGTTCACTTCAATAATTCTGGAGAGCTACGTGTAAGCTGATGGATGTCTCCCTGGATTTCTCCTCTGCTTATCATCCTCAGTCCAATGGCCAGGTGGAACGTATCAACCCGATCCTTACCAGCTTCCTCCGGCACTTCGTCAACGCTCACCATACTGATTGAGTAGAGCTCCTACCATGGGCTGAGTTCTCCTATAACAACCATGAGAGCGAATCTTCTTCCAAGTCCCCATTCTTTGTGGTCTACGGTCAACACCCCCGGATTCCGTTTCCCATCTCCGCTTCAGTGGACAATCCTGACGCGGAGTCTTTGGTCAGCGAATTTTCCGCCATTTGGGAGGACACTAGATGCGCACTTCTTCAATCCTCCGAGCGGATGAGGAGACATGCCGACAAGAGACGTCTGGACCCACCTCAATTCCATCCGGGAGACAAGGTTTGGCTCTCCTCCAAACATGTTTGTCTCAAAATACCCTCCTGTAAGTTGGGTCCATGGTTCATCAGTCCATTTGATGTCCTCAAGCAAATCAATCCAGTGACCTACAAGTTTAAACTCCCAGCCACCTTACGGATTCCCAACTCCTTCCACGTATCTCTCCTCAAACCGATTGTTCTTAATTCTTTTTCCGACAATCCAGGTAACTCCCCAGCTCCGGTCTCTGCTGAGGATGTCTATGAGGTAGAGAACATTCTGGCCACCAAGAGGGTAAAAGGAAAAGCCTTTTTCCTGGTGGATTGGCAGGGGTTTGGCCCAGAGGAGAGAACTTGGGAACCCAGGGAGACCATCCATGCCCCGCTTCTTCTTAAAAAATTTTTTTCAGGCCTAAAAAGAGGGGGCGTAAAGGGGGGGGGGGGTACTGTAGCATCGGGGTCTCTGCCTCCTGACAGGCAGAGACGCCGTCCCGCTTACCGTCGCGCTCTTGGCCTGGTGTCTTTCGGCTCTCCTGCTGCTACTGCTGCCGGTGCGTGCAGCTTCCCGGGCACTGTGCTTAGGGCGCGTGCTCCCTCCATCTTAAAGGGGCCACGCGCATCATCCTAAGGAGTCCCCGGCCAATGGCCAGAGGACTTCTCATATAAAAGGCACCTCCTCCAAAATGGAGGTGCCCGTGCAAGGTTGTAGCTCTGTGTACTTACTCTGCTTCAGGCCTCTGGTCCCGCTGCTAGCCTGACTACCAGTCCAGTCCGCCAGCCTGACTACCAGTACAGTCCACCAGCCTGACTACCAGTCCAGCCCGACAGTCTGCTCACAGCCTAGCCCGCCAGTCTGTCTATGGGCTTGGCCAGTACGCTTATCCAGAGCCTTTACCTGCTACCTGTCTCCGCCAGCCAAGTACACTCTCCAGCCCGACGGTCTGCCTATGGTCCAAACCCGCCAGTCTATGGGCCAGGCTAGCCTGCCTACCCGGAGACCGTACCAGTTACCTGCCGTGCCTACCAGCCAGCCTACCTGGAGGCTCCTGCCAGTTACCCGTGGTGTCTGCCAGTCCGTCTACCCAGATCACCCGTCAGCCTGCCTGCCGTGCTCACCTGCTGTACCGGTCAGTCCCTGCCTTCTGACCCGTGGGAGTCACCTGCTCTCATACAAGGACTGGCCCAGAGTAGCACCTGGTCCCTCTGCTCGGTCCTTCCCTGGTTCACGGAGTCGATTGAGCATGCGACCTTGGTCAGTCCGAGTTGATACCTAGTTACACCCCTCTGGTCCCTCCTTGCACTGCAGCACAGAGGTTCCACCACCCGGATCCATAACAGCAGTGAACCTCAATGACGAGAAACATCCTCAAGCTGAGTGGTCTTGCTGACTTGTTGGCCCACCGGTCATCTCTACTACAAGATAGACTTACTGCACACCTTTCTACACGTCGGTAGATTATGTGTGGTGCTTGCATTTCACTTCTGCCAAATTCCTTCTTTATTTGTTAACAATGTACAGATACAGTTTGGAGGAGCCTTTTTCATTCATTCATTTCTTGGAAAACTGAGTCCATAAAGAGGAGCCAAAGTGAATTTATAAAGAAGTTTGGAGGTCAAAATCCGCTGTCCAAACCGTGTATTCTGTTTTTGGTGAATAAGCTGGATCTTACAGTATCATTACTGGTCAGGCATGATGGAGGACATCCGCAAATGTCTGAGGAAACAATTAAAGATGTGAAATAGTGACTGCTGGCATCTCTATGTAAATCGTTGCACAGATCTTCCCAGGAAACAGGCATGTTATATTCCATGTGTCAACGAGCTGCCAAGAAAGGTTGTGTTCGCCAATACAGAGTCACTGTCATTCAGTAATTAAAAGGGCTCAATCAAGAGAAAATATTTTTTTATTGCTGGATTTTTTCCTTTGGGGCCATTTGAAGGGTTGGTGTACAGTAATAAGCAACGAACATTACAGGCCTCCCAGAGAGCGTAGTGCGAGAAATTCAGGCTATGACCCCAGATGTCCTGCGGAATACATTCAGCAATTTGGAACAGCGTGTTCAGGAATGCTTGGATGTGAACGATGGACATTTTCAACACCTGCATTAAAACATCAGTTTCTCATGAACCAAGGTATGTACAGTCCAAATTTGAGTACGATAGATCATCTCTTTTGAAGTTGCAACAATTTTTCAGAATAATGTGAGTGAATCACACCGTATTATAGATTCAGCTCCTACATTTGTTAGTGTAAATTTCCAGACTACACATGCTCTTCCTACACAGTGTTCCTGCTGGTATATGTAAGCTTTTTATTGGCCCCATCTTTATGGTGTCTCTTGCACATTCACATATGCAAAAGTTGGCTTCATGTCATAACTTCTCTATTCCCAGTAAAACTTGGCAATTAATATGGATAAAAGCAGCCAAATCATCTATATGCTCTTTATATAAGGAAAACCAATAGAAGATTTTATTTTTCTTGCATCACATCCCATCTATACTTCACAAACTTAACCTAAATACAACTGATACACGTTGGAGGTGTGAAGAAACTAGGACAGATACAACTCATATCTACTGGTCTTTTTCTTTAATCCAACCTTACTAGATTATAGATCCAAAATATTATTTCAAGGATAATAGATATACGGATCCCATTGATTTCTCTATATTTCCTTCTAAAACCTCCCTACATTCCCAATAGGGAAAAAATATCTGCTAGGCTGCTTCTCCACTTTCTGACAACTGCAAAATGTTTAATATCGAAGAACTGGAAAATGCCCCAAGTTCAATCATTGAGGAACCTACTGTATACTCACACATTAAAGATATTAGGAAGATGGAATACCTCACAGCTTTACTTCAAAATTGAGTGGATACCTTCAATGGCATCTGGTCTCTGTGGGTCTGTTACTGGGCTGAACATGATCTGTAAATAATTTAAATATTCTTGTCATATATGTAAGGATATTGTGACCATTTAACTATATTTTATTTCTGAATTTGTGGAAAATTTCGATAACACAGTTAATTAAAAAAAAATGTGTGTAATCGGTCCCAATAATTTTAGGGCTATTGCTAGGTCAGAGAATCTATATGTGATAGTGACCATTATGTATAATAACTATTTACTTGGAGTGGAGGTCTTCTGTTATGTATTGGTATATTATGGATAATCATATTTTTCCATTTTATGTATTGTGGTTGATATACTCTACATGGAGCAGCCAGCTTATTGTTAAACATGTTTCACCCATTCCCAGTTTAGTTTTCTCTTAATAACTATTTTTATTCAGGTTTACTTATTCTTTATGCATCACCCACAAATTACTGCAAAATGTATCCCTGGTCTCAAGCTTCTTCAGCTAAGCTCTGCAGGAAATTAATATAACTATTAGAAAAGACCTGCTTATGCATGATGTTACTGTATATACAGGTTACTAATAATGACAAGAAAGTAGAAACATCTATTTAATAGAAGAAAATTAAAATTCACTGCATTGAAATTACTAAGTGGTGTTAGCGGCTTGTACATTATATTAACGAATAAATGTGCACATTAATTACCATATTATTCATCAAATAACATGTCATCGAGTAAATCTTTCTGAAAAAATGTGTAATTTCATTTAATATTTAAAGAAGGTGACAGTTCTGTAATTACAATTGTAAATTATTGTGCTAATAAGGAAAAGTAATATGCAGAGTACTGGGAAATATATTATATTAAAGGGAAATCGTCTTTCATTTACTATCAAGGTCTGTATGTAAAAACAGGCTGTAGGATTTGTGGCAGACTGGTGGTAGATTAGATGTGGAAATGTCTGTTATTGTACCTTGACAATGGGGCTTGTAAATAATGATGCACAGTGCTGTTCAAAAGTTTTAGGCAGGTGTGGAAAAAATGATGCAAACTAAAAAAGTTTTCAAAAATATATGTTAATACTTTATTCGGAGCGCCACGGGGGAGGCGGCAGATGTTGTAGAGGGGCCAGTTGGAACATGTTGTTCCACTGGCAGTGGATTTTAATGTCACCATTGCTGAAGTGGGTTATGGACCCCTAAACACTAAACATTTCCCTTGTGTCCACAACAATTGTCAACAGCATGAGGTGGCACTTAAGAAGATGGTATAGGACCCCCCCAGGGGCACTCCTGTAGAGGTGGTGTCTGGGTGCAGGTGATGGAGCGCCTGTGATGTTTGTGCAATTTCAAGTAGCCAGACACGGGTGAATTTATAAAAGTAACACTTTACTGAAGGAAAAACAGGCTACAATCTCTGTCACTTAAAGGCTAACTGATGTAGCTCACAGTATAGGTTACACTGCATAAGGTCCATATGAAAGGGAGGTGAGTGTCTTCTCCTTATGAAACAGGCAAGTTTAGGGCTTCTCAGGGCGGCGACCTGAAGACCTCAGACAGGTAGCAGGGTTACTGAAGACCACAGACAGGTAGCAGGGTTACTGGAGACCTTTGGCAGATAGGAGGCATCATGGAGATGCAGACTGGTAGCAGACAAAATTCCAAAGTGATAAGAAGGTCTAATACCAAAGTGACAAGAAGGTCTAATACCATGGAAGCCACACACAGCCAGGATGACTTCCTGAAAACCACGGGCGGGCACATAGAAGAGTTCCTAGAAGACCGGGGACACAGGTAGCAGACAAAACTCCCGAGTGACAGAGTCTAATACCTTGGAAGCCGCAGACAGCCGCAGGCAGGTAGATACTGGAAACCGCAGGAAAGTGGGTAGCGATGCTGGAAACCGCAGGTGAGCAGGTGAAGTCCTCCACTATCAGGTAGCAAGGTTACTGTAAAATGCAGACAAGTATGTGAGGTCCTCCACTGACAAGAAGCAAGGTTACTGGAATCCGCAGACAAGTAACTCATGGACAGAGAACCAGATAACCAGGAGACATCCTGATGAATGTGAACTGAAACTGTGCACAGAGAACTAAAAGAGTTTTTAGAAAGTTCTAGAAAGTCTTAGATCAATACCAATACCCATGTGTGTCTCTAGGGAGCCTTTTTATAGGCCTTGAAAATGCAACACATGGATTTTACCGAAAATACTAGCAAAGCCTGATTTGGAGCACCAGAAAATCAAACAGACTGGGGCATGTGCATACCAGTACCCCTCCCCCCCCTCATAGGGCCCCTCCTCCCCCCCAAAAAGTATGTAATACAAAGCAACAGTATTGAACTGCTGCGCCACTGGGATCCATGGCCTTTGCATTCAGTTACATATAGCGGGCTCACTCAATGAGGTGGATCCTCTAAGCCCAAGAACCACGTAAGCACACGGGCCATGGGTGTCGGTGCAGCAGCAGGAATGATCACGAGGAACATGGACATGTACAAGTGCTTCTCACTAAATTAGAATATCATCAAAAAGTTAATTTATTTACATTTTTCAATACAAAAAGTGAAACTCGTATATTATATAGTCATTACAAACAGAGTGATCTATTTCAAGTGTTTATTTCTGTTAATGTTGATGATTATATGGCTTACAGCCAATGAAAACACAATAATAATAATAATAATAATAATACTACATTACCTCAGTAAATCAGAATAATAAACAAAAAACACCTGCAAAGGCTTCCTAATCATTTAAAAAGGTCCCTTAGTCTGTTTAAATAGGCTCCACAATCATGGGGAAGACTGCTGATTTGACAGGTGTCCAGAAGGCAGTCATTGACACACTCCACAAGGAGGGTAAGTCATAAAAGGTCATTGCTAAAGAAGTTGGCTGTTCACAGAGTGCTGTATTCAAGCATATTAATGGAAAGTTGAGTGGAAGGAAAAAGTGTGGTAGAAAAAGGTGCACAAGCAACTGGGATAACCGCAGCCTTGAAAGGATTGTTAAGAAAAAGCCATTCAAAAATTTGGGGGAGATTCACAAGGAGTGGACTGCTGCTGGAGTCATAGCTTCAAGAGCCACCACACACAGACATATCCAGGACATGGGCTACAAGTGTCACATTCCTTGTGTCAAGCCACTCATGACCAGTAGACAACGCCAGAAGTGTCTTACCTGGGCCAAGGAGAAAAAGACCTGGACAGATGCTCAATGGTCCAAGGTGTTGTTTTCAGATAAAAGTAAATTTTGCATTTAATTTGGAAATCAAGGTCCCAGAGTCTGGCAGTGTCTGGAGGAAGAGTGGAGAGGCCGCAATCCAAGCTGCTTGAGGTCTAGTGTGAAGTTTCCACAATCAGTGATGGTTTGGGGAGAAACGCCATCTGCTGGTATATGTCCACTGTGTTTTATCAAGTCCAAAGTCAGTGCAGCCGTCTACCAGGAAATTTTAGAGCACTTCATGCTTCCCTCTGCCGACAAGCTTTTTGGAGATGGAAATTTCATTCTCGATCAGGACTTGGCACCTGTCCACACTGCCAAAAGTACCAATACCTGGTTTAAAAACAACAGTATCACTGTGCTTGATTGGCCAGCAAACTTGCCTGACCTTAACCCCATAGAAAATCTATGGGGTATTGTCAAGAGGAAGATGAAAGACACCAGACCCAACAATGCAGACGGGCTGAAGGCTGCTATCAAAGCAACCTGGGCTTCCATAACACCTCAGCAGTGCCACAGGCTGATCGCCTCCATGCCACGCCACATTGATGCAGTAATTGATGCAAAAGAAGCCCCGACCAAGTATTGAGTGCATTTATTGAACATACATTTCAGTAGGCCATCATTTTGGATTTTAAAAACATTTTTTAAGCTGTTGTTATAAAATATTCTAATTTACTGAGATAATGACTTTTGTGTTTTCATTGGCTGTAAGCCATATTCATCAACATTAACATAAATAAACACTTGAAATAGATCACTCTTTTTGTATTGAAGAACTGAAATAAATTAACTTTTTGATGATATTCTAATTTAGTGAGAAGCACTTGTGGAATGCAAACTAGAAGTTTAATAATGTCCTGGAAACCACAGATAGCAGCTACTAAACACCTCGATCAGATAGCAAAGTTACCGAACACGCGGGTTACTGTAGATCTCAGACTGATAGCAGGGTTATTGTAGACCTCAGACAGGTAACAGGGTTACTGTAGACCTAAGGCAGATAGGAGGCATCATGGAGATACAGACAGGTAGCAGACAAAACTCCAGAGTGAGAAAAAAGACTAATACTATGGAAGCTGCAGACAGCCAGGAAACGTCCGGAAATCGCAGGTGGGCTCTTAGAAGAGGTCCTAGAAGACCGGGGACAAGTAGCAGATAAAACTCCGGAGTGACAAAAGTCCAATACCTTGGAAGCCGCAGACATCCGCAGGCAGGATGATACTGGAAATCGCAGCAAGTTAGTAGAGATACTGGAAACCACAGATAAGCAGATAATGTACTCCACTGTCAGGTAGCAATAATACTGGAAACCGCAGACAAGTATGTGAGGTCTTCTACTGATACTAAGCAAGGTTACTGGAAACTGCAGACAAGGAATTCATGGACAGGGAACCACAGAGCCAGGAGATGTCCTGATGAATGTGGATGGAATTGTCCACAGAGAACTAAAAGTTACTGGAAAGTGTTAGAGCAATACCAAGATCCAGGTGTGTTACTAGAGAGTCATTATATAGCCCTTGTAATTACAACACATGGATCATGCTGGGCTACTTGCAAAACCTGACATGGAGCTCCAGAAGCTGGAACGGACTGGGGCATGTGCGCAACACAATCTCTGCACTTGCACAGCTCATGGAAAAATTGAGATTCAAAGGCAGGTCTACGATCAGTGAGGATGTAGTCTGGACATCCATAATGTTGGATGACCTCTGTATAAAAGACTTTAGCTGCAGTTTTGGCTGTAAGATCTTTGACAGGAGCAATAGCGGCAAGCTTTGTGTAATGGTCTACCATGGTTAGGGCATATGTATTGCCATAACGAGTTGGACCCAATTTCACATGATCAAGAGCAACAATTTTTACTGTTTTTGTTGCTTGATATCGTGTAGGGGCATTTTTTGGTCTCCATGGTCATCTTTAGTGATGATACACGCGGGACTTTCTCGGCACCAACATTCAATGTCACCTCTCATACTGACCAAGTAGAACCTTTAACGGATGGTAGCTTCACTTTTCTGGACACCAAAATGATCATTATAGGCTTCGAAGATGGCGTGTGCATCTCTCCACGAAATGAGTATTTGGTGAAATCTCTTGCCTGAGACAGGGTCCAAAGTGTTTCTCATTATGAGCCCTTTCTGGATAAATAGGCTTTTCTCTGTCTCCAGAGGTGGGTAAATTAAACATCAAGATGAACTCATAGCCATATTGGAACTCTTCGGTAAGGAAGTCATATAGTTCTCCCAGGCCTCTGCTCTCTTCCTGTAATGTCTTCCACAGGGAAGGCTCTTGAAGTGGTTGAGAAGCTTACTTGTATGAAGACTCTCCTCTTCAACAGAAGCAGTGATGGCACTCTGTTGGGCAAATCTTGAGTAGAAAGGAGGCATTTCCACCTCTTCCCAGATGTCATCTTGGGGTGGTTCTTCTCCAACAGGCAGCCAGGACAATGAGATGGCATTGCCATTCAATTTGCCACTGTGGTATTTGACTGTAAACATGTAGTTGACTAGGCATGAAGCCCATCATTGTTCCATGGCTCATAGCCAAGCAGTATCCAGGTGGGCTAGCGGATTATTGTTTGTGTAGACCGTGAAGAGCGTGGCAGCCAGGTAATCCTTGAATTTTTCCATAACACCTCAGACCAGTGTAAGCAGTTCATGCTTGACCGAACTGTAATTGCGGTCATTCTTCTCAGTTCCCCAGAGGCTGCAGCTGGCATAAGCGATCACACGCTCCTTGTTGGCTTGAACATGGGACAAGACAGCGCTTTACATTTGGAAGCTAGCATCTGTATACAAAAGGAATGGCTGAATGTAACCAGGATAGGCAAAGGTTGGAGGTTAGGTGAGAAGGGCTTTCAACGTCTGGAATGCAATCTGTCCAGGCTACTGGAAGCTTTCGTTTGTTTTCCTTGGGACATTCTCGTAGAAACTCCATAAGTGGTTCAGATACTTGAGCAAAGTGAGGAATAAAACAGTGATAGTAGCTTGTGAATCATAAGAAGCTTCAGACTTTTTAGACGGTAGTTGGTGTTCTCCAACTTTGGACTTCAGCAATTTTATCTGGGTCAGGTTGTACACCTTCAGCGCTTAACGCATATCCAATGTAGTTGACTTGTGGTTTCAGTAAGTGGCATTTGAAGGGCTTGACTTTAAGGCCATTTTGGATCAGTACCTTGATGACTACAGATAGATGATGACTGTGGTCTTCATTAGTGATGTGCGAGCACTAAAATGCTCGGGTACTCGGTGGTCAAGTCGAGCAAATTGTAACGCTCAAGTGCTCAGTGTAACGGGTCTGGGAGGCGGAACCTCTGGGCTACAATACAAGGGGGCGGTCCTTGTAAGGGAGCGGGTGGCGACCAGGCAGGTAGTCACAGGAGGTGACCAGGACAGTCTCTGGGTGTACGGGCAGGAGGACACGGCAAGTGATCAGGGAAGTCTCTGGATAAAGGGGTAGGTACGACCTGTGATGGCTGAACCTCCAGGTAGGCTAGCAAGGCAGATGAAGAATGTGTGCTCCCAGGTGAGCAAGCGAGAGTCTCTGGAATAGCAGGTGGTCACAGCACGTGACGGCGGAGCCTCCAGGTAGGCAAGCAGGCAGGTAACGGAGAAGCGCTCCCAGGTGAGCGGGCAAGAGTCTCAGGAATAGCTGGTGGTCACAGCACGTGACAGCGGAGCCTCCGGGCAGGCAAGCAGGCAGGTAGCGGAGAAGCGCTCCCAGGTGAGCGGGCAAGAGTGTGGAGTAGCTGGTGGTCACAGCACGTGACAGCGGAGCCTCCGGGCTGGCAAGCAGGCAGGTAACGGAGAAGCGCTCCCAGGTGAGCGGGCAAGCTGGTCCATAGACAGACTGACCGGAGTTGTAAGGCAGACCGTCGGACCTCAGGCAAGCAGGCAGGTAGCTGAGGTGCGCTCCCAGGTGAGCGGGCAGGCTGGTCCTTAGACAGACTGACAGGAGTAGTAAGGCAGACCGTCGGACCTCAGACTAGCAGACAGATAGCAAGTAATCAGGCAGGAATCTGACAGGTAACTGGCAGGTAACTGGCAACGGGACCTGAGGGCTGAAGCACAGGTGAGACACAGGTGCAAACAACATTGCTCGGGCACCTCCATTTTGGAGGAGGTGCCTTATATATGATGAAGTCCTCCGGCCATTGGCCGGGGACTCCTTAGGACGGCGCGCGCGGCCCCTTTAAGAGGAGGGGAGCGCGCGCGCGCGCGCCCTAAGCACAGGGGCCGGGAAGGAGCGCGCGCTGAGAGCAGAGCGGGAGGAGGACGCCGGGAAGGAGCGCGCGCTGACAGCAGAGCGGGAGAGGGACGCCGGGCACGGGGCAGAGCGGTGAGGGGAGCAGCGTCCCTGCCTAGCAGAGGGCAGGGACGCTGGCACTACAGTACCCCCCCCTTTAGGCCCCCCCTTTTTTAGGCCAGACAGAAATTTAGCTAGGATGAGAGGGGCATGGATGTTCTCCCGGGGCTCCCACGTTCTCTCCTCAGGACCAAACCCCTTCCAATCTACCAGAAAAAAGGTCTTTCCTCTTACCCTTTTGGTGGCAAGAATGTTCTCTACCTCAAACTCGTCCTCAGCAGAAACCGGAGCAGGAGGCGTACCTGTAGACTTGGAAAAAGAGTTAAGTACCACAGGTTTGAGGAGAGATACATGGAAGGAGTTAGGGATCCGTAAGTTGGCCGGGAGTTTCAATTTATAGGCCACCGGGTTGATCTGACTGGTGACCTCCAGAGGTCCGATGAACCGAGGCCCTAACTTGTAAGAGGGTATCTTGAGTCGAACATATTTAGATGAGAGCCAGACCTTATCTCCTGGACGAAATTGAGGAGGATCCAGGCGTTTTTTGTCAGCGTGTCTTTTCATCCGCTCGGACGACTGAAGGAGTGCGGATCGGGTACTCTCCCAAATGGAGGAAAATTTGCTAACGAGAGATTCCGCAGCCGGGTTGTCCACCGAGGTGGAGACAGGAAAAGGAATCCGAGGATGCTGACCAAAGACTACAAAAAACGGGGATTTGGAGGAGGATTCGCTCTCGTGATTATTGTAAGAGAACTCGGCCCATGGTAGGAGATCCACCCAGTCAGAATGGTGGGCATTAACGAAGTGCCGGAGGTAACTGGTCAGGTTCTGATTGATCCGCTCCACTTGACCATTGGACTGTGGGTGGTAAGCGGAAGAGAAGTCCAGGGTGACGTCTAGTAGTTTACAAGTGGCTCTCCAGAAGCGTGAGGTGAACTGTACCCCACGATCCGACACGATGTGGAGGGGCAGGCCATGAAGACGGAAGATGTGACGAATAAAGTCTCTAGCTAGCTCAGGTGCAGATGGGAGGCCTGGCAGGGGAACGAAATGAGCCATCTTGGAGAAGCGGTCAGCGACCACCCAAATGAGCGTACAACCGGCAGAGAGTGGGAGGTCAGTTATGAAGTCCATTGCAATATGCTGCCAGGGGGCAGCAGGTACTGGGAGCGGAAGGAGGCGACCGGCTGGCAGATGTCTCGGAACCTTGCTGCGGGCGCAGGACACACAGGCAGAAACAAAGTCTATTACATCCTTGTGCAGGGTAGGCCACCAGTAGTGCCGGGAAATAAGTTGGAGGGTCTTCTTCTGACCAGCGTGGCCAGCCAGTTTAGACGAGTGACCCCAGTGAAGGATCTTCTCCCGATCAGGTACTGATACGAACGTCTTTCCGGGAGGGAGACGATTTAGACTCACGGGAGCCACCTGCATTACTCTGGCGGGTTCGATGATGTGTTTCGGATCTTCCTCGAGATCAGATACCAGAAAGGATCGAGACAAGGCGTCCGCCTTGACGTTTTTGTCAGCCGGGCGAAAATGAAGGACAAAATCAAAACGAGCAAAAAACAAGGACCACCGGGCTTGGCGCGGGTTAAGTCTCTGGGCATGCTGGAGGTAAGCCAAGTTCTTGTGGTCAGTGTAAATTATTACCGGGTGAAGAGCCCCCTCAAGCAGGTAACGCCACTCCTCCAATGCCAGTTTGATGGCCAATAACTCTCGATCTCCTATGGAATAATTGCGCTCTGAGGAGGAGAAGAGTTTAGAGAAGAAGCCGCAAGTTACCATCCTCCCGGAAGAAGATTTTTGAGTAAGTACCGCTCCAGCTCCAGAGGAGGAGGCGTCCACTTCCAGGAAGAACTGCTTGTTGCCGTCCGGGCGATGCAGCACCGGGGCGGAAGAGAAGGCCTGTTTTAAGGAAAGAAAGGCTTCTTCTGCTTCGGGCGGCCACTCTTTGGGATTAGTACCCTTACGGGTGAGCGCGGAAATTGGGGCAGTTCGGGAAGAGAAGTGTGGTATGAAGAGGCGGTAGTAGTTGGCGAAGCCCAGGAACCGCTGAATGGCCTTCAACCCCTCCGGTCGGGGCCATTTCTCGATGGCAGACAGTTTCTCTGGATCCATTCGTAGGCCGGTCTGAGAAATAATGTAGCCCAAAAACGGAAGCGAGGTCTGCTCAAAGAGGCACTTCTCGTATTTAGCGAAGAGGTGATTCTGCCTGAGCCTGAGCAGGACCTGACGAACGTCCCTCCGGTGAGTCTGGAGATCCGGAGAGAAGACCAAGATGTCGTCCAGGTACACCACTACGCAGGAGTAGAGAAGGTCCCGGAAGATGTCATTGACCAACTCTTGAAAGACGGCAGGAGCGTTACAGAGACCAAAGGGCATTACCAGGTATTCATAGTGGCCGTCCCGGGTGTTGAATGCCGTCTTCCATTCATCCCCTTGACGGATACGAACCAGGTTGTACGCCCCACGGAGGTCTAGTTTGGTGAAGATTCTAGCCCCCCTCAGACGATCAAATAATTCTGGAATGAGCGGAAGGGGGTACTTATTCTTCACCGTGATCTGGTTTAGGCCTCTATAGTCTATACAGGGACGGAGAGAGCCGTCCTTCTTTTTGACGAAAAAGAAGCCTGCTCCCGCCGGGGAGGTAGATTTCCGGATGAATCCCCTGGCCAGATTCTCCTCAATATATTCGGACATCGACCGGTTCTCAGCAGCGGATAAAGGATAAATACGCCCACGGGGAGGAGTAGTACCGGGTAACAGGTCGATGGGACAGTCGTATGGTCTATGAGGGGGTAATGTCTCTGCCTCCTTTTTATTAAAGACATCAGCATAAGACCAATAAGGAATTGGAAGTCCAGGTAGATTAGCTGGGGTAGGAGAGGGACGGACGGGATGGACGGGAACCAGGCAGGTCTTATGACAGTCTTGTCCCCAGCGAAGGACTTCTCCGGTTTGCCAGTCAAGCACGGGTGCATGTTTCTGGAGCCAAGGCAGACCTAGCAAGAGGGCGTGAGAGAGTCCAGGCAGAACATGAAAGGAGATACTTTCAGAATGCAGCATTCCCACCTGCAGAGTAATAGATTCGGTGATGAGTTGGATGGGGCGTGGTAAGAGCCCCCCATCCACGGCAGCCACAGACAAGGGTACAGCCAGAGGTTTGGTGGGGATGCGGTATTTCTCTACCAGGGACTGTGAAATAAGATTCCCGGCTGCTCCAGAGTCCAGTTGGGCTAGTTCGAAATAACGGTTCTCCCCGTAGACGATTGAAACTGACAACAGCAGGGATGGAGAGGATTTATTCTTGTCTAGGTGGACCTCTCTGAGCGAACCTAGACACAGGCGTTTCCCGACCTCTCCGGGCAGGCACGGATCCGGTGCTCCTTACTGCCACAGTAGAAGCAGGTCCCCTCGGCACGGCGTAAGTCCTGACGAGTCTTGACCATCTTGGTCTGGTCGACCTGCATAGGCTCAGGAGGGTGTACCTGGTTAGAGACAGAAGGAGTGACAGGTTTCTGAAAAGTAGGAGCTAGACGTGGTAACCTCCTCTCACGGGTGACCTCTCTGGCACGCTCCTGGAACCGTAGGTCAATCCGGGTGGCAAGAGTTATTAAGTCATCGAGAGTGGTAGGAATGTCCCGACCGGCAAGTTCATCTTTAATACGGCCGGACAGACCCTCCCAGAAGACGGAAACCAGAGCGTCGTTATCCCAGGCCAGCTCCGAGGCAAGGGTACGGAACCATATGGCATATTGGCCCACGGTGAGACTCTCCTGACGGAGGCGTAGCAACGATGATGCAGATGAGGTCTTCCGTCCGGGTTCGTCGAAGACTTTCCGGAAAGCCGTGAGAAAAGCAGGCAAGTTGGACACCAGGGGGTCTCCTCTCTCCCATAGAGGATTTAGCCAGGCCAGGGCCCCCCCGGTGAGATGGGACATGATGAAGGCAATTTTGGCCCGGTCGGAGTTAAACTGGTGGGACAAAAGTTCAAAGTGCAGGGTGCACTGATTTAAGAAGCCCCGAGCCTGGACGGAGTCGCCTCCGAAGCGAGGAGGTGCAGAAAGCCGGGGTCCGGGGTAGGATACCATGGTATTAGTGGGCAGCGGAGCTGCCGGATTGCAAGATATGGCACTGGCGGAGGTTGTTGGTGGATCAGACAAAGTGTTCAGGCGAGTATTGACATTCCGCAGGTGACCCAGGATGGACTCCTGTTGGGACCTCTGACGGGACAGTTCAAGACAGAGGTCCGAGAGCGAGGGAGCTTGGGTGCCACCGGGTTCCATGGCCCGAGCAAACTGTAACGGGTCTGGGAGGCGGAACCTCTGGGCTACAATACAAGGGGGCGGTCCTTGTAAGGGAGCGGGTGGCAACCAGGCAGGTAGTCACAGGAGGTGACCAGGACAGTCTCTGGGTGTACGGGCAGGAGGACACGGCAAGTGATCAGGGCAGTCTCTGGATAAAGGGGTAGGTACGACCTGTGATGGCTGAACCTCCAGGTAGGCTAGCAAGGCAGATGAAGAATGTGTGCTCCCAGGTGAGCAAGCGAGAGTCTCTGGAATAGCAGGTGGTCACAGCACGTGACGGCGGAGCCTCCAGGTAGGCAAGCAGGCAGGTAACGGAGAAGCGCTCCCAGGTGAGCGGGCAAGAGTCTCAGGAATAGCTGGTGGTCACAGCACGTGACAGCGGAGCCTCCGGGCAGGCAAGCAGGCAGGTAGCGGAGAAGCGCTCCCAGGTGAGCGGGCAAGAGTCTGGAGTAGCTGGTGGTCACAGCACGTGACAGCGGAGCCTCCGGGCAGGCAAGCAGGCAGGTAGCGGAGAAGCGCTCCCAGGTGAGCGGGCAAGAGTGTGGAGTAGCTGGTGGTCACAGCACGTGACAGCGGAGCCTCCGGGCTGGCAAGCAGGCAGGTAACGTAGAAGCGCTCCCAGGTGAGCGGGCAAGCTGGTCCATAGACAGACTGACCGGAGTTGTAAGGCAGACAGTCGGACCTCAGGCAAGCAGGCAGGTAGCTGAGGTGCGCTCCCAGGTGAGCGGGCAGGCTGGTCCTTAGACAGACTGACAGGAGTAGTAAGGCAGACCGTCGGACCTCAGACTAGCAGACAGGTAGCAAGTAATCAGGCAGGAATCTGACAGGTAACTGGCAGGTAACTGGCAACGGGACCTGAGGGCTGAAGCACAGGTGAGACACAGGTGCAAACAACATTGCTCGGGCACCTCCATTTTGGAGGAGGTGCCTTATATATGATGAAGTCCTCCGGCCATTGGCCGGGGACTCCTTAGGACGGCGCGCGGCCCCTTTAAGAGGAGGGGAGCAGCGCGGGAGAGGGACGCCGGGCACGGGGCAGAGCGGTGAGGGGAGCAGCGTCCCTGCCTAGCAGAGGGCAGGGACGCCGGCACTACACTCGGTATGAGTAACGAGCCCAATGTAAGTCTATGGGAAACTCGAGCATTTTTCCGGTGGCCCCCTCCGGTGGTCTGCAGAGGGCTAAAAATTGCCCAAATCGATAGGAACAGTGCTCAAATGACATGAGAACAGCATGGGGAAGACCCCTGGAAGCATCTGTGACTCCTAGGACTCACAATAAAACATACAAAACAAAACCAAAATGGAAAAATGTTAAGGAACAACCTTTCCATGGTAATGACTTGTATATAAGGCAAAATAAATAACCAAAAATTCTTCACACCTTGGGCTATGTTCACACTTAGCATTTTAGATGCGTTTTTGCATTGCTTTCAATGGTGAAAAATGCATTCACCACCAGGAAATGTCATTTTAACATTGTACTACCTTATGTGGCCATGTGGTGTGTGAGACATGATCAGACACATCCTGTTTCATTTATGAAGGAGGGACTCTGAAAGTCACAAACACTATTTGTATAGGGCCATCAGGCGGCCCTTACTATTCTTAAAGGGCCAGCAGTTGACTATGCTTTGATGTTCCCATTTTTAAAGAGTGTATTTCCTATACTGTTATTGGGTATGCAGTGACTGCAAGAGCTGCAAAAAATTTGGACACAACCCAATACCCCTTTGAAGAGACAGAGGAGGGTCTCAGTAAAAAAAATGTTCCCATTATAAATGGAGTGGGTCTCCTATAGTGGTAATGCCCATGCAGTGACTGCAAGGGCTGCCAAATTTTTTGAAAAACCCCAATACCAATTTAAACACACATAGAGCTGGGCCACAGTAACGACATGTTGCCATTAGAAAGGAGCGGGTCTGCTATACAGTTATAGGGTATTCAGTATCCAATGGCTGCCAAAATTTAGGAAATACCCCAATAACAATTTAAAGACACATAGAGCTGGGCCACAGTAACGACATGTTGCCATTAGAAAGGAGCGGGTCTGCTATACAGTTATAGGGTATTCAGTGTCCAATGGCTGCCAAAATTTAGGAAATACCCCAATAACAATTTAAAGACACATAGAGCTGGGCCACAGTAACAACATGTTCCCATTAGAAAGGAGTGTTTGCCTATACAGTGAATGCAACAACTGCCAAACATTTGGAGGAATTCCAATGTCCCTTGCAAGAGATGTAGAGGTCAGAGGGCCTCCTGAAAACAGTTTTCCCATTTTTAGGAAGTGGTCTACCATACTGTTTGCTTATGCAGTGAATGCAATGACTGACAAACATTTGGGGGAACTCCAATGTCCCTTGCAAGAGACGTAGAGGTCGGAGGGCCTCTTGAAACATTGTTCACTGGAGGGGCGACTACCCAGCATTAAAACTGCACACAGATGAAACTTGCAGTAGGGTGCAATTCACACACTCGCGGCACTGTGCCTAGCCAGCATCCTATTACACGCCCCTACTATTCGACTAGGCGGGATGCCCGGCACCCTATCCGTGCATCGCAGAGTTGTGAAGCCCCCACTCACAAGGTCACCATTACTGGGCCTGGCCGTGCCCTGGCAGATAAAAAAAGTGCAAAAAAAATAGGATGCTGGCTAGGCACAGTGCCGCGAGTGTGTGAATTGCACCCTACTGCAAGTTTCATCTGTGTGCAGTTTTAATGCTGGGTAGTCGCCCCTCCAGTGAGAGTGAGTGAGGGCGATTGTTCATTAGCATTCTGCACCTGTGTTACCTCCTTCTAACAAAAGGGGGCCGGCCGTGTCCTGGTGTGCATTTTTTCTTGAAACCTTGGCTGGTGAGTACCATTGCCTTTTGCTATTTTCTAAAAATTCTGTCTATTGTTCTGGCTATGCTGTCTGTTTATAATATTAGAGTAGGGACTCGCAAAACCGTGAGGACCCTTGACGATGGGTTGCGAGCTTACGTATTTTGGCCAAAATATCAACTAATACCTCATATGATATTTTTTGCACTTTTTTTAATCTGCCAGGGCACGGCCAGGCCCAGTAATGGTGACCTTGTGAGTGGGGGCTTCACAACTCTGCGATGCACGGATAGGGTGCCGGGCATCCCGCCTAGTCGAATAGTAGGGGCGTGTAATAGGATGCTGGCTAGGCACAGTGCCGCGAGTGTGTGAATTGCACCCTACTGCAAGTTTCATCTGTGTGCAGTTTTAATGCTGGGTAGTCGCCCCTCCAGTGAGAGTGAGTGAGGGCGATTGTTCATTAGCATTCTGCACCTGTGTTACCTCCTTCTAACAAAAGGGGGCCGGCCATGTCCTGGTGTGCATTTTTTCTTGAAACCTTGGCTGGTGAGTACCATTGCCTTTTGCTATTTTCTAAAAATTCTGTCTATTGTTCTGGCTATGCTGTCTGTTTCACGGGAAAGGCAGCATAACAAACTCAGCCATGTATGCCAGACTGCAAAGAGGAAAGACTGCAGTGTCCTCACCAAGAGGACGACTGACCATGCTCTCCTCTTTATCCTCCTCATCCCTGTCCTCAGGCCATCCACGCTGAACAGATGTTATGACTGTTGTGCAGGTAGTACCATCTATAGCGCAGGAAACTAACTCATGTTCTTCCTCCGCCTCCTCATTGTCGCCCAATCTACGTTGGGATGAAATGAGGCTGGGCTGTGTGGAATCACCCTGTATGGTTCCTTGCTCCATCTCATTGTGCTCTGCCTGCAATACATCCTCTTTAATTGTGAGCAGAGAGCATTTCAGAAGACCGAGAAGTGGGATGGTGACTCTAAATATGGCATCATCGCCGTTCACCATCTTGGTGGACTCCTCAAAGTTTTGGAGTATGGTACAGATGTCTGACATCCATATCCACTCCTGAGGTCTTATGTGTGGAGTCTGACCTGAATATCGACGGCCATGTTGATGCTGGTAGTCAACAGCAGCCCTTTTCTGCTCACAAATCCTTCCCAACATCTGCAATGTAGAGTTCCAAAGCGTGGGGACATCACACACCAGTCGGTGAGCTGGAAGCTGCAAATGCTGTTGAAGCACGGCAAGGGCGGCGGAAGCTGTAGCTGACTTTCTAAAATGGCCACACACGTGGCGTACTTTGACAAGCAGATGCGACAGATCTGGGTAGGTTTTGAGAAACTGCTGAACCACGAGGTTAAGCACCTGGGCCAGGCATGGTACGTGTGTGAGCCCGCCTTGCTTCAGAGCCGCCACCAGGTTTCGGCCATTGTCACACACGACCATGCCTGGCTGTAGGTTCAGAGGTGTCAGCCACAGCTCTCTCTACTCTTTCAGAGCTGTCTACAACTCTTCAGCAGTGTGTGGTTTGTCACCTAAGCATATTAGCTTCAGCACAGCCTGTTAACGCTTGGCTGAGGCAGTGCTGCAGTGCTTCCAGCTTGCAACTGATGTGCTCATTTCGGAGATGGAGGCTGAAGAGGAGGAGGAGGTGCAGGAGCTATAGAATGTGGGGGCAACCCTGTGACCCAGGGCCCACAATCCTCAGCGTCGGGAGGACGTATTCTGTCCCAAGGTCCAACTGGGTCCCAGCTTCCAGTATACTAACCCAGTGTGCCGTCAGCGAGATGTACCATCCCTGCCCACAAGCACTTGTCCACGTGTCTATGGTTAGGTGGACTTTCCCAGTAACTGTGTTGTTGAGGGCATGGATAATGTTGTGAGACATGTGCTCGTGTAATGCGGGGATGGCACACTGGGAGAAATAGTGGCGGCTGGAGACAGAGTACCGAGGGATGGCGGCAACCATCAGGTTGTGGAAAGCTTCCATCTCCACGAGACTAAAAGGCAACATTTTGAGCGCAAGCAGTCGCGAAATGTGTGAATTTAGTAGTGTGGCCTGTGGGGCGTTGGCTGCGTATTTGCACTTGTGTTCCAAGATCTGGGGTAGGGACAACTGAATGCTGCGCTGTAATAAGGAAGTGGACGTGCTTACTGATGGTGCTATTTGAGAGTGTGCACCGACACGTGCAGGGCGGGAGGCATCTTCGGTTGCCCGCCTTCTGTCTGCAGCTACCACACTGCTTCTTCCTGCCTGCTGTGGTGCTACGCCTCCCTCCTCCTGTGTGCTGCTGTCCTCGCTCTGCATGTCGCCCTGCCAGGTTGGGTCAGTTACTATATCATCCACCACCTCATCTTCCACTTCCGCTCACTGGCTCTCCTCCTGACTTTCTGGCAATTGTGTCTCATCATTATCATCACCCACCTCTTGCAACAGTAATTGCACTTTCCCACCGTTGCCTTCATGTGACCGTGGCTCGAATATTTGGGCATCGCTACACGCGTTCTCCTATTGACTCGCTTGAAGATGGCCGGGCAAGAGGCCCGAATCTACAAATGGAGAAGTGAACAGCTCTTCTGAGTGTCCAAGTGTGGCATCACTTGTCTCCAGGCACTCGGCATGGTGGGAGAAAGGAGGATCAGGGTGAGGAATATGCGGTCCAGACTCCCGGCTACTGAGACTTGAACATGGGGAAGACAGGGTGGTAGTGGTGGTGGCAAAGTGACTGGAAGCATTATCTGCTATCCAACCAACAACCTTTTCACATTGCTTTGGGTTCAATAGTGGTGTTCTGCGGTCCCCTAGCAATTGGAACAGGAAGGTCGGGCAGCAAGATGTGGGTGTTTGTTGTGGCACAATTTCAGCTTGCCCATGGCCTTGGCCTCGGCCTCTGCATGCACCATCACCATCACTGTCCACTTCCCTGTCCCTTGCCACGCACCTTGCCCATTTTAAATGGAGGACAATATTTTCCACGTTCACTAGAAATAGTTGATTTTGGAATACAGTTATATGTGATACATCTAACAGTGAATCATGGTTTTAAATAGCAGGCCTTTAATTTACTAATATTATTCTTCACAGAGACCTAGTGTGAATAGCTTGACTGACACACTGCAACGAAATGGAAGGCAGAAATGGCTGATTTTGGAACACTCATATGTGATATGTCTGACAGAGAACCACGGTTTTAAATAGCAGGCCTGTAATTTACTAATATTATTCTACACAGAGACCTAGTGTGAATAGCTTGACTGAAACACTGCAACAGAATGGAAAAGGAGGCCAATATTTTCCACATTCAGTTTAAATTTCTGATTTTTTATTGCTGAAATCTGGAACAGATCTGGCTGTATTATGCAGTGCTAACAAGCAAATGGAGCAGAAAACTGGTATTCTCTGGATTTCTTTTTAAGCAAATAACCAGGATTAAGATCAAAATAAATTTTGCCCTGGCCCCTGATACCTGGGGCTATATCTACAAATATTTGTCACAGCAGGATCACTCAGAAGTTGAACATGCAATGGACCCTTTTATGCTGTATCATGCACTGCAGTCTGTCACATACCCTGCCTGCCTTGGTTTTTAAGCAAATAACCAGGATTAAGATCAAACATTTTTTTGCCCTGGCCCCTGATACCTGGGGCTATGTCTACAAATATGTGTAAGAACAGCAGCAGCAGGAACGTGCTATGGACCCTCTTGCACTATATGCACTGCAGTCTGCCACATACACTGCCTGCCTGCCTGCCTCCTGCTATCACCTTCATCACTGAAAATATGCACCTGAATTAGTCCTCAGAAGGACTGTTAGTTCAGATGGATATATAGATATATGTTGTGGAATAACTATACTAACTCTAAACAAGCATGTCTCTCCCTGACTCAGCAGCAGCTCTCCCTACTCTGCCTGATTCCAGGGTAGACTGTGACGAGCAAAGCGGTGCCAGGTCTGTTATAGGCATGATGACGGTGTGCGGCCAGCCAGCCACAACCAACATGGCTACGGCATTACAGTGCGTGGCAAGCAATCCCTGAATGTTCATTGTCTCTCTAAAGAGCACCAAACATGCAGGGTGGGGACCCAAGTTCCCGCACGAGCAACTCGGAAATACTTGCCGTGTTATGATCTGCTACAGGGACTAAGGAAAGACAGGAGAGCTGTCCCTACAATAGAACTAAACTAGATCCCTACGATGTAACGGGGAACCTGATCCTGCGATCAGACCCGCTAAAGTCCTCGGCTAGTCTGTACGAAGACCTATAGATGTGAGGGAGGGATCCCTACAAGAACTAGGGACTGGGATAAGTTGGACACCTCCTAGCAGAAATAGTAGCAGTCAAAGACAAACACACAACAAAAAGCATAGAGGTCAGAAGACCTAGCAAAACTAACAGAGAACGGCAACAGAGCACCAAGCTAGCTCAAGAGTAGTAAATACAGTGAAGTCCAGCAAGACCAGGAGGGCGGAGCCGGATTAAATAGGCAAAAATGGTCATGTGACCAGCAAACAAAAAAAAACCTAACAGGAGAGTTTTAACAGTACCCCCTCTTCTAAGAGGATCCTCCGGATCCCCTAGGCCCAGGCTTACCAGGAAACCTCCTGTGAAATGCTCTGACAAGTCTGGAAGCAGAAACATCATCCGCCCTCACCCATGAGTTATCCTCGGGACCGAAACCCTTCCAAGCGACGAGATACTGCAAACTCCCCCTATACCGTCTAGAATTAAGGATGCGGGAAATTTCATATTCCCCGTCCTCCACCACCGGAGGAACAGTGGCAGAGGTGTCACCATCCGACACATCAGCTTTTTTCAACAGAGAAACATGAAACACCGGGTTAATCTTCCAGGACGTAGGAACCTCCAACCTAACAGCAGATTGGTTAACTATCTGAAGCACCTTAAAGGGCCCTACGAACTTGGGACCCAATTTTTTAGAAGGAATCCTCAATCGCAGATTCTTAGAGGACAACCAAATCATGTCACCAACAGCAAACAAAACCTCTTGCCGTTTCCTATCAAAGTACCTCTTAGATTTTTTGTTAGCCTCCTGAAGATTACCACGCACATCCGTCCAAACTTTCTCCAAATCACCGGAAAAACTCTCCTCCTCAGGCACAGCCGAAACCGATTTGGAGAATGACCCAAAAGACGGATGTCTCCCAGAACAACAAAAAAAAGGCGAACACCCAGCAGAAGAGGATGTATGGTTGTTAAGAGCAAATTCAGCAAGTGGCAGAAACTCAGACCACCCCTCTTGATTGTCTGCCACAAAACAACGCAAGAACTGCTCAACATCCTGGTTCTTCCTTTCTGTCTGGCCATTAGACTCAGGATAATATCCAGATGAAAACGACAAATGAATTCCCAACCTGTCACAAAAGGCACGCCAAAAACGAGCCACGAACTGAGGTCCCCTATCAGAAACAATGTCAGTAGGAACACCATGTAGTCTGACAATTTCCTTGACAAAGGCCTTAGCGAGTGTCTTAGCGCAAGGCAGTTTGATGAAGGGAACTAAGTGACACATCTTGCTAAAACGGTCCACGACCACCCAGATGACCGTGAAACCTTCAGAGGGGGGAAGGTCAGTAATAAAGTCCATAGCCAGATGTGTCCAAGGTGCACTAGGAACCTCCAGAGGGCAAAGCAACCCCGCAGCAGGAGCATGCGAAGACTTAGATCTAGCACACACAGTACATTGACGCACCCACTTAATGACTTCCTTCTGCCATCCAGGCCACCAAAAACTGCGACCCACAAGTCTCTTGGTCTCAGAAATTCCTGGATGACCTGCCAACCGAGACTCATGACACTCCACAAACAAATCTCTCCTAAAGGTCCTAGGCACAAACAACCTCCCATGGGGAGTGTTAGATGGGGCATTCTCCTGAGCTTTAAGAATCTCATCCTCCAAAACGGAGTCCAAAGCAGCAATCACAACACCTTCTTGTAAAATGCTCTCCTCTTCCTCCTCAACACCGACCATGGGAGAAAAGCTGCGAGACAAAGCATCCGCTTTAACATTCTTGGTACCCGGGATGTAAGTAGCGGAAAAATTAAACTGCGAGAAAAAAAGTGCCCACCTAGCCTGATGGGCATTCAAGCGCTTGGCAGCATCAAGATAGATCAGATTTTTATGATCAGTGAAAACCTGAATGGGAAATTCAGCACCTTCCAAGAGGTGACGCCAGTGTTCAAATGCGAGTTTAATCGCCAGCAATTCCCGATTACCAATATCGTAATTAAGTTCAGTCTCAGAAAATTTTTTTGAAAAAAAGGCACAGGGATGTACTCCATCCTTGTTTTCCTGAGACAACACCGCACCGACCCCCACCGAAGAAGCATCAACCTCAACCAAAAACGGCTTAGTCACATCAGGCTGCATAAGGATGGGAGCAGAGGTGAACCTCTCCTTTAGAAACACAAAAGCTTCAATGGCCTCAGAAGTCCACTGAACCGCATTAGCACCTTTCCTGGTGAGATCGGTCAGCAGTTTGACAATAATAGAAAAAAATTTTATGAATTTTCTGTAATAATTGGCGAAACCCAAAAACCTCTGTATTGATTTCAAACCAATAGGCCTAGGCCATTCCTGCACAGCTTGAACTTTAACCGGGTCCATCTCAAAACCTTCACTGGAGATAATGTAGCCCAAAGAACTAATTCTCTGTACAGCGAACTCACATTTCTCCAGCTTAGCAAAAAGCGAATTGTCCCTTAATAACTGTAATACCTCATGTACGCTCCGCCAATGAGACTCCAGATCAGGCGAATAAATCAGAATGTCATCCCAATACACAACCACATTTTTGCCGATTAAAGGTCTAAGGATGTCATTAATAAGATTCTGAAAAAATGCTGGAGCATTGGTAAGACCAAAAGGCATAACCAGATTCTCAAAATGACCCACAGGAGTGTTAAAAGCAGTCTTCCATTCATCACCCTCCTTCATGCGCAACAAATTGTATGCCCCCCGGAGATCAATTTTAGAGAACCACTTGGCCCCCACTAACTGGTTAAATAAATCAGGAATCAATGGCAGTGGGTAAGGATTGCGTACAGTAATTTTATTAATCTCACGAAAGTCCAGACAAGGACGTAAACCGCCATCTTTTTTTTTTTACAAAAAAAAATTCAACAGCCACAGGAGACTTGGAAGGCCTAATGTGACCGGCGGCCAAGCTTGTCTGTATGTATTCCTCCAAAGCCTTTCTCCCAGGAATAGTAAGATTAAATAAACGACTTTTAGGAAGAGTCGCTCCAGGGACAAATTCAATGGTACAATCATAGTCTCTATGGGGAGGCAAAATTTGTGACTCCTCCTCAGAAAAACTCTCCAAAAATCCTGAATAGGTACAGGCAATTCCCCTTGATCCACCGCAGCAATACGTCCGTTACAACACTTGTCATAACACTTAGGGCTCCAGGACTTAATTTCATTGGTAGACCAATCCAGTACAGGATTGTGCAATTTTAACCAGGGTAACCCCAATATTACTGGAGAAGGCAAATTATCCAATACCACCAAATCCAAATTTTCTTGGTGAATACCATTAATAGTGAGGGGAAATTCACAGACCTTATGAGTAACACTCTTCAAGGGAGAGCCATCAACAGAAACCACAGCAATAGGGGATGACAAAGTTTTAGATTCTAATCTAAGTTTTTCCAAGAATCCCCCATCAATCACATTCAGAGTAGAACCACAATCCACAAATACCCGAAATTCAATTAATTCATCCTGAGCAGCGGTAGTAGCAGATAGGAATACTCCCTTAGAATTTAAACAGGCAATACGGGCATAACTGACCATTTTTTTTTCTTTCTTCATACGAAGCACACAGTTCTTAATAAAATGACCAGAATTTCCGCAATAGAAGCACAAGCCTTCTGAAAGCCTGCGGTCTTTTTCCTGAGAGCGGGGTGTCATCGCCCCAATCTCCATCGGCTCTCCATTGTCAGCACAGACCCTCTCAGGACTCGGAGCTGACATAGCAGAGGATTTGCTCTCATTAACCCTTGCACGCAGTCTCCTGTCCACCCGTATAGCTAATTGCATTGCCTCCTGCAAGTTTCCAGGTGTGGGATAAGCAATCAGTAAATCCTTAACCCTTTCACCTAGCCCTGCAAGAAACAAGCTTTTCAAAGCTGAATCATTCCACCCCTCCTGGGCAGACCACTGACGGAAGTGAGAACAATATTTTTCCACATTACCTGATCCCTGCCTCAAACGTCTCAATTCAGACTCAGCAGATGAGACACGATCAGGATCATCATACAACAAACCCAAAGCAGAAAAAAAACTATCCACTGATCTAAAGCACGGATCACTAGGTTGGAGAGAGAAGGCCCATCCCTGAGGATCTTTGCGCAAAAGTGACATTATGAACCCTATGCGCTGTGATTCATCACCAGAAGATCCGGGTCTCAAATGAAAATACAATAAACAAGCATTTTTAAAAGAAAAAAAATCTTGTTGTTCGCCAAAAAATAGATCAGGCAGACGTACCTTTGGTTCCACAAAATGCGCTCCAGAACAGCTACTCACGTGTTGTTGGAGCTCGGCCACCTCCAGAGAGAGTCCCTGCAAGCGTTGAGCCAAATCTTGAACCGAGACCATGATGGAAAACTGGAGGTCTTTCCTTAGAGAAATTTTTTTTTTTTTTTTTTTTTCTTTTAGGGCTGGACTTACTGTTATGATCTGCTACAGGGACTAAGGAAAGACAGGAGAGCTGTCCCTACAATAGAACTAAACTAGATCCCTACGATGTAACGGGGAACCTGATCCTGCGATCAGACCCGCTAAAGTCCTCGGCTAGTCTGTACGAAGACCTATAGATGTGAGGGAGGGATCCCTACAAGAACTAGGGACTGGGATAAGTTGGACACCTCCTAGCAGAAATAGTAGCAGTCAAAGACAAACACACAACAAAAAGCATAGAGGTCAGAAGACCTAGCAAAACTAACAGAGAACGGCAACAGAGCACCAAGCTAGCTCAAGAGTAGTAAATACAATGAAGTCCAGCAAGACCAGGAGGGCGGAGCCGGATTAAATAGGCAAAAACGGTCATGTGACCAGCAAACTAAAAAAAACCTAGCAGGAGAGTTCTAACACGCTGAGCTTGTCGAGCACCATGATGCTCGGGCAAGTACCAAGCAGTGGCGAGCACGTTCGCTCATCACTAGTTTTCATATGTCCTGGAATAGACAATGACATTATCAAGGTAAAGTAAACTTTGGAAATTTTTGTTGTCTAGACATCTCTCCATCATGCAGGGGCAAAGCCTGAAAGACATACTGTTAAATTCAAAGAGCCCCATTGGTGTAGTTAAAGCAGTCTTCTCTCGGTCCTCTGGTACAATTGGAACTTGCCAGTATCCGCTTGTTAAGTCTAGGGTGGAGAAATAGGAGGCAGATCTAAGAGCAGTCATGGACTCTTCAATACGTGGCATGGGGTCGGCATCCTTGTGTATGATGTTATTCAATTTGCGTTAATCCATACTGAAACAGATGGAGCTAGGTTTTTTTCTCACAAAGACCAGCTATGCAGGCCATGGGCTTTGACTTTCAGATGACATCAGCCTCTTTCATGTCTTGAAGCAATTTCTTGACAGGCTAGTACCTCGCAGGAGGCAAGGGACGATGTCGCTCCTTGATGAGAGGATGATCATCGGTGAGGATACGATGCTGAATCAGAGTAGTCTTACCGAAATCCAATGGGTGCACTGCTGACTGAATACTTGATGATGACGATAACCAATGTTAAGAACTCCATTGATACTCCAGTATAGAGATACTAGAGTAGTAGCATCTCCCACATTGAGCTCGGTCTACCAGGGTTCTGGAGCAGTTTTCTTACTATCTTGTGCAGCTTGGGTGGAATGTTGATTAGCTGTTGCCTCACCTGAGATAATATCTTTTTGTGAGACCTGGGACAACTGTGCCACTGGATGAAATTTGTAGAGGTTCACAGGTGCGTCACTTAAGTTGATGAGAAGAACTGGCACTCTTCTGATGGAGATGGTTACAATGGTGAGAGCAGCTTTCACTATTGGCTGTCCTTCTAGCAGGATCAGTTTGAGGAGAGCCCGATAGTCTTGATTTTCAACACCTGGCTGAGCACGGCACCATACCATCATCTCTGTATTAGGCTGCAGGATTACTCGTCGGGTGTCTCGGATGCGGATGCAAACTTGATCGCTGACCAATACCACATCTATAAGGCCATTGCCTAAAACCATGGTCATCAGATGGGATCCCATATAATAATCATGATATTTTTTGGAGCGTGTCAAATATTACACTCCAGTTAAAGTCTGCCAGTTGTGTGTTGTTCAACCTATTCACACTTGGTCGCTGACCAATACCACATCTATAAGGCCACTGCCTAAAACTGTGGTCATCAGACGTGATCAGATATTACAGCGGTAATAATCGTCACATTTTTTGGAGCATGTCAAATATTACACTCCAGTTAAAAAAATGGGCAAGGCGTATGGCAAGGGACGGGGAAGTGGATGCGATGCTGATGGTGCACGCAGAGGCTGAGGCCATGGGCAAGATGAAACTGCCTGCTGAGGGAGCTCAACAAACACCCACATCATGTCAAACTACCTTCTTGGCCCAATTTCTAGCGGACCGCCGTACAACACTCTTGAAGCCAGAAGAGTGTGAACAAGTTGTTGAGCAGATAATGCTTCCAGTCAGTTTGCCACCAACACCACCCTGTCTTCCACACAGTCAAGTCTCAGTAGCCGTGAGTCTGGACCACATATTCCTCACTCTGATCCTCTTTCCTCCCACCATACCGAGTGCCCGGAGACAAGTGATCTCACACGTGGACACTCTGAAGAGCTGTTCACTTTCCCATTTATAGATTCGAGCCCAAATATGCCCAAATATTCGAGCAGCCACGGTCACACGAAGGCGACGGTGGGAAACTGCAGTTCCTGTCGCAAGAGGTGAATGATGATGATGAGACACAATTGCCAGCACATTAGGAGGAGGCCCAGGGTGCATACGTGGAAGATGAGGTGATGGATGATAAAGTCACTGACCCAACCTGGCAAGGTGACATGCATAGCGAGGACAGCAGCACAGAGGGGGGAGGGAGACGTAGCACCACAATAGGCAGGAAGAAACAGTGGGGTGGCCACAGACACAAGGCAGGCAACTGATCCCCAGAACACCAACCCGAGGAAGTTGCCAGTCCAACTTTTAGGTCTTCAAGAGTCTGGCTCTTTTTAAAGACTGTCCAGATAACCCCAAAAAAGCCCATTTGCAACATCTGCCACGCCAGCATCATCAGGGACAGCAAAACTACCAGCCTGTAACCACCAGCATGCTCAGGTACATGACAGCAAAGCACCCGACTAGTTGGGCTAAACTCCAGGTCCAGAAACAGTGTCTGCAGGTGACACCACTGCCTCTTCCCCTGTTGTACATGCACGCCAAGCCTCTGTCCATGACGCAGGCAGAGATGCCTCCCACCCTGCACCTGTCGTTGCACACTTGCAACCATCACCGTCAGCAACCACGTCCATGCCCTTGTCCCATCGCAGCGTTCAGTTGTCCCTACCCAAGCCTTTTGAACGCAAGCGCAAATATGCAGTCAACCACCAACAGTCAACAGCACTAAACTGCCACATGTCTAGAATGCTTGCATTTGCAATGTTGACTTTTAGGTTTGTGGAGACAAAATCTTTCCACAATCTCATGACAGCGGCCGTCCTTCGGTACTTGGTTCCCAGCCGCCACCATTTCTCCCGGTGTGCCGTCCCCGCCTTACACAAACACGTGTCCCAGAACATTAGCAGTGCCCTCAACAACGCAGTTACTGGGAAGGTCCACCTAACCACGGCACATGGCCAAGTGCTTGTGGCCAGGCACAGTACATCTCGCTGATGGCATACTGGGTTAAAATAGTGGAAGCTGGGACCCAGTTGGACCCTGGGATGGAACACGTATTCCTGACGCCGAGGATTGAGGGCCCTGGGTCAATCAGGGTTGACCCCCACATTCTACAGCTCCTGCACCTCCTCCTCCTCCTCTTCAGCCTCCATCTCCGAAATAACCACATCAGTTGGAAGCACAGCAGCACTGCCTCGGCCAAGCGGCAACAGGCTGTGCTGAAGCTAATATGCTTAGGGGACAAACCGCACACCGCTGCAGAGTTGTGGACAGCTGTAACAGAGCAGGCAGATCTGTGGCTGTCACTGCTGAACCTACAGCCAAGCATGGTCATGTATGACAATGGCTGGAACCTGGTGGCGGCTCAGAAGCGAGCTCACACACGTACCATGCCTGTCCCATGTGCTTAACCTCGTGGTTCAGCGGTTTCTCAAATCCTACCCAGATCTGTCGCATCTGCTTGTCAAAGTACGCCGCATGTGTGTCCATTTTAGAAAGTCAGCTACAGCTTCCGCCACCCTTGCCGTGCTTCAACAGCATTTCCATCTTCCAGCTCACCGACTGGTGTGCGATGTCACCACACACTGGAACTCAGCCTTGCAGATGTTGGGAAGGATTTGTGAGCAGCAGAGGGCAGTTGTTGACTACCAGCTTCAAAATGCCAGTCAGTATTCAGGTCAGCATCCGCACATAAGAGCTGCTGAGCGGGCATGGATGTCTGACACCTGTGCCGTCCTCCAAAACTTTGAGGACTCCACCAAGATGGTGAGCCGTGATGACGCCATAATTAGTGTCACCATCCCTCTTCTTTGTTTACTGAAGCGCTAGCTGCTCACAATTAAAGAGGAGGCATTGCAGGCAGAGCACGATGAGATGGAGAAAGGAACCATACAGGGTGATGCTACACAGCCCAGCCTCATATCATCTCAACGCGGATTGGGTGATGAGGAGGAAGACGAGGAGGAACAGGAGCTGGTTTCCTGCACTACAGACGGTACTATCCACACAATTGTCATACCGTCTGTTCAGCGTGGATGGCCTGAGGAGAGGGAGAATGAGGATGAGGATGAGGAGGAGAGCATGGACAGTCATCCTCTTGGTCAGGACAGGGAAGTCTTGCCTACTGTCTGGCACACATGGCTGAGTTTATGTTCCGCTGCCTTTCCTGTGACCCTCGCGTTGTACACATTTTGGGTGACAGCAATTACTGGTTGGTCGGTCACACTTCTAGACCCACGCTACAAGGAGAACTTTCTATCTCTCCTTCCCGTGGCAGAGAGGTCTAATAGAATATTTTGCAGCACCAGAAGGCCCTTATTGTGGAATTATTAAAAACATTCCCATCTGAAAACACTGGTCACAGTTTGTTCGACAACTAAGGAGTAAAGGTGAGGGAGACACAAATATGATGCAGCAGAGGCAGAGGAACACTGTCAAAGGTGTGGGACAGTTTACTCGGCCCCTGCCAGTGCCCAGGCCCTGATGTGCATGGTACTCTCACAAGGAGGGAAACGTTTTGAAAGATGCTGAAGGAGTACCTTGCCCACCGTACCAATGTCCTCCGTGATTCCGATGTGCCTTATAACTATTGGGTATCCAAGCTGGACACGTGGAATGAACTGGCTCTCTACGCCTTGGAGGTTCTGGCCTGCCCTGCCGCTAGCTTTTTGTCAGAGCAGGTTTTTAGTGCCGCTGGGGGTATTATAACTGATAGGCGCATCCGCCTGTCAACTGAAAATGCTGACAGGCTGACTCTTATAAAAATGAACAAGGGCTGGACTGGGCCAAACTTGTTGTCCTCCTCCTTCTCCTTTTCCTCATTCTCCACCACCAAATCACCAGTGTGAACATGATGCAACACCCACATAATTTTTTAAGGGTATTTATGATGCCTGTAAGAAAAATTTTTAGAGGCCTACCTCTAACATTCTGTATGTTATACAGTATGTTCATGTATACCCCCCAGGAGTAAATGTTTTTCAGCCCATGCAATAAGAGCATGGGCATTACCAGTATAGGAGATCCACTCCTTAACAATGGTAACAATTTTTTAATGAGGACCCCCTCTATGTCTTTTCAAAGGCGTATTGGGGTGCGTCCAAATATTTGTCAGCTCTTGCAGTCACTGCATACGCAATAACAGTATAGGAGACACTCCTTAATAATGGGAACATTTTTTTTCTGAGGCCCTCCTCTATGTGTCTTCAAAGGGGTATTGGGGTGTGTCAAAATTTTTGGCAGCCCTTGCAGTCACTGCATACGCAATAACAGTATAGGAGACTCACTTTTTAATAATGGGAACAACAAATCATTTCCGGCTGATGGTTCTCTAACAATAGTGAGGGCCAACTGCTGACACTTTAACAATAATAAGGGCCACCTGATGGCTCTGTAAAAATAGGCTTTGTGACTTTTAGAGTCCCTCCTTCATAAATGAAACAGGATGTATCTGATCATGTCTTACACACCACATGGGCAGATAAGGTAGTAAAATGTTAAAATTAAATTTACCGGTGAATGTATTTTTCACTGTTGAAAGCAATGTAAAAGTGCAAAAACGCACAAAAACTTTACGTGTGAATATAGCCCAAAGTGTGGAGGAGCATTTTTTTTTGTGTGGTTTTTTTGGCCTTATATACAAGTCATTACCCTGGAAAGAATGTTCCTTAACATTTTTTCCAGGAAAATCCATTTTGGCTTCTTTTTTGTATGTTTTATTGTCAGTCCGTAAAAGTGGCGTAATACTCTGACAACATTGTTCACAGCAGTGACCTTAGGGTCAGAGTTGCCTCCAGGGGTCTTCCCCATGCTGTTCTTATGTCATTTGAGCACTGTTTCCATCAATTTGGGCATTTTTTAGGCCCCCTCAATACCTCCGGGGGGGGGGGGGGTGGCCACCAGAAAAATGCTCCAGTTTCCAGTTTCCCATTGACTTACATTGGGCTTGTTGCTCGAGTACCTGAGCATAACGATTTGCTCTACCTGAGAAATGAGCACCCGAGCATTTTAGTGCTCGCTCATCACTAGTAAACACCCTTTGCCTTCAAAGCACCAGCAAAAAATTCTTCTAGGTGCACTTGCACACAATCTTAGAAAGAGCTTGGCGGTTAAGTTGTTCCAAAGATCATGGAAAACTAACCACAGGTCTATTGTGAATGTAGACTTGCACAAATACTTCTGTCTCCTCATGTAATCACCAGTAGACTCGACGATGTTCAGATGGGGGCTGTGGGGCTAAATTATTACTTCTAGGACTACTTGTTCTTATTTACACTGTATGTTTGGGGTTGTTGCTGTGGAATACAATTGGAGCCAATTAGATGCCTCAAAAATGGTATTGCATGATGGATAATTATCTGTTTGCATAATGCATAAGTGCTAAAAATAACACAGAAAATGGTTATTGAAGAATAGACAATACTATGCCAATTAATAATACCTAATGCATATTCACTGATTTAGAAAATACATTTAAAAAACTGGAAATGATAAAATCGTTTGAAATTTGAATTCGCCAGGTTGGCCGAATTTTTCTAACAAAACTTAAATTCTCAATAGTGCAAAGCCTCTAATTGCCCTGAAAATATGCATACAGTATAACACTCTGAGGACTCCTGTAGTTTACCTTTGGGAGTGTGACCAGCTTCATTTGCTCCACATGACAGTACGCCCATGGCAAACTGTCACTTTTTAACATTGGTCCAGTCTGTTGATGCAGAATTCCATGTGATTGGCGCTCAGGGTATCTGCTGGAGAAAGGACACAGTGCAGGTGCGATTAAACCTGACTGTTCAGACAGTGTGACTCTTTTTTGATGTGCATTAGGTTGTTGCACCAGAAGATAAAGCCTCTTGTCCATCATGTCATATACTGTATACTGTAATTGGTGTTGCTGCTTTATTGGGTATTTGTTATAACTGTGGTACCAGTACAAACTGTAGCTTGTTGACTGTCACTGCGGTAACTGGCATGCCTCCTCAGCGCTGCCCTGCTCACCGCGGTCAATACACGGCTTCTCCTCACGTCAGGCCGGCTCTCTGATTTCTGCCTCTTGCAGCACGGCTGAATCTGAGTTGAGTTTGTTTCCATTATTCTAGAGGGACATGGCCGGTCTCTGAAGGAATTTAACCCTGCTTTGTTCTGCAGAGATTAGCCTATCCTGTGCAAGCAGTTTCTATATTAGGCCGCTCCTCCCACCAGTTTTTGCCCAAACATTGGTTCCTACTCAGGTTGCTCTGCTAGTGTCCAGTTAGTGCATGTGTGTTTTATTTCACCTGGTATTTACCCTGCTCATATCAACTCTATGCTCTTGACCTCGGCTACATATCCTGAATCTGTGCTGCTTGCCCCAACCTCTGACTGTCTGACCTCGTCTTTGTCTTTACCCTCCTGTACCTCATACCCTCTTCTCTGACCCTCCGATCAGCTTCTGCAGTCCCAGGAACTGCACTGGAGTGATACCTGGCGTCTACTAGCTGCCCAGCCTATTCTCATCACCAGAGGGTCTAATGAAGTCTTGGTAGACACCTAGTCACGCTCTTCCAGGGTAAGCTTGACCCGTGGTACAGTGGGTCCACATCCACCAGTGTTACATTCACCCTCCAGCATTACATTGACTCTGTATGGAGTGGATAGTAGTCTCCTGGTGAGACATGCAGTCAGCATTTGTTCAAAAGCTTCAATGAGAAGCAGGGAACATATATAATCCTGGTAATACACCAATTCACCCACCCCCAAAAATTATTAACAGTCAGTTTTGAGAATAAAAATAATAATTTTGTGTAAGAAAATCGCACATATGAAATAAAAAAAAAAATTGTTTACTAATTTAAAACAATTTTGCTCTTTCCAACCTGCCCTGCTCAGGAGCAGCACACATGGAAAAGTATTGACTCTGCAGGTAGCAGAGAGGGGTCTCATGGGCAGACATGTGGTCAGCAGCTGTCTATTGTGTACAAGCTTCACAGAGCAGGTATAATATCTCGGTAATACGCCAATTTACCTTCTTCAAAAAATTATTACGATTTTGGTAAAAGTTTAAATTTTGCATAATAAAATTGCACTTGTTAAATTTCAATAATTTAAAAAAAAATTCCCTTTCTTCCCCTGTGGTGGGGCCTGATTTGCTCAGTGTGCTACCGGGTAAAATCAACACAAATGCAGGATATAAAAAAATATATAATTTAACAAAAAGCTAGAAAGTGTGAACAAAAAGTTAGAGATGTGAGCTGTATAGAAAAGCTGATGATCAGAACACTAAAAAAATTGTTGCTGAAAAGCCTTGCATTTTCTGCTCAAAACTATCATGGATGGCTTTTTAGAATAATAAATCATGGTGGCTTGGTATCTTCAATGGAGGTTAACTGCACAAGATTCTTTCACTAAATGGCAGGCAATGTGGTCTGGCATCATTTGTGGTGAATTTTGACATGTAGGAGTACAATTTCCACATAATTGGATGACTGAACATGTGCTTCTTGGACACACAAAAGGATAACTGATGATGCAATAGAGGTAGAGGTGGTTGGATGAGGAAGATGATGGGGCTGATTTACTACTTGCAGTTGCAGACTGGTTAGCAGGTAACAAGGATAAGAAGGGGGACAACTCAAACTGTACTCATCTTGTTGGTTGCTTTCCCCACATGAGCAGATGATGCCATGTCATGAGCTGTCAGAGTGATGTAGCTTTCAGTCCATGTGTATCATGCTGGGAATATGTTCTAATAGCAAAGCCTACACTCGGTAATTTGGTTCTTTGGCAAGAATTCCCACACCCAAGATGCCAGGACATGGGAACTGTCACCACCACAGCTCTAAGGAACTGTTGAACCTCTTAAACTAAAAACAATTGCAACATTACCTGCTACAAAGCTGACTGTAGAAAAAGCAGATTTTGCCCCAGAGTATCTTTTAGATGCACATTGCCTGCACTGTCTATTGCCGAAGCCAACATCCTCCTCTGAGGTTATCACCTCATCAACATTTCTGTCTGGTTCCTAGGTCTTGTCCACCACAGAATCATCATCATTAACAGAAAGCAAATTCTGTTCTGTACAACATTAAATGTTAAAGTGGAGGAGGATGACTGAGCAGTACACTGTCTCAAACTGATGGTGTCGCTGTCAGGGTCTAAATGATCCTGCCGTGACTAAGAAAAACAATGTGACATACTGTATACAGTGGGGAAAAAAATATTTAGTCAGCCACCAATTGTGCAAGTTCTCCCACTTAAAAAGATGAGAAAGACCTGTAATTGACATCATAGGTAGACCTCTACTATGAGAGAAAAATGAGAAAACAAATCCTGAAAATCACATTGTCTGATTTGGAAAGAAAGTTTTTTTCAAATTTTGTTGGAAAATAAGTATTTGGTCAATTACAAACAAGCAAGATTTCTGGCTTTCACAGACCTGTAACTTCTTCTTTAAGAGGCTCCTTTGTCCTCCACTCATTACCTGTACTACTGGCACCTGTCTGATCTTGTTTTCAGTATAAAAGACATCTGCCCGCAACCTCAAACAGTCACACTCCAAACTCCACTATGGTGAAGACCAAAGAGCTGTCGAAGGACACCAGAAACAAAATTGTAGCCCTGCACCAGGCTAGGAAGACTGAATCTGCAAAAGGCAAGCAGCTTGGTATGAAAAAACAAACTGTGGGAGCAATAATTAGAAAATGGAAGACATACAAGACCACTGATAATCTCCCTTGATTTGGGGCTCCACACAAGATCTCACCCCGTAGGGTTTAAATGATCTCAAGAACGGTGAGCAAAAATCCCAGAACCACACGGGGGGACCTAGTGAATGACCTGCAGAGAGCTGGGACCAACATTACACAGGCTACCATCAGTAACACACTATGCCGCCAGGGACTCAGATCCTGCAGTGCCAGACGTGTCTCCCTGCTTAAGCCATTACATATCTGGGCCCATCTGAAGTTTGCTAGAGAGCATTTGGATGATCCAGAAGAGTATTGTGAGAATGTCATATGGTCAGATAAAACCAAAGTAGAACTGTTTGGTAGAAACACAACTCGTCATATTTGAAGGAGAAAGAATGCTGAGTTGCATCCAAAGAACACCATACCTACTGTGAAGCATGGGGGTGGAAACATCATGCTTTGGGGCTGTTTCTCTGCCAAGGGACCAGGATGACTGATCCGTGTACATGAAAGAAGGAATGGGGCCATGTATCGTGAGATTTGGAGTGCAAACCTCCTTCCATCAGCAAAGGCATTGAAGATGAAACGTGGCTGGGTCTTTCAGCATGACAATGATCCCAAGCACACCACCAGGACAATGAAGGAGTGGCTTTAGATCTGGAGACTGGCTAGGCCTCTCCAGGACCTTGAAATGCGTAAGAAGCATTTCAAGGTCCTTGAGTGGCCTAGCCAGCCTCCAGATCTAAACCATATAGAAAACCTTTGGAGGGAGTTGAAAGTCTGTGTTGCTCAGTGACAGTCCCTAAACATCACTGCTCTAGAAGAGATCTGCATGGAGGAATGGACCAACATACCAGCTACAGTGTGTGCCAATCTTGTGAAGACTTACAGAAAACATTTGACATCTGTCATTGTCAACAAAGGATATATAACAAAGTATTGAGATGAACTTTTGTAATTGACCAAATACTTATTTTCCACCAAAATTTGAAAAAAATTCTTTATAATTCAGACAATGTGATTTTCAGGATTTATTTTCTCATTTTGTCTCTCATAGTTGAGGTCTACCTATGATGTCAATTACAGGCGTAACTCACCTTTTTAAGTAAGAAAACTTGCACAATTGATGGCTGACTAAATACTTTTTTTCCCCACTGTATTCTATTATGCCCTCTGCTTGAGTAGGACAAGTGTAACTTGAGTTTTGTACTCCTATTGCCTGGATCAATTTGGCCAGAAATGGCAGTGGTGTTGCTGCTAGTAGCTCCCACAGTTTTCTTTTGTCACATGGATGGGTTTTTTCTTTCTTTCTCATAGTACTACATCCATTGTCAGTGCCACATTTTGGTTTAACATACACCTGTACATGTGTCCAAAATGTATCTCACTAAATTAGAATATCATCAAAAAGTTAAATTATTTCAGTTCTTCAATACAAAACTCATATATTATATGGAGTCATTACAAACAGAGTGATCTATTTAAGTGTTTATTTCTGTTAATGTTGATGATTATGGCTTACAGCCAATGAAAAGACAAAAGTCATTATCTCAGTAAATTAAAATAATTAACAAAAAACACCTGCAAAGGCTTCCTAAGCATTTAAAAAGGTTCCTTAGTCTGTTTCGGTAGGCTCCACAATCATGGGGAAGACTGCTGGTCCCAGAGTTCCAATTTTCATTTGGAAATCAAGGTCCCAGAGTCTGCAGGAAGAGTGAACAGGCACACAATCCAAGCTATTTGAGGTCTAGTGTGAAGTTTCCACAATCAGTGATGGTTTGGGGAGCCATGTCATCTGCTGGTGTAGGTCCACTGTGTTTTATCAAGACCAAAGTCAGCGCAGCCGTCTACCAGGAAATTTTAGAGCACTTCATGCTTCCCTCTTCAGACAAGCTTTTCAGAGATAGAAATTTCATTCTCCAGCAGGACTTGGCACCTGCCCACACTGCCAAAAGTACCAATACCTAGTTTAACAACAACAGTATCACTGTGCTTGATTGGCCAGCAAACTCGCCTGACCTTAACCCCATAGAGAATCTATGGGGTATTGTCAAGAGGAAGATGAGAGACACGAGACCCAACAATGCAGACGAGCTGAAGGCTGCTATCAAAGCAACCTGGGCTTCCATAACACCTCAGCAGTGCCACAGGCTGATCGCCTCCATGCCACGCCACATTGATGCAGTAATTGATGCAAAAGGAGCCCCGACCCAGTATTGAGTGCATATACTGAACATACATTTCAGTAGGCCAACATTTCGGATTTTAAAAACATTTTTCAAGCTGTTGTTATAAAGTATTCTAATTTACTGAGATAATGACTTTTGTGTTTTCATTGTCTGTAATCCATAATCATCAACCTTAACAGAAATAAACACTTGAAATAGATCACTCTGTTTGTAATGACTCTATATAATATGAGTTTCACTTTTTGTATTGAAGAACTGAAATAAATTTACCTTTTGATGATATTCTAATTTAGTGAGATGCACCTGTATAATGTTTAGGTCCTTTACCAAAATTAGTTACCAGTCACACTTAACCAACCCTAGAACATTATAGAATCAACCAGAAATGCAAGGCAGGATTCATGCTACTTACAAAAAAATCTTATGCAACACCAACCTGCCCTTAATATTGGTGTGATATATATGTGCCTCCAATTTGACAATTTAGATAACATACAAAATCCATAGAAACCCTAAATTATTCCCACGAACATAAAAAAACAGGTTAACATACAGTAGACTTTAAAATAGGTTAGAATTAAAAGAAGAATTAGGTGCCAATGAAAAAAAGGGCAAAAGTAGTCAAAAAAGGTGTAAAAGCAACAATAATTAAGGCCCTGTGTGTTTTCTCCATCTTTTTTAAATGCTCTCAAGAGAACATTTTTTTAAGATGAATCAAATTTAAAGCATAGAGTTGAAAAGTCGTAGCTTGGGCCGCCTTACCCTCAAGTATTGACCAGTCTGGATTACTCTTCTAAGAAAAGGCTTCCATCTTGCCACCCTACAGCACAGGTCAGGCATATGAAGACTAGGGGAAATTGTTGTCACATGCAATACACAACCAGTACGTGCCAGAAGTTCTTGCAATTTCTTTAATGTTGAAGGCTACTTTGCAGCCTCATTGACAAATTTTCTTCTTAACTTCTCATACATTTTTGAGGGACTGCCAGTTCTAGGTAATGTTACTGTTGTGAAAAATTGAAGCCACTTCATGATGACTGTCTTCACAGTATTACATGATATATCTAGTGCCTTGAAATTTTTCTTTACCCTTGTTCTGACTGATAAATATTAACAATCCCTTTGCTGTGTTGTAAGCTGTTTATGTACCGAGACTTTTTCTGTAAAATGTAAGTAAGAAAATGTCAGGAAAATCCTTCTAGAACAGCTAAACTTTATATGGAGTTAATAAGAATCACTGTAAGCGATGGCAGTTGTTTACTGATTACTATTTAATAGGAGTTTAATGTGATCGGCTAATTCTGAACACAACCCCATCCCTAATTATAAGAAGGTGTTCACACTTATGCAACCACTACTAGTTTTGCTATTTTAGTTTTCCTCCTCAAAATGATTTCAGTTTGTTTTTCAATGGATTTGTACAGATTATGGATTACATTAAAGGTAAAATTAGTTCTGAAATTATTATTCTTGGTTTGATTTTTTTACATGACAAAAATATGGAATTTTAAAAGGGGTTTGTAGACTTTATATATCCACTCTACTCACTAATATCTGAAATAATTACCTGATAACATTTGCCATTCATGGAAGGAAACTGCCAACCCAAATCCTATTGACATCAGCGTGTGAAAAAAAAATTGAATTATTTATGTATCTCTATGAGATAAAATGCAGATGAATTTTCAAAACCATTAAAAAAAGAGCTCCGACAATTGACTGATACATGTAACTTGAGAATTTACAGAAATTCCAAGGTGTTAGATAAACCATACAGGAAAAATACATGGGTTACATTTATTATGTGTGAACCTAACAATGTTTAATCTTCATTATATACGTATGAACCACCTAAAATACCAACAAACATGACTGTATTATTACTACAGAATTGTCAGAATTTGATTTTTCTATTTATCTATCATTCTCTGACATGAAGTAGAATAAATCTTTTCCCAGTCCTCAACAGAGTGTCTCACATATACAAGGTTTTCTCAATTTCTTGCATGAGCAGCCTATTTCAAAACCCCCTGCTTTTATAACCTTGTATAGTTTCTGTAATCTTTCTGAAGACCCAAGAGTATGCTAGATCTAGACAGGTTGCTACTACATATTTCAGCAACAAATAGCTGATCAAATGTCTGAGGTTTTAACAATAAAGGTCCTTACATGACCTCATTTAAGAGTATGATATGAAAAATAAAAAAGGGAGATTCAATCTTTTAATCTCTATAACACAAACACAGCCTTAGTAATATCAAAGAGACCTCACAATAGAAATGGATGATAACCCAAGAGTAACCAACATCCTATTTAATAATACTGTGCATTGACAGACTTTTCTTTTTTTTAAATGACAAAACAGTGGTCCAAAAATTATCCCTCTTATCATTTGTGATCAAGCACCTGGTTTGACACAGAACACTAACTAAAAAAAAATGGTGTTGCTGATAGAATTAACATCATCTTGCTGTGACTAAGTTGAGTATTGTGCCATGTATTCCATAATGCCATCCTCATGTTCTCCACTAATACACTTGCTAAAGGCAAATGAGAACAAATATGGGTTTCATTTTTTAGTACTACTGCAGAAGTATGGTGGAGGCAGAAGTGATGGTGGTGCTTTGGCAGCTGCTAGCGGCTCTCTCATTCTTTGCCATGAGGCTTTTTTCTTTGCCATTGAAACTTTTTCTTTTACCATACATTTTGTACAACACTATAATTAACTTTGGACAATCTTTTCAACCCTAATTCAACCCTTGCTAATAAGGACATACCAAGAAATGCTAGACAAGTATGTACACTTACTGAAAGCAAAATGCTAGGCAGATGTAGCATAGAGTTGTCAAATTGGACTAGTAAAATAGGTGTGCAAAAACAGACTTGCAGAATTAAATTTCAACATTTATTCAAATATTTTTTTCAAGTTTTTCAACAAAAATCAACATCTTTTCAAAATATTATAAAATATGAAATGCTAGGTAGGTACAAAACCAAAAAGCCAGTATCTGCATCAGAGCATTGTATTGGTGTGGCATGTTTGGATGGCAAATTTGAATAGTAAAACAGACATGTAAATATGAAAATAAAATAGTTTGCAACACACACAATTTATGAAGTAGACAGTCACAGTTACATATCTGAATTTTAGGGTATTTTCTTTTGTATTTCTAAAAAAGTAATTATTCCCCTCTTGACAAAAATGATTGCAAAAACTCACTACAGTTTCATGTGACAAGTAAGCACACCGTCTGACAATAAAGAGGTTGTCCACTACCAGGGGCGTACATAGAAGTCATGGAGCCCCATAGCAGAAGCTCTAATTGGGCCCCCCCCTACAAAAAATAAATATTTGTCTGTGTCACAGAAGAGCAGATTTCACAACTTTCCAGCCTTTACATAGTAATTTACCTCCTTCTGAAGTCGTAGATTCCTCCTTCATTGCCCCCATAAAGTATGATGCCAACAAAAGTGCCCGCCAAACAGTATGATACCCCTATGGTGCATTCCTCCACATGCACAGTATAATGACCCTATTGTACCCCACATCAACTCCCACAGCAAAGTATGGTGACCCTAACACAGTATAATCCCCCACTGTGAACCCCACAGAGCCCTCCATACACTCCCATGGCCCCACACAGCCCTCCAAACAGTATAATGGCCCCCACACAGCCCTCCAAACAGTATAATGGACCCCACACAGCCCTCCAAACAGTATAATGACCCCACACAAACATTCACACTGTATAATTGCTTTCATACAGTATAATGGCCCCCCACATAGTCCTCAAAATATTATAATGGCCCCACAGCCTTCCATATAGTATAATGCACCACCAATAATCTTCCATATAGTATAATGCGCCCCCATAATCCTCCATATAGTATAATGCTCCCCCCATAAACCTCCATATAGTATAATGCACCCCCCATAATCCTCCATATAGTATAATGAACTTCCCATGGTCCTCCATAGAATATAATGCACTCCCCATAGTCCTCCATACAGTATATTACACACCCCATAGGGTAAAATGCAGCCCCCATATAGTATAATGCACGCCACAGTCCTGCAGTATTATGGGCACCACGTACTCACTGATTTTAAAATACCGTATACTTTAAATAAGCAGACCCGAATATAAGCCGAGGCCCCTAATTTTACTGCATAAAAATGGGAAAACCTATTGACTTGAGTATAAGCCTAGGGTGGGAAATGCAGCAGCTACTGGTAAATTTCCCCATCCTCGTATGTGTGGCCCCATCAATCCCACAATCCCTGGTATGTGTGACCCCCACAATCTCTGGTATGTGTAGCCTCCTCAATCCCACAATCCCTGGTATGTGTGACCCCCACAATCCCTGGTATGTGTGGCCTCCTCAATTCCCCAAATCCTGGTAAGTGTGGCCTCCTCAATTCCCCAAATCCTGGTAAGTGTGGCCTCCTCAACCCCCCAATCCTGGTATGTGTGGCCTCCTCAACCCCCCAATCCTGGTATGTGTGGCCTCCTCAACCCCCCAATCCTGGTATGTGTGGCCTCCTCAACCCCCCAATCCTGGTATGTGTGGCCTCCTCATCCCCCCATTCCTGGTATGTGTGGCCTCCTCATCCCCCCATTCCTGGTATGTGTGGCCTCCTCAACCCCCCATTCCTGGTATGTGTGGCCTCCTCAATCCCCCATTCCTGGTATGTGTGGCCTCCCCAATCCCCAAATCCTGGTATGTGTGGCCTCCTCAATCCCCCATTCCTGGTATGTGTGGCCTCCTCAACCCCCCATTCCTGGTATGTGTGGCCTCCTCAACCCCCCCATTCCTGGTATGTGTGGCCTCCTCAACCCCCCATTCCTGGTATGTGTGGCCTCCTCAATCCCCCATTCCTGGTATGTGTGGCCTCCTCAATCCCCCATTCCTGGTATGTGTGCCCTCCTCAATCCCCAAATCCTGGTATGTGTGGCCTCCTCAATCCCCCATTCCTGATATGTGTGCCCTCCTCAATCCAAGTATCCTGGCATGTGTGGCTTCCTCATCCCCCAATCACTGCACACATAAAACAAACACTTATACTCACCTTCCTTCCTCACCTCTGCTCCATCGCTGAGTCCTGTCTGCAGCAGCTCTTGTCAGCATCTGAGCAGCACGCTCTCAGAAGCCGAGGTGAGCTGCTGCCGGCACATTCACTCCTCTCCACGCCGGGACTATGGGCGTGGAGAAGCGTGAATATGCTTTCTCTTTAGCGGCGGGCACTGACAGCAGGAGCCGGGGCTCAGCGCTCTTCCATGGCTGCTACTAAAGAGAATGAATATACCCTCTTCTCCACGCCCATTGGAGTGGAGAAGAGGGAATATTCATGTCCCTTTAGCAGCGGGCACACGTGATAGCTGCAGCAGCGGCTACAGAGTGTGCCCCGCTCCTCCACTGCCGCAACCCGCTCCTTTGCCGCCGAAACCTCCTACTCACCTATCCTCCTCGTTCCCACGCTGCTTGGGGCCCTCACAGGCCCCCTTCGGCCACGGGCCTCATAGCAGTGGCGTGGTCTGCCGCCATTGGCGGCACGCCACTGTCCACTACTATTAACAATGCCCCCATCAATTTAAACTGTGGAAACAAGTGTTTTTGTAAATACTTTGCGTGGTCATTGTTGTCAGTGAGTGGCGCTATCACTGGCTGCTCACAGGCATCACATGACCCCCTTCTGCAGCCGGCTCGGACATCCACTGATGTCACGTCAAGTTCTGGATTCAGCGAAGCGTGACCCAGTGACTCGCTCTCCCCTGATTGATGGGCTGTGGGCAGGGTTTCACCACAGGTCACAGCCCACCATCCACCGAGTGCTTTCCCTCTCCTCTGCTTTCCTTGGAAAAGAGTGTGGTGGATGCTGTGCTGTGCGGTATAACCCCGCTCAAAGCCCATCAATCAGGGGTGAGCGTGTCACTGAGTCACGCCCGGCTGCAGCCAGAACTTGAGGTGACATCAGCGGATGTCAGAGCAGGCTGCAGCCGGGTCACGTGATGCCTGGTGAGCGGTCAGCAATAGCGCCGCTCACAGGCAACAATGACCATGGACGGTATTTACAAAAACACTTGTTTCCACAGTTTAAATCGATGGTGGCATTGCTAATAGTAGTGGACAACCTCTTAAATTTCAGATTTATTTTCTGCAAACAATATTGTGCTGTCTGGCTTTTTCTTTCTAATGCATTAAAAATGAAGAAAAAAACCTGTCATTGTAATTCAAATGCAGTGGAACTTAGCTACACCATATCACTGATCAATTACACTGTCTGGCACTGCTGCTGGCATCTTTCCTATCTCTGTATAGCCATAGTCCCCTAATCAACTGAATCTCATTATTTACAGACTACTACACTCATCTTCTTCACTGCTATAGTTGTGCAAAGCATTACTGTCTGAAGTATTTGGTCAATGTTTTAGGAGGACTTTCTATTACTATCTCTATTTCTGAGCTGTCAGGTCTGATGTAACATAGTTTTTAAGGTTGAAGGAAGACTAAATCCATCTAGTTCAACCCATAGCCTAACATGTTGATCCAGAGGAAGGCAAAAAAACCCCATGTGGCAAACACAGAGCTCCACATTGGGGAAAAAAATTCCTTCTTGACTCCATACGGCAATCAGACTAGTTCCCTGGATCAACGCCCTATCACGCAATCTAGTATACAGTGCCTACAAGTAGTATTCAACCCCCTGCAGATTTAGCTGGTTGACACATGCGGAATTAACTTGGCATTGTGACATTTGTACTGTATATCCCCCAAAAGTATTAAGAAGTAGTTCAGGCACCAAGAATAATGAGCTTCACATGTGTGGATTAAAGATCTCTTTTGCCAGCCTTTTCTGACTATTTAAGACCCTCCCCAAACTTGTGAACAGCACTCAGACTTGGTCAACATGGGAAAGACAAAGGAGCATTCCAAGGCCATCAGAGACAAGATCGTGGAGGGTCACAAGGCTGGCAAGGGGTACAAAACCCTTTCCAAGGAGTTGGGCCTACCTGTCTCCACTGTTGGGAGCATCATCCGTAAGTGGAAGGCTTATGGAACTACTGTTAGCCTTCCACGGCCAGGACAGCCTTTGAAAGTGTCCTCCCGTGCCAAGGCCAGGCTTGTCCGAAGAGTCAAGGCTAACCCAAGGACAACAAGGAAGGAGCTCCGGGAAGATCTCATGGCAGTGGGGACATTGGTTTCAGTCAATACCATAAGTAACGTACTCCACCGCAATGGTCTCCGTTCCAGACGAGCCCGTAAGGTACCTTAACTTTCAAAGCGTCATGTCAAGGCTCGTCTACAGTTTGCTCATGATCACTTGGAGGACTCTGAGACAGACTGGTTCAAGGTTCTATGGTCTGATGAGACCAAGATCGAGATCTTTGGTGCCAACCACACACGTGACTTTTGGAGACTGGATGGCACTGCATACGACCCCAAGAATACCATCCCTACAGTCAAGCATGGTGGTGGCAGCATCATGCTGTGGGGCTGTTTCTCTGCCAAGGGGCCTGGCCATCTGGTCCGCATCCATGGGAAGATGGATAGCATGGCCTACCTGGTGATTTTGGCCAAGAACCTCCGATCCTCCATCAAGGATCTTAAGATGGGTCGTAATTTCATCTTCCAACAAGACAACGACCCAAAGCACACAGCCAAGAAAACCAAGGCCTGGTTCAAGAGGGAAAAAGTCAAGGTGTTGGAGTGGCCTAGTCAGTCTCCTGACCTTAACCCAATTGAAAACTTGTGGAAGGAGCTCAAGAATAAAGTCCACATGAGACACCCAAAGAACCTAGATAACTTGGAGAAGATCTGCATGGAGGAGTGGGCCAAGATAACTCCACAGACCTGTGCCGGCCTGATCAGGTCTTATGAAAGACGATTATTAGCTGTAATTGCAAACAAGGGTTATTCCGCAAAATATTAAACATAGGGGTTGTATAATAATTGACCCACACTTTTATGTTTAAAATTTATTAAAATTCAACTGAGCAACATAACTTTTTGGTTTGTAAGATTTATGCTTCTGTTCATAAAACCTACTCTCATTTGCAGTTTGAAGACTCTAACTTATTTGCATCTTATCAAACCAGCTAAATCTGCAGGGGGTTGAATACTACTTGTAGGCACTGTATATAACCTGTAATATTATACTTTAAGAAAGGCATCCATGCCCTTCTTAAATTTTAGTAGTGAATCACTCATTACAACATCATGCGGCAGAGAGTTCCATAGTCTCACTGCTCTTACAGTAAAGAATCCGCATCTGTGATTATGATTAAAGCTTCTTTTCTCCAAACATAGAAGATGCCCCCTTGTCCCCGTCTCAGGCCTCAGAGTAAAAAGATCAGTAGAAAGGTCTTTCTACTGTCCCCTTATATACTTGTACATAGTAATAAGATCACCCTAAGCCTTAGTTTTTCCAAACTAAATAACTCAAGTGTAATAACCTGTCTTGGTATTGCAGACCTCCCAGTCCTCTCATAACCTTGGTCGCTCTTCTCTGCACCCGCTCTAGTTTAACTATGTCTTTCTTATACACCAGAGACCAGAACAGTACGCAGTATTCTAATTGTGATCGCACTAGTGACTTGTATAGAGGTAAAATTATGTTCTCCTCATGAGCATCTATGCCTCTTTTAATGCATCCCATTATTTTATTTGCCTTTGCAGCAGCTGCCTGACATTGGCCACCAAACATGAGCTTGTCATCCATCAATACACCCGGGTCTCTTTCAGTGACAGTTTTGCCCAGTGTTTTACAATTAAGCATATAATTATACATTTTATTTACTCTGCCCAAGTGCATTACCTTACATTTATCCCCATTAAAACTCATTTGTCATTTATCAGCCAAAGCTTCTAGTTTACATAGATCCTCCTGTAATATAAAATTGTCCTCCTCTGTATTGATTACCCTGCAGAGTTTAGTGTCATCTGCAAATATTGAAATACTACTCTGTATGCCCCCTACAAGGTCATTAATAAATATGTTAAAAAGAAGCGGGCCCAATACTGACCCCTGTGGTACCCCACTGTTATCTGTGACCCATTCTGAGTGTGTTCCATTAATAACCACCCTTTGTTTCCTATCACTAAGCCAGTTCTTAGCCCACATACATATATTTTCCCCTATCCCCATTGTTCTCATTTTATGTATCAACCTTTTGTGTGGAACTGTATCAAAAGCTTTTGAAAAGTCCATATACAAAACATCCACTGCATTTCCTTGGTCCAGTCCGGAACTTGCCTCCTCATAAAAACTGATCAGATTAGTCTGACAGGAACGTTCCCTCGTAAACCCATGTTGATATTGGGTCATGAGGTTATTCTTCTTCAGATACTCTAGTATAGCATCTCTTAGGAAACCCTCCAGGTTTTTACCCACAGTAGAGGTTAAGCTTGCTGGCCTATAATTTCCAAGTTCGATTTTTGTCCCCTTTTTGAATATTGGCACCACATTTGCTATACGCTAGTTCTGTGGTACAGACCCTGTTATTATGGAATCTTTAAAGATTAAAAATAATGGTCTATCTATGACGTTACTTAATTCCTGCAGTACTCGCGGGTGTATCCCATCCGGGCTCGGGGATTTGTCAACTTTAGTGATTTTTAGACGCCGCCGTACTTCCTGCTGGGTTAAGCAAGTGACATTTAATGGAGAATTTTTGTTATCACTGATCATGTTTTCTGTCATGGAATTTTCTTGTTTAAATACTGTTGAAAAAAAATCATTTAGCATATTGGTTTGTTCCTCATCCTCATCCACCATTTCACCCATACTATGTAGTTAAAGAATATTTTGGGATTATTTTTACTTTCTCTGGCAATGAGTCTCTCTGTCTCAATCTTTGCTGCCTTGATTTGTTTTTTACAGAATTTATTTAATTTTCTGTATTTATTTAATGCCTCATCACTACCTACTTGCTTTCGTTCTCTAAATGCTTTCTTTTTGTCACTTATTGCGCCCCTTATAGCTCTATTTAGCCATAGCGGTTTCCTCTTATTTCTAGCATGTTTATTCCCATAGGATATATATTGTGCACAGGTCCTATTCAGGATGCTAATAAAGGTCTCCCATTTGCTTTGTGTAGTTTTATGTCTCAGGATATCATCCCAGTTTATTGCACTAAGATCATCTCTTAACCGTTGAAAATCTGCCTTCCTGAAATTTAGTGTCCTTGTAACCCCTCTACTATACATCTTATTAAAGGATACATGAAAGCTTATTATTTTGTGATCACTATTACCCAAGTGACCCCCAACTCGTATATTTGATATGCGGTCTATCCTGTTGGTTAATATTAGGTCTAGCAGTGCCCCCCTTCTTGTTGGGTCCTGAACCAGTTATGAAAGGTAATTGTCTCTCATAGTTGTCAAAAACCTATTACCTTTGCTGGAACTACAGGTTTCTGTTCCCCAATGTATTTCAGGGTAGTTAAAGTCCCCCATAATAATGACTTCTCCATGAGTCGCTGCTTCATATATTTGCTTTATGAGGATATTCTCCACTGCTTCCATTATTTTTGGAGACTTATAACAAACCCCTATCAGTAATTTATTTCTTTTCCCCCCTCCCCTTATCTCCACCCACAGGGACTCTACATTTTCATTAGATTCACATATATTTTGTTGTTGAGGCTTCTGGCATTAGTGTACATGCATTTTATGTATCTCTCTGTACCTCTATTCCTTCTTACTATATTGACTGTTCTAACCCCACCCCCAATTTTTTTATTTGTACCCAGGTCACTATCTGCACTATCTTCCCCACCTATAAAACAAATACCCTCCCCCCCAATCCCTAGTTTAAACACTCCTCCCATCTTCTAGCCATTTTCTCCCCAGCACAGCTGCACCTTCCCCATTGAGGTGCAGCTCGTCCCTAGCGTAGAACCTGTAGCCAACTGAGAAGTTGGCCCAGTTCTCCAGGAACCCAAACCCCTCCTTCCTACACCAATTCCTGAGCCACTTACTTATCTCCCTAATAGAGATGAGCGTTGTTCTACTCGAACTGTTCGCCAATCTCAAATTCGAGCTGTTTTGGGCGGTGTTCGAGCCGTTCGGCGAACACGAACAATTTGAGAAAAATTCGGCTGTTCGAGGTTATGTTCGATAACTGTTCGTGCACCAAAATCATAACTGGATTTTTTCTCAGTAATGATGAAAATTAATGTTAATACGCAGTTTGAGTGTACAGCGGGGTGGGGGGAGGGGCAGGGGATGGATCTCTGCAGGAACAATGAAGATCTCCATTTTTTTTTCTCTTTCCCGCATTTGCAGTGGGGAGGTGCAATCTGTCAGCCTATCAGCAGCGCACACACGGAGCGAAGTGCTTTTTTTCACACAAGCAAGGGCATGTGTCATTGGCAGTGTATGTCACATGTCCTTGCCCTATAAGACCAAGCCATTTTCCCCGTCGCCACCATTTTCTCACTGCTGCAGCTGCGTGTTAGACGGCACCGCTGTTGCTGTGTGCACTATACCTTGTTAATTTCAAGCCAATTTTCGCACAAATCTACAGATAGCTTGGGAGTAGGGAATAGTTGTGATTGCAGTCCTTTTAAGGACTAGGTTACAGCATTTCCTACGACTTTTATCAGGCAGGTCTGTGCTCTTAAATAGATAGGTTGTGGGAGTAAAGACTAATTGTAATTGGAGTCCTTTTCAGGACTAGGTTACATCAGTTCCTATCAGTTTTTGCCAGGCAGGTCTGTGCCAGTGCTGTGCAAGTTTTTTTCACAGCATTTGGCTGAATCTAGCAAAGCTAATCCTTTTTGGCCTATTGCAGAGTGTGTTAGTCAGTGGAGTAGCCTATCTATGTTGCAAGATATACCACCTGTGTATAGAATACCAATTTTTTTACTGCACCTAGTGAAGTAAAATCTTTTGGGCATAGCATCATTCTATTAGTCCATCTATACTGACCTCCATCAGGTTGCAAACTGAATATATTTTTTTCTGCATCTACCTCTGAAAAAATATTGGGCTTCTAGCTGTGTGTGGGACTTGTTCTATTAGTCCATCTATACTGACCTCCATAAGGTTGCAAACTGAATATAATTTTTTTCTGCATCTACCTCTGAAAAAATATTTGGGCTTCTAGCTGTGTGTGGGACTTGTTCTATTAGTCCATCTATACTGACCTCCATAAGGTTGCAAGCTGAATATAATTTTTTTCTGCATCTACCTCTGAAAAAATATTTGGCCTTCTAGCTGTGTGTGGGACTTGTTCTATTAGTCCATCTATACTGACCTCCATAAGGTTGCAAACTGAATATAATTTTTTTCTGCATCTACCTCTGAAAAAATATTTGGGCTTCTAGCTGTGTGTGGGACTTGTTCTATTAGTCATCTATACTGACCTCCATCAGGTTGCAAATTCAAAATAATTTTTTGTCTGCATCTACCTCTGAAAAAATATTTGGCCTTCTAGCTGTGTGTGGGACTTGTTGTATTAGTCCATCTATACTGACCTCCATAAAGTTGCAAACTGAATATAATTTTTTTCTGCATCTACCTCTGAAAAAATATTTGGCCTTCTAGCTGTGTGTGGGACTTGTTCTATTAGTCCATCTATACTGACCTCCATAAAGTTGCAAATTCAAAATAATTTTTTGTCTGCATCTACCTCTGAAAAAATATTTGGCCTTCTAGCTGTGTGTGGGACTTGTTCTATTAGTCATCTATACTGACCTCCATCAGGTTGGAAATTCAAAATTTTTTGTCTGCATCTACCTCTGAAAAAATATTTGGCCTTCTAGCTGTGTGTGGGATTTGTTCTATTAGTCCATCTATACTGACCTCCATAAGGTTGCAAACTGAATATAATTTTTTTCTGCATCTACCTCTGAAAAAATATTTGGGCTTCTAGCTGTGTGTTGGACTTGTTCTATTAGTCCATCTATACTGACCTCCATAAGGTTGCAAATTCAAAATATTTTTTTGTCTGCATCTACCTCTGAAAAAATATTTGGCCTTCTAGCTGTGTGTGGGACTTGTTCTATTAGTCATCTATACTGACCTCCATCAGGTTGGAAATTCAAAATAATTTTTTGTCTGCATCTACCTCTGAAAAAATATTTGGCCTTCTAGCTGTGTGTGGGACTTGTTCTATTAGTCCATCTATACTGACCTCCATAAGGTTGCAAACTGAATATAATTTTTTTCTGCATCTACCTCTGAAAAAATATTTGGGCTTCTAGCTGTGTGTTGGACTTGTTCTATTAGTCCATCTATACTGACCTCCATAAGGTTGCAAATTCAAAATATTTTTTTGTCTGCATCTACCTCTGAAAAAATATTTGGCCTTCTAGCTGTGTGTGGGACTTGTTCTATTAGTCATCTATACTGACCTCCATCAGGTTGGAAATTCAAAATAATTTTTTGTCTGCATCTACCTCTGAAAAAATATTTGGCCTTCTAGCTGTGTGTGGGACTTGTTCTATTAGTCCATCTATACTGACCTCCATAAGGTTGCAAACTGAATATAATTTTTTTCTGCATCTACCTCTGAAAAAATATTTGGGCTTCTAGCTGTGTGTTGGACTTGTTCTATTAGTCCATCTATACTGACCTCCATAAGGTTGCAAATTCAAAATATTTTTTTGTCTGCATCTACCTCTGAAAAAATATTTGGGCTTCTAGCTGTGTGTGGGACTTGTTCTATTAGTCATCTATACTGACCTCCATCAGGTTGCAAATTCAAAATAATTTTTTGTCTGCATCTACCTCTGAAAAAATATTTGGCCTTCTAGCTGTGTGTGGGACTTGTTCTATTAGTCCATCTATACTGACCTCCATAAGGTTGCAAACTGAATATAATTTTTTTCTGCATCTACCTCTGAAAAAATATTTGGCCTTCTAGCTGTGTGTGGGACTTGTTCTATTAGTCATCTATACTGACCTCCATCAGGTTGCAAATTCAAAATAATTTTTTGTCTGCATCTACCTCTGAAAAAATATTTGGCCTTCTAGCTGTGTGTGGGACTTGTTCTATTAGTCCATCTATACTGACCTCCATAAGGTTGCAAACTGAATATAATTTTTTTCTGCATCTACCTCTGAAAAAATATTTGGCCTTCTAGCTGTGTGTGGGACTTGTTCTATTAGTCCATCTATACTGACCTCCATAAGGTTGCAAACTGAATATAATTTTTTTCTGCATCTACCTCTGAAAAAATATTTGGCCTTCTAGCTGTGTGTGGGACTTGTTCTATTAGTCCATCTATACTGACCTCCATAAGGTTGCAAACTGAACATAATTTTTTTCTGCATCTACCTCTGAAAAAATATTTGGCCTTCTAGCAGTGTGTGGGTCTCATTGTATTAGGCCATCTATACCAAGCTCCACCAGCTTTTCAATTAATAATAATTTTTCGCTGCATCTAGCCCTGAAAATAATTTTTCTTCCCAATAGTGGTAGCAATAGAAATATGGGGCGCGCTCCTGGCTTACAAAAATATACGCTTCATAACAAAAAACACCAGCTTAGCGCACTGCATTAATAAGATGGCATCATCGTCTCTCCCAGTGCTAGGCCTACTACCCAGGCTAGCATTCCTGTGCCTAAAACACAATGTATGGGTCCGCGCTAGCCACTATGCTGAGGGGTCTAAAGCTGCTGCTAACGCTTTATAACAATTCAATTGGCAGATTTTCACAGAGCTCTTCCACAATGCCCAACCATCGGGACAACAGTTGCCCACCTTCCCTATGGGATCTAGTGGCGAATAGTTGATGCCATTAATCAGAGCGTCAGTTGCCCCGTCGACGTGGCAAGCATACGGTAAGGCATGGGAAGAGTGGACACGACTAGTAGCAGGCAGACGGGTTGACCAATGTGAACAAGCCAGATCACAAGTCACCATAGAATTTCTCCACCAGCTAATGATGAGGGGCATATCAGGGGCGTCAGCGCAGCGGTGTCTGACCGGAGTAGCATTTCACTTCCAACTACTGAATTGGGGAGATGTGACAAAGATTCATCATCAGACAATCCATAGAAGGGTGGAAAAGGGGTCAGCCAAGTCAGGAGTGTAGACGTCCCGTCCCGTGTCACTAAAACTGATTTCTCACATCATATCCCTAACACCATTAACATGACACTCACAATTTGAAGCAATACTACTGTCTACTGCATTTGTGATCGCCTTCTTCGGGGCGCTATGCATAAGCGAATTAGTCCCTCAATCCAAAATTAGCACCAGTGGAGGCTTATTACACCAGGACATAGTCATAGCCAATAATGCAATACGTCTACGCATACACAAATCGAAAATGGTTCCAGCGGGCAGGGGCATTTGGGTACTTCTACAACCCACAAACGGTACACTGAGTCGGGTAACAATAGTAAAACCATATCTAACCATCAGATCACAAAGTAATTTGTTCCTATCACACATTGATGGGATGCCATTAGCAAGATACCAGTTTCAAGCTATATTTAATAAATGCATAACATCGGCAGGGAACCACCCCAAAGATTACGGGACACACTCATTCCGCATAGGCGCGGCCACAGAAGCAGCAAGAGCAGGACTGTCAGAAACGGAAGTTCAGAGGATAGAGAGATGGTGATCCACGTGTTTGGCAAGATACATAAGACTGGACTTGTTATCCTAACGTGGTTTGTTTCTTTTACAGGTGACGCTAAGCCAACAGGGTGGGTGATAGGCCACTCGTATATATATTGGGCAGATTAAAGGGCGAAAGTCCGCCCAGGCGGGAGGAAATTAGAGTTTCATAACACATATTTCAACTGGAGAGGTATTAGAGGCCTGCTATGGCCACAGGTACTAATGGAGGTAATCAAGGTAGGGAGAGAGGCAAGAGGTCTGGTCATCTTAGTTATACAGGCCGGGGGAAACAACCTAGGTCATCACAAGAGCGCATAACTAATGGCAATAATGAAACTAGACACTGAGCGCTTCAGAGAATTTTTCACAAAACTAGCTATAGTATGGTCAGAGATTGTGCCGATAGCGGTATGGCAAGGTGCGCGAGACATCACGGCCATCGAACGGACAAGGAGGGTAATAAATATTCGGATGGCAAAATTTAGAAGAGACAGAGGCGGTGTAGTGGTACGACACCGACAACTGGAAGGAGATAAAGCAGGCCTCATACGGCCCGACTGTGTTCACTTAATGGATATTGGACTGGACATATTCCTGTCAGGACTCCAGGACGGAGTGGAACAAGCGTGAGTGATGGGTGGGGGTCAGAGTCCTGCATACGAGTACGCAGGATCCTCCGTGGCCTTAAAATAGAAAGGACATGTTGGAGAGTTACACTTGTTGGCCAAGTGGAGACCCAGGGCATGCTGCAACAAGCTGAATTATTTTAGAAATAAAATGTCTTTCTAATGGAATGAGTATAAAGAATTAATAAAGCTGTGACCGATCCTCACCCATCCAGTTGTAAGAGTTACATTATTGTATTGTCAAGGAAAGGGGGGCGGTAGGGGGGCTGAGCGTCTGGGTTTGGTTGGGGGTCCCCACAGTGTGCCTAGGCTAGATGCATTTAAAAATTCTTATTAGATACACAGGCGGTGCAGCTTGCTTCGCAGCTGGGCTACTACGCCCAAAGTATTGCCTAGGCTAGATGCAGTTAAAAATTCTATGCTGACTAGCAGACACTGAAGATTTGGAGCAGACCTCTGAGTAAACAGCTCTTCAGACTCAATCATCTGTGTTACCCCAAGCCATAGTGTATGTAGTTTCTTACGGTTAAAAGGGGAAGGGGGGGAGCGACCCAACCCACCTGGAATTGACAATGCCAACGTCACGTAAGACACAGCAAGGGGACTCCAAAAAGAGTTTCCATTTTTTCCCAAAATTGTGGCACAGACACCACTTAACCCTAGAACGCATACCTGGGGCCTCGCAGTCCCGCCCTGTTAATTGTTTTCTATTTTCTGCAAGATTACTTTAGTTAGAATTTTGAAACTCTAGGTATTCTTCATGTATATAGTTGTTTGTCATTTGAGTTTGAGTTATTCAATGTTATTTTCACACGGGCCTAAAAGGCCCCAGGTATATGAAAGTGTAGATTTTTATGGTCATGCGTTCTAGGGTTAAGTGGCATCAATTGCCCCACAATTGCTTAAAACGGTTGGTGAGGTGATATTACCAAATCCTCAAGCTTTTAGCCTCCCAAGGATAACACAGGATTAGAAAAGTCCTTGCGAATCCATGATTTGTTCATCTTTATGAACGTGAGTCTGTCTACATTCTCAGTGGACAGCCGCGTGCGCTTATCTGTCAGCACACCATCAGCAGCGCTGAACACACGTTCAGAGAGAACACTGGCTGCAGGGCATGACAAGATCTCCAAGGCGTGAGTGGCGAGCTCCGGCCATTTTTCCAGATTGGAATACCAAAATGAGCAAGGGTCCAGTGACACAGTCATGGCTTCGATGTTCACTTGGAGATACTCCTGCACCATCCTCTCTAGGCATTGACTATGTGTCAGACTTCTTGTCTCCTGTGGCCTTGCAAAGGATGGTCTAAAAAAGTGGTGAAACGATTTCACAAAATTGCTGTTACCAGCAGATACTGTGTTACTGTTACGGTTTGAGTGATGAAGACTCGACAGTCCCGCAGTTGGCAAGTTAGAACTGTGAGATTCACTTCGTGCACCACTGGTGTTTTGTGGAAAAGCACATGTAAGATTCTGCAACAGCGTCTGCAGATACTCCTGCATGCGTCAATCCCTTTTTTTTGGCAGGAATTATTTCGGCAAATTTACTTTTGTACCAGGGATCTAAGAGTGTGGCAACCCAGTAGTCGAAATTACTTCGAATTCTGCAATCTGAGGGTCATGTTGCAGGTAGTGCAGCAAGAAGGCACTCATGTGTCTTGCGCATCCAGGAGGACCAAGTCCTTGTTGTGTTGGTAGCGAGGTAAGAATCATGCTTCTTTCCTCTGCCCTCTCCCCCCAACCTCGCACAACAGAAATGTGATCAAGGTCTCCCTCATCTGATGAGTCTTCCATGCCCATCGCCAGTTCATCCTCCACTTCTTCCTCGGCTCCTGCACCTTCCTCAACAGTTTGGCTGCTACCATGCGCCCTGTTTAATCCCTCTCCCCCACCCTCCCATGCCTGCCTCCTTGGTGCTGCCAACCGTCTGGACCTTGGAGATGTTATCCCTTCCGCATACGACTCCTCCTCTACTTCCTCCACCTCCTCTTGTCCGACCACCTGACTCTGAATTCTGTTTAATGTGTGCTCCAGCAGGTAAATCACCGGAATAGTTATGCTGATAATGGCATCGTCGTCAGCACTAAACATCTTCGTCGCCATTTCAAAACTGTGCAGAAAGGTGTGTGGTGCCCCTGAGGGTGCAGTCACCACAGAGTTACTGCATCTCACCCAGAGGTGTGGTATCTCACCCTCAGGTAAGGAAGGCGTATGGCTCGGGACCCTAACACCTGCATCCAACACATACCCGCAGTGGGGTTAGGGCGAGATTGCTCCTAAGGGAGAGCACAGTCCCAGGTCCCTAGCTGGTGGGAGGATCCTATGTAGTGGGTGCTTAGGGGAGCAGCTTAGGGGAGCACATGACAGGGAGAGTATAAATAGGAAGCCATCTTAGAAAGAGCAAGCCAGTCAGAGGAGGAAAAGTGACATGAGCAGAGGCTCGGCATGAGCTCTGCTCCGGAGGCGGGCCTAGCCTGGGAGGCCCAGGACTGAAGGAGAGAAGAGAGGAGTGGGAGCAGGAAGGCTCCAGGAACCGAAGGGACCCTAGGGCTACGGGCCGTGCAGAAGGCCACCTGTACTCCCGCTGCTACCAGGAGGTAGAGGGGTCAGGCCAGATAAGGGGAACCGGTCCCTCAACTAGAGGAGAAACAGCAAGGCTCAACTAGAAACCGGAGGCTGCAGCATTTCATGTACTGCAGGCAAAAGTCCACACCAGTCTCACTAAGAAGGTAGCCACATAGGACCCAGGGGACGGAACACAAGTCGCCCGCCAAGGCCCGAGGATACCGGATAGAAGTGTCACTGGGTGTGAGGTGCAGGGAGAAGGCCAGAGAAAGGACACACAGAAGGGGGTCCTGCTAAGTACTCCGGAGCTATCTGGGGGTGGACTGAGCCCCTCACTGAGTACGCACAGCACGACGGGTGAGATAGCTCTGGTACCTGTAATCTGGACTGCAACAACTGTGAGTAAAGATCTTGGGACTGCATCACACGGACTCTGTGTTCATTACTGACTCCCTGCACTACAACCACCATCATCCACCCACACTGCCCTGAAGCTACACTCTTCCTGTGGTGAGTAATAATACCATTGCAGCAAAACCACCAGCTTCAGAGGACTGTTCCGCAGCGGCGGCCCCTTTGGCCGCACTCCACAGGTGGCGTAGTCGGACATTATAAAATCCATATATACAAATTACCGTTGGATTGACCGCCCTGGGTCACGGACCAGGTCACCGCCACAGTGACTACAACCCCCAGCGTCTACCGGCCCGGCTCCGGGTACCCCACGGCCCAGGGGGCGCGTCAACTTCATAGGTCCCTGATCTGAGACCACTCCTGCTGTGTGATTTGCCCCACCTCTGGATCTCGTTGGCCCAGGCTATACATCAGAAACTATTGCACCAGGGCTTGTCGGTGCTGCCACAGTCGCTGCAACATGTGCAGAGTTGAATTTCACCGTGTCGGCACATCGCATTTCAGCCGGTGAACTGGCAGGCCCAACGACTTCTGTAGAGATGTAAGTCGTTGAGCTGCGGGATGCGAACGGCGGAAGTGAGCACACAGCGACCGTGCCCTCTGCAGAAGGCCATCTAGTCCGGGATAGTGGGCTAAAAATTTATGGACAACCAGGTTCAACACGTGAGCCATACAAGGCACGTGTGTAACATTGCCCCGGCGAAGGGCCGCACCCAGGTTTGCAGCATTGTCGCACACGGCCTTCCCTGGTTGCAGGTCCAGTGGAGACAACCATTCATGAAACTGGGTCTCCAGAGCTGACCACAAGTCCTCAGCTGTGTGACTCACATTTCCCAGACATTTCAAAGTAAACACTGATGCCGTTGAGCCCTGCTGCCAGCATAGTAAGGAGGTGCGCAGTTAGAAAGCAGGTGGCATTACCAGACAGGCTTTGGGTGCAGGTGGAGGACCGAGAGGAGGTTGAGGAGGCAGAAGCAGTGGAGGAACTTCTAGATAAAGAGGATTGACGTACAACTCGCGGGGACGGCAAGACTTGGACAGCAGCCCCTTGTCCTGCTGTCACCATAGTTACCCAGTGCCCTGTCAGCGACATGTAACGCCCCTGTCCATGCCTACTCGTCCAAGTGTCTGTGGTGAAATGCACCCTGTCACACACAGAGTTTCTCAAAGAAGCGGTGATGTTGTGTGCGACATGCTGGTGGAGCGCAGGCACACCTTTCTTTGAGAAGTAGTGCCGACTGGGCATCTGGTACTGGGGCACTGCGACGGACATAAGGTCTCAAAAATCCATTGTGTCCTCCAGGCGGAAAGGCAGCATTTCTGTAGCCAACAGCTTGCAGATGGTGAAATTCAACCTCTTAGCTTTCTCATGGCTAGGAGGAAATGGTCTTTTACTTGTCCACATCTGAGGGACCGAGGGCTGGCTGTTGTGCTTTGACGGGGTTGAGTAGGGTGTCCCTGGCAAACTGCCGGTCTGTGAGGAAGATGCAGGCGGACATGTTAGGTTGCCTTGATCCAAAGGTGGTGCTCTCGATGTCAGAGAGCTCTCAACACCAGCAGGTGTTTCCACTTCCCAATGAACTGACGACCTGCCAATCACACTGGCTGTTGCAGGTAAAGAGGTGGCAGGTCTGCGTCCAAAAACATGTGTGACTGCTGTCCCCCCAGTCACAGAGGATGAAGAGGCCGCGGATGCACAAGATGGGGCAAACGGTGGTTGGCCCAGCCTGCTAGGCCGCATTGTAGCACAGTGAACTTCCCACTGCAACTTATGCTTCATATCCATGTGACGGTACATGCATGAAGTACTCAAACTATGGATTTTTTGGCCTCTACTTAGCTTTTGGTGACAAATATTACAGATAACACGAGTTGGGTCATCCTTATCGATCTGAATAAATGCCCAGGCTATGGAAGGCTTAGAGCCCATGCGACCTGAAGAGCCACTAAGACTTGTGGTCAGAGGCGGAGTTGTGGTTGAGGATGCAGTTGTTGACGTGCTTCCAGTACTCCGTCTCTGTCCAGGAAGGCGCAACCTAACCTCGTCGTCAATAGCATCTGTGACGCCCCGCTGCGCTTGGTATCACAGATACTAGAAGAGTGTATTGATGGAATCCTCCACAAGAGGCCCCCATAAACATTCACACATCTCCACCTTCCACCTCAGACCAGCAGAGGGAGCCCGTTAGGGATATAAATAGGGAAGGTGGAGCTAGGCAGTTCAGTTCCTCTGAAGAGTTCCTGCAGTAGAGAAGCCTAAGAGAGGTCAGTCTGCAGTGGAGCTCAGTCTAGTCTAGAGAACTCAGTTAATAGTTCAGCAGTGGAGCACGAGGCTCCTGCTAGCTAGATTCAGGGAGCCCAGATAGAGCTTAAGGTGTGCCAGCGTCATAAGATCGGTGAAGCGCGGCAAGCTGCCGCTAGTGTGTATAGCCTATTGAGGGCCCGAGTAGGCCGAAGGCGAGTGGCGAGATAGTGCATAAGGGGCAGAGGAGCTTAACCAGCTCACCCCGAAGCATTTACCGGACACCGGATCCGAGCTTACCGGGATCTCTATGACCCAGTAAGGCATAACCGGAATCCCTGGAGAACTACAAGTCCCAGGATCGCTAAGGTGCTGATACGTAACAGAGCCAGGAGACGCTTAGGCCCCGCATACTGGGAGCGTGAACTTCAAGAGAAGGCCCAGCCAGCGCAGGACAGAGACAAAGTTAGGCCTAGCTCCAGGCAGGTCAGAAACTTACTACGCAGAGGCAAGAAACAGGAGGCCCTACACCCGCTCATTGGGGAGGATCCTGATATGCACCCTTCACCCTACAGTGCTCCAGGATGTGCCTGAATTTCCTCCAGTAAAAGGTACTGAAGTGACTACCGTGTCCGTTTCCGTTCTTGCTCTGACCCAGCTGGGCCTCGCCTATCCTGCATTCCCCCTGCATACGCTGCCCTGAGACCTAGCTCCACCTGTGGGGAGCTATACCATCGAGCTGCCTTATCACGGGCCTCAGTGGACTGCTGCAGCGCTGGTGCTTCTCACCAGATACCACAGGTGGTGTCACAAACTCTTATAAAATTAACAATTATCCACCCTTTTAAAGAGTGACCCCAGGGTACGGGCCAGGGAGCCGACCACCGCGACATCCCAAAGGCCAGGCAAAGGCCCGGGTGACCTCATCGACTGGCTGACTGTGGGTTGACAGTAAGTGGGATCTCCAACCTTGTCATCATCACCCTGTGTGTTATCACACCCGTCGTCCTCAAAGCCAACCTCTTCCTGCCCTGACCGAAAAGTCAAGTTGTCGCTCCAATCAGGTATTTGAGTCTCATCATCGTCTTCATCATTGTCTCCACCAACAGGAGTTACAGTTTGGGAACAAGGGTCTACATTATGCTCAGAACCTTCTTCATCTGGTCCTGGATCCGACTTATAAAGATTCTGGGCATCAGTGCAGATCATTTCCTCGTCTGGATTAACAGAAGCTCTGGAGCAGACCTCCGTTTCCCAGGCTATAGTATGAGTAAACAGCTGTGCAGACTCAACCATCTGTGTTACCCCAAACTCAGACGGGCAGCTGGAGACTTGGGAGCTGTGAGGAAGCAAGTGCGATTGGGGTGACACCTCTGAGGACTGGAGTATTTGTGATGTTGAAGTTGAGGTGGAGGAGAGCCCACTTGAAGGAGCACTTGATATCCGCTGAAGCACCTGCTGTTTTTGTGCCTCATCTGGAATTTGTAGCGATGGGCGTGTCCGTAACCAAGGGATCGTATCACATTGTCCACGAAAAGAAGTCGACATGTTAGTTTGGCTGGAAGATGGTCTTTCTTCTGCAGATGTTACTCCCCCCCCCACCGCGGGGGGCTCGACCCACCAGCGGACAGGCACTAGTATTAGGAGAGGGGGGCTGGCCGTCAGGGTCCACCGCGGCTCTGGCACAAACCCGGCGACACGGAGGTGGCACGGGCAGGAACGGACTGGCCGTGTCGGCTTCTCACTTTTTGGATTTTAGAAGGGCATGACATGCCTATATCTGTGTCTCCCCCTCCTTTTACTCCTCCACCTCTTTTATTTTCGCATGACTATATGTACTTGTCACTTTTCCATGTGTTAGTTATGTCTTCTGAGCAGTTTGTCAGCTTTTGGACACCTTTGAAGGTGTTTTCTATGTGTTTCTATGTGTTTTTGTTTGCCTGCCATTGGTTTTAACGGTGTTCGAAGGTGTTCGACGAACAGTTCGACGAACAGTTCGGCGAACACACGGGTGTTCGACGAACCGAACCGAACTCGAACACTACGGGGGTGGCTCAACACTACTCCCTAATCTCCCGTTGCCTCTCTGGCATGCACGTGGTACAGGCAGTATTTCAGAGAATACCACTTTGGAGGTCCCCGCTTTAAGCTTGCAGCCTAATTCCCTGAAATCATCTTTAAGGACCTTCCACCTACCTCTAACTTTGTCATTTGTGCCAATGTGCACCATGACCACTGGGTCCTCACCAGCCCCTCCCAGTAATCTGTCAACCCGATCAGCGATGTGCCGGACTCGAGCACCAGGTAGGCAGCACACTGTTCGACGATCCCTGTCTTTGTGACAGATTGACCTATCTGTTCCCCTAATAATTGAGTCCCCCACTACCAGCACCTGCCAGGCCTGCCCTTCTCTCGTATTTCCTCCCTTACTGGAGCTGACACTCCTCCGGCTTTCAGAGGACATGCCTTGCTGCAGCAGTCCTACCCCTGTACTGACACCCCCCTCATCTGCCAACTTTGCAAACTTATTGGGGTGTGCCAGATCAGGACAAGCCTTCCTGGCACTCTTCCCTCTTTCCCCTTCTGTCACCCAGCTAACTGCCTCCCTATCCTGCAGCTTCCTACTACCACCCTCCCCCACATCTACCCCAGTGAGCAGCTGCTCAGTGAGCAGCAGACTCCTTTTCATATTGTCAATGGATCTCAGTGTTGCCAGCTGCTCATTTAGATCCAATACCTGGGCTTCCAAATGCACAATGTGCACACATCTCACACAGAAGTATGCACCCACGACTGGCTGTTCAAGGATTGCATACATGTGGCAAGATGTACAGTGGATAGCATTGTCAATAATGGAGCTCATTCCCTAATGGGGATTGCACTAGACTGAAATGTTAAGTAAAAAAATGTAAAGAATTAATAAAACACAGACAGCAATTCAGTCCAAATTCCTCCCTTCCAAACCCCCTGAATCCAAAGTCACTAAATTACAAGTCACACACTCCCTTCCGTTTGTACTAATGCTCTGGTCACACTCCGCTCATTCACACTCGCTAAGGAAGAAGATTAAGAGGTTTTTTTTTCTCCCCTTTAGCGGCAATCCAACCTACAGCTCAATGCACTTCCAAAGGACTAGATGCCCCAACCAGCTGCCCCTTATAAACCCTTAATAATGACTCCTCACCCTTAATCAAGCCCTTGTGAGTATAGCTACATCTCAGGATTTAAGTGCAATGTAGTTAACTCTTAAACACACAGGTAGTAAAATAAGAGACTGTAAAGAGAGAAAATAGGTTTTAAAAAGCCCAATAAAATTAAACAGGTAAAAAAGCACTCAGCAGTTCACAATTCAGCAACTCACAGCAATTCACACAGGTATTTTCTGCAGGATTCCCAATTACCTATTCACTGAATCACAAGTCACACACTTACTTCCGTATGCGCTTACACTCCGGTCACACTCAGCTCGTTCACACCTGCTAAGGAAGAAGATTTAAAGAGTTTTTTTTTTCTCCCCTTTAGCAGCAATCCAACCTACAGCTCAATGCACTTCCAAAAAAAATGTATTCTCAGTATTTTCCTGATAGGCTGCACTATACCATGTTGTAGATGCAAGGCATTATGGGAAAGTATGTGCGAGCACACCTGAGGTCATATCAGCCTTCTGTGACTGTTGCAATATTTTGCAATGTGGGCAATTTTTTGGCGATTCTCAGGAATCAAATCACATATTGTTTGAATGAAGATAATATTGATATGTCCATATAAAATGCTAAATCGGGTTAAGTTCATAAGAAGATAATTATATTCCAGAGTCCATGTCCAGTAATAAATATCAGAACCAAAAGTAAAAAACAGTGACCTAAAATTTCATTAATAATAAAATTATATTTACTGACTAAAACAATTTAAATTTAAAAACATTTTAAGGGATTATTTACTAGGTGCTTAAGCATTGCTTGAAAGAAACTGGAAAATAATGTGATATTCACCAAAATATCACCACATAATTTTGTAAGAAATTTCTTAAATATTCTAAAATTTGTCAGAGCCAATGAATCTTTTTAATATAAAGAAAAATTATTGCCTACCACATGAATCCCTCTACATTTTCATTCCCATCTTTTCAATTCCAGATCATTGGAAATATTCTGTACTCCATCTAAGAAGTGTAAATCTGAGATTGAACATTTTTATTACATGGAATGATCATGTAGTTTCCATTGCAAAATACTTGACTATAACATCAATAATAACAAATTGCCTGCAGAAGTCCCTCATGACCAACAAAATATAAATTGTCCACATCGAAAAAAGGAACTTTCAATCTTATAGTGTGGGGCAGCAACAATGGATCTGATAGTGGATTTATGTTCCTACTACATGAGTTTCTTTTTGATGTCATAACTGAGGCTATTGCACTTCAGGTTGGGAAATTAAACTGTAGTTTGACCTCTTAATGCTTGGGTATACCAATCAATATTGTTTCTGTGTTCAGAATAATAAAACAGTCGTGTAGACCACAACAATCTTGCATCTCTTATAAGTTATAGTTTTCATATTAACTTTGATTTAAAGAGTAGTGTTGAGCCACCCCCGTAGTGTTCAAGTTCGGTTCGGTTCGTCGAACACCCGTGTGTTCGCCAAACTGTTCGTCGAACTGTTCGTCGAACACCTTCGAACACCGTTAAAACCAATGGCAGGCAAACAAAAACACATAGAAACACATAGAAAACACCTTCAAAGGTGTCCAAAAGCTGACAAACTGCTCAGAAGACACAACTAACACATGGAAAAGTGACAAGTACATATAGTCATGCGAAAAGAAAAGAGGTGGAGGAGTAAAAGGAGGGGGAGACACAAATATAGGCATGTCATGCCCTTCTAAAATCCAAAAAGTGAGAAGCCGACACGTTCAGTCCGCTCCTGCCCGTGCCACCTCCGTGTCGCCGGGTTTGTGCCAGAGCCGCTGTGAACCCTGACGGCCAGCCCCCCTCTCCCAATACTGGTGCCTGTCCGCTGGTGGGTCGAGCGAGCCCCCCTGTGGTGGAGGCAGCTCTATGCTTTTTAATTTAAATTGTCTCTCTAATTTGAATGAATACACTTTAAATCCATTTACAAGGATCTATTGGAGGGCAAGTCTCATGCCAGCAGCCGCGTAATTCCAGCTCCAGTAGCGTCCACTAAAGCTGCTGCAGTTAAAAAGCTTTTATAAGGATCGAGCTCGGCTGTCCACCGCAAGGCATCCTACTGCCAGTCCCAGCCCCTATGCCTTGGGGTGCCTCCTGATGCTCTTCACTGAGTATCCCGTGGTCCCGAAGCATTTTCTTTGAAAAAATTAAGTGTCCAAACTACAGGTGGTGTAGCTTGCTTAACAGCCGGGATAATCCGCTGACTAGCAGACACTGCTACTAGGCACAAAGTATTTACTGGGCTAGATGCAGTTAAAAATTTGTCATTAGATACTCTCGTTGGATGCTGAGAAAGCATTCCATAGAGTCTCCTGGCACGCCATATATGATTCTCTTAAAAAGCTTTGGGTAGGGGTCTAGGGGACCCTTTTATAGCCAAAATCACGGCCCTGTATCACAATACGTCACCTAGGCTGAAGATAAATGGAACTGTAGCACCCTGAGGGCTTGGTTGCTACAGAGGTATTGCACCTCACCCAGAGGTGTGATATCTCACTCTCAGGTAAGGATGGAGTGTGGATCAGGACCCGACACCTGCATGCATTACACCACATTGCCGTGGGGCAGGGCGACCAATATGTCTCTGAGATGGGCACGACAGTCCCTGTCCCTGGCTGGAGTGGGGGGAGGGAACACTGAGGAAGGGGAACCCTGTAGCGCAGGAGCAGGGAGGAAGCAGTTCCTGGGTGCATTGAGAAGGGAGTATAAAAGGTGGGCACCATCTTAGTTCAGTGCAGAGAAGTCTGAGCAGAAGTGGCAGGGAGCAGGGGCTCTGCATGAGCTCTGCTCCGGAGGCGGGCCTAGTAACAGAGGCCCAGGCCTGGAAGAGGGAGAAGGAAGGAAGAGGAGCGGAGAAGGCTCCAGGAACAAGGAATGAAGGGATCCCAGGGGTGCGGACGGGCGAGTCGCCACCGCACGCCCGAATCCACCTGCGTGGAGGGGTCAGGCCAAAGGGGGAGACCGGTCCCCGAAACTAGTGGAGGCAGGAAACGACCCTCAGCTAGAAACCGGAGGCTCTGACATTTTATGTGGCGCAGCCCCTCGCTACACCCGCTAGGAAGGCACCACATAGGGTCAGGGAAACTGGCGCCAAGTTTACCAAGAGGAGGCCCGAGGCAGCCGGACAGAAGGGTTGGTAAGAAAGGCCAGACAAAGGACACACAAAGGGGGTCCTGTGAAGCGCTCCAAAGTTATCTGGGAGTTGTCTGAGCCCCTCACCTGGTGAGCACAGTACGACGTGGGCAGCCATTACCTGCAGACGTGGTCTGGATAATAAGAACTGTGAGTAAAGGCCCTGAACTGCATCACTGACTCCGTGTTGTTACTGCTGCTGCCCTGCACCATCACCCCCATCCTCCGCATACACTGCCCTGAGGCTATACTCCTCCCGTGGGGAGTTATGCTACGCTCTGCTGCACCCACAACACCAGCCTCAGCGGTCTGCCCTGCAGCGGCAGTTCACTCTGACCGCAATCCACGGGTGGCGTAGTCGGACATTTAAACATCAAAACCACATAAATAGTTCCGCCACTGGTTTGACCACCCTGAGCCACGGAACCGGGTCGCCGCCACGAAGACTACAACCACCAGCATCCACCAAAAAGGGTCCGGCTCCGGGTGTGCATCAGAACATTTTCATCACCTTTCACAATCACCAATGGGACAAGGCAGGGTTGTCCTCTGTCCCCTCTCTTATACATCCTAGTGACGGAGCACCTGCTCTCATCAATTCGCCATAACCCCAATATTAGGTGGATTGAGGTGGGAGGCACCGAGTACAAGTGCTCTCTATTTGCGGATGATGTCCTAGTATATATCACTCAATCACATATATCCATCCATGCTGTTATGGTTGAAATAGATCACTTTGTTACATGGTCAAATTTTAAAATCAATGCAGTGAAGTCTGAGGCCCTCGATGTCTCCCTCCACAAATGCATATAGGATTCCATCCAGTCCAACTTTCCCTTTGCCTGGCCCTCACAGGGTATCAAATACTTAGGAATTCCTATTCATAGAGACCTCTCCCATCTATGTTATCTTAATTTTGGGCCCTTTATTGAACAACTCCATACAGACCACGGTTGGCAAGTTAGAACTGTAAGATTCACTACGTGAACCACTGGTGTTTTGTGGAAAAGCACATGTACACTGTGTTCCAAATTATTATGCAAAAAGTGTTTAGGAGTGATAAGGGAAGAATTTGTTTGTTTGTCAGTTAAACTCATTGATGGTGATGTGTGTCAGGGCTCTTTATATCACTGTAAGCAATTGCAGACACCTGTGCTAATTAATTTGGCAGGTGTGTCCAATGAAAGGCAAGACTACTTAAGAAGGCTGTCTCACATTATTAAGCAGCCTACATTTTCTGCCAAAATGGGAAAGAAAAAGGATGTGTCGGCTGCTGAGAAGCAACAAATTGTGGAGTGTTTAGGTCAAGGCATGACTACAATCAACATTATGCGATGATCAGGATGAAGTGTCTTGGCAATCAAGAAGTATGTAGCTGATTCACAGTACACACGTGTGCGTGCTGATAAGGGCAAATTGAGGACTCTTTCCTACAGGCAATTACGTCAGGTTGAAAGAGCAGCGGCAAAAAAGCCTTGTCATAGCAGCAGACAAGTTTTTGAAGCTGCTTGTGCCTCCAACGTCCCCCGAACAACAAGATGCAGGGTCCTTCAGAGGTTTGCAGCTGTGCATACGCCATCCTGTCGACCTCCTCTATCCACTTCACACAAGCAGAAACGGCTCCAGTGGGCCAAACATTACATGAAGACTGATTTCAAAACTGTTTTGTTCACGGATGAGTGCCGTGCAGCGCTCGATGGTCCAGATGGATGGAGTAGAGGATGGCTGGTTGATGGACACCCCACGCAAACATGGCTACAGCGCCAACAAGGAGGAGGTGGAGTAATGTTTTGGGCTGGAATCATGGGGAGAGAGATTGTCGGCCCCTTTAGGATCCCTGAAGGCGCTAAAGATGAACTCCATAATGTATGTGGATTTTCTCAAACAGCACTTCCTGCCATGGTTCAAGAAGAAGAACCGTGTATTTCACAGCAAGATCATTTTTTTGCATGATAATGCACCATCTCATGCTGCACATAAAACATCTGCATCTCTGGCTGATATGGGCAAAAAAGGGGACAAACTTATGGTGTGACCCCCATGCTCCCCTGACCTCTACCCCATTCAGAACCTCTGGAGCATCATCAAAAGGAGTGTCTATGATGGCGGGAGGCAGTTCACATCTAAGCAACACCTCTGGGAGGGTATTCTGTCCTCATGCAAAACAATTGAAGCAGAAACCATCCAAAACCTGACAAATTCATTGGACGAGAGAGTTCAGAAGCTCCTTTCGAACAAGGGGTCCTATGTGAAAATGTAACATCACCTAGAATAAAGTTTTGAGTTGAAAACTGTTTGATTTCAGTTTCTAATAACCTGCTAATGCTTATAATTTCAAAAATGACCATTTTTTTGGTCTTTATTAAAATAAAAAGGTTGATCGAAAAGTTTGGGGGATCTAAGAGTGTGGCAACCCAGTAGTCATGATTACTTCGAATTCTGACAATATGAGGGTCATGTTGCAGGTAGTGCAGCAAGAAGGCACTTATGTGTCTTGCGCATCTCGGAGCCCCAAAATTAGTTTCCGGGCTAGATGCAGCTAAAAATTATTATTAATTTTAAATCTGGTGGAGCTTAGTATAGATGGCCTAATAGGATCAGTGCTGCACACTGCTACAAAGCCCAAATTATTTTCCAGCCAAGATACAGATAAACATGATTAGTAATTTGAAAGCTTAAAACGGTTGGTAGGGTGATTTTAACCAATCATCAAGCTTTTACTCTCCCCAGGACGACACAGGGGTAGAAAAGTCGTTTCGGATCCATGATTTGTTCATCTTTATGAACGTGAGTCTGTCTACATTATCAGTGGAGAGCCGCGTGCGCTTATCTGTCAGCACACCACCAGCAGCGCTGAACACACGTTCAGACAGAACGCTGGCTGCGGGGCATGACAAGATCTCCTAGGCGTAAGTGGCTAGCTCCGGCCATTTATCCAGATTGGAAGCCCAAAAAGAGCAAGGGTCCAGTGACACAGTCATGGCTTCAATGTTTACTTGGAGATACTCCTGTACCATCGTCTCTAGGCGTTGACTATGTGTCAGACTTCTTGTCTCCTGTGGCCTTGCAATGGATGGGCTAAAAAAGTGGTGAAATGATTCCACGAAATTGATGTTACCAGCAGATACTGTGGTTCTGTTACGGTTTGAGTGCTGAACACTTGACGGTCCCACGGTTGGCAAGTTGGAACTGTGAGATTCACTACGTGCACCACTGGTGTTTTGTGGAAAAGCACATGTAAGATTCTGCAACAGTCTCTGCTGATACTCCTGCATGCGTGCATCCCTTTCTTTGGCAGGAATAATTTCAGCAAATTTACTTTTGTACCGGGGATCTAACAGTGTGGCAACCCAGTAGTCAGGATTATTTCTAATTCTCACAATTCGAGGGTCATGTTGCAGGTAGTGCAGCAAGAAGGCACTCATGTGTGTTGCGCATCCAGGAGCACCAAGTCCCTGTTGTGTTGGTGGCGAGGTAACAATCATGCTTCCTTCCTCTGTCCTCTCCCCCCTACCTCGCACAACAGAAATGTGATCAAGGTCTCCCTCATCTGATGAGTCTTCCATCAGTTCGTCCTCCACTTCTTCCTGGGCTCCTGCACCTTCCTCACTAGTTTGGCTGCTACCATGCGCCCTGGTAAAACCATCTCCCCCACCCTCACATGCCTGCCGCCTTGGTGCTGCCGACCGTCTGGACCTTGCAGATGTTAGCCCTTCCGCATACAACTCCTCCTCCTCTACTTCCTCCACCTCCTCTTGTGCCACCACCTGACTCCGAATTCTGTTTAACATGTGCTCCAGCATGTAAATCACCGGAATAGTCCTGCTGATAATGGCATCGTCAGCACTAAACATATTCGTCGCCATTTCAAAACTGTGCAGAAGGGTGCATAGGTCCCTGATCTGAGACCACTCCTCCAGCGTGATTTGCCCCACCTCTGGATCTCGTTGGCCCAGGCTATATGTCAGAACGTATTGCACCAGGGCTTGTCGGTGCTGCCACAGTCGCTGCAACATGTGCAGAGTTGAATTCCACCGGGTAGGCACATCGCATTTTAGCCGGTGAAGTGGCAGGCCCAACGACTTCTGTAGAGATGAAAGTCGCTGAGCTGCGGGATGCGAACGGTGGAAGTGAGCACACAGCGACCGTGCCCTCTGCAGAAGGCCATCTAGTCTGGGATAGTGGGCTAAAAATTGCTGGACAACCAGGTTCAACACGTGAGCCATACAAGGCACGTGTGTGACATTGCCCCGGCGAAGGGCCGCACCCAGGTTTGCAGCATTGTCGCACACGGCCTTCCCTGGTTTCAGGTCCAGTGGAGACAACCATTCATGAAATTGGTTCTCCAGAGCTGACCACAACTCCTCAGCTGTGTGACTCACATTTCCCAGACATTTCAAAGTAAAAACCGCCTGATGACGTTGAGCCCTACTGCCAGCATAGTAAGGAGGTGTGCAGGATCCCTTCTGCGCAGTTAGAAAGCTTGTGGCATGACCAGACAGGCTTTGGGTGCAGGTGGAAGACCGAGAGGAGGTTGAGGAGGCAGAAGCAGTGGAGGAACTTTGACATAAAGAGGATTGACGCACAACTCGTGGGGACGGCAAGACTTGGACAGCAGCCCCTTGTCCTGCTGTCACCATAGTTACCCAGTGCCCAGTCAGCGACATGTAACACCCCTGTCCATGCCTACTCGTCCAAGTGTCTGTGGTGAAATGCACCCTGTCACACACAGAGTTTCTCAAAGAAGCGGTGATGTTGTGTGCGACATGCTGGTGGAGCGCAGGCACACCTTTCTTTGAGAAGTAGTGCAGACTGGGCATCTGGTACTGGGGCACTGCGACGGACATAAGGTCTCGAAAATCCTCTGTGTCCACCAGGCGGAGAGGCAGCATTTCTGTAGCCAAGAGCTTGCAGATGGTGAAATTCAACCTCTTAGCTTTCTCATGGCTAGGAGGAAATGGTCTTTTACTTGTCCACATCTGAGGGACCGAGGGCTGGCTATTGTGCTTAGACGGGGTTGATAAGGGTGTCCCCGGCAAACTGCCAGTCTGTGAGGAAGATGCAGGCGGACATGTTAGGTTGCCTTGATCCAAAGGTGGTGCTATCGATGTCGGACAGCGCTCAACACCAGCTGGTGTTACCACCTCCAAAGAAAATGATGACCTGCCAATCACGCTGGCTGTTGCGGGTAAAGAGGTGGCAGGTCTGCGCCCCAAAACAGGTGTGACTGCTGTCCCCCCAGTCACAGAGGATGAAGAGGCCGCGGATGCACAAGATATGGCAGACGGTGGTTGGCCCGGCCGGCTAGGCCGCATTGTAGCACACTGAGCTTCCCACTGCAACTTATGCTTCATGTCCATGTGCCGGTTCATGCATGAAGTACTCAAACTATGTATTTTTTGGCCTCTACTTAGCTTTTGCTGACAAATGTTACAGATAACACGAGTTGGGTCATCTTTATCGATCTGAAAAAATGCCCAGGCTATGCAAGGCTTAGCACCCATGCGACCTGAAGAGCCACCACGACTTGTGGTGAGAGGCAGAGTTGTGTTTGAGGATGCAGTTGTTGACGTGCTTCCAGTACTACGTCTCTGTCCAGGAAGGCGCAACCTGACCTCGTCGTCACTAGCATCTTCCTCCACCTCCTCTGCTGACCTCATCTCTTGGCTGACTGTGGGTTGAAAGTAAGTGGGATCTCCAACCTCATCATCATCACCCTGTGCGTTATCACACCCGTCGTCCTCAGAGCCAACCTGTTCGTTCCTGCCCTGACAAAAAACTAAAGTTGTCGCTCCAATCAGGTATTTGAGTCTCATCATCGTCTTCCTCATTGTCTCCACCAACAGGAGTTACAGTTTGGGAATGAGGGTCTACATTATGGTCAGAACCTTCTGCGTCTGGTCCTGGATCCGACTCATAAAGATTCTGGGCATCAGTGCAGATCATTTCCTCGTCTGGATTCACAGAAGCGCTGGAGTTGACCTCTGATTCCCAGGATATAGTATGAGTAAACAGCTCTGCAGACTCAACCATCTGTTCTACCTCATACTCAGACGGGCAGCTGGAGATTTGGGAGCTGTGAGGAAGCAAGTGCGATTGGGGTGACACCTTTGAGGACTGGAGTATTTGTGATGTTGAAGTTGATGTGGAGGAGAGCCCACTTAAAGGAGCACTTGATATCCGTTGAAGCACCTGCTGTTTTTGTGCCTCATCTGGAATTTGTAGCGATTGGCGTGGCCGTAAGAAAGGGATCTTATCACATTGTCCGCTAAAAGAAGTAGACATTTTAGTTTGGCTGGAAGATGGTCTTTCTTCTGCAGATGTTACTGTTGCTTTAACACCTACCCCACGGACACAACCTTTTTTCCCCTTCCCAACACGCCTATTCCCCTTTCCACCAGCAGCAGGCCTTTTTCCACTCATTTTGGTGGTTAACTAATTCACAACTCTGGAGTTGTTTGCACAAAAAAACAATGGATGGGAACCGAGCAGAGCTGAGTGGCCAAACTGTGGTAGTAGGCTAAAACTATTGGCTGGGTTAGATGGAGAAAAAAATTATATTCGATTTGCAACCTGATGGAGGTCAGTATAGATCGACTAATAGAACAAGTTCCACACACAGCTAGAAGCCCAAATATTTTTTCAGAGGTAGATGCAGAAAAAAACTATATTCAGTTTGCAACCTGATGGAGGTCAGTATAGATGGACTAATAGAGAAAGTCCCACACACTACTAGAAGGCCAAATATTTTTTCAGAGCTAGATGCAGAAAAAAATTATATTCAGTTTGCAACCTGATGGAGGTCAGTATAGATGGACTAATAGAGAAAGTCCCACACACTGCTAGAACGCCAAAATTTTTTTCTGATCTAGATGCAGAAAAAAAATTATTTTTAATTTGCAACCTGATGGAGGTCAGTATAGATAGACTAATAGAATGATGCTATGCCCAAAAGATTTTACTTCACTAGGTGCAGTAAAAAAATTGGTATTCTATACACAGGTGGTATATCTTGCAACACAGATAGGCTACTCCATTGACTAACACACTCTGCAATAGGCCAAAAAGGATTAGATTTGCTAGATTCAGCCAAATGCTGTGAAAAAAACTTGCACAGCACTGGCACAGACCTGCCTGGCAAAAACTGATAGGAACTGATGTAACCTAGTCCTGAAAAGGACTGCAATTACAATTAGTCTTTACTCCCACAATCTATCTATTTAAGAGCACAGACCTGCCTGATAAAAGTCGTAGGAAATGCTGTAACCTAGTCCTTAAAAGGACTGCAATCACAACTATTCCCTACTCCCAAGCTATCTGTATATTTGTGCGAAAATTGGCTTGAAATTAACAAGGTATAGCGCACACAGCAACAGCGGTGCCATCTAACACGCAGCTGCAGCAGTGAGAAAATGGTGGCGACGGGGAAAATGGCTGGGTCTTATAGGGCAAGGACATGTGACATACACTGCCAATGACACATGCCCTTGCTTGTGTGAAAAACAGCAGTTCGCTCCGTGTGTGCGCTGCTGATAGGCTGACAGACTGCACCTCCCCACTGTAAATGCGGGAAAGAGAAAAAAAAATGGAGATCTTCATTGTTCCTGCAGAGATCCATCCCCTGCCCCTCCCCCCACCCCGCTGTACACTCAAACTGCGTATTAACATTAATTTTCATCATTACTGAGAAAAAATCCAGTTATGATTTTGGTGCACGAACAGTTATCGAACATAACCTCGAACAGCAGAATTTTTCTCAAATCGTTCGTGTTCGCCGAACGGCTCGAACACCGCCCAAAACAGCTCGAATTTGAGATTGGCGAACAGTTTGAGTAGTACAACGCTCATCTCTATTAAAGAGTAACCGTCATTTTAATTATTATTTCATAAATCAATAGTGCACATGAAAATAAGCAACTTTGTGATATATCTTATCAGAGAAATCTGCTTCTTTCTTCTCCAGGAATACATTTTCAATTTCAATTCAAGGGTAAAACCTGCAAAATCTGTATTGACTGAAGACACATTTTTACATTTTTGAGAAAAGAGATGACAGTTGTTGTTCATTAGCTTTTAGGCAGTGGATGGAGGTAAATGGAGGGAGGAGGTTTTGGTAGACAAAGACATTCTGCTGCAAATTTTCCTGATACAAAAGTTAAATATTTATCAATGAGAATAAAAAAATAATAAAAGAAAGCTGACAGTTACCCCAAGCCTCCCAAATTGCTACCATGTACAGATTATTGAATATGTCACAAAACAATTTTAATAACTGCACTGGTGATATGTTAATTATGCTAATTAGTAGTGACTAGTCATGGAGTTTTGTTTTCCCCAGACTAGTCTCCCACTAATTTTGTTAATATGATTTGCAAGAGCTGCATCACTACTGTCTCTTTTCAGATCTCTGCCTTCCTGACAATGCGCAATAAGCCAAGTATATACACCCCTGCTTTATTGACGCACTACACATGCCCAGGGAAGCAGTGGTTACACAGCCATCTGTTCCCACTGGCTCTGCAAATTTTGCTGCTGGCTGTGTCCTATGTGCCCGCTGCCTAACTGGACATGCGCAGTGTACAGCACAGTGGGAAATGCATTCACACAAATCACCTTATTTGTATGTTAGAATGATTTTGCCAGCTTACAAGCAGAGGCAGCAAATTTATCGACTCATGTTAGCTGTAAATAATAGCTGACACAATGCTGTAAAGGACGTGACCGATCGTGGTTGTTTGGCTCCTCAAATGCTGCTGGCAATACATACTGCAGCATCTAGATACATATTGGAGCGAGAGGCTTCCTCTTTACCTCCATTGGCACCCTCTGTGCGATTATGCAATGGCCATGATAGCCATGATGGCCCAGTAATGGCCTTGGAGTGACCCAGCTATGGTGGCCTGATTGACACTGCCATAAGCAGGGTGTGACACACTTCCTATCAGTGTAAACTGACTGGTTTTATCTCTTGCAATGCAGAAGTTTTGCAGGGTATTAGATCAGTTATTTGACAACTAAACGTGAGATAAGACATCTCATGTTTGTAAACAGGCAGGGAAATTTTTTACCTCACAGAAAGAATCAGTTGTGATTCCCTGCTGTAATGTCTGTATACTCTTTCTCCTCCCTGCCCAGGAGATGTGGTATGATCAGACCAGGTTCCTGTACAGTCAGACACAGCCATTACACAGTACATAGCAGCCACACATTTATAAGATTATCTCAGCTCAGGAACACTTTTTTTCTGACCCGTAAAAAGCTCATCAAAATGTAAAAAATGAAATCCTTATACTCACCTCATCAGTGCATCCACTTACCACCACTAGCGACCACAAAACAATGGACGTGGCTGCTGTATTCAGCCAATGCATCACTTACTTCAGGCCATTGCTGTAGCAATTTTCAGCTAAGGGGGGTGTCGGACTTCCACCAATAACAACTGATGACCTGTCTCATTATGAGAAGTCTCAGACAACTCGTTTAACAGTTTATCGGGTGCATGTCTCCAAACAAATGTAATTTCTTCATTTTTACCCAGCTAAAGAAACCAGCTAAACACTTGTGGAATAAAAATGCTCATATAACCCCTACATAAAGTCCATGAGGCATCTGTAGAGTATTACTTCCAAAGTTGTGCAATAAAAGACAAATAACGATGTTTCCCTTTCCAGCCATCCCATGTGCTTAGTAGTTTCCAACAACATATTGGATATTGCCGCATTCAAGAGAAATTGCTTTACAAATTATCGGGTCCACTTCTTTCTATTACTCCTTGTGGAAAAAAAGTTTGGGACTAAAACAACATTAGTCGAAAAAACATTATTTGTTTCCATGATCCAGCATTATAAACTTGAAAATGCTCACCATACCCCTAGATATATTTCCTGAGTAGTGTAGTTCTGAACTGGGGTCACTTTGTGATTTTTTTTCTGTTCTGGCACCTTGAGGGCTTTGCAAGTGGTGTCTGCAAACTATTTTGTGCTTCAAAAGTCAAATAGCTTTTCTTCTCTTCCCAGCCATGCCATGTATCCAAACAGTCGTTTTTGACACAAATGGGGTATTACCATGCTTAGAAGAAATTGCTTTACACTTGTTGGTGGTTTCTGCTGTTTCAGCATTTTAGGGGATTGGCAAATGCGACATGGCCACCACAATCTATTCAAGCCAATATTGCATTCCAAAGGTCAAATAGTGTGCCTTCCCTTCTTTGCCAACTGTACACTACGACTACATGTTTGGCATCGGTACGTTGAGCAGAAATTGTCTAACAAATCATTCGGTGTATTTTCTATCATTATAAATGGTGAAAATATAAAATCTGAGGCGAATGCAACATTTTAGTTGAAAAAATGTAATTTTTCATTACACTTTGCAATAATTCCTGTAAAGAACCTTAAGGGTTAAAAAAAACTTTCTGAATGCAGTTTTGAATATTTTGAGGGGTGCAATTTTTATTCAATGGTATCACATTGTTTTTTTAAAACATAAACGCTCTTCAAAGTCACTTCAAAACTTACAGGCTTGTAAAAAAACTGATTTTGTACATTTAGTTGAACAAATTAAAATTACTGCTGAATTTTAAACCCTTATAACATCCTAACAAAATAAAAGGCCATTTTAAAAATGATGCACATGTAAATTAGACTAATGGTAAATGTAATTTATTAAGTGTGGAATGATAATCTGTTATAAGGGTACAAAAATTCAAAGTTTAAAAATTGCACATTTTTTAAATTTCTTGCCAAATTTCCGATATTTTCATAAATGAAAGTGATAAATTTAGGCCAAAAACATTTAAGGTTTACATGAAAACATGGCACTTGAACTGATTAGACAGCGCAAGGCAGAGCTATACGGTATCCTATAGTGGTGGATACCGCATAGCTCTGACTCACGCTTTTTAATCAGTTTGAGTGCCAAGTTTCAAATAAACATTAAATTTTATTTCTTAATCCAGTGGACTAATGAGTGTTAAGTTGTAGACTGAAATGTCTCTTTATTGTCTGGAAAATACCACAAATAAAATTTCATCTCTATTGATCACATTCGAGTGCTAAGTTTTCATATATCTGCTGATGGGATTGGATACTACTTGTGCACCACTCACCAGAAGTGCCGTGTCTACCTCTCAATAAAATTTAATGTATCAAGAAAAAAAAAATAGAATCACTGAGATTGGAAGAAGAGTTCCAAAACTATTACTACATAAAGTGACATGTCAGAATTGAAAGATGGGGCTCTATAACTAAAGTGAAAACAGGATTTAGCGCTAAGTGGTTAAATGACTGAGAACTACACTGGACAAATATGGAGGATGCTAAATCTTGTTAGAACATGTTACCGATCCGGGTGGTGGAACCTCTGTGCTGTGGTGTAAGGAGGGACCAGAGGGGCGTAACTAGGTATCAACTCGGACTGACCAAGGTCGTACGGCGGCTCAATCGACTCCGTGACCAGGGAAGGACCGAGCAGAAGGACCAGGTGCTACTCTGGGCCAGACCTTGTATGAGAGCAGGTGACTCCCACGGGTCAGAAGGCAGGGACTGACCGGTACAGCAGATGAGCACGGCAGGCAGGCTGACGGGTGATCCGGATAGACGGACTGGCAGACACGGCAGGAAACAAGCAGGAGCCTCCAGGTAGGCTGGCTGGTGGGCACGGCAGGTAACAGGCTGGTGCTTCCAGGTAAGCAGGTGGGCAGGGCCCATTGACAGACTGGCGGACTGGACTGGTTGTCAGGCTGGCGGACTGGACTGGTAGTCAGGCTGGCGGACTGGACTGGTAGTCAGGCTGGCGGACTGGACTGGTAGTCAGGCTGGCGGACTGGACTGGTAGTCAGGCTGGCGGACTGGACTGGTAGTCAGGCTGGCGGACTGGACTGGTAGTCAGGCTGGCGGACTGGACTGGTAGTCAGGCTGGCGGACTGGACTGGTAGTCAGGCTGGCGGACTGGACTGGTAGTCAGGCTGGCGGACTGGAAGTCAGGCTGGCAGCGGGACCTGAGGGCTGAAGCAGAGTTTAACACACAAAGCTACAACCTTGCACGGGCACCTCCATTTTGGAGGAGGTGCCTTTTATATGAGAGGTCCTCTGGTCATTGGCCGAGGACTCCTTAGGACGGCGCGCACGGCCCGATTAAGAGGGAGGGAGCGCGCGCGTCCTAAGCACAGTGCCCGGGAAGCTGCGCGCGCCGGCAGCAGCAGAAGCAGGAGCGCCGGAGGATGCTGGGCGGGGAGCGCGGCGGTAAGAGGGACGGCATCTCTGCCTGTCAGGGGGCAGAGGCGCCGATACTGCAGTACCCCCCCTTTACGCCCCTTCTTTTTTAGGCCTGAAAGAAATTTTTTAAGGAGAAGCGGGGCGTGGATGTTCTCCCTGGGTTCCCAAGTTCTCTCCTCTAGGCCAAACCCCTTCCAATCCACCAGAAAGCCTTAGTTACTTACCGGTAATGGGATTTTTCAGAGCCCATGACAGCACCACATGAGAGAGAGGATCCGCCCATCAAGGACAGGAAACCTACAGGTTAAAAAGGGCGGCCCTCTCTTCCCGCCTCAGTTTAGTTAACAGAGCATGAGAGTACCGCCAAGGTTAGTTACAACAAAACATAATCACATTAAGTACATTACTTTTCAATTTCCCACAAGGGTGCACAAAAAGAAATCAACTCTACGGGAGTGCACAGCACCAGTGAAGGGAGGGAATATACGGGTGCTGTCATGGGCTCCGAAAAATCCTGTTACCGGTAAGTAACTAAGGCTTTATTCGGTCTCCCATGACAGCACCACATGAGAGAATTACAGAGACGAAGGAAATTAGGGAGGGACCACAGCTTGAAGCACCCTTCTCCTGAAAGTGAGATCTGCAGAGCCACCCAGATCCAATCTATAGTGCCAATAGAAAGTAGAGGGAGAAGACCAGGTGGCAGCCTTACAAATTTCCTCAATGGAAAGCCCTGTCTTCTCTACCCAGGAGGTTGATACCGCTCTGGTAGAATGCGCCCTCAATCCCTCCGGTATCTCTTTATCCGCTGAGGAGTATGCGAGGGAAATGGCCTCCCTGATCCATCTAGCGATTGTAGCCTTTGAGGCCTTGCAACCCTTTCTAGCCCCCTGATAGCATATAAATAGGGACTTATCCTTTCTAAAGCCACGTGATACTTCTAAGTACTTTAGTACGCACCTCCTAACATCTAAAGTGTGAAGCCTCTCCTCCTTTTGATTTTTGGGCGGGAAGCAAAAAGTCGGGAGAACCATCTCCTGGGTTCTATGGAATCGAGTGGCCACTTTAGGAAGAAAGGATTATATTAAAACCTGATCCAGCCTATCGTCCAGAATTTGCATAAATGGAGGGCATAGAGAAAGGGCCTGTAGGTCACTGACTCTCCTGGCTGAAGTTAGGGCTAGTAACAGGACCGTCTTTAGGAAAATAATTTTGGGGGACACTAAATCTAGTGGCTCAAAAGGAGGACTGGTCAAGGAATCTAATACAAAATTCAAATCCCAGGGAGACATCCTTACTTTGGTAATGGGTCTACTCCTAAAGGAAGCTTTTATAAAACGGGCTATCCAATAGTTATCAGCAATACTGGAAGAAAATAAAGCTCCCAACGCCGACACCTGTACTTTCAAGGTACTGGTAGTGAGACCCAATTCCAAGCCCCGCTGCAGAAATTCCAGAATTTTCCCAATAGGGGGCCCCTCCTCCACCTTAACTTCTGCAAAGGACAGAAACTTCCTCCAGGTCCTGGCATAAATACGGGTGGTAACAGGTTTTCTGCTAGCCAGGAGAGTATTCACTACATTTGTGGGGAATCCTTTGTTGGTCAATAACACCCTCTCAAATTCCACGCCGTCAAATTTAGACTCGGGGTTGGAGGATGGGAAAGTGGCCCCTGAGTGAGGAGGTCCGGAATCTCCGGAAGAACCCAGGTATCTGATATGGACATCTTCCGGAGACAAGGGAACCACGGTCTTTTGGGCCAAAAGGGGCATACGAGTATCACTCTGGCCCGGTCTGCCCTGATCTTTCTTATCACCGCTAGGAGCAGGATCATGGGAGGGAAGGCATATGCCAGAGGAAATCTCCAGGGAACCATGAAGGCGTCCACTGCCAGGGGGTTCTTCTCTGGGGTCTAAGGAACAAAAATTTTCCACTTTCCGATTGGCTCTTGTTGCGAATAAGTCCACAGTCGGAAGGCCCCACATTTCTACGATTCTGGAGAATATTTGCGTATTTAGGGACCACTCTCCCTCTTTTACGGAAATACGGCTGAGGAAATCCGCTGTGATGTTTTCCTTCCCTTTTAGATGAGTAGCCGAAAGAGAGGGACAATGATCTTCGGCTTTCAGCAGAAGTGCGTTCGCTACCCTCAAAGTTTCTTGAGCGGGTTCCCCCTTGGTGGTTTATGTAAGCTACCGTGACTTGATTGTCCGAGAGTATACGGACATGCTGGCCCTGTAAATATATAAGGACCTCGTTGAACGCATGCTGCACCGCCAGAAGCTCCTTAACATTTAATGACAACTGTCGCTCACTGCTTGACCAGGTTCCCTGCACTAATCTCCCTTCAAAGTGAGCTCCCCAACCTGTAGCACTTGCATCAGTGGACAAGACTGCAGTTGGACTACATTCCCAGGGAACCCCTTTAGCAAGATTGTCTTGTCGCAACCACCAACGAAGGGACCTTATGGCATGAGGACCTAGCGTAAACTCACGGTCTAGATGCCCCTCTAAAGCTGCGTTATTGTACAACACATCCCACTGAAAAGCTCTTGAATGTAATTGTGACCAACGAACCGCAGGAAAAGTGGAGGTGAAGGTTCCCAATAGTGACATGGCCTTACGGAGTGACATAGAAGGTTTACGTATACATTGTGCTACCAACCCCCGGATTCTATCAATTTTTTCTTCTGGAAGACAACATAGCTGTTTCCTGGAATCTAATATGACCCCCAGATATTGTTGTACCTTGAGTGGAGATAGTCTAGACTTTTCTAAATTTAGAAACCACCCCAAGCTCTTTAAGACCGACATGGTCTCCCGCAGGTGGGTCTCGCACTGAACCAACGAGTTCCCACTATCTGGAGATCATCGAGGTAAGGGATAATTAGAATGTCCCTTTCTCTTACATGGGCCATAACTTCCACCATTACTTTAGTAAAAACGCGCTGAGCTATAGCTAAACCGAAGGGGAGTGCAGTGTATTGAAAGTGTTTAACCACACCGTCAATTTCAATGGCCAGCCTCAAGCATTTCTGATAGTCACTATGAATTGGGATATGGTAATACGCATCTTTGAGATCGAGCACTACCATATAGCAGTGGGGAAAAAGTAACTTTATTACGGATTTTAAAGACTCCATTTTAAAGGTGTGTATTTTAAGGAAATTATTCAGGGATTTCAGATTTATGATTGTCCTGAAACTTCCATCCGGTTTCGGAACCAAGAAGAGCGGGGAGCAGAAACCAAGACCCTTTTCAGCCTCCGGAACCTCAATCAGGACGTGCTTTCTTATTAGGGTTTGTACTTCCGAAACTAGGGCAGCCTCGCGTTCTGGGGAAGAACTGGAGGGAACAACCATGAATCGTTTGTGAGGCAATGCTTTAAATTGAAATTTAAGACCATACTTAATCAGGCTTAAAATCCAATTACTATGAGAAATCTGTTCCCAAGCTGGGACAAAAAAAAAAAAAAAAAAAAAGACAATCTCCCTCCCACCTGGGCTGATTGTGTATCCCCTGGCTTCTGCTCAATTTTTGGAGACGGACCAAAGAGTAGACCTCTACCTTTTCGACCCCTTTCATCAGACTTGTCTTGCTCCCTGAAATATCTCTTCCGGAAAAATTTTCTCTTCCGGAACGATCTCTTAAAGGAGGGTAGAGGTACTGATGGAAACCCCCTCTTAGAGTCCCCAGCTTTCTCCAATAAGTCATCCATGGTCTGACCAAAGATGTATTCTCCTTCGCACGGGATTGTGCACTGTCTGGATTTAGTCTGTAAATCCCCTGGCCAGCATTTAATCCACAAGGCTCGCCAAGCCACATTTGACAGTGCTGCTGATTTTGCTGCCAACCTTACTGAGTCCACAGATGCATCCGCAAGAAAAGCTGCCGCCCCCTGAACCAGTGGAAGGGAAGAAATAATGTCTTTCCTAGAAGTCCCATCCTTTAACTGACTGTCTAGCTGTTCAAGCCACACCATCAGGGCTCTGGACGTCCAGGTAGCTGCTACTGTTGGTCTCAGTGCTCCCGCAGCTGTCTCCCATGCCCCTTTCAAGAAAGTATCAGCCCGTCTGTCTAGGGGGTCTCTCAATGCACCCATATCATCAAACGGGAGGGAAGTTCTTTTCGCTGCTTTGGTAACAGCAACATCCAGCTTGGGTGCTTTTAACCAGGAGGAACACATAGCATCCTCAAATGGATATTTCCTTTTAAAGGATGGAGGAACACTACCCTTCTTGTCAGGTTTCCTCCACTCCTTATCAATGAGGTCTTTCACCTTTGAATTTACCGGAAAGACCCTTCTTTTCTTTAGCCCCAGACCACCAAACATAACATTCTAAGCTGACTTCTCTGCCCTCGTGTCCACTATCCCCATTGTAGATCGGACGGCTTTTACTAGGGCATCGACCTCCTTCAGGGGAAAGCACTGTCTATCTGGCTCACTGTCAGAGGAAAAGAAGGCGGAGGAGGAGGCGACCGACAGTTCAGAGTCTGAACCCGGCTGGGTTTCTTGAGGAATATGCCCAGACTCTGAACCCTGCAATGCTTTGCCTATTTCTTCCCTTATTAAAGTTCTTAGGCCTAGGGAAAAATCTGGGACTTCCTCCGACATCATTTTGCTAATACAAAGCTGGCATAACCTCTTGCTATATGAATCAGGGAGTGGACAGCTGCATAAGGCACATTCTCTGTGCTTGGATTTCGAGGAACATTTCTTGCTCTAAAAGAAAGTTATAGATAGAAAGAAGGAGGAAATATTAGTAGAACTTTCACGAAGATTCCACTCACCCCACAGTGCCTTCGGTACCGTAAAAGCAGAGGAATCCAACATGCATGGCGAGGAATCACGCCGCACCGGACCATCCTTCCTGCTCTTAGTGACAGCTCTTCTGGCTGAACGACCAGACCCTGGCCAGGAATGGCGCTGCGCCACTAGTTGTGAGGGCTCCCCAGAGGGCTGCTCCTGCAGCAGATGTTGTTGCCTAGGTGACAGCTCTTGTGAAACTTCCATAATTACAGTGTAAGAATGGGCTGGGAAGCACCTCTGTATGTTACCAGACCCTTTATATACTGGCCATACTGGTACCATGTGTGGGTGTGTGCTCTTTTTTTTTTTTTTTCCCAGGAGGGCGTTACCTGCTCCTTTGTCTTCCTCCCCAGGTGGCCAGGTGGGTTCCAGGTGGGCTTCTCACCGCCACTTAATCCCCCGGCGTTCAGCTGCTCGAGCGCAAAATTCAAACGAGCTCCGCCCCTTCCGGTGACGTCACAGGGACTTCCTGCTCGGCGCACCGGAAGTCACGTCAGTAGGTCGCGCCTGTCACGTGCCCCGCCGGCGCAACCTGGATCTCCTGCAAATTGTAGCAGGGGGAGGAAGCCCGCTAGTGGCCCCACACCTGGCGGACATCTACCTCCCCGTGAGGCGATGTCGCGCCCCACTGAGCCCTACCATGGCGTCTCCAGAGGACCGGGACGGACCGGCTCCAACCACCTGCTGTGGCCCTCTCTGGGACAGGAGTCCATCTTCTGCAGGTAAGCCTGCGAGGTCTCCCATCATGGACAGGAAACCTAAACTGAGGCAGGAAGAGAGGGCTGCCCTTTTTAACCAGTAGGTTTCCTGTCCTTAATGGGCGGATCCTCTCTCTCACGTGGTGCTGTCATGGGAGACCGAATTAAAAAGGTTTTTCCTCTTACCCTCTTGGTGGCCAGAATGTTCTCTACCTCATAGACGTCCTCAGCGGAGATGGAGCTGGGGAGGTACCTGGATTGTCGGAAAAAGAATTATGCACAACCGGTTTGAGGAGAGATACGTGGAAGGAGTTGGGAATCCGTAAGGTGCCCGGGAGTTTTAACTTGTAGGCTACTATGTTGATTTGCTTGAGGACTTCAAATGGACCGATGAACCGTGGACCCAACTTATAGGAGGGTATTTTGAGATGAACATGTTTGGAGGAGAGCCAAACCTTGTCTCCCGGACGGAATTGAGACGGATCCAGATGTCTCTTATCAGCATGTTTCTTCATCCGCTCGGAAGATTGAAGAAGTGCGGATCTAGTGTCCTCCCAAATAGTGGAAAATTTGCTGACCAGAGACTCCGCGGCAGGGTTGTCCACTGAAGCGGAAACGGAATCCGGGGACGTTGACAGTAGACCACAAAGAACGGGGACTTGGAAGAAGATTCGCTCTCATGGTTGTTATAGGAGAACTCGGCCCATGATAGGAGCTCCACCTAATCGGTATGGTGAGCGTTGACGAAGTGCCGGAGGAAGCTGGTAAGGATCTGGTTGACATGTTCCACTTGGCCATTGGACTGCGGATGGTAAGCAGAGGAGAAATCCAGGGTGACATCCAGCAGCTTACACGTAGCTCTCCAGAAGCGCGAAGTGAACTGGACCCCCCAATCAGACACAATTTGGAGGGGTAGGCCGTGGAGATGAAAGATGTGATGAATGAAGTCCTTATCCAGCACAGATGCAAACGGGAGACCAGGCAGAGGGATGAAGTGGGCCATTTTAGAAAAGCGGACAGCGACCACCCAAATGACAGTACAACTGGCAGAAACAGGGAGATCAGTAATAAAGTCCATAGCAATGTGTTGCCATGGGGCAGCAGGCAAAGGAAGAAGCAGGAGACAGCCGGCTGGAAGATGTCTGGGAACCTTGTTGCGGGCACAGGACGAACAGGCCATGACGAAGTCTACCACATCCTGGCGCAGGGTAGGCCACCAGTAATGCCGGGTAATGAGCAGGAAGGTCTCCTTCTGGCCAGCATGGCCAGCTAGTTTGGATGAATGACCCCATTGAAGAACCTTCTTACGATCCGGAACCGCTACAAACATCTTACCGGGTGGGAGACGAGACAGGTCCAAGGGGGCCACATTCATGACTTTGGAGGCATCGATGATATGTATAGGCTCCTCCTCTTGATCGGAAGACAGGAAGGATCGGGACAAGGCGTCGGCTTTAACGTTCTTGTCCGCCGGGCGGTAATGTAGGGTAAAGTTGAAGCGGGCGAATAACAAAGACCACCGAGCCTGGCGCGGATTGAGTCTTTGGGCATTCTGTAGATATGCCAGGTTTTTGTGGTCAGTATAGATGACCACCGGGTGCAGAGTCCCCTCGAGCAGGTAACGCCACTCCTCCAGCACCAATTTGATGGCTAGCAGTTCTCGGTCTCCTATGAAGTATTTGCACTCAGACGAGGAGAAGAGCTTGGAGAAGAAGCCGCAGGTTACCATTCACCCGGATGGAAATTTCTGGGTAGGACCGCTCCGGCTCCGGAAGAGGAAGCATCAACCTCAAGAAAGAACTGTTTGTTGCTATCTGGACGGTGCAGCACAGGGGCAGAAGAGAAGGCTTGTTTTAAGGAAAGGAAGGCCTGCTCCGCTTCGGACGTCCATTCCTTAGGATTTGCTTCCTTTCGGGTGAGCGCAGAGATGGAAGCAGTCCGGGAAGAGAAATGTGGGATGAAGAGACGGTAAAAGCTGGCGAAGCCCAGGAATTGCTGAATCGCCTTCAACCCCTCCGGACGGGGTCACTTTAAGATGGCAGAGACCTTCTCGGGGTCCATCCATAGACCAGTCTTAGAGATAATATAGCCCACGAACGGAAGAGAGGTCTACTCAGAGGCATTTCTCAAATTTTGCATATAGGTGATTCTGCCTGAGTCTAAGCAGGACCTGACGAACATCCCTCCGGTGTGTAGGAAGATCCGGAGAGAAGACCAAGATGTCGTCCAGGTACACCACCACGCAAGAATATAAGAGGTCATGGAAGATGTCGTTAACTTATTCTTGGAAGACGGCGGGAGCATTACAGAGACCGAAGGGCATCACACGGTATTCATAGTGACCGTCCCGGGTATTGAATGCCGTCTTCCACTCGTCTCCTTTGCGGTTTCGGACCAAGTTATACGCCCCACGAAGATAAAGCTTGGTGAAGATCTTTGCACCTTTAAGGCGGTCGAACAGCTCCGAGATGAGCGGCAGGGGGGGGATTTGTTTTTGATAGTAATTTGGTTGAGTCCTCTATAATCGATACAGGGGCGTAGTGAACAGTCTTTTTTTTTTTTTACAAAGAATAATCTGGCTCCCGCCAGGGAGGAAGATTTCCGGATGAATCCCCTAGCCAGATTTTCTTCGATGTACTCCGACATGGCCCAGGTTTCGGCCAACGACAACGGGTAAATACTAGTGTTGAGCCACCCCCGTAGTGTTCGAGCTCAGTTCGGTTCGTCGAACACCCGTGTGTTCGCCGAACTGTTCGTCGAACACCTTCGAACACCGTTAAAACCAATGGCAGGCAAACAAAAACACATAGAAACACATAGAAAACACCTTCAAAGGTGTCCAAAAGCTGACAAACTGCTCAGAAGACATAACTAAAACATGGAAAAGTGACAAGTACATATAGTCATGCGAAAATAAAAGAGGTGGAGGAGTAAAAGGAGGGGGAGACACAGATATAGGCATGTCATGCCCTTCTAAAATCCAAAAAGTGAGAAGCCGACACGGACAGTCCGCTCCTGCCCGTGCCACCTCCGTGTCGCCGGGTTTGTGCCAGAGCCGCGGTGAACCCTGACGGCCAGCCCCCCTCTCCCAATACTGGTGCCTGTCCGCTGGTGGGTCGAGCGAGCCCCCCTGTGGTGGAGGCAGCTCTAAGCTTTTTAATTTAAATTGTCTCTCTAATTTGAATGAATACACTTTAAATCCATTTACAAGGATCTATTGGAGGGCAAGTCTCATGCCAGCAGCCGCGGTAATTCCAGCTCCAGTAGCGTCCACTAAAGCTGCTGCAGTTAAAAAGCTTTTATAAGGATTGAGCTCGGCTGTCCACCGCAAGGCATCCTACTGCCAGTCCCAGCCCCTATGCCTTGGGGTGCCTCCTGATGCTCTTCACTAAGTATCCCATGGTCCCGAAGCATTTCCTTTGAAAAAATTAAGTGTCTAAACTACAGGTGGTGCAGCTTGCTTAACAGCCGGGATAATCCGCTTACTAGCAGACACTGCTACTAGGCACAAAGTATTTCCTGGGCTAGATGCAGTTAAAAATTTGTAATTAGATACTCTCGTTGGATGCTGAGAAAGCATTCCATAGAGTCTCCTGGCACGCCATATATGATTCTCTTAAAAAGCTTGGGGTAGGGGTCTAGGGGACCCTTTTATAGCCAAAATCACGGCCCTGTATCGCAATACGTCACCTAGGCTGAAGATAAATGGAACTGTAGCACCCTGAGGGCTCGGTTGCTAAAGACGTATTGCACCTCACCCAGAGGTGTGATATCTCACTCTCAGGTAAGGATGGAGTGTGGATCAGGACCCGACACCTGCATGCATTACACCACATTGCCGTGGGGCAGGGCGACCAATATGCCCCTGAGATGGGCACGACAGTCCCTGTCCCTGGCTGGAGTGGGGGGAGGGAACACTGAGGAAGGGGAACCCTGTAGTGCAGGAGCAGGGAGGAAGCAGTTCCTGGGTGCATTGAGAAGGGAGTATAAAAGGTGGGCACCATCTTAGTTCAGTGCAGAGAAGTCTGAGCAGAAGTGGCAGGGAGCAGGGGCTCTGCATGAGCTCTGCTCCGGAGGCGGGCCTAGTAACAGAGGCCCAGGCCTGGAAGAGGGAGAAGGAAGGAAGAGGAGCGGAGAAGGCTCCAGGAACGAGGAATGAAGGGATCCCAGGGGTGCGGACGGGCGAGTCGCCACCGCACGCCCGAATCCACCTGCGTGGAGGGGTCAGGCCAAAGGGGGAGACCGGTCCCCGAACTAGTGGAGGCAGGAAACGACCCTCAGCTAGAAACCGGAGGCTCTGACATTTTATGTGGCGCAGCCCCTCGCTACACCCGCTAGGAAGGCACCACATAGGGTCAGGGAAACTGGCGCCAAGTTTACCAAGAGGAGGCCCGAGGCAGCCGGACAGAAGTGTTGGTAAGAAAGGCCAGACAAAGGACACACAAAGGGGGTCCTGTGAAGTGCTCCAAAGTTATCTGGGAGTTGTCTGAGCCCCTCACCTGGTGAGCACAGTACGACGTGGGCAGCCGTTACCTGCAGACGTGGTCTGGATAATAAGAACTGTGAGTAAAGGCCCTGAACTGCATCACTGACTCCGTGTCGTTACTGCTGCTGCCCTGCACCATGACCCCCATCCTCCGCATACACTGCCCTGAGGCTATACTCCTCCCGTGGGGAGTTATGCTACGCTCTGCTGCACCCAAAACACCAGCCTCAGTGGTCTGCCCTGTAGCGGCGGTTCACTCTGACCGCAATCCACGGGTGGCGTAGTCGGACATTTAAACATGAAAACCACATAAATAGTTCCGCCACTGGTTTGACCGCCCTGAGCCACGGAACTGGGTCGCCGCCACGAAGACTACAACCACCAGCATCCACCAAAAAGGGTCCGGCTCCGGGTGTCCCAAGGCCCAGGGGGTGCGTCAGAACATTTTCATCACCTTTCACAATCACCAATGGGACAAGGCAGTGATGTCCTCTGTCCCCTCTCTTATACATCCTAGTGACGGAGCACCTGCTCTCATCAATTCGCCATAACCCCAATATTAGGTGGATTGAGGTGGGAGGCACCGAGTACAAGTGCTCTCTATTTGCTGATGATGTCCTAGTATATATCACTCAATCACATATATCCATCCATGCTGTTATGGCTGAAATAGATCACTTTGTTACATGGTAAAATTTTAAAATCAATGCAGCGAAGTCTGAGGCCCTCGATGTCTCCCTCCCCAAATCCATATAGGATTCCATCCAGTCCAACTTTCCCTTTGCCTGGCCCTCACAGGGTATCAAATACTTAGGAATTCCTATTCATAGAGACCTCTCCCATCTATGTTATCTTAATTTTGGGCCCTTTATTGAACAACTCCATACAGACCACGGTTGGCAAGTTAGAACTGTAAGATTCACTACGTGAACCACTGGTGTTTTGTGGAAAAGCACATGTACACTGCGTTCCAAATTATTATACAAAAAGTGTTTAGGAGTGATAAGGGAAGAATTTGTTTGTTTGTCAGTTACACTCATTGATGGTGATGTGTGTCAGGGCTCTTTATATCACTGTAAGCAATTGCAGACACCTGTGCTAATTAGTTTGGCAGGTGTGTCCAATGAAAGGCAAGACTACTTAAGAAGGCTCTCTCACATTATTAAGCAGCCTACATTTTCTGCCAAAATGGGAAAGAAAAAGGATGTGTCGGCTGCTGAGAAGCAACAAATTGTGGAGTGTTTAGGTCAAGGCATGACTACAATCAACATTGTGCGATGATCAGGATGAAGTGTCCTGGCAATCAAGAAGTATGTAGCTGATTCACAGTACACACGTGTGCGTGCTGATAAGGGCAAATTGAGGACTCTTTCCTACAGGCAATTACGTCAGGTTGAAAGAGCAGCGGCAAAAAAGCCTTGTCATAGCAGCAGACAAGTTTTTAAAGCTGCTTGTGCCTCCAACGTCCCCCGAACAACAAGATGCAGGGTCCTTCAGAGGTTTGCAGCTGTGCATACGCCATCCTGTCGACCTCCTCTATCCACTTCACACAAGCAGAAACGGCTCCAGTGGGCCAAACATTACATGAAGACTGATTTCAAAACTGTTTTGTTCACGGATGAGTGCCGTGCAGCGCTCGATGGTCCAGATGGATGGAGTGGAGGATGGCTGGTTGATGGACACCCCACGCAAACACGGCTACAGCGCCAACAAGGAGGAGGTGGAGTAATGTTTTGGGCTGGAATCATGGGGAGAGAGATTGTCGGCCCCTTTAGGATCCCTGAAGGCGCTAAAGATGAACTCCATAATGTATGTGGATTTTCTCAAACAGCACTTCCTGCCATGGTTCAAGAAGAAGAACCGTGTATTTCACAGCAAGATCATTTTTCTGCATGATAATGCACCATCTCATGCTGCACATAAAACATCTGCATCTCTGGCTGATATGGGCATAAAAGGGGACAAACTTATGGTGTGACCCCCATGCTCCCCTGACCTCTACCCCATTCAGAACCTTTGGAGCATCATTAAAAGGAGTGTCTATGATGGCGGGAGGCAGTTCACATCTAAGCAACAGCTCTGGGAGGGTATTCTGTCCTCATGCAAAACAATTGAAGCAGAAACCATCCAAAACCTGACAAATTCAATGGACGAGAGAGTTCAGAAGCTCCTTTCGAACAAGGGGTCCTATGTGAAAATGTAACATCACCTAGAATAAAGTTTTGAGTTGAAAACTGTTTGATTTCAGTTTCTAACAACCTGCTAATGCTTATAATTTCAAAAATGACCATTTTTTTGGTCTTTATTAAAATGAAAAGGTTGATCGAAAAGTTTGGGGGATCTAAGAGTGTGGCAACCCAGTAGTCATGATTACTTCGAATTCTGACAATATGAGGGTCATGCTGCAGGTAGTGCAGAAGAAGGCACTTATGTGTCTTGCGCATCTCGGAGCCCCAAAATTATTTTCCGGGCTAGATGCAGCTAAAAATTATTTTTAATTTTAAATCTGGTGAAGCTTATTATAGATGGCCTAATAGGATCAGTGCTGCACACTGCTACAAAGCCCAAATTATTTTCCAGTCAAGATACAGATAAACATGATTAGTAATTTGAAAGCTTAAAACGGTTGGTAGGGTGATTTTAACCAATCATCAAGCTTTTACTCTCCCCAGGATGACACAGGGGTAGAAAAGTCGTTTCGGATCCATGATTTGTTCATCTTTATGAACGTGAGTCTGTCTACATTATCAGTGGAGAGCCGCGTGCGCTTATCTGTCAGCACACCACCAGCAGCGCTGAACACACGTTCAGACAGAACGCTGGCTGCGGGGCATGACAAGATCTCCAAGGCGTAAGTGGCTAGCTCCGGCCATTTATCCAGATTGGAAGCCCAAAAAGAGCAAGGGTCCAGTGACACAGTCGTGGCTTCAATGTTTACTTGGAGATACTCCTGTACCATCGTCTCTAGGCGTTGACTATGTCAGACTTCTTGTCTCCTGTGGCCTTGCAAAGGATGGGCTAAAAAAGTAGTGAAATGATTCCGCAAAATTGATGTTACCAGCAGATACTGTGGTTCTGTTACGGTTTGAGTGCTGAACACTTGACGGTCCCACGGTTGGCAAGTTGGAACTGTGAGATTCACTATGTGCACCACTGGTATTTTGTGGAAAAGCACATGTAAGATTCTGCAACAGTCTCTGCTGATACTCCTGCATGCGTGCATTCCTTTCTATGGCAGGAATAATTTCTGCAAATTTACTTTTGTACCGGGGATCTAACAGTGTGGCAACCCAGTAGTCAGGATTATTTCTAATTCTCACAATTCGAGGGTCATGTTGCAGGTAGTGCAGCAAGAAGGCACTCATGTGTGTTGCGCATCCAGGAGCACCAAGTCCCTGTTGTGTTGGTGGCGAGGTAACAATCATGCTTCCTTCCTCTGTCCTCTCCCCCCAACCTCGCACAACAGAAATGTGATCAAGGTCTCCCTCATCTGATGAGTCTTCCATCAGTTCGTCCTCCACTTCTTCCTGGGCTCCTGCACCTTCCTCACTAGTTTGGCTGCTACCATGCGCCCTGGTAAAACCATCTCCCCCACCCTCACATGCCTGCCGCCTTGGTGCTGCCGACCGTCTGGACCTTGCAGATGTTAGCCCTTCCGCATACAACTCCTCCTCCTCTTGTGCCACCACCTGACTCCGAATTCTGTTTAACATGTGCTCCAGCATGTAAATCACCGGAATAGTCATGCTGATAATGGCATCGTCAGCACTAAACATCTTCGTCGCCATTTCAAAACTGTGCAGAAGGGTGCATAGGTCCCTGATCTGAGACCACTCCTCCAGCGTGATTTGCCCCACCTCTGAATCTCGTTGGCCCAGGCTATACGTCAGAACGTATTGCACCAGGGCTTGTCGGTGCTGCCACAGTCGCTGCAACATGTGCAGAGTTGAATTCCACCGGGTAGGCACATCGCATTTTAGCCGGTGAAGTGGCAGGCCCAACGACTTCTGTAGAGATGTAAGTCGCTGAGCTGCGGGATGCGAACGGCGGAAGTGAGCACACAGCGACCGTGCCCTCTGCAGAAGGCCATCTAGTCTGGGATAGTGGGCTAAAAATTGCTGGACAACCAGGTTCAACACGTGAGCCATACAAGGCACGTGTGTGACATTGCCCCGGCGAAGGGCCGCACCCAGGTTTGCAGCATTGTCGCACACGGCCTTCCCTGGTTTCAGGTCCAGTGGAGACAACCATTCATGAAATTGGTTCTCCAGAGCTGACCACAACGCCTCAGCTGTGTGGCTCACATTTCCCAGACATTTCAATGTAAAAACCGCCTGATGACATTGAGCCCTACTGCCAGCATAGTAAGGAGGTGTGCAGGATCCCTTCTGCGCAGTTAGAAAGCTTGTGGCATGACCAGACAGGCTTTGGGTGCAGGTGGAAGACCGAGAGGAGGTTGAGGAGGCAGAAGCAGTGGAGGAACTTTGACATAAAGAGGATTGACGCACAACTCGTGGGGACGGCAAGACTTGGACAGCAGCCCCTTGTCCTGCTGTCACCATAGTTACCCAGTGCCCAGTCAGCGACATGTAACGCCCCTGTCCATGCCTACTCGTCCAAGTGTCTGTGGTGAAATGCACCCTGTCACACACAGAGTTTCTCAAAGAAGCGGTGATGTTGTGTGCGACATGCTGGTGGAGCGCAGGCACACCTTTCTTTGAGAAGTAGTGCCGACTGGGCATCTGGTACTGGGGCACTGCGACGGACATAAGGTCTCGAAAATCCTCTGTGTCCACCAGGCGGAAAGGCAGCATTTCTGTAGCCAAGAGCTTGCAGATGGTGAAATTCAACCTCTTAGCTTTCTCATGGCTAGGAGGAAATGGTCTTTTACTTGTCCACATCTGAGGGACCGAGGGCTGGCTATTGTGCTTAGACGGGGTTGATAAGGGTGTCCCCGGCAAACTGCCGGTCTGTGAGGAAGATGCAGGCGGACATGTTAGGTTGCCTTGATCCAAAGGTGGTGCTATCGATGTCGGACAGCGCTCAACACCAGCTGGTGTTACCACCTCCAAAGAAAATGATGACCTGCCAATCACGCTGGCTGTTGCGGGTAAAGAGGTGGCAGGTCTGCGCCCCAAAACAGGTGTGACTGCTGTCCCCCCAGTCACAGAGGATGAAGAGGCCGCGGATGCACAAGATATGGCAGACGGTGATTGGCCCGGCCGGCTAGGCCGCATTGTAGCACACTGAGCTTCCCACTGCAACTTATGCTTCATGTCCATGTGCCGGTTCATGCATGAAGTACTCAAACTATGTATTTTTTGGCCTCTACTTAGCTTTTGCTGACAAATGTTACAGATAGCACGAGTTGGGTCATCTTTATCGATCTGAAAAAATGCCCAGGCTATGCAAGGCTTAGCACCCATGCGACCTGAAGAGCCACCACGACTTGTGGTGAGAGGCAGAGTTGTGTTTGAGGATGCAGTTGTTGACGTGCTTCCAGTACTACGTCTCTGTCCAGGAAGGCGCAACCTGACCTCGTCGTCACTAGCATCTTCCTCCACCTCCTCTGCTGACCTCATCTCTTGGCTGACTGTGGGTTGACAGTAAGTGGGATCTCCGACCTCATCATCATCACCCTGTGCGTTATCACACCCGTCGTCCTCAGAGCCAACCTGTTCCTGCCCTGACAAAAAACTAAAGTTGTCGCTCCAATCAGGTATTTGAGTCTTATCATCGTCTTCCTCATTGTCTCCACCAACAGGAGTTACAGTTTGGGAATGAGGGTCTACATTATGGTCAGAACCTTCTGCGTCTGGTCCTGGATCCGACTCATAAAGATTCTGGGCATCAGTGCAGATCATTTCCTCGTCTGGATTCACAGAAGCGCTGGAGTCGACCTCTGATTCCCAGGCTATAGTATGAGTAAACAGCTCTGCAGACTCAACCATCTGTTCTACCTCACACTCAGACGGGCAGCTGGAGATTTGGGAGCTGTGAGGAAGCAAGTGCGATTTGGGTGACACCTTTGAGGACTGGAGTATTTGTGATGTTGAAGTTGATGTGGAGGAGAGCCCACTTAAAGGAGCACTTGATATCCGTTGAAGCACCTGCTGTTTTTGTGCCTCATCTGGAATTTGTAGCGATTGGCGTGGCCGTAAGAAAGGGATCTTATCACATTGTCCGCTAAAAGAAGTAGACATTTTAGTTTGGCTGTAAGATGGTCTTTCTTCTGCACCTACCCCACGGACACAACCTTTTTTCCCCTTCCCAACACGCCTATTCCCCTTTCCACCAGCAGCAGGCCTTTTTCCACTCATTTTGGTGGTTAACTAATTCACAACTCTGGAGTTGTTTGCACAAAAAAACAATGGATGGTAACCGAGCAGAGCTGAGTGGCCAAACTGTGGTATTAGGCCAAAACTATTGGCTGGGTTAGATGCAGAAAAAAATTATTTTTAATTTGCAACCTGATGGAGGTCAGTATAGATGGACTAATAGAACAAGTCCCACACACTGCTAGAAGCCCAAATATTTTTTCAGAGCTAGATGCAGAAAAAAATTATTTTTAATTTGCAACCTGATGTAGGTCAGTATAGATGGACTAATAGACCAAGTCCCACACACTGCTAGAAGCCCAAATATTTTTTCAGAGCTAGATGCAGAAAAAAATTATTTTTAATTTGCAACCTGATGTAGGTCAGTATAGATGGACTAATAGACCAAGTCCCACACACTGCTAGAAGCCCAAATATTTTTTCAGAGCTAGATGCAGAAAAAAATTATTTTTAATTTGCAACCTGATGGAGGTCAGTATAGATGGACTAATAGACCAAGTCCCACACACCACTAGAAGCCCAAATATTTTTTCAGAGCTAGATGCAGAAAAAAATTATTTTTAATTTGCAACCTGATGGAGGTCAGTATAGATGGACTAATAGACCAAGTCCCACACACTGCTAGAAGCCCAAATATTTTTTCAGAGCTAGATGCAGAAAAAAATTATTTTTAATTTGCAACCTGATGGAGGTCAGTATAGATGGACTAATAGACCAAGTCCCACACACCGCTAGAAGCCCAAATATTTTTTCAGAGCTAGATGCAGAAAAAAATTATTTTTAATTTGCAACCTGATGGAGGTCAGTATAGATGGACTAATAGACCAAGTCCCACACACTGCTAGAAGCCCAAATATTTTTTCAGAGCTAGATGCAGAAAAAAATTATATTCAGTTTGCAACCTGATGGAGGTCAGTATAGATGGACTAATAGAATGATGCTATGCCCAAAAGATTTTACTTCAATAGGTGCAGTAAAAAAATTGGTATTCTATACACAGGTGTTATATCTTGCAACACAGATAGGCTACTCCACTGACTAACACACTCTGCAATAGGCCAAAAAGGATTAGCTTTGCTAGATTCAGCCAAATGCTGTGAAAAAAACTTGCACAGCACTGGCACAGACCTGCCTGGCAAAAACTGATAGGAACTCATGTAACCTAGTCCTGAAAAGGACTCCAATTACAATTAGTCTTTACTCCCACAACCTATCTATTTAAGAGCACAGACCTCCCTGATAAAAGTCGTAGGAAATGCTGTAACCTAGTCCTTAAAGGACTGCAATCACAACTATTCCCTACTCCCAAGCTATCTGTATATTTGTGCGAAAATTGGCTTGAAATTAACAAGGTATAGCACACACAGCAACAGCGGTGCCGTCTAACACGCAGCTGCAGCAGTGAGAAAATGGTGGCGACGGGGAAAATGGCTTGGTCTTATAGGGCAAGGACATGTGACATACACTGCCAATCACACATGCCCTTGCTTGTGTGAAAAAAAGCACTTCGCTCCGTGTGTGCGCTGCTGATAGGCTGACAGATTGCACCTCCCCACTGCAAATGCGGGAAAGAGAAAAAAAAATGGAGATCTTCATTGTTCCTGCAGAGATCCATCCCCTGCCCCTCCCCCCGCCCCGCTGTACACTCAAACTGCGTATTAACATTAATTTTCATCATTACTGAGAAAAAATCCAGTTATGATTTTGGTGCACGAACAGTTATCGAACATAACCTCGAACAGCCGAATTTTTCTCAAATTGTTCGTGTTCGCCGACCGGCTCGAACACCGCCCAAAACAGCTCGAATTTGAGATTGGCGAACAGTTCGAGTAGAACAACGCTCATCTCTAGTAAATACGCCCATGGGGTGGAGTGGCACTGGGTACCAGGTCGATAGGCCATATGATTGCCCTATGAGGTGGCACTGTCTCTGCCTCCTTCTTGTCGAAGACATCAGCATAGGACCAGTAAGGTTCCGGTAGACCAGATAAATTAGCCGGAGTAGATTGAGGTCGAGCTGGGCGAACGGGAACCAGGCAGGTCTCATGGCAATCCTGCCCCCAACGGAGCACCTCACCAGATTGCCAATTCAAAACGGGTTCATGTCTCTGTAGCCAGGGTAGACCTAGCAAAAGAGTGTGAGAGAGTCCGGAAAGCACATGGAAGGAGATCCTCTCCGAGTGCAGGATTCCCACCTGCAGGGTTACGGGCTCTGTGACTAGCAAGATGGTCACCGGAAGGAGTTTTCCGTCCATGGAAGTGACTGCCAATGGTTCAGCCAGATGTTTGGAGGGAATCTGATACTTCTCTACAAAAGGACTGGGAAATGAGATTCCCAGCGGCTCCGGAATCCAGGTGTGCGGTTTCAAAGAAGCGGTTCTCTTCACAGGAGATAGAGACGGACAAAGTCAAGAACGGAGAGGATTTACTCTTGCCTAGGATGACCTCTCCGAGTGGTCCTAGACACTGGAGTTTCCAGGCTTCACCGGACAGGAACGGATCAGGTGCTCCTTACTACTACAGTAGAAACAGCTCCCCTCGGCTCGGCGTGTTTCTTGGCGAGACTTGACCATCTTGGTCTGGTCGATCTGCATAGGTTCGGGCGAGCGTGCCCGGGGAATTGCTAGTTGGGAAGCTGGTTTCTGGAAAAAAGGAGCAAGACGAGGAAATCTTCTCTCCCGGGTAGTCTCCTTAGCACGTTCTAGGAAACGGATGTCAATCCGGGTAGCTAGTGACACCAGGTCATCCAGGGTGGTAGGAATGTCCCGGCCGGCTAACTCATCCTTAATCCGAACGGAAAGACCCTCCCAGAAGGTAGACACCAGGGCCTCGTTGTCCCAGGCAAGCTCAGCAGCGAGGGTACGGAACCGTATGGCATACTGGCCCACGGTCAGACTACCTTGGTGGAGACGGAGCAATGAGGAGGCAGTAGAAATCCTTCGTCCGGGTTCATTGAAGACCCTTCAGAAGGCAGTGAGGAAAGCCAGAAGAATCCCCTCTCTCCCATAGGCGGTTTAGCCATGCCAATGCTTCCCCGGTGAGGTGAGACATGATGAACGCCACCTTGGCCAGGTCGGAGGGAAACTGATGTGCCAGAAGTTCAAAGTGCAGCGTGCACTGGTTCAGAAAGCCCCAACCTAAGACGGGGTCACCTCCAAAATGAGGAGGCGCAGAAAGCCGGGGTCCTAGGCTGGATGCCATGGTATTGGTAGGCAGTGGCTTCTGGAGCCGGTGTCGCTCGACTCGAGGCGGGCACAGGTGGGACAGACAGCATGTCCAGGCGAGAGTTGACAAACCGCAGGTAGGTCAGGATGGTTTCCTGTTGGGATCTCTGACGAGAAACCTCCTGGTGCAGGTCAGCAAGCGAAGGAGCGTGGGGGCCACCGGGTTCCATGGCCCGTGCAAACTGTTACGGATCCGGGTGGTGGAACCTCTGTGCTGCGGTGTAAGGAGGGACCAGAGGGGCGTAACTAGGTATCAATTTGGACCGACCAAGGTCGTACAGCGGCTCAATAGACTCCGTGACCAGGGAAGGGCCGAGCAGAAGGACCAGGTGCTACTCTGGGCCAGACCTTGTATGAGAGCAGGTGACTCCCACGGGTCAGAAGGCAGGGACTGACCGGTACAGCAGATGAGCACGGCAGGCAGGCTGACGGGTGATCCGGGTAGACGGACTGGCAGACACGGCAGGAAACAAGCAGGAGCCTCCAGGTAGGCTGGCTGGTGGGCACGGCAGGTAACAGGCAGGTGCTTCCAGGTAAGCAGGGCCCATAGACAGACTGGCGGACTGGACTGTAGACAGACTATCGGGCTGGAGAGTAGTCAGGCTGGCGGAGAGGACTGGTAGTCAGGCTGGCGGAGAGGACTGGTAGTCAGGCTGGCAGTGGGACCTGAGGGCTGAAGCAGAGTTTAACACACAAAGCTACAACCTTGCCCGGGCACCTCCATTTTGGAGGAGGTGCCTTTTATATGAGAGGTCCTCTGGCCATTGGCCGGGGACTCCTTAGGACGGTGCGCGCGCTCCCTCTCTCTTAAAGGTGCCGCGTGCGCCGTCCTAAGGAGTCCCCGGCCAATGGCCGGAGGACCTCTCTTATAAAAGGCACCTCCTCCAAAATGGAGGCGCCTGTGCAAGGTTGTTGTTCCGTGTGCTAACACTTGCTCCAGCCCTCAGGTCCCGCTGCCTGTCATTCCTGCCTGCCAGTCTGTCTGTCAGTCCAGCCCGCCAGCCTGTCTAACAGTTCTGTCCTCCAGTCTGTCTACAGTTGTGCCCGCCAGCCTGCTTACCTGGAGCACCTGTCTGTAACCTGCCGTGCCCGCCAGCCAGCCTACCTGGAGCACCTGCCTGTTACCTGTCGTGCCCGCCAGCCAGTCTACCCGGAGCACCTGCCATGCCCGCCTGCTCGCCTACCCGGAGCACCCGTCTGGCTATCTGCCGAACCAGCCTGCTTATCTACCCGGTCCAACTGTCAGCCTTCCTGCCGTGCTCATCCACTGTACCAGTCGGTTCCTGCCATCTGACCCGTTGGAGTCACCTGCTCTCACACAAGGTCATCCCAGAGTGGCACCTGGTCCACCTGCTCGGTTCCTCCCTGGTTCACAGAGTCGACTAAGCCGCCTTGTGACCTTGGTCGGGCCGAGTAGGCACTTAGTCACGCCCCTCTGGTCCCTCCTTGCACCGAAGCACAGAGGTTCCACCACCCGGACTCGTAACACCCCTATTGTCTTCCTTTGTTTCAATGACACCAAAGTCTCTAAAGAATTGAAGCCTCATTTGTAAAAAGAGGAAAACTGTTCTTGTTTCTCATAGCAACCAATCTGGGTGCAGCTTCCATATTTCCAGATCAGTTTAAGAAAGTAAAGGTGAGCTCTGATTGATTGCTATGAGTAATGAGGCTTGTCAGACATTTGTTAAATGAGGCTGTTTATAATTTGTTGAACATTAGTTAAAATGCAGTAACATTATTACTGAAAACTGACACCAGGCAAAATGCATATCATTCTTCTGTGTTGGTTCAGGTTCACATATGAAAAATATTTAGCAATACAATTAGTAAAATATACTGCTCAAAAAAAAGGGAACACTTAAACAGAATATAACTCCAAGTGAATCAAACTTCTGTGAAATCAAACTGTCCATTTAGGAAGCAACACTTATTGACAATCAATTTCACATGCTGTTGTGCAAATGGAATAGACAATAGATGGAAATTATTGGTAATTATCAAGATACACTCAATAAAGGAGGGGTTATGCAGGTGGGGACCACAGACCACATCACAGTACCAATGCTTTCTGGCTGATGTTTTGGTCACTTTTGAATGTTGGCTGTGCTTTCACACTTGTGGTAGCATGACACGGACTCTACAACCCACATAAGTTGCTCAGGTAGTGCAGCTCATCCAGTATGGCACATCAATGCGAGCTGTGGCAAGAAGGTTTGCTGTGTCTGTCAGCGTAGTGTCCAGAGGCTGGAGGCGCTACCAGGAGACAGGCCAGACGTGGAGGGGGCCGTAGGCAACAACTCAGCAGCAGGACCGCTACCTGCGCCTTTGTGCAAGAAAGAACAGGAGGAGCACTGCCAGAGCCCTGCAAAATGACCTCCAGCAGGCCACAAATGTGCATGTGTCTGCACAAACTGTTAAAAACCGACTCCGAGAGGGTGGTATGAGGGCCTGACGTCCACAGATGGGTGTTGTGCTCACAGCCCAACACCGTGCAGGATGCTTGGCATTTGCCACAGAACACCAGGATTGGCAAAGTCGCCACTGGCGCCCTGTGCTCTTCACAGATGAAAGCAGGTTCACACTGAGCACATGTGACAGACGTGAAAGAGTCTGGAGACGCCGTGGAGAGCGATCTGCTGCCTGCAACATCCTTCAGCATGACCGGTTTGACAGTGGGTCAGTAATGGTGTTGGGCTGTGCGGCCCTCCAAAGAAATGCCACCCTTCATGTGCTTGCCAAAGGTAGCCTGACTGCCATTAGGTACTGAGATGAGATCCTCAGACCCCTTGTGAGACCATATGCTGGTGCGATTGGCCCTAGGTTCCTGCTAATGCAGGACAATGTCAGACCTCATGTGGCTGGAGTATGTCAGCAGTTCCTGCAAGATGAAGGCTTTTTAGCTATGGACTGGCCCGCCCGTTCCCAAGACCTGAATCCAATTGAGCACATCTGGGACATCATGTCTCGCTCATTCCACCAAAGTCACGTTGCACCACAGTCTGTCCAGGAGCTGGCGGATGCTTTAGTCCAGGTCTGGGAGGGGAGATTCCACTGGAGACAGTCCGCAACCTCATCAGGAGCATGCCTCGGCATTGTAGCGAGGTCATACAGGCACGTGGAGGCCACACACAATACTGAGCCTCATTTTGACTTGTTTTAAGGACATTACATCAAAGTAGGATCAGCCTGTAGTGTGTTTTTCCACTTTAATTTTGGGGGTGACTCTGAATCCAGGCCTCCATTGATTAATAAATTTGATTTCCATTGAGAATTTTTGTGTGATTTTGTTGTAAGCACATTCAACTTTGTGCAGAACAAAGTATTCAATGAGAATATTTCATTAATTCATCTAGGATGTGTTATTTGAGTGTTCCCTTTATTTTTTTTGAGCAGTGTATAAGCCACTAGTATATTGTATGTGTAAATCTGGTGTTTGTTTTAACAATTATTGGGGTACTGGGTGTGATGGGGATGGTGAAGTTGGGAGTCAGATCATAAAATCATAGAATGTTAGAGTTGGAAGCGACCTCCAGGGTCATAGTGTCCAACCCCCTTCTCAATGCAGGATTCACTAAACCATCTCAAGCATATGTCTGTCCAGCCTCTGTTTGAAGACCTCCATTGAAGGACAACTTACCACCTCTCTTGGCAGCCTGTTCCACTCATTGATCACCCTCACTGTTAAAAAGTTATTTTCTAATATCTAATCTGTATCTTTTCCCTTTCAGTTTTATTCCATTGCTTCTCATGTTTCCATGTGCAAATGAGAATTAGGATGATCCCTCTGCACTGTGCTATCCCATCAGTTATTTGTAGACAGCTATACGTAAAGTCTCCTCTTACCCTTCTTTTTTACAAGCTAAATATTCCCAGATCTTTTAACCTTTCCTTGTAGGAATCCATACTGATCAAAAGAAAGTGGATCTCAAAGTCCAACTGTGGACTAGTAGGGAGTAGAGATGAGTGTTGTTCGACTTGAACTGTTCGCCAATCTCAAATTCGAGCTGTTTTGGGCAGTGTTCGAGCCGTTCGGCAAACGATTTGAAAAAAATTCGGCTGTTCGAGGTTATGTTCGAAAACTGTTCGTGCACCAAAATCATAACTGAATTTTTTCTCAGTAATGATGAAAATGAATGTTAATACGCAGTTTGAGTGTACAGCGGGGCGGGGGGAGGGGCAGGGGATGGATCTCTGCAGGAATAATGAAGATCTCCATTTTTTTTTTCTCTTTCCCGCATTTACAGTGGGGAGGTGCAATCTGTCAGCCTATCAGCAGCGCACATGCGGAGCGAAGTGCTTTTTTTCACACAAGCAAGGGCATGTGTCATTGGCAATGTATGTCACATGTCCTTGCCCTATAAGACCCAGCCATTTTCCCCGTTGCCACCATTTTCTCACTGCTGCATGTTAGACGGCACCGCTGTTGCTGTGTGCGCTATAGCTTGTTAATTTCAAGCCAATTTTCGCACAAATCTACAGATAGCTTGGGAGTAGGGAATAGTTGTGATTGCAGTCCTTTTAAGGGCTAGGTTACAGCATTTCCTACGACTTTTATCAGGCAGGTCTGTGCAAGTTTTTTTTGCAGCATTTGGCTAAATCTAGCAAAGCTAATCCTTTTTGGCCTATTGCAGAGTGTGTTAGTCAGTGTTGCAAGCTACACCACCTGTGTATAGAATACCAATTTTTTTACTGCACCTAGTGAAGTAAAACCTTTTGGGCATAGCATCATTCTGTTAGTCCATCTATACTGACCTCCATCAGGTTGCAAATTGAATATAATTTTTATCTGCATCTAGCTCTGAAAAAATATTTGGGGTTCTAGCAGTGTGTGGGACTCATTGTATTAGGCCATCTATACCAAGCTCCACCAGCTTTTAAATTAATAATAATTTTTAGCTGCAATTTTTCTTCCCAATAGTGGTAGCAATAGAAATATGGGGCGCGCTCCTGGCTTACAAAAATATACGCTTCATAACAAAAAACACCAGCCTAGCGCACTGCATTAATAAGATGGCATCATCGTCTCTCCCAGTGCTAGGCCTACTACCCAGGCTAGCATTCCTGTGCCTAAAACACAATGTATGGGTCAGCGCTAGCCACTATGCTGAGGGGTCTAAAGCTGCTGCTAAGGCTTTCTAACATTTCAATTGGCAGATTTTCACAGAGCTCTTCCACAACGCCCACCCATCGGGCAACAGTTGCCCACCTTCCCTATGGGATCTAGTGGCGAATAGTTGATGCCATTAATCAGAGCGTCAGTTGCCCCGTTGACGTGGCAAGCATACGGTAAGGCATGGGAAGAGTGGACACGACTAGTAGCAGGCAGACGGGTTGACCAATGTGAACAAGCCAGATCACAAGTCACCATAGAATTTCTCCACCAGCTAATGAGGGGCATATCAGGGGCGTCTGCGCAGCGGTGTCTGACCGGAGTAGCATTTCACTTCCAACTACTGAATTGGGGAGATGTGACAAAGATGCATCATCAGACAATCCATAAAAGGGTGGAAAAGGGGTCAGCCAAGTCAGGAGTGTAGACGTCCCGTCCCGTATCACTAAAACTGATTTCTCACATCATATCCCTAACACCATTAACAGGACACTCACAATTTGCAGCAACACTACTGTCTACTGCATTTGTGATCGCCTTCTTCGGGGCGCTATGCATAAGCGAATTAGTCCCTCAATCCAAAATTACCACCAGTGGAGGCTTATTACACCAGGACATAGTCATAGCCAATAATGCAATACGTCTACGCATACGCCAATCGAAAATGGTTCCAGCGGGCAGGGGCACTTGGGTACTTCTACAACCCACAAACGGTACACTGAGTCGGGTAACAATAGTAAAAACACATCTAACCATCAGATCAAAGTAATTTCTTCCTATCACACATTGATGGAACGCCATTATCAAGATACCAGTTCCAACCTATATTTAATAAATGCATAACATCGGCAGGGAACCACCCCAAAGATTACGGGACACACTCATTCCGCATAGGCGCGGCCACGGAAGCAGCAAGAGCAGGACTGTCAGAAACGGAAGTTCAGAGGATAGGGAGATGGCGATCCACGTGTTAGGTGAGATACATAAGACCGGACTAGTTATCCTAACGTGGTTTGTTTCTTTTACAGGTGACGCTAAGCCAACAGTGTGGGTGATAGGCCCGTCGTATATATATTGGGCAGAAAAAAGGGCGAAAGTCCGCCCAGGCGGGAGGAAATTAGAGTTTCATAACACATATATTTCAACTGGAGAGGTATTAGAGGCCTGCTATGGCCACAGGTACTAATGGAGGTAATCAAGGTAGGGAGAGAGGCAAGATGTCCGGTCATCTTAGCTATACAGGCCGGGGGAAACAACCTAGGTCATCACAAGAGCACATAACTAATGGCAATAATGAAACTAGACACTGAGCGCTTCAGAGAATTTTTCACAAAACTAGCTATAGTATGGTCAGAGATTGTGCCGATAGCGGTATGGCAAGGTGCGCGAGACATCACGGCCATCGAACGGACAAGGCGGGTAATAAATATTCGGATGGCAAAATTTAGAAGAGACAGAGGCGGTGTAGTGGTACGACACCGACAACTGGAAGGAGATAAAGCAGGCCTCATACGGCCCAACGGAGTTCACTTAATGGATATTGGACTGGACATATTCCTGTCAGGACTCCAGGACGGAGTGGAACAAGCGTGAGTGATGGGTGGGGGTCAGAGTCCTGCATACGAGTACGCAGGATCCTCCGTGGCCTGGAAATAGAAAGGACATGTTGGAGAGTTACACTTGTTGGCCAACTTGCCGGAGTGGAGACCCAGGGCATGCTGCAACAAGCTGAATTATTTTAGAAATAAAATGCCTTTCTAATGGAATGAGTATAAAGAGTTAATAAAGCTGTGACCGATCCTCACCCATCCAGTTGTAAGAGTTACATTATTGTATTGTCAAGGAAAGGGGGGCGGTAGGGGGGCTGAGCGTCTGGGTTTGGTTGTCGGTCCCCACAGTCTGCCTAGGCTAGATGCATTTAAAAATTCTTATTAGATACACAGGCGGTGCAGCTTGCTTCGCAGCTGGGCTACTACGCCCAAAGTATTGCCTAGGCTAGATGCAGTTAAAAATTCTACGCTGACTAGCAGACACTGAAGATTTGGAGCAGACCTCTGAGTAAACAGCTCTTCAGACTCAACCACCTGTGTTACCCAAAGCCATAGTGTATGTAGTTTCTTACAGTTAAAAGGGGGGGGGGGGGGCGACCCAACCCACCTGGAATTGACGATGCCAACGTCACGTAAGACACAGCAAGGGGACTCCAAAAAGAGTCTCCATTTTTTCCCAAAATTGTGGCACAGACACCACTTAACCCTAGAACGCATACCTGGGGCCTCGCAGTCCCGCCCTGTTAATTGTTTTCTATTTTCTGCAAGATTACTTTAGTTAGAATTTTGAAACTCTAGGTATTCTTCATGTATATAGTTGTTTGTCATTTGAGTTTGAGTTATTCCATGTTATTTGCACACGGGCTTAAAATGCCCCAGGTATATGAAAGTGTAGATTTTTATGGTCATGCGTTCTAGGGTTACGTGGCATCAATTGCCCCACAGTTGCTTAAAACGGTTGGTGAGGTGATTTTACCAAATCCTCAAGCTTGTAGTCTCCCCAGGATGACACAGGGGTAGAAAAGTCCTTGCAAATCCATGATTTGTTCATCTTTATGAACGCGAGTCTGTCTACATTCTCAGTGGACAGCCGCGTGCGCTTATCTGTCAGCATACCATCAGCAGAGCTGAACACACGTTCAGAGAGAACGCTGGCTGCAGGGCATGACAAGATCTCCAAGGCGTGAGTGGCGAGCTCCGGCCATTTTTCCAGATTGGAATACCAAAATGAGCAAGGGTCCAGTGACACAGTCATGGCTTCGATGTTCACTTGGAGATAGTCAATGCCTAGAGAGGATGGTGCAGGAGTATGTGTCAGACTTCTTGTCTCCTGTGGCCTTGCAAAGGATGGTCTAAAAAAGTGGTGAAACGATTCCACAAAATTGCTGTTACCAGCTGATACTGTGTTACTGTTACGGTTTGAGTGATGAAGACTCGACAGTCCCACGGTTGGCAAGTTAGAACTGTGAGATTCACTACGTGCACCACTGGTGTTTTGAGGAAAAGCACATGTAAGATTCTGCAGCAACGTCTGCAGATACTCCTGCATGCGTCAATCCCTTTTTATGGCAGGAATTATTTCGGCAAATTTACTTTTGTACCGGGATCTAAGAGTGTTGCAACCCAGTAGTCAGGATTACTTCGAATTCTGACAATCCGAGGGTCATGTTGCAGGTAGTGCAGCAAGAAGGCACTCATGTGTCTTGCGCATCCAGGAGGACCAAGTCCTTGTTGTGTTGGTAGCGAGGTAAGAATCATGCTTCCTTCTTCTGCCCTCTCCCCCCAACCTCGCACAACAGAAATGTGATCAAGGTCTCCCTCATCTGATGAGTCTTCCATGCCCATCGCCAGTTCATCCTCCACTTCTTCCTTGGCTCCTGCACCTTCCTCAACAGTTTGGCTGCTACCATGCGCCCTGGTTAATCCCTCTCCCCCACCCTCCCATGCCTGCCGCCTTGGTGCTGCCAACCGTCTGGACCTTGGAGATGTTATCCCTACCACATACGACTCCTCCTCTACTTCCTCCACCTCCTCGTCCCACCACCTGACTCTGAATTCTGTTTAATGTGTGCTCCAGCATGTAAATCACCGGAATAGTCATGCTGATAATGGCATCGTCGTCAGCACTAAACATCTTCGTCGCCATTTCAAAACTGTGCAGAAGGGTGTGTGGCGCCCCTGAGGGTTCAGTCGCCACAGAGTTACTGCATCTCACCCAGAGGTGTGGTATCTCACCCTCAGGTAAGGAAGGCGTATGGCTCGGGACCCTAACACCTGCATCCAACACATACCCGCTGTGGGGGTAGGGCGAGATTGCTCCTAAGGGAGAGCACAGTCCCAGGTTCCTAGCTGGTGGGAGGGTCCTATGTATTGGGTGCTTAGGGGAGCACATGACAGGGAGAGTATAAATAGGAAGCCATCTTAGAAAGAGCAAGCCAGTCAGAGGAGGAGTAGTGACAGGAGCAGAGGCTCGGCATGAGCTCTGCTCCGGAGGCGGGCCTAGCCTGGGAGGCCCAGGACTGAAGGAGAGAAGAGAGGAGTGGGAGCACGAAGGCTCCAGGAACCGAAGGGACCCTAGGGCTATGGGCCGTGCACAAGGCCACCCGTACTCCCGCTGCTACCAGGAGGTAGAGTGGTCAGGCCAGATAAGGGGAACCGGTCCCTCAACTAGAGGAGAAACAGCAAGGCTCAACTAGAAACCGGAGGCTGCAGCATTTCATATACTGCAGGCCAAAGTCCACACCAGTCTCACTAAGAATGTAGCCACATAGGACCCAGGGGACGGAACACACGTCGCCCGCCAAGGCCCGAGGATACCGGATAGAAGTGTCACTGGGTGTGAGGTGCAGGGAGAAGGCCAGAGAAAGGACACACAGAAGGGGGTCCTGCTAAGTACTCCGGAGCCATCTGGGGGTGGACTGAGCCCCTCACTGAGTATGCACAGCACGACGGGGGAGATTGCTCTGCTACCTGTAATCTGGACTGCAACAACTGTGAGTAAAGATCTTGGGACTGCATCACACTGACTGTGTTCATTACTGACTCCCTGCACTACAACCACCATCATCATCCACCCACACTGCCCTGAAGCTACACTCTTCCTGTGGTGAGTAATAATACCATTGCTGCAAAACCACCAGCTTCAGAGGACTGTTCCGCAGCGGCGGCCCCTTTGGCCGCACTCCACAGGTGGCGTAGTCGGACATTATAAAACCCATATATACAAATTACCGTTGGATTGACCGCCCTGGGTCACGGACCGGGTCACCGCCACAGTGACTACAACCCCCAGCGTCTACCGGCCCGGCTCAGGATACCCCATGGCCCAGGGGGCGCGTCAACTTCATAGGTCCCTGATCTGAGACCACTCCTGCAGCGTGATTTGCCCCACCTCTGGATCTCGTTGGCCCAGGCTATACGTCAGAACGTATTGCACCAGGGCTTGTCGGTGCTGCCACAGTCGCTGCAACATGTGCAGAGTTGAATTCCACAGTGTCGGCACATCGCATTTCAGCCAGTGAACTGGCAGGCCCAATGACTTCTATAGAGATGTAAGTTGTTGAGCTGCGGGATGCGAACGGCGGAAGTGAGCACACAGCGACCGTGCCCTCTGCAGAAGGCCATCTAGTCCGGGATAGTGGGCTAAAAATTGATGGACAACCAGGTTCAACACGTGAGCCATACAAGGCACGTGTGTGACATTGCCCCGGCGAAGGGCCGCACCCAGGTTTGCAGCATTGTCGCACACGGCCTTCCCTGGTTGCAGGTCCAGTGGAGACAACCATTCATGAAACTGGGTCACTAGAGCTGACCACAAGTCCTCAGCTGTGTGACTCACATTTCCCAGACATTTCAAAGTAAACACTGATGCCGTTGAGCCCTGCTGCCAGCATAGTAAGGAGGTGTGCAGGATTCCTTCCGCGCAGTTAGAAAGCGGGTGGCATTACCAGACAGGCTTTGGGTGCAGGTGGAGGACCGAGAGGAGGCAGAAGCAGTGGAGGAACTTTGAGATAAAGAGGATTGATATACAACTCGTGGGGACGGCAAGACTTGGACAGCAGCCCCTTGTCCTGCTGTCACCATAGTTACCCAGTGCCCAGTCAGCGACATGTAACGCCCCTGTCCATGCTTACTCGCCCAAGTGTCTGTGGTGAAATGCACCCTGTCACACACAGAGTTTCTCAAAGAAGCGGTGATGTTGTGTGCGACATGCTGGTGGAGCGCAGGCACACCTTTCTTTGAGAAGTAGTGCTGACTGGGCAATTGGTATTGGAGCATTGCGACGGACATAACGTCTCGAAAATCCTCTGTGTCCTCCAGGCGGAAAGGCAGCATTTCTGTAGCCAACAGCTTGCAGATGGTGAAATTCAACCTCTTAGCTTTCTCATGGCTAGGAGGAAATGGTCTTTTACTTTTCCACATCTGAGGGACCGAGGGCTGGCTGTTGTGCTTTGACGGGGTTGAGTAGGGTGTCCCCGGCAAACTGCCGGTCTGTGAGGAAGATGCAGGCGGACATGTTAGGTTGCCTTGATCCAAAGGTGGTGCTCTCGATGTCAGAGAGCGCTCAACACCAGCAGGTGTTTCCACTTCCCAATGAACTGACGACCTGACAATCACACTGGCTGTTGCAGGTAAAGAGGTGGCAGGTCTGCATCCAAAAACATGTGTGACTGCTGTCCTCCCAGTCACAGAGGATGAAGAGGCCGCGGATGCACAAGATGGGGCAGACGGTGGTTGGCCCAGCCTGCTAGGCCGCATTGTAGCACAGTGAGCTTCCCACTGCAACTTATGCTTCATATCCATGTGACGGTACATGCATGAAGTACTCAAACTATGGATTTTTTGGCCTCTACTTAGCTTGTGGTGACAAATATTACAGATAACACGAGTTGGGTCATCCTTATCGATCTGAATAAATGCCCAGGCTATGCAAGGCTTAGAGCCCATGCGACTTGAAGAGCCACTACGACTTGTGGTCAGAGGCAGAGTTGTGGTCGAGGATGCAGTTGTTGACTTGCTTCCAGTACTCCGTTTCTGTCCAGGAAGGCGCAACCTAACCTCGTCGTCAATAGCATCTGTGATGCCCCGCTGTGCTTGGTATCACAGATCCTAGAAGAGTGCATTGATGGAATCCTGCACAAGAGGCCCCCATAAACATTCACACATCTCCACCTTCCACCTCAGACCAGCAGAGGGAGCCTGTTAGGGATATAAATAGGGAAGGTGGAGCTAGGCAGTTCAGTTCCCCTGAAGAGTTCCTGCAGTAGAGAAGCCTAAGAGAGGTCAGTCTGCAGTGGAGCTCAATCTAGTCTAGAGAACTCAGTTAATAGTTTAGCAGTGGAGCACGAGGCTCCTGCTAGCTAGATTCAGGGAGCCCAGATAGAGCTTAAGGTGTGCCGGCGCCATAAGATCGGTGAAGCGCGGCAAGCTGCCGTTAGTGTGTATAGCCTAGTGAGGGCCCGTGTAGGCCGAAGGCGAGTTAGTACATAAGGGGCAGAGGAGCTTAACCAGCTCACCCCGAAGCATTTACCGGACACCGGATCCGAGCTTACCGGGATCTCTATGACCCAGTAAGGCATAACCGGAATCCCTGGAGAACTACAAGTCCCAGGATCGCTAAGGTGCGGATACGTAACAGAGCCAGGAGACGCTTAGGCCCCGCATACTGGGAGCGTGAACTCCAAGAGAAGGCCCTACAACAAGGTCAGCCAGCGCAAGACAGAGACAAAGTTAAGCCTAGCTCCAGGCAGGTCAGAAACTTACTACGCAGAGGCAAGAAACAGGAGGCCCTACACCCGCTCATTGGGGAGGATCCTGATATGCACCCTTCACCCTACAGTGCTCCGGGATGTGCCTGAATTTCTACCAGTAAAAGGTACTGAAGTAACTACCGTGTCTGTTCCCGTTCTTGCTCTGACCCAGCTGGGTCTCGTCTGTCCTGCATTCCCCCTGCATACGCTGCCCTGAGATCTAGCTCCACCTGTGGGGAGCTATACCATCGAGCTGCCTTATCACGGGCCTCAGTGGACTGCTGCAGCGCTGGTGCTTCTCACCAGATACCACAGGTGGCATCACCAACTCTTAGAAAATTAACAATTATCCACCCTTTTAAAGAGTGAACCCAGGGTACGGGCCAGGGAGCCGACCACCGCGACATCCCCAAGGCCAGGTAAAGGCCCGGGTGACCTCATCGACTGGCTGACACTGGGTTGACAGTAAGTGGGATCTCAAAACTTGTCATCATCACCCTGTGTGTTATCACACCCATCGTCCTCAAAGCCAACCTCTTCCTGCCCTGACCGAAAAGTCAAGTTGTCGCTCCAATCAGGTATTTGAGTCTCATCATCGTCTTCATCATTGTCTCCACCAACAGGAGTTACAGTTTGGGAACGAGGGTCTACATTATGCTCAGAATCTTCTTCATCTGGTCCTGGATCCGACTTATAAAGATTCTGTGCATCAGTGCAGATCATTTCCTCATCTGGATTAACAGAAGCTCTGGAGCAGACCTCCGTTTCCCAGGCTATAGTATGAGTAAACAGCTGTGCAGACTCAACCATCTGTGTTACCCCATACTCAGACGGGCAGCTGGAGACTTGGGAGCTGTGAGGAAGAAAGTGCGATTGGGGTGACACCTCTGAGGACTGGAGTATTTGTGATGTTGAAATTGAGGTGGAGGAGAGCCCACTTGAAGGAGCACTTGATATCCGCTGAAGCACCTGCTGTTTTTGTGCCTCATCTGGAATTTGTAGCGATGGGAGTGTCCGTAACAAAGGGATCGTATCACATTGTCCACGAAAAGAAATCGACATCTTAGTTTTGCTGGAAGATGGTCTTTCTTCTGCAGATGTTAATCGCCCCCCACCGCGGGGGGGCTTGACCCACCAGCGGACAGGCACCAGTATTGGGAGAGGGGGCTGGCCGTCAGGGTCCACCGCGGCTCTGGCACAAACCCGGCGACACGGAGGTGGCACGGGCAGGAACGGACTGGCCGTGTCGGCTTCTCACTTTTTGGATTTTAGAAGGGCATGACATGCCTACATCTGAGTCTCCCCCACCTCTTTTCTTTTAGCATGACTATATGTACTTGTCACTTTTCCATGTGTTAGTTATGTCTTCTGAGCAGTTTGTCAGCTTTTAGACACCTTTGAAGGTGTTTTTTATGTGTTTCTATGTGTTTTTGTTTGCCTGCCATTGGTTTTAACGGTGTTCGAAGGTGTTCGACAAACAGTTCGACGAACAGTTCGGCGAACACAAGGGTGTTCGATGAACCGAACCGAACTCGAACACTACGGGGGTGGCTCAACACTAGTAGTGAGCAGGTTTAATCACTGTCTGTAAGATTGGGAGTCACTTTGAGCCCATTATTCTTGGGAGTCGAGAGGGATGAGTGGTGTCTCAACATTCAGACTCCCATCTAAAATGAATTTATAATAGCAAGGAAATAAATTTTGATTATGGGACACCCTTTTAAGGCTTTGTGACGCCTCGTTCCCGCTCGCTGGCCATACCCTGAGAGATGGGGGTACTCGGAACCGGGCCTCTTGGTGTTCGGTGGATGCACTCGTGGCTTAGGCCCGGCAAGTGCCCAGGGTCGTCAGAGTAAAAATAAGGGCCAGGAGGGACAGTGGTAATCGAGTGGATTAAATGACTACGTCACCTGTGGAGTCTGGTGATTCACCACAGGCGCTGCGGCAATCCTCTGAAGCGGGATGTAGTGGCAGCAGAAGATGGTACTACTCCCCACAGGCGGAGCAGGGCCTCAGGGCAGAGAAGACGGACCAGGGGAGTCGTAGTGGGTGGTGCGGTATGATGTCGCGCTGAAATAAGGGACCGGAGGCATTGGATGCAGTCTTCCAAGCTTTACTCACGTTGTTAGGTGTCAGCTGCAAGGCTTCTCCTTGCTCCTCACGGCGCGCTGCGGCCACCAGGAAGGGGTTCAGCACACTCCGGGTAGTTCGTGTGCATCAATCAGGACCCCCTGCACCAGAGTTTTAGACTTTCCCACTAGGTCCTCTCCTGTCTGTATGTGGTGCGTGTTACAAGGCTGGGTCTCCCTCTGGCTATACACAGAACAAGGGTACGGGTGGCGACTCCACTCCATCCATTACACGGTGGGATCCTCTAAGCCTCCGGGCTTTTCTGACTAGGACATAAAGTAGCAAAGCCAGATATAGGGGGCCGGTACCCCTTTTGCAGCAGGAGTCCCACTGACTAGGCCAGAATAGTGAGGACAGGTGGCATATGCCGCTCTGTCTGCATCCCCCTGGGATCCTTTTGCCTGTGGAGCTTGTCTCCTCTGCTCCCCTCCAGGCCTTCTTAGGTAGGGACCTCTACCGGGTAGAGACAGCCGTTAACTCTAGCCCGCTCCTCGCCTCAAGGCCAGAGCACGAGGACAGTGTATCTTCAATCAGCTGCAGGTTCACACAGAAAGCCACATTCAGTGATGAAGATCACAATCAAAGACCTTGAACCTAAGATGGCCGTTTATTAAATATGAATTTTGTGGTGTAACCTAAAGTGCGTCCTCCACCCTCACCCACTACATGGTTCCCCCTATCTTTGGTTCCCCCCATCTACTCTTATCCCGGCTGGGGCAGCACCCTGGTGCATATAAGCCCCCCTCAGGTGGGAGAGGTGTAGTGTTGGATGGATGGCTGAGTCCTGAGAGGTGCTCCACCCTTACTTCGGAAAGGAGATACCACACCTTGGTCTGAGGTGCAGTACCCCTGTGGCGACTGAACCCTCAGGGGCGCCACAGCTTGACTAGATTTTAGTCCTATGTCTTACAGTCTTATGTCTAGTCTAATTTTTTATCATTTTGATCTTGTTTAAAGCTTACACCTTTTTCATCTAATGCTCTCTCCCTAAATCTAGGATCTAGCAGTCTTGCATATATAGTATTATCATTGTTTTGCATTAAACACTGTCTTTTTAGGTAACATTGAGATGGAGCAATACAACCCCAACATGCATTAACATGCATTAACTCCAACTACAGATCCTCTCTTCCTTTGGCATCAAAATCCTTACCCTATCCTGGATCTCCTCATACCTTTCTAACCACACATTTAGCGTCTCCCACTCCCACACTACCTCCTCACCCCGCCCCCTCTCTGTTGGAGTCCCTCAAGGCTCTTTCCTAGGACCCCTACTCTTCTCAATCTATACCCTTGGCCTGGGACAGCTCATAAAATCCCATGGCTTCCAGTACCATCAATACACTGATGACACCCAGATCTACCTCTCTCGCCCAGATCTCACCTCTCTGCTGTCCAGAATCCCAGCATGTCTAGCAACCATATCCTCCTTGTTACACTCACGCCTGGACTGTTTGGCGTGAGTTTAGTTTGTGGTCTCACTGGGCCATGAACCGAGGAGTACCTGGAGGGGTGTGACTAGGGGCCTCGCCAGATCAGACCATGGACGCACGGCGGCTTAATCGACTCCGTGGTCTGAGGAGGGACAAGGGAGGTGGCCCAGGTGCTATTCCAGGGCAGACCCCGGTCACACAGCTGTTGACCCACACCGGGGTATGCAGGAACGGGCAGGTTCGGCTAGTGTGTAGACAGGCAGGCAGGTACTAGCAGGCATGGCTGATATACAGGCGGGCAGGTATTGGTGGGTACGGCTGGTATACAGACAGGCAGGTAGACAGGCTGGATAGGGACCAGTACAGACTGGGATACAGGAGCAGAGCCGCAGATGTGGACGGGAAGCGGATCAGAGCAGGGCAGAGACGAGCTGCAGGTGTGGAGGGAAACGGAGGAGAGCAGAGCTGCAGGTACGGACGGGTAGCGGAGCAGAGCAGGGCAGAGCAGAGCCGCAGGTGCGGATGAGAAGCGGAGCAGAGCAGGGCAGAGCAGAGCCGCAGGTGCAGACGGGAGGCAGAGCAGAGTAGGGCAAAGCAGAGCCGCAGGTGCAGATGGGAAGCGGAGCAGAACAGATTAGAGCAGAGCCGCAGGTGCGGACGCAAAGTGGAGCAGAGCAGAGCTGCAGGTGCGGACGGGAAGCAGAGCAGAGCATAGCAGAGCCACAGGTGCGGACGGGCAGTGGAGCAGAGCAGGGCTGCAGGTGCGGATGGGCATCGGAGCAGAGCAGAGCCGCAGGTGCGGACGGGCAGCGGAGCAGAGCAGAGCCGCAGGTGCAGACGGGCAGCGGAGCAGAGCAGAGCCGCAGGTGCAGACGGGCAGCGGAGCAGAGCAGAGCCGCAGGTGCAGACGGGCAGCGGAGCAGAGCAGAGCAGAGCCGCAGGTTCAGACGGGAAGCAGAACAGGGCAGAGCAGAGCTGCAGGTGCAGACGGGAAGCAGAGCAGGGCAGAGCAGAGCCACAGGGGCGGACGGGCAGCAGAGCAGAGCTGCAGGTGCGGACGGGAAGCAGAGCAGGGCATAGCAGAGCCACAGGTGCGGACGGGCAGTGGAGCAGAGCAGAGCTGCAGGTGCGGACGGGCAGCGGAGCAGAGCAGAGCCGCAGGTGCGGACAGACAGGGCTCTATTCACATGAAACAGACAAGGATGGGAAAACACAGGAAGATAGCTAGAACACAGGGGATAGATACGGAGGCAGGGAAACGGGACAAGCAGAACCAGATACACACAAGGTACTATCTATGAAGTAGCGAGTGGACACAGAACTCACAAACAGAAGTATAGAGACAACGAGTTGGAGTTAGGCACTGGTTCAGACACTGCAGGAAAAGGGAAGGATCGGACATAGAGACAAACAGGTAATGGGCTAGGACACAGTTTAGACAGGAACGAGGTACAGGAACAAGATGCAGGAACGGGCCTGGGTACTCAGCCCCCATGGTGGCGGAAACAGGCAAAATTCAGGACAGAGGACAGGACCTGGCAACTCACAGTTGCATGGAACACACTGTAAGAAAGTGTTGCTCAGGCACCTCTCACTGGGTGGAGGAGGTTTAAGTATCCAGTGAATCACAGCAATAGGCTGGGGATGCATTAGGACTGCGCACACTGTAACTTTAAGAATCAGGAAGTTCCAGCGCCGCCGCCCTAAGCCAGTAGACATGAGACATGCACACAACAATTATAGGAGCATAGTGCGTAGCCTGGACTGGTAGGTAAGTTGGCAGTCTCGCATGGTGGGAGATGGTAAGCCATGCCAGCACGCCACCAGGGTTGTTACACTTCTTCTCATACTTCCTCAAGCTCAATGTGGACAAAACTGAACTCATTTCCCCACCTTGCATATCTTCCCCCACCTGACCTTTCTATCATAATAAATGACATCACACTTTCCCCTGTACCTGCAATCCGCTGCCTCGGAGTAACCCTTGACTCTGCCCCGTCCTTCAAACCCCACATCCAAGCTCTCGCCACCTCCTATCGCCTCCAGCTCAAAAATATTTACAGAATCCGTGCTTTCCTCAACCCTCAATCTACTAAACTGCTTGCGCATGCCCTCATCATCTCCCGCCTCGACTACTGCAACATCCTCCTCTGTGGCCTTCCTGCTAACACTTTTGCACCCCTCTAGTCCATCCTTAACTCTGCTGTGCAACTAGTTCATCTCTCGCCTCGCTACTCCTCTGCTATACCCCTTTGCAAATCCCTTCACTGGCTCCCAATTGTCCAGAGTATTCAGTTCAAACTACTAACAGTGACCTACAAAGCCATCCATAACCTCTCCCCTCCGTACATCTCTGAACTAATCTCCCAATACATTCCCTTAAGTAATCTCCGGTCCTCCCAAGACCTCCTTCTCTCCTCCACACTTATTAGTTGCTCGCCCAATCGCCTCCAAGATTTCTCCCGAATATCCCCCATCCTATGGAATTTTGTGCCTCAACACTTCTGATTATCCACCACACTTAGATCCTTCAGACAGAACCTGAAAACCCATCTCTTCAAACAAGCTTACAGCCTGCCATGACCTTTCCGGCTGCCACCTCAACAACACCGGAGCTACCGCAACCCCCCCAACCTACTCTCTCCTTCCCATTCCTCTAGAATGTAAGCCTGCAAGGGCAGGGTCCTCTTCCCTCTGTACCAGTCTATCATTGTTAGTTTGTTTACTGTAAGTGATATCTGTATTTGGTATGTAACCCCTCCTTATGTACAGCACCATGGAATCAATAGCGCTATATAAATAAATAATAACTTTCATGGCCCTCTGTGCAGGACTTGTGTCTGCCCCCTTCTCCCTCTCTGTTATGCCATGCCTGTTTGTGGCACACACATTTACAAACATATTTATTATAGAAATGCATATACACAAATAAAATACACACATTCTACTATTTTAAGTCCTTATATTGGTGGAGATGGAACTGTCAGCCTGTGATGGACTCTGCTGAGCAAGAAATTTTGAAATTTTAGAACCTGTGTTTGTAGAGGGGAAAAAAAAAGTCCGGTATCAACCTTTTTGGTGTAGTCAGTAGTGGATCAGAAGATTTCAAAATATTGATAGATATCAATAGGCTGATCAACTTTTGAAAGACAAAGTTTGAAAGACATAACATTGGTTGTGATTTAAATATATATTACTGATAAGTTTGTCTGTAAAATGTGACTGGGTTGCACTATGCATCCATTGATGTTTCTGATATATATTAATTATATATTTTTAGGAATAATCTAAATCAGAGGATGTGTTTATCAACAAGAAGTATTGAAATGCATTATATACAGTTGAGAAAAGAAAGCAATGCTATTAGTTGTCATAATTATGAATGCAAGTGTGTACGTGTTGATAAGCTTCTAGTTTTGAACTCTGTGCTTATACAGATTTATATGTCATTGGCTTTTGCCCAGGATGGAAATCTCACATAAACTAGTAGGAGGCACAATGCCATCCAAACAGATGGTTAAGCATGTTATCAGCCAGGGCAACATAGATGAATAAAACTGAACAATCTGAGCAGGAAATTATCAGACAGATGTGTGCCTTGCTATTTTTCCCTCTAGATTGAGGAATATGCCACTTTTAATCTTGTGTGTGAACGTTAGACAAATCATTACACAAATAATAAAGTGATTATTTGGCACTAAAGATTTTATTAGGTTACTGGGGCAGTAGCCATTGTTTCAAAATAACTACAATTTCCAATATGAAAAGAAAGTTTCTTTGTGGGAATAAAGCAAGCACATATGTTAGCCATAGCTGTATCATACATGTTTAATGGAATGATTAAGAAATGGCATAAGGACACAGGTCATGTCAGGACAGACTGACAAATTTGTCAGTTAGACAGTATAGAAAGACTCAATATCTTAGAGGCCGGTAGAGCTCCCTTCCTTCTACTACAGTGACGTGTATCATGATGATAAATGAAATCACAATGATTGTCTTGATCACATTTCTATACAGAATGTTTGGGCTTATAAGATCCATTCAAGTGGGCTCACACTGGTTGAGTTGTAAAATATATCATGTAAATGTACAAATAGTTCTTGTTTTTCTTAAAATGGTTGTCCATCACTCAGAGAACACCTTTTCAATTGAAATATAACCCCACATAAAATAAAAACAGCCTATTCTCACCTCTGGTGCTAACGCCGTTCCAGTAAAAGTGGCACTGGGTCTCCCAGAGCTCCTGAGATATTGTCATGCCACCTGAGCCCTGCACCCAATCAGTGGCCCCTTCCCTTTCACTTCCTTTGGACAAAACTGACATCTGGACGTAGTCAGAGCAGCAGCAGATCTCACTTCATCCTGGTGTCATAGAATCATAGCTAGTGTTGAGCATTCCGATACTGAAATATCGGGTATCGACCGATATTCGCTGTATTGGAATTCCGATACTGAGTTCCGATACTTTTACAATATCGAATACCGGAATCGGAAGTTCACATAATGCCTGCGCTCTGCAGTGTCTCTGAAGAATGACAAGCTGGATGGCAGTGCTCAGCTGCGATCCAGCCTGTCATCAGAATGCCAGCCCAGCGTGGGAGAATTCTCCTGGTCAAGCGCTGACATTACATTATCTTCCTTACATTACAATTAAATGGAATAGCAGGAATTAATATTTTTCTTAAGACGTTAATGCCACAGCCATGGTGGTTGTGGCATTACAGTGTTTGCCCTAATCGATGGGAACAGTGCTCACAGTGAAACATGAAAAGCCGGCAATTCATCAGCGGCATATACCTGTACCCGACAATTTAGAACAGAAAGATAGAGCATCACACATAGATTAGATATTATATATGTGACTGACATGTTTCTAAGTACAGTGACAGTGTTAGTTACTGTACTTGTCATTTAGTGTTAAAATAAAGGATTTATTAAAAAAAAAAAAATTGGCGTGGGGTTCCCCGTAATTTTAGTCTCTAGCAGAGGTTAAGCAGACAGCTGGGGGCTGATATTAATAGCCCAGGAAGGGTGCCATGAATATTGGCCCCCTCCCAGGCTAGAAACACCAGCCGTCAGCCGCCCCAGAAATGGCGCATCCATAGGATGTGCCAATTCTGGCACTTAGCCTCGCTCTTCCCACTGCCCTGTAGCGGTGGCAGTGGGGTAATAGGGCTGGGGTTGACGTCAGCTTATAATGCCAGCTGACATCAAGCCCAGGTTAGTAATGGAGAGGTGTCTATAAGACACCCCCATTACTAACCCCATAGTCAAAGTTAAAAAAAACACAAACACCCAGAATAAAGTCCTTTAATTGAAATAAACACACAATTCTTTATTGTTCTAAATTAAACCATACCTACCGTCACGCCCATTCCAGCTGAAGCCAACGATCTCCTGCAATAAAAGAAAGATAAAGCAACATCATCCTTACCTTTCCATGGTTCCCAGGACAGCTCCAGCTCTGCTACATCGAGATGACAGGCTGGACCGCAGCAGAAAGCTACCATCCAGCTTGCCATGCCGCAGACACTGAGAAGCGCAGGCATGCTTGCGCTCCTCAGTGTCAGGCTGTGACGGCATCCAGATGAGCCGAGTCTCTCACGCTCACCGCATGCGCAGGAGAATTCTCCCACGCTGTCAGTGACGTGCATGAGGTGAGCGGAGTTCATTGTCAGCTCATCTGGATGCCGTCACAGCCAGACACTGAGGAGCGCAAGCATGCCTGCGCTTCTCAGTGTCTGCGGGATGACAGGCTGGATGGCAGCTTTCTTCTGCGATCCAGCCTGTCATCTCGATGTAGCAGAGCTGAAGCTGTCCTGGGAACCATGGAAAGGTAAGGATGATGTTGGTTTATTATTTTTCTTTTATTGCAGGAGATCATTGGCTTCAGCTGGAATGGGCGTGATGGCAAGTATGGTTTAATTTAGAACTATAAAGAATTGTGTGTTTATTTCAATTAAAGGACTTTATTCTGGGTGTTTGTGTTTTTTTTTTAACTTTGACTATGGGGTTAGTAATGGGGTGTCTTATAGACGCCTCTCCATTACTAACCTGGGCTTGATGTCAGCTGGCATCAACCCCAACCCTATTACCCCACTGCCACCGCTACAGGGCAGTGGGAAGAGCGAGGCTAAGTGCCAGAATCGGCGCATCCTATGGATGCGCCATTTCTGGGACGGCTGGTGTTTCTAGCCTGGGAGGGGGCCATTATTCATGGCACCCTTCCTGGGCTATTAATATCAGCCCCCAGCAGTCTGCCTAGCCTTTGCTAGCTATTAAAATAGGGGGGACCCCACGTCATTTTTTGGGGGGGGTCCCCCATTTTAATAGCTAGTGAAGGCTAGGTATTCAGCTGGGGGCTGATATTAGTAGCCTGGGAAGCTCTGTGGGTATTACCCTCTTCCCAGGCTTCAAACATCTGCCCCAGCCATCTGCTTCGTCCTCCGCTAGAGACTAAAATTACGGGGAAGACCACACCAATTTTTTTTTTTTAATAAATCCTTTATTTTAACACTAAATGACAAGTACAGTAACCAACACTATCACTGTACTTAGATATTATATATGTTACTGACATGTTTCTATCTAATCTATGTGTGATGCTCTAGTCTTTCTTTTCTAAATTGTCGGGTACCGGTATATGCTGCTGCTGAATTGCCGGCTTTTCATGTTTCACTGTGAGCACTGTTCCCATCGATTTGGGCAACCACCTCCCCCAATACATTCTACATTATTGTTAGTTGCTTTCCTTCATGTAGAATTAACCTACAAGGAAAGAAAGGGTTTATTTTCATTCCGATATTTGTGTCCCATTGACTTGCATTGGTTTCCGGTATCGGCGATATCCGATACTCAAAAAGTATCGGCCCGATCCAATATTTCCTGATATTGGAAGGTATCGCTCAACTCTAATCATGGCATGTTAGAGTTGGAAGAAACCTCCATGTTCATAGTGTCCAACCCCCTGATCAATGCAGGATTCACTAAACCATCTCAGGCATATGTCTGTCCAGCCTCTGTTTGAAGACCTCCATTGAAGGAAAACTCACCACCTCTCTTGGCCGCCTGTTCCACTCATTGATCACCCTCACTGTCAAAAAGAGATTTCTAATATGTAATCTGTATCTTCTCCCTTTCAGTTTCATTCCATTGCTTCTTGTGTTTCCATGTGCAAATGGGAATAAGGATGATCGCTCTACACTGACATCCCTTCAGATATTTGTAGACAGCTATTAAGCTATCAGTTTTGTCTGAAGGAATTGAGAGGGAAGTGGCTTCTTATTGGGTGCAGCTCTCACGTGGCATAACAACCTCACACGAGCACCGGGAGATTCAGTGCTGTCTCTGGAAGAATTGCGCCAACATCAGAAGTGATTATAGGCTGTTTTGGGTGCAGAGTTCCCGTGGCATAGCAACTTTATAAGAGACCAGGCACCCTAACAACAATGGCACCAGAAGTGAGTATAGGCTGTTTTAAATTTTTATGGGGAAATTTACGAATTGAGAAGCTGTTGTCTCAGTGCTGAACAGTCCCAGTTTGCCTTTATGATTTTTTTTCAACAATAGTGTTCTCCTTGGTTGTCTCCCATGAAGTCCACTTTGGATCATACAACAACGGTGCGATCTGACACTGATGTTCCTTGAGCTTGAAGTTCACCTTTAATCTCTTTAGAAGTTATCCTGGACTCTTTTGTTACCATTCGTATTATCTGTCTCTTTGATTTGTCATCAATTTTCCTCCAGCGTCTACGTCCAGGGAGGTTGGCTACAGTCCCAAGGATCTTAAATTTCTGAATAATATGTGCAACTGTAGTCACAGGAACATCAAGCTGCTTGGAGATGGTCTTACAACCTTTACCTTTAACATGCTTTTCTATAATTTTCTTTCTGATCTCCTGAGACAACTCTTTCCTTTGTTTCCTCTGGTCCATGTTGAGTGTGGTACATACCATGTCACCAAACAGCACAGTGAGTATCTGTAGCCCTATATACAGGCCCACTGTCTGATTACAAGATTGTAGACACATGTGATGCTAATTAATGGACACAACTTGATTTAACATGTCCCTTTTGTCACATTATTTTCATTGGTATCATCATTTCTGTCCAGGCCCATTTCATGAGTTTAATTTTTTTTAAAATTCTGTGGAAGCAGGGTTGAAAAGCAATGTCTGACTTTCATTTGTTCATTTTCATAGATTTTTAAATGTATTACTTTTGTCAGATTCGAGTTATTTCTGTGACCATTGTGGGTTTTTCTTTCATTAAACGAGGGGTACAAACAATTTTGACCACGTGTGTATTTACCTTTTATTCATCACACAGTTCCAGACATTTGCGAAGACCCACAGCACTGAACAGTCATGACTGTGCTTTATACATGTGAATATGCTGTATGGGACATTGTTCAATGGGTTAATTTACAACCCAGCTACTCAGTATAGCTGTGACTAATGCCACAGCCCCCACCAGATGACTGTAAGCGGTGGGAATATAACTATTTGTTTCCTTCCTCCCCTTACATTCCATTTTATACCAGCAATTTCATCCTATGGCTTTAGTTATATAGCCAGATTTATCATGGCAGGTTATGTTTAACGATGGGACCTATAATGCCTTCTTCCACTTTTGTGTTTTCATGTAGCGGTTTCAATATGTCAAATTGATTTTAATTGAAGGTTAACCAGCATACCAGATAGTGGAGAAGGCAAATCGGGCATCTGTCCTAGGTCTTTCACCAACTAAGGACTTAAAGGGGTGTTCCCACGAACAAAAGTTGATTTTAATCAATAGATCTTGGAATAATAATCATTTCCACAATTTGATGTGTTTAAATAAAATATTCCTGTGCTGAGATAATCTTATAAATGTGCCCTTGCTCTGCACTGTGTAATGGTTGTGTCTGACAGGTCTGGGACATAGTCTGATCATACCACATCTCTTGTTATTCCAAGATTTATTGCTTAAAATCAACTTTTGTTCGTGGGAAAACCCCTTTAAGGGAGCCACCATTCTTCCTCTCATTAAGAACAACTGAACTTCAAGCAACTAAGAAGCAGACATACACCATTATTTTCATGACCTGAACAAGAGTTATTGAATATAAATTTTGCCAAAAGTACCAAGACTAGTATAAGGACTCAAAAAATCATAAGGATGCTAATATTTTTGGTCTGTTTGTTGTTTGTGGTAAAGATAAAATCTGAAAGACCTCCATTCATATTACTTTTGTGGCACATCTATTTAATCTTCTATAAAATGATTTTGTTTAAATTTCTCTATAAATCTCTTTGTATGCTTGCCAGTGATGGTAAACGTATTAATGCAAAGCACATGCATAACCAAAAGTTATGTATTTTACCTAACATTTTTGATCCTTCCACAAGACACATCAAAATTATAATCAGTTGATTGCATGAAGATATAACTCCTATATGAGTTCATATTTTAAGGTAACCTAGTTGGGCATTCAATATATAACTTGGGGATTTAATGTATAATTTGGGGATTCACTTCATAACTTGCCTCCAACAATAGTTATGTTGAAATGTGTATTACGTGATATGCTATTACTGGTAAATCAGTCAAAGGAAATCTGAATTGCTGTAATTATAGACAATAGGCTATTTGCTAAAATGTAGTTGCACAAATTTAAACTTAAGTGAAATCTACTCTACATTTAAATTGAAGGCATTTTTTTTTACTTTTTGCCATAAAAAAAATGCAGCCAGGACAACACTACATAAATCAAAATAGAATAAACCATTATGGATCAAGATTAAAAATTGTAGAAGAACTGTGAAAGGTCATGGCAGCAATATAATTTAACCTTATCACGACATCCGCCGTACGTGTACGGCAATGTGGGAGGTGCATTCCTCCAAACCGCTGTACATGGGGACAATCGCGAGCCGGCGAGATAATCAGGTGGGATAAAATGGGATCAAAAAGTCAAATGTAAATAAAAATGGTGTGTAAAAGCTTCAAAACATTACAACAAGACATATCTGTGGTGTCGCTGTAACCGACGCGAAGAAGAAAACTCTCTAATCACTTAAACTGCACAGAAAAACGATGTAAAAAATAAATAAAACCAATTCTTGACCTGCTGTTGACTTTCATTCTGCCTCCCAAAGATCACAGTAAGGGTATGTGCCCACAATGCGTTTTTCAAGCGTTTCTGCTGCGGAATTTTTGCAGCGTAAACGCATGGTAAGCCTCCCATGGTCCCCTATGTAATTCCGCAATTGCAATGCCCATGCTGCGGAATTTTCTGCAGAGTTTTTGATGTGCGGAAAATTCTGCAGCATGTCCATTCTTTGTGCGTTTACGCATGCGGAATTGCCATCTACAATGCACTAGAAAACGCAAGGCAATTCCGCATGTGCAAAAAACGCATGTCAAATTCCGCATGCGTTTTTTCCGGGCAAGGACATGCGGAAATTTTCCGGTTCATCTCTGCATCGTGGGCACATACCCTCAGCTTAGACTCAGCTCACATTTATTCTGTGCTCTACGCTGAGGTTTCCTTGTAAATCTCTGAAATACGTGATTCAGAAAGGAATATTCCCTATAATGAGGCAGATGGAGGCACTGTGGATGTAGTCTGAGCTGTGATCTTCTGGTGTCATCTTTTTTTTGGCTTGCATAAAAGCGCAGTCAGCCACAGTTTTGTGCACATCTGAAAAGAAGAACACCGCTGAACAGAGATCAGACAAAGTCCATAGTGTGGTGGGCCACTGGGGAGGCACCAGATGTTACAGAAGGGCCAGCTGGGGTGTGTAGTCTCACTGGCAGCAGATATTGATGTCACGGTAGCTGAAGTGGGTCACTGGACCCCTCAACGCTTCCCTCATGTCCACAACAACAATTTCAAAAGCGGGAGGTGGCACTTGTGGATGGTGTAGGACCCCCCCGGTGGCACTCCTGTAGTGGTGGTGTCTGGATGCAGGTTTTGGAGTGCCCGTGATGTTTGTGCAATCTCAAGCAGCCAGACATGCAGGTAAACTTGTAAACATATCAATTTTACTAAATTCCATTATACACAATGGAACAAATCTACTACCATACTACAACTGTCTCATTTAGCCGTAGTAGAAAGGGTACCTGGATGCCACAATAGAGAAGCTGTTGCCTCATTATAGTAATTGAATCCAGGGTATCATCTGAACAATGTCATTCAGAGATTTAGATGGAAACCCCAGTGCTCTGTGTAGAACGCAAAATAAATGTGATCCAAAATATTATGTAAAATGTTCCCAGTAAAAACTTCAACTCAATCCCCAAAAAAAAGCAAGTCTCCACTCAGGTCTGTCATCTGCTAATTGAAATATAGGGGCCTTCCATATTATCGGTAGCACAAAAGCTTGGGAAAAGCAAAATGGCCCCCCCCCCCAAAGTAAATACAGCAATTTTGCACTCCTAAATCCAAATATCCTCATCCCTTCTGAGCCTCAATATGCCTAAACCACATTTAGCTTCCACATGTTTGTCAGTACTGTAGCAATGAGACCTTGCTTAATTTACAGGTGCATGTCTACAGAAGACACAGGCACTACAATGTACTGGTAATGACAACAGCACATTTGCAATTTTCACTCAGCAACATCTATTGCTGTTTGTTTCTGTAAAACAAACATGGAGTCAAAATCGTCACTACATCTGTAGACAAATTCCCAGAGGGGTGCAATTTCCAAAATTAGGTCACTTAAGGGGAAATTCTGCTGTTGTGGAACTTAGGGGCTCTGTATATGGAGTCCACAAACTATTCTAGGAAAATTGGTGCTCAAGAGTCAAATAGCGCTCCTTCCCTCCCGAATCTTGCTGTGTGGCTAAGCAGTATTGTACAGAAACATATGTGATATTACCACGTTTAGCAAAAATTTTGTGATAAGTTTTGGTGCCATTTTTACTGATTTCCCCATTTGGGGTATTGACATACTCGGGAGAAATTGCATAACAAATTTTGGTGTCCATTTTCTTCTGTTACCCTTGTGAAAATGAAAAAAATTGAGGCTAAAGCAACATTTTTGTGAGAAAATGTAATATTTTCATTCATTCCTTCCACATTGCTTTAATTCCTGTGAAGCACCTGAAAGATTAATAAACTAATTGAATGTGGTTTTGAGCACTTTGAGGGGTGAAGCTTTCAACAGGGTGTCACTTTTGGGTATTTTCTGTCACATAGTCCTCTCAAAGTCACGTCAAATAGAATGTGGTCCCTAAAAAAAAAATTCTGTTGGAAAAATGAGAAATTGCTCATAAACTTTTAACCCTTCTAACTTCCAAACCAAAAAAATATTTTGTAAAAATGAAGCTGATGTAAAGTAGACATTTGGTAAATGTTAATTATTAAGTATTGTTTGTGATACAGTTCTCTGGTTTAAGGGTATCAAATTTCAAGGTTTGAAAGTTTTTCAAAATTTTTGCCAAATTTCTGATATTTTCACAAATAAATGCCAAAAATATGGACCTAAATTTACCACTGCCATAAAACACCAATTGTCATGAAAAAAACAAACAGTCTTTGAAATACTGGAATCTGTAGAAGCGTTCCTGAGTAGTGTTGAGCAAGCACTAAAATGCTCGGGTGCTCGAAGCTCGGGCCGAGCTCACTGTGATACTCGGGTGCTCGACCCGAGCAACGAGCCCAATGTTAGTCTATGGGAGACCCGAACATTTTTGCGGCGGCACCCCCGGCAGTGTGTAGAAAGCCTAAAAAGTGCCCAAAACGATAGTGACAGTGCTCAAATGACATGGGGACAGCATGGGGATCGCCCCTGGAAGCATTTCTGACCCCCAGGTCACTGCTGTCAACAATGTGGTCAGAGGTATTAAGCCACTTTTACAGGCTCACAATAAAATGTTCAAAAACGAAACTGAAAGTGCTTTCCTGTGAAATATGTTAACCCCTTAACGACCATGGGTCTTCCGGTTTTTGTGTTTTCCTTTTTTGCTCCCCTTCTTCCCAGAGCCAGAACTTTTTTAATTTTTCATTCAATATGGCCATGTGAGGGCTTATTTTTTGCGGGACGAGTTGTACTTTTAAACACCATCACTGGTTTTACCATATCGTGTGCTGGAAAATGGGAAAAAAATTCCAAGTGCAGTGAAACTGCAAAAAAAATGCAATTCCACAGTTGTTTTTTGGGTCCTTTTTTTTACCACGTTCACAGATTGCTAAAACTGACCTGCCATAATTATTTTCCAGGTCGTTACGAGTTCATAGACACCAAACATGTATAGGTTCTTTTTTATTTAAGTGGTGAAAAAAAAATCCAAAGCTTGCTAAAAAAACAAAAAAAAATGACGCCATTTTCTGAGACCTTTAGCTTCTCCATTTTTCGGGATCTGGGGCCAGGTGAGGGCTTATTTTTTGCGTGCCGGGCTGACGTTTTTATTGATACCATTTTGGGGTAGATCCGATGTTTTGATCGCCCGTTATTGTATTTTATTGCAAAGTTGTAGAGACCAAAAAAACGTAATTATGGCGTTTAAAATTTTTTTCTCGTTACGCCGTTTACTGATTGTATTAATTCTTCTTTTATATTGATAGATCGGGCGATTCTGAACGCGGCGATACCAAATATGTGTATGTGGTTTTTGTTTTTTTTTTATATATATATATTTTATTTTGAATGGGGCGAAAGGGAGGGTGACTTAAACTTTTATATATTTTTTTAAAAACTTTTTTACACTTTCTGCTTGCTTCTATAGTCTCCAGAGGAGACTAGAAGCAGCAGTTGTCTGATTGCTTCTACTGCATACAAGCGATGAGCAGATCGCTTGTATGCAGGAGAAATGCTCACTTGCTTTGAGCGCTGACCACTAGGTGGCACTCATAGCAATTGAGACATGACAACCACAGGCGTCTGCTGCAGACCCTGAGTTGTCATGCCCACTCATTGGTGACCCGCGATCACGTGACGGGGTCACTGATGGGCGGGGCTTAGGACTCCCGGAAGCGCGAGTTAAATGCCACTGTCAGAGATTTAACCTGTTAACAGCCGCAGGTGGATTGCGATTCCAATAATCAGCTGACATGTGCTCGCTTCAGTGTGGGCTCACCGCCGGAGCCCCCACTGAACCGGCCTTCCCGACCTGGTGCGTACTATTACTGACCAGGTCGGAAAGGGGTTAAGGAACATCCTTTCCAGGGTAAAGACTTGTGTATAAGGTAAAATAAATAACCAAAAATACTCCTCCACACCTTGGGCTATGTTCACAAGTAGCATTTTTCATGCGTTTTTGCACTTTTGTATTGCTTTCAACCGTGACAAATGCGTTCACCGGGAAATGTAATTTTAACATTTTACAACCTTATCTGGCCATGTGCTGTGTGACACATGCATACAGTGCTGACAAGACAAGGGGTCAGCATGGGGAAGACCCCTGGAAGCATCTCTGACCCCCAGGTCACTGCCTAAAAGTGTGCCCATCAGAAGTGATCCTTGCCGCATCAGAAGATGCAGACTTGCAACTATCCCCGTGCAAGTCCTTGTCCCAGGGCAGTGTTCAATTGTACCTCCCCCATTCCTTGCAATGCAAGCGAAAATATGCAGCCAACCACCCACCCACCCACAGGCTACAATACCATACTGCTAGCTTTCACTTGAAATGGGACCTTTTAGTTTGGAGGAGGCCGAAGCTGGCCACTACCTCATGGCCGCTTCGGCAGCGAGGTATCCATACTCGGTCCCCAGCCGCCCCGATTTCTCCTTTCACCTCCCCCACACTTTTCTTAGCCTGGCCTGCTTTAGGGCAGCATTGGACGAGCCCACCAGAGAACCAGACTCCTCCCGTGGGCCCTGGCTTCTCCATCAGGGGAGTTGAGAGTGCCTAGGTGAGGAGCATGATGATGATGAAAGTTAGCATCTGCTTTGTTTTCTTGGAATGCAAGCACATGTACAGTACAGACCAAAAGTTTGGACACCTTCTCATTTAAAGATTTTTCTGTATTTTCATGACTATGAAAATTGTACATTCACACTGAAGGCATCAAAACTATGAATTAACACATGTGGAATTATATACTTAAAAAAAAGTGTGAAACAACTGAAAATATGTCTTATATTCCAGGTTCTTCAAAGTAGCCACCTTTTGCTTTGATGACTGCTTTGCACACTCTTGGCATTCTCTTGATGAGCTTCAAGAGGTAGTCACCGGAAATGGTCTTCCAACAATCTTGAAGGAGTTCCCAGAGATGCTTAGCACTTGTTGGCCCTTTTGCCTTCACTCTGCGGTCCAGCTCACCCCAAACCATCTCGATTGGGTTCAGGTCTGGTGACTGGAGGCCAGGTCATCTGGCGTAGCACCCCATCACTCTCCTTCTTGGTCAAATAGCCCTTACACAGCCAGGAGGTGTGTTTGGGGTCATTGTCCTGTTGAAAAATAAAAGATGATCCAACTAATCGCAAACCGGATGGAATAGCATGCCGCTGCAAGATGCTGTGGTAGTCATGCTGGTTCAGTATGCCTTCAATTTTGAATAAATCCCCAACAGTGTCACCAGCAAAGCACCCCCTCACCATCACACCTCCTCCTCCATGCTTCACGGTGGGAACCAGGCATGTAGAGTCCATCCGTTCACCTTTTCTGCGTCGCACAAAGACACGGTGGTTGGAACCAAAGATCTCAAATTTGGACTCATCGGACCAAAGCACAGATTTCCACTGGTCTAATGTCCATTCCTTGTGTTCTTTAGCCCAAACAAGTCTCTTCTGCTTGTTGCCTGTCCTTAGCAGTGGTTTCCTAGCAGCTATTTTACCATGAAGGCCTGCTGCACAAAGTCTCCTCTTAACAGTTGTTGTAGAGATGTGTCTGCTGCTAGAATTCTGTGTGGCATTGACCTGGTCTCTAATCTGAGCTGCTGTTAACCTGCGATTTCTGAGGCTGGTGACTCGGATAAACTTATCCTCAGAAGCAGAGGAGACTCTTGGTCTTCCTTTCCTGGGGCGGTCCTCATGTGAACCAGTTTCTTTGTAGCGCTTGATGGTTTTTGCAACTGCACTTGGGGACACTTTCAAAGTTTTCCCAATTTTTCGCACTCACTGACCCTCATTTCTTAAAGTAATGATGGCTACTCATTTTTCTTTACTTAGAATTTGTATTATGGCAAGAAAAAAGCAGTTAACAGTCTATTCAGTAGGACTATCAACTGTGTATCCACCTGACTTCTGCACAACACAACTGATGGTCCCAACCCCATTTATAAGGCAAGAAATCCCACTTATTAAACCTGACAGGGCACACCTGTAAAGTGAAAACCATTTCCGGTGACTACCTCTTGAAGCTCATCAAGAGAATGCCAAGAGTGTGCAAAGCAGTCAAAGCAAAAGGTGGCTACTTTGAAGAATCTAGAATATAAGACATATTTTCAGTTGTTTCACACTTTTTTGTTAAGTATATAATTCCACATGTGTTAATTCATAGTTTTGATGCCTTCAGTGTGAATGTACAATTTTCATAGTCATGGAAATACAGAAAAATCTTTAAATGAGAAGGTGTGTCCAAACTTTTGGTCTGTACTGTATGTAGTAGCGGCTAGGCCTGAGGTGGTCCGCGTTTTGGCGCATATCCTACCTCCTCCGAGGATTGCTGGATGTTTTCCTGCTACTATCCCAGTTCTATGACTCCCGTTGACACAAAGCTTCAGGTGATGAATGATGGATGAGGTGATGGCAAAGGAGAAAGAGCAGGAGGAACAGGGACCATTCACATCAATATCAGGCCAGCCAACCACACATGTCTTGTAGGATATGTTTCTGTACCAAAAGGAGTGGTTCAGCTACACAGTTATAAGGCATACAGTGAGTGCAATGCCTACCAAAAATTTCGAGGCACTCCAATGCCCCTTGGAAGTGACATGGAGGTCAGAGGGCCTTAGCTAAACCGTTTTTTCCATTTATAGCAACTGGGTCTCCTGTACACTGTTGGCCTAAGCAGGGAATGGAAGGCTTTCCAAAAATTATTAGGCACTGCAATGCCCCTTGAAACAGACGTGGATTACAGCGTATTAAAAACCTTCTACCCATTATTGGGGAGTGGGTCTCCCTTAGTGTTCACCTATGCATTGAAAAGCAAAAGCTGACAAAAATTAGGAGGAAATGCAATGCCCGTTGCAAGAGCCATGTGTGGCACCCCAGGGGTCTGGTCACCACAGTAATAGAAATATTACGTCGGAGAGCAAGTGGGAGGTTTCCTAGTCAGGATCCCTTAAACATGCAACATCCTCCTGCCCCAGTCCTGGGAGGGGAGAATTCTGCCCTTATAAACTGGATCTGGGGCGGGGTTGAGTGAGTCAGAGAACAGTTAGAGTCAGAGTGAGAGCAAGGGAAAGTAACAGCAAGGAGCTCTGTAGGAGCTAGGAGCTAAAGACCAGGGGCTGGAAGCTGAGCAGAGCTCGCCCTGGCAGAAGACAATAGGAACCGGACACAGGAGTCCGAAGTTGTGAGGACTTATATATCCAGCAGCAGAAACCAGCCGGCAGGGGATTTCAGGTCCTCTGGCCATAGAAGCCCGGAGGCTCAGTCACAAGCAAGGGACCAGCACCGCTGTCGTGGAGCGGAGGCTAACAGAAGGCCCCAAGTCACCAGCCATACGGGTGAGCACTACACGGTACACTCAGGGACGTGGGCTACTTCTACCCGCTTACAGCAAGGTAGCCATGAAGAGTGCAGACAGACGGGGAGGCCTACAACTCCACCTGGCCAGGGGAACTCCTGCTTGCTCACAGACTGACCAGGCCTCTTATGCTAGCCAGTACTCCCGGGAGGGTCTACCTTATAATCATCAGTAAAGACCCTGAACTGCACTGCAAAGACTCTGAGTCATTCCTGCTGCGCTCGTGCACCATCACCCCGACTCACTGCCCTGAGGCTATACTCCTCCCGAGGGGAGTTATCCCATTCTATGCTGCGCACACAACACCAGCCTCAGCGGTCTGCCTTGCAGCGGTGGTACTCCCTGACCGCAATCCACGGGTGGCGCAGTCGGACAATTAACCTCAAAACCTAAGAAAGACTGCCACTGGTTTGACCAGCCTGAGCCACGGGACCGGGTCACCGCCACGGAGACTACAGACCCCAGAGACCCGGCACCGGGTATCCCACACACGTGTACACACGGCCCAGGGGGCGCGTCACATGCAGTACAGCATATTACAAACATAAGTCCCATTATTGGGGAGTGGGTGTCCCATAGTATTTGCTTATGCTTTCCCAGCAAAAGCTGCCAAAAATTAGGACGGAGGAACTTGCAATGCTGACACCCTGGTGGTATAGTGGTGGTGGAGGCTGAGGATAAGGAGAAGAAGATTAAACAGCCGAAATGAGGAAGCGTATACCCATGTGTGGGTGTGAAGCGGTGCATGTGAATACACCTCCCGAAATAACACAGTGGATTTGACTTTGTTACTCTGCTGTCATTTGGTGGTGATGAGAAGTCTGGCCCAATCCAGCCCTTGTTCATTTTGATAAGGGTCAGCTTGTCAGCATTGTCAGTTGACAGGCAAGTGCGCTTATCAGTTATAATTCCCCCAGCGGCACTAAAAACACGCTCCGATAACACGCTAGCGGCAGGGCAGGCCAGGACCTCCAAGGCGTACAGAGCGAGTTCATTCCAAGTGTCCAGCTTGGATACCCAATAATTAAAAGGCACAGAGGAATCATGGAGGACGCTGGTATGATCGGCAAGGTACTCCCTCACCATCTTTTGAAACTTTCCACTCCTTATGAGAGTACCCCGCGCCTCAGGGTCTGTAAGCTGGGAGGGTGTCAGAAAACTGTCCCAGAACGGTGACAGTGTTCCCCTGCCTCTGCTGGATAGGAGTTGCATCTCTCTCGCCTGTACGCCTTGGTTGGGCAACGAACTGTGACCTCTGCCGCTAGCGTGTTCAGATGGGAATTTTTTTAAGAGTTCTGCAGCAAGGGCCTTCTGGTATTGCCCCATTTTTGTAGACCTCTCCACCTCAGGAATAAGAGAGTGAAAGTTCTCCTTGTAGCGGGGGTCTACAAGTGTCACCAACCAGTAATGACTGTCACCCAACATTTTGACAACGTGAGGGTCACGGTTAAGGCAGCGTAACATAAAGTCAGCCATGGGTGCCAGACTGGTAACGGGCAAGATTTCCGTGTCCTCACCAAGATGACGACTGACCATGGAGGAGGAGGAGGAGGAGGATGCGCAGGAGCTGTACACTGTGGGGGCAACTCTGACTGACATAGGGCCCGCAATCCTCGGTGTGGGGAGGATGTGTTCTGTCCCAAGGTCCGACTGGGTCCCGGCTTCCACTATGTTTACCCAGTGTGCCGTCAGAGAGATGTACCGTCCCTGGCCACAAGCACTTGTCCACGTGTCCGTTGTCAGGTGGACTCTCCCAGTAACTGCGTTGTTGAAGGCACGGCAGATGCTTTGGGACACGTGCTTGTGTAGTTCGGGGATGGCACACGGGGCAAAATAGTGTCGGCTGGGGACCGAGTACCGAGGGACGGCCACCGCCATAAGATTGCGGAAGGATTCCGTCTCCACCAGCCTAAAAGGCAGCATTTCCAATGCAAGCAGTCGTGAAATGTGCGAATTTAGGACTGTGGCCTGTGGGGCATTAGCTGCGAATTTCCGCTTTCGTTTAAAGGTCTGCGATATGGACAACTGAACGCTGCGGTGGGACGTGGACGTTGATGCTGTTTCTTGAGAAACTGCCATAACAAGTGAAGACTGAGAGGAGGGGGCATCTTTACATGCAGTATGGACAGGGGATTGCCTTGCACACACAACAGGGGGTTCTATTGCACGCACAACAGTGGAAGAAGCAGTGGTGACACCCGCTGACACTGGTCGTGGACCCTGGATTTCGCCCCACAAAGTCGGGTGCTTTGCTGCCATGTGCCTGATCATGCTGGTGGTGGTCAGCCTGGTAGTTTTGTCACCCCTGCTGATGCTGGCATGGCAGGTGGAACAAATGGCCTTTTTGGGGTTATCAGCAGAGTCTTTAAAAAAATTCCAGACTCTGGAAGACCTACCGCTTATACTGGCAACGTCCCTCGTGTTGGTGTTACGGGGAACGGTTGCCTGCCTTCTGTCTGCAGCCACCACACTGCTTCTTCCTGCCTGTTGGGGTACTCTGCCTCCCTCTCCCTGTGTGCTGCTGGCCTCACTCTGCATGTCCTCCTTCCACGTTGGGTCAGTTACTAGATCATCCACCACCTCCTCCTCTTCCACTTGCGCACCACGATCCTCCATCCTCACTTCCTGGCAATTGTGTCTCGTCAGCGTCCACCTCTTGTGACAGATTGCCAACGTCGACTTCCTGTGTCTGTGGCTGTTCAAATATTTGGGCATCGCAACATGGGATCTCCTCTTCCACCACTTCAAGCGTATCAGGCGAGGGGCCCAAATATGGAAATGGACCAGTGAACAGCTCTTCAGAGTGTCCAAGTGTGGGATCACTTGCTGTCTGATGACACTCGGCATGGTGGGAGGAAGGAGCATCAGGGTGAGGAGGAGTATGCGGTCGAGACTCACGGCTACTAAGAGTTGACCGTGTGGAAGACAGACCGGAGGTGGTGGTGCCCAGGTAACTGGAAGTATTGTCTGCTATCCAATTAATAACCTGTTCACACTGATCAGTTCTCAATACTGGTGTTGTTCTGTGTTTCCCTAGTAATTCGGTCAAGAAGTGGGAGCGAGAAGATGTGGCTGTTGGTTGTGGCACATTTTCACCTTGGCCACGGCCCAGTCCTCTGCACGAACCATCACCAGAACGTCCACTTCCACGTCCCTTGCCACGCGCCTTGCCCATTGTAAATGAAGTAAAATAGCTTACACTTGCACTATCAATGGAAAAAGGGTAATAAAGAGTAGATTAGAACCGTGGAAGAGGAAAACCACAGTTATTGTTTACTGGGGTATACCACACTTTTTTAAATAGAGATATTTGTGGCTGAACAGTGAGCGACACACTCAAACTGCTTTTTTTTTTTTTAGATACCAAAGGCCCAAAACTGGATGGTACAGCGATTTGACCCGTGGAACTGCGAAACCACACTGGGATGTCGGGCCTACACAAGACTATTTTCAACAGATATATTTTTGGGTCACTACAGTCAGGAGACACTACTGTTTTTCTTTACGGAAAATACTACCAAAAGCTGAATAATAGAGATTTTTTACCGTGGAACTGCAAAACCACAGTAATAATTTACTGGTGTATACCAGGCTTTTTAAAATATATATATATTTGCGGCTGAACAGTGAGCGACACACTCAAACTGTTTTTTTTAGATACAAATGGCCCATAGAACTGCAAAACCACACTTCTATTTCTCTGGCCTACACCAGACTATTTTCAACAGATATATTTGTATCTGAAAAATCAGAAGCACACTTTTTTTTGGGGGGGAGGGGGGCACCAAAAGGTTATTAAGATGGGTATTTGTACATTGTGAAGGAGGAAAAAAAAAAAGAGGATTTAGATAAAAAAAAAGGATTTTTCCTGGCCCCCGGGACCTGGAGCTAAGTCCAGCAACAGGAGCAGCACACAGGACTGTAATGCAGCGTTTGCTGGTATAACCACTGCGTCTCCTATACAGCCTGCCTGCCTGCCTGCCTGATATACCTGGGATGGATATTAGTCCTGAGAAGGACTGTTTGTTTGATCTGGCAGCCTTTACAGACCCTACACTAACTATTTTGCAGGATATATCTCTCCGTAAATCAGCATCGCTGTCCCTACACTGTCTGATCCGGAGCGACTGTGTCCAAGATGGCGGCGCCCGGTTTTAAATACTCGAGGTGACGCTGTGCGGCCAGCCAATCACTGTAATGCCCACAAACAACATGGCTGCGGCATTACAGTGACTGGCTGGCAATCCCTGCATGTTCATTGGCTCTGTAAAGAGCGCCAAACATGCAGGGCGGAGACCCGAGCTCCCGCCCGAGTAACCCGGAAATGCTCGGTGCTCGCCGAACATCCCGAGTAGCGTGATGCTCGGGCGAGTACCGAGCAGTGTCGAGCATGTTCGCTCAACACTATTCCTGAGTTATTACGTCATAAAATGACACTGGTCAGACTTGGAAAATTTGGCTTGATCGCAATAGTGAAAACAGGCTCCAGGATGAAGGGGTTAATGTAGCACCCTGAGGATTCGGCTGCTACAGGGGTATTGCACCTCAACCCAGAGGTGTGATATTCCACTCCCGGGTAGGAATGGAGCGTGGAACTGAGCTCAGATAGACTGCATGCACTACATACATCCCATTTCAGAGGAGCAGGCCGACGGTACTCCCACTTAGAAATGTGCAGGTACAACCGAGCCTGTTCCTGGCTGGAGTGGGAGGGGGGTGGTACATCCCATGTAGTGTAGGGGCAGATAGGGGGAGCAGTCTGGGTAGTGATAGGAGCTCATTGGGTGCTGGTCACCTGAGCTCACACATAGAGGGATATATAAGGAGGGCACCAACTAGAATCAGGGTCAGACGCAGAGAGTCAGTCAGCTGCAGAGGACAAGTCTGATGCAGAGAGCAGGAAACAGCAGCCCTGGAGAGAGAGAGAGTGGAGCAGAGAAAGACCCAGAGGGGGAAGACTGAAGGGACCCAAGAACCCAAATTAGAGCACCGGGTGAGGAGTCAGCATCAGGGTACCGGAACCCAAGCTGGTGGGGGCAAAAACAATCCCCAGCCAGAGACCGGAGACCGTGGGCAGTGTCTGTCACGGTCACCCACCACATTCACCCCGAAGGCACACCACATGCAGGGTCAGGGAACCCAGGGCCAAGGGTGTCCCAAAAGAAGGCCCGAGGGAGCTGGACCTAGGTGAATCCCTGGTGGGGACGGCTGAAGAAAGGACAGAGGGAGAGCTCAGGGCCACGCTCCGGACTTGTTTGGGGGTTGGCTGGATCCAGGACCTGGTGGACGCAGCACGGCTCGGGTGGTCACTAGCAGCTGGAGTGACCAGTACAACATCTGCAGTAAGTAAACACCCTTAACTGCACAACCCGAGTCTGTCTTCATTGCCGGCTGCACCGCACCACCACAACCCCCATCCTCTGCGCCTGTCCCCTCTGAGGCTATACCCCTCCCGTTGGGGGTTATCCCACCAAGCTGCGCACCCACCATCAGCCTCAGCGGACCCTGCAGCAGCGGCGGCCACAGTGATCGCATCACAACGGGTGGCGTAGTCGACACAAAAGAACTTTAGTAACATCTGTAGAACTGCCACACATAACACTGAGCTTGACGCCCTGGGCACGGGACCGGGTCACAGCCGCTCGGAGACTACAACCCCCCATCTGATCCGGTGCCGGGTATTCCCCTCAAAAAGGAATATGTCCCAGGGGGCGCGTCATTAATACTAGTGATGAGGAAGCACTAAAATGCTCAGGTGCTCGATGCTCGGGTCGAGCACATTGGAATACTTGGGTGCTCGACCCGAGCAACAAGCCCAATGTAAGTCTATGGGAAACTCGAGCATTTTTCAGGCGGCTCTGCAGAGGGCCTAAAAATTGCCCAAATCGATGGGAACAGTGCTCAAATGACATGGGGATAGCATGGGGGAAGACCCCTGAAAGCATTTCTGACTCCCAGGTCACTTCTGTCAACAACGTTGTCAGAGGTATTACGCCACTTTTACGGACTCACAATAAAACATTCCAAAATGAAACCAAAATGGATTTTCCTGGGAAATATGTTCAGGAACATCCTTTCCAAGGTAATGACTTGTATATAAAGCAAAATAAAATAACCAAAAATGTTCCTCCACACCTTGGGCTATGTTCACATGTAGCGTTTTTGATGCGTTTTCTCACTTTTGCATTGCTTTCAACGGTGATAAATGCATTCACCAGGAAATGTCATTTTACAAACACATCATGTTTCATTTATGAAGGAGGGACTCTGAAATTCACAAAGCCTATTTTTATAGGGCCATCAGGCGGCCTTTACTATTCTTAGAGGACCAGCAGTCGGTCCTCACTATTCTTAGAGAGCCATCAGCCGGCTAGATGTTATTGTTCCCATTACTAAAGAGTGGGTCTCCTATACTGTTATTGTGTATGCAGTGAGTTGCAGGGCTGCCCAAAATATGGATGCACCCCAATACCTCTTTGAAGAGACTCAGAGGAGGGCCTCCTGAAAACAATGTTCCCATTATTAGGAAGTGGGTCTCCCATAGTGCTGGCTTTGGAGGCACTCCAATGCAACTTGGAAGAGACGTGGAGGAGGACCTCATATAAAAAAAAAAAAAAAAAAAAAAAAAATAATATATGTTCTCATTAGAAAGGAGCGGGCCTCCTATACTTTTTTTTTTAAATAGTTCCGCAACAAGGGCCTTCTGGTACAGCCCCATTTTTGTAGACCTGTTTGCCTCAGGAATAGGATGTAAAGTTCTCCTTGTAGCGTGGGTCTAGAAGTGTCAACAAACAGTAATGGCTGTCACCCAAAATTTTGAGAACGCGAGGGTCATGGGAAAGGCAACGTAACAAACTCAGCCATGCGTGCCAAACTACTAACAGGCAAGACTTCCGTGTCCTCACCAAGAGGATAACTGACCATGCTCTCCTCCTCCTCCTCTCTGTCTTCTGGCCATCCATGCTGAACAGACGGTATGACAGCTGTGCAGCTAGTACCGCCTATAGTGCATTAAACTAGCTCCTGTCCTTCCTCCTCCTCCTGCTCCTCATCCTCATTGTCACCCAATCCATGTTGGGATGAGATGAGGCTGGGCTGTGTGTAATCACCCTGTATGGTTCCTTGCTCCATCTCATCGTGCTCCGCCTGCAATGCATCCTCTTTGATTGTGAACAGAGAGCGTTTCAGAAGACAGAGAAACGGGATGGTGATGCTAATTATGGCATTATCGCTGCTCACCATCTTGGTGGAGTCCTCAAAGTTTTGGAGGATGGTACATATGTCTAACAACCATGTCCTCTCCTGAGGTCTTATGTGTAGAGTCTGAACTGAATACCAACGGCCTTGTTGATGCTGGTACTCAACAACTGCCCTCTTCTGCTCACAAGTCCTTCCCAACATCTGCAATGTAGAGTTCAAACGTGTGGGGACATCACGCACCAGTCTGAGCCGGAAGCTGCAAATGCTGCTGAAACACGGCAAGGGCGACGGAAGCTGTAGGTGACTTTCTAAAATGGGCACACAGGCGGCGTACTTTAACAAGCAGATCCGGCAGCTCCGGGTAGGATTTTAGAAACCGCTGAACCACAAGGTTAAGCACTTGGGCCAGGCATGGTACGTGTGTGAGCTCGCCTCGCCTCAGAGCCGCCACCAGGTTCCGGCCATTGTCACACACGACCATGCCTGGCTGTAGGTTCAGCGGTGTGAGCCACAGATCTGCCTGCTCTTTCAGAGCTGTCCACAACTCTCCAGCATTGTGCGGTTTGTCACCTAAGCATATTAGCTTCAGCACAGCCTGTTGCCGCTTGGCCGAGGCAGTGCTGCAGTGCTTCCAGCTTGTGACTGATGAGGTAATTTCGGAGATGGAGGCTGAAGTGGATGAGGTGCAGGAGCTGTAGACAGTGGGGGCAACCCTAATTGACCTAGGGCCCACAGTCCTTGGCATCGGGAGGACGTGTTCCGTCCCAAGGTCCGACTTGGTCTCGGCTTCCACTATGTTAACCCAGTGTGCCATCAGCGAGATTTACTGTCCCTGCCCACAAGCACTTGTCCATGTGTCCGTGGTTAGGTAGACTTTCCCGGTAACTGCGTTGTTGAGGGCACGGCTAATGTTATGGGACATGTTGTTGTGTAATGCGGGGACGGCACACGGGAAGAAATAGTGTCGGCGAGTACCGAGGGATGGCCGCCGCCATCAGGTTGCAGAATGCTTCCATCTCCACGAGCCTAAAAAGCAACATTCTGAGCACAAGCAGTCGTGAAATGTAAGAATTTAGTAGTGTGTCCTATGGGGTGTTGGCTGCATATTTGCGCTTGCGTTCCAAGGACTGGGGTATGGACAACTGAATGCTGCGCTGGGACAAGGACATGGATTTGCTTCGTGATGCTGCTACTTGAGAGTGTGCAACGACAGGTGCAGAGCAGGAGGCATCTTCGCATGCACCATGGACAGGGGATTGGCTTGCATGCACAACAGAGGAACAAGCAATGGTGCCACCAGCAGACACTGTCCTGGACCCTGGGGTTTGGCCCACAAAGTCAGGTGCTTTGTTGCTATGTGCCTGATCATGCTGGTGGTGGTCAGGCTGGTCGTTTTGCCACCCCTGCTGATGCTGGCCTGGCAGGTGGTGCAAATGGCCTTTTTGGTGTTATCGGCAGAGTCTTTAAAAAACAACTAGACTTGGGAAGACCTAACAGTTGTACTGGCAACTTCCTTTGTGTTGGTGTTACGGGGAACGGTTGCCTACCTTCTGTCTGCAGCCACCACGCTGCTTCTTCCTGCCTGTTGGGGTGCTCTGCCTCCCTCCCCCTGTGTGCTGCTGTCCTTGCTCTGCATGTCCTCCTGCCAGGTTGGGTCAGTTACTATATCATCCACCACCTCGTCTTCCACTTCCGCACCCTAGTCCTCCTCCTGACTTTCTGGCAATTGTGTCTCATCATTGTCCACCTCTTGTGACACTTTCCCACCGTCGCCTTCGTGTGACCGTGGCTGCTCAAATATTTGGGCATCCCTACACGCGATCTCCTCTTGCCCCGCTACAAGTGGACCGGTCGAGAGGCCCGAATCTATAAATGGAAAAGTGAACAGCTGTTCAGAGTGTCCAAGTGTGGGATCAGTTGTCTCCGGGCACTCGACATGGTGGGAGGAAGAAGGATCAGGGTGAGGAATATGCTGTCCAGACTCATGGCTACTGAGACTTGACAGTGTGGAAGACAGGGTGGTGGTGGTGGCTAAGTGACTGGAAGCATTATTCGCTTTCCAACCAACAACCTTTTGACACTGCTCTGGGTTCAATAGTGGTGTGCTGCGGTCCCCTAGGAATTGGGACAGGAAGGAGGGGCGAGAAGATGTGGGTGTTTGTTGTGGCACAATTTCAGCCTGCCCATGGCTTTGTCCTTGGACTCTGCATGCACATTCACCATCACGTCCAGTTCCCTGTCCCTTGCCCATTTTAAATGGAGGACAATCTCTTTCATGCTCACTACAAATGACTGAGTTTGGTGTGAACTTTTATGTGATCCATGTGATGGAGAAAACAGAGTTTTAAATACCTGACCTGTAGGTAAGTAGTTTCAACAGCAAACTGGTGTGAATTGCTTCATAGACACACTGAAGGAAATTTTTAATGGAGGCCAGAAAAGGCAGTATTTTCTGACAACGTATACGTGATCCGTGTGACGGAGAAAATACAGTTTTAAATACCTAGTCTGTGGGTAACTAGTTTGAACAGCAAACCGGTGTCAAAAACTTCGCTGACACAGTGAAAAAAAAAAATTGGAATGGAGACCAAAAATGGCAGTATTTTCTGAAAACGTATGTGTGATCCATGTGACAGAGAAAACACAGTTTTAAATAACTGGATTTCTAGCGCTGCAATATGGAAAGGACCTGGCTGTATTCTGCAATGCCAACAAGCAAATGGCGCAGAAAAACAATGTTCTCTGGATTGCTTTTTAAGCAAATAATGAGGATTAAGATCCAAAAAAAAGTATTCCTGGCCCCTGAGACCTGGGCCTTTGTATAGAAATAGCTAACAGCAGCAGAAGGCAGAATTGGAATGGAGCCTCTTGTGCTATATGCAGTGCAGTCTGCTATATACCCTGCCTGCCTATATACACTGCCTGCCTGATATCTCTGCAGATGGATTAGTTAGTCCTCAAAAGGACTGTTTGTTAAGATGGATATGTGTAATGTACGGTTTTTCTCCCTACACTACCTAATACACAAGCAAATCTCTCCCTGACGCAGCAACAGCTCTCCCTACTCTGCCTGATTGCGGAGTAGACTGACGAGCATGGCGGCGCCATGTCTGATATAGACCTGATGACGCTGTGCGGCCAGCCAATCACTGTAATGCCACAACCACCATGGCTGCGGCATTACAATGAGTGGCAGGCAATCCCTGCATGTTGATTGGCGCTCTAAAGAGCACCAAACATGCGGGGAGGGGACCCGAGCATCCGCCCGCACATCTCGCAAGTACTCGGTGAGCTCCGAGCATCTTGAGTACTGAGATGCTTGGGTGAGTACTGAGTACTTGCGAGTATGCCCACTCATCACTGGTTAATACATAAGCAAGCACAAACAACAATTGTGTTTAGAGATCTTGCCGCTGTGGGACCTTTTAGTGCTCATACTCCCTATCAGTGAGTTTGGCTAAAGCTGCTCATATGGATTTGATTGTTTTGGCCAATCACTCGTTTCACTGGCATCTATCTCTCAATGCTACCCCATGCGGACTTTGTGCAGACTTTATCAAATAAAATCTTTTTCACACTAAATATTTTTTTTCAATCCTCATGTTCTGGTTCAGAATAAAAATGAATATTTTAGGACTAACTCTTCAATATAACGATTTGTTACTAAATATATTGCAACATGAGTTGTAAACAATATAATAAGAATTGAAGATTATTCCCAAAATATATAAGTTATCCCCTATCCATTTTCTCTATTTAAGACAGGGATCTGTAGAGGTTTCAGAGCTTCTTTTTCCAATGTGAAAGAAAGACATTATAGGTAGCAATGATTTCTGTTATTTATTTGGTGACATCATTTTAACCAGCAGTAAAAATAATCTGAGCTATTTATGAAACTTTTTTTATTTTACTTACAGCGTCATCATATTCTGCAGCCCTATCTATTAGGGGGATATAAAGTACATGATGTGCCCATAAGGTATTGCATAAATAATAAAAAAAACAAAAATCTACATTCCCTATCAGTATATATTTGGTGTGTAGGAGGAAACCAACAAAAACTGACGTAGAACAAAAAAATTCCTTGCACTGGTTGTCCTTGTTAGGATTTGAACTCAGCACCCCAGAGCTCTATAAATACTTATGTAGAGATTAAGAGATTTAGAATAACCTGTGTTTTACTCATTCAATCCACGGCTCTTTCTGGCATTTTGGGTCAAGTGGGTGGTCCTATCAATGACTGATAGCTTTCTTTATATAAGAGTGAATACAATGAATGATGTTAGTCACTGATAGCACTAGACCCAGGGGCGGACACATCATTGGTGCAAAAGGTTAGGGCAGGCCCGGCGTCAGCCCCCAGCGCACCCGGGCAAGTGCCGGGGCCCTGAGCAGGCGAGGGGGCCCACTTGCTGTCGGTGACATCTTTCCACCGCACCCTCTCCTGAGCAGTCATAGCGCAGAGAGGGAAGACGGCGACGCGGGTGAGAAGTCTGGAGCAGCGGCAGCAGGTGAGAAGTGAGGCGAGTATTTGATTTTTTTTTTTAATGTATGGAGGCATGGGGCATTATATGGGGGCACAGCAGGAGGAATTATATGGGTGCATCTGCATGGGGTATTATATGGGTGCACAGCAGGAGGCATTACATGGGGGCCCAGCAGGAGGCATTATATGGGGACCAGTATCCTGATGGAGCATTATATGGGGGCCAGTATTCTGTATGGAGCATTTTATAGGGGCCAGTATCCTGTATGGAGCATTATATGGGGTCCATTATTCTGTATGAAGCATAATACTGTAGGGAGGACTATGGGGTGCCCATAATACTGTATGGAGGACTCTGTGGTGCCCATAATACTGTAGGGAGGACTATATGGCGCCCATAATACTGTAGGGAGGACTATATCGTCCGGTCTGCACTGTGAGGTTTTGCCAGTTTCTGAGCCATTGCAGAATTTACAATAGATATCACTCCTGTAATGTAAGAAGTAAGTGACATCTTCAGTATTATACTATATCTATATTTCTCTGTGGTATCTGTGCATCATGAATCATGGTATGTGTTAAAGGGGCCCACTGAGACTCTTTTGCCCAGGGCCCCCAAAAACATGGGGCCCATTTCCACCTCCAAATCAGATGAAGTATAGCATTTTGTTTAGGTATTGGACTGCAAGGGGCACATTTAAAGTTTTTGCACAGGAACCCTCTTCTGACATCCGGGTCACCAGGCACTAGCAAGTTAGCTAGATCATGCGCAGTTCATGATCTAACTAACTTGTGTCTGCGGGGCTGACAGTTCTAATGCGTTGCAATGCTGTTACATTGCAATACATTAGAACTGTGATCAGACTGTGGAATGCAAAATTCCCATAGAGGGACTAAGTAAAAAAAAAAAAAAATAATAAATTGTAAAAATATTTTTTTTTAAATCACAAAATAAAAAAAAAGTACACATATTTGGTATCTAGTACGACCCAAACTATAAAACTTTCCCACCAGTTAACCCCTTCAGTGAACACCATGAAAAAAAAAAAGAAAAATGATGCAAAACAAAAAAATTTCTCATCATACCGACGAACAAAACGCGATCAAAAAGATGAATATTTATAAAAAAAAGGTATCGCTGAAAACCTCATCTTGTCCCACAAAAAAAAAGTTGCCAAACAGCTCTATCCACAGAAAAAAAAAAAAAAAAAAAAAAAAACACAGTTATAGCTTTCAGAATAAAGCGATGCAAAAATAATTTTTTCTATAAAATAGTTTTTATTGCGTAAAAGTGGCAAAACACAAAAAAGAAACTATATACATTTAATAACGCTGTAATTCGTACTGACCCGAAGAATACAGTTGCTTTATCAATTTTACCACAAGCTGATTGGCATAGAAAAAAAAGCAAAAAACAATTTCTAAATTGCTGTTTTTTGTTCATTCTGCCTCCCAAAAATTGTAATAGAAAGCGATTTAAAAAAATGTAATGTGCTAGAAAATGGTACCAATAAAAACAGTCACATGACTGTCAGTAGAAATATGGAAAATTATAGCGATGCCAAAAAAAAAAAAAAAGCATCTTGTTTGTGACTGCAGCCAAACATAAAAACCCGATATAAATCTGGTATCACTGTAATCGCACCGACCTGAAGAATAAAGTCGTCTAATCACTTATACCACACGAGGAATGGCATAAAAGTATAAATAAAAACAATTCTTAATCTACTGTTGATTTGTTAATTCTGCCTCCCAAAGCAAGGCTCGGCTCAGATCTATCCTGTGCTCTACGCTGAGCGCTTGCACCGGGGTTTCCATGTAAACCCTCAGGGGTTTCAGCTGAATCACGTCACCCTGAGATTTTGATGGAAACCCTGATGTAAGTGCTCAGCGTAGAGTGCTAGATAAATATGATCCCAAATGTTAAGTAAAATGTTCCTAACAAAAGCTTCAAATCAATCCACAAAAAAGAAAGCCCCCACTTAGGTCCATCTGTCAATGGAGATATAGGGGCCTTCCACCTTACTGGTAGTACAAAGTCTGTGGAAAATGGCTCCTCGCCCCCCAAAAGAAATTCAGCGAATTCTGCTCACCCAAATCCAAATGCCCCTTCTTTTCTGAGCTCCAGTGTGCCTAAACCACATTTATTGCCCACATATTTGACATTTCTGTCTAATTTACGGGAGCATGTCTCCAGAAGCATTAGCTGCGCACAATGTACGGGCACTACAACGTACTGGACACTACAACGGCAGTTTGCAATTTTTACTTAGCAGCATCCACTGCTGCTTGTTTCTGGAAAACACCCATGGAGTCAAAATCACCACTAAACCTATAGATAAATTCATAAAGGGGTATAATTTCCAAAATGGGGGTCACGAATGGGGATTCTGCTCTTCTATAGTCCGCAATCTTTTCTAGGAAAATCTGTGCTCCAGGAGACAAATAGTGCTCCATCCCTCCCGAGTCTCGCTAAGCATTACTGCACAGCCAAATATGGGGTATTTTAACATTCAGCAGAAATTAAGGGACACATTTTGGTGCCATTTTTACCCATTTCCTAGTGTCAAAATGTAAAATCTGGGACTAAAAGAAAACTACATTTTTACCACCAAAGTTATTTTTTTTCTTCACTGCCCAATGTCAAATTTTGTGACCCACCTGCGGTGTCAATATGGTCACTGCACCCCTGGATCAATTTGTTGAGAGATGTAGTTTGTAAAATGCGGTCACTTATGGGGAGTTCTGCTGTTCTGGCATTTTTGCCAGTGTGACATGGCACCCTCACACCATTCCAGCAAAATATGAGCTCCAATATGGCGCTTCTTTCATTCTGAGCTTTGCACTGTGCCTCAAAAGTAGTTTTCTACATGTTATGACTGTGCCTAAAAAAAATTTTTTACTCTACCTCTGTGCCTGAATGAGTTGTGGCCGTGTCTAAAACACAAATTTTACCCTACCGCTGTGTCTTTACAAGTTGTGGCCAGGCCTAATAAATTTATTTTACTCTACTGCTGTGTCTCTGAGTTGTAGCCGTGCCTAAAGAGCTAATTTTACTATACTGCTGTGTCAATACGAGTTTGGATGTGCCTAAGAAACTAATTTTACTTAACCGCTGTGTCTGTACGAGTTGTGGCTAGGCCTAAAAAATAATTTTACTCTACTGCTGTGTTTGTATGTGTTGCCGCTGTGCCTAAAAAAAATAATTTTACTCTACCGCTGTGTCTGCACGAGTTTTGGCCAGGCCTAAAAAACTAATTTTACTTTACTGCTGTGTCTGTACACGTTATGACTGTGCCTAAAAAACAATTATACTCTGCAGCTGTGTCTGTAACAGTAGTGTGCATAAAAAATAATTATACTCTTCAGAAGTCCCTTTGTGAGTAGTGTGCCTAAAAAATAATTATGCTCTGCAGCCATCTCTTTAAGAGTAGTGTGCCTAAAAACCTCTTCCAAAAATGAGGATAGCATTAAATAGGGGATATGTACGCGGCCGTAGTGGTGCTGGAGTAGCTGATGCTGCTGGTGGTGGTGTAGCTGCTGTAGGGAGAGGACATTGTTGTGCTGTGCCTGCTATGTGCCCAAATGAAACACCTTACTCTGGTGCGTACAGGCAACAGGATATTATGCATCATTTTGTACGATCGAGTTCCGATACACAAATGGTGAGGCCAGAACATGTTGAGGCGATGTTAGATTGGATATCTAAGAGTATTCCAGTTCCTTTGCATTATCTTCATCCAGTCCACTGCAGAAAGTGTAGAGTTGGCACCTCAGCACCTCCATCCAGCTTCCACCTCACCCCCTTAAAAGTCAGCCAAGTAGTCTGAGCCCTACGTCATGTAGCAGTCTCTTCTGCTTTTTGAATGCTCCAATGGCTGAGATTCCATGGCCCATCCAACTGGTCCTCCCCCAGAAGTGGAAGAGACTGAGTGCACTGATGCCCAACCACTTGTTAGGTTGGAGGAGGAGTACGTGGGAGGGCTTGTACACACAGTCAGTGGATCACTGCAGCACATGTGAGAGGATGAAGAAACACAATTGCCAACTGCAGCATCTTTCTGCAATGTGCAGACCGGCAAGGAGGGCAGAGGTGTGGGTGGAAGATGAGGCAGGGGATGATGAGGTCTTAGACCCCACATGGAGCAAAGGCAAACCGGGTGATGAATGCAGTTCAGAGAAAGAGGAGGTGATCACACTTCCCCAGCCGCACAGAAAAAGAGGGAGTAGGGTGCAAAGGCAAAGCGGCCAGCCCCTTACCAGTACATTGCCTGCTACTGCCCACCATGCCACTGAAAAGAGCTTCCTGGGGAGGCATTTATTCAGGGAATGTGCTGAAGACAAGCGGTGGATGGTTTGTATGCTGTGCCATCAAAGCATGAAGCGAGGCATAAATCTTCTGAACCTGAGCACCACCTGCATGACGAAGCATCTGAATTCCAAGCTTGAGGTGCAGTGGAGTACACAGCTTAAAAAGCATGACAGATCTGAGCCTCCTCCTGTGCCCTCTTCTGCTGCAGTCTCGCCTCTTCCTTCCACTCATGATCAATAAGGCCACCAGCTCCCCGCAAAGAAAGGATGTGACAGCACCACCACTATTGTCACCGAGCATCTCCACACAGTCCCATGGAAGTGTTCAGCTTTCCATCCCCCAAACCTTTGAGAGAAAGAGGAAATACCCCCTACCCATTCCTTTCCTGGTGCATGTGCTGAATTTGCTGGTGCAGACTTTCCTTAAAAATTACTCACATATGTCAGAGCTGCTGCTGAAAGTGCAGGTGAGTCGATCGACAAGGGTAGGGGTACTCGGATACCGGGATGGATGGGTTACTTCTGTGGGGATCACGGTTGGTCGATTCCCGGTTCCGTGCCCTGGACCGTCCGTAAAGGGATGGGGGTCAGGATGATGGGAGAATTGTGTCCTGATGCCTCCTGTGGTAACTGGTAAAGTCGGTTACCAGCGCTGTGTATGATTGCTGAGGTGATCGGCATATGGCTTGTATGAACGCTATAGGCAGTAATGTCAAAGTAGGCACACACACACACATTAAGTCTTTGTTTCAGTACCTTTCTTTAACTGATGTCCGGTAACAGGTACAGTTCAGGAGGGTAACCAGGTTTTCGGTGCAGGTAGAGATATTCACTCTGGAGATTTGTGAGGCCTCCTCTAACACTGTGAGCGTTGTTTGGGATCAGTCCTGCCTTAAGCTGAACGTGCCATCTTCACTTTCTTTGGGGTCCTTCGCCACAACTGACAATGAGGACCTTTCCTTGGGGCTACTAATTCTCTTTCTGGGCCCCTGGTCCTATACTTGGTCAAGTTTGGCAACGCTTTCCCCTTCTTCTTCAGGTGGAGTAGATCCTCCTGATCTGTCCGGGTTTTCTATGCTATTCCTGAATTAATAGCAAACTCGGACTCTGGTGTCCGGGTGAGCTAAAGGGATAATAGTTTTATCTCTTTATTTCTCCTTCTAGCCTCCGTCCCTCTCTCTAGGGCGCTTTCACAACACAGACCGGTTTCCTAGCTCAGGGCTTCACTGGTCCTCAGCCAACAGCTCTCTGTCTCTCTCCTCCTTCACCCGTCTGTAGACTAACTGCCACTTTGCTGTCTCCCTGGAAACTGACTCCTCCCGTCAGACCTGGGGTGGAAGGTGTTGTGTGTGCCTAAGTGTACATCTCTCCCTGCACCTATGGATCCTGTGGTAATCCCCCGCAGAGGTGCCACACAGGCAGTGTGTGCACGCACGCTTTCGGCTTTCTCACCCTTCTGCTGCTCGCCTTTCTGTGCTGCAACTTCAATTTTGCCTTCCTGCTCACTGCCTCATATGCAACGGACCAACAAGGTGGAACTCAACCTTGCATATGCTGGAGAGATTTTTCGAGCAGCAGCAGGCAATAGTGAAGTTTCAGCTGCAGCACGCACGGATGAGTTGCTCTACGGAATAACACCACTTCACCACCAATGAGTGGGCCTCCATGCGGGACATGTGTGCCATATTGCGCATCTTCGAATACTGCGTCCCATGGAAATGTTCAGCTCTCCATCCCCGAAAACCTTGAGAGAAAGAGGAGACTTGTGTTTAGCACGGCAGGGGGTGTGATCACAGACGGGTGCATTGAATTACTCCTCCATTGCCTCTTCCACCTACACCGCCACGTCCACCTCCTGCTCCATAAACCCCCCTAAAAAAAAACAAAAAACACCAAAACAGTGTTGGATTCTTTCTCCCTTGCCTCTGCAACCTAAAACACCACGTCCACCTCTTCCTCATGGTTCAAGATATTATATTTTATTTCTGCTCTGTTTAGCCTAGGGACAGGAAGCAGCTATAGTGAAGGACAGGATTAAGTTTTGTGTGTCCGTAGTTTTCCAAAAGGACTCTGTGTCTATGCACACAAGTCTGTGGTAGTACTGTGTCTACCCAAAAGTTTTTCTAATCTGAAACTGTCTGTGGGAGTCAAAATACATTTTTCCTACTCTTATGCATCCATATAACTACAATAAGAAACCAGTCGCACCAGTTTCAAGAGTAGGAAGATAAAAAAATATTCATGTTAATTGTATATTTGGAAATCATTTAAAATACAATAATAAAATTCAGGTACTTTCAAATTACATACACCACCAGCCCCAGGCTGATCAATTATAATTTTAATATATATTTATTTATATTCCATCAGTTACTATTCTAATATTATATTACACCTATCCCCATATCAAAAGGTGCAAGTAGGCTTCAAAGTGCAAAATTTTCCAGTGCAAATATGCTACAAAGTGCAAATGCAGTTTTTAAATACCTTTTATGCCCCCATCTACAAATGACCATTAATTAATGGTTCCATATGTGGATAAAAGTGCTAATGCTGAACTCCTTTTCAACCATAAAGGATTAATCAATGATCCTATAGTCACACTGGGGACTTTCCTTAGTATTTTCTACATATACATCTATATGGGTATGAATATAAAGGTGTACTTACAAGTGTATAATATCAGAGAGTGGGTGGTGGTGCTGGTCTTTACCCCGACGACGCCATTTCGCTTTGGGCTTCTTCCAAAAGGGGGCGTACCTAGCTTCCGTTCATGTGACTTTAAATATACTGTTGCCAGCTGTCTTTAATTAGGTTACCCAGGCAATAATCATGGCGCATACATCAATTACTCCATACCCCTTTTGTACCAATGGGACTTCCTATGACACCGAACTTGAAACGCATGCTATGTCCACTGCGCAGGTCCGGAAGTCATAGGGGTTTTCGGATCGGTGTATGCACACTCAGTGCCTAGGTTCCCCATATGGCAGTAGCATTGTTTGAAATGGGTGTGACTAGGATGTGGTAATTAAAACAGAGGGCTTATCAGAAGGGAATGAACATTTTACCTATTTTTAAGGCTTTAATCTATTTCTAAGGGACATTATGTAGGCGATTTCATGTGCATTCACTACTTAAAGGTCCCCAGATTGTAAAAACATATACCACTGGAATGCAATATGGGGTAGTATAGAATGAACATATCAATACTAAATCACCCTATACCAATTCAATATTCTAGGTATAGAGTCCCCTTCCTTTGTATATATAAACAACAAAGTCAGAGACATATATAAGTGCTTTACAATAACATACCATTAAACTTCCCTTTTACATTTCTAACATCTTTTACCATCCACATATATAAAATAAATATATGTGTGAATATAAATAGCCACCAGAAAACGGAGTATACAGTGACTCAATGATATATATAATGAAATTCATGTGAAAAATAAACCTCAAATGAATTAAATGCATATATGATTAAAATGCGTGTAATATAATAAAGTGTATGATATTAAATGTGCATAAATTGATAATACATAATTTGCTAAATAGACTGTGTATCAGATCAGTGCATGCGCACTCAGTGCCTAGGTTCCCCATACGGCAGTAGCGTTGTTTGAAATGGGCGAGACTAGGATGTGGTAATTGCACCAAAGGGCTCATCAAAAAAGGGAATTCTGTGTGAATATAAAAAGCCACCAGAAAACAAAGTATACAGTGACCCAATGATATGTATAATGAAATTCATGTGAAAAATAAACCATATATGAAAATGCATATATGATTAAAATGCGTGTGATATAATGAAGTGAATGATATTGAATATGAACAAATTGATAATGCATAATTTGCTAGATAAAGTGTAAAGTGCATATGAAGATGATATACATGATGCTAATGACTGAATAAAATAAATGATGAGTCTATGTGAAGTGACATGTGAATGAAAATTAATTACATATGTGAAGTGTAAAAGTAAAATAAAAGAAAATGTGAAGTGCATAATATACTAATACTAATGCTAATACTGAATGAAATAAAATAAATAGTGTATAAGTGACAGGAAATGTGAATACAATTAAATATAGTATATAAAGTGCATGTGTGTGAGTGACAAAATATGTATACGAATTAATAAGCAAAATATTATGTGCAACATATATGAAGTGTTAAATGCGTGTGTATGTGTCAAAGAAAAAAAAAAAAGAGATGATATCCTTTAAACATCTCAACAAATACCCACAATTAGTCCATTCCGAAGAGGTATATATGGAAAAGTTTTTTTTAAGAAAATTACATTAATTTTTCATTTTCCTATTCTCCATTTCATTTTTCTTTCGCCTTATTCTATTTTTAACTTGATATCATTCAAACCCAATTCTTCTCTCCTATTCACTGCTTCAGAAGGGGGTGGAGAAGAGGTAGGTTGGACTCGAATAGTGTTGAGCCACCCCCGTAGTGTTCGAGTTTGGTTTGGTTCGTCGAACACCCGTATGTTCGACGAACTGTTCGTCGAACTGTTCGACGAACACCTTCGAACACCGTTAAAACCAATGGTAGGCAAACAAAAACTCATAGCAACACATAGAAAACACATAGAAAACACTTCAAAGGTGTCCAAAAGCTGACAAACTGCTCAGAAGACACAACTAACACATGGAAAAGTGACAAGTGCATATAGTTATGCAAAAAGAAAATAGGTGGAGGAGTAAAAGGAGGGGGAGACACAGATATAGGCATGTCATGCCCTTCTAAAACCAAAAAAGTGCAAAGGCGACACGGCCAGTCCATTCCTGTCCGTGCGACCTCCGTGTCGCCGTGTTTGTGCCAGAGCTGCGGTGGACCCTGACGGCCAGCCACCCTCTCCCAATACTGGTGCCTGTCCGCTGGTGGGTCGAGCGAGCCCCCCTGCGGTGGAGGCAGGCCTAAGCTTTTTCATTTAAATTGTCTCTCTAATTTGAATGAGTACACTTTAAATCATTTTACAAGGATCTATTGGAGGGCAAGTCTGATGCCAGCAGCTGCGGGAATTCCAGCTCCAGTAGCGTCCACTAAAGCTGCTGCAGTTAAAAAGCTTTTATAAGGATCGAGCTTGGCGGTCCACCGCAAGGTGTCCTACCGCCAGTCCCAGCCCCTGTGCCTTGGGGTGCCTCCTGATGCTCTTAACTGAGTATCCCGGGGGGCCCGAAGCATTTCCTTTGAAAAAATTAAGTGTCCAAACTACAGGTGGTGTAGCTTGCTTAACAGCTGGGATAATCCGCTGACTAGCAGACACTGCTACTAGGCACAAAGTATTTCCTGGGCTAGATGCAGTTAAAAATTTGTAATTAGATACTCTCGTTGGATGCTGAGAAAGCATTCCATAGAGTCTTCTGGCACGCCATATATTATTCTCTTAAAAAGCTTGGGATAGGGGTCTAGGGGTCCCTTTTATAGCCAAAATCACGGCCCTGTATCGCAATACGTCACCTAGGCTGAAGATAAATGGAACTGTAGCACCCTGAGGGCTCGGTTGCTACTCAGGTATTGCACCTCACCCAGAGGTGTGATATCTCACTCTCAGGTAAGGATGGAGTGTGGATCAGGACCCCAACACCTGCATGCATTACACCACATTGTCGTGGGGCAGGGAGACCAATATGCCCCTGAGATGGGCACGACACTCCCTGTCCCTGGCTGCAGTGGGGGGAGGGAACACCGAGGAAGGGGAACCCTGTAGTGCAGGAGCAGGGAGGAAGCAGTTCCTGGGTGCATTGAGAAGGGAGTATAAAAGGTGGGCACCATCTTAGTTCAGTGCAGAGAAGTCTGAGCAGAAGTGACAGGGAGCAAGGGCTCTGCATGAGCTCTGCTCCGGAGGCGGGCCTAGTAACAGAGGCCCAGGCCTGGAAGAGGGAGAAGGAAGGAAGAGGAGCGGAGAAGGCTCCAGGAATGAGGAATGAAGGAATCCCAGGGGTGCGGACGGGCGAGTCGCCACCGCACGCCCGAATCCACCTGCGTGGAGAGGTCAGGCCAAAGGGGGAGACCGGTCCCCGAAACTAGTGGAGGCGGGAAACGACCCTCAGCTAGATACCGAAGGCTGTGACATTTTATGTGGCACAGCCCCTCGCTACACCCGCTAGGAAGGCACCACATAGGGTCAGGAAAACTGGCTCCAAGTTTACCAAGAGGAGGCCCAAGGCAGCCGGACAGAAGTGTGGTCACTGGTGGGGTAAGAAAGGCCAGGGAAAGGACACACAAAGGGGGTCCTGTGAAGCGCTCCAAAGTTATCTGGGAGTTGGATGAGTCCCTCACCTGTTGAGCACAGTACGACGTGGGCAGCCGTTACCTGCAGAAGTGGTCTGGATAATAAGAGCTGTGAGTAAAGGCCCTGGACTGCATCACTGACTCCGTGTCGTTACTGCTGCTGCCCTGCACCATCACCCCCATCCTCCGCATACACTGCCCTGAGGCTATACTCCTCCCGTGGGGAGTTATACTACGCTCTGCTGCACCCACAACACCAGCCTCAGCGGTCTGCCCTGCAGCGGCGGTTCACTCTGACCGCAATCCACGGGTGGCATAGTCGGACATTTAAACATCAAAACCACATAAATAGTTTTGCCACTGGTTTGACCGCCCTGAGCCACGGAACTGGGTTGCCGCCACGGAGACTACAACCCTTAGCATCCACCAGAAAGGGTCCGGCTCCGGGTGTCCCAAGGCCCAGGGGGCGCGTCAGAACATTTTCATCACCTTTCATAACCACCAATGGGACAAGGCAGGGATGTCCTCTGTCCCCTCTCTTATACATCCTAGTGACGGAGCACCTGCTCTCATCAATTCGCCATAACCCCAATATTAGGTGGATTGAGGTGGGAGGCACCAAGTGCTCTGCATTTGCTGATGATGTCCTAGTATATATAACTCAATCACATTTATCCATCCCTGCTGTTATGGCTGAAATAGATCACTTTGTTACATGGTCAAATTTTAAAATCAATGCAGCGAAGTCTGAGGCCCTCGATGTTTCCCTCCCCAAATCCATACAGGATTCCATCCAGTCCAACTTTCCCTTTGCCTGGCCCTCACAGGGAATCAAATACTTAGGAATTTGTATTCATAGAGACCTCTCCCGTCTATGTTATCTTAATTTTGGGCCCTTTATTGAACAACTCCATACAGACCACGGTTGGCAAGTTAGAACTGTAAGATTCACTACGTGAACCACTGGTGTTTTGTGGAAAAGCACATGTACACTGTGTTCCAAATTATTATGCAAAAAGTGTTTAGGAGTGATAAGGTAAGAATTTTTTTGTTTGTCAGTTAAACTCATTGATGGTGATGTGTGTCAGGGCTCTTTATATCACTGTAAGCAATTGCAGACACCTGTGCTAATTAGTTTGGCAGGTGTGTCCAATGAAAGGCAAGACTACTTAAGAAGGCTGTCCCACATTATTAAGCAGCCTACATTTTCTGCCAAAATGGGAAAGAAAAAGGATGTGTCGGCTGCTGAGAAGCAACAAATTGTGGAGTGTTTAGGTCAAGGCATGACTACAATCAACATTGCCAAGACACTTCATCCTGATCATCGCACAATCAAGAAGTATGTAGCTGATTCACAGTACATACGTGTGCGTCCTGATAAGGGAAAATTGAGGACTCTTTCCTACAGGCAATTACGTCAGGTTAAAAGAGCAGCGGCAAAAAAGCCTTGTCATAGCAGAAGACAAATTTTTGAAGCTGCTGGTGCCTCCAACGTCCCCCGAACAACAAGATGCAGGGTCCTTCAGAGGTTTGCAACTGTGCGTAAGCCATCCTGTCGACCTCCTCTATCCACTGTACACAAGCAGAAACGGCTCCAGTGGGCCAAACAATACATGAAGACTGACTTCAAAACTGTTTTGTTCACCGATGAGTGCCGTGCAACACTCGATGGTCCAGATGGATGGAGTGGAGGATGGCTGGTTGATGGACACCCCCATGCAAACACGGCTATGGCGCCAACAAGGAGGAGGTGGAGTAATGTTTTGGGCTGGAATCATGTGGAGAGAGATTGTCGGCCCCTTTAGGATTCCTGAAGGGGTAAAGATGAACTCCATAATGTATGTGGAGTTTCTCAAACAGCACTTCCTGCCATGGTTCAAGAAGAAGAACCGTGTGTTCCGCAGCAAGATCATTTTCATGCATGATAATGCACCGTCTCATGCTGCACATAACACATCTGCATCTCTGGCTGATAGGGTCTTAAAAGGGGACAAACTTATGGTGTGACCCCAATGCTCCCCTGACCTCAACCCCATTGATTACCTCTGGAGCATCATCAAAAGGAGTGTCTATGATGGCAGGAGGCAGTTCAAATCTAAGCAACAGCTCTGGGAGGGTATTCTGTCCTCATGCAAAACAATTGAAGCAGAAACCATCCAAAACCTGACAAATTCAATGGACGAGAGAGTTCAGAAGCTCCTTTCGAACAAGGGGTCCTATGTGCAAATGTAACATCACCTAGAATAAAGTTTTGAGTTGAAAACTATTTGATTTCAGTTTCTAATAACCTGCTAATGCTTATAATTTCAAAAATGACCATTTTTTGTTCTTTATTAAAATGAAAAGGTTGATCGAAGAGTGTGGGGGATCTAAGAGTGTGGCAACCCAGTAGTCAGGATTATTTCGAATTCTGACAATCTGAGGGTCATGTTGCAGGTAGTGCAGCAAGAAGGCACTTATGTGTCTTGCGCATCTAGGAGCCCCAAAATTATTTTCAGGGCGAGATGCAGCTAAAAATTATTATTAATTTGAAAGCTGGTGGAGCTTAGTATAGATGGCCTAATAGAATAAGTACTGCAAACTGCTACAAGGCCCAAATTATTTTCCAGCCAAGATACAAATAAACATGATTAGTAATTTTAAATCTGGTGGAGTTTAGTATAGATGGCCTAATAGAATCAGTACTTCACACTGCTACAAGGCCCAAATTATTTTCCAGCCAAGATACAGATAAACATGATTAGTAATTTGAAAGCTTAAAATGGTTCGTGAGGTGATTTTAACAAATCATCAAGCTTTTACTCTCCCCAGGATGACACAGGGGTAGAAAAGTAGTTTCGGATCCGTGATTTGTTCATCTTTATGAACGTGAGTCTGTCTACATTATCAGTGGAGAGCCACGTGCGCTTATCTGTCAGCACACCACCAGCAGCGCTGAACACACGTTCAGACAGAAGGCTGGCTGCTGGGCATGACAAGATCTCCAAAGCGTAAGTGGTGAGCTCCGGCCATTTATCCAGATTGGAAGCCCAAAAAGAGCAAGGGTCCAGTGACACAGTTGTAGCACCCCGAGGACTCGGCTGCTACAGGGGTATTGCACCTCAGACCAGAGGTGTGGTATTCCACTCCCGGGTAAGGATGGAGTGTGGAACTGGGCTCAGATAGCTGCATGCACCACACTCACCCCATTTCCGGGGGACAGATCAACGGTACTCCCACCAGATAGATGTGCAGGTACGACAGCTTCTGTCCCTGGCTGGAGTGGGGAGGGGGGAGGAACATCCTAGTGGTGTAGGAGCAGAGAGGGGAGGGACTCTGGGCAGAGGTAGGAGCCCATTGGTTGCTCGTCACCTGGGCTCGGGTGTCAGAGGGAGTATATAAGGTGGGCACCATCTTAGGACAGGGTCTGTTCTGTGCAGAGAGTAGCTCAGCCAGAGAGGGCTGATAGGGAGCTGTGGCTCAGTCTGGGCCCAGCTCCAGAGTCAGGCCTGGAGTGGAGGCCTGAAGCTGAGAGAGGGAGAGAGAGAGAAGTCAGAGGAAGAAGGAACAGAAACACCAGGAAAGGCCCAGAGACGCAAGAGAGAGGGAACCCTGAGATCCCACGAAATAATGGGTGAAGGGTTGGCAGAACAGGGTGCCGGATCCCAAACTGGTGGAGGCCAATTATCCTTAGCCAGGAACCGGAGGTCGTGGACAAGTTTTGGCGCGACCCCTCGCCATATCTACCAGGAAGGCATACCATATAGGGTCAGGGAAACCGGGAAAGGTTTCACCACCAGAAGGCCCGAGGGAGCTGGACAAAGGTGGATCCCTGGTGGGGACGGCCAGTAGAAAGGAAGAGAGGGGAGCTCAGGACCACGCTCTGGAACTGCCTGGGAGTTGACCGAGTCCCGCACCTGGTGGACGCAGCACGGCTCGGGTGGTCCTAGCTGTACACAAGGGACCTGATAAAGAACTGTGAGTAGAGCTGTGAAAACTGCAATTGCACGTCTCTGAGCTTCCTTGTCACACCACCACTACCACTATCATCTTTTCCTGCTTCATCAGCTGCCCTGAGGCTATACCCCTCCCGTTGGGGGTTATACCATCCACGCTGCACATCCGTACCACCGGCCTCAGCGGACTGCCCTGCAGCGGCGGCTTCATAGCCGCATTCAACGGGTGGCGTAGTTGGACACTAATACCATCATATCAATAACGCCACTTAGTTTGACCACCCTGGGCACGGACCGGGTCACCGCCACAAGGACTACTACCCCTATCGGATCCGGCTCCGGGTATTCCCCGCGTGCGCAACGCTACACAACATGGCCCAGGGGGTGAGTCAATTTTGGCGTAGTCGGCAGGATTACGTGCCCGCAACCACCCGGTACTGCGTGCCTGAAGAAAAGTTCACATTTACCGCAAAAAGGAGTCTTCCGCCAATTCCAGAGGGTTCCCGCCATCGGACGTCATCTGGGGTCGTTTCCCGCCGTTTGCCCGCCATCTGCAGTCTTTGCCCGCCATCTGCGAAGTTTCCCGCCATCGGGAGACGATTCCCGCCATCTGAGACGATTTCCCGCCCTGGCAGAGCGGACGCCATTATGGGCGTGCCAGAGGGTGGCAAGAGACCACCTCCCATCGTGGGCACGGTCCCAGAAGGGCGCCAAAAGCGGAGACCGCCCCCACCAGCCGAGACTACCACCATGGAAATGTCCATCAAAGTGGGGGGTCTGCCCCTGAAACTGACTGTCACTAAGTTGCCCCGGGACCACTCCCAAGGGGGGCGGATAGAGAACAAAACGGAGAAGATGGGTGCAGCCTGGAGGAGTCTGGACAGATCGCACCCGGGAATGGAGGGAGAGACAAGCGGTACCGACCCCGTGGTCCGGGGCCTGCTGCAGGCCGCCACCCCAGAAGGCCTGGTGGAAATCCTGGCACAGCTCCCCAGAGATCGGGAGCGTGCACAGACTGCGCTGGAGGCCTTGGCCCGGAAGATGGCCCGAGTACAGCAGGAAGCACTGGCCGAATGGGGAAGGGAGATGGCCCAGCAGGCTGGAACCCGCCAGCAGAGGACGCCACCCGCAACGTGGAGCATGTCTGCCCCTGAGGATGGTGCAGGAGGGACGAAGGCCGGAGACGACGCCACGGAGGGAGCCGCAGGGATGGAAGCAGGTAATGGGGACGTCACCACCCCGAGCCCAGTAGCCGAAAGCCTGCCCCAGCTCCCCGTCGCAGAGCCCGAAGTCCCACTCACCGCGCCCGTTGCCGCACCGCCACTGCTCCCAACTAGGCCTCAAGCGGCCGGAGCCGCGGTCACGCCCCCTTCCGCGCCACGCCCCCTGACCCGGAGCGCGGCAAAACAGGAGGTGCCCCCGGCCTGGTCGCAAGGCCGAGTGCCTCCGGGCGCCGCGGTCTCCACGGCGTCCTCTACCTCCACAGTGCCATCGGCCTGGTCGCAAGGCCGAGTACCTCCAGGCGCCGCGGCCCCCACAGCGCCCTCCCCCCGGCAGGTGCCATACTTGGACCCAGGTAGGATGCCTCCGGCCTGGACGCAAGGCCGAATACCCCCGGGTGCTGCCGCCCCTACGGCGCCCTCAACCTCCACAGTGCCACCCCTGGGCGCAGATCTGTTTGCACAACATACCAGCCCGGACGGGCTGCCCTTCGGGTGACCACCGGAGTACGTCAACCCCCGACTCCGGAAGGAATAGCCCCTGTGCGAGCCTCTGATCCCGGCTCCGGCGCCCGTCAAAATTGTCCCGCTCCCGTTGGAGGAGGCCCAATTCGCATGGGATCCGACCGGTGAGGACCTCATGGGGTTCACCAAGGAGACCCGGGCGGTCGCAGCCCGGCGTGAGGAGTGCTGCCGTCAACAGCTAGAGGTCTTTGGGAGAGAACGGCGAGAGAGGCGGGTCCGCGAGGAACAGCTGCAGGTCCAAAGCGCGGAGCAGAAACGCCGGGCCCGACGAAACCCCCGTGCGGCCCACGGTCCCCGCGCCAATGGGACCGTAATAAAGTTCCAGTTAGAGAATGGCTGGGGCTTTATCCGGGACCACCGAACCCCCGGCGACGTCTTTGTCACCCGCAGGGATGTCGAGAGCCACCTTCCAGAAGGACACCGAGGACGCGACCTCTACTCAGGTGACGAGGTCACCTTCACCCAGCATCAGTGTGCTAAAGGACCGTACGCCCTTCACGTACACCGGCTGACTGAGGAGGAGATACAGTATGAGGAAAGCCAAGAGGACCCGGACGGGTCTGAAGACTACCCTCAGGAAGGAGCACGAAGAGGACACCATTATTAGAGAGTGGTAAAGAAGGACTGTATATAGTTACCCGTCGGGGTACAAGAACTGTCGTAAAATTGGTGTTTGTGTGAACTGTTACCAGTGTGCCCATAATCCCTTACCAGGCTGAGGACTGTGAGCAGCCATTCCCCTATCCCCACTGGCCGAGGACTGAGAGCGGCCACCCTGTAAATAGTTGCACTTCTTAAGGCGCCCCCTACTGGTTTTATAGAAGAACTGCGTTTCTACTTTAGAACTAGAGACTGTTGCACTTTACCTGGTCACAAGTTGCACGGTGGCCAGAGATCAAGAACGTGTTGGTCATGAATGTTTTATATGACAAAGTTTTATATGATGCTAAAAGAGTTAATGGTATTTTATAAGTATGTGAAGAAAGTCTGATAATGTTTCCGTAATGTTTTATACCTGTAACGTTAAGAGAAAGAAGAAAAGAGTACCTCCCATAAAGGGATGAGTTGTTGGTTAACGTCTTATATGTGAGTGCACTTTAAAAATTTTGTATGTTGTAATTTGCTTTTGCTCTATTCCAGCCCGAGGACGTGCTGTGGTTTACCAGGGGGGAATGTAGCACCCCGAGGACTCGGCTGCTACAGGGGTATTGCACCTCAGACCAGAAGTGTGGTATTCCACTCCCGGGTAAGGATGGAGTGTGGAACTGGGCTCAGATAGCTGCATGCACCACACTCACCCCATTTCCGGGGGACAGATCAACGGTACTCCCACCAGATAGATGTGCAGGTACGACAGCTTCTGTCCCTGGCTGGAGTGCGGAGGGGGGAGGAACATCCTAGTGGTGTAGGAGCAGAGAGGGGAGGGACTCTGGGCAGAGGTAGGAGCCCATTGGTTGCTCGTCACCTGGGCTCAGGTGTCAGAGGGAGTATATAAGGTGGGCACCATCTTAGGACAGGGTCTGTTCTGTGCAGAGAGGAGCTCAGCCAGAGAGGGCTGATAGGGAGCTGTGGCTCAGTCTGGGCCCAGCTCCAGAGTCAGGCCTGGAGTGGAGGCCTGAAGCTGAGAGAGGGAGAGAGAGAGAAGTCAGAGGAAGAAGGAACAGAAACACCAGGAAAGGCCCAGAGACGCAAGAGAGAGGGAACCCTGAGATCCCACGAAATAACGGGTGAAGGGTTGGCAGAACAGGGTGCCGGATCCCAAACTGGTGGAGGCCAATTATCCTTAGCCAGGAACCGGAGGTCGTGGACAAGTTTTGGCGCGACCCCTCGCCATATCTACCAGGAAGGCATACCATATAGGGTCAGGGAAACCGGGAAAGGTTTCACCACCAGAAGGCCCGAGGGAGCTGGACAAAGGTGGATCCCTGGTGGGGACGGCCAGTAGAAAGGAAGAGAGGGGAGCTCAGGACCACGCTCTGGAACTGCCTGGGAGTTGGCCGAGTCCCGCACCTGGTGGACGCAGCATGGCTCGGGTGGTCCTAGCTGTACACAAGGGACCTGATAAAGAATTGTGAGTAGAGCTGTGAAAACTGCAATTGCACGTCTCTGAGCTTCCTTGTCACACCACCACTACCACTATCATCTTTTCCTGCTTCATCAGCTGCCCTGAGGCTATACCCCTCCCGTTGGGGGTTATACCATCCACGCTGCACATCCGTACCACCGGCCTCAGCGGACTGCCCTGCAGCGGCGGCTTCATAGCCGCATTCAACGGGTGGCGTAGTCGGACACTAATACCATCATATCAATAACGCCACTTAGTTTGACCACCCTGGGCACGGACCGGGTCACCGCCACAAGGACTACTACCCCTATCGGATCCGGCTCCGGGTATTCCCCGCGTGCGCAACGCTACACAACATGGCCCAGGGGGCGCGTCACAGTCATGGCTCCAATGTTTACTTGGAGATACTCCTGTACCATCGTCTCTAGGCGTTGACTATGTGTCAGACTTCTTGTCTCCTGTGGCCTTGCAAAGGATGGGCTAAAAAAGTGGAGAAATGATTCCGCAAAATTGATGTTACCAGCAGATACTGTGGTTCTGTTACGGTTTGAGTGCTGAACACTTGACGGTCCCATGGTTGGCAAGTTGGAACTGTGAGATTCACTACGTGCACCACTGGTGTTTTGTGGAAAAGCACATGTAAGATTCTGCAACAGTCTCTGCTGATACTCCTGCATGCGTGCATCCCTTTCTATGGCAGGAATAATTTCTGCAAATTTACTTTTGTACCGGGGATCTAACAGTGTGGCAACCCAGTAGTCAGGATTATTTCTAATTCTCACAATACGAGGGTCATGTTGCAGGTAGTGCAGCAAGAAGGCACTCATGTGTCTTGCGCATCCAGGAGCACCAAGTCCCTCTTGTGTTGGTGGCGAGGTAACAATCATGCTTCCTTCCTCTGTCCTCTCCCCCAACCTCGCACAACAGAAATGTGATCAAGGTCTCCCTCATCTGATGAGTCTTCCATCAGTTCGTCCTCCACTTCTTCCTGGGCTCCTGCATTTTCCTCACTAGTTTGGCTGCTACCATGCACCCTGGTAAATCCATCTCCCCCACCCTCACATGCCTGCCGCCTTGGTGCTGCCGACCGTCTGGACCTTGCAGATGTTAGCCATTCCGCATACAACTCCTCCTCCTCTACTTCCTCCACCTCCTCTTCTGCCACCACCTGACTCCGAATTCTGTTTAACATGTGATCCAGCATGTAAATCACCGGAATAGTCATGCTGATAATGGCATCGTCAGCACTAAACATCTTCGTCGCCATTTCAAAACTGTGCAGAAGGGCACATAGGTCCCTGATCTGAGACCACTCCTCCAGTGTGATTTGCCCCACCTCTGGATCTCGTTGGCCCAGGCTATACGTCAGAACGTATTGCACCAGGGCTTGTCGGTGCTGCCACAGTCGCTGCAACATGTGCAGAGTTGAATTCCACCGGTTGGCACATCGCATTTTAGCCAGTGAAGTGGCAGGCCCAACGACTTCTGTAGAGATGTAAGTCGCTGAGCTGCGGGATGCGAATGGCGGAAATGAGCACACAGCGACCGTGCCCTCTGCAGAAGGCCATCTAGTCCGGGATAGTGGGCTAAAAATTGATGGACAACCAGGTTCAACACATGAGCCATACAAGGCACGTGTGTGACATTGCCCCGGCGAAGGGCCGCACCCAGGTTTGCAGCATCGTCGCACACGGCCTTCCCTAGTTTCAGGTCCAGTGGAGACAACCATTCATGAAACTGGTTCTCCAGAGCTAACCACAACTCCTCAGCTGAGTGACTCACATTTCCCAGACATTTCAAAGTAAAAACCGCCTGATGACATTGAGCCCTGCTGCCAGCATAGTAAGGAGGTGTGCAGGATCCCTTCTGCGTAGTTAGAAAGCTTGTGGCATGACCAGACAGGCTTTGGGTGCAGGTGGAGGACCGAGATGAGGTTGAGGAGGCAGAAGCAGTGGAGGAACTTTGAGATAAAGAGGATTGACGCACAACTCGTGGGGACGGCAAGACTTGGACAGCAGCCCCTTGTCCTGCTGTCACCATAGTTACCCAGTGCCCAGTCAGCGACATGTAACGCCCCTGTCCATGCCTACTCGTCCAAGTGTCTGTGGTGAAATGCACCCTGTCACACACAGAGTTTCTCAAAGAAGCGGTGATGTTGTGTGCGACATGCTGGTGGAGCACAGGCACACCTTTCTTTGAGAAGTAGTGCCGACTGGGCATCTAGTACTGGGGCATTGCGACGGACATAAGGTCTCGAAAATCCTCTGTGTCCACCAGGCGGAAAGGCAGCATTTCTGTAGCCAAGAGCTTGCAGAATGTGAAATTCAACCTCTTAGCTTTCTCATGGCTAGGAGGAAATGGTCTTTTACTTGTCCACATCTGAGGGACCGAGGGCTGGCTGTTGTGCTTAGACGGGGTTGAGAAGGGTGTCCCCGGCAAACTGCCGGTCTGTGAGGAAGATGCAGGCAGACATGTTAGGTTGCCTTGATCCAAAGGTGGTGCTATCGATGTCGGACAGCGCTGAACACCAGCTGGTGTTTCCACCTCCAAAGAAAATGATGACCTGCCAATCGCGCTGGCTGTTGCGGGTAAAGAGGTGGCAGGTCTGCGTCCCAAAACAGGTGTGACTGCTGTCCCCCCAGTCACAGAGGATGAAGAGGCCGCGGATGCACAAGATGTGGCAGATGGTGGTTGGCCCGGCCGGCTAGGCCGCATTGTAGCACAGTGAGCTTCCCACTGCAACTTATGCTTCATATCCATGTGCCGGTTCATGCATGAAGTACTCAAACTATGGATTTTTTGGCATCTACTTAGCTTTTGCTGACAAATGTTACAGATAACATGAGTTGGGTCATCCTTATCAATCTGAAAAAATGCCCAGGCTATGCAAGGCTTAGCACCCATGCGACCTAAAGAGCCACCACGACTTGTGGTCAGAGGCAGAGTTTTGTTTGAGGATGCAGTCGTTGACGTGCTTCCAGTACTACGTCTCTGTCCAGGAAGGCGCAACCTGACCTCATCATCACTAGCATCCTCCTCCACCTCCTCTGCTGACCTCATCGACTGGCTGACTGTGGGTTGACAGTAAGTGGGATCTCCAACCTCGTCATCATCACCCTGTGTGTTATCACACCCGTCGTCCTCAGAGCCAACCTCTTCCTGCCCTGACAAAAAACTAAAGTTGTCACTCCAATCAGGTATTTGAGTCTCATCATCGTCTTCCTCATTGTCTCCACCAACAGGAGTTACAGTTTGGTAACTTGGGTCGACATTATGGTCAGAACCTTCTGCGTCTGGTCCTGGATCCGACTCATAAAGATTCTGGGCATCAGTGCAGATCATTTCCTCGTCTGGATTCACAGAAGCTCTGGAGCCGACCTCTGATTCCCAGGCTATAGTATGAGTAAACAGCTCTGCAGACTCAACCATCTGTTCTACCCCATACTCAGACGGGCAGCTGGAGACTTGGGAGCTGTGAGGAAGCAAGTGCGATTGGGGTGACACCTCTGAGGACTGGAGTATTTGTGATGTTGAAGTTGAGGTGGAGGAGAGCCCACTTAAAAGAGCACTTGATATCCGTATAAGCACCTGCTGTTTTTGTGCCTCATCTGGAATTTGTAGCGATTGGCGTGGCCGTAAGAAAGGGATCTTATCACATTGTCCGCTAAGAGAAGTAGACATCTTAGTTTGGCTGAAAGATGGTCTTTCTTCTGCAGATGTTACTGTTGCTTTAACACCTACCCCATGGACACAACCTTTTTTTCCCTTCCCAACACGCCTATTCCCCTTTCCACCAGCAGCAGGCCTTTTTCCACTCATTTTGGTGGTTAACTAATTGACAACTCTGGAGTTGTTTGCACAAAAAACAATGGATGGGAACCGAGCAGAGCTGAGTGGCCAAACTGTGGTATTAGCCCAAAGGTATTGGCTGGGTTAGATACAGATAAAATTATTTTGACTTTGCAACCTGATGGAGGTTAGTATAGATGGACTAATAGAACAAGTCCCACACACTGCTACAAGCCGAAATATTTTTTCAGAGGTAGATGCAGAAAAAAATTATATTGAATTTGCAACCTGGTGGAGGTTAGTATAGATGGACTAATAGAACAAGTCCCACACTGCTACAAGCCGAAATATTTTTTCAGAGCTAGATGCAGATAAAAATTATATTGAATTTGCAACCTGGTGTAGGTTAGTATAGATGGACTAATAGAACAAGTCCCACACACTGCTACAAGCCGAAATATTTTTTCAGAGCTAGATGCAGAAAAATATTATATTGAATTTGCAACCTAGTGGAGTTTAGTATAGATGGACTAATAGAACAAGTCCCACACACTGCTACAAGCCGAAATATTTTTTCAGAGCTAGATGCAGAAAAAAATTATATTGAATTTGCAACCTGGTGGAGGTTAGTATAGATGGACTAATAGAACAAGTCCCACACACTGCTACAAGCCGAAATATTTTTTCAGAGCTAGATGCAGATGAAAATTATATTGAATTTGCAACCTGGTGGAGGTTAGTATAGATGGACAAATAGAACAAGTCCCACACACTGCTACAAGCCCAAATATTTTTTCAGAGCTAGATGCAGAAAAAAATAATATTGAATTTGCAACCTGGTGGAGGTTAGTATAGATGGACTAATAGATCAAGTCCCACACACTGATACAAGCCGAAATATTTTTTCAGAGCTAGATGCAGATAAAAATTATATTGAATTTGCAACCTGGTGGAGGTTAGTATAGATGGACTAATAGAACAAGTCCCACACACTGCTACAAGCCGAAATATTTTTTCAGAGACATATGCAGAAAAAAATTATATTGAATTTGCAACCTGGTGGAGGTTAGTATAGATGGACCAATAGAACAAGTCCCACACACTGCTACAAGCCGAAATATTTTTTCAGAGCTAGATGCAGATAAAAATGATATTGAATTTGCAACCTGGTGGAGGTTAGTATAGATGGACTAATAGGACAAGTCCCACACACTGCTACAAGCCGAAATATTTATTCAGAGCTAGATGCAGAAAAAAATTAGATTGAATTTGCAACCTGGTGGACGTTAGAATAGATGGAGTAATAGAACAAGTCCCACACTGCTACAAGCCGAAATATTTTTTCAGAGCTAGATGCAGAAAAGAATTATATTGAATTTGCAACCTGGTGGAGGTTAGTATAGATTGACTAATAGAACAAGTCCAACACACTGCTACAAGCCGAAATATTTTTTCAGAGCTAGATGCTGAAAAAAATTATATTGAATTTGCAACCTGGTGGAGGTTAGTATAGATGGACTAATAGAACAAGTCCCACACACTGCTACAAGTCGAATTATTTTTTCAGAGCTAGATGCAGAAAAAAATTATATTGAATTTGCAGCCTGGTGGAGGTTAGTTTAGATGAACTAATAGAACAAGTCCCACATACTACTACAAGCCGAAATATTTTTTCAGAGCTAGATGCAGATAAAAATTATATTGAATTTGCAACCTGGTGGAGGTTAGTATAGATGGACTAATAGAACAAGTCCCACACACTGCTACAAGCCAAAATATTTTTTCAGAGCTAGATGCAGAAAAAAAATTATATTGAATTTGCAACCTGGTGGAGGTTAGTATAGATGGACTAATAGAATGATGCTATGCCCAAAACGTTTTACTTCACTAGGTGCTGTAAAAAAATTGGTATTCTATACACAGGTGGTGTGGCTTGCAACACAGATAGGCTACTTCACTGACTAACACACACTGCAAGAGGCCAAAAAGGATTTGCATTGCTAGATTTAGCCAAATGCTGTGAAAAAAGCTTGCACAGCACTGGCACAGACCTGGCTGGCAAAAAGTGATAGGAACTGATGTAACCTAGCCCTCAAAAGGACTGCAATTACAATTAGTCTTTACTCCCAACCTATCTATTTAAGAGCACAGAGCTGCCTGATAAAAGTGATAGGAACTGATGCAACCTAGCCCTGAAAAGGACTGCAATTACAATTAGTCTTTACTCCCAACCTATCTATTTAAGAGCACAGACCTGCCTGATAAAAGTCGTAGGAAATGATGTAACATAGTCCTTAAAAGGACTGCAATCACAACTATTCACTACTCCCAAGCTATCTGTAGATTTGTGCGAAAATTGGCTTGAAATTAACAAAGTATAGCGCACACAGCAACAGCGGTGCCGTCTAACACGCAGCTGCAGCAGTGAGAAAATGGTGGCGACGAGGAAAATGGCTGGGTCTTATAGGGCAAGGACATGTGACATACATTGCCAATGACACATGCCCTTGCTTGTGTGAAAAAAAGCAGTTCGCTCCGTGTGTGCGCTGCTGATAGGCTGACAGATTGCACCTCCCCACTGTAAATGCGGGAAAGAGAAAAAAAAATGGAGATCTTCATTATTTGTGCTGAGATCCATCCCCTGCCCCCCGCCCCCCCCCGCCCCGCTGTACACTCAAACTGCGTATTAACATTAATTTTCAGCATTACTGAGAAAAAATCCAGTTATGATTTTGGTACACGAACAGTTATTGAACATAGCCTCGAACAGCCGAATTTTTTTCAAATCGCTCGTGTTCGTCGAATGGCTCGAACACCGCCCAAAACAGCTCAAATTTGAGATTGGCGAACAGTTCGATTCGAACACCGCTCATCTCTAGACTCGAACTCCATCTCTTCATCCAGACATCAACAACGTATGGACAGCAGCAACAGATAGAATCTAAATAATTAATCAATTAAAATATAAATAAAACTCACATAAAAAATGGTTTAAAAGAATGCAAAACAGGATACAGGGAGAGGGGAGGAATAATTATTATATAAATATCCCCGCAACATAAGGAGTTCCCTAGTGGCAATAATAAGGATATGACCCATTATACGGTATTCTATAGATATGCTCCAAAGCCAAAATGCTCATTAAGTCCCTATGGGGATAAAGTGCCCAACCTAAAAATCCATTTACTCTCCAGTTGGGCGAGTGCTTTTCCTAGATCTCCCCCCCTAATGCCCAAGTCTATTTGGTCAATTCCCCTTATTTGTAATCCTTTAGGGTCACTATTATGGTATAATTTGAAGTGTCGAGGGAGAGTTCTCAGTGAGGCCATATCATTTATTGTCCCTGACTTTTCAATGTCAAGGACATGCTCTTTGTTTCTTATTTTAAGCTCATGCGTTGTTAACCCCACATATACTTTATCACATGGACATTGGGCATGATATATTACACCTTTTGAATTGCAATGCAAGTTTTTCCTGATCTCAAACATCCTGCTCTTATCATGATTGCAAAAGTTTTTACATCTTACCAAGTTTTTACAGGCTTTGCTTCTTCCACAGGTAAAGAAGCCATATTTAGACTTGTCTTCTAATTTCTGGTTGGACTAAAAATGGCTATATACCAATATGTCTTTTAGATTTCTCGAGCGTCTAGCCTTGATGGAGCTAAGGGAAGGGTCTTTTGTAGCACAGGATCCATCAATAGTATGTTCCAATGTTTTTTAAGAATGTCAGTTAATTCTGGCCACTAACTATTGTAATTTGTGATGAATCTGATGGAGCATTTGCTCTCCTCCTCTTTAATTTTTCCATAAAGGAGCTGTTCTCTACTTGTTTTTGTGGCTCTCTTAAATCCTTCTTTGATACTCCTATTACTATATCTTCAATCGCTAAAGCATCATTTGAGATCTTGGGCTTGTACCCGAAAAGATTCTTCACTGGTACAAATTTTCTTCAAGCGCAGGAATTGGCCTGTTGGTATCCCTCTAATAGTAGAGGGAAGATGGGATGAAGATCCATTACAAGAAAGCCATTTGCAGTAGTACTAATGTGCAAATCTAGAAAGTTAACTGATCTTCCATGTTGGTATGTAAGTTTTATATTCAGATCATTTTTATTCAATTGGTCCATTAAATTTAATAGGCCAGTCTCCGATCCTTCACAGATAAACCAAATGTCATCTATAAATCTAACCCACCCCTGTACACTGTGGATGCCCTCAATTTCGTCACTCTGAAATATGAATCTCTCCCATGCCCCCAAGAACAAATTTGCATACGCCGGGGCACAAGAGGCCCCCATGGCGGTGCCTTGTGTCTGAAGGTAGATTTTTTTTATTATAAACAAAAATGTGGCACCCCAGGGGTCTGGTTTCCACAGTAACGGCAATGTTATGTCTGAGAGCAGGTGGGAGGTCTCTTGGTCAGGAATCCTATGCATGCCACACCTCCTGCCCAGTCCTGGGAGGGGAAGAACTTCCCCTATATAAACCTGGGGCTGAGGCAGGGTTAGAGAGTTCAGGGGAAGAGTTCAGCCAGGAGGGCTGACAGGGAGCTGTGGCTCCGGCTGGGCCCAGCTCCTGGGCCATGCCAGAAGTAGAGACAGAGAAGAGAAGCAGCTATGGGAAGAAACAACAGGAGCTCTGTGGGAGCAGTGTTACAAGGAGTCAGGGGCTGGCAGCTGCAGAGCTCGCCCTGACTGAGAAGATTTCTTACCGGACCCGGAGTCCGAGGCTGTGGGGACTAACTCCTATCCAGCAGCAGAAACCGACCGGCAGGGGATTGCAGGTCCTCTGGCCCAGAAACCCGAAGGCACGGTCACACGCGTGGGACCAGCACCGCCGTCGTGGAGCGGAAGCTACTAGAAGGCCCCGAGTCACCGGCCATACGGGTGAGCACCACACGGTACACTCAGGGACGTGGGCTACTTATACCCGCTTCTAGCAAGGTAGCCAGAAGAGTATCGTTAGTTTGGGAGGCCTACAACTCCGCCTGGCCAGGGGAGATCCCATCTGCTCAAGGACTGACCAGGCCCCAATCGCTAGCCAGTACTCCGGGAGGGTCTATCGTTGTCACCAGTAAAGACCCTGAACTACACCGTACCGCCTCCGAGTGGTTCCTGCTACCCCCATCATCCACGTCGGCTGCCCTGAGGCTATACCCCTCCCGTTGGGGGTTATACTATCACGCTGCACAATCCTACCACCGGCCTCAGCGGTCTGCCCTGCAGCAGCAGCTCCTTAGCTGTACTCAACGGGTGGCGTAGTCGTCCAACATCTACCGCTAATACAGCGCCACTTAGTCTGACTCCCTGGGCACGGACAGGATCAGCGCCACGAGACTACAACCCTCAAGAGATCCGGCTCCGGGTAAGCTCCCGCGTGGGCAACGCAGCGCGACACAGGCCCAGGGGCGCGTCAAAAACATTGTGTTCCGGGACAAATTTCATCAAAATCAAAATCAGATCTATTAGTTGTGAATCTAAATTACTCTCATGAAGAAAAAGAGTTACTGCCTTCAGGCCATCCATGTGTTTTATTGAAGAGTACAATGCTTCTACATCAGTAGTCACCATTGTAGAATTCTGATCTAATTGCAAGGAGTCCATTCTTCTCAGAGCCTCAGTGGAGTCTTTTATATATGAAGGTAGGGTCAACACCAGGGGCTGTAAGTAGAAATCAATGACCGTGCATATAACCTCACATAAACTGCCCTTTCCCAACACTATTGGCCTACCAGGAGGGTTTAAGCAATCCTTATGTAATTTTGGTAGTAGGTAAAAAGTCGACAATTTAGGGTGGAGCTTTCTTATTAATTCCACTAACCTTTTAGGGATTATATTATCCTCATGGGCCTTTTCAAGTATGTCTAGTAACTGGTTTTGAAACTCGATTAAGGGATTATATGTCAGCTTTTGATAACATGAAGGAAATTCCAATATTTTCTCAGCTTGGTCTATATATAATTTGTGGGGCCAGATGACCAGATTGCCCCCTTTGTCAGCCGGTTTTATAACCACATCCAGCAAAATTCTTTCAAGAGCCTGCCTTTCCTTATTGTTTAAATTAGATCTTCCTGCTGAAAATACTGGATGTGCCTTTATATCCGCTGTGACCATTTTGGTAAATATTTCCACTGCAGAGCATGTGGAAATAGAAGGAAATTTTTTTTATTTGTCTTAACCAAATGGGTAGGAAACTTACCTCCAGTATTAGTATTTTCTGCCTCTAAATCCTCAAAATTGTTACATCCTTGGTGGCGTGCTTGCATAGTGCACCACCTCCCACTATGCAAGACCGCAATCTTACCTGTCAGTCCAGTCTGCAATCCCTGCTCCAGTTCATGCTATGTTCATTTCTCTTGACTGACTGCTTAGGGCAGCGGCCCGGTTACTTCCTGATTCTTATAGCTGCTGTGGGCACACCCCTAATGTGTCTCCAGCCTATTGCTGTGAGTCACTGGATATTTAAACCCCCTCCACCCAGTAGGAGGTGCCTGAGCAACACTACCTTTCAGTGTTCTCCTTGACTCTGAAGTTGCCAGGTCCAGTTCTGTGTCTTCTTGTCTGTTTTCGCCATCTCTGGGGGCTGCATACCCAGACCTGTTTTCTGTGACTTCTTGTCCATTTCCGCCTCTCTGGGGGCTGTATACCCAGGCTCGTTCTTGTATCTCATTGCAGTAGCAGTTCCTGTCTGAACTGTATCCTAGCCTGTTACCTGTTTTTCTCTATGTCCATACCTTCCCTTTTCCTGCAGTATCTGAACCTGCACCTAACTCCAACTCATTGTCTTTGTACTTCTGTTTGTGAGTTTTGTGTCCGCTCGCTACTTCATAGTAAGTACCTTGTGTGTATCTGGTTCTGCTTCTCCCTTTTCCCTTCCTCCTTATCCACCTCCTGTGTTCTAGCCATCTTCCTGCATTTTCCAGTCTGTTCCATGTGAACAGAGCCCTGTCCTCTCTGCCTGCACCTTCAGACCTGTTCTGCTCTGCCTTGTCCACCGCACCTACTGTTTCGCTCGGCTCTGTCTTGCCCACCGCTCCGGCGGTTTCTCTCTGCTCTGACTTACCCACCGCTCCGGCGGTTCCGTTCTGCTCCGCCTTGTCCACTGCACCGGCGGTTTCGCTCTGCTCTGTCTTGCCCACCGCTTCAGCGGTTTCTCTTTGTCCTGACTTACCCACCGCTCTGGCGGTTCCGCTCTGCTCTGCCTTGTCCACCGCTCCGGCGGTTTCGCTCCGCTCTGTCTTGCACACCGCTCCGGTGGTTTCTCTCTGTTCTGACTTGCCCACCGCTCTGGCGGTTTCTCTCTGCTCTGACTTGCCCACCGCTCCGACGGTTTCCCTCTGCTCTGCCTTACCCACCGCTCCGGCGGTTTCTCTCTGCTCTGACTTGCCCACCGCTCCAGCGGCTTCCCTCTGCTCTGCCTTACCCACCGCTCCGGCGGCTTCTCTCTGCTCTGACTTGCCCACCGCTCCGGCGGCTTCTCTCTGCTCTGCCTTGTCCTCCGCTCCGGCGGTTTCGCTTTACTCTGCTTGTCTACCGCATCTGCGGCTCTGTACCTGTTTCCCAGTCTGTACTGGACCCTATCCAGCCTGCGCTCCAACCTGCTAGTACCTCCCGGTCTGCACCCCAGCCGTGCTTGCCAGTATCTCCCTGTCTGCATACCAGCCGTACTTCCAAGTACCCACCTGTCTGCCTACCAGCCGTGCTTGCCAGTGCCCACTTGTCTGCATACCAGCCGTACTTCCCAGTACCCACCTGTCTGCATACCAGCCGTACTTGCCAATACCCACCTGCCTGTATGCCAGTCTACCTGCCTGTTCCTGCATTGCCCGGTGTGGGTCAACAACTGTGACCGGGGTCTGACCTGGAGTCGCATCTGGTCCCTCTGCTCGGTTCCCCCTTGGTTCACGGAGTCATTAGCCACCGTGCGACCTTGGTCGGATCGGGTAGATACTTAGTTACGCCCCTCCAAGCACTCCTCGGTTCATGGTACAGTGGGATCACTAATCACACTCACGCCAGTCAGTCCGGGCGTGAGCGTAACAGTTTGCTCAGGCCATGGTTCCCCCCACGGCCTTTCACTCTCAGAGACATTTTGAATCCTTGTCTGGCGAATACGTGCACCAAAAAAAAAAAAAATTTTCTCAAGCTATGGCCCAGGCGATTTATGCACCAGCCCAAATGGATCTATCAGCACTCGTTCCTGTGGATCCACCACGGTACTATGGGGATCCAAAACGAAGCCGTGCATTTGTGGAGCAATGCATGCTGCATTTCAAGTTCTATGCTCACTATTTTCCTACTGATCGGGCTAAAGTAGCATTCATGATGTCCTACCTAGCGGGTGATGCCTTGAAATGGATCACCCCCCTATGGGAAGCATGGGATCCTATCATCTTTGACCTGCAGGCCTTCCTGGTGGCCTTTCTAATGGTCTTCGATGACCCTAATCCTGAAGCCTCTGCTAAAGCTTCCCTTCCCAATATCCCGGAGCAGCCCCAATGGGTAATGTGTGTAGGTAGCCTACCAGTCCTCCAGCCCGAAGAGACTGCTGCCCACCCAGAATCCACACAGGATGACTATGCTCCACAGAATACTTCTCTTCCCAACCTCAAGAGGCAGTCCAGACGTGCAAGGCGTAGAGGTAAACCGTCACGCCAGGTTCTGTCCTCCCAAAGACCTCTCTGTTCCCCAGTCTGTAGATACAGCTTTCCGCACAGAATCCATGAAGGATGACTATGTTCGTCAGGCAAAGCAGAAGCCAGAACTCAGTCCCAAAATCGGATTGCGGTCCCGCTGCGGTGGTCTGGGATCCCCTGATGATCTTTGCCCAGCGAAGGTTGGAGAATCCCAAGACATTAGGCCTGTAGGAGAGGCTGCCCTTGGCGTTAGTGTTTCCTCTCCACAGATGACCATGACTGTCTCCGTGGCAAGTGAAGGCCTCGGATTAACCGGAAGTTTCGGGCTTAAAGCCTTGAAGAGTCAGTGTTTTATTCCCGTCCGACAACTCCAGAAGCCGGTTTGGGCATTGTCAGCAGAAGGACGAGCCCTACTCAGAAACAGTCTAAATATGTCTGTACAAATTAAGCTCCAGATTGGAGCATTACATATGAAGAAGTTCACATTCCAGGTGCTGACTGGCTTACCCACAGGTCGTCCAGAGCTGAGAGATCTAGTGCCCGCTCAGGTCTGGAGATCCTGCATGATGTATCCTGGGGGACTGCTAAGGTACAAGGGGTGTCCAGTCCCCATATCTTCAGGACAGTCAGCAGTTTCTTCTTCTTCACCAGATCTGCTAGTCGCTGACTCGCTGTATGCTGAAGTCTCCGAAGGAAGAGAAGTGGAGGAGTTGTCCCCACACAGTCTCGACGATTGTACCAATGATCTGGCTTCAGGTACCGTCCCGCCTTACAGACAAGTCATCTCTGAAACCAGTCTGAAGATGGTCCTAAAGCAAGGACCCTCCGTCTCTAATAAATCTGGTCCTACGTCCATCAAGGCGGTGTTTACCCCCGAGCCTCTGCACCCCTACAACCAGGCGGAGGACCTCCAGTTGTCTCCTGAATCCTCCGGGGTGCTACCTGATAACAAAGGGAGAGAGACTTTACTACACCCTGTACCTGGTACTTCACCCACTTCATCCAGTATGCTTGGCAAAGTGTACATCGAAGCAGTGATTACCCCCGAGTCTCTGCACCCCTCCAACCAGGCGGAGGACCTCCAGTTGTCTCCTGAATTTCCCGGGGTGCTACCTGTTAAACGGAGAGTGACTTTCCTTCACCCAGTACCTGGTACGCTGCCCACTTCATCCAGTAAGCTTGGCAAAATGTACTTCAAAGCAGTGATTACCCCCAAGTCTCTGAATCCCTCCAACCAGGTGGAGGACCTCCAGTTGTCTCCTGAATTTCCCGGGGTGCTACCTGATAAACGGAGAGAGACTTTCCGATACCCGGTACCTTGTACACCGCCCACTTCATCCAGTAAGCTTGGCAAAGTGAACGTCAAGGCGGTGGTTACCCTCGAGTCTCTGCACCCCTCCAACCAGGCGGAGGACCTCCAGTTGTCTCCTGAATCCACCATGGTGCTACCTGATAACAAACGGAGAGAGACTTTCCTGTGTGCTGTTCCTGGTAATTCACCCACTTCATCTGTTGCTGAGGATGGCTTGATAGGAGGAAGCATCCTAGTCACCAAGATGATGAGACCAGTTTCTTTTCCTCTAATGGACAGAAGAGGTGAGCCTCTTGAAGAGAAGGATTGGCCTCCAAATTCTCTGCAGAAGACCCTTGCAGACTTGAAGAAGAGGGGGCGTAAAGGGGGGGGTACTGTTACATCCCTGGCGGCGTGCTTGCATAGTGCACCACCTCCCACTATGCAAGACCGCAATCTTACCTGTCAGTCCAGTCTGCAATCCCTGCTCCAGTTCATGCTATGTGCATTTCTCTTGACTGACTGCTTAGGGCGGCGGCCCGGTTACTTCCTGATTCTTATAGATGCTGTGGGCGCAACCCTAATGCATCTCCAGCCTATTGCAGTGAGTCACTGGATATTTAAACCCCCTCCACCCAGTAGGAGGTGCCTGAGCAACACTATCTTTTAGTGTTCTCCTTGACTCTGAAGTTGCCAGGTCCAGTTCTGTGTCTTCTTGTCTGTTTTCGCCATCTCTGGGGGCTGCATACCCAGACCTGTTTTCTGTGACTTCTTGTTCCTGCTCGTTCTTGTATCTCATTGCAGTAGCAGTTCCTGTCTGAAATGTATCCTAGCCTGTTACCTGTTTTTCTCTATGTTCATACCTTCCCTTTTCCTGCAGTATCTGAACCTGCACCTAACTCCAACTCGTTGTCTCTGTACTTCTGTTTGTGAGTTTTGTGTCCGCTCGCTACTTCATAGTAAGTACCTTGTGTGTATCTGGTTCTGCTTCTCCCTTTTCCCTTCCTCCTTATCCACCTCCTGTGTTCTATCCATCTTCCTGCATTTTACAGTCTGTTCCATGTGAACAGAGCCCTGTCCTCTCTGCCTGCACCTTCAGTCCTGTTCTGCTCTGCCTTGTCCACCGCACTTGCGGTTTCGCTCCGCTCTGTCTTGCCCACCGCTCTGTCTTGCCCACCGCTCCGGCGGTTTCTCTCTGCTCTGACTTACCCACCGCTACGGCGGTTCCGTTCTGCTCCGCCTTGTCCACCGCACCAGCGGTTTCTCTCCGCTCTGTCTTGCCCACCGCTCCCGCGGTTTCTCTTTGCTATGACTTACCCACCACTCCAGCGGTTCCGCTCTGCTCTGTCTTGCCCACCGCTCCGGCGGTTTCGCTCCACTCTGTCTTGCCCACCGCTCCGGCGGTTTCTCTCTGCTCTGACTTGCCCATCGCTCCGGCGGTTTCTCTCTGCTCTGACTTGCCCACTGCTCCGGCGGTTTCCCTCTGCTGTGCCTTACCCACCGCTCCAGCGGTTTCTCTCTGCTCTGACTTGCCCACCGCTCCGGCGGTTTCCCTCTGCTCTGCCCTACCCACCGCTCCGGCGATTTCTCTCTGCTCTGACTTGCCCACCGCTCCAGTGGCTTCCCTCTGCTCTGCCTTTCCCACCACTCCGGCGGTTTCTCTCTGCTCTGACTTGCCCACTGCTCCGGCAGCTTCTCTCTGCTCTGCCTTGCTCACCGCACCAGCGGTTTCTCTCTGCTCTGACTTGCCTACCACTCTGGCGGCTTCTCTTTGCTCTGACTTGTCCACCGCTCCGGCTGTTTCCCTTTGCTCTGCCCTGCCCACCGCTCTGGCAGTTTCTCTCTGCTCTGACTTGCCCACCGCTCCAGCGGCTTCCCTCTGCTCTGCCTTACCCACCGCTCCGGCGGCTTCTCTCTGCTCTGCCTTGTCCTCCGCTCCGGCGGTTTCGCTTTACTCTGCTTGTCTACCGCATCTGTGGCTCTGTACCTGTCTCCCAGTCTGTACTGGACCCTATCCAGCCTGTGCTCCAACCTGCTAGTACCTCCCGGTCTGCACTCCAGCCGTGCTTGCCAGTATCTCCCTGTCTGTATACCAGCCGTGCTTTCCAGTGCCCACCTGTCTGCATACCAGCCGTACTTCCCAGTATCCACCTGTCTGCATACCAGCCGTACTTGCCAATACCCACCTGCCTGTATGCCAGTCTACCTGCCTGTTCCTGCATTCCCCAGTGTGGATCAACAGCTGTGACCGGGGTCTGACCTGGAGTCGCACCTGGTCCCTCTGCTCGGTTCCTCCTTGGTTCACGGAGTCGTTAGCCACAGTGCAACCTTGGTCGGATTGGGTAGATACTTAGTTACGCCCCTCCAGGCACTCCTCGGTTCATGGTACAATGGGATCACTAATCACGCTCACGCCAGTCAGTCCGGGCGTGAGCGTAACAAAAATCCTGTAGTGCTTTTTTCTCTAATTCCGTGGGAAAAAGCTGATCTAAATCGGACCTAAAGTGTAGTTTTTGGAGAATAGCTTTTCTCGCAAAAAGGTGTAAATCCTTCACCACCGTAAACCGGTCTAAATAAAAGGATGGGGAAAAAGTTAAACCCTTCTCTAACACACTTATCTGAGTATCAGTAAGCACATGATTAGATAGATTTACTATTTTAAGATGGTCATTGTGTCTCCTGTTCGGTTTCTTGGTAAACATCTCTGGATATCTCTTCTGATTCAATCTGGCGTTTGGTCTATTTCGTATTGATTGTTCATTCATTTCCTCACTCTCACTACAGGAGGCACTGTTATCTGATGTTGAAAAATCTTGACCAATAGAACTCATTGAGTTTGTGTGGGATTGATTAGCTTTATTAGGTAGCTGCCATTTAAAGATTTTTTGACTTTCATAGTCCTGGACATCTCGTAGATATTTTTTGTGTTTAATCTTGCTGATATCAACTTTCCATTTGTCAATGTCGCTTTCTATAGTTTTCAAAAAAGTCTCAAATCTCTCTGTTTTCAGCTCTTTTTTAATATTTTTATGTAACTCCTCAATTTTTTTGTCTATAGTATTTAAGGACAGAGTATTTTTCTCTGCAATAATTTTTAAAAATTCCAAAGAACAGGTAGTAGCAGCCGCTTTCCACCTTTCTATCAATTCTACTTCCTCTAAATCAAATGAAGGATAAACCTGAACTCTTAGGCCTCTAGGAATAATTTTACATAAAAAGAATTAACTAACATTCTTAAAAAACATTGGAACATACTATTGATGGATCCTGTGCTACAAAAGACCCTTCCCTTAGCTCCATCAATTGTGGCTAGACGCTCGAGAAATCTAAAAGACATATTGGTATATAGCCATTTTGAGTCCAACCAGAAATTAGAAGACAAGTCTAAATATGGCTTCTTTACCTGTGGAAGATGCAAAGCCTGTAAAAACTTGGTAAGATGTAAAAACTTTTGCAATCATGATAAGAGCAGGATGTTTGAGATCAAGAAAAACTTGCATTGCAATTCAAAAGGTGTAATATATCATGCCCAATGCCCATGCACTAAAGTATATGTGGGGTTAACAACGCGTGAGCTTAAAATAAGAACCAGAGAGCATGTCCTTGACATTGAAATGTCAGGGACAATAAATGATATGGCCTCACTGAGAACTCTCCCTCGACACTTCAAATTATACCATAATAGTGACCCTAAAGGATTACAAATAAGGGGAATTGACCAAATAGACTTGGGCATTAGGGGGGGGGGGAGATCTAGGAAAAGCACTCGCCCAAGTGGAGAGTAAATGGATTTTTAGGTTGGGCACTTCATCCCCACAGGGACTTAATGAGCATTTTGGCTTTGGAGCATATCTATAGAATACCGTATAATGGGTCATATCCTTATTATTGCCACTAGGGAACTCCTTATGTTGCGGGGATATTTATATAATAATTCTTCCTCTCCTCTCCCTGTATCCTGTTTTGCATTCTTTTAAACCATTTTTTATGCGAGTTTTAATTATATTTTAATTGATTAATTATTTAGATTCTATCTGTTGCTGCTGTCCGTACGTTGTTGATGTCTGGATGAAGAGATGGAGTTCGAGTCCAACCTACCTCTTCTCCACCCCCTTCTGAAGCTATGAATAGGAGAGAAGAATTGGGTTTGAATGATATCAAGTTAAAAATAGAATAAGGAGAAAGAAAAATGAAATGGAGAATTGGAAGATGAAAAATTAATGTAATTTTCTAAAAAAACCTTTTCCATATATACCTCTTCGGAATGGACTAATTGTGGGTATTTGTTGAGAAGTTTAAAGGATACCATCTCTTTTTTTTTTCTTTCACACATACACACGCATTTAACACTTCATATATGTTGCACATAATATTTTGCTTATTAATACGTATGCATATTTTGTCACACACACATGCTCTTTATATACTATATTTAATTTTATTCATATTTCATGTCACTTATACTCACTATTTATTTTATTTCATTCAGTATTAGCATTAGTATTAGTATATTATGCACTTCACATTTTCTTTTATTTTACTTTTACACTTCACATATGTAATTAATTTTCATTCACATGTCACTTCACATAGACTCATCATTTATTTTATTCAGTCATTAGCATCATGTATATCATCTTCATATGCACTTTACACTTTATCTAGCAAATTATGCATTATCAATTTGTTCATATTCAATATCATTCACTTCATTATATCACACGCATTTTAATCATATATGCATTTTCATATATGGTTTATTTTTCACATGAATTTCATTATACATATCATTGGGTCACTGTATACTTTGTTTTCTGGTGGCTTTTTATATTCACACAGAATTCTCTTTTTTTGATGAGCCCTTTGGTGCAATTACCACATCCTAGTCATGCCCATTTCAAACAACGCTACTGCCGTATGCAGGGGTGGATTAAGAGTAGCAAGGGCCCCAGGCAGTTTAGAAGGCGTGCCCCCCCCCCACCTGATGTATCACATGTCACATGATTCCCTGTGATAGATCATGTGATAGTTCACGTGAAATTAATTAGGCACAATATTAATATATTAATTATAATAGTTTTTTTTACATTAATTGTATGACTTAATATTGAGCACAATTAAGTATGCTGACATCCCCTATATACGGTATGAGACCCTACACACTATGAGCTGCCACAGTCCTCCTATACACAGCAGGAGGCCGCACGTAGCCATCTATACACAGCGGGAGGCCGCACGTAGCCATCTATACACAGCAGGAGGCCGCACGTAGCCATCTATACACAGCAGGAGGCCGCACGTAGCCATCTATACACAGCAGGAGGCCACACGTAGCCATCTATACACAGCAAGAGGCCGCACGTAGCCATCTATACACAGCAGGAGGCCGCACATAGCCATTTATACACAGCAGGAGGCCACATGTAGCCATCTATACACAGCAGGGGGCAGCATGTAGCCATCTATGCACAGCAGGAGCCCACATGCAGCCATCTATACACAGTAGGAGGCCGCACGTAGCCATCTTTGCACAGCAGGAGTCCTCACGTAGCCATCTATACATGTAGCCATCTATATACAGCGGGAGGCCGCATGTAGCCATCTATACACAGCGGGAGGCCGCATGGCGCCAACTATACACACCGGGAGGCCGCATGGCGCCATCTATACACACCGGGAGGCCGCACGTAGCCATCTATACACAGCGGGAGGCGTACATAGCCATCTGTACACAGCGGGAGGCCGCATGTAGCCATCTTTACACAGCAGGAGGCCGCACGTAGCCTTCTTTGCACAGCAGGAGTCCTCACGTAGCCATCTATACACGTAGCCATCTATGCACAGCGGGAGGCCGCATGGCGCCAACTATACACACCGGGAGGCCGCATGGCGCCATCTATACACACCGGGAGGCCGCACGTAGCCATCTATACACAGCGGGAGGCGTACGTAGCCATCTGTACACAGCGGGAGGCCGCATGTAGCCATCTTTACACAGCAGGAGGCCGCACATAGCCTTCTTTGCACAGCAGGAGTCCTCACATAGCCATCTATACACGTAGCCATCTATGCACAGCGGGAGGCCGCATGGCGCCATCTATACACAGCAGGGGGCCGCATGGCGCCATCTATAAACAGCTGGAGGCCGCATGGCGCCATCTATACACAGCGGGAGACTGCACGGTGCCTTCTATACACAGAGGGAGGCCGCATGGCACCATCTATACACACCGGGAGGCCACATGGCGCCATCTATACACACCGGGAGGCCGCACGTAGCCATCTATACACAGCGGGAGGCGCATGTAGCCATCTATACACAGCAGGAGGCCGCACATAGCCATCTATACACAGCGGGAGGCCGCAAGTAGCCATCTATACACAGCGGGAGGCCGCATGTAGCCATCTATACACAGCGGGAGGTGCATGTAGCCATCTATACACAGCGGGAGGCTGCACGGTGCCATCTATACACAGCGGGAGGCCACACGGCGCCATCTATACACAGCGGGAGGCCGCACGTAGCCATCTATAAACAGCATGGGGCCACATGGCGCCATCTATACACAGCGGGAGGCCGCATGGCACCATCTATACACAGCGGGAGGCCGCACGGCACCATCTATACACAGAGGGAGGCCGCACAACGCCATCTATACACAGCGGGAGGCCAAACGGCGCCATCTATACACAGAGGGAGGCCACACGTAGCCATTGATACACAGCAGGGGGCCGCATGGCGCCATCTATACACAGCGGGAGGCCGCATGGCACCATCTATACACAGCGGGAGGCCGCACAGCACCATCTATACACAGTGGGAGGCCGCACGGCGCCATCTATACACAGCGGGAGGCCACACGGTGCCCCCCCAGAGACAACGGGAGGCCAAACGGCGCCCCCCCAGAGACAGCGGGAGGCTGCACGTAGCCATCTATACACAGCGGGAGGCTGCACGGTGCCCCCCCAGAGACAGCGGGAGGCCGCACACAGTCACGCACACACACAAACATATACATACATGCATAAACACATTTGAAACGCAAAAATACATATAAACAGACATCAAACAATGATATCTGCCTGCACATACTCACACACTCACACACACACACTCACCATCCCCCGCCTTGGCTCCAGTCGTCCAGCTCCTCTCCGGTGCAGCAGTGGAGGGCGCACACTATGTGACGTCACACTAGCAGACACGGCTGTGCACAGGGCCCTGTCTCCTAGCTGTGATGTGGCCGGGCCAGCACACAGGGAAGTTAACAGCTGCAGTGCTGGCCCGGCCCGGACGTGTGCAGCTGCTGGGGGAGTGGTTCGGGGGCCCCTCCGCCTCTGCCTGCCGGTATGTGCCGCATTGGCGCTGGCGCCGCACATATTATATTGAGGACAATCTCGCCATGGGCCCCCCCGGAGCCCCGGGCCCCCGGCGGTAGCCCAGATTGCTCTCATTACAATCCGCCTATGGCCGTATGGGGAACCTAGGCACTGAGTGTACATGCACTGATCTGATACACACTCTATTTAGAAAATTATATATTATCAATTTATGCACATTTAATATCATACACTTTATTATATTACACGCATTTTAATCATATATGCATTTAATTCATATATGGTTTATTTTTCACATGAATTTCATTATATATATCATTGAGTCACTGTATACTCCATTTTCTGGTGGCTATTTATATTCACACATATATTTATTTTATATATGTGGATGGTAAAAGATGTTAGAAATGTAAAAGGGAAGTTTAATGGTATGTTATTGTAAAGCATTTATATATATCTCTGACTTTGTTGTTTATATATACAAAGGCAGGGGACTCTATACCTAGAATATTGAATTGGTATAGGGTGATTTAGTATTGATATGTTCATTCTATACTACCCCATATTGCATTCCAGTGGTATATGTTATTACAATCTGGGGACCTTTAAGTAGTGAATGCACATGAAATCGCCTACATAATGTCCCTTAGAAATAGATTAAAGCCTTAAAAATAGGTAAAATGTTCATTCCCTTCTGATAAGCCCTCTGTTTTAATTACCACATCCTAGTCATACCCATTTCAAACAACGCTACTGTCATATGGGGAATCTAGGCACTGAGTGTGCATACACCGATCCGAAAACCTCTATGACTTCCGGACCTGCGCAGTGGACATAGCATGTGTTTCACCACATGCGTGTCAAGTTCGGTGTCATAGGAAGTCCCATTGGTACAAAAGGGGTATGGAGTAATTGATGTATGCGCCATGATTATTGCCTGGGTAACCTACTTAAAGACAGCTGGCAACAGTATATTTAAAGTCACATGAACGGAAGCTAGGTACGCCCCCTTTTGGAAGAAGCCCAAGGCGAAATGGCGTCGTTGGGCTAAAGACCAGCACAACCACACACTCTCTGATATTATACACTTGTAAGTACACCTTTATATTCATACCCATATAGATGTATATGTAGGAAATACTAAGGAAAGGCCCCAGTGTGACTATAGGATCATTGATTACTCCTTTATGGTTAAAAAGGAGTTTAGCATTAGCACTTTTATCCACATATGGAACCATTAATTAATGGTCATTTCTATATAGGGGCATAAAAGAGGTATTTAAAAACTGCATTTGCACTTTGTAGCATATTTGCACTGGAAAATTTTGCATTTTGCACTTTGAAGCCTATTTTCACCTTTTGATATGGGGATAGGTGTAATATAATATTAGAATAGCAACTGATGGAATATAAATAAATATTAAAATTATAATTGATCAGCCTGGGGCTGGTGGTGTATGTAATTTGAAAGTACCTGAATTTTATTGTTAATGTATTTTAAATTATTTCCAAATAAAAAATATTCATTTTAAAATTATGTTAATTATTGTGTATCTTCCTACTCTTGAAACTGGTGCGACAGCACGTGGGTTTCTTATTGTAGTTATATGTTGATTGGGAAGCAATAATTTTGGACTGTATTGGAGTGCATCTTATGCTTCCATGTCTGTTATAGTACTGTGCGTAAAAACAAATTTTTCCAATCTGCAATCATGTTTGCAGTACTTTGCCTAAAAACCGCTTCAAGAAATGAGGAGAGCATCAAATAAGGGATATGGACATGGCTGTCAAGTTCTTGCTTTTTGCCATCTTGTTGTGTTTCTTTTTGTCTCATATCGGTATCATCTGCTGGAAATGAGTGTTCATTTTAGTCAAATACAGTACATCTCTTCCACAGTCCATATCTGGATACCTTTATTCCATACATTTTTTGACAGATTCGGAAGTGAGAAATGTATTTATTTATTTTACTCACTTATATAGCGTCATTAATTCCATAACGCTTTACAGACATTATCAGCACTGTTCCCATTGAAGATCGCAATCTATATTCCCTATCAGTATGTCTTTGCTGCGTGGGATGAAACCGGAGTACAAGAAGGAAACCCACGCAAACACTGGGAGAACATACAAACTCCTTGCAGATGTTGTCCTTCCTGAGATTTGAACCCAGAATCCCAGCACTGCAAGGCTGCAGTGCTAACCACTGAGCCACCACGCAGGCAAAATGAACTCATTTAAAGACCATTCGCAGTTTCACTGTACCATCCGTGTGTGCGTGGTAGTGGTGGGAGCCTTTAGTGTACACTACTGGAGCTGGAATTACCGTGGATGCTGGCACCAAATTTGCCCTCCAATAGATGTTCATTAAAGGATTTAACTACTCATTCCAATTACATAGCCTCTAAATTGTCTTGGATGACTGTTTTGTCTTGCAATATCAACTGCTGACTCAGTTGATGAGTGGTTAATTTGCTTGACTGCTGCCTTGCTTGGATGTGGTACCCATTTTTCAGACTGCGTCTCTGGTATAGAACCCTGATTCTCTGTTACCTGTGGTCACCATGTAAAGGAGCCCATATGGCACAGGGGTGGGTGGTCTGAAAGGAGAGCAGCTCACTGTGTGGGCTGGTCCAGAAGCAGCAGGGATACAGAAAACAACCCTAACACAGGGAATGACTTCCAGAGGACACCACGGCTGCCCTGCCTCATTACCCACCGCACCCAAGGTGACTCACAGGTTCTCTCGGGAGAAGGGTGAGGGTATTGGGGCATATGTGGTGTCTCTGTCAGGCTTACACCTGCCTCCACCATGATGGTCCTTTTTTGGGGGATACTATGTTATTTTAAGTCATTTCTCTATCCAAATTTGTTTGCAGGGTACTTGACCTGCTCTTTTCCCCCATTTTGCTTCCCTATTATGACCATTTTACAACTATTTTAAAACACCAAAGTTCCGGTCATCCACTTTGCTGGTACTGTATTACAGGTGCTTTGCACAAAATTAGAATATCATCAAAAAGTTAATTTATTTCAGTTCTTCAATTCAAAAAGTGAAACTCATATATTATATAGAGTCATTACAAACAGCGTGACCTATTTCAAGTGTTTATTTCTGTTTATATTGATGATTATGGCTTACAGCCAATGAAAACACAAAAGTCATTATCTCAGTAAATTAGAATACTTTATAACAACAGCTTGAAAAATATTTTTAAAGTCCGAAATCTTGGCCTACTTTTTTGTATTGAAGAACTGAAATAAATTAACTTTTTGATGATATTCTAATTTTGTGAGAAGCGCCTGTATATTGTGAACTTTCTTCCTAGGAAATCCAGATGTAAAATTCACAGCATATTGTCCCTTTGACTTTGTATAAACATACACCAGTATGGTTATAACACTGATCTCTAATTTACTTTATCAGGCAAACTGAAAAACTAGTCAAAGCCTGTTGTATGGTAAATACAGTATGAAATGTGCCCAAAGCGTTATTCCCAGAATTACAATGTGGCCTTATCATAATGTGCATATATACAGTATATTTATTAATTTTTGCCAATATAACCCTTTTTTTAAATCTGCCCAGTTTGTACATATCACCTCCCTAGGGATGACCCTCCAAGCTCTTTCTACTACCTATTTGCCATTGGAACCATCATATTTGTAGTTTCAGTGGCCATGGTCTATCTTGCACAGTGCAGTCTCTCTCAGCTGACTTCCTGCCAGCAAAGCTGTGCTCCAGAATATGTCTAGAATGGAGCTTATACTGTGTCGGATGATTTAATGGAAAGGGTCGAAGCCTCCTTCATTACATTGCAGGAGCTCATGCTGTACAAAAAAAATAATGGTATATGTGTGCAGTGGTATCTATGACTGTAGGATGGGCTATATAAAAAGAGCTGAAAGTAGAAATGTGTTGCAGGAGGTGGTTGAAAAGAGTGACATACTGCAGGATGGGGCTCTGTATAGAGAGGCTGAGAGGACATGAAGCAGCATGGGGCTTTCTACATGGTGGAGATTAGTTGAGCTGTATTTGTCGCCTGCAGCTGAAAGACTAGTGATGTTAACTGCAAATGCTGTTCTATTAATGCATATGGTAGAGGATTATGTTCTACCATATGCATCAACAGAGCAACATTTGAAGTTTCACATCACTGATGTCTCAGCATCGGGCACTAAACCCAACCCTGCTCTGTTCTTGTGAAAGACTGTAGGAGAGTTGAGCTTCGCTAGAACCAGCTAATGATGTAAAACCATACAGCAGCTATACTGATGTAGATGGCAAAACATAAAATCGGCCAGGCAGGGTACTGTACAAGAGCAAAGAGTGCACATAAGCACATGGTGCATTCTACACTTAGACAAGCTCGATGGTAACTTAGAGAGGTGAGGCTAGTCAGGAGCACATAGAGGGAGGAAGGTTCTGCAGCAATGAGGAGATGCAAATGCTGAGAGGGGCAAAAAGAGATAAAAAAAAAACACAAAGGTACAAGAAAGATGTTGGGCTTAGTCTGTGTATTAATAATGTGTGCATTTACTGTGCTTTGTGAAACATAAAGTGATTGTAGAGATTTCCATGAGCTCATCTGTAGGTTCATGTGTGTATTCTCACAGAATACATTATTCCAAGTAAATGAAGATTCGTTACAATATAATTCTTACTCTGCATCTGTTTGTAACGACTTATGAATATGTGACACATAAAGTAAACATTTCATTTTTTTCAACACAACAAATATTACCAATAAAAAAAAAACTAATTCAATATAAAACAGATGCATTATGTTAAGGCAAATAAATTAATTAATTTTGACACACTTCTGTGGAGATTGATTGCAGTGTTTGCAGGTAAATTCTTGTTTATTAGAACAAGGTAATGTAACAGCTGTTGTGTGAGTCACTAAGCTGAAAGCCAAATAACCCTTCAGGAGATAACACAATAGTACCTATCGTTTGAACAGCGTAGTGCTCTGGAGATGCGGAGATAAAGTATTCATTTTCTATCAAGAAATTCTCAATTTAATGGTTATTATGACTATACTTGTCTTTTGAAGTGTGCTAATTGATAATCAGCATGCTTTTACAGTACATTGATAATGGCTTCTGCAGATATTACATACGTATCTTAATAGCAAAATACTTTAAATACAAATATGTCAGGGATAAGACTCTTACAATTGAAACTGTTAGGTGGTATTCGAGAGAAATTTTTTATCCCTTTAAGGGCATTTTTTGCGCTTTTATTTTCCTCATATTATTTCAAGAGCTATGACTTTTTATCTTTTCTATTGACATAGCTATATTAGGGCTTGTTTTCTTACAAGACAAGTTGTACTTTTGAACAACACCCTTCATTTTACTATATATTGTACTGAAAAACGGGAAAGTAAATTCCAAGCTGATTGAAATGGTGAAAAAAAAAGCAATTCGACCATTGTATTTGGATTTTGTTTTTACGGTGTCCTTTGGGTGGTAAAAATGACATGGAACTATAATTCTCTAGGTCACAATAATTAGTACTAAACTAAACGATAAATTTTATTTTAGATTTTACTGGTAAAATATATTCAGAACCTTTACAAAAAAAATTTGATTCTGTCACCATTTTCTGTGACCTGTAACTTTTTAGGTTTACATCCATCGAGTGAGTGAGGGTTTGCTTTTTGAATTTTGAAGTGTACTTTTTATTGATACCCTTATTTTTTAGGGAAATGTGAGTTCAGTTAATGCATTTGATTTTTTCTTTTCTTTTAAATAATTTATATTTTGATAGATTGGACTTTTTCACTTTTTTTGGACACGACATTCTCAAAAATGTCTATTTTATTCTTTAATTTCTTTGCATGGGAAAAGGTAGGGGTACCTTTGGTATATTTTTGTATTTTTAAAATATATATTTTTACTTCATTTTTTTTATCTACTAGAAGACTTGAACCTGCAATCAGTAAAGTGTAATGGCGTTTCTCCTATCAAGTGCAGCCTCTGACTGAGCTTCACAGGAGGACTAAAGTGGCAGCCACGAAGGCTTTCAAAAGGCCATAATAATCCATTGGCTCTTGCAATTGTGTTGTGGGGGGGCCATAGTGATTGACCGCAGCATCTAAACCGCTAACAGCTATGTAATACCATCAGTATATGCAGCGTATGAAGAGGGCTCAGCTTCTGGTGGATTTATAGACCCCCCCAGTGACCTGTGATTAAAATTTATTTCACAATCCATTAAAGATTTAAAAGAACCTGTCGGCTTTTGTTTTAGTAAATATTTCCTTCTCAAATTGTATGAATTTGCTTGCTTTTATTATTTTCCTTATGGGCATTGGGAGAGTTTACCATGCTAGTTTTCTAACATATAAAAGCTGCAAATTTTTGCATAACACACATGTATAGAAAATTTGCACATACCGGGTGAGGTTTAGCAGGAAGGGGCATGATCGCTCATGACCCAAGAGATTTACTTTAATTTCTGACCAGAAAATATACCTAGTGTTGATTTCTGAGTCTGGTGCAAAAGCATCCTGAAAGATGCATCCATTTAATTAAGAGATATGCACTTTAATGACTTTTGCATCAGTCAGTCAATCTGACTGATCGATCACAGCATGATCGCCGAGAAGGTGCTGAAATATCAGCTCCTCCCACCCAATCACAGCAGGATCGTGGAGCTGCTAATGGTCCAGTGCCAGCCATGACAGCCAGGGATGGTGCCAGCACCACCCCTGGCTGTTTAACCCCCTAAATAATTGTCCACACTTAATTGTAAAGTGCTGCGGAATATGTTGGTGCTATATAAATAAAAATAATTATTTAGTATTATAAATACTGCAATCAAGAGCAATTGCAACATTTAGGAGGCAGGGAGAGGGAAGAAGCTCCCGCTCCCTTCAGATTGGCACCTCCGTAGGGGCCTAGCTCATCATGATGACCCCTGGGTCATCAAGATGCAGAAAGCTTCTTAGACCATGCTCAGAGCGTCTGTTAAGGTATAATGCATTAAAATGCTGGTGCAATGCAATGCATTATACCTGTGATCAAAGAGAACAAAAGTGAAAGTCCCATAGAGGGATTAAGTAAAAAAGTAAAAATAAAAGTTAATAAAAATTGTAAAAATATTTTTTTAAAAATTACAAATTAAAAAAAATGAAAAAGTTACACAAATAAATATACATTTTTTTATGTAAAAAAATAAAAAATAAACAAAAAAGTACACATATTTGGTATCGACACGTCCAGAACGACCCGATCTATAAAACTGTCACACTAGTTAACCCTTTTAATGAACGCAGCAAAAAAAAAAACCTGGCAAACTATGGTTTTTCATCATACTGCTGGAAAAAAGTGGAATAAAATGCAATTAAAAAGACAAATGTAAATAAAGATGATATTGCTGAAAACATCATCTTGTGCTACAAAAAACAAGCTGCCATACAGCTCCATCAGAGGAAAAATAAAAAAGTTATAGCTGTCAAAATAAAGAGATGCAAAAATGATTATTTTTTCTATAAAAGTTTTTATTGTGTAAACAAACGATAAAAAAATTATATAAATGTGGTATTGCTGTAATCGTTCAGATACGAGGAATAAAGCTGTCTTATCAATTTTACCACATGATGAATGGCATAAAAAATAACCTCAAAAAAACAATTCCTAAATTGCTGTTTTTTGTTCATTCTGCCTCCTAAAAATCAGAATATAAAGCGATCAAAAATGGTATGTGCCCAATCATGGTACCAATAAAAACATCAACTCATCTTGCAAAAAATAGGCCTTCACATGACTCTGTCAACAGGAATATAGGAAAATTATAGCTCTCAAAATATGGCGATGCAAAAATTCATTTTTGCAAAAAAAAAAAAAGCGTCTTTTATTGTGTGACAGCATCCAAATGTAAAAAAACAATATAAATCTGGTATCGCTGTAATTGTACTGACCTGAAGAATCACTTATACTGCAAGAGGAATGGTGTAAAAAATAAATAGAACCAATTCTTGACCTACTACTGCTTTGTTCATACTGCCTCCCAAAGATCGCAGTAAGCCTTGGCTCACATTTATCCTACTCTCTACGCTGAGCGTCTTCACCGGGTTTTCCATGTAAATTTCTGAAATACGTGATTCAGATGAAACCTCCGGTGGAAGATTCCCTATAATGAAGCAGATGGGGACACTGTGGATGCCATCTGGCCTATAATCCGATGGTGTCCATCTTTTTAGGCATGCATAAAAGTGCGGTCCATCACAGTATTGTGCACTTCTGAAAAGAAAGACAATGCTGAACGGAGGCCAGACAAAGTCCAGAGTAACTCTGCTGCCTCATTATAGTGAATGGATCCATTGGGGGTTTCATCTGAAACACGTCATTCAGAAATTAAGATGGAAACCACGATGTTAGTGCTCAGCGTAAAGCATTGGATAAAAATGATCCAAAATGTTATGTAAAATGTTCCAACAAAAGCTTTAACTCAATCCAAAAAAAAAACCTAGTCCCCACTCAGGTCCGTCACCTGTTAATGGAAATATAAGGGGCTTCCACATTACTGATAGTACAAAGGCTCTGGAAAAGCACCAAGGCTCCTCCTTCCCCCCTCAAAAAAAACTTAAAATTCTGTGCTCCCAAATCTAAATGATCCTCTCCCTTCTGAGGCCCACAGTGTGCTTAAACCACATTTAGTGTCCACATGTTTGGCAGGGATATAATTTCCAAAATGGGGTCACTGCTCTTCTAGCACTTAAGGGAGTCTATGGAGTTTGCAAACTATTCTAGGAAAATCTGTGCACCAGGAGGCAAATAGCGCTCCTTCCGTTCCGAGTCTCGCCGTGTGGCTAATCAGTGCTACACAGCCACATATGGGGTATGTCCACGTTCAGCAGAAATTGTGTGACAAATTTTGGTGTCATTTTTACCAGTTTTTCCATTGTGAAAATTTAAAATCTGGGGCTAAAACAAAATTTTTGTGGTAAAAGTTTAATTATTTTTTCTAGTTCCCAATTACATGTAGAGTATTGACGCAATCAGGAAAATTTGTACAACAAACTGTAAGGTCCATTTTTTCCAATTAGCACTTATAAAAATGTAAAATCTGGGGCTGAAACAAAATTTTAGCTGTAAAAATTTAATTATTCTTTCTTCACCACCCAATGGTATAAAATTTTGTGACCTGTCAACATGCTCACTGCACTCCTAGATGAATTCATTGAGAGGTGTAGTTTGCAAAATGACATCATTTATGGGGGATTTCTGCTTTTATGGCACCTCAGGGACTCTGCCAATGTAACATGGCATCTCCAAACCATTCCAGTAAAATCTGATATGTGGGGGAAATCTACTGTTTGGGAGCACAGCCAGGCTCGGAAGGGAAGGAGCACCATTCAACTTTTTTAACACAAAAGTGGCTGGAATTGACAGCGGACACCATGTCGCTATTAGAGAGCCCCTGATGTGCCTAAACAGTGGAAACCCCCCACAACCTACCTCATTTTGGAAACTAGACCCCTGAAGGATTGTATCTATGTGTGTGGTGAGCACCTTGAACATCCAGGTGCTTCACAGAAGTTTATAACGTAGAGCCATGAAATTAAAATAATCACATTTTTCCCATAAAAATGTTCTTTTAGCCTCAAATTTTTAATTTTCACAATTTGACCATATGAAGTCGAAAACTACTTTTGAGTTTCAGTCCAAAGTTCAAAAGGGAAGAAGGTATCGGCGTACCCAGGAGAAATTGCACAACAAATTTTGGAGTCGATTTTCTCCTGTTGCCCTTGTGAAAATAAAAAATATTGGGGCTAAAAACATTTTTGTGGTAAAAATGTGTTTTTTTTTATTTTCTCAGCTCTACTTCATAAACTTCTGTGAAGCACCTTGCGGTTCAAGGTGCTCACCACACATCTAGATATATTCTTTGAGGTCACTTGTAGAGGGTTTCCACTGTTTAGGCACATCATGGTCTCTCCAAATGTGACATGGCATCCGATCTTGATTTCCGCCATTTTTGCATTAAAAAAGTCAAACAGTGCTCCTTCCCTTCCGAGCCCTGCCATATGACCAAACAGTAGTTTTCCCCCACATATGGGGTATTGTCGAACTCAGGAGAAATTGCTCAAAAAATTTTTGGTCCATTTTCTCCTGTTACCCTTGGGAAAATTAAAAAATTGAGGCTAAAAGAACCTTTTTGTGAGCAAAATATGATTTTTTAATTTTTATGGTTCTACGTTATAAACTTTTGTGAAGCACCTGGGGGTTCAAGGTGCTCACCACAATTCTAGATACATTCCATGAGGGGTCTAGTTTCCAAAATGGGGTAACTTGTGGGAGCTTTCTACTGTTTAGGTACATCAGGGGCTCTCGATTCCATGGCGTCTGCTCTTGATTTCAGCCATGTTTGTGTTTAAAAAGTCAAACGGTGCTTCTTCTCTTCCTAGCCCTGCCGTTGACTCAAATAATAGTTTTCCCCACATATGGGTATTGACGTACTGATGAAAAATTGCACAAAAAATTTTGTTGTTCATTTTGTCCTGTTACCCTTGTAAAAATAAAAAATTTGGGGCTAAAGTAACATTTTTGTGAAAAAAAGTTAAATGTTCATTTTTTCCTTCCACATTGCATTAATTTCTGTGAAGCACTTGAAGGGTTAATAAACTTGTTGATCATGGTTTTGATGACTTTGGGGGGTGCAGTTTTTAGAATGGTGTCACTTTTACTTTAGTTTTTACCCTTCCAACTTCCTAACAAAAAAAATTTATGTTTCAAAAATTGTGCTGATGTAAAGTAGACATGTGGAAAATGTTATTTATAAACTATTTTATTTGACATAACTCTCTAATTTAAGGGCATAATAATTAAAAGTTTGAAAATTGTGAAATTTTTTAACATTTTTGCCAAATTTTTGATATTTTCACAAATAAACGCAAGTCATATTGAACAAGTTTTACCACTACCCTGAAATACAATATGTCATGAAAAAACAATCTCAGAATCAGTGGGATCCGTTGAAGCATTCCAGAGTTATTACCTCATAAAGTGACACTTGTCAGATTTAAAAAATGAGGCTCGGTCATTAACGTACAAAGTGGTTTCTGTCCTTAAGGGGTTAATGACTCTTTTATAGTAATCTAGCAAATTGTATGTAAGTTACCAACCCCCTCTGCATAGCTCAAAAATACCTTTTATTAATTCCCCATACTGCGCTGTCTGGTCCGATTGGCATCGCTGGTCTTGCTTCAGTGCCTCCTCTCTTGTCACAATCACCATCCTCCAGTGCAGGCGTATTTTGCTCTGCCCTAATGAAAGCAGAGCAAAGTACTGTAATGTGCATGTACCAGCTTAACTTCCAGGTCATTAGCACTCTTCGGCCTCTCCAGGCATATGGTCATTGCAGTACTTTGCACTGTGCATCCGAATAAACATTTTTTTCAGGTAACAGAAACTCCCACCAAATTAAAAAGATGATAAAGAAGTGTACTACTGACTAAATTGAATGCAGAGTTCAAGGGACTCCCTTGTTCTTCATAAGAAAACCTGCAAGGAAGATTAGACTTTACTGAATGGATAACCCAGTCCAAGTCCTCAGAGTTTTCATTTCATGGTAGTAGGATGGAGTAGGAATGACAGAACTGTAGTGTAGTTCATGGGAGCCATGGGTCAAATCCAGGAAATCAATTAGGAGTGACTATTCAGAAGGATCAGGCAATCAGCAAAATTCAGAGAAGACCACGCACAGTCAATAATAGACTTGAAGCAGTTATAGAAACTGGTACTCAGTCAATGAGTGAAAGACTTGGCCGGATTTAATAATAGGTACTAATGACTTTATCAGAAGCAGCACTGGTGTAAGCATTCTGTTTCACAGCAAGAGAGCACAGAAACAGGAAGTGAAAGAAATTAAATTTCCTCTAGTTCATAATGCTTCCAATTAAACAGTAGACTATATGTAATCTGATGTCTTATTTCAGAGAAATAGATAGTAAATGCGCTGTTTTGATCTATGGGCCGGATGTAGATCTCCCCCCAGAATCTGCCTCCAGAGATTATTTTAAATGAAAGACTATTAATCATTACATGTCCATATTGAAGGATTAGGAGGGTTGGTCCTACTGATGGATTTGCTTTAAAGAAAGGCATATGCTTCTTATGTATCAATGCTTTAGCCAACCATTAGAAAACCAGCTATGTGTAAACAAATATAATTTCAAACCAAAACCAGATCAAATCCATTTAGTCTGCTTGAATGTAAACTATAGTCAGTGTGTTCTCATCCAGGTCACTTGGGAGAATCTACTCCAATGCTCAAAGATCATCATTTCTAAGCTCTTGTATCATGAGAGGGGATTTTTTGCACAAAACAACTTTATCAAATATTTGAAAACCCATTTGACAAAATGTTGGAATAATACATATTAATCTGTATGTGTATTGCAACAACTACTGTGCTGTTTCATATGTTGTGCATATTGTGAGGTTGTTAACAAAGTTTAGTTAAAAAAAAAAAACTCCCACAGACAGGATGCCCCCTCCTTCTCATCCTGTGTTGTTGTTCTATATGTATTTTGATTTCCTCATGCTGCAGTAACACCAGACTCAATGCTGTGCCTATGCTGGATATGAATAAACCTACATTCTGTGTTCTAAACTCTGGATGTCACGCGGATTAATCCTCTGCTAACAGGTTATGGGCCCAGATGTACCAGAGTCACAGAGTCACAGATCCCCAGAACACAGAGGAAAGAAAAGAAAGAAAGACAGCAAACTGAGAAGAAGCAAAGATGGCCACCAGCAGCAGCTCCATGAAATTTACAGTGCCAAGTCTCACTAACCAGAATTATCAATCCTGGAAAGTCAAAGTGAAAATGCTGCTGATAAGAGAAGGTACGTAAAAATACACACAGGAGCCTAAACCTGACCCAGTGCCACAGGAGTGGACAGAGATGGATCAGAAAGCACAAAGTACCATATCACTCAGTATAGATGATGACCAGATTGTGCATGTGTGTAAATGTAATACAGCAAAGGAAATGTGGGAGCAGTTGCAAAAGGTACATGAGAGGATAAATTTAAGCAATAAGCTCTATCTCATGAGAAAGCTGTACCAGTCTAAGCTACAGAAAGGCCAGGATATGCAGGATTACATAAGAAGTGTTCTGGAAATTGTGGAATGCCTGAGAGGCATTGGGGAAGATCTAAAGGACTTTCATGTGGCCACATTACTGCTTAGTGGCCTTCCAGAGAGCTATGATGCGCTTGTAACCGCACTAGATGCGCGTCCAGATGATGAGGTTACACTGGAGTATGTCAGGGGGAAGCTCATAGATGAATATAAGCAAAAGGCAGAAGGTGTAAACAGTAGGACATGCAACACAGAATCTGCTTTACAGACACAAAACCTAACTGATAACAGGAAGCACATAAAAGAAACACGTGAATGTTTTGTTTGCAAGAAATCAGGACATTTGAAAGCTGACTGCAGAGTCTGGAAAGCTAGAATGAATCAGCTGAAAAAGCAAAGCAGTCATCAATGGGTTAAAAGTGCTGTATCTGGAGAAAATGATTCTGTGAATACTGAAACTGCATTTGCTGTCAGTGCAAATACATCAAAGCATGCATGGTGTATAGACTCTGGAGCAACTAGTCACATGACTAATAACAGAGACTTCTTTTCTAAGCTTGACCAAGGTAAATCAGAGAAAGTGATTACGGCTAATGGTCAGTACATGACTTCAGAAGGCATAGGAGATGGTTATATTGATTGTCAAATCTCACCAACACAAAGCAGGAAGATCCCAGTAAAGGATGTGCTGTAAGTGCCTAGTCTTGAAAGTAATCTACTATCTGTGAAGAAACTCACAAAACAAGGAAATGAAGTTACATTTAAGCATGATAGCTGCATCATCTCAAAGGAAGGTCACACACTAGCAGAGGGAAACATCACAGATGAACTTTATCAGCTGAAGTGCAAAGAGTGTGTGTATACAGCGCAACAAGAAGAGCATAAAAACTGTATTCACTGTATTAGTCCAAAAGCAACTAGCTGAGGATATTACAATTGATCTATGTAACCAGACAATGAAGTGTACTAGCTGCATCAAAGGGAAAATGTCTAGGAAAGCTTTTCCTAAGAGAATTAGTACAACAACAGCACAGCCACTAGATTTAATACACACAGATGTCTGTGGTCCAATGAGCACTCTGACTCCAGGGAAGAAGAGATATTTTCTCACATTTATTGATGATCATTCAAGATATACAGTGTCCACCTGCTTCACAGCAAGAAGGAAGTTCCAGAGAAACTTGAAATATACCTAGCTGAAGTATATAATAAATTTGGAAGAATGTCAAAGATTCTACGTGCAGATAATGGGACTGAATATACAAGTAATGAGACACAGAGCATTTTAAAGAAAAATGGAATCATATTTCAGACCACTGTACCGTACAACCCAGAGCAAAATGGTGTCGCGGAAAGAAGGAACCGAACACTATGTGAAAGTGGAAGAAGCATGTTATTTGATGCAAATCTGCCCACAGCATATTGGGGTGAAGCAATCATGACAGTTTGCTATCTTCAGAACAGACTACCAGGTAAAGCTACAGAGAAAACCCCATTTGAGCAATGGAATAGCAGAAAGCCAAAACTACATCACATAAGAATATTCGGAAGTAAAGCATTTGTACATGTTCCCAAAGAAAAGCGAACTAAGTGGGAATCTCACGCTAAAGAAGGTATCCTGGTAGGCTACAGCGAAACCCAGAAAGGTTATAGGATTCAACACCCAGAAACAAACAAGATCACAATAAGTAGAGATGTAGTGATTGATGAGAACTCTGTATCACCCAAGTTTTGTGACATCACGCCAGTAGTCCAGCTGAAGTCACAATTACAAGACAGCAACAAGGAGGATGTAGAGGTCTGGCTGGATTCTTCAACTAATGAAGGAACAACAGAAAAATAAGGTGAATCTGAAATCAGGAGATCGTCAAGATCAAATAAAGGTATACCAGCTAAACGTCTATCCTACATTGTCAAGACACTACCTGAGTCAGAGCCGCAGTCATGGGATGAAATGCAAGCACTACCTGTCTATGAAAGAACAAAGTGGATCGATGCCGCTAATGAGGAAATCAAATCGCTTCATCAACTCCAAACTTGGAAACTCACCAAGCTACCACAGGGCAAAAAGGCAATCAAGTGCAAGTGGGTCTTCAAAACCAAATATGACTCTGAAGGTAAAGTCCACAGATTCAAAGCAAAGGTTGGTCGCAAAAGGATATTCTCAAAAGTATGGCGAAGATTACGATGCTACATTTGCTCCAGTCGCTAAACAGACCACGTTCAGAGCTTTGTTAGCTGTAGCTGCTGTACAAAAGATGTATGTCAGACATTTGGATATAAAAAATGCCTTTTTAAATGGTGACATTGAGGAGGACTTATACATGACTCAACCTGAAGGTTATGTAAAAAGAGGTGAAGAGAATCTTGTTTGCAAACTACAAAAATCTCTCTATGGTCTTAAGCAATCAGCAAGAGCATGGAACACCAAGAGGAATAAAGTCTTGTTGGAAGAAGGATTTAAAAGAGGTCAGGCAGATCCGTGCTTATACACAAAATATACAGATGGAAAGTGGATATATATTCTCTTATATGTGGACGACGTGATTGTTGTTCATCAAGACGAATCAGAAATTGGAAAAATGACTGAAATTCTGAATCAGCACTTTGAAACAAAAGACCTTGGAAGTGTGACATATTATCTAGGAATCCAAATCCAGAGAGGGGAAGATGGAAGTTTTCTTCTAAACCAAAGTGCAAAAATTAATTTGATTCTGAATCAGTTTAAAATGTCAGAGGCCAAAGGTATATCAACCCCAATGGAGCCATCCTACCTGAAGCTGGAAGGAGAAGATGACCTGTTGCCTAACAATGAGAAATATCGTCAGGCAGTGGGGGCACTTCTATACATATCAACTATGACTCGACCGGATATCACAACAACAGTTGGAATCCTTTGCAGATATGTGGAAAAACCGCGCCAAAGAGACAGGAATGCTGTTAAGAAACTTCTCCAATATTTGAAAGAAACGCAAGATGTAAATTTAAAACTATCTGCAGCAGGAGATCTAGAACTTACCCGCTATGTAGATGCGGATTGGGCTGGTGATTCGCGTGATCATAAATCCCCAAGTGGATACTTGTTTAAAATTGGAGAAAGTTCAATCTCCTGGTCTAGTAGGAAACAAATGTCTGTTGCCTTGTCATCTACAGAAGCGGAGTATGTGTCCACAGCCTATGCAAGCCAGGAGGTTGCTTGGCTAAGACAATTGATGGACGATCTTGGCAAACCGACAACTCAGCCGACGGTGATTTATGAGGACAACCAAGGATGCATTAAACTTGCATGCAGTGAAAAGATCAGTGCTAGAACCAAGCACATTGACGTCAGACATCATCATCTACGTGATTTGATAGATCGTGGGATAATTCAGTTTGTCTATTGTGAAACTGATAAGATGGTAGCTGACATTATGACAAAGCCATTGCCACGAGCTAGGTTCCAAGAATTGAGAACCACAATGGGACTAAGAGGATAAGTAGTTGTTGAGTGGGGGTGTTAGAATAATACATATTAATCTGTATGTGTATTGCAACAACTACTGTGCTGTTTCATATGTTGTGCATATTGTGAGGTTGTTAACAAAGTTTAGTTAAAAAAAAAAAAAACTCCCACAGACAGGATGCCCCCTCCTTCTCTTCCTGTGTTGTTGTTATATATGTATTTTGATTTCCTCATGCTGCAGTAACACCAGACTCCATGCTGTGCCTATGCTGGATATGAATAAACCTACATTCTGTGTTCTAAACTCTGGATGTCACGCGGATTAATCCTCTGCTAACACAAAATATGATCCAAAGTAAATTGAAAGAAATTGTGGTTTAATGTGAGAATCAAGTAATTTCAGACAAAAAAATCTAATATTTTCCACAATTAATTAGAATTTGATAAACGCATGGCATTTAAACGGAATTGCATAGGAAATACAACGAGCAGACAGGTCCCCCTAGAATAAAAGAACCATGCCCAAAATATTTTTTTTTAGCATCCGGGAATACTGATACAGATGGAGGACAAGACACAGACATTGTCAATCTAAGTAAAAGAGACCCAAGGAAAAGGGCTGGTCAACCAGTGGTTGCTTGAAGAGGAGGTGGCACTGCAAGTACAGGCTAATAATTTCAAATTGTCAATCTATCCTCCCATTTACTTAGTGATAAGGAAAATAAATTTTTGGAGAAGGGGCTAATCTGCTCTTCAATATTTATTTTGGAGAAATTCTCTCAAATGTTTTTTTTTTGTAAGGAATTGATTCTTTGCCTTATCCATGTTTATTTATTACTAGCTATTGAACTGGTTCTACCCCCGGGTGACGAGCATTTTTATTGGTTTATTGTCCCCCATCCTGTTATGTGCTGCCCCCACCCTGGTATTTGTGGCCCCCCATCCTGGTATTTGTGCTATCCAATCCTGTTCCCCCATCCCGTTATGTGCTGCCCCCATCCTATCCTGGTATGCATGGCACCCCTCATCTTAATCCTGGTATGCATTGCACCCCATCCCTCATCCTGGTATCCATGGCTCCCTCATCCCCAATCCTGGTATGTATGGCCCCCTCAGCCTTATTCTGGTATGGATGGGCCCCTCACCCCCATCCTGGTATGCATGGCACACCTCATCCCCCAATTCTGGTATGCATGACACCCCATCCCTCATCCTGGTATGCATGGTACCCCTCATTCCTATCCCGGTATGCATGGTATCCCATCCCTCATCCCTATCTTGTTATGTATGATACTCCTCATCCTGGTATGCATGGTGTAGCACCCTGAGGACTCGGCTGCTACAGGGGTATTGCACCTCAAGCCAGAGGTGTGATATTCCACTCCCGGGTAAGGATGGAGTGTGGAACTGAGCTAGTAGGCTGCATGCACTACATACATCCCATTTCCGGGGGACAGACCGACGGTACTCCCACCAGTATATGTGCAGGTATGACAGAGTCTGTCCCTGGCTGGAGTGGGAGGGGGGTGGAACATCCCAGTAGTGTAGGGGCAGATAGGGGGAGCAGTCTGGGTAAGGCTAGGAGCTCATTGGGTGCTGGTCACCTGAGCTCACACATAGAGGGAGTATATAAGGTGGGCACCATCTTAGAACAGGGTCAGTCTGTCAGAGTTTAGCCGGAGGAGCAGAGCAGAGAAGCTCAGCCAGAAGGGCTGACAGGGAGTTGTGGTTCCGGCTGGGCCCAGCTCCAAGGCCAAGTCTGAGAGAGAGAGAGGAGTCAGAAGGACCCAGAGAGAAGAAGAAGGAACCCCAAGATCCCAGAATAAGGACAGAAGGGTGAAGGGTTGGCGCACAAGGGTACCGGAACCCAAGCTGGCAGAGGCCAAAACGAACCTTAACCAGGAACCGGAGGTTGTGGGCAGGATCTGCCACGACCCTCACCAAATCCACTAGAAAGGCATACCAAGCATAGGGTCAGGGAGCCCAGAGGAGGCTTGACCAACAAGAGACCCGAGGGAGCCGGACATAAGTGGATCCCTGGTGGGAACGGCCAGTAGAAAGGACAGTCAGAAAGGAGCTCAGGACCACGCTCCGGAATTGCTTGGGGGTTGGCCGAGTCCAGGACCTGGTGGACGCAGCACGGCTCGGGTGGTCGCTTCAGGCCAGAGTGACCATAAGAACACCCGTAAGTAAAAACCCCTGAACTGCACAGCCCGACTCTGAGTCTTCTTGCTTGATCATCCTGCACCTTCACAACCACCATCCTCTACATCTGACCCCCTGAGGCTATACCCCTCCCGTTGGGGGTTATACTACCACAGCTGCATACATACCACCAGCCTCAGCGGACCCTTCTGCAGCGGCGGCCTTTTGACCGCAAATCAACGGGTGGCGTAGTCGACACTAAGAACAACTAATAACATCTGTAAAGACTGCCACACACTGAGTTTGACACCCTGGGCACGGACCGGGTCGCCGCCACTCGGAGACTACAACCCCCATCTGATCCGGCTCCGGGTATCCCCCAAACAGCACTGGCCCAGGGGGCGCGTCACATGGCACCCCATCCCTCATCCTGGTATGCATGGTACCCCTCATCCCTATCCCGGTATGCATGGTACCCCATCCCTCATCCCTATCTTGGTATGTATGATACCCCCTCATCCCTATCCTGGTATGCATGGTACCCCCTCATCCCTATCCTGGTATGCATGGCACCCCTCTTCCCTATCTTGGTATGCATGGCCCCTCATCCTGGTCTGCATGGCACCTCTTATCCCTATTCTGGTATGCATGGTACCCCATCCCTCATCCTGGTATGCATGGTACCCCCTCATCCCCAATCCTGGTATGCATGGAACCCCATCCCTCATCCTGTTATGCATGGTACCCCCTCATCCCTACCCTGGTATGCAAGGTACCCCTTCCCTCATCCTGAAATGCATGGTACCCCCTCATCCCTATCCAGGTATGCATGACACCTCATCCCTCATCCTGGTATGCTATCCCAGTATGAATGGTACCCAATCCCTCATCCTTATCTTGGTATGTATGGTACCCCGTCATCCCTATCCTGGTATGCATGGTACCCCCTCATCCCTATCCTGGTATGCATGGCACCCCTCATCCCTATCTTGGTATGCATGGCCCCTCATCCTGGTATACATGGCACCCTTTATCCCTATTCTGGTATGCATGGTACCCCATACCTCATCCTGGTATGCATGGTACCTCCTCATCCCCAATCCTGGTATGCATGGTACTCCACCCCTCATCCTGGTATGCATGGTACCCCCTCATCCCTATCTTGGTATGCATGGTACGCCTTCCCTCATCCTGAAATGCATTGCACCCCCTCATCCCTATGCTGGTATGCATGGCACCCCTCATCCCTATCTTGGTATACATGGACCCTCATCCTGGTATACATGGCACCCTTTATCCCTATTCTGGTATGCATGGTACCCCATCCCTCATCCTGGTATGCATGGTACCCCCTCATCCCCAATCCTGGTATGCATGGAACCCCATCCCTCATCCTGAAATGCATGGCACCCCCTCATCCCTATGCTGGTATGCATGGCACCCCTCATCCCTATCTTGGTATGCATGGTACGCCTTCCCTCATCCTGAAATGCATGGTACCCCCTCATCCCTATCCTGGTATGCATGGCACCCCATCCCTCATCCTCGTATGCTATCCCGGTATGCATGGTACCCCATCCATCATCCCTATCTTGGTATGTATGGTACCCCCTCATCCCTATCCTGGTATGCATGGTACCCCTCATCCCTATCCTGGTATGCATGGCACCCCTCATCCTATCTTGGTATACATGGCCCCTCATCCTGGTATGCATGACACCCCTTATCCCTATTCTGGTACGCATGATACCCCATCCCACATCCTGGTATGCATGGTACCTCCTCATCCCCAATCCTGGTATGCATGGTACTCCATACCTCATCCTGGTATGCATGTAACCCCCTCATCCCCAATCCTGGTATGCATGGTACCCCATGCCTCATCCTGGTATGCATGGTACCCCCTCATCCCTATCCTGGAATGCATGGTACCTCTTCCCTCATTCTGAAATTCATGGTACCCCCTCATCCCTATCCTGGTATGCATGGTACCCCATCCCTCATCCTGGTATGCATGGCCCCTCATCCCCAATCCTGGTATGTATGGCACCCCTCATCCCTATCACGCTGCACACACACAAAAAAATAAACACTTATACTCACCTTTCTTCCCTGTGCTCCAGCTCTGCGTCCCGTTCTGCCGGGGGAGGAGTGCGGCGCCGGAGTACGCGCGTGCCCATACTGTGCTGTCCGGCGCCATTTTGCTGAAGACACACTGCAAATGTGTCTTCCGTAAAATGGCACCGGATAGCGGCCTATTCACATGCGCCATTTCCGAAGCCACACTCTTGCCCCGGTCTCCGGCCAGAACAGAGGCGCCGCGGCAACGCTCCTCCCGGTCAGGTAAGTAAGTAAGTATGGCGCCGGAGTGCGCAGTATGCGTTCAGTGCCTACTAGTGATGAGCGAGCATGCTTGCTACTGCTCGGTGCTCGCCGAGCATCTCACTACTCGAGATGCTAGGAGCTCGCCGAATATTTCCGGGGTTGCACGGAAGGAGCTCGGGTCCCCTCCCTGCATGTTTGGCGCTCTTTAGAGCACCAATCAACATGCAGCGATTGCCTGCCACACATTATAATGCCGTAGCCATGGTGGTTGTGGCATTACAGTGATTGGATGGCCGCACAGCGTCATTAGGTCTATATCAGACCTGGCGCCGCTGTGCTCGTCACAGTCACTCCGGAATCAGGCAGAGTAGGGAGAGCTGCTGCTGCGTCAGGGAGAAATTTGCTTGTGTATTAGGTAGTGTAGGGAGAAAAACCGTACATTACACATATCCATCTTAACAAACAGTCCTTTTGAGGACTAACTAATCCATCTGCAGAGATATCAGGCAGGCAGTGTATATAGGCAGGCAGGCAGGGTATATAGCTGACTGCAGTGCATATAGCACAAGAGGCTACATTCCAATTCTGCCTTCTGCAGCTGTTAGATATTTCTATACAAAGGCCAAGGTCTCAGGGGCCAGGAATACTTTTTTTTGGATCTTAGTCCTCATTATTTGCTTAAAAAGCAATTCAGAGATTCTGCGCCATTTGCTTGTTGGCACTGCAGAATACAGCCAAGTCCTTTCCATATTACAGCGCTAGAAATCCAGCTATTTAAAACTGTGTTTTCTCCATCACACGGATCACATATACGTTTTCAGAAAATACTGCCATTTCTGGCCTCCATTAAAAATTTCCTTTAGTGTGTCAGTGAAGCAATTCACACCAGTTTGCTGTTCAAACTAGATACCTATAGGGCACAATTGCCAGAGAGTCAGGAGGATGACCAGGTAGCGGAAGTGGAAGACAAGGTGATGGATGATATAGTAACTGACCCAACCTGGCAGGAGGACATGCAGAGTGAGGACAGCAGCACACAGGGGGAGGGAGGCAGAGCACCCCAACAGCAGGAAGAAGCAGTTTGGTGGCCGCAGACAGAAGGCAGGCAACCATTCCCCGTAACACCAACACGAAGGAAGTTGCCAGTACAACTGTTAGGTCTACCCGAGTCTGGTTGTTTTTTAAAGACTGATAACCCCAAAAAGGCCATTTGCACCACATACAAGGCCATCATCAGCAGGGGTGACAAAATTGAAAGCCTGACCACCACCAGCATGATCAGGCACATGGCAGCAAAGCACCCGACTTTGTGGGCCAAATCCCAGGGTTCAGGGACAGTGTCTGCAGGTGGCACCATTGCTTCTTCCGCTGTTGTGCATGCAAGCCAATCCCCTGTCCATGGTCCATGCGAAGATGCCTCCTACCCTGCACCTGTCGTTGCGCACTCTCAAGTAGCAGCATCAGGAAGCACGTCCATGTCCTTGTCCAAGCGCAACATTCAGTTGTCCATACCCCAGTCCTTGGTACGCAAGCGCAAATATGCAGCCAATGCCCCACAGGCCACACTACTAAATTCTCACATTTCACGACTGCTTGTGCTCGAAATGTTGCCTTTTAGGCTCGTGGAGATGGAAGCATTCCGCAACCTGATGGCGGCGTCTGTCCCTCGGTACTCGGTCCTCAGCTGCCACTATTTCTCCTGGTGTGCCGTCCCCGCAATTACACAAGCACGTGTCCCAAAACATTAGACGTGCCCTCAACAACAAAGTTACCGGGAAAGTCCACCTAACCACGGACACGTGGACAAATGCTTGTGGACAGGGATGGTACATCTCGCTGATGGCACACTGGTTAACATAGTGGAAGCTGAGACCCAGTCGGACCTTGGGACGGAACACGTCCTCCCGACGCCAAGGATTGCGGGCCCTAGGTCAATCAGGGTTGCCCCCACGGTCTACAGCTCCTGCACCTCATCCTCCTCAGCCTCCTCCTCCTCTTCTGCCTCCATCTCCGAAATGACCACATCAGTCACAAGCTGGAAGCACTGTAGAACTGCATTGGCCAAGCGGCAACAGGCTGTGCTGAAGCTAATATGCTTAGGTGACAAACCGCACAATGCTGAAGAGTTGTGGACAGCTCTGAAAGAGCAGGCAGATCTGTGGCTCATACCGCTGAACCTACAGCCAGGCATGGTCGTGTGTGACAATGGCCAGAACCTGGTGGCGGCTCTGAGGCGAGGCGAGCTCACACACGTACCATGCCTGGCCCATGTACTTAACCTCGTGGTTCAGCGGTTTCTCAAATTCTACCCGGAGCTTCCGGATCGGCTTGTTAAAGTACGCCGCCTGTGCGCCCATTTTAGAAAGTCAGCTACAGCTTCTGCCGCCCTTGCCGTGTTTCAGCAGCGTTTGCAGCTTCCGGCTAACAGACTGGTGTGTGATGTCCCCACGCATTGGAACTCTACACTGCAGATGTTTATGAAGGATTTGTGAGCAGAAGAGGGCAGTTGTTGAGTACCAGCATCAACAAGGCCGTCAGTATTCAGTTCAGACTCCACACATAAGACCTCAGAAGTGGACATGGATGTCAGACATATGTACCATCCTCCAAAATTTTGAGGACTCCACCAAGATGGTGAACGGCGATGATGCCATAATTAGAGTCACCATCAAGCTTCTTGGTCTTCTGAAACGCTCTCTGCTCACAATCAACGTGGATGCATTGAAGGCCGAGCACGATGAGATGGAGCAAGGAACCATACAGGGTGATTACACACAGCCCAGCCTCATCTCATCCCAACGTGGATTGGGTGACAATGAGGAAGAGGAGGAGGAGGAAGGACGGTTGCTAGTTTCATGCACTATAGACGGTACTACCTGCACAGCTGTCATACCGTCTGTACAGTGTGGATGGCCAGAGCACAGAGAGGAGGAGGAGGAGGACAGCATGGTCAGTCATCCTCTTGGTGAGGACACGGAAGTCTTGCCTGTTAGTAGTCTGGAACGCATGGCTGAGTTTATGTTACGCTGCCTTTCCCATGACCCTCGCGTTCTCAAAATTTTGGGTGACAGTCATTACTGGTTGGTGACACTTCTAGACCCACGCTACAAGGAGAACTTTATATCTCTTATTCCTGAGGCGGAGAGGTCTACAAAAATGGGGCTGTACCAGAAGGCCCTTGTAGCGGAACTATTTAAAAAATTCCCATCTGAAAACGATGGCAGCAGAGGGCACACTTTGTTGGTTTACTAAGGAGTACAGCCGAGAGAGACACCACTTCAATCAAGCAGAGGCAGGGGAACACTGTCAAAGTTCTGGAAGAGTTTTCTCAGCCCCTCCCATTGCAAAGCCTCTGAGGCGCGGGGTACTCTCACAAGGAGTGCAAAGTTTGGGAAGATGCTGAGGGAGTACCTTGCCGACTGTTCCAACGTCCTCTGTGATTCCTCTGTGCCTTATAATTATTGTGTATCCAAGCTAGATACATGGAATGAACTGGCTCTCTAAACCTTGGAGGTCCTGGCCTGCCCTGCCCCCAGCGTTTTATTAGAGCGGGTTTTTGGTGCCGCAGGTGGAATTATAACTGATAAGTGCATCCGCCTGTCAACTGAAAATGCTGACAGGCTGACTCTTATTAAAATGAACAAGGGCTGGATTGGGCCAGACTTCTCAACACCACCAAATGATAGCAGCGTAACATAAACTCAAATCCAGTGTCTTTTCTTGGAAGGTGTATTCCCATGCACCGTTTCATACCCAGACACTGGTATTCGCTTCCTGATTTTGGCTATTTGCTCTTGTCCTCCTCCTTCTTCTCATCATCCACCACCATATCACCAGGGTGACAGTGGTCCGTGATGCAACACCCACATAATTTTTTTAAAGGGTGTTTATGATGCCCGTAAAAAAAAAATATATATACAGTATGTTCATGTATACCCCCCAGGGGTAAATGTTTTTCAGCCCATACACTTAGTGCATGGGCATTACAAGTATAGGAGGCCCGCTCCTTTCTAATGGGAAAAATTTTTTATGAAGCCCTCCTCCACGTCTCTTCCAAGGGGCATTGAAGTGCCTCCAAATTTTTGGCAGCCCTTGCATTCACTGCATAGGCCAACACTATCGGAGACTCTCTCCTTTCTAATGGAAATTTGTCGTTACTGTGGCACAGCTCTACGTCTCTTTAAATTGTTAGTGGGGTTTTTCCTAAATTTCGTCAGCTGTTAGACTCACTGCATACCCTATAACTGTATAACAGACTCTCTCCTTTCTAATGGGAATTTGTCATTACTATGGCCCAGCTCTATGCTTCTTTAAATTGTTAGTGGGTTTTTCCTAAATTTGGTCAGCCGTTGGACTCACTGCATACCCTATAATTGTATAGCAGACTCTCTCCTTTCTAATGGAAACATGTCGTACTCGTTACTGTGGCCCTGCTCTATGTGTCTTTCAGAGTCCCTCCATCATTAATGAAACAGGATGTGTCTGATGTGTCGCTCACAACATTGCCAGATAAGGTTGTAAAATGTTAAAATGACATTTCCAGGTGAATGCATTTGCCTTAAAAAATAACGTAAAAAAAAAACAAAACAATAGGATCTTTCTTTAGTATGAAAACAAAGTCGCCAATGTAACCTCAATGTAATCACATTGTTCAGCATCTGCACCTCCTCCTCCATCTCTGAAATGACCACATCAGTCACAAGCTGAAAGCACTGCAGCACTGCCTTGGCCAAGTGGCAACAGGCTGTGCTGAAGATAACATGCTTAATGCTTAGGTGACAAACCACCCACCGCTGCAGAGTTCTTGAAAGCTGTAACACAGCAGCTTGATCTGTGGCTCTCAACGCTGAACATACAGACAGGCATGGTCGTGTGTGACAGTGGGCGGAACCTGGTGACGGAGAAATGACAGCTGGAGTAGATATGGTTTCCCTCTATGCCAGTCCTTTCACCGAGCTAAAGAATATGGCTGTGGTGAAATACAACTCCCAATGAGAAGCTGTTTCAGATTGAAAAACATTATGCCCACAAGAGGATTTGATTCTGAGGGCTCACCGTTCTCCCCCACTCAAGAGCCCCATAGCAGCTGCAAAGTTAGCGCTATCATGAACTCTCCTGATGTAGAAGCCAGGGCACACCAGAGGATTCTCTGGTGGGACCGTCCAACCCTGCCGAGAATCTGTTCTGGCTAAGAAAAGTGGGCGGGAAGGTTCCTGGACACTGTATGGCTGCTCTTTTACTGAGGAGGAAACACACGCAAACAAGGGGAGAACATACAAAGCCCTTGCAGATGTTGTCCTTGCTGGGATTTGAACCCAGGATCCCAGCGCTGCAAGGCTACAGTGCTAACCACTGATCCAATGTGCTGCCGTTCACCCTCTAATATCTAACAGGCTGGAGAAACTTGCACTTACTGCCACTCTATCTTCAGCTCCTTTATGAGAAACTAATGTATTTGGGCAGCCACTCAATCTACCAAATAAATTTCATGAGAAGGAAATTGGGGATGGCTTCACTAATGTTACTGGGGGCAGTGCTTATACCATGGCGTCGTACCATAGTTTAATGGAAATATTCCAGGCGGGTGGGAGGCAAGCAAATTCCCACAGAAAAGTACCAGCAGTAATGTTCAGGTACCCGCGCTTGTAGAAGATGGAGACAACACCGGGAGAATAAGAGATGGCTGGGGACCGAGTATGGACACGAGGCATGAGGCATGAGGTTCTGAAAAGCTTCTGCCTCCATGAGCCTAAAAGGCCACATTTCAAGTGCAAGCAGCTGCCCAGAAATCTGGCAGTTTAGTATTGCAGCCTGTGGGTGGGTGGCTGGCTGCATACTTGCGCTTGCATTCCAAGTAACAGAAAACTAAGCAGATGATGGCCTTTATCATCATCATGGCCTCACCTCGACACTATGAACTCTCCTGAAGGAGAAGCCAGGGCCCACCGGAGGAGTCTCCGGTTTTCTGCTGGGTCCGTCCAACCCTGCCGAGAAGCAGCCCTAGCTAAGAAAAGTGTGGGGGAAGGTTCCTGGACACTGTATGGCTGTTTTTTTAATGTGGATAGGACGTGCTTATGCATGTTATTTCTCAAACCGGATTGCAGATCAGACCATTGCCCAACTCTGTAGTCATGAAATTAAATGCACAAAGAAAGATGTTTGTGTGTCAAAGCACCACCGAGAAGTGCGAGTTGATGTTGGACGGACTGCCATTGCTTCTGCAAAAGCTGCTTTAAAGGACTTCCTGGGAGAAATGACACCCAGAGTAGATACGGTTTCCCTCTATGCCAGTCCTTTCACTGAGCTAAAGAATATGGCTGTGATGAAATACAACTCTCAGCAAAAAAAGCTGTGGACTGGCTCCGTACCGTCCCTGGCCACATTCACCTGTCCACATGTTTGTGGTTAGGCACTCCTTCCTAGTAAGTGCACTGGGGAGGGCAAGGGTAATGTTGTGAGACCCGTGCTTGTGGAAGGCGGAGACGACACCGGGAGAAACAGTGGCGGCTGGGGACCACGTATGGACACCCGGCCGCCGCCGGCATGAGGTTATGAAAAGCTTCCACCTCCACGAGCATTAAAGGCCACATTTCAAGTGAAAGCAGCTTTAGAGGACTTCCTGGGAGAAATGACAGCTGGGTATGTATGGTTTCCCAAGTCCTTTCACCAAGCTAAAGAATATGGCTGGGGTGAAATACAACTCTCAGCAAAAAAAGCTGTGGACTGGCTCCGTACCGTCCCTGGGCACATTCACCTGTCCACATGTTTGTGGTTAGGCGGTCCTTCCCAGTGAGTGCACTGGGGAGGGCACGGGTAATGTTGTGGGACCGGTGCTTGTGGAAGGTGGAGACGACAACGGGAGAAACAGTGGCGGCTGGGGACCAAGTATGGACACCCGGCCGCCGCCGGCATGAGGTTATGAAAAGCTTCTGCCTCCACGAGCCTAAAAGGCCACATTTCAAGTGCAAATAGCTGTCAAAAATTTGGCAGTATAGTATTGCAGCCTGTGGGTTGGTGGGTGGCTGGCTGCATACTTGCGCTAGCATTCCAAGGAATGGGGTAGGGACAACTGAACGCTGCACTGGGACAAGGACGTGGACGGTGATTTTTTCAAGTCTGCAGTGACAGGTGCATGGCAGGAGGCATCTTCGCATGTGCCAAGGATCACTTATGATGGGCACACTTTTAGGCAGTGACCTGGGAGTCAGAGATGCTTCCAGAGGTCTTCCCCATGCTGTTCCCATGTCTTTTCAGCACTGTATGCATGTATCTGATGATGTGTCACACTCCACATTGCCAGATGAGGTTGTGAAATGTTAAAATGACATTTCCTGGTGAATGCATTTGTCTTGGTTGAAAGCAATGCAAAAGTGCAAAAATGCATCAAAAACGCTATGTGTGAACATAGCCCAAGGTGTTGAGGAGCATTTTTTTGGGGGTTATTTATTTTGCCTTATCAACAAGTCATTACCCTGGAAAGGATGTTCCTTAACATATTTCCCAGAAAAATCCATTTTGGTTTCCTTCTTGTATGTTTTATTGGGAGTCCGTAAAAGTGGCGTAATACTCTGACAACGTTGTTGACAGCAGTGATCTGGGAGTCAGAGATGCTTCCATGGGTCTTCCCTATGCTGTTCCCATGTCATTTGAGCACTGTTCCCATCATTTTGGGCAATTTTTAGGCCCTCTGCAGACGACCGGGGATCACTTATGATGGGCACACTTTTAGGCAGTGACCTGGGAGTCAGAGATGCTTCCAGAGGTCTTCCCCATGCTGTTCCCATGTCTTTTCAGCACTGTATGCATGTGTCTGATGATGTGTCACACTCAACATGGCCAGATGAGGTTGTAAAATGTTAAAATGACATTTCCTGGTGAATGCATTTGTCTTGGTTGAAAGCAATGCAAAAGTGCAAAAATGCATCAAAAACGCTACGTGTGAACATAGCCCAAGGTGTGGAGGAGCATTTTTTGGGGGGTTATTTATTTTGCCTTATCAACAAGTCATTACCCTGGAAAGGATGTTCCTTAACATATTTCCCACGAAAATCCATTTTGGCTTCCTTTTTGTATGTTTTATTGGGAGTCCGTAAAAGTGGCGTAATACTCTGACAACTTTGCTGACAGCAGTGATCTGGGAGTCAGAGATGCTTCCAGGGGTCTTCCCCGTGCTGTTCCCATGTCATTTGAGCACTGTTCCCATCATTTTGGGCAATTTTTCGGCCCTCTGCAGACGGCCTGGGGGAGCCGCCTGAAAAATGCTCTTGTTTCCCATAGACTTACATTGGGCTCGTTGCTCAGGCCGAGCACCCGAGTATTCCAATGTGCTCGACCCGAGCAACGAGTACCCGAGCATTTTAGTGTTCGCTCATCACTAGTGCCTACGCATACCGCGATCTCCGGCATCCCTCACCTCCAATCCTGGTATGCATGGCACCCGTCATCCCCCAATCCTGGTGTGTGTGGCCCCCTCACCCCCCAATCCTGGTATGCATGGCACCCTCATCCCCCAATCCTGGTATGTATGGCACCCCTCATCCCTATTGTGGTATGCATGATACCCCTCATCCTGGTATGCATGGCACCCCATCCCTCATCCTGGTATGCATGGTACCCCGCATTCCTATCCTGGTATCTATGGTACCCCTCATCACTATTCTGGTATGCATGGTCCCCCCCCAATTCTGGTATGTGTGGTACTCATTTCTCAATCCTGGTATGCATGGTCCCCTCACCCCCCAATCCTGTTATGTGTGGTACCCCTCACCCCCAATCCTGGTATGCATGGTCCCCTCACCCCCCAATCCTGGTATGTGTGGTACCCATCACTCCCCAATCCTGGTATGCATGGTCCCCTCACCCCCCAATCCTGTTATGTGTGGTACCCCTCACCCCCAATCCTGGTATGCATGGTCACCTCACCCCCCAATCCTGGTATGTGTGGTACCCATCACTCCCCAATCCTGGTATGCATGGTCCCCTCACCCCGCAATCCTGGTATGCATGGTCCCCTCACCCCCCAATCCTGGTATGTGTGGTACCCCACAATCCTGGTATGCATGATCCCCTCACCCCACAATCCTGGTATGCATGGTCCCCTCACCCCACAATCCTGGTATGTGTGGCCCCCTCACCCTCCAATCCTGATATGTATGGCCCCCTCACACCTTAATCCTGGTATGTGTGGTCCCCTCACCCCCCAATCCTGGTATGTGTGGCCCCCTCATCCCTTTCACACTGTACACACATACAAAAAAATAAACACTTAGACTATGTGCCCACGATGCATTTTTTTAGCGTTTCCACAGCGGCAATTCCGCTGCAGAAATGCTTAAAAAACGCTTGGTAGAAGGTCTGCAATGGTCACCAATGACAATTCACATGTGCTGTGCATATGCTGCGGAAAATTCCGCTGCAGATTATCATCGCGGAAAAAAACGCAGCACTACCAATTATTTTGCGGAAGTGCTGCATTTTCGCTGCCACTGACTTGCACTGGAACGCATGGAATCCGCATCACAGCATCTGTACATGCACATTCCATGCGTTTCAATGAGCGGATGATACCCAGGTTTGGAGAAGAGGAGACTCTCCTCCAGACCCGGGTACCATAGTACCCTAGAACCTGTAAAAAAAAGAATAAAATAAAAAATAAATATTATACTTTCCTTCTGATGGCCTCCGGTGTTCTTGTCTCTGCTTGCCGGCAGCTCGAGGTAGACTAAAGGACCTGCGCTGACGTAAATTAGTCATGTGACGGGTCACGCGACCGCTGACGTCAGCAGGTCCTTCAGTGTACCGCGAGCTGCCGGCAAGCCGAGATGCATCGAATAAAGACTCCGGGGGCCATCAGAAGATAAGTATATATTTATTTTTTATTTTTTAACATTTTTTCGGTCACACTGTATAAATCCATGCCGGTTGCATGGATTTATATAGTGTGACCAAGTTGTCAAGCACTTTCCAAGTGATGCTAAAATCGCTTGGAAAGCGCTTGACAACCCGCATGCGGAAATGCATGTGAAGAACGCTTCACTTCCGGTTGTCCCTGGCAGGAAAAATGCATGTACAATCCGCATGCGTTTTTTTGTGGCAGGGAGATGCAGAAACGCTCAGGAAAAAATCCTGAGCATTTTCGCATCGTGGGCACATAGCCTTATACTCACCTTTCTTCTCTCTGCTCCAGCGCTTCTGTGTCCTGTTCTGCCGGAGGCCGGGGGAGGAGTACGGCGCCGGAGCACTGCGCTGTCCGGCGCCATTTTGCTGAAGACACACTGCAAATGTGTCTTCAGTAAAATGGCGCCAGATAGTGCTATGCGCATGCGCTGATCCGACGCCTCACTCCTGCCCGGTCTCCGGCGAAGAGAGGCGCCGTGGCAACGCTCCTCTAGGTCAGGTAAGTATGTAAGTATGGCACTGGAGATCGCGGTATGCGTTCAGTGCCTACTAGTGTTGAGTGAGCACTTAAATGATCGGGTGCTCAAAGCTCGGGCCGAGCTCGCCGTGATACTCGGGTGCTCGACCCGAGCAACGAGCCCTATGTTAGTCTATGGGAGACCCGAGCATTTTTGCGGCGGCACCCTCGGCAGTCTTTTAAAATCTTAACAAGTGCCCAAAACGATAGTGACAGTGCTCAAATCACATGGGGACAGCATGGGGATCGCCCCAGGAAGCATTTATGACCCCCAGGTCACTGCTGTCAACAACGTGGTCAGAGGTATTAAGCCACTTTTAAGGGCTCACAATAAAACGTTCAAAAGCGAAACTGAAACTGCTTTCCTGTGAAATATGTTAAGGAAGTTCCTTTCCAGGGTAAAGACTTGTGTATAAGGTAAAATAAATAACCCCCCAAAAAAATACTCCTACACATCTTGGGCTATGTTCACAAGTAGCATTTTTTATGTGTTTTTGCACTTTTGTATTGCTTTCAACCGTGACAAATGCATTCACCGGGAAATGTCAATTTAACATTTTACAACCTTATCTGGCCATGTGCTGTGTGACACATGCATACAGTGCTGAAAAGACATGGGAACAGCATGGGGAAGACCCCTTGAAGCATCTCTGACACCCAGGTCACTGCCTAAAAGTGTGCCCATCAGAAGTCATCCTTGCAGAAGATGCAGACTTGCAACTATCCCGTGCAAGTTCTTGTCCCAGGGCAGTGTTCAATTGTACCTCCCCTATTCCTTGCAATGCAAGCGCAAGTATGCAGCCTGCCACCCACCCACTCCCAGGCTGCAATACCATACTGCTTGTTTGTTTGCACTTGAAATTGGGCCTTTTAGGCATGTGGAGGCGGAATCTGGCCACAACGTCATGGCTGAATTGGCGGCCTGATATCTATACTCGGTCCCCAGCTGCCCCGTGGCCGGGTGTCCACACACAGTCCCCAGCCGCCTGTGGGCAGCCGGGTGTCCATAAACAGTCCCCAGCCGCCCCTATTTCTCCTTGGAACATCCCCCCACACACTTTTATTAGCCTGGCCTGCTTTAGGGCAGCATTGGACGAGCCCACCAGAGAACCAGACTCCTCCGGTGGGCCCTGGCTTCTCCATCAGGGGAGTTGAGAGTGCCAAGGTGAGGACCATGATGATGATGATAGAAGTTAGCATCTGCTTTGTTTTCTTGGAATGCAAGCGTAAGTGTGCAGCCTGCCACCCACCCACCCCTAGGCTGCAATGCCATACTGCTAGCTTGCACTTGAAATGGGGCCTTTTAGTTTGGAGGAGGCCGAAGCTGGCCACTACCTCATGGCTGCTTCGGCAGCGAGGTATCCATACTCAGTCCCCAGCCGCCCCTATTTGTCTGATGTGCCTGATACATAAGATTAAGCGCGCATACCAAAACATTACCTGTGCCCTCCCCAGTGCATTTAGTGGGAAGGACAGCCTATTCCGCTGTAGTGTGTGCATGCCAAACCCCTGTTAATGGTACATGCGAAGATGCCTCCCACCCTGCACCTGTCGTTGCAGACTGGCAACTATCCCGGTTCAAGTCCTTGTCCCAGTGCAGTGATCAATTGTACCTCTCCCATTCCTTGCAATGCAAGCGCAAGTATGCAGCCTGCCACCCACCTCCAGGCTGCAATACCATACTGCTTGCTTGCTTTCACTTGAAATTGGGCCTTTTAGGCATGTGGAGGCGGAATCTGGCCACCACGTCATGGCTGCATTGGCGGCCTGGTATCCACACTCGGTCCCCAGCCGCCAGGGGGCGGCCGGGTGTCCATAAACGGTCCCAAGCCGCCCCTATTACTCCTTGGAACATCCCCCCACACACTTTTCTTAGCCCGGCCTGCTTTAGGGCAGCATTGGACGAGCCCACCAGAAAACCAGACACCTCCGGTGGGCCCTGGCTTCTCCATCAGGGGAGTTGAGAGTGCCAAGGTGAGGACCATGATGATGATGATGATAGAAGTTAGCATCTGCTTTGTTTTCTTGGAATGCAAGTGCATGTATGTAGTAGCGGCTAGGCCTGAGGTGGTCAGCGTCTTGGCGCATATCCTACCTCCTCCGAGGATTGCTGGATGTTTTCCTGCTACTATCCCAGTTCTATGACTCCCGTTAAAACAAAGCTTCACGTGATAAATGATGGATGAGGTAGTGGCAAAGGAGAAAGAGCAGGAGGAACAGGGAACATTCACATCAATATCAGGCCAGTCAACCACATATGTCTGGTAGGATATGTTTCTGTAACAAAATGAGCGCTTCGGCTACACAGTTATAGGGCATACAGTGAGTGCAATGCCTACCAAAAATTTTGAGGCACTCCAATGCCCCTTGGAAATTACATGGAGGTCAGAGGGCCTTAACTAAACCATTTTTTCCATTTATAGCAACTGGGTCTCCTGTACACTGTTGGCCTAAGCAGTGAATGGAAGGCTTTCCAAAAATTATGAGGAACTGCAATGCCCCATGAAACAGACGTGGATTACAGCGTACTAAAAACCTTCTACCCATTATTGGGGAGTGGGTCTCCCTTAGTTTTCGCCTTTTCATTGAAAAGCAAAAGCTGACTAAAATTAGGAGGAAATGCAATGCCCGTTGGAAGAGTCATGGAGGTTAGAGGTAATTAAAAACAACATTTCAATGCCCCTTGGAAGAGTTGTGAAGTTCAGAGTGGCTTAAGAAGACGCTTTTAATGCCCCTTTGAAGAGATGTGGAGGTCACAGTAGCTTAACAAGACGGTTTTAATGCCCCTCGGAAAAGACGTGGAGGTCCCAGTAGCTTAACAAGACGGTTTGAATGCCCCTTGGAAGAGACGTGGAGGTCCCAGCAGCTTAACAAGACGGTTTTAATGCCCCTCGGAAAAGTGGTGGAGGTCGCAGTAGATTAACAAGACGGTTTTAATGCCCCTTACAAGAGCCATACAGTACAGCATATTACAAACATTATTACCATTATTGGGATGTGTGTCTCCTATAGTCTTTGCTTATGCCTTCCAAGCAAAAGCTGCCAGAAATTAGGATGGAGGAACTTGCAATGCCCCTTACAAGAGCCATGCAGTACAGCATATTGCAAACATTATTCCCATGATTGGAGAGTGTGTCTCCCATAGTCTTTGCTTATGCCTTCCAAGCAAAAGCTGCCAAAAATTAGAAGGAAATGCAATGCCCGTTCGAAGAGTCGTGGAGGTTAGAGTTAATTAAAAACAACATTTCAATGCCCCTTTGAAGAGCTGTGGAGTTCAGAGTGGTTTAACAAGACTCTTTTAATGCCCCACAGAAGAGACGTGGAGGTCCCAGTAGCTTAACAAGACGCTTTTAATGCCCCTCGGAAAAGTGGTGGAGGTCCCAGTAGCTTATCAAGATGCTTTAATGCCCCTCAGAAAAGATGTGGAGGTCCCAGAAGCTTAACAAGACGCTTTTAATGACCCTCGGAAAAGTGGTGGAGATGCCAGTAGCTCAACAAGACGCTTTTAATGCCCCTCAGAAGAGACGTGGAGGACCCAGTAGCTTAACAAGACGCTTTTAATGCCCCTCGGAAAAGTGGTGGAGGTCCCAGCAGCTTAACAAGACGCTTTTAATGCCCCTCAGAAGAGACGTGGAGGACCCAGCAGCTTAACAAGACGCTTTTAATGCCCATCGGAAAAGTGGTGGAGGTCCCAGTAGCTTAATAAGACGCTTCTAATGCCCCTCAGAAGAGACGTGGAGGTCCCAATAGATTAGCAAGACGCCTGTAATGCCCCTCAGAAGAGACGTGGAGGTCCCAGTAGTTTAACAAGATGGTTTTAATGCCCATCAGAAGAGACATGGAGGTCCCAGTAGCTTAACAAGAAGCTTTTAATGCCCCTCAGAAGAGACATGGGGTCCCAGCAGCTTAACAAGATGCTTTTAATGACCCTCAGAAGAGACGTGGAGGTCCCAGTAGCTTAACAAGATGCTTTTAATGCCCCTCAGAAGAGACATGGAGGTCTCAGTAGGTTAACAAGATGCTTTTAATGCCCCTCAGAAGAGACGTGGAGGTCCCAGTAGCTTAACAAGATGCTTTTAATACCCCCCAGTAGAGACGTGGAGGTCCCAGTAGCTTAAGAAGACGATTTGAATTCCCCTTGGAAGATACGTGGAGGTCCCAGTAGCTTAACAACACGCTTTTAATGCCCCTCAGAAGAGACGTGGAGGACCCAGTAGCTTAACAAGACTCTTTTAATGCCCCTCGGAAAAGTGGTGGAGGTCCCAGTTGCTTAACAAGACGCTTTTAATGCCCCTCAGAAGAGACGTGGAGGTCCCAGTAGCTTAACAAGACGCTTTTAATGCCCCTCGGAAAAGTGGTGGAGGTCCCAGTAGCTTACCAAGACGCTTTTAATGCCCCTCAGAAGAGACGTGGAGGTCCCAGTAGCTTAACAAGACGCTTTTAATGCCCCTCAGAAGAGACGTGGAAGTCCCAGTAGCTTAACAAGATGCTTTTAATGACCCTCGGAAGACACGTGGAGGTCCCAGTAGCTTAACAAGACGCTTTTAATGCCCCTCAGAAAAGTGGTGGAGGTCCCAGTAGCTTGAGAAGACGCTTTTAATGCCCCTCAGAAGAGACGTGGAGGTCCCAGTAGATTAACAAGACGCTTTTAATGCCCCTCAGAAGAGATGTGGAGGTCCCAGTAGCTTAACAAGATGCTTTTAATGCCCCTCAGAAGAGACGTGGAGGTCCCAGTCGCTTAACAAGACTCTTTTAATGTCCCTCAGAAGAGACGTGGAGGTCCCAGAAGCTTAGCAAAACGCTTTTAATGCCCCTCAGAAGAGACATGGAGATCCCAGTAGCTTAACAAGACACTTTTAATGCCCCTCAGAAGAGACGTGGAGGTCCCATTAGCTTAACAAGATGCTTTTAATGCCCCTCAGAAGAGACGTGGAGGTCCCCGTAACTTAACAAGATGCTTTTAATACCCCTCAGTAGAGACGTGAAGGTCCCAGTAGCTTAACAAGACGGTTTTAATGCCCCTTGGAAGAGACGTGGAGGTCCCAGTAGCTCAACAAGACACTTTTAATGCCCCTCAGAAGAGACATGGAGGTCCCAGTGGCTTAACAAGATGCTTTTAAGCCCCTCGGAAGAGACGTGGAGGTCCCAGTAGCTTAACAAGATGCTTTTAATGACACTCAGAAGAGACGTGGAGGTCCCAGTAGCTTAACAAGACGCTTTTAATGCCCCTTGGAAAAGTGGTGGAGGTCCCATTAGTTTAACAAGACGCTTTTAATGCTCCTCAGAAGAGACGTGGAGGTCCCAGTAGCTTAACAAGACGCTTTTAATGCCCTTCGGAAAAGTGGTGGAGGTCCCAGTAGCTTAACAAGACGCTTTTAATGCCCATCGGAAAAGTGGTGGAGGTCCCAGTAGCTTAACAAGACGTTTTTAATGCCCCTCAGAAGAGACGTGGAGGTCCCAGTAGATTAGCAAGATGCCTTTAATGCCAGTCAGAAGAGATGTGGAGGTCCCAGTAGCTTAACAAGTCGCTTTTAATGCCCCTCAGAAGAGTCGTGGAGGTCCCAGTAGCTTAACAAGAAGCTTTTAATGCCCCTCAGAAGAGACGTGGAGGTCCCAGTAGCTTAACAAGACGCTTTTAATGCCACTCAGAAGAGACGTGGAGGTCCCAGTAGCTTAACAAGATGCTTTTAATGCCCCTCAGAAGAGACGTGGACGTCCCAGTAGCTTAACAAGACGCTTTTAATGCCCCTCAGAAGAGACATGGAGGTCTCAGTAGGTTAACTAGATGCTTTTAATACCCCTCAGAAGAGACGTGGAGGTCCCAGTAGCTTAACAAGATGCTTTTAATACCCCTCAGTAGAGACGTGGAGGTCCCAGTAGCTTAACAAGACGGTTTGAATTCCCCTTGGAAGATACGTGGAGGTCCCAGTAGCTTAACAAGACACTTTTCATGCCCCTCAGAAGAGACGTGGAGATCCCAGTAGCTTAACAAGACTCTTTTAATGCCACTCGGAAAAGTGGTGGAGGTCCCAGTAGCTTAACAAGACGCTTTTAATGCCCCTCGGAAAAGTGGTGGAGGTCCCAGTAGCTTAACAAGACACTTTTAATGCCCCTCAGAAGAGATGTGGAGGTCCCAGTAGCTTAACAAGATGCTTTTAATGCCCCTCAGAAGAGACGTGGAGGTCCCAGTAGCTTAACAAGACGCTTTTAATGCCCCTCAGAAGAGACGTGGAGGTCCCAGTAGCTTAACAAGATGCTTTTAATGACCCTCAGAAGAGACGTGGAGGTCCCAGTAGCTTAACAAGACGCTTTTAATGCCCCTCAGAAGAGACGTGGAGGTCCCAGTAGCTTAACAAGACGCGTTTAATGTCCCTCGGAAAAGTGGTGGAGGTCCCAGTAGCTTAACAAGACGCTTTTAATGCCCCTCAGAAGAGACGTGGAGGTCCCAGTAGCTTAACAGGAAGCTTTTAATGCCCATCAGAAGAGACGTGGAGGTCCCAGTAGCTTAACAAGACGCTTTTAATGCCACTCAGAAGAGACGTGGAGGTCCCAGTAGCTTAACAAGATGCTTTTAATGCCCCTCAGAAGAGACGTGGAGGTCCCAGTAGCTTAACAAGACGCTTTTAATGCCCCTCAGAAGAGACATGGAGGTCTCAGTAGCTTAACTAGATGCTTTTAATACCCCTCAGAAGAGACGTGGAGGTCCCAGTAGCTTAACAAGATGCTTTTAATACCCCTCAGTAGAGACGTGGAGGTCCCAGTAGCTTAACAAGACGGTTTGAATTCCCCTTGGAAGATACGTGGAGGTCCCAGTCGCTTAACAAGACACTTTTCATGCCCCTCAGAAGAGACGTGGAGATCCCAGTAGCTTAACAAGACTCTTTTAATGCCACTCGGAAAAGTGGTGGAGGTCCCAGTAGCTTAACAAGACGCTTTTAATGCCCCTCGGAAAAGTGGTGGAGGTCCCAGTAGCTTAACAAGACACTTTTAATGCCCCTCAGAAGAGATGTGGAGGTCCCAGTAGCTTAACAAGATGCTTTTAATGCCCCTCAGAAGAGACGTGGAGGTCCCAGTAGCTTAACAAGACGCTTTTACTGCCCCTCAGAAGAGACGTGGAGGTCCCAGTAGCTTATCAAGATGCTTTTAATGACCCTCAGAAGAGACGTGGAGGTCCCAGTAGCTTAACAAGATGCTTTTAATGCCCCTCAGAAGAGACGTGGAGGTCCCAGTAGCTTAACAAGACGCGTTAAATGTCCCTCGGAAAAGTGGTGGAGGTCCCAGTAGCTTAACAAGACGCTTTTAATGCCCCTCAAAAGAGACGTGGAGGTCCCAGTAGGTTAACTAGATGCTTTTAATGCCCCTCAGAAGAGACGTGGAGGTCCCAGTAACTTAACAAGATGCTTTCAATACCCCTCAATAGAGACGTGGAGGTCCCAGTAGCTTAACAAGACGGTTTGAATTCCCCTTTGAAGATACGTGGAGGTCCCAGTAGCTTAACAAGACACTTTTCATGCCCCTCAGAAGAGACGTGGAGATCCCAGTAGCTTAACAAGACGCTTTTAATGCCACTCGGAAAAGTGGTGGAGGTCCCAGTAGCTTAACAAGACGCTTTTAATGCCCCTCGGAAAAGTGGTGGAGGTCCCAGTAGCTTAATAAGACGCTTCTAATGCCCCTCAGAAGAGACGTGGAGGTCCCAGTAGATTAGCAAGACGCCTGTAATGCCCCTCAGAAGAGACGTGGAGGTCCCAGTAGTTTAACAAGATGGTTTTAATGCCCATCAGAAGAGACGTGGAGGTCCCAGTAGCTTAACAAGAAGCTTTTAATGCCCCTCAGAAGAGACATGGGGTCCCAGCAGCTTAACAAGATGCTTTTAATGACCCTCAGAAGAGACGTGGAGGTCCCAGTTGTTATGTTCTGCTACCAAAGCTAAGGAAAGAGAGGAGATCTGTCCCTACTATAGGACTCAGCTGAATCCCTACGATGTAACAGGGAACCTGATCCTGCGATCAGACCTGCTAAAGTCCTAATCTAGTCTGTACGGAGACCTATAGATGTGGGGACGGAATCCCTACAAGTACTAAGGACTGGGAGGAATATGGGACACCTCCTAACAGAAATAGTAGCAGACAGACGAACAAACAAAATAGATAGAACATAGAGGTCCGTAGACCAAGCAAACTAACAGAGTTAGATACAGAGCACAGGCTAGCTAGAAAGTAGATATACAATGAAGTCCAGCAAAGCCAGAAGGGCGGAGCAGGATTAAATAGGCCAACAAGGTCATGTGACCAGCAAAGGAAAAAAAACCTAACAGCAAGGTTCTAACAGTACCCCCCCTTCTAAGAGGATCCTCCGGATCCCCTAGGACCAGGCTTATCAGGAAATCTCCTGTGAAACGCTCTGATAAGTCTGGACACGGAAACATCATCTGACCTCACCCAAGAGTTATCCTCGGGTCCGAAACCTTTCCAGGCCACAAGATACTGCAAACTACCTCTATACGGTCTAGAGTCAAGGATGCGAGAAATTTCATATTCCCCGTCCTCCACCACCGGAGGAACAGAGGCAGAGGCGTCACCATCCGACACAACAGCTTTTTTTAACAGAGAGACATGAAAGACCGGATTAATTCTCCAGGAGGTAGGAACCTCCAACCTAACAGCAGATTGGTTGACAACCTGAAGCACCTTAAAGGGCCCTACAAACTTGGGACCCAATTTCTTAGAAGGAATCCTCAACCGCAGATTCCTAGAGGACAACCAAACCATGTCACCAACAGCGAACAAAACCTCCTGTCGTTTCCTATCAAAGTAGTCTTTAGATTTTCTGTTGGCCTCCTGAAGATTACCACGCACATCCGTCCAAACTCTTTCCAAATCACCGGAAAAATTCTCCTCCTCAGGCACGGCAGATCCCAACTTGGAGAACGACCCAAACGACGGATGTCTCCCAGAACAACAAAAAAAAGCGAACAACCAGCAGAAGAAGATGTATGATTGTTCAGAGCAAATTCGGCAAGTGGCAGAAACTCAGACCACCCCTCTTGATTGTCTGCCACAAAACAACGCAAGAACTGCTCAACATCCTGGTTTTTCCTTTCTGTCTGGCCATTAGATTCAGGATGATATCCGGACGAAAACGACAAATGAATTCCCAACCTGTCACAAAAGGCACGCCAAAAACGAGCCACGAACTGAGGACCCCTATCAGAAACAATGTCAGTAGGAACGCCATGAAGTCTGACAATTTCCTTGACAAAGGCCTTAGCGAGAGTTTTAGCGCAGGGCAGTTTGACGAAGGGAACCAAGTGACACATCTTGCTAAAACGGTCCACGACCACCCAGATGACAGTAAAACCCTCAGAGGGGGGAAGGTCAGTTATAAACTCCATAGCCAAATGTGTCCAAGGAGCACTGGGGACCTCCAAAGGACAAAGCAACCCCGCAGCAGGAGTATGTGAGGACTTAGATCTAGCACATATAGTACATTGGCGCACCCACTTAATGACTTCCTTCTGCCATCCAGGCCACCAAAAACTGCGACCCACCAGTCTCTTGGTCTCAGAGATTCCGGGATGACCTGCCAACCGAGATTCGTGACACTCAACAAACAAATCTCTCCTAAAGGTCCCAGGCACAAACAACCTCCCATGAGGAGTGTTAGATGGGGCATTCTCCTGAGCTTTAAGAATCTCATCTTCCAAAACGGAGTCTAAAGCAGCTATCACAACACCTTCTTGTAAAATGTTTTCCTCTTTCTCAGCACCGACTATGGGAGAAAAACTGCGAGACAAGGCATCCGCCTTAACATTCTTAGTACCAGGGATGTAAGTAACGGAGAAATTAAACCGCGAGAAAAACAGTGCCCACCTAGCCTGACGGGCATTCAGGCGCTTGGCAGCATCAAGATATATCAGATTTTTATGATCCGTAAGAACCTGAACGGGAAATTCCGCACCTTCCAAGAAGTGGCGCCAGTGTTCAAATGCGAGTTTAATAGCCAATAATTCCCGATTACCAATATCGTAATTCAGTTCAGTCTCCGAAAATTTTTTTGAAAAAAAGGCACAGGGATGTAATCCATCCCCGTTATCCTGAGACAATACTGCGCCAACCCCCACAGAGGAAGCATCAACCTCAACCAAAAACGGCCTAGTAACATCAGGCTGCATAAGGATGGGAGCAGAGGTGAACCTCTCCTTGAGATACACAAAAGCTTCAATGGCCTCAGAAGACCACTGAACCGCATCAGCACCTTTCCTGGTGAGATCAGTCAGAGGTTTGACAATACTAGAAAAATTTTTTATGAATTTTCTGTAGTAATTGGCGAAACCCAAAAACCTCTGTATCGATTTCAAACCAATAGGCCTAGGCCATTCCTGCACAGCCTGAACCTTAACCGGATCCATCTCAAAACCTTTGCTGGAGATAATGTAGCCCAAAAAACTAATTCTCTGTACAGCGAACTCACATTTCTCCAGCTTAGCAAAAAGCGAATTGTCCATTAATAACTGTAATACCTCACGCACGCTCCGCCAATGAGACTCCAGATCTGGCGAATAAATCAAAATGTCATCCAAATACACAACCACATTTTTACCGATCAAAGGTCTAAGGATGTCATTAATCAGATTCTGAAAAAATGCAGGAGCATTAGTAAGACCAAAAGGCATAACCAGATTCTCAAAATGACCCACAGGAGTGTTAAAAGCAGTCTTCCATTCATCACCCTCCTTCATGCGCAACAGATTGTATGCCCCCTTAAGGTCAATTTTAGAGAACCACTTGGCCCCCAATAACTGGTTAAACAGATCAGGAATCAATGGCAGTGGGTAAGGATTGCGTACCGTAATTTTGTTAATCTCACGAAAATCCAGACAAGGACGTAAACCGCCGCCCTTTTTTTTTACAAAAAAAAATCCAACCGCCACAGGAGACTTAGAGGGCCTAATGTGACCGGCGGACAAACTTGTCTGTATGTATTCCTCCAAAGCCTTCCTCTCAGGAATAGTAAGGTTAAATAAACGACTTTTAGGAAGAGTCGCTCCAGGGACAAATTCAATAGAACAATCATAGTCTCTATGGGGAGGCAAAACCTGCGATTCCTTCTCAGAAAAAACTCTCCAAAAATCCTGAATAGGAACAGGCAATTCTCCCCTATCCAAAGCTGCAATACGCCCGTTACAACACTTGTCTTAACATTTATGGCTCCAGGATTTAATTTCACTGGTAGACCAATCCAGTACAGGATTGTGAAATTTTAACCAGGGCAAACCCAATATTACTGGAGAAGGCAAGTTATTCAACACTACCAAATCCAATTTCTCATGGTGAACACCATTAATAGTGAGAGGAAATTCACTGACCTTGAGAGTAATATTCTTCAAAGGGGAGCCATCCACAGAAACCACAGCAATGGGGGATGATAAAGGTTCAGGTTTTAAATTGAGTTTTTCCACGAATCCCCCATCAATTACATTCAGTGTAGACCCGCAATCAACAAACACCCGAAATTCCATTAATTTTTCCTGAGCAATCGTGGAAGCAGCTAAAAATATACCCTTGGAATTTAAACAGGCAATACGGGCGTGACTGACCATTTTTTTTTCTTTCTTCATACGAAGCTCACAGCCTTTAATCAAATGACCAGATTTTCCGCAATAGAAACACAAGCCTTCCGAAAAACGACGGTCTTTTTCTTGAGAGCGAGGTGCCACCGATCCAATCTCCATCGGTTCACCACTGTTAGTACACACATTATCATAACCAGAAACTGACATAGCAGAGGATTTGCTCTCATTAACCCTAGCACGCAGTCTTCTATCCACCCGTATAGCTAATTGCATAGCCTGTTGCAAATCCTCAGGTGTAGGATAAGCAATTAGCAGGTCTTTAACCCTTTCACTGAGCCCAGCAAGAAATAGACTTTTCAGAGCAGAATCGTTCCACCCTGTTTGAGTGGACCAACGACGAAAATGAGTACAATATTTTTCGACATTACCTGATCCTTGTTTTAAACGTCTCAACTCAGTCTCAGCTGATGCCACACGGTCAGGATCATCATATAATAGTCCTAAAGCAGAAAAAAAACTATCCACTGATCTGAAGCATGTATCACTAGGTTGCAAAGAAAAGGCCCACTCCTGAGGCTCTTTGCGCAAAAGTGACATTATGAACCCTACGCGCTGGGATTCATCCCCAGAGGACTTGGGTCTCAAACGAAAATACAATAAGCAAGCATTTTTAAATGAAAAAAATTCTCGATGTTCACCAAAAAATAAATCCGGCAAACATACCTTAGGCTCCAAGAAATATGCTCCAGGACAGTTACTCACGTGCTGACGGAGCTCGGCCACTTCCAGAGAGAGTCCCTGCAGGTGTTTAGCCAAATCCTGAACCGACACCATGATGGAACAAAAAAAAAAAATCTTTCCTTAGAGAATTTGCAGGCTGGACTTACTGTTATGTTCTGCTACCAAAGCTAAGGAAAGAGAGGAGATCTGTCCCTACTATAAGACTCAGCTGAATCCCTACGATGTAACAGGGAACCTGATCCTGCGATCAGACCTGCTAAAGTCCTAATCTAGTCTGTACGGAGACCTATAGATGTGGGGAGGCAATCCCTACAAGTACTAAGGACTGGGAGGAATATGGGACACCTCCTAACAGAAATAGTAGCAGACAGACGAACAAACAAAATAGATAGAACATAGAGGTCCGTAGACCAAGCAAACTAACAGAGTTAGATACAGAGCACAGGCTAGCTAGAAAGTAGATATACAATGAAGTCCAGCAAAGCCAGAAGGGCGGAGCAGGATTAAATAGGCCAACAAGGTCATGTGACCAGCAAAGGAAAAAAAAACTAACAGCAAGGTTCTAACACCAGTAGCTTAACAAGATGCTTTTAATGCCCCTCAGAAGAGACATGGAGGTCTCAGTAGGTTAACAAGATGCTTTTAATGCCCCTCAGAAGAGACGTGGAGGTCCCAGTAGCTTAACAAGATGCTTTTAATACCCCTCAGTAGAGACGTGGAGGTCCCAGTAGCTTAAGAAGACGATTTGAATTCCCCTTGAAAGATACGTGGAGGTCCCAGTAGCTTAACAACACGCTTTTAATGCCCCTCAGAAGAGACGTGGAGGACCCAGTAGCTTAACAAGACTCTTTTAATGCCCCTCGGAAAAGTGGTGGAGGTCCCAGTTGCTTAACAAGACGCTTTTAATGCCCCTCAGAAGAGACGTGGAGGTCCCAGTAGCTTAACAAGACGCTTTTAATGCCCCTCGGAAAAGTGTTGGAGGTCCCAGTAGCTTACCAAGATGCTTTTAATGCCCCTCAGAAGAGACGTGGAGGTCCCAGTAGCTTAACAAGACGCTTTTAATGCCCCTCAGAAGAGACGTGGAAGTCCCAGTAGCTTAACAAGATGCTTTTAATGACCCTCGGAAGAGACGTGGAGGTCCCAGTAGCTTAACAAGACGCTTTTAATGCCCCTCAGAAAAGTGGTGGAGGTCCCAGTAGCTTAAGAAGACGCTTTTAATGCCCCTCAGAAGAGACGTGGAGGTCCCAGTAGATTAACAAGACGCTTTTAATGCCCCTCAGAAGAGATGTGGAGGTCCCAGTAGCTTAACAAGATGCTTTTAATGCCCCTCAGAAGAGACGTGGAGGTCCCAGTCGCTTAACAAGACTCTTTTAATGTCCCTCAGAAGAGACGTGGAGGTCCCAGAAGCTTAGCAAAACGCTTTTAATGCCCCTCAGAAGAGACATGGAGATCCCAGTAGCTTAACAAGACGCTTTTAATGCCCCTCAGAGGAGACGTGGAGGTCCCATTAGCTTAACAAGATGCTTTTAATGCCCCTCAGAAGAGACGTGGAGGTCCCCGTAACTTAACAAGATGCTTTTAATACCCCTCAGTAGAGACGTGAAGGTCCCATTAGCTTAACAAGACGGTTTGAATGCCCCTTGGAAGAGACGTGGAGGTCCCAGTACCTCAACAAGACACTTTTAATGCCCCTCAGAAGAGACGTGGAGGTCCCAGTGGCTTAACAAGATGCTTTTAAGCCCCTCGGAAGAGACGTGGAGGTCCCAGTAGCTTAACAAGATACTTTTAATGACACTCAGAAGAGACGTGGAGGTCCCAGTAGCTTAACAAGACGCTTTTAATGCCCCTTGGAAAAGTGGTGGAGGTCCCATTAGTTTAACAAGACGCTTTTAATGCTCCTCAGAAGAGACGTGGAGGTCCCAGTAGCTGAACAAGACGCTTTTAATGCCCCTCAGAAGAGACATGGAGGTCTCAGTAGATTAACTAGATGCTTTTAATACCCCTCAGAAGAGACGTGGAGGTCCCAGTAGCTTAACAAGATGCTTTTAATACCCCTCAGTAGAGATGTGGAGGTCCCAGTAGCTTAACAAGACGGTTTGAATTCCCCTTGGAAGATACGTGGAGGTCCCAGTAGCTTAACAAGACACTTTTCATGCCCCTCAGAAGAGACGTGGAGATTCCAGTAGCTTAACAAGACTCTTTTAAAGCCACTCGGAAAAGTGGTGGAGGTCCCAGTAGCTTAACAAGACGCTTTTAATGCCCCTCGGAAAAGTGGTGGAGGTCCCAGTAGCTTAACAAGACACTTTTAATGCCCCTCAGAAGAGATGTGGAGGTCCCAGTAGCTTAACAAGATGCTTTTAATGCCCCTCAGAAGAGACGTGGAGGTCCCAGTAGCTTAACAAGATGCTTTTAATGCCCCTCAGAAGAGACGTGGAGGTCCCAGTAGCTTAACAAGATGCTTTTAATGACCCTCAGAAGAGACGTGGAGGTCCCAGTAGCTTAACAAGATGCTTTTAATGCCCCTCAGAAGAGACGTGGAGGTCCCAGTAGCTTAACAAGACGCGTTTAATGTCCCTCGGAAAAGTGTTGGAGGTCCCAGTAGCTTAACAAGACGCTTTTAATACCCCTCAGAAGAGACGTGGAGGTCCCAGTAGCTTAACAGGAAGCTTTTAATGCCCCACAGAAGAGACGTGGAGGTCCCAGTAGCTTAACAAGACGCTTTTAATGCCACTCAGAACAGACGTGGAGGTCCCAGTAGCTTAACAAGATGCTTTTAATGCCCCTCAGAAGAGACGTGGAGGTCCCAGTAGCTTAACAAGACGCTTTTAATGCCCCTCCGAAGAGACAATGAGGTCTCAGTAGGTTAACTAGATGCTTTTAATACCCCTCAGAAGAGACGTGGAGGTCCCAGTAGCTTAACAAGATGCTTTTAATACCCCTCAGTAGAGACGTGGAGGTCCCAGTAGCTTAACAAGACGGTTTGAATTCCCCTTGGAAGATACGTGGAGGTCCCAGTAGGTTAACTAGATGCTTTTAATGCCCCTCAGAAGAGACGTGGAGGTCCCAGTAACTTAACAAGATGCTTTCAATACCCCTCAGTAGAGACGTGGAGGTCCCAGTAGCTTAACAAGACGGTTTGAATTCCCCTTGGAAGATACGTGGAGGTCCCAGTAGCTTAACAAGACACTTTTCATGCCCCTCAGAAGAGACATGGAGATCCCAGTAGCTTAACAAGACTCTTTTAATGCCACTCGGAAAAGTGGTGGAGGTCCCAGTAGCTTAACAAGACGCTTTTAATGCCCCTCGGAAAAGTGGTGGAGGTCCCAGTAGCTTAACAAGACACTTTTAATGCCCCTCAGAAGAGATGTGGAGGTCCCAGTAGCTTAACAAGATGCTTTTAATGCCCCTCAGAAGAGACGTGGAGGTCCCAGTAGCTTAACAAGACGCTTTTAATGCCCCTCAGAAGAGACGTGGAGGTCCCAGTAGCTTAACAAGATGCTTTTAATGACCCTCAGAAGAGACGTGGAGGTCCCAGTAGCTTAACAAGATGCTTTTAATGCCCCTCAGAAGAGACGTGGAGGTCCTAGTAGCTTAACAAGACGCGTTTAATGTCCCTCGGAAAAGTGGTGGAGGTCCCAGTAGCTTAACAAGACGCTTTTAATGCCACTCAGAAGAGACGTGGAGGTCCCAGTAGCTTAACAAGAAGCTTTTAATGCCCCTCAGAAGAGACGTGGAGGTCCCAGTAGCTTAACAAGACGCTTTTAATGCCACTCAGAAGAGACGTGGAGGTCCCAGTAGCTTAACAAGATGCTTTTAATGCCCCTCAGAACAGACGTGGAGGTCCCAGTAGCTTAACATGACGCTTTTAATGCCCCTCAGAAGAGACATGGAGGTCTCATTAGGTTAACTAGATGCTTTTAATACCCCTCAGAAGAGACGTGGAGGTCCCAGTAGCTTAACAAGATGCTCTTAATACCCCTCAGTAGAGACGAGGAGGTCCCAGTAGCTTAACAAGACACTTTTCATGCCCCTCAGAAGAGACGTGGAGATCCCAGTAGCTTAACAAGACTCTTTTAATGCCACTCGGAAAAGTGGTGGAGGTCCCAGTAGCTTAACAAGACGCTTTTAATGCCCCTCGGAAAAGTGGTGGAGGTCCCAGTAGCTTAACAAGACACTTTTAATGACCCTCAGAAGAGATGTGGAGGTCCCAGTAGCTTAACAAGATGCTTTTAATGCCCCTCAGAAGAGACGTGGAGGTCCCAGTAGCTTAACAAGACGCTTTTAATGCCCCTCAGAAGAGACGTGGAGGTCCCAGTAGCTTAACAAGATGCTTTTAATGACCCTCAGAAGAGACGTGGAGGACCCAGTAGCTTAACAAGACGCGTTTAATGTCCCTCGGAAGAGACGTGGAGGTCCCAGTAGGTTAACAAGACGCTTTTAATGCCCCTCAGAAGAGACGTGGAGGTCCCAGTAGGTTAACTAGATGCTTTTAATGCCCCTCAGAAGAGACGTGGAGGTCCCAGAAACTTAACAAGATGCTTTCAATACCCCTCAGTAGAGACGTGGAGATCCCATAAACTTATCAAGACGGTTTGAATGGCCCTTGGAAGAGACGTGGAGGTCCCAGTAGCTTAACAAGATGCTTTAAATGCCCCTCAGAAGAGACGTGGAGGTCCCAGTAGTTTAACAAGATGCTTTTAATGCCCCTCGGAAGAGACGTGGAGGTCCCAGTAGCTTAACAAGATGCTTTTAATAACCCTCAGAAGAGACGGGAATGTCCCAGTAGCTTAACAAGATGCTTTTAATGCCCCTCAGAAGAGACGTGGAGGTCCCTGTAGCTTAACAAGACGCTTTTAATGCCCCTCGGAAAAGTGGTGGAGGTCCCAGTAGTTTAACAAGACGCTTTTAATGCCCCTCAGAAGAGACGTGGAGGTCCCAGTTGCTTAACAAGATGCTTTTAATGCCCCTCGGAAAAGTGGTGGAGGTCCCAGTAGCTTAAAAAGATGCTTTTAATGCCCCTCAGAAGAGACGTGGAGGTCCCAGTAGCTTAACAAGAAGGTTTTAATGCCCCTCAGAAGAGACGTGGAGGTCCCAGTAGCTTAACAAGACGCTTTTAATGCCCCTCAGAAGAGATGTGGAGGTCCCAGTAGCTTAACAAGACGATTTTAATGCCACTCAGAAGAGACGTGGAGGTCCCAGTAGCTTAACAACACTCTTTTAATGCCCCTCAGAAGAGACGTGGAGGTCCCAGTAGCTTAACAAAACGCATTTAATGCCCCTCGGAAGAGACGTGGAGCTCCCAGTAGCTTAACAAGACGCTTTTAATGCCCCTTAGAATAGACGTGGAGGTCCCAGTAGCATTACAAGACGCTTTTAATGCCCCTCAGAAGAGACGTGGAGGTCCCAGTAGGTTAACGAGACGCTTTTAATGCCCCTCAGAAGAGACGTGGAGGTCCCAGTAACTTAACAAGATGCTTTTAATTCCGCTCGGAAGAGACGTGGAGGTCCCAGTAGCTTAACAAGATGCTTTTAATGACCCTCAGAAGAGACGTGAACGTCCCAGTAGCTTAACAAGACTCTTTTAATGCCCCTCGGAAAAGTGGTGGAGGTCCCAGTAGCTTAAAAATATGCTTTTAATGCCCCTCAGAAGAGACGTGGAGGCCCCAGTTGCTTAACAAGACGCTTTTAATGCCCCTCAGAAGAGACGTGGAGGTCCCAGTAGCTTAACAAGACTCTTTTAATGCCCCTCAGAAGAGATGTGGTGGTCCCAGTAGCTTAACAAGACGCTCATAATGCCCCTCAGAAGAGACGTGGAGGTCCCAGTAGCTCAGCAAGATGCTTTTAATGCCCCTCAGAAGAGACGTGGAGGTCCCAGAAGCTTAACAAAACGCATTTAATGACCCTCAGAAGTGACGTGGAGGCCCCAGTAGCTTAACAAGATGCTTTTAATGCCCCTCAGAATAGACGTGGAGGTCCCAGAAGCTTAACAAGACGCTTTTAATGCCCCTCAGAAGAGACGTGGAGGTCCTAGTAGTTTAAGTAGACGCTTTTAATGCCCCTCAGAAGAGATGTGGAGGTCCAAGTAACTTAACAAGATGCTTTTAATACCCCTCAGTAGACACGTGGAGGTCCCAGAAGCTTAAAAAAACGCTTTTAATGCCCCTCAGAAGAGATGTGGAGGTCCCAGTAGCTTAACAAGATGCTTTTAATGCCCCTCGGAAGAGACGTGGAGGACCCAATAGCTTAACAAGATGCTTTTAATGACCCTCTGAAGAGACGTGGAGGTCCCAGAAGCTTAAAAGAAGCTTTTAATGCTCCTCAGAAGAGATGTGGAGGTCCCAGTAGCTTAACAAGATGCTTTTAATGCCCCTCGGAAGAGACGTGGAGATCCCAGTTGTTTAACAAGACGCTTTTAATGCCCCTTAGAAGAGACGTGGATGTCCCAGTAGCTTAACAAGAAGCTTTTAATGCCCCTCAGAAAAGTGGTGGCGGTCCCAGTAGCTTAACAGGATGCTTTTAATGCCCCTTAGAAGAGACGTGGAGGTCCCAGTAGCTTAGCAAGATGCTTTTAATGCCCCTCAGAAGAGACGTGGAGGTCCCAGTAGCTTAACAAGACGCTTTTAATGCCCCTCAGAGGAGACGTGGAGGTCCCAGTAGCTTAAGATGCTTTTAATGACCCTCAGAAGAGACGTGGAGGTCCCAGTAGCTTAACAAGACACTTTTAATGCCCCTCAGAAGAGACGTGGAGGTCCCAGTAGCTTAACAAGACGTTTTTAATGCCCCTCGTAAAAGTGGTGGAGGTCCCAGTAGCTTAACAAGATGCTTTTAATGACCCTCAGAAGAGACGTGGATGTCCCAGTAGCTTAACAAGAAGCTTTTAATGCCCCTCAGAAGAGACGTGGAGGTCCCAGTAGCTGAACAAGACGCTTTTAATGCCCCTCAGAAGAGACGTGGAGGTCCCAGTAGCTTAAAAAGATGCTTTTAATGCCCCTCAGAAGAGACGTGGAGGTCCCAGTAGCTTAACAAGACGCTTTTAATGCCCCTCAGAAGAGACGTGGAGGTCCCAGTAGCTTAAAAAGATGCTTTTAATGCCCCTCAGAAGAGACGTGGAGGTCCCAGTAGCTTAACAAGATGCTTTTAATGCCCCTCAGAAGAGACGTGGAGGTCGCAGTAGCTTAACAAGATGCTTTTAATGACCCTCAGAAGAGACGTGGAGGTCCCAGAAGCTTAACAAGATGCTTTTAATGCCCCTCAGAAGAGACGTGGAGGTCCCAGTAGCTTAACAAGACGCGTTTAATGTCCCTCGGAAAAGTGGTGGAGGTCCCAGTAGCTTAACAAGACGCTTTTAATGCCCCTCAGAAGAGACGTGGAGGTCGCAGTAGGTTAACTAGATGCTTTTAATGCCCCTCAGAAGAGACGTGGAGGTCCCAGTAACTTAACAAGATGCTTTCAATACCCCTCAGTAGAGACGTGGAGGTCCCAGTAGCTTAACAAGACGGTTTGAATTCCCCTTGGAAGATACGTGGAGGTCCCAGTAGCTTAACAAGACACTTTTCAAGCCCCTCAGAAGAGACGTGGAGATCCCAGTAGCTTAACAAGACTCTTTTAATGCCACTCGGAATAGTGGTGGAGGTCCCAGTAGCTTAACAAGACGCTTTTCATGCCCCTCGGAAAAGTGGTGGAGGTCCCAGTAGCTTAACAAGACACTTTTAATGCCCCTCAGAAGAGATGTGGAGGTCCCAGTAGCTTAACAAGATGCTTTTAATGCCCCTCAGAAGAGACGTGGAGGTCCCAGTAGCTTAACAAGACGCTTTTAATGCCCCTCAGAAGAGACGTGGAGGTCCCAGTAGCTTAACAAGATGCTTTTAATGACCCTCAGAAGAGACGTGGAGGTCCCAGTAGCTTAAAAAGATGCTTTTAATGCCCCTCAGAAGAGACGTGGAGGTCCCAGTAGCTTAACAAGACGCGTTTAATGTCCCTCGGAAAAGTGGTGGAGGTCCCAGTAGCTTAACAAGACGCTTTTAATGCCACTCAGAAGAGACGTGGAGGTCCCAGTAGCTTAACAAGAAGCTTTTAATGCCCCTCAGAAGAGACGTGGAGGTCCCAGTAGCTTAACAAGACGCTTTTAATGCCACTCAGAAGAGACGTGGAGGTCCCAGTAGCTTAACAAGATGCTTTTAATGCCCCTCAGAAGAGACGTGGAGGTCCCAGTAGCTTAACATGACGCTTTTAATGCCCCTCAGAAGAGACATGGAGGTCTCAGTAGGTTAACTAGATGCTTTTAATACCCCTCAGAAGAGACGTGGAGGTCCCAGTAGCTTAACAAGATGCTTTTAATACCCCTCAGTAGAGACGTGGAGGTCCCAGTAGCTTAACAAGACGGTTTGAATTCCCCTTGGAAGATACGTGGAGGTCCCAGTAGCTTAACAAGACACTTTTCATGCCCCTCAGAAGAGACGTGGAGATCCCAGTAGCTTAACAAGACTCTTTTAATGCCACTCGGAAAAGTGGTGGAGGTCCCAGTAGCTTAACAAGACGCTTTTAATGCCCCTCGGAAAAGTGGTGGAGGTCCCAGTAGCTTAACAAGACACTTTTAATGCCCCTCAGATGAGATGTGGAGGTCCCAGTAGCTTAACAAGATGCTTTTAATGCCCCTCAGAAGAGACGTGGAGGTCCCAGTAGCTTAACAAGACGCTTTTAATGCCCCTCAGAAGAGACGTGGAGGTCCCAGTAGCTTAACAAGATGCTTTTAATGACCCTCAGAAGAGACGTGGAGGTCCCAGTAGCTTAACAAGATGCTTTTAATGCCCCTCAGAAGAGACGTGGAGGTCCCAGTAGCTTAACAAGATGCTTTAAATGCCCCTCAGAAGAGACGTGGAGGTCCCAGTAGTTTAACAAGATGCTTTTAATGCCCCTCGGAAGAGACGTGGAGGTCCCAGTAGCTTAACAAGATGCTTTTAATAACCCTCAGAAGAGACGGGAACGTCCCAGTAGCTTAACAAGATGCTTTTAATGCCCCTCAGAAGAGACGTGGAGGTCCCTGTAGCTTAACAAGACGCTTTTAATGCCCCTCGGAAAAGTGGTGGAGGTCCCAGTAGTTTAACAAGACGCTTTTAATACCCCTGAGAAGAGACGTGGAGGTCCCAGTTGCTTAACAAGATGCTTTTAATGCCCCTCGGAAAAGTGGTGGAGGTCCCAGTAGCTTAAAAAGATGCTTTTAATGCCCCTCAGAATAGACGTGGAGGTCCCAGTAGCTTAACAAGAAGGTTTTAATGCACCTCAGAAGAGACGTGGAGGTCCCAGTAGCTTAACAAGACGCTTTTAATGCCCCTCAGAAGAGATGTGGAGGTCCCAGTAGCTTAACAAGACGATTTTAATGCCACTCAGAAGAGATGTGGAGGTCCCAGTAGCTTAACAAGACTCTTTTAATGCCCCTCAGAAGAGACGTGGAGGTCCCAGAAGCTTAACAAAACGCATTTAATGCCCCTCGGAAGAGACGTGGAGGTCCCAGTAGCTTAACAAGACGCTTTTAATGCCCCTCAGAATAGACGTGGAGGTCCCAGTAGCATAACAAGACGCTTTGAATGCCCCTCAGAAGAGACGTGGAGGTCCAGGTAGGATAACTAGACGCTTTTAATGCCCCTCAGAAGAGACGTGGAGGTCCCAGTAACTTAACAAGATGCTTTTAATACCGCTCGGAAGAGACGTGGAGGTCCCAGTAGCTTAACAAGATGCTTTTAATGACCCTCAGAAGAGACGTGAACGTCCCAGTAGCTTAACAAGACGCTTTTAATGCCCCTCGGAAAAGTGGTGGAGGTCCCAGTAGCTTAAAAATATGCTTTTAATGCCCCTCAGAAGAGACGTGTAGGTCCCAGTAGCTTAACAAGACGCTTTTAATGCCCCTCAGAAGAGATGTGGTGGTTCCAGTAGCTTAACAAGACGCTTATAATGCCCCTCAGAAGAGACGTGGAGGTCCCAGTAGCTCAGCAAGATGCTTTTAATGCCCCTCAGAAGAGACGTGGAGGTCCCAGAAGCTTAACAAAACGCATTTAATGCCCCTCAGAAGTGACGTGGAGGCCCCAGTAGCTTAACAAGATGCTTTTAATGCCCCTCAGAATAGACGTGGAGGTCCCAGAAGCTTAACAAGACGCTTTTAATGCCCCTCAGAAGAGACGTGGAGGTCCTAGTAGTTTAAGTAGACGCTTTTAATGCCCCTCAGAAGAGATGTGGAGGTCCAAGTAACTTAACAAGATGCTTTTAATACCCCTCAGTAGAGACGTGGAGGTCCCAGAAGCTTAAAAAACGCTTTTAATGCACCTCAGAAGAGATGTGGAGGTCCCAGTAGCTTAACAAGATGCTTTTAATGCCCCTCGGAAGAGACGTGGAGGACCCAATAGCTTAACAAGATGCTTTTAATGACCCTCTGAAGAGACGTGGAGGTCCCAGAAGCTTAAAAGAAGCTTTTAATGCTCCTCAGAAGAGATGTGGAGGTCCCAGTAGCTTAACAAGATGCTTTTAATGCCCCTCGGAAGAGACGTGGAGATCCCAGTTGTTTAACAAGACGCTTTTAATGCCCCTCAGAAGAGACGTGGATGTCCCAGTAGCTTAACAAGAAGCTTTTAATGCCCCTCAGAAAAGTGGTGGCGGTCCCAGTTGCTTAACAAGATGCTTTTAATGCCCCTCAGAAGAGACGTGGAGGTCCCAGTAGCTTAGCAAGATGCTTTTAATTCCCCTCAGAAGAGACGTGGAGGTCCCAGTAGCTTAACAAGACGCTTTTAATGCCCCTCAGAGGAGACGTGGAGGTCCCAGTAGCTTAACAAGATGCTTTTAATGACCCTCAGAAGAGACGTGGAGGTCCCAGTAGCTTAACAAGACACTTTTAATGCCCCTCAGAAGAGACGTGGAGGTCCCAGTAGCTTAACAAGACGTTTTTAATGCCCCTCGTAAAAGTGGTTGAGGTCCCAGTAGCTTAACAAGACGCATTTAATGCCCCTCAGAAGAGACGTGGAGGTCCCAGTAGCTGAACAAGACGCTTTTAATGCCCCTCAGAAGAGAGGTGGAGGTCCCAGTAGCTTAACAAGATGCTTTTAATGCCCCTCAGAAGAGACGTGGAGGTCCCAGTAGCTTAACAAGACGCTTTTAATGCCCCTCAGAAGAGACGTGGAGGTCCCAGTAGCTTAACAAGATGCTTTTAATGACCCTCAGAAGAGACGTGGAGGTCCCAGTAGCTTAACAAGACGCTTTTAATGCCCCTCAGAAGAGACGTGGAGGTCCAAGTAGGTTAACTAGACGCTTTTAATGCCCCTCAGAAGAGACGTGGAGGTCCCAGTAACTTAACAAGATGCTTTTAATACCCCTCAGTAGAGACGTGGAGGTCCCAGAAGCTTAAAAAAACGCTTTTAATGCCCCTCAGAAGAGATGTGGAGGTCCCAGTAGCTTAAGAAGAAGCTTTTAATGCCCCTCAGAAGAGACGTGGAGGTACCAGTAGCTTAACAAAATGCTATTAATGCCCCTCGGAAGAGACGTGGAGGTTCCAGTAGCTTAACAAGACGTTTTTAATGCCCCTCGTAAAAGAGGTGGAGGTCCCAGTAGCTTAACAAGATGCTTTTAATGACCCTCAGAAGAGACGTGGAGGTCCCAGTAGCTTAACAAGATGCTTTTAATGCCCCTCAGAAGAGACGTGGAGGTCCCAGTAGCTTAACAAGACGCGTTTAATGTCCCTCGGAAAAGTGGTGGAGGTCCCAGTAGCTTAACAAGACGCTTTTAATGCCACTCAGAAGAGACGTGGAGGTCCCAGTAGCTTAACAAGAAGCTTTTAATGCCCCTCAGAAGAGACGTGGAGGTCCCAGTAGCTTAAAAAGACGCTTTTAATGCCACTCAGAAGAGACGTGGAGGTCCCAGTAGCTTAACAAGATGCTTTTAATGCCCCTCAGAAGAGACGTGGAGGTCCCAGTAGCTTAACATGATGCTTTTAATGCCCCTCAGAAGAGACATGGAGGTCTCAGTAGGTTAACTAGATGCTTTTAATACCCCTCAGAAGAGACGTGGAGGTCCCAGTAGCTTAACAAGATGCTTTTAATACCCCTCAGTAGAGACGTGGTGGTCCCAGTAGCTTAACAAGATGGTTTGAAGTCCCCTTGGAAGATACGTGGAGGTCCCAGTAGCTTAACAAGACACTTTTCATGCCCCTCAGAAGAGACGTGGAGATCCCAGTAGCTTAACAAGACTCTTTTAATGCCACTCGGAAAAGTGGTGGAGGTCCCAGTAGCTTAACAAGACGCTTTTAATGCCCCTCGGAAAAGTGGTGGAGGTCCCAGTAGCTTAACAAGACACTTTTAATGCCCCTCAGAAGAGATGTGGAGGTCCCAGTAGCTTAACAAGATGCTTTTAATGCCCCTCAGAAGAGACGTGGAGGTCCCAGTAGCTTAACAAGACGCTTTTAATGCCCCTCAGAAGAGACGTGGAGGTCCCAGTAGCTTAACAAGATGCTTTTAATGACCCTCAGAAGAGACGTGAAGGTCCCAGTAGCTTAACAAGATGCTCTTAATGCCCCTCAGAAGAGACATGGAGGTCCCAGTAGCTTAACAAGATGCTTTAAATGCCCCTCAGAAGAGACGTGGAGGTCCCAGTAGTTTAACAAGATGCTTTTAATGCCCCTCGGAAGAGACGTGGAAGTCCCAGTAGCTTAACAAGATGCTTTTAATAACCCTCAGAAGAGACGGGAACGTCCCAGTAGCTTAACAAGATGCTTTTAATGCCCCTCAGAAGAGACGTGGAGGTCCCTGTAGCTTAACAAGACGCTTTTAATGCCCCTCGGAAAAGTGGTGAAGGTCCCAGTAGTTTAACAAGACGCTTTTAATGCCCCTCAGAAGAGACGTGGAGGTCCCAGTTGCTTAACAAGATGCTTTTACTGCCCCTCGGAAAAGTGGTGGAGGTCCCAGTAGCTTAAAAAGATGCTTTTAATGACCTTCAGAAGAGACGTGGAGGTCCCAGTAGCTTAACAAGAAGGTTTTAATGTCCCTCAGAAGAGACGTGGAGGTCCCAGTAGCTTAACAAGATGCTTTTAATGCCCCTCAGAATAGACGTGGAGGTCCCAGTAGCATAACAAGACGCTTTTAATGCCCCTCAGAAGAGACGTGGAGGTCCCAGTAGGTTAACTAGACGCTTTTAATGCCCCTCAGAAGAGACGTGGAGGTCCCAGTAACTTAACAAGATGCTTTTAATACCGCTCGGAAGAGACGTGGAGGTCCCAGTAGCTTAACAAGATGCTTTTAATGACCCTCAGAAGAGACGTGAACGTCCCAGTAGCTTAACAAGACGCTTTTAATGCCCCTCGGAAAAGTGGTGGAGGTCCCAGTAGCTTAAAAATATGCTTTTAATGCCCCTCAGAAGAAACGTGGAGGCCCCAGTAGCTTAACAAGACGCTTTTAATGCCCCTCAGAAGAGACGTGGAGGTCCCAGTAGCTTAACAAGACGCTTTTAATGCCCCTCAGAAGAGATGTGGTGGTTCCAGTAGCTTAACAAGACGCTTATAATGCCCCTCAGAAGAGACGTGGAGGTCCCAGTAGCTCAGCAAGATGCTTTTAATGCCCCTCAGAAGAGACGTGGAGGTCCCAGAAGCTTAACAAAACGCATTTAATGCCCCTCAGAAGTGACGTGGAGGTCCCAGAAGCTTAACAAGACGCTTTTAATGCCCCTCAGAAGAGACGTGGAGGTCCTAGTAGTTTAAGTAGACGCTTTTAATGCCCCTCAGAAGAGATGTGGAGGTCCAAGTAACTTAACAAGATGCTTTTAATACCCCTCAGTAGAGACGTGGAGGTCCCAGAAGCTTAAAAAAACGCTTTTAATGCCCCTCAGAAGAGATGTGGAGGTCCCAGTAGCTTAAGAAGAAGCTTTTAATGCCCCTCAGAAGAGACGTGGAGGTACCAGTAGCTTAACAAAATGCTATTAATGCCCCTCGGAAGAGACGTGGAGGTTCCAGTAGCTTAACAAGACGTTTTTAATGCCCCTCGTAAAAGAGGTGGAGGTCCCAGTAGCTTAACAAGATGCTTTTAATGACCCTCAGAAGAGACGTGGAGGTCCCAGTAGCTTAACAAGATGCTTTTAATGCCCCTCAGAAGAGACGTGGAGGTCCCAGTAGCTTAACAAGACGCGTTTAATGTCCCTCGGAAAAGTGGTGGAGGTCCCAGTAGCTTAACAAGACGCTTTTAATGCCACTCAGAAGAGACGTGGAGGTCCCAGTAGCTTAACAAGAAGCTTTTAATGCCCCTCAGAAGAGACGTGGAGGTCCCAGTAGCTTAAAAAGACGCTTTTAATGCCACTCAGAAGAGACGTGGAGGTCCCAGTAGCTTAACAAGATGCTTTTAATGCCCCTCAGAAGAGACGTGGAGGTCCCAGTAGCTTAACATGATGCTTTTAATGCCCCTCAGAAGAGACATGGAGGTCTCAGTAGGTTAACTAGATGCTTTTAATACCGCTCAGAAGAGACGTGGAGGTCCCAGTAGCTTAACAAGATGCTTTTAATACCCCTCAGTAGAGACGTGGAGGTCCCAGTAGCTTAACAAGATGGTTTGAAGTCCCCTTGGAAGATACGTGGAGGTCCCAGTAGCTTAACAAGACACTTTTCATGCCCCTCAGAAGAGACGTGGAGATCCCAGTAGCTTAACAAGACTCTTTTAATGCCACTCGGAAAAGTGGTGGAGGTCCCAGTAGCTTAACAAGACGCTTTTAATGCCCCTCGGAAAAGTGGTGGAGGTCCCAGTAGCTTAACAAGACACTTTTAATGCCCCTCAGAACAGATGTGGAGGTCCCAGTAGCTTAACAAGATGCTTTTAATGACCCTCAGAAGAGACGTGGAGGTCCCAGTACCTTAACAAGACGCTTTTAATGCCCCTCAGAAGAGACGTGGAGGTCCCAGTAGCTTAACAAGATGCTTTTAATGACCCTCAGAAGAGACGTGGAGGTCCCAGTATCTTAACAAGATGCTCTTAATGCCCCTCAGAAGAGACATGGAGGTCCCAGTAGCTTAACAAGATGCTTTAAATGCCCCTCAGAAGAGACGTGGAGGTCCCAGTAGTTTAACAAGATGCTTTTAATGCCCCTCGGAAGAGACGTGGAAGTCCCAGTAGCTTAACAAGATGCTTTTAATAACCCTCAGAAGAGACGGGAACGTCCCAGTAGCTTAACAAGATGCTTTTAATGCCCCTCAGAAGAGACGTGGAGGTCCCTGTAGCTTAACAAGACGCTTTTAATGCCCCTCGGAAAAGTGGTGGAGGTCCCAGTAGTTTAACAAGACGCTTTTAATGCCCCTCAGAAGAGACGTGGAGGTCCCAGTTGCTTAACAAGATGCTTTTAATGCCCCTCGGAAAAGTGGTGGAGGTCCCAGTAGCTTAAAAAGATGCTTTTAATGCCCTTCAGAAGAGACGTGGAGGTCCCAGTAGCTTAACAAGAAGGTTTTAATGTCCCTCAGAAGAGACGTGGAGGTCCCAGTAGCTTAACAAGATGCTTTTAATGCCCCTCAGAATAGACGTGGAGGTCCCAGTAGCATAACAAGACGCTTTTAATGCCCCTCAGAAGAGACGTGGAGGTCCCAGTAGGTTAACTAGACGCTTTTAATGCCCCTCAGAAGAGACGTGGAGGTCCCAGTAACTTAACAAGATGCTTTTAATACCGCTCGGAAGAGAAGTGGAGGTCCCAGTAGCTTAACAAGATGCTTTTAATGACCCTCAGAAGAGACGTGAACGTCCCAGTAGCTTAACAAGACGCTTTTAATGCCCCTCGGAAAAGTGGTGGAGGTCCCAGTAGCTTAAAAATATGCTTTTAATGCCCCTCAGAAGAAACGTGGAGGCCCCAGTAGCTTAACAAGACGCTTTTAATGCCCCTCAGAAGAGACGTGGAGGTCCCAGTAGCTTAACAAGACGCTTTTAATGCCCCTCAGAAGAGATGTGGTGGTTCCAGTAGCTTAACAAGACGCTTATAATGCCCCTCAGAAGAGACGTGGAGGTCCCAGTAGCTCAGCAAGATGCTTTTAATGCCCCTCAGAAGAGACGTGGAGGTCCCAGAAGCTTAACAAAACGCATTTAATGCCCCTCAGAAGTGACGTGGAGGCCCCAGTAGCTTAACAAGATGCTTTTAATGCCCCTCAGAATAGACGTGGAGGTCCCAGAAGCTTAACAAGACGCTTTTAATGCCCCTCAGAAGAGACGTGGAGGTCCTAGTAGTTTAAGTAGACGCTTTTAATGCCCCTCAGAAGAGATGTGGAGGTCCAAGTAACTTAACAAGATGCTTTTAATACCCCTCAGTAGAGACGTGGAGGTCCCAGAAGCTTAAAAAAACGCTTTTAATGCCCCTCAGAAGAGATGTGGAGGTCCCAGTAGCTTAACAAGATGCTTTTAATGCCCCTCGGAAGACACGTGGAGGACCCAATAGCTTAACAAGATGCTTTTAATGACCCTCTGAAGAGACGTGGAGGTCCCAGAAGCTTAAAAGAAGCTTTTAATGCTCCTCAGAAGACATGTGGAGGTCCCAGTAGCTTAACAAGATGCTTTTAATGCCCCTCGGAAGAAACGTGGAGATCCCAGTTGTTTAACAAGACGCTTTTAATGCCCCTCAGAAGAGACGTGGATGTCCCAGTAGCTTAACAAGAAGCTTTTAATGCCCCTCAGAAAAGTGGTGGCGGTCCCAGTAGCTTAACAAGATGCTTTTAATGCCCCTCAGAAGAGACGTGGAGGTCCCAGTAGCTTAGCAAGATGCTTTTAATGCCCCTCAGAAGAGACGTGGAGGTCCCAGTAGCTTAACAAGACGCTTTTAATGCCCCTCAGAGGAGACGTGGAGGTCCCAGTAGCTTAACAAGATGCTTTTAATGACCCTCAGAAGAGACGTGGAGGTCCCAGTAGCTTAACAAGACACTTTTAATGCCCCTCAGAAGAGACGTGGAGGTCCCAGTAGCTTAACAAGACGTTTTTAATGCCCCTCGTAAAAGTGGTTGAGGTCCCAGTAGCTTAACAAGACGCATTTAATGCCCCTCAGAAGAGACGTGGAGGTCCCAGTAGCTGAACAAGACGCTTTTAATGCCCCTCAGAAGAGACGTGGAGGTCCCAGTAGCTTAACAAGATGCTTTAATGCCCCTCAGAAGAGACGTGAAGGTCCCAGTAGCTTAACAAGACGCTTTTAATGCCCCTCAGAAGAGACGTGGAGGTCCCAGTAGCTTAACAAGATGTTTTTAATGCCCCTCAGAAGAGACGTGGAGGTCCCAGTAGCTTAACAAGACGCTTTTAATGCCCCTCAGAAGAGACGTGGAGGTCCAAGTAGGTTAACTAGACGCTTTTAATGCCCCTCAGAAGAGACGTGGAGGTCCCAGTAACTTAACAAGATGCTTTTAATACCCCTCAGTAGAGACGTGGAGGTCCCAGAAGCTTAAAAAAACGCTTTTAATGCCCCTCAGAAGAGATGTGGAGGTCCCAGTAGCTTAAGAAGAAGCTTTTAATGCCCCTCAGAAGAGACGTGGAGGTACCAGTAGCTTAACAAAATGCTATTAATGCCCCTCGGAAGAGACGTGGAGGTTCCAGTAGCTTAACAAGACGTTTTTAATGCCCCTCGTAAAAGTGGTGGAGGTCCCAGTAGCTTAACAAGATGCTTTTAATGACCCTCAGAAGAGACGTGGAGATCCCAGTAGCTTAACAAGATGCTTTTAATGCCCCTCAGAAGAGACGTGGAGGTCCCAGTAGCTTAACAAGACGCGTTTAATGTCCCTCGGAAAAGTGGTGGAGGTCCCAGTAGCTTAACAAGACGCTTTTAATGCCACTCAGAAGAGACGTGGAGGTCCCAGTAGCTTAACAAGAAGCTTTTAATGCCCCTCAGAAGAGACGTGGAGGTCCCAGTAGCTTAAAAAGACGCTTTTAATGCCACTCAGAAGAGACGTGGAGGTCCCAGTAGCTTAACAAGATGCTTTTAATGCCCCTCAGAAGAGACGTGGAGGTCTCAGTAGCTTAACATGATGCTTTTAATGCCCCTCAGAAGAGACATGGAGGTCTCAGTAGGTTAACTAGATGCTTTTAATACCCCTCAGAAGAGACGTGGAGGTCCCAGTAGCTTAACAAGATGCTTTTAATACCCCTCAGTAGAGACGTGGAGGTCCCAGTAGCTTAACAAGATGGTTTGAAGTCCCCTTGGAAGATACGTGGAGGTCCCAGTAGCTTAACAAGACACTTTTCATGCCCCTCAGAAGAGACGTGGAGATCCCAGTAGCTTAACAAGACTCTTTTAATGCCACTCGGAAAAGTGGTGGAGGTCCCAGTAGCTTAACAAGACGCTTTTAATGCCCCTCGGAAAAGTGGTGGAGGTCCCAGTAGCTTAACAAGACACTTTTAATGCCCCTCAGAAGAGATGTGGAGGTCCCAGTAGCTTAACAAGATGCTATTAATGCCCCTCAGAAGAGACGTGGAGGTCCCAGTAGCTTAACAAGACGCTTTTAATGCCCCTCAGAAGAGACGTGGAGGTCCCAGTAGCTTAACAAGATGCTTTTAATGACCCTCAGAAGAGACGTGGAGGTCCCAGTAGCTTAACAAGATGCTCTTAATGCCCCTCAGAAGAGACATGGAGGTCCCAGTAGCTTAACAAGATGCTTTAAATGCCCCTCAGAAGAGACGTGGAGGTCCCAGTAGTTTAACAAGATGCTTTTAATGCCCCTCGGAAGAGACGTGGAAGTCCCAGTAGCTTAACAAGATGCTTTTAATAACCCTCAGAAGAGACGGGAACGTCCCAGTAGCTTAACAAGATGCTTTTAATGCCCCTCAGAAGAGACGTGGAGGTCCCTGTAGCTTAACAAGACGCTTTTAATGCCCCTCGGAAAAGTGGTGGAGGTCCCAGTAGTTTAACAAGACGCTTTTAATGCCCCTCAGAAGAGACGTGGAGGTCCCAGTTGCTTAACAAGATGCTTTTAATGCCCCTCGGAAAAGTGGTGGAGGTCCCAGTAGCTTAAAAAGATGCTTTTAATGCCCCTCAGAAGAGACGTGGAGGTCCCAGTAGCTTAACAAGAAGGTTTTAATGTCCCTCAGAAGAGACGTGGAGGTCCCAGTAGCTTAACAAGACGCTTTTAATGCCCCTCAGAAGAGATGTGGAGGTCCCAGTAGCTTAATAAGACGATTTTAATGCCACTCAGAAGAGACGTGGAGGTCCCAGTAGCTTAACAAGACTCTTTTAATGCCCCTCAGAAGAGACGTGGAGGTCCCAGAAGCTTAACAAAACGCATTTAATGCCCCTCGGAAGAGATGTGGAGGTCCCAGTAGCTTAACAAGATGCTTTTAATGCCCCTCAGAATAGACGTGGAGGTCCCAGTAGCATAACAAGACGCTTTTAATGCCCCTCAGAAGAGACGTGGAGGTCCCAGTAGGTTAACTAGACGCTTTTAATGCCCCTCAGAAGAGACGTGGAGGTCCCAGTAACTTAACAAGATGCTTTTAATACCGCTCGGAAGAGACGTGGAGGTCACAGTAGCTTAACAAGATGCTTTTAATGACCCTCAGAAGAGACGTGAACGTCCCAGTAGCTTAACAAGACGCTTTTAATGCCCCTCGGAAAAGTGGTGGAGGTCTCAGTAGCTTAAAAATATGCTTTTAATGCCCCTCAGAAGAGACGTGGAGGCCCCAGTAGCTTAACAAGACGCTTTTAATGCCCCTCAGAAGAGACGTGGAGGTCCCAGTAGCTTAACAAGACGCTATTAATGCCCCTCAGAAGAGATGTGGTGATCCCAATAGCTTAACAAGACGCTTATAATGCCCCTCAGAAGAGACGTGGAGGTCCCAGTAGCTCAGCAAGATGCTTTTAATGCCCCTCAGAAGAGACGTGGAGGTCCCAGAAGCTTAACAAAACGCATTTAATGCCCCTCAGAAGTCACGTGGAGGCCCCAGTAGCTTAACAAGATGCTTTTAATGCCCCTCAGAATAGACGTGGAGGTCCCAGAAGCTTAACAAGACGCTTTTAATGCCCCTCAGAAGAGACGTGGAGGTCCTAGTAGTTTAAGTAGACGCTTTTAATGCCCCTCAGAAGAGATGTGGAGGTCCAAGTAACTTAACAAGATGCTTTTAATACCCCTCAGTAGAGACGTGGAGGTCCCAGAAGCTTAAAAAAACGCTTTTAATGCCCCTCAGAAGAGATGTGGAGGTCCCAGTAGCTTAACAAGATGCTTTTAATGCCCCTCGGAAGAGACGTGGAGGACCCAATAGCTTAACAAGATGCTTTTAATGACCCTCTGAAGAGACGTGGAGGTCCCAGAAGCTTAAAAGAAGCTTTTAATGCTCCTCAGAAGAGATGTGGAGGTCCCAGTAGCTTAACAAGATGCTTTTAATGCCCCTCGGAAGAGACGTGGAGATCCCAGTTGTTTAACAAGACGCTTTTAATGCCCCTCAGAAGAGACGTGGATGTCCCAGTAGCTTAACAAGAAGCTTTTAATGCCCCTCAGAAAAGTGGTGGCGGTCCCAGTAGCTTAACAAGATGCTTTAATGCCCCTCAGAAGAGACGTGGAGGTCCCAGTAGCTTAGCAAGATGCTTTTAATGCCCCTCAGAAGAGACGTGGAGGTCCCAGTAGCTTAACAAGACGCTTTTAATGCCCCTCAGAGGAGACGTGGAGGTCCCAGTAGCTTAATAAGATGCTTTTAATGACCATCAGAAGAGACGTGGAGGTCCCAGAAGCTTAACAAGACACTTTTAATGCCCCTCAGAAGAGACGTGGAGGTCCCAGTAGCTTAACAAGACGTTTTTAATGCCCCTCGTAAAAGTGGTGGAGGTCCCAGTAGCTTAACAAGACGCATTTAATGCCCCTCAGAAGAGACGTGGAGGTCCCAGTAGCTGAACAAGACGCTTTTAATGTCCCTCAGAAGAGACGTGGAAGTCCCAGTAGCTTAACAAGATGCTTTTAATGCCCCTCAGAAGAGACGTGGAGGTCCCAGTAGCTTAACAAGACGCTTTTAATGCCCCTCAGAAGAGACGTGGAGGTCCCAGTAGCTTAACAAGATGCTTTTAATGACCCTCAGAAGAGACGTGGAGGTCCCAGTAGCTTAACAAGACTCTTTTAATGCCCCTGAGAAGAGACGTGGAGGTCCCAGTAGCTTAACAAGACTCTTTTAATGCCCCTCGGAAAAGTGGTGGAGGTACCAGTAGTTTAACAAGACGCTTTTAATGCCCCTCAGAAGAGACGTGGAGGTCCCAGTAGCTTAACAAGACGCTTTTAATGCCCCTCGGAAAAGTGGTGGAGGTCCCAGTAGCTTAAAAAGATGCTTTTAATGCCCCTCAGAAGAGACGTGGAGGTCCCAGTAGCTTAACAAAACGTTTTTAATGCCCCTCGGAAAAGTGGTGGAGGTCCCAGGAGCTTAACAAGATGCATTTAATGCCCCTCAGAAGAGACGTGGAGGTCCCAGTAGCTGAACAAGATGCTTTTAATGCCTCTCAGAAGAGACGTTTAGGTCCCAGTAGTTTAAAAGACGCTTTTAATGCCCCTCAGAAGAGACGTGGAGGTCCCAGTATCTTAACAAGATGTTTATAATGCCCCTCAGAAGAAACGTGGAGGTCCCAGTAGCTTAACAAGATGCTTTTAATGCCCCTCAGAAGAGACGTGGAGGTCCCAGTAGCTTAGCAAGATGCTTTTAATGCCCCTCGGAAAAGTGGTGGACGTCCCAGTAGCTTAATAAGATGCTTTTAATCCACCTCAGAAGAGACGTGGAGGTCCCTGTAGCTTAGCAAGGCATTTTTAATGCCCCTAAGTAGAGACGTGGAGGTCCCCGTAGCTTAATAAGACGCTTTCAATGCCCCTCAGAAGAGACGTGGAGGTCCCAGTAGCTTAACAAGACGGTTTGAATGCCCCTTGGAAGAGACGTGGAGGTACCAGTAGCTTAACAAAATGCTTTTAATGACCCTCAGAAGAGACGTGGAGGTCCCAGTAGCTTAACAAGACGCTTTTAATGCCCCTCAGAAGAGACGTGGAGGTCCCAGTAGCTTAACAAGACGCTTTTAATGCCCCTCGGAAAAGTGGTGGAGGTCCCAGTAGCTTAACAAGACGCATTTAATGCCCCTCAGAAGAGACGTGGAGGTCCCAGTAGCTGAACAAGACGCTTTTAATGCCCCTCAGAAGAGACGTGGAGGTCCCAGTAGCTTAACAAGACGCTTTTAATGCCCCTCAGAAGAGACGTGGAGGTCCCAGTAGCTTAACAAGATGCTTTTAATGACCCTCAGAAGAGACGTGGAGGTCCCAGTAGCTTAACAAGATGCTTTTAATGCCCCTCAGAAGAGACGTGGAGGTCCCAGTAGATTAACAAGACGCGTTTAATGTCCCTCGGAAAAGTGGTGGAGGTCCCAGTAGCTTAACAAGACGCTTTTAATGCCCCTCAGAAGAGACGTGGAGGTCCCAGTAGGTTAACTAGATGCTTTTAATACCCCTCAGAAGAGACGTGGAGGTCCCAGTAACTTAACAAGATGCTTTCATTACCCCTCAGTAGAGACGTGGAAGTCCCATTAACTTATCAAGACGGTTTGAATGGCCCTTGGAAGAGACGTGGAGGTTCCAGTAGCTTAACAAGACGCTTTTAATGCCCCTCAGAAGAGACGTGGAGGTCCCAGTAGCTTAACAAGATGCTTTTAATGCCCCTCGGAAGAGACGTGGAGGTCCCAGTAGCTTAACAAGATGCTTTTAATGACCCTCAGAAGAGACGTGAACGTCCCAGTAGCTTAACAAGACGCTTTTAATGCCCCTCAGAAGAGACGTGGAGGTCCCAGTAGCTTAACAAGACACTTTTAATGCCCCTCGGAAAAGTGGTGGAGGTCCCATTAGTTTAAGAAGACGCTTTTAATGCCCATCACAAGAGACGTGGAGGTCCCAGTAGCTTAACAAGACGGTTTTAATACCCCTCGGAAAAGTGGTGGAGGTCCCAGTAGCTTAAAAAGATGCTTTTAATGCCCCTCAGAAGAGACGTGGAGGTCCCAGTAGCTTAACAAAACGCATTTAATGCCCCTCAGAAGAGACGTGGAGGTCCCAGTAGTTTAACAAGACACTTTTAATGCCCCTCGGAAAAGTGGTGGAGGTCCCATTAGTTTAAGAAGACGCTTTTAATGCCCATCACAAGAGACGTGGAGGTCCCAGTAGCTTAACAAGACGGTTTTAATGCCCCTCGGAAAAGTGGTGGAGGTCCCAGTAGCTTAAAAAGATGCTTTTAATGCCCCTCAGAAGAGACGTGGAGGTCCCAGTAGCTTAACAAGATGCTTTTAATGACCCTCAGAAGAGACTTGAACGTCCCAGTAGCTTAACAAGACGCTTTTAATGCCCCTCAGAAGAGACGTGGAGGTCCCAGTAGCTTAACAAGACACTTTTAATGCCCCTCGGAAAAGTGGTGGAGGTCCCAGTAGTTTAACAAGACGCTTTTAATGCCACTCAGAAGAGACGTGGAGGTCCCAGTAGCTTAACAAGACTCTTTTAATGCCCCTCAGAAGAGACGTGGAGGTCCCAGTAGCTTAACAAGATGCTTTTAATGCCCCTCAAAATAGAGGTGGAGATCCCAGTAGCTTAACAAGATGCTTTTAATGCCCCTCAGAAGAGATGTGGAGATCCCAGTAGCTTAACAAGACGATTTTAATGCCACTCAGAAGAGACGTGGAGGTCCCAGTAGCTTAACAAGACTGTTTTAATGCCCCTCAGAAGAGACGTGGAGGTCCCAGAAGCTTAACAAAACGCATTTAATGCCCCTCAGAAGAGACGTGGGGGTCCCAGTAACTTAACAAGATGCTTTTAATACCGCTCGGAAGAGACGTTGAGGTCCCAGTAGCTTAACAAGATGCTTTTAATGACCCTCAGAAGAGACGTGAACGTCCCAGTAGCTTAACAAGACGCTTCTAATGCCCCTCGGAAAAGTGGTGGAGGTCCCAGTAGCTTAAAAAGATGCTTTTAATGCCCCTCAGAAGAGACGTGGAGGTCCCAGTAGCATAACAAGACGCTTTTAATGCCCCTCAGAAGAGACGTGGAGGTCCCAGTAGCTTAACAAGTCGCTTTTAATGCCCCTCAGAAGAGATGTGGAGTTCCCAGTAGCTTAACAAGTCGCTTTTAATGCCCCTCAGAAGAGACGTGGAGGTCCTAGTAGTTTAACTAGACGCTTTTAATGCCCCTCAGAAGAGACGTGGAGGTCCCAGTAACTTAACAAAATGCTTTTAATACCCCTCAGTAAAGACGTGGAAGTCCCAGAAGCTTAAAAAAACGCTTTTAATGCCCCTCAGAAGAGATGTGGAGGTCCCAGTAGCTTAACAAGATGCTTTTAATGCCCCTCGGAAGAGACGTGGAGGTCCCAATAGCTTAACAAGATGCTTTTAATGACCCTCAGAAGAGACGTGGACGTACCAGTAGCTTAACAAGATGCTTTTAATGCCCCTCAGAAGAGACGTGGAGGTCCCAGTAGCTTAAAAAGACGCTTTTAGTGCCCCTCAGAAAAGTGGTGGAGATCCCAGTAGTTTAACAAGACGCTTTTAATGCCCCTCAGAAGAGACGTGGATGTCTGAGTAGCTTAACAAGACGCTTTTAATGCCCCTCGGAAAAGTGGTGGCGGTCCCAGTAGCTTAACAAGATGCTTTTAATGCCCCTCAGAAGAGACGTGGAGGTCCCAATAGCTTAGCAAGACGCTTTTAATGCCCCTCAGAAGAGACGTGGAGGTCCCAGTAGCTTAACAAGACGCTTTTAATGCCCCTCAGAAGAGACGTGGAGGTCCCAGCAGCTTAACAAGACGTTTTTAATGCCCCTCGTAAAAGTGGTGGAGGTCCCAGTAGCTTAACAAGATGCATTTAATGCCCCTCAGAAGAGACGTGGAGGTCCCAGTATCTGAACATGACGCTTTTAATGCCCTTCAGAAGAGACGTGGAGGTCCCAGTAGCTTAACAAGACGCTTTTAATGCCCCTCAGAAGAGACCTGGAGGTCCCAGTAGCTTAACAAGACGCTTTTAATGCCCCTCAGAAGAGACGTGGAGGTCCCAGTAGCTTAACAAGATGCTTTTAATGCCCCTCAGAAGAGACGTGGAGGTCCCAGTAGCTTAACAAGACGCTTTTAATGCCCCTCAGAAGAGACGTGGAGGTCCAAGTAGGTTAACTAGACGCTTTTAATGCCCCTCAGAAGAGACGTGGAGGTCCCAGTAACTTAACAAGATGCTTTTAATACCCCTCAGTAGAGACGTGGAGGTCCCAGAAGCTTAAAAAAACGCTTTTAATGCCCCTCAGAAGAGATGTGGAGGTCCCAGTAGCTTAAGAAGACGCTTTTAATGCCCCTCAGAAGAGACGTGGAGGTCCCAGTAGCTTAACAAAATGCTTTTAATGACCCTCAGAAGAGACGTGGAGGTCCCAGCAGCTTAGCAAGACGCTTTTAATGCCCCTTGGAAAAGTAGTGGAGGTCCCAGTAGCTTAACAAGATGCTTTAATCCACCTCAGAAGAGATGTGGAGGTCCCAGTAGCTTAACAAGGCATTTTTAATGCCCCTAAGAAGAGACGTGGAGGTCCCCATAGCTTAACAACACGCTTTTAATGCACCTTAAAAGAGACGTGGAGGTTCCAGTAGCTTAACAAGACGTTTTTAATGCCCCTCGTAAAAGTGGTGGAGGTCCCAGTAGCTTAACAAGATGCTTTTAATGACCCTCAGAAGAGACGTGGAGGTCCCAGTAGCTTAGCAAGACGCTTTTAATGCCCCTCGGAAAAGTAGTGGAGGTCCCAGTAGCTTAACAAGACGCTTTAATCCACCTCAGAAGAGATGTGGAGGTCCCAGTAGCTTAACAAGGCATTTCTAATGCCCCTAAGAAGAGACGTGGAGGTCCCCATAGCTTAACAAAACGCTTTTAATGCACCTTAAAAGAGACGTGGAGGTCCCAGTAGCTTAACAAGACGCTTTTAATGCCCCTCAGAAGAGACGTGGAGGTCCCAGTAGCTTAACAAGACGGTTTGAATGCACTTTGGAAGAGACGTGGAGGTTCCAGTAGCTTAACAATATGCTTTTAATGCCCCTCAGAAGAGACGTGGAGGTCCCAGTAGCTTAACAAGATGCTTTTAATGCCCCTCGGAAGAGACGTGGAGGTCCCAGTAGCTTAACAAGGCGCTTTTAATGCCCCTGAGAAGAGACGTGGAGGTCCCAGTAGCTTAACAAGACTCTTTTAATGCCCCTCGGAAAAGTGGTGGAGGTCCCAGTAGTTTAACAAGACGCTTTTAATGCCCCTCAGAAGAGACGTGGAGGTCCCAGTAGCTTAACAAGACGCTTTTAATGCCCCTTGGAAAAGAGGTGGAGGTCCCAGTAGCTTAAAAAGATGCTTTTAATGCCCCTCAGAAGAGACGTGGAGGTCCCAGTAGCTTAACAAGACGTTTTTAATGCCCCTCGGAAAAGTGGTGGAGGTCCCAGGAGCTTAACAAGATGCATTTAATGCCCCTCAGAAGAGACGTGCAGGTCCCAGTAGCTGAACAAGATGCTTTTAATGCCCCTCAGAAGAGACGTGGAGGTCCCAGCAGCTTAACAAGACGCTTTTAATGCCCCTCAGAAGAGACGTGGGGGTCCCAGTAGCTTAACAAGACGCTTTTAATGCCCCTCAGAAGAGACGTGGAAGTCCCAGTAGCTTAAGAAGACGCTTTTAATGCCCCTCAGAAGAGACATGGAAGTCCCAGTAGCTTAACAAGACGCTTTAATGCCCCTCAGAAGAGACGTGGAGGCTCCAGTAGCTTAACAAGACGCTTTTACTGCCCCTCGGAAAAGTGGTGGAGGTCCCAATAGCTTAACAAGACGCTTTTAATGCATCTGAGAAGAGACGTGGAGGTCCCAGTAGTTTAAAAGACGCTTTTAATGCCCCTCAGAAGAGAGGTGGAGGTCCCAGTAGCTTAACAAGATGTTTATAATGCCCCTCAGAAGAAACGTGGAGGTCCCAGTAGCTTAACAAGACGCTTTTAATGCCCCTCAGAAGAGACGTGGAGGTCCAAGTAGGTTAACTAGACGCTTTTAATGCCCCTCAGAAGAGACGTGGAGGTCCCAGTAACTTAACAAGATGCTTTTAATACCCCTCAGTAGAGACGTGGAGGTCCCAGAAGCTTAAAAAAACGCTTTTAATGCCCCTCAGAAGAGATGTGGAGGTCCCAGTAGCTTAAGAAGACGCTTTTAATGCCCCTCAGAAGAGACGTGTAGGTCCCAGTAGCTAAACAAAATGCTATTAATGCCCCTCGGAAGAGACGTGGAGGTTCCAGTAGCTTAGCAAGACGTTTTTAATGCCCCTCGTAAAAGTGGTGGAGGTCCCAGTAGCTTAACAAGATGCTTTTAATGCCCCTCAGAAGAGACGTGGAGGGCCCAGTATCTTAACAAGACGCTTTTAATGCCCCTCAGAAGAGACGTGGAGGTCCCAGTAGCTTAACAAGACGCTTTAATCCACCTCAGAAGAGATGTGGAGGTCCCAGTAGCTTAGCAAGGGATTTTTAATGCCCCTAAGAAGAGACGTGGAGGTCCCCGTAGCTTAACAACACGCTTTTCATGCACCTTAAAAGAGAGGTGGAGGTCCCAGTAGCTTAACAAGACGCTTTTAATGCCCCTCAGAAGAGACGTGGAGGTCCCAGTAGCTTAACAAGACGGTTTGAATGCCCTTTCGAAGAGACGTGGAGGTCCCAGTAGCTTAACAAGATGCTTCTAATGCCCCTCAGAAGAGACGTGGAGGTCCCAGTAGCTTAACAAGATGCTTTTAAGGCCCCTCGGAAGAGAGGTGGAGGTCCCAGTAGCTTAACAAGATGCTTTTAATGACCCTCAGAAGAGACGTGGAGGTCCCAGTAGCTTAACAAGGCGCTTTTAATGCCCCTGAGAAGAGACGTGGAGGTCCCAGTAGCTTAACAAGACGTTTTTAATGCCCCTCAGAAGAGACGTGGAGGCTCCAGTAGCTTAACAAGACGCTTTTTAATGCCCCTCGGAAAAGTGGTGGAGGTCCCAGTAGTTTAACAAGACGCTTTTAATGCCCCTCAGAAGAGACGTGGAGGTCCCAGTAGCTTAACAAGACGCTTTTAATGCCCCTCGGAAAAGAGGTGGAGGTCCCAGTAGCTTAAAAAGATACTTTTAATGCCCCTCAGAAGAGACTTGGAGGTCCCAGTAGCTTAACAAGACTTTTTTAATGCCCCTCGGAAAAGTGGTTGAGGTCCCAGGAGCTTAACAAGATGCATTTAATGCCCCTCAGAAGAGACGTGGAGGTCCCAGTAGATGAACAAGATGCTTTTAATGCCCCTCAGAAGAGACGTGGAGGTCCCAGTAGCTTAACAAGACGCTTTTAATGCCCGTCAGAAGAGACGTGGAAGTCCCAGTAGCTTAAGAAGACGCTTTTAATGCCCCTCAGAAGAGACGTTGAAGTCCCAGTAGCTTAACAAGACGCTTTTAATGCATCTGAGAAGAGACGTGGAGGTCCCAGTAGTTTAAAAGACGCTTTTAATGCCCCTCAGAAGAGAGGTGGAGGTCCCAGTAGCTTAACAAGATGTTTATAATGCCCCTCAGAAGAAACGTGGAGGTCCCAGTAGCTTAACAAGACGCTTTTAATGCCCCTCAGAAGAGACGTGGAGGTCCCAGTAGCTTAGCAAGACGCTTTTAATGCCCCTCGGAAAAGTGGTGGATGTCCCAGTAGCTTAACAAGATGCTTTTAGTCCACCCCAGAAGAGACGTGGAGGTCCCAGTAGCTTAGCAAGGCATTTTTAATGCCCCTAAGAAGAGACGTGGAGGTCCCCGTAGCTTAATAAGACGCTTTTAATGCCCCTTAGAAGAGAAGTGGAGGTCCCAGTAGCTTAACAAGACGCTTTTAATGCCTCTCGGAAAAGTGGTGGAGGTCCCAGTAGCTTAACAAGACGCTTTCAATGCCCCTCAGAAGAGACGTGGAGGTCCCAGTAGCTTAACAAGACGCTTTGAATGCCCCTTCGAAGAGACGTGGAGGTCCCAGTAGCTAACAAGATGCTTTTAATGCCCCTCAGAAGAGACGTGGAGGTCCCAGTAGCTTAACAAGATGCTTTTAATGCCCCTCGGAAGAGACGTGGAGGTCCCAGTAGCTTAACAAAATGCTTTTAATGACCCTCAGAAGAGACGTGGAGGTCCCAGTAGCTTAACAAGACGCTTTTAATGCCCCTCAGAAGAGACGTGGAGGTCCCAGTAGCTTAACAAGACGCTTTTAATGCCCCTCGGAAAAGTGGTGGAGGACCCAGTAGTTTAACAAGACGCTTTTAATGCCCCTCAGAAGAGACGTGGAGGTCCCAGTAGCTTAACAAGACGCTTTTAATGCCCCTCGGAAAAGTGGTGGAGGTCCCAGTAGCTTAAAAAGATGCTTTTAATGCCCCTCAGAAGAGACGTGGAGGTCCCAGTAGCTTAACAAGACGTTTTTAATGCCCCTCAGAAGAGACGTGGAGGTCCCAGTAGCTGAACATGACGCTTTTAATGCCCCTCAGAAGAGACGTGGAGGTCCCAGTAGCTTAACAAGACGCTTTTAATGCCCCTCAGAAGAGACGTGGAGGTCCCAGTAGCTTAACAAGACGTTTTTAATGCCCCTCGTAAAAGTGGTGGAGGTCCCAGTAGCTTAACAAGACGCATTTAATGCCCCTCAGAAGAGACGTGGAGGTCCAGTAGCTGAACATGACGCTTTTAATGCCCCTCAGAAGAGACGTGGAGGTCCCAGTAGCTTAACAAGACGCTTTTAATGCCCCTCAGAAGAGACGTGGAGGTCCCAGTAGCCTAACAAGACGCTTTTAATGCCCCTCTGAAGAGACGTGGAGGTCCCAGTAGCTTAACAAGATGCTTTTAATGCCCCTCAGAAGAGACGTGGAGGTCCCAGTAGCTTAACAAGACGCTTTTGATGCCCCTCAGAAGAGACGTGGAGGTTCAAGTAGGTTAACTAGACGCTTTTAATGCCCCTCAGAAGAGACGTGGAGGTCCCAGTAACTTAACAAGATGCTTTTAATACCCCTCAGTAGAGACGTGGAGGTCCCAGTAGCTTAACAAAATGCTATTAATGCCCCTCGGAAGAGACGTGGAGGTTCCAGTAGCTTAACAAGACGTTTTTAATGCCCCTCGTAAAAGTGGTGGAGGTCCCAGTAGCTTAACAAGATGCTTTTAATGACCCTCAGAAGAGACGTGGAGGTCCCAGTTGCTTAGCAAGACGCTTTTAATGCCCCTCGGAAAAGTAGTGGAGGTCCCAGTAGCTTAACAAGACGCTTTAATCCACCTCAGAAGAGATGTGGAGGTCCCAGTAGCTTAACAAGGCATTTTTAATGCCCCTAAGAAGAGACGTGGAGGTCCCCGTAGCTTAACAACACGCTTTTAATGCCCCTTAGAAGAGACGTGGAGGTCCCAGTAGCTTAACAAGACGCTTTTAATGCCCCTCGGAAAAGTGGTGGAGGTCCCAGTAGCTTAACAAGACGCTTTTAATGCCCCTCAGAAGAGACGTGGAGGTCCCAGTAGCTTAACAAGATGGTTTGAATGCCCTGTGGAAGAGACGTGGAGGTCCCAGTAGCTTAACAAGATGCTTTTAATGCCCCTCAGAAGAGACTTGGAGGTCCCAGTAGCTTAACAAGATGCTTTTAATGCCCCTCGGAAGAGACGTGAAGGTCCCAGTAGCTTAACAAGATGCTTTTAATGACCCTCAGAAGAGACGTGGAGGTCCCAGTAGCTTAACAAGACTCTTTTAATGCCCCTCGGAAAAGTGGTGGAGGTCCCAGTAGTTTAACAAGACGCTTTTAATGCCCCTCAGAAGAGACGTGGAGGTCCCAGTAGCTTAACAAGACGCTTTTAATGCCCCTCGGAAAAGAGGTGGAGGTCCCAGTAGCTTAAAAAGATGCTTTTAATGCCCCTCAGAAGAGACGTGGAGGTCCCAGTAGCCTAACAAGACGCTTTTAATGCCCCTCTGAAGAGACGTGGAGTTCCCAGTAGCTTAACAAGATGCTTTTAATGCCCCTCAGAAGAGACGTGGAGGTCCCAGTAGCTTAACAAGACGCTTTTAATGCCCCTCAGAAGAGACGTGGAGGTTCAAGTAGGTTAACTAGACGCTTTTAATGCCCCTCAGAAGAGACGTGGAGGTCCCAGTAACTTAACAAGATGCTTTTAATACCCCTCAGTAGAGATGTGGAGGTCCCAGTAGCTTAAGAAGACGCTGTTAATGCCCCTCAGAAGAGACGTGGAGGTCCCAGTAGCTTAACAAAATGCTATTAATGCCCCTCGGAAGAGACGTGGAGGTTCCAGTAGCTTAACAAGACGTTTTTAATGCCCCTCGTAAAAGTGGTGGAGGTCCCAGTAGCTTAACAAGATGCTTTTAATGACCCTCAGAAGAGACGTGGAGGTCCCAGTTGCTTAGCAAGATGCTTTTAATGCCCCTCGGAAAAGTAGTGGAGGTCCCAGTAGCTTAACAAGACGCTTTAATCCACCTCAGAAGAGATGTGGAGGTCCCAGTAGCTTAACAAGGCATTTTTAATGCCCCTAAGAAGAGACGTGGAGGTCCCCGTAGCTTAACAACACGCTTTTAATGCCCCTTAGAAGAGACGTGGAGGTCCCAGTAGCTTAACAAGACGCTTTTAATGCCCCTCGGAAAAGTGGTGGAGGTCCCAGTAGCTTAACAAGACGCTTTTAATGCCCCTCAGAAGAGACGTGGAGGTCCCAGTAGCTTAACAAGATGGTTTGAATGCCCTTTGGAAGAGACGTGGAGGTCCCAGTAGCTTAACAAGATGCTTTTAATGCCCCTCAGAAGAGACTTGGAGGTCCCAGTAGCTTAACAAGATGCTTTTAATGCCCCTCGGAAGAGACGTGAAGGTCCCAGTAGCTTAACAAGATGCTTTTAATGACCCTCAGAAGAGACGTGGAGGTCCCAGTAGCTTAACAAGACTCTTTTAATGCCCCTCGGAAAAGTGGTGGAGGTCCCAGTAGTTTAACAAGATGCTTTTAATGCCCCTCAGAAGAGACGTGGAGGTCCCAGTAGCTTAACAAGACGCTTTTAATGCCCCTCGGAAAAGAGGTGGAGGTCCCAGTAGCTTAAAAAGATGCTTTTAATGCCCCTCAGAAGAGACGTGGAGGTCCCAGTAGCTTAACAAGACGTTTTTAATGCCCCTCGGAAAAGTGGTGGAGGTCCCAGGAGCTTAACAAGATGCATTTAATGCCCCTCAGAAGAGACGTGGAGGTCCCAGTAGCTGAACAAGATGCTTTTAATGCCCCTCAGAAGAGACGTGGAGGTCCCAGTAGCTTAACAAGACGCTTTTAATGCCCCTCAGAAGAGACGTGGAGGTCCCAGTAGCTTAACAAGACGCTTTTAATGCCCCTCAGAAGAGACGTGGAAGTCCCAGTAGCTTAAGAAGACGCTTTTAATGCCCCTCAGAAGAGACGTGGAAGTTCCAGTAGCTTAACAAGACGCTTTAATGCCCCTCAGAAGAGACATGGAGGCTCCAGTAGCTTAACAAGACGCTTTTACTGCCCCTCGGAAAAGTGGTGGAGGTCCCAGTAGCTTAACAAGACGCTATTAATGCATCTGAGAAGAGACGTGGAGGTCCCAGTAGTTTAAAAGACGCTTTTAATGCCCCTCAGAAGAGACGTGGAGGTCCCCGTAGCTTAACAAGACGATTTTAATGCCTCTCGGAAAAGTGGTGGAGGTCCCAGTAGCTTAAGAAGACGCTTTCAATGCCCCTCAGAAGAGACGTGGAGGTCCCAGTAGCTTAACAAGACGGTTTGAATGCCCCTTGGAAGAGACGTGGAGGTCCCAGTAGCTTAACAAGATGCTTTTAATGCCCCTCAGAAGAGACGTGGAGGTCACAGTAGCTTAACAAGATGCTTTAATGCCCCTCGGAAGAGACGTGGAGGTCCCAGTAGCTTAACAAAATGCTTTTAATGACCCTCAGAAAAGACGTGGAGGTCCCAGTAGCTTAACAAGACGCTTTTAATGCCCCTCAGAAGAGACGTGGAGGTCCCAGTAGCTTAACAAGACGCTTTTAATGCCCCTCGGAAAAGTGGTGGAGGACCCAGTAATTTAACAAGACGCTTTTAATGCCCCTCAGAAGAGACGTGGAGGTCCCAGTAGCTTAACAAGACGCTTTTAATGCCCCTCGGAAAAGTGGTGGGGGTCCCAGTAGCTTAAAAAGATGCTTTTAATGCCCCTCAGAAGAGACGTGGAGGTCCCAGTAGCTTAAGAAGACGTTTTTATTGCCCCTCGGAAAAGTGGTGGAGGTCCCAGTAGCTTAACAAGATGCATTTAATGCCCCTCAGAAGAGACGTGGAGGTCCCAGTAGATGAACAAGACGCTTTTAATGCCCCTCAGAAGAGACGTGGAGGTCCCAGTAGCTTAACAATACGCTTTTAATGCCCCTCAGAAGAGACGTGGAGGTCCCAGTAGCTTAACAAGATGCTTTTAATGCCCATCGGAAGAGACGTGAAGGTCCCAGTAGCTTAACAAGATGCTTTTAATGACCCTCAGAAGAGACGTGGAGGTCCCAGTAGCTTAACAAGACTCTTTTAATGCCCCTCGGAAAAGTGGTGGAGGTCCCAGTAGTTTAACAAGACGCTTTTAATGTCCCTCAGAAGAGACGTGGAGGTCCCAGTAGCTTAACAAGACGCTTTTAATGCCCCTCGGAAAAGAGGTGGAGGTCCCAGTAGCTTAAAAAGATGCTTTTAATGCCCCTCAGAAGAGACGTGGAGGTCCCAGTAGCTTAACAAGACATTTTTAATGCCCCTCGGAAAAGTGGTGGAGGTCCCAGGAGGTTAACAAGATGCATTTAATGCCCCTCAGAAGAGACGTGGAGGTCCCAGTAGCTGAACAAGATGCTTTTAATGCCCCTCAGAAGAGACGTGGAGGTCCCAGTAGCTTAACAAGACGCTTTTAATGCCCCTCAGAAGAAACGTGGAGGTCCCAGTAGCTTAACAAGACGCTTTTAATGCCCCTCAGAAGAGACGTGGAAGTCCCAGTAGCTTAAGAAGACGCTTTTAATGCCCCTCAGAAGAGACGTGGAAGTCCCAGTAGCTTAACAAGACGCTTTAATGCCCCTCAGAAGAGACGTGGAGGTCCCAGTAGCTTAACAAGACGCTTTTAATGCCCACAGAAGAGACGTGGAAGTCCCAGTAGCTTAAGAAGACGCTTTTAATGCCCCTCAGAAGAGACGTGGAAGTCCCAGTAGCTTAACAAGACGCTTTAATGCCCCTCAGAAGAGACGTGGAGGTCCCAGTAGCTTAACAAGACGCTTTTAATGCCCCTCAGAAGAGACGTAGAGGTCCCAGTAGCCTAACAAGAGCTTTTAATGCCCCTCTGAAGAGACGTGGAGGTCCCAGTAGCTTAACAAGATGCTTTTAATGCCCCTCAGAAGAGACGTGGAGGTCCCAGTAGCTTAACAAGACTCTTTTAATGCCCCTCAGAAGAGACGTGGAGGTTCAAGTAGGTTAGCTAATCGCTTTTAATGCCCCTCAGAAGAGACGTGGAGGTCCCAGTAACTTAACAAGATGCTTTTAATACCCCTCAGTAGAGACGTGGAGGTCCCAGTAGCTTAACAAAATGCTATTAATGCCCCTCGGAAGAGACGTGGAGGTTCCAGTAGCTTAACAAGACGTTTTTAATGCCCCTCGTAAAAGTGGTGGAGGTCCCAGTAGCTTAACAAAATGCTTTTAATGACCCTCAGAAGAGACGTGGAGGTCCCAGTTGCTTAGCAAGACGCTTTTAATGCCCCTCGGAAAAGTAGTGGAGGTCCCAGTAGCTTAACAAGACGCTTTAATCCAACTCAGAAGAGATGTGGAGGCCCCAGTAGCTTAACAAGGCATTTTTAATGCCCCTAAGAAGAGACGTGGAGGTCCCCGTAGCTTAACAACACGCTTTTAATGCCCCTTAGAAGAGACGTGGAGGTCCCAGTAGCTTAACAAGATGCTTTTAATGCCCCTCGGAAAAGTGGTGGAGGTCCCAGTAGCTTAACAAGATGCTTTTAATGCCCCTCAGAAGAGACGTGGAGGTCCCAGTAGCTTAACAAGATGGTTTGAATGCCCTTTGGAAGAGACGTGGAGGTCCCAGTAGCTTAACAAGATGCTTTTAATGCCCCTCAGAAGAGACTTGGAGGTCCCAGTAGCTTAACAAGATGCTTTTAATGCCCCTCGGAAGAGACGTGAAGGTCCCAGTAGCTTAACAAGATGCTTTTAATGACCCTCAGAAGAGACGTGGAGGTCCCAGTAGCTTAACAAGACTCTTTTAATGCCCCTCGGAAAAGTGGTGGAGGTCCCAGTAGTTTAACAAGACGCTTTTAATGCCCCTCAGAAGAGACGTGGAGGTCCCAGTAGCTTAACAAGACGCTTTTAATGCCCCTCGGAAAAGAGGTGGAGGTCCCAGTAGCTTAAAAAGATGCTTTTAATGCCCCTCAGAAGAGACGTGGAGGTCCCAGTAGCCTAACAAGACGCTTTTAATGCCCCTCTGAAGAGACGTGGAGTTCCCAGTAGCTTAACAAGATGCTTTTAATGCCCCTCAGAAGAGACGTGGAGGTCCCAGTAGCTTAACAAGACGCTTTTAATGCCCCTCAGAAGAGACGTGGAGGTTCAAGTAGGTTAACTAGACGCTTTTAATGCCCCTCAGAAGAGACGTGGAGGTCCCAGTAACTTAACAAGATGCTTTTAATACCCCTCAGTAGAGACGTGGAGGTCCCAGAAGCTTAAAAAAACGCTTTTAATGCCCCTCAGAAGAGATGTGGAGGTCCCAGTAGCTTAAGAATGCGCTTTTAATGCCCCTCAGAAGAGACGTGGAGGTCCCAGTAGCTTAACAAAATGCTATTAATGCCCCTCGGAAGAGACGTGGAGGTTCCAGTAGCTTAACAAGACGTTTTTAATGCCCCTCGTAAAAGTGGTGGAGGTCCCAGTAGCTTAACAAGATGCTTTTAATGACCCTCAGAAGAGACGTGGAGGTCCCAGTTGCTTAGCAAGACGCTTTTAATGCCCCTCGGAAAAGTAGTGGAGGTCCCAGTAGCTTAACAAGACGCTTTAATCCACCTCAGAAGAGATGTGGAGGTCCCAGTAGCTTAACAAGGCATTTTTAATGCCCCTAAGAAGAGACGTGGAGGTCCCCGTAGCTTAACAACACGCTTTTAAAGCCCCTTAGAAGAGACGTGGAGGTCCCAGTAGCTTAACAAGACGCTTTTAGTGCCCCTCGGAAAAGTGGTGGAGGTCCCAGTAGCTTAACAAGACGCTTTTAATGCCCCTCAGAAGAGACGTGGAGGTCCCAGTAGCTTAACAAGATGGTTTGAATGCCCTTTGGAAGAGACGTGGAGGTCCCAGTAGCTTAACAAGATGCTTTTAATGCCCCTCAGAAGAGACTTGGAGGTCCCAGTAGCTTAACAAGTTGCTTTTAATGCCCCTCGGAAGAGACGTGAAGGTCCCAGTAGCTTAACAAGATGCTTTTAATGACCCTCAGAAGAGACGTGGAGGTCCCAGTAGCTTAACAAGACTCTTTTAATGCCCCTCGGAAAAGTGGTGGAGGTCCCAGTAGTTTAACAAGACGCTTTTAATGCCCCTCAGAAGAGACGTGGAGGTCCCAGTAGCTTAACAAGACGTTTTTAATGCCCCTCGGAAAAGAGGTGGAGGTCCCAGTAGCTTAAAAAGATGCTTTTAATGCCCCTCAGAAGAGACGTGGAGGTCCCAGTAGCTTAACAAGACGTTTTTAATGCCCCTCGGAAAAGTGGTGGAGGTCCCAGGAGCTTAACAAGATGCATTTAATGCCCCTCAGAAGAGACGTGGAGGTCCCAGTAGCTGAACAAGATGCTTTTAATGCCCCTCAGAAGAGACGTGGAGGTCCCAGTAGCTTAACAAGACGCTTTTAATGCCCCTCAGAAGAGACGTGGAGGTCCCAGTAGCTTAACAAGACGCTTTTAATGCCCCTCAGAAGAGACGTGGAAGTCCCAGTAGCTTAAGAAGACGCTTTTAATGCCCCTCAGAAGAGACGTGGAAGTCCCAGTAGCTTAACAAGACGCTTTAATGCCCCTCAGAAGGAACATGGAGGCTCCAGTAGCTTAACAAGATGCTTTTACTGCCCCTCGGAAAAGTGCTGGAGGTCCCAGTAGCTTAACAAGACGCTTTTAATGCATCTGAGAAGAGACATGGAGGTCCCAGTAGTTTAAAAGACGCTTTTAATGCCACTCAGAAGAGACGTGGAGGTCCCCGTAGCTTAATAAGACGCTTTTAATTCCCCTTAGAAGAGAAGTGGAGGTCCCAGTAGCTTAACAAGACGCTTTTAATGCCTCTCGGAAAAGTGGTGGAGGTCCCAGTAGCTTAACAAGACGCTTTCAATGCCCCTCAGAAGAGACGTGGAGGTCCCAGTAGCTTAACAAGACGGTTTGAATGCCCCTTGGAAGAGACGTGGAGGTCCCAGTAGCTTAACAAGATGCTTTTAATGCCCCTCAGAAGGGACGTGGAGGTCCCAGTAGCTTAACAAGATGCTTTTAATGCCCCTCGGAAGAGACGTGGAGGTCCCAGTAGCTTAACAAAATGCTTTTAATGACCCTCAGAAAAGACGTGGAGGTCCCAGTAGCTTAACAAGACGCTTTTAATGCCCCTCAGAAGAGACGTGGAGGTCCCAGTAGCTTAACAAGACGCTTTTAATGCCCATCGGAAAAGTGGTGGAGGACCCAGTAGCTTAAAAAGATGCTTTTAATGCCCCTCAGAAGAGACGTGGAGGTCCCAGTAGCTTAACAAGACGCTTTTAATGCCCCTCAGAAGAGACGTGGAGGTCCCAGTAGCTTAACAAGACGCTTTTAATGCCGTTCAGAAGAGATGTGGAGGTCCCAGTAGCTTAACAATACGCTTTTAATGCCACTCAGAAGAGACGTGGAGGTCCCAGTAGCTTAACAAGAAGCTTTTAATGCCCCTCAGAAGAGACGTGGAGGTCCCAGAAGCTTAACAAAACGCATTTAATGCCCCTCAGAAGAGACGTGGAGGTCCCAGTAGCTTAACAAGATGCTTTTAATGCCCCTCAGAATAGACTTGGAGGTCCCAGTAGCTTAACAAGACGCTTTTAATGCCCCTCAGAAGAGACGTGGAGATCCTAGTAGTTTAACTAGACGCTTTTAATGCCCCTCAGAAGAGACGTGGAGGTCCCAGTAACTTAACAAGATGCTTTTAATACCCCTCAGTAGAGACGTGGATGTCCCAGAAGCTAAAAAAAATGCTTTTAATGCCCCTCAGAAGAGATGTGGAGGTCCCAGTAGCTTAACAAGATGCTTTTAATGCCCCTCGGAAGAGACGTGGAGGTCCCAATAGCTTAACAAGATGCTTTTAATGACCCTCAGAAGAGACGTGGATTTCCCAGTAGCTTAACAAGACGCTTTTAATGCCCCTCAGAAGAGACGTGGAGGTCCCAGTAGCTTAACAAGATGCTTTTAATGCCCCTCAGAAAAGTGGTGGAGAACCCAGTAGTTTAACAAGACGCTTTTAATGCCCCTCAGAAGAGACGTGGATGTCCCAGTAGCTTAACAAGACGCTTTTAATGCCCCTCGGAAAAGTGGTGGTGGTCCCAGTAGCTTAACAAGATGCTTTTAATGCCCCTCAGAAGAGACGTGGAGGTCCCAGTAGCTTAGCAAGACACTTTTAATGTCCCTCAGAAGAGACGTGGATGTCCCAGTAGCTTAACAAGACGCTTTTAATGCCCCTCGGAAAAGTGGTGGAGGTCCCAGTAGCTTAAAAAGATGCTTTTAATGCCCCTCAGAAGAGACGTGGAGGTCCCAGTAGCTTAACAAGACGCTTTTAATGCCCCTCAGAAGAGACGTGGAGGTCCCAGTAGCTTAACAAGACGCTTTTAATGCCGTTCAGAAGAGATGTGGAGGTCCCAGTAGCTTAACAATACGCTTTTAATGCCACTCAGAAGAGACGTGGAGGTCCCAGTAGCTTAACAAGAAGCTTTTAATGCCCCTCAGAAGAGACGTGGAGGTCCCAGAAGCTTAACAAAACGCATTTAATGCCCCTCAGAAGAGAAGTGGAGGTCCCAGTAGCTTAACAAGATGCTTTTAATGCCCCTCAGAATAGACGTGGAGGTCCCAGTAGCTTAACAAGACTCTTTTAATGCCCCTCAGAAGAGACGTGGAGATCCTAGTAGTTTAACAAGACGCTTTTAATGCCCCTCAGAAGAGACATGGAGGTCCCAGTAACTTAACAAGATGCTTTTAATACCCTTCAGTAGAGACGTGGAGGTCCCAGAAGCTAAAAAAAATGCTTTTAATGCCCCTCAGAAGAGATGTGGAGGTCCCAGTAGCTTAACAAGATGCTTTTAATGCCCCTCGGAAGAGACGTGGAGGTCCCAATAGCTTAACAAGATGCTTTTAATGACCCTCAGAAGAGACGTGGATTTCCCAGTAGCTTAACAAGACGCTTTTAATGCCCCTCAGAAGAGACGTGGAGGTCCCAGTAGCTTAACAAGACGCTTTTAATGCCCCTCAGAAAAGTGGTGGAGAACCCAGTAGTTTAACAAGACGCTTTTAATGCCCCTCAGAAGAGACGTGGATGTCCCAGTAGCTTAACAAGACGCTTTTAATGCCCCTCAGAAAAGTGGTGGCGGTCCCAGTAGCTTAACAAGATGCTTTTAATGCCCCTCAGAAGAGACGTGGAGGTCCCAGTAGCTTAGCAAGACGCTTTTAATGTCCCTCAGAAGAGACGTGGATGTCCAAGTAGCTTAACAAGACGCTTTTAATGCCCCTCGGAAAAGTGGTGGCGGTCCCAGTAGCTTAACAAGATGCTTTTAATGCCCCTCAGAAGAGACGTGGAGGTCCCAGTAACTTAGCAAGATGCTTTTAATGTCCCTCAGAAGAGACGTGGAGGTCCCAGTAGCTTAACAAGACGCTTTTAATGCCCCTCAGAAGAGACGTGGAGGTCCCAGTAGCTTAACAAGATGCTTTTAATGACCCTCAGAAGAGACGTGGAGGGCCCAGTAGCTTAACAAGACTCTTTTAATGCCCCTCAGAAGAGACGTGGAGGTTCAAGTAGGTTAGCTAATCGCTTTTAATGCCCCTCAGAAGAGACGTGGAGGTCCCAGTAACTTAACAAGATGCTTTTAATACCCCTCAGTAGAGACGTGGAGGTCCCAGTAGCTTAACAAAATGCTATTAATGCCCCTCGGAAGAGACGTGGAGGTTCCAGTAGCTTAACAAGACGTTTTTAATGCCCCTCGTAAAAGTGGTGGAGGTCCCAGTAGCTTAACAAAATGCTTTTAATGACCCTCAGAAGAGACGTGGAGGTCCCAGTTGCTTAGCAAGACGCTTTTAATGCCCCTCGGAAAAGTAGTGGAGGTCCCAGTAGCTTAACAAGATGCTTTAATCCAACTCAGAAGAGATGTGGAGGCCCCAGTAGCTTAACAAGGCATTTTTAATGCCCCTAAGAAGAGACGTGGAGGTCCCCGTAGCTTAACAACACGCTTTTAATGCCCCTTAGAAGAGACGTGGAGGTCCCAGTAGCTTAACAAGATGCTTTTAATGCCCCTCGGAAAAGTGGTGGAGGTCCCAGTAGCTTAACAAGACGCTTTTAATGCCCCTCAGAAGAGACGTGGAGGTCCCAGTAGCTTAACAAGATGGTTTGAATGCCCTTTGGAAGAGACGTGGAGGTCCCAGTAGCTTAACAAGATGCTTTTAATGCCCCTCAGAAGAGACTTGGAGGTCCCAGTAGCTTAACAAGATGCTTTTAATGCCCCTCGGAAGAGACGTGAAGGTCCCAGTAGCTTAACAAGATGCTTTTAATGACCCTCAGAAGAGACGTGGAGGTCCCAGTAGCTTAACAAGACTCTTTTAATGCCCCTCGGAAAAGTGGTGGAGGTCCCAGTAGTTTAACAAGACGCTTTTAATGCCCCTCAGAAGAGACGTGGAGGTCCCAGTAGCTTAACAAGACGCTTTTAATGCCCCTCGGAAAAGAGGTGGAGGTCCCAGTAGCTTAAAAAGATGCTTTTAATGCCCCTCAGAAGAGACGTGGAGGTCCCAGTAGCCTAACAAGACGCTTTTAATGCCCCTCTGAAGAGACGTGGAGTTCCCAGTAGCTTAACAAGATGCTTTTAATGCCCCTCAGAAGAGACGTGGAGGTCCCAGTAGCTTAACAAGATGCTTTTAATGCCCCTCGGAAGAGACGTGGAGGTCCCAGTAGCTTAACAAAATGCTTTTAATGACCCTCAGAAAAGACGTGGAGGTCCCAGTAGCTTAACAAGACGCTTTTAATGCCCCTCAGAAGAGACGTGGAGGTCCCAGTAGCTTAACAAGACGCTTTTAATGCCCATCGGAAAAGTGGTGGAGGACCCAGTAGCTTAAAAAGATGCTTTTAATGCCCCTCAGAAGAGACGTGGAGGTCCCAGTAGCTTAACAAGACGCTTTTAATGCCCCTCAGAAGAGACGTGGAGGTCCCAGTAGCTTAACAAGACGCTTTTAATGCCGTTCAGAAGAGATGTGGAGGTCCCAGTAGCTTAACAATACGCTTTTAATGCCACTCAGAAGAGACGTGGAGGTCCCAGTAGCTTAACAAGAAGCTTTTAATGCCCCTCAGAAGAGACGTGGAGGTCCCAGAAGCTTAACAAAACGCATTTAATGCCCCTCAGAAGAGACGTGGAGGTCCCAGTAGCTTAACAAGATGCTTTTAATGCCCCTCAGAATAGACTTGGAGGTCCCAGTAGCTTAACAAGACGCTTTTAATGCCCCTCAGAAGAGACGTGGAGATCCTAGTAGTTTAACTAGACGCTTTTAATGCCCCTCAGAAGAGACGTGGAGGTCCCAGTAACTTAACAAGATGCTTTTAATACCCCTCAGTAGAGACGTGGATGTCCCAGAAGCTAAAAAAAATGCTTTTAATGCCCCTCAGAAGAGATGTGGAGGTCCCAGTAGCTTAACAAGATGCTTTTAATGCCCCTCGGAAGAGACGTGGAGGTCCCAATAGCTTAACAAGATGCTTTTAATGACCCTCAGAAGAGACGTGGATTTCCCAGTAGCTTAACAAGACGCTTTTAATGCCCCTCAGAAGAGACGTGGAGGTCCCAGTAGCTTAACAAGATGCTTTTAATGCCCCTCAGAAGAGACGTGGATGTCCCAGTAGCTTAACAAGACGCTTTTAATGCCCCTCGGAAAAGTGGTGGTGGTCCCAGTAGCTTAACAAGATGCTTTTAATGCCCCTCAGAAGAGACGTGGAGGTCCCAGTAGCTTAGCAAGACACTTTTAATGTCCCTCAGAAGAGACGTGGATGTCCCAGTAGCTTAACAAGACGCTTTTAATGCCCCTCGGAAAAGTGGTGGAGGTCCCAGTAGCTTAAAAAGATGCTTTTAATGCCCCTCAGAAGAGACGTGGAGGTCCCAGTAGCTTAACAAGACGCTTTTAATGCCCCTCAGAAGAGACGTGGAGGTCCCAGTAGCTTAACAAGACGCTTTTAATGCCGTTCAGAAGAGATGTGGAGGTCCCAGTAGCTTAACAATACGCTTTTAATGCCACTCAGAAGAGACGTGGAGGTCCCAGTAGCTTAACAAGAAGCTTTTAATGCCCCTCAGAAGAGACGTGGAGGTCCCAGAAGCTTAACAAAACGCATTTAATGCCCCTCAGAAGAGAAGTGGAGGTCCCAGTAGCTTAACAAGATGCTTTTAATGCCCCTCAGAATAGACGTGGAGGTCCCAGTAGCTTAACAAGACTCTTTTAATGCCCCTCAGAAGAGACGTGGAGATCCTAGTAGTTTAACAAGACGCTTTTAATGCCCCTCAGAAGAGACATGGAGGTCCCAGTAACTTAACAAGATGCTTTTAATACCCCTCAGTAGAGACGTGGAGGTCCCAGAAGCTAAAAAAAATGCTTTTAATGCCCCTCAGAAGAGATGTGGAGGTCCCAGTAGCTTAACAAGATGCTTTTAATGCCCCTCGGAAGAGACGTGGAGGTCCCAATAGCTTAACAAGATGCTTTTAATGACCCTCAGAAGAGACGTGGATTTCCCAGTAGCTTAACAAGACGCTTTTAATGCCCCTCAGAAGAGACGTGGAGGTCCCAGTAGCTTAACAAGACGCTTTTAATGCCCCTCAGAAAAGTGGTGGAGAACCCAGTAGTTTAACAAGACGCTTTTAATGCCCCTCAGAAGAGACGTGGATGTCCCAGTAGCTAAACAAGACGCTTTTAATGCCCCTCAGAAAAGTGGTGGCGGTCCCAGTAGCTTAACAAGATGCTTTTAATGCCCCTCAGAAGAGACGTGGAGGTCCCAGTAGCTTAGCAAGACGCTTTTAATGTCCCTCAGAAGAGACGTGGATGTCCAAGTAGCTTAACAAGACGCTTTTAATGCCCCTCGGAAAAGTGGTGGCGGTCCCAGTAGCTTAACAAGATGCTTTTAATGCCCCTCAGAAGAGACGTGGAGGTCCCAGTAGCTTAGCAAGATGCTTTTAATGTCCCTCAGAAGAGACGTGGAGGTCCCAGTAGCTTAACAAGACGCTTTTAATGCCCCTCAGAAGAGACGTGGAGGTCCCAGTAGCTTAACAAGATGCTTTTAATGACCCTCAGAAGAGACGTGGAGGGCCCAGTATCTTAACAAGACGCTTTTAATGCCCCTCAGAAGAGACGTGGAGGTCCCAGTAGCTTAACAAGACGTTTTTAATGACCCTCGTAAAAGTGGTGGAGGTCCCAGTAGCTTAACAAGGCGCATTTAATGCCCCTCAGAAGAGACGTGGAGGTCCCAGTAGCTGAACAAGACGCTTTTAATGCCCCTCAGAAGAGACGTGGAGGTCCCAGTAGCTTAACAAGACGCTTTTAATGCCCCTCAGAAGAGACGTGGAGGTCCCAGTAACTTAACAAGACGCTTTTAATGCCCCTCAGAAGAGACGTGGAGGTCCCAGTAGCTTAACAAGATGCTTTTAATGCCCCTCAGAAGAGACGTGGAGGTCCCAGTAGCTTAACAAGACGCTTTTATTGCCCCTCGGAAAAGTGGTGGAGGTCCCAGTAGCTTAAAAAGATGCTTTTAATGCCCCTCAGAAGAGACGTGGAGGTCCCAGTAGCTTAACAAGACGTTTTAAATGCCCCTCGGAAAAGTGGTGGAGGTCCCAGTAGCTTAACAAGACGCATTTAATGCCCCTCAGAAGAGACGTGGAGATCCCAGTAGATGAACAAGACGCTTTTAATGCCCCTCAGAAGAGACGTGGAGGTCCCAGTAGCTTAACAAGATGCTTTTAATGACCCTCAGAAGAGACGTGGAGGTCCCAGTAGCTTAACAAGATGCTTTTAATGCCCCTCAGAAGAGACGTGGAGGTCCCAGTAGCTTAACAAGACGCGTTTAATGTCCCTCGGAAAAGTGGCGGAGGTCCCAGTAGCTTAATAAGACGCTTTTAATGCCCCTCAGAAGAGACGTGGAGGTCCCAGTAGGTTAACTAGATGCTTTTAATGCCCCTCAGAAGAGACGTGGAGGTCCCAGTAACCTAACAAGATGCTTTCAATACCCCTCCGAAGAGACGTGGAGGTCCCATTAACTTATCAAGATGGTTTGAATGGCCCTTGGAAGAGACGTGGAGGTCCCAGTAGCTTAACAAGAAGCTTTTAATGCCCCTCAGAAGAGACGTGGAGGTCCCAGTAGCTTAACAAGATGCTTTTAATGCCCCTCGGAAGAGACGTGGAGGTCCCAGTAGCTTAACAAGATGCTTTTAATGACCCTCAGAAGAGACGTGAACGTCCCAGTAGCTTAACAAGACGCTTTTAATGCCCCTCAGAAGAGACGTGGAGGTCCCAGTAGCTTAACAAGACGCTTTTAATGCCCCTCGGAAAAGTGGTGGAGGTCCCAGTAGTTTAACAAGACGCTTTTAATGCCCCTCAGAAGAGACTTGGAGGTCCCAGTTGCTTAACAAGATGCTTTTAATACCCCTCGGAAAAGTGTTGGAGGTCCCAGTAGCTTAAAAAGATGCTTTTAATGCCCCTCAGAAGAGACGTGGAGGTCCCAGTAGCTTAATAATAAGCTTTTAATTCCCCTCAGAAGAGACGTGGAGGTCCCAGTAGCTTAACAAGACGCTTTTAATGCCCCTCAGAAGAGACGTGGAGGTCCCAGTAGGTTAACTAGACGCTTTTAATTCCACTCAGAAGAGACGTGGAGGTCCCAGTAACTTAACAAGATGCTTTTAATACCGCTCGGAAGAGACGTTGAGGTCACAGTAGCTTAACAAGATGCTTTCAATGACCCTCAGAAGAGACGTGAACGTCCCAGTAGCTTAACAAGACGCTTTTAATGCCCCTCGGAAAAGTGGTGGAGGTCCCAGTAGCTTAAAAAGATGCATTTAATGCCCCTCAGAAGAGACGTGGAGGTCCCAGCAGCTTAACAAGACGCTTTTAATGCCCCTCAGAAGAGACGTGGAGGTCCCAGTAGCTTAACAAGACGCTTTTAATGCCGTTCAGAAGAGATGTGGAGGTCCCAGTAGCTTAACAATACGCTTTTAATGCCACTCAGAAGAGACGTGGAGGTCCCAGTAGCTTAACAAGAAGCTTTTAATTCACCTCAGAAGAGACGTGGAGGTCCCATTAGCTTAACAAGACGCTTTTAATGCCCCTCAGAAGAGACCTGGAGGTCCCAGTAGCTTAACAAGACGCTTTTAATGCCCCTCAGAAGAGACGTGGAAGTCCCAGTAGCTTAACAAGACGCTTTTAATGCCCCTTGGAAGAGAGTTGGAAGTCCCAGTAGCTTAACAAGACGCTTTAATGCCCCTCAGAAGAGACATGGAGGCTCCTGTAGCTTAACAAGATGCTTTTACTGCCCCTCGGAAAAGTGGTGGAGGTCCCAGTAGCTTAACAAGACGCTTTTAATGCATCTGAGAAGAGACGTGGAGGTCCCAGTAGTTTAAAAGAAGCTTTTAATGCCCCTCAGAAGAGACGTGGAGGTCCCAGTAGCTTAACAAGATGTTTATAATGCCCCTCAGAAGAAACGTGGAGGTCCCAGTAGCTTAACAAGACGCTTTTAATGCCCCTCAGAAGAGACGTGGAGGTCCCAGTAGGTTAGCAAGACGCTTTAAATGCCCCTCGGAAAAGTGGTGGACGTCCCAGTAGCTTAACAAGATGCTTTTAATCCACCCCAGAAGAGACGTGGAGGTCCCAGTAGCTTAGCAAGGCATTTTTAATGCCCCTAAGAAGAGACGTGGAGGTCCCCGTAGCTTAATAAGACGCTTTTAATGCCCCTTAGAAGAGAAGTGGAGTTCCCAGTAGAATAACAAGACGCTTTTAATGCCTCTCGGAAAAGTGGTGGAGGTCCCAGTAGCTTAACAAGACGCTTTCAATGCCCCTCAGAAGAGACGTGGAGGTCCCAGTAGCTTAACAAGACGGTTTGAATGCCCCTTGGAAGAGACGTGGAGGTCCCAGTAGCTTAACAAGATGCTTTTAATGCCCCTCAGAAGAGACGTGGAGGTCCCAGTAGCTTAACAAGATGCTTTTAATGCCAATCGGAAGAGACGTGGAGGTCCCAGTAGCTTAACAAAATGCTTTTAATGACACTCAGAAGAGACGTGGAGGCCCCAGTAGCTTAACAAGACGCTTTTAATGCCCCTCAGAAGAGACGTGGAGGTTCCAGTAGCTTAACAAGACGCTTTTAATGCCCCTCGGAAAAGTGGTGGAGGACCCAGTAGTTTAACAAGACGCTTTTAATGCCCCTCAGAAGAGACGTGGAGGTCCCAGTAGCTTAACAAGACGCTTTTATTGCCCCTCGGAAAAGTGGTGGAGGTCCCAGTAGCTTAAAAAGATGCTTTTAATGCCCCTCAGAAGAGACGTGGAGGTCCCAGTAGCTTAACAAGACGTTTTTAATGCCCCTCGGAAAAGTGGTGGAGGTCCCAGTAGCTTAACAAGACACATTTAATGCCCCTCAGAAGAGACGTGGAGCTCCCAGTAGATGAACAAGACGCTTTTAATGCCCCTCAGAAGAGACGTGGAGGTCCCAGTAGCTTAACAAGACACTTTTAATGCCCCTCAGAAGAGACGTGGAGGTCCCAGTAGCTTAACAAGATGCTTTTAATGACCCTCAGAAGAGACGTGGAGGTCCCAGTAGCTTAACAAGATGCTTTTAATGCCCCTCAGAAGAGACGTGGAGGTCCCAGTAGCTTAACAAGACGCGTTTAATGTCCCTCGGAAAAGTGGTGGAGGTCCCAGTAGCTTAATAAGACGCTTTTAATGCCCCTCAGAAGAGACGTGGAGGTCCCAGTAGGTTAATTAGATGCTTTTAATGCCCCTCAGAAGAGACGTGGAGGTCCCAGTAACCTAACAAGATGCTTTCAATACCCCTCCGTAGAGACGTGGAGGTCCCATTAACTTATCAAGACGGTTTGAATGGCCCTTGGAAGAGACGTGGAGGTCCCAGTAGCTTAACAAGAAGCTTTTAATGCCCCTCAGAAGAGACGTGGAGGTCCCAGTAGCTTAACAAGATGCTTTTAATGCCCCTCGGAAGAGACGTGGAGGTCCCAGTAGCTTAACAAGATGCTTTTAATGACCCTCAGAAGAGACGTGAACGTCCCAGTAGCTTAACAAGACGCTTTTAATGCCCCTCAGAAGAGACGTGGAGGTCCCAGTAGCTTAACAAGACGCTTTTAATGCCCCTCGGAAAAGTGGTGGAGGTCCCAGTAGTTTAACAAGACGCTTTTAATGCCCCTCAGAAGAGACTTGGAGGTCCCAGTTGCTTAACAAGATGCTTTTAATACCCCTCGGAAAAGTGGTGGAGGTCCCAATAGCTTAAAAAGATGCTTTTAATACCCCTCAGAAGAAACGTGGAGGTCCCAGTAGCTTAATAAGAAGCTTTTAATGCCCCTCAGAAGAGACGTGGAGGTCCCAGTAGCTTAACAAGACGCTTTTAATGCCCCTCAGAAGAGACGTGGAGGTCCCAGTAGGTTAACTAGACGCTTTTAATTCCACTCAGAAGAGACGTGGAGGTCCCAGTAACTTAACAAGATGCTTTTAATACCGCTCGGAAGAGACGTTGAGGTCACAGTAGCTTAACAAGATGCTTTCAATGACCCTCAGAAGAGACGTGAACGTCCCAGTAGCTTAACAAGACGCTTTTAATGCCCCTCGGAAAAGTGGTGGAGGTCCCAGTAGCTTAAAAAGATGCATTTAATGCCCCTCAGAAGAGACGTGGAGGTCCCAGTAGCTTAACAAGACGCTTTTAATGCCCCTCAGAAGAGACGTGGAGGTCCCAGTAGCTTAACAAGACGCTTTTAATGCCGTTCAGAAGAGATGTGGAGGTCCCAGTAGCTTAACAATACGCTTTTAATGCCACTCAGAAGAGACGTGAAGGTCCCAGTAGCTTAACAAGAAGCTTTTAATGCCCCTCAGAAGAGACGTGGAGGTCCCAGAAGCTTAACAAAAGGCATTTAATGCCCCTCAGAAGAGACGTGGAGGTCCCAGTAGCTTAACAAGATGCTTTTAATGCCCCTCAGAAAAGACGTGGAGGTCCCAGTAGCTTAACAAGACGCTTTTAATGCCGTTCAGAAGAGATGTGGAGGTCCCAGTAGCTTAACAATACGCTTTTAATGCCACTCAGAAGAGACGTGGAGGTCCCAGTAGCTTAACAAGAAGCTTTTAATGCCCCTCAGAAGAGACGTGGAGGTCCCAGAAGCTTAACAAAAGGCATTTAATGCCCCTCAGAAGAGACGTGGAGGTCCCAGTAGCTTAACAAGATGCTTTTAATGCCCCTCAGAAAAGACGTGGAGGTCCCAGTAGATTAACAAGATGTTTATAATGCCCCTCAGAAGAAACGTGGAGGTCCCAGTAGCTTAACATGACGCTTTTAATGCCCCTCAGAAGAGACGTGGAGGTCCCAGTAGGTTAGCAAGACGCTTTAAATGCCCCTCGCAAAAGTGGTGGACGTCCCAGTAGCTTAACAAGATGCTTTTAATCCACCCCAGAAGAGATGTGGAGGTCCCAGTAGCTTAACAATGCATTTTTAATGCCCCTAAGAAGAGACGTGGAGGTCCCCGTAGCTTAACAACACGCTTTTAATACCCCTTAGAAGAGACGTGGAGGTCCCATTAGCTTAACAAGACGCTTTTAATGCCCCTCAGAAGAGACGTGGAGGTCCCAGTAGTTTAACAAGACGCTTTTAATGCCCCTCAGAAGAGACGTGGAAGTCCCAGTAGCTTAACAAGACGCTTTTAATGCCACTTGGAAGAGACGTGGAAGTCCCAGAAGCTTAACAAGACGCTTTAATGCCCCTCAGAAGAGACATGGAGGCTCCAGTAGCTTAACAAGATGCTTTTAATGACCCTCAGAAGAGACGTGAACGTCCCAGTAGCTTAACAAGACGCTTTTAATGCCCCTCAGAAGAGACTTGGAGGTCCCAGTTGCTTAACAAGATGCTTTTAATACCCCTCGGAAAAGTGGTGGAGGTCCCAGTAGCTTAAAAAGATGCTTTTAATGCCCCTCAGAAGAGACGTGGAGGTCCCAGTAGCTTAATAAGAAGCTTTTAATGCCCCTCAGAAGAGACGTGGAGGTCCCAGTAGCTTAACAAGACGCTTTTAATGCCCCTCAGAAGAGACGTGGAGGTCCCAGTAGGTTAACTAGACGCTTTTAATTCCACTCAGAAGAGACGTGGAGGTCCCAGTAACTTAACAAGATGCTTTTAATACCGCTCGGAAGAGACGTTGAGGTCACAGTAGCTTAACAAGATGCTTTCAATGACCCTCAGAAGAGACGTGAACGTCCCAGTAGCTTAACAAGACGCTTTTAATGTCCCTCGGAAAAGTGGTGGAGGTCCCAGTAGCTTAAAAAGATGCATTTAATGCCCGTCAGAAGAGACGTGGAGGTCCCAGTAGTTTAACAAGACGCTTTTAATGCCCCTCAGAAGAGACGTGGAGGTCCCAGTAGCTTAACAAGACGTTTTTAATGCCGTTCAGAAGAGATGTGGAGGTCCCAGTAGCTTAACAATACGCTTTTAATGCCACTCAGAAGAGACGTGGAGGTCCCAGTAGCTTAACAAGAAGCTTTTAATGCCCCTCAGAAGAGACGTGGAGGTCCCAGAAGCTTAACAAAACGCATTTAATGCCCCTCAGAAGAGACGTGGAGGTCCCAGTAGCTTAACAAGATGCTTTTAATGCCCCTCAGAAAAGACGTGGAGGTCCCAGTAGCTTAACAAGACGCTTTTAATGCCCCTCAGAAGAGACGTGGAGATCCTAGTAGTTTAACTAGACGCTTTTAATGCCCCTCAGAAGAGACGTGGAGGTCCCAGTAACTTAACAAGATGCTTTTAATACCCCTCAGTAGAGACGTGGAGGTCCCAGAAGCTAAAAAAAATGCTTTTAATGCCCCTCAGAAGAGATGTGGAGGTCCCAGTAGCTTAACAAGATGCTTTTAATGCCCCTCGGAAGAGACGTGGAGGTCCCAATAGCTTAACAAGATGCTTTTAATGACCCTCAGAAGAGACGTGGATTTCCCAGTAGCTTAACAAGACGCTTTTAATGCCCCTCAGAAGAGACGTGGAGGTCCCAGTAGCTTAACAAGATGCTTTTAATGCCCCTCAGAAAAGTGGTGGAGAACCCAGTAGTTTAACAATACGCTTTTAATGCCCCTCAGAAGAGACGTGGATGTCCCAGTAGCTTAACAAGACGCTTTTAATGCCCCTCGGAAAAGTGGTGGCGGTCCCAGTAGCTTAACAAGATGCTTTTAATGCCCCTCAGAAGAGACGTGGAGGTCCCAGTAGCTTAGCAAGACGCTTTTAATGTCCCTCAGAAGAGACGTGGATGTCCCAGTAGCTTAACAAGACGCTTTTAATGCCCCTCGGAAAAGTGGTGGAGGTCCCAGTAGCTTAAAAAGATGCTTTTAATGCCCCTCAGAAGAGACGTGGAGGTCCCAGTAGCTTAACAAGACGCTTTTAATGCCCCTCAGAAGAGATGTGGAGGTCCCAGTAGCTTAGCAAGACGCTTTTAATGCCGTTCAGAAGAGATGTGGAGGTCCCAGTAGCTTAACAATACGCTTTTAATGCCACTCAGAAGAGACGTGGAGGTCCCAGTAGCTTAACAAGAAGCTTTTAATGCCCCTCAGAAGAGACGTGGAGGTCCCAGAAGCTTAACAAAACGCATTTAATGCCCCTCAGAAGAGACGTGGAGGTCCCAGTAGCTTAACAAGATGCTTTTAATGCCCCTCAGAATAGACGTGGAGGTCCCAGTAGCTTAACAAGACTCTTTTATTGCCCCTCAGAAGAGACGTGGAGATCTTAGTAGTTTAACTAGACGCTTTTAATGCCCCTCAGAAGAGACGTGGAGGTCCCAGTAACTTAACAAGATGCTTTTAATACCCCTCAGTAGGGACGTGGAGGTCCCAGAAGCTAAAAAAAATGCTTTTAATGCCCCTCAGAAGAGATGTGGAGGTCCCAGTAGCTTAACAAGATGCTTTTAATGTCCCTCGGAAGAGACGTGGAGGTCCCAATAGCTTAACAAGATGCTTTTAATGACCCTCAGAAGAGACGTGGATTTCCCAGTAGCTTAACAAGACGCTTTTAATGCCCCTCAGAAGAGACGTGGAGGTCCCAGTAGCTTAACAAGACGCTTTTAATGCCCCTCAGAAAAGTGGTGGAGAACCCAGTAGTTTAACAAGACGCTTTTAATGCCCCTCAGAAGAGACGTGGATGTCCCAGTAGCTTAACAAGACGCTTTTAATGCCCCTCAGAAAAGTGGTGGCGGTCCCAGTAGCTTAACAAGATGCTTTTAATGCCCCTCAGAAGAGACGTGGAGGTCCCAGTAGCTTAGCAAGACGCTTTTAATGTCCCTCAGAAGAGACGTGGATGTCCAAGTAGCTTAACAAGACGCTTTTAATGCCCCTCGGAAAAGTGGTGGCGGTCCCAGTAGCTTAACAAGATGCTTTTAATGCCCCTCAGAAGAGACGTGGAGGTCCCAGTAGCTTAGCGAGATGCTTTTAATGTCCCTCAGAAGAGACGTGGAGGTCCCAGTAGCTTAACAAGACGCTTTTAATGCCCCTCAGAAGAGACGTGGAGGTCCCAGTAGCTTAACAAGATGCTTTTAATGACCCTCAGAAGAGACGTGGAGGGCCCAGTATCTTAACAAGACGCTTTTAATGCCCCTCAGAAGAGACGTGGAGGTCCCAGTAGCTTAACAAGACGTTTTTAATGCCCCTCGTAAAAGTGGTGGAGGTCCCAGTAGCTTAACAAGACGCATTTAATGCCCCTCAGAAGAGACGTGGAGGTCCCAGTAGCTGAACAAGACGCTTTTAATGCCCCTCAGAAGAGACGTGGAGGTCCCAGTAGCTTAACAAGACGCTTTTAATGCCCCTCAGAAGAGACGTGGAGGTCCCAGTAACTTAACAAGACGCTTTTAATGCCCCTCAGAAGAGACGTGGAGGTCCCAGTAGCTTAACAAGATGCTTTTAATGCCCCTCAGAAGAGACGTGGAGGTTCCAGTAGCTTAACAAGACGCTTTTATTGCCCCTCGGAAAAGTGGTGGAGGTCCCAGTAGCTTAAAAAGATGCTTTTAATGCCCCTCAGAAGAGACGTGGAGGTCCCAGTAGCTTAACAAGACGTTTTTAATGCCCCTCGGAAAAGTGGTGGAGGTCCCAGTAGCTTAACAAGACGCATTTAATGCCCCTCAGAAGAGACATGGAGCTCCCAGTAGATGAACAAGACGCTTTTAATGCCCCTCAGAAGAGACGTGGAGGTCCCAGTAGCTTAACAAGACGCTTTTAATGCCCCTCAGAAGAGACGTGGAGGTCCCAGTAGCTTAACAAGATGCTTTTAATGACCCTCAGAAGAGACGTGGAGGTCCCAGTAGCTTAACAAGATGCTTTTAATGCCCCTCAGAAGAGACGTGGAGGTCCCAGTAGCTTAACAAGACGCGTTTAATGTCCCTCGGAAAAGTGGTGGAGGTCCCAGTAGCTTAATAAGACGCTTTTAATGCCCCTCAGAAGAGACGTGGAGGTCCCAGTAGGTTAACTAGATGCTTTTAATGCCCCTCAGAAGAGACGTGGAGGTCCCAGTAACCTAACAAGATCCTTTCAATACCCCTCCGTAGAGACGTGGAGGTCCCATTAACTTATCAAGACGGTTTGAATGGCCCTTGGAAGAGACGTGGAGGTCCCAGTAGCTTAACAAGAAGCTTTTAATGCCCCTCAGAAGAGACGTGGAGGTCCCAGTAGCTTAACAAGATGCTTTTAATGCCCCTCGGAAGAGACGTGGAGGTCCCAGTAGCTTAACAAGATGCTTTTAATGACCCTCAGAAGAGACGTGAACGTCCCAGTAGCTTAACAAGACGCTTTTAATGCACCTCAGAAGAGACGTGGAGGTCCCAGTAGCTTAACAAGACGCTTTTAATGCCCCTCGGAAAAGTGGTGGAGGTCCCAGTAGTTTAACAAGACGCTTTTAATGCCCCTCAGAAGAGACTTGGAGGTCCCAGTTGCTTAACAAGATGCTTTTAATACCCCTTGGAAAAGTGGTGGAGGTCCCAGTAGCTTAAAAAGATGCTTTTAATGCCCCTCAGAAGAGACGTGGAGGTCCCAGTAGCTTAATAAGAAGCTTTTAATGCCCCTCAGAAGAGACGTGGAGGTCCCAGTAGCTTAACAAGACGCTTTTAATGCCCCTCAGAAGAGACGTGGAGGTCCCAGTAGGTTAACTAGACGCTTTTAATTCCACTCAGAAGAGACGTGGAGGTCCCAGTAACTTAACAAGATGCTTTTAATACCGCTCGGAAGAGACGTTGAGGTCACAGTAGCTTAACAAGATGCTTTCAATGACCCTCAGAAGAGACGTGAACGTCCCAGTAGCTTAACAAGACGCTTTTAATGCCCCTCGGAAAAGTGGTGGAGGTCCCAGTAGCTTAAAAAGATGCATTTAATGCCCCTCAGAAGAGACGTGGAGGTCCCAGTAGCTTAACAAGACGCTTTTAATGCCCCTCAGAAGAGACGTGGAGGTCCCAGTAGCTTAACAAGACGCTTTTAATGCCGTTCAGAAGAGATGTGGAGGTCCCAGTAGATTCACAATACGCTTTTAATGCCACTCAGAAGAGACGTGGTGGTCCCAGTAGCTTAACAAGAAGCTTTTAATGCCCCTCAGAAGAGACGTGGAGGTCCCAGAAGCTTAACAAAACGCATTTAATGCCCCTCAGAAGAGACGTGGAGGTCCCAGTAGCTTAACAAGATGCTTTTAATGCCCCTCAGAAAAGACGTGGAGGTCCCAGTAGCTTAACAAGACGCTTTTAATGCCCCTCAGAAGAGACGTGGAGATCCTAGTAGTTTAACTAGACGCTTTTAATGCCCCTCAGAAGAGACGTGGAGGTCCCAGTAACTTAACAAGATGCTTTTAATACCCCTCAGTAGAGACGTGGAGGTCCCAGAAGCTAAAAAAAATGCTTTTAATGCCCCTCAGAAGAGATGTGGAGGTCCCAGTAGCTTAACAAGATGCTTTTAATGCCCCTCGGAAGAGACGTGGAGGTCCCAATAACTTAACAAGATGCTTTTAATGACCCTCAGAAGAGACGTGGATTTCCCAGTAGCTTAACAAGACGCTTTTAATGCCCCTCAGAAGAGACATGGAGGTCCCAGTAGCTTAACAAGACGCTTTTAATACCCTCAGAAAAGTGGTGGAGAACCCAGTAGTTTAACAAGACGCTTTTAATGCCCCTCAGAAGAGACGTGGATGTCCCAGTAGCTTAACAAGACGCTTTTAATGCCCCTCGGAAAAGTGGTGGTGGTCCCAGTAGCTTAACAAGATGCTTTTAATGCCCCTCAGAAGAGACGTGGAGGTCCCAGTAGCTTAGCAAGACGCTTTTAATGTCCCTCAGAAGAGACGTGGATGTCCCAGTAGCTTAACAAGACGCTTTTAATGCCCCTCGGAAAAGTGGTGGAGGTCCCAGTAGCTTAAAAAGATGCTTTTAATGCCCCTCAGAAGAGACGTGGAGGTCCCAGTAGCTTAACAAGACGCTTTTAATGCCCCTCAGAAGAGACGTGGAGGTCCCAGTAGCTTAGCAAGACGCTTTTAATGCCGTTCAGAAGAGATGTGGAGGTCCCAGTAGCTTAACAATACGCTTTTAATGCCACTCAGAAGAGACGTGGAGGTCCCAGTAGCTTAACAAGAAGCTTTTAATGCCCCTCAGAAGAGACGTGGAGGTCCCAGAAGCTTAACAAAACGCATTTAATGCCCCTCAGAAGAGACGTGGAGGTCCCAGTAGCTTAATAAGATGCTTTTAATGCCCCTCAGAATAGACGTGGAGGTCCCAGTAGCTTAACAAGACTCTTTTAATGCCCCTCAGAAGAGACGTGGAGATCTTAGTAGTTTAACTAGACGCTTTTAATGCCCCTCAGAAGAGACGTGGAGGTCCCAGTAACTTAACAAGATGCTTTTAATACCCCTCAGTAGGGACGTGGAGGTCCCAGAAGCTAAAAAAAATGCTTTTAATGCCCCTCAGAAGAGATGTGGAGGTCCCAGTAGCTTAACAAGATGCTTTTAATGCCCCTCGGAAGAGACGTGGAGGTCCCAATAGCTTAACAAGATGCTTTTAATGACCCTCAGAAGAGACGTGGATTTCCCAGTAGCTTAACAAGACGCTTTTAATGCCCCTCAGAAGAGACGTGGAGGTCCCAGTAGCTTAACAAGACGCTTTTAATGCCCCTCAGAAAAGTGGTGGAGAACCCAGTAGTTTAACAAGACGCTTTTAATGCCCCTCAGAAGAGACGTGGATGTCCCAGTAGCTTAACAAGACGCTTTTAATGCCCCTCAGAAAAGTGGTGGCGGTCCCAGTAGCTTAACAAGATGCTTTTAATGCCCCTCAGAAGAGACGTGGAGGTCCCAGTAGCTTAGCAAGATGCTTTTAATGTCCCTCAGAAGAGACGTGGATGTCCAAGTAGCTTAACAAGACGCTTTTAATGCCCCTCGGAAAAGTGGTGGCGGTCCCAGTAGCTTAACAAGATGCTTTTAATGCCCCTCAGAAGAGACGTGGAGGTCCCAGTAGCTTAGCAAGATGCTTTTAATGTCCCTCAGAAGAGACGTGGAGGTCCCAGTAGCTTAACAAGACGCTTTTAATGCCCCTCAGAAGAGACGTGGAGGTCCCAGTAGCTTAACAAGATGCTTTTAATGACCCTCAGAAGAGACGTGGAGGGCCCAGTATCTTAACAAGACGCTTTTAATGCCCCTCAGAAGAGACGTGGAGGTCCCAGTAGCTTAACAAGACGTTTTTAATGCCCCTCGTAAAAGTGGTGGAGGTCCCAGTAGCTTAACAAGACGCATTTAATGCCCCTCAGAAGAGACGTGGAGGTTCCAGTAGCTGAACAAGACGCTTTTAATGCCCCTCAGAAGAGACGTGGAGGTCCCAGTAGCTTAACAAGACGCTTTTAATGCCCCTCAGAAGAGACGTGGAGGTCCCAGTAACTTAACTAGACGCTTTTAATGCCCCTCAGAAGAGACGTGGAGGTCCCAGTAGCTTAACAAGATGCTTTTAATGCCCCTCAGAAGAGACGTGGAGGTCCCAGTAGCTTAACAAGACGCTTTTATTGCCCCTCGGAAAAGTGGTGGAGGTCCCAGTAGCTTAAAAAGATGCTTTTAATGCCCCTCAGAAGAGACGTGGAGGTCCCAGTAGCTTAACAAGACGTTTTTAATGCCCCTCGGAAAAGTGGTGGAGGTCCCAGTAGCTTAACAAGACGCATTTAATGCCCCTCAGAAGAGACATGGAGCTCCCAGTAGATGAACAAGACGCTTTTAATGCCCCTCAGAAGAGACGTGGAGGTCCCAGTAGCTTAACAAGACGCTTTTAATGCCCCTCAGAAGAGACGTGGAGGTCCCAGTAGCTTAACAAGATGCTTTTAATGACCCTCAGAAGAGACGTGGAGGTCCCAGTAGCTTAACAAGATGCTTTTAATGCCCCTCAGAAGAGACGTGGAGGTCCCAGTAGCTTAACAAGACGCGTTTAATGTCCCTCGGAAAAGTGGTGGAGGTCCCAGTAGCTTAATAAGACGCTTTTAATGCCCCTCAGAAGAGACGTGGAGGTCCCAGTAGGTTAACTAGATGCTTTTAATGCCCCTCAGAAGAGACGTGGAGGTCCCAGTAACCTAACAAGATGCTTTCAATACCCCTCCGTAGAGACGTGGAGGTCCCATTAACTTATCAAGACGGTTTGAATGGCCCTTGGAAGAGACGTGGAGGTCCCAGTAGCTTAACAAGAAGCTTTTAATGCCCCTCAGAAGAGACGTGGAGGTCCCAGTAGCTTAACAAGATGCTTTTAATGCCCCTCGGAAGAGACGTGGAGGTCCCAGTAGCTTAACAAGATGCTTTTAATGACCCTCAGAAGAGACGTGAACGTCCCAGTAGCTTAACAAGACGCTTTTAATGCACCTCAGAAGAGACGTGGAGGTCCCAGTAGCTTAACAAGACGCTTTTAATGCCCCTCGGAAAAGTGGTGGAGGTCCCAGTAGTTTAACAAGACGCTTTTAATGCCCCTCAGAAGAGACTTGGAGGTCCCAGTTGCTTAACAAGATGCTTTTAATACCCCTCGGAAAAGTGGTGGAGGTCCCAGTAGCTTAAAAAGATGCTTTTAATGCCCCTCAGAAGAGACGTGGAGGTCCCAGTAGCTTAATAAGAAGCTTTTAATGCCCCTCAGAAGAGACGTGGAGGTCCCAGTAGCTTAACAAGACGCTTTTAATGCCCCTCAGAAGAGACGTGGAGGTCCCAGTAGGTTAACTAGACGCTTTTAATTCCACTCAGAAGAGACGTGGAGGTCCCAGAAACTTAACAAGATGCTTTTAATACCGCTCGGAAGAGACGTTGAGGTCACAGTAGCTTAACAAGATGCTTTCAATGACCCTCAGAAGAGACGTGAACGTCCCAGTAGCTTAACAAGACGCTTTTAATGCCCCTCGGAAAAGTGGTGGAGGTCCCAGTAGCTTAAAAAGATGCATTTAATGCCCCTCAGAAGAGACGTGGAGGTCCCAGTAGCTTAACAAGACGCTTTTAATGCCCCTCAGAAGAGACGTGGAGGTCCCAGTAGCTTAACAAGACGCTTTTAATGCCGTTCAGAAGAGATGTGGAGGTCCCAGTAGCTTCACAATACGCTTTTAATGCCACTCAGAAGAGACGTGGAGGTCCCAGTAGCTTAACAAGAAGCTTTTAATGCCCCTCAGAAGAGACGTGGAGGTCCCAGAAGCTTAACAAGATGCTTTTAATGCCCCTCAGAAAAGACGTGGAGGTCCCAGTAGCTTAACAAGACGCTTTTAATGCCCCTCAGAAGAGACGTGGAGATCCTAGTAGTTTAACTAGACGCTTTTAATGCCCCTCAGAAGAGACGTGGAGGTCCCAGTAACTTAACAAGATGCTTTTAATACCCCTCAGTAGAGACGTGGAGGTCCCAGAAGCTAAAAAAAATGCTTTTAATGCTTCTCAGAAGAGATGTGGAGGTCCCAGTAGCTTAACAAGATGCTTTTAATGCCCCTCGGAAGAGACGTGGAGGTCCCAATAGCTTAACAAGATGCTTTTAATGACCCTCAGAAGAGACGTGGATTTCCCAGTAGCTTAACAAGACGCTTTTAATGCCCCTCAGAAGAGACGTGGAGGTCCCAGTAGCTTAACAAGATGCTTTTAATGCCCCTCAGAAAAGTGGTGGAGAACCCAGTAGTTTAACAATACGCTTTTAATGCCCCTCAGAAGAGACGTGGATGTCCCAGTAGCTTAACAAGACGCTTTTAATGCCCCTCGGAAAAGTGGTGGCGGTCCCAGTAGCTTAACGAGATGCTTTTAATGCCCCTCAGAAGAGACGTGGAGGTCCCAGTAGCTTAGCAAGACGCTTTTAATGTCCCTCAGAAGAGACGTGGATGTCCCAGTAGCTTAACAAGACGCTTTTAATGCCCCTCGGAAAAGTGGTGGAGGTCCCAGTAGCTTAAAAAGATGCTTTTAATGCCCCTCAGAAGAGACGTGGAGGTCCCAGTAGCTTAAAAAGATGCTTTTAATGCCCCTCAGAAGAGACGTGGAGGTCCCAGTAGCTTAACAAGACGCTTTTAATGCCCCTCAGAAGAGACGTGGAGGTCCCAGTAGCTTAACAAGACGCTTTTAATGCCGTTCAGAAGAGATGCGGAGGTCCCAGTAGCTTAACAATACGCTTTTAATGCCACTCAGAAGAGACGTGGAGGTCCCAGTAGCTTAACAAGAAGCTTTTAATGCCCCTCAGAAGAGACGTGGAGGTCCCAGAAGCTTAACAAAACTCATTTAATGCCCCTCAGAAGAGACGTGGAGGTCCCAGTAGCTTAACAAGATGCTTTTAATGACCCTCAGAAGAGACGTGGAGGGCCCAGTATCTTAACAAGACGCTTTTAATGCCCCTCAGAAGAGACGTGGAGGTCCCAGTAGCTTAACAAGACGTTTTTAATGCCCCTCGTAAAAGTGGTGGAGGTCCCAGTAGCTTAACAAGACGCATTTAATGCCCCTCAGAAAAGACGTGGAGGTCCCAGTAGCTGAACAAGACGCTTTTAATGCCCCTCAGAAGAGACGTGGAGGTCCCAGTAGCTTAACAAGACGCTTTTAATGCCCCTCAGAAGAGACGTGGAGGTCCCAGTAACTTAACTAGACGCTTTTAATGCCCCTCAGAAGAGACGTGGAGGTCCCAGTAGCTTAACAAGATGCTTTTAATGCCCCTCAGAAGAGACGTGGAGGTCCCAGTAGCTTAACAAGACGCTTTTATTGCCCCTCGGAAAAGTGGTGGAGGTCCCAGTAGCTTAAAAAGATGCTTTTAATGCCCCTCAGAAGAGACGTGGAGGTCCCAGTAGCTTAACAAGACGTTTTTAATGCCCCTCGGAAAAGTGGTGGAGGTCCCAGTAGCTTAACAAGACGCATTTAATGCCCCTCAGAAGAGACATGGAGCTCCCAGTAGATGAACAAGACGCTTTTAATGCCCCTCAGAAGAGACGTGGAGGTCCCAGTAGCTTAACAAGACGCTTTTAATGCCCCTCAGAAGAGACGTGGAGGTCCCAGTAGCTTAACAAGATGCTTTTAATGACCCTCAGAAGAGACGTGGAGGTCCCAGTAGCTTAACAAGATGCTTTTAATGCCCCTCAGAAGAGACGTGGAGGTCCCAGTAGCTTAACAAGACGCGTTTAATGTCCCTCGGAAAAGTGGTGGAGGTCCCAGTAGCTTAATAAGACGCTTTTAATGCCCCTCAGAAGAGACGTGGAGGTCCCAGTAGGTTAACTAGATGATTTTAATGCCCCTCAGAAGAGACGTGGAGGTCCCAGTAACCTAACAAGATGCTTTCAATACCCCTCCGTAGAGACGTGGAGGTCCCATTAACTTATCAAGACGGTTTGAATGGCCCTTGGAAGAGACGTGGAGGTCCCAGTAGCTTAACAAGAAGCTTTTAATGCCCCTCAGAAGAGACGTGGAGGTCCCAGTAGCTTAACAAGATGCTTTTAATGCCCCTCGGAAGAGACGTGGAGGTCCCAGTAGCTTAACAAGATGCTTTTAATGACCCTCAGAAGAGACGTGAACGTCCCAGTAGCTTAACAAGACGCTTTTAATGCACCTCAGAAGAGACGCGGAGGTCCCAGTAGCTTAACAAGACGCTTTTAATGCCCCTCGGAAAAGTGGTGGAGGTCCCAGTAGTTTAACAAGACGCTTTTAATGCCCCTCAGAAGAGACTTGGAGGTCCCAGTTGCTTAACAAGATGCTTTTAATACCCCTCGGAAAAGTGGTGGAGGTCCCAGTAGCTTAAAAAGATGCTTTTAATGCCCCTCAGAAGAGACGTGGAGGTCCCAGTAGCTTAATAAGAAGCTTTTAATGCCCCTCAGAAGAGACGTGGAGGTCCCAGTAGCTTAACAAGACGTTTTTAATGCCCCTCAGAAGAGACGTGGAGGTCCCAGTAGGTTAACTAGACGCTTTTAATTCCACTCAGAAGAGACGTGGAGGTCCCAGTAACTTAACAAGATGCTTTTAATACCGCTCGGAAGAGACGTTGAGGTCACAGTAGCTTAACAAGATGCTTTCAATGACCCTCAGAAGAGACGTGAACGTCCCAGTAGCTTAACAAGACGCTTTTAATGCCCCTCGGAAAAGTGGTGGAGGTCCCAGTAGCTTAAAAAGATGCATTTAATGCCCCTCAGAAGAGACGTGGAGGTCCCAGTAGCTTAACAAGACGCTTTTAATGCCCCTCAGAAGAGACGTGGAGGTCCCAGTAGCTTAACAAGACGCTTTTAATGCCGTTCAGAAGAGATGTGGAGGTCCCAGTAGCTTCACAATACGCTTTTAATGCCACTCAGAAGAGACGTGGAGGTCCCATTAGCTTAACAAGAAGCTTTTAATGCCCCTCAGAAGAGACGTGGAGGTCCCAGAAGCTTAACAAAACGCATTTAATGCCCCTCAGAAGAGACGTGGAGGTCCCAGTAGCTTAACAAGATGCTTTTAATGCCCCTCAGAAAAGACGTGGAGGTCCCAGTAGCTTAACAATACGCTTTTAATGCCCCTCAGAAGAGACGTGGAGAACCTAGTAGTTTAACTAGACGCTTTTAATGCCCCTCAGAAGAGACGTGGAGGTCCCAGTAACTTAACAAGATGCTTTTAATACCCCTCAGTAGAGACGTGGAGGTCCCAGAAGCTAAAAAAAATGCTTTTAATGCCCCTCAGAAGAGATATGGAGGTCCCAGTAGCTTAACAAGATGCTTTTAATGCCCCTCGGAAGAGACGTGGAGGTCCCAATAGCTTAACAAGATGCTTTTAATGACCCTCAGAAGAGACGTGGATTTCCCAGTAGCTTAACAAGACGCTTTTAATGCCCCTCAGAAGAGACGTGGAGGTCCCAGTAGCTTAACAAGATGCTTTTAATGCCCCTCAGAAAAGTGGTGGAGAACCCAGTAGTTTAACAATACGCTTTTAATGCCCCTCAGAAGAGACGTGGATGTCCCAGTAGCTTAACAAGACGCTTTTAATGCCCCTCGGAAAAGTGGTGGCGGTCCCAGTAGCTTAACAAGATGCTTTTAATGCCCCTCAGAAGAGACGTGGAGGTCCCAGTAGCTTAGCAAGACGCTTTTAATGTCCCTCAGAAGAGACGTGGATGTCCCAGTAGCTTAACAAGACGCTTTTAATGCCCCTCGGAAAAGTGGTGGAGGTCCCAGTAGCTTAAAAAGATGCTTTTAATGCCCCTCAGAAGAGACGTGGAGGTCCCAGTAGCTTAAAAAGATGCTTTTAATGCCCCTCAGAAGAGACGTGGAGGTCCCAGTAGCTTAACAAGACGCTTTTAATGCCCCTCAGAAGAGACGTGGAGGTCCCAGTAGCTTAACAAGACGCTTTTAATGCCGTTCAGAAGAGATGCGGAGGTCCCAGTAGCTTAACAATACGCTTTTAATGCCACTCAGAAGAGACGTGGAGGTCCCAGTAGCTTAACAAGAAGCTTTTAATGCCCCTCAGAAGAGACGTGGAGGTCCCAGAAGCTTAACAAAACTCATTTAATGCCCCTCAGAAGAGACGTGGAGGTCCCAGTAGCTTAACAAGATGCTTTTAATGCCCCTCAGAATAGACGTGGAGGTCCCAGTAGCTTAACAAGACTCTTTTAATGCCCCTCAGAAGAGACGTGGAGATCCTAGTAGTTTAACTAGACGCTTTTAATGCCCCTCAGAAGAGACGTGGAGGTCCCAGTAACTTAACAAGATGCTTTTAATACCCCTCAGTAGAGACGTGGAGGTCCCAGAAGCTAAAAAAAATGCTTTTAATGCCCCTCAGAAGAGATGTGGAGGTCCCAGTAGCTTAACAAGATGCTTTTAATGCCCCTCGGAAGAGACGTGGAGGTCCCAATAGCTTAACAAGATGCTTTTAATGACCCTCAGAAGAGACGTGGATTTCCCAGTAGCTTAACAAGACGCTTTTAATGCCCCTCAGAAGAGACGTGGAGGTCCCAGTAGCTTAACAAGAAGCTTTTAATGCCCCTCAGAAAAGTGGTGGAGAACCCAGTAGTTTAACAAGACGCTTTTAATGCCCCTCAGAAGAGACGTGGATGTCCCAGTAGCTTAACAAGACGCTTTTAATGCCCCTCAGAAAAGTGGTGGCGGTCCCAGTAGCTTAACAAGATGCTTTTAATGCCCCTCAGAAGAGACGTGGAGGTCCCAGTAGCTTAGCAAGACGCTTTTAATGTCCCTCAGAAGAGACGTGGATGTCCAAGTAGCTTAACAAGACGCTTTTAATGCCACTCGGAAAAGTGGTGGCGGTCCCAGTAGCTTAACAAGATGCTTTTAATGCCCCTCAGAAGAGACGTGGAGGTCCCAGTAGCTTAGCAAGATGCTTTTAATGTCCCTCAGAAGAGACGTGGAGGTCCCAGTAGCTTAACAAGACGCTTTTAATGCCCCTCAGAAGAGACGTGGAGGTCCCAGTAGCTTAACAAGATGCTTTTAATGACCCTCAGAAGAGACGTGGAGGGCCCAGTATCTTAACAAGACGCTTTTAATGCCCCTCAGAAGAGACGTGGAGGTCCCAGTAGCTTAACAAGACGTTTTTAATGCCCCTCGTAAAAGTGGTGGAGGTCCCAGTAGCTTAACAAGACGCATTTAATGCCCCTCAGAAGAGACGTGGAGGTCCCAGTAGCTGAACAAGACGCTTTTAATGCCCCTCAGAAGAGACGTGGAGGTCCCAGTAGCTTAACAAGACGCTTTTAATGCCCCTCAGAAGAGACGTGGAGGTCCCAGTAACTTAACAAGACGCTTTTAATGCCCCTCAGAAGAGACGTGGAGGTCCCAGTAGCTTAACAAGATGCTTTTAATGCCCCTCAGAAGAGACGTGGAGGTCCCAGTAGCTTAACAAGACGCTTTTATTGCCCCTCGGAAAAGTGGTGGAGGTCCCAGTAGCTTAAAAAGATGCTTTTAATGCCCCTCAGAAGAGACGTGGAGGTCCCAGTAGCTTAAAAAGACATTTTTAATGCCCCTCGGAAAAGTGGTGGAGGTCCCAGTAGCTTAACAAGACGCATTTAATGCCCCTCAGAAGAGACATGGAGCTCCCAGTAGATGAACAAGACGCTTTTAATGCCCCTCAGAAGAGACGTGGAGGTCCCAGTAGCTTAACAAGACGCTTTTAATGCCCCTCAGAAGAGACGTGGAGGTCCCAGTAGCTTAACAAGATGCTTTTAATGACCCTCAGAAGAGACGTGGAGGTCCCAGTAGCTTAACAAGATGCTTTTAATGCCCCTCAGAAGAGACGTGGAGGTCCCAGTAGCTTAACAAGACGCGTTTAATGTCCCTCGGAAAAGTGGTGGAGGTCCCAGTAGCTTAATAAGACGCTTTTAATGCCCCTCAGAAGAGACGTGGAGGTCCCAGTAGGTTAACTAGATGCTTTTAATGCCCCTCAGAAGAGACGTGGAGGTCCCAGTAACCTAACAAGATGCTTTCAATACCCCTCCGTAGAGACGTGGAGGTCCCATTAACTTATCAAGACGGTTTGAATGGCCCTTGGAAGAGACGTGGAGGTCCCAGTAGCTTAACAAGAAGCTTTTAATGCCCCTCAGAAGAGACGTGGAGGTCCCAGTAGCTTAACAAGATGCTTTTAATGCCCCTCGGAAGAGACGTGGAGGTCCCAGTAGCTTAACAAGATGCTTTTAATGACCCTCAAAAGAGACGTGAACGTCCCAGTAGCTTAACAAGACGCTTTTAATGCCCCTCAGAAGAGACGTGGAGGTCCCAGTAGCTTAACAAGACGCTTTTAATGCCCCTCGGAAAAGTGGTGGAGGTCCCAGTAGTTTAACAAGACGCTTTTAATGCCCCTCAGAAGAGACATGGAGGTACCAGTTGCTTTACAAGATGCTTTTAATACCCCTCGGAAAAGTGGTGGAGGTCCCAGTAGCTTAAAAAGATGCTTTTAATGCCCCTCAGAAGAGACGTGGAGGTCCCAGTAGCTTAATAAGAAGCTTTTAATGCCCCTCAGAAGAGACGTGGAGGTCCCAGTAGCTTAACAAGACGCTTTTAATGCCCCTCAGAAGAGACGTGGAGGTCCCAGTAGGTTAACTAGACGCTTTTAATTCCACTCAGAAGAGACGTGGAGGTCCCAGTAACTTAACAAGATGCTTTTAATACCGCTCGGAAGAGACGTTGAGGTCACAGTAGCTTAACAAGATGCTTTCAATGACCCTCAGAAGAGACGTGAACGTCCCAGTAGCTTAACAAGACGCTTTTAATGCCCCTCGGAAAAGTGGTGGAGGTCCCAGTAGCTTAAAAAGATGCATTTAATGCCCCTCAGAAGAGACGTGGAGGTCCCAGTAGCTTAACAAGACGCTTTTAATGCCCCTCAGAAGAGACGTGGAGGTCCCTGTAGCTTAACAAGACGCTTTTAATGCCGTTCAGAAGAGATGTGGAGGTCCCAGTAGCTTAACAATACGCTTTTAATGCCACTCAGAAGAGACGTGGAGGTCCCAGTAGCTTAACAAGAAGCTTTTAATGCCCCTCAGAAGAGACGTGGAGGTCCCAGAAGCTTAACAAAACTCATTTAATGCCCCTCAGAAGAGACGTGGAGGTCCCAGTAGCTTAACAAGATGCTTTTAATGCCCCTCAGAATAGACGTGGAGGTCCCAGTAGCTTAACAAGACTCTGTTAATGCCCCTCAGAAGAGACGTGGAGATCCTAGTAGTTTAACTAGACGCTTTTAATGCCCCTCAGAAGAGACGTGGAGGTCCCAGTAACTTAACAAGATGCTTTTAATACCCCTCAGTAGAGACGTGGAGGTCCCAGAAGCTAAAAAAAATGCTTTTAATGCCCCTCAGAAGAGATGTGGAGGTCCCAGTAGCTTAACAAGATGCTTTTAATGCCCCTCGGAAGAGACGTGGAGGTCCCAATAGCTTAACAAGATGCTTTTAATGACCCTCAGAAGAGACGTGGATTTCCCAGTAGCTTAACAAGACGCTTTTAATGCCCCTCAGAAGAGACGTGGAGGTCCCAGTAGCTTAACAAGACGCTTTTAATGCCCCTCAGAAAAGTGGTGGAGAACCCAGTAGTTTAACAAGACGCTTTTAATGCCCCTCAGAAGAGACGTGGATGTCCCAGTAGCTTAACAAGACGCTTTTAATGCCCCTCAGAAAAGTGGTGGCGGTCCCAGTAGCTTAACAAGATGCTTTTAATGCCCCTCAGAAGAGACGTGGAGGTCCCAGTAGCTTAGCAAGACGCTTTTAATGTCCCTCAGAAGAGACGTGGATGTCCAAGTAGCTTAACAAGACGCTTTTAATGCCACTCGGAAAAGTGGTGGCGGTCCCAGTAGCTTAACAAGATGCTTTTAATGCCCCTCAGAAGAGACGTGGAGGTCCCAGTAGCTTAGCAAGATGCTTTTAATGTCCCTCAGAAGAGACGTGGAGGTCCCAGTAGCTTAACAAGACGCTTTTAATGCCCCTCAGAAGAGACGTGGAGGTCCCAGTAGCTTAACAAGATGCTTTTAATGACCCTCAGAAGAGACGTGGAGGGCCCAGTATCTTAACAAGACGCTTTTAATGCCCCTCAGAAGAGACGTGGAGGTCCCAGTAGCTTAACAAGACGTTTTTAATGCCCCTCGTAAAAGTGGTGGAGGTCCCAGTAGCTTAACAAGACGCATTTAATGCCCCTCAGAAGAGACGTGGAGGTCCCAGTAGCTGAACAAGACGCTTTTAATGCCCCTCAGAAGAGACGTGGAGGTCCCAGTAGCTTAACAAGACGCTTTTAATGCCCCTCAGAAGAGACGTGGAGGTCCCAGTAACTTAACAAGACGCTTTTAATGCCCCTCAGAAGAGACGTGGAGGTCCCAGTAGCTTAACAAGATGCTTTTAATGCCCCTCAGAAGAGACGTGGAGGTCCCAGTAGCTTAACAAGACGCTTTTATTGCCCCTCGGAAAAGTGGTGGAGGTCCCAGTAGCTTAAAAAGATGCTTTTAATGCCCCTCAGAAGAGACGTGGAGGTCCCAGTAGCTTAAAAAGACATTTTTAATGCCCCTCGGAAAAGTGGTGGAGGTCCCAGTAGCTTAACAAGACGCATTTAATGCCCCTCAGAAGAGACATGGAGCTCCCAGTAGATGAACAAGACGCTTTTAATGCCCCTCAGAAGAGACGTGGAGGTCCCAGTAGCTTAACAAGACGCTTTTAATGCCCCTCAGAAGAGACGTGGAGGTCCCAGTAGCTTAACAAGATGCTTTTAATGACCCTCAGAAGAGACGTGGAGGTCCCAGTAGCTTAACAAGATGCTTTTAATGCCCCTCAGAAGAGACGTGGAGGTCCCAGTAGCTTAACAAGACGCGTTTAATGTCCCTCGGAAAAGTGGTGGAGGTCCCAGTAGCTTAATAAGACGCTTTTAATGCCCCTCAGAAGAGACGTGGAGGTCCCAGTAGGTTAACTAGATGCTTTTAATGCCCCTCAGAAGAGACGTGGAGGTCCCAGTAACCTAACAAGATGCTTTCAATACCCCTCCGTAGAGACGTGGAGGTCCCATTAACTTATCAAGACGGTTTGAATGGCCCTTGGAAGAGACGTGGAGGTCCCAGTAGCTTAACAAGAAGCTTTTAATGCCCCTCAGAAGAGACGTGGAGGTCCCAGTAGCTTAACAAGATGCTTTTAATGCCCCTCGGAAGAGACGTGGAGGTCCCAGTAGCTTAACAAGATGCTTTTAATGACCCTCAGAAGAGACGTGAACGTCCCAGTAGCTTAACAAGACGCTTTTAATGCCCCTCAGAAGAGACGTGGAGGTCCCAGTAGCTTAACAAGACGCTTTTAATGCCCCTCGGAAAAGTGGTGGAGGTCCCAGTAGTTTAACAAGACGCTTTTAATGCCCCTCAGAAGAGACATGGAGGTACCAGTTGCTTTACAAGATGCTTTTAATACCCCTCGGAAAAGTGGTGGAGGTCCCAGTAGCTTAAAAAGATGCTTTTAATGCCCCTCAGAAGAGACGTGGAGGTCCCAGTAGCTTAATAAGAAGCTTTTAATGCCCCTCAGAAGAGACGTGGAGGTCCCAGTAGCTTAACAAGACGCTTTTAATGCCCCTCAGAAGAGACGTGGAGGTCCCAGTAGGTTAACTAGACGCTTTTAATTCCACTCAGAAGAGACGTGGAGGTCCCAGTAACTTAACAAGATGCTTTTAATACCGCTCGGAAGAGACGTTGAGGTCACAGTAGCTTAACAAGATGCTTTCAATGACCCTCAGAAGAGACGTGAACGTCCCAGTAGCTTAACAAGACGCTTTTAATGCCCCTCGGAAAAGTGGTGGAGGTCCCAGTAGCTTAAAAAGATGCATTTAATGCCCCTCAGAAGAGACGTGGAGGTCCCAGTAGCTTAACAAGACGCTTTTAATGCCCCTCAGAAGAGACGTGGAGGTCCCTGTAGCTTAACAAGACGCTTTTAATGCCGTTCAGAAGAGATGTGGAGGTCCCAGTAGCTTAACAATACGCTTTTAATGCCACTCAGAAGAGACGTGGAGGTCCCAGTAGCTTAACAAGAAGCTTTTAATGCCCCTCAGAAGAGACGTGGAGGTCCCAGAAGCTTAACAAAACGCATTTAATGCCCCTCAGAAGAGACGTGGAGGTCCCAGTAGCTTAACAAGATGCTTTTAATGCCCCTCAGAAAAGACGTGGAGGTCCCAGTAGCTTAACAAGACGCTTTTAATGCCCCTCAGAAGAGACGTGGAGATCCTAGTAGTTTAACTAGACGCTTTTAATGCCCCTCAGAAGAGACGTGGAGGTCCCAGTAACTTAACAAGATGCTTTTAATACCCCTCAGTAGAGACGTGGAGGTCCCAGAAGCTAAAAAAAATGCTTTTAATGCCCCTCAGAAGAGATGTGGAGGTCCCAGTAGCTTAACAAGATGCTTTTAATGCCCCTCGGAAGAGACGTGGAGGTCCCAATGGCTTAACAAGATGCTTTTAATGACCCTCAGAAGAGACGTGGATTTCCCAGTAGCTTAACAAGACGCTTTTAATGCCCCTCAGAAGAGACGTGGAGGTCCCAGTAGCTTAACAAGATGCTTTTAATGCCCCTCAGAAAAGTGGTGGAGAACCCAGTAGTTTAACAATACGCTTTTAATGCCCCTCAGAAGAGACGTGGATGTCCCAGTAGCTTAACAAGACGCTTTTAATGCCCCTCGGAAAAGTGGTGGCGGTACCAGTAGCTTAACAAGATGCTTTTAATGCCCCTCAGAAGAGACGTGGAGGTCCCAGTAGCTTAGCAAGACGCTTTTTATGTCCCTCAGAAGAGACGTGGATGTCCCAGTAGCTTAACAAGACGCTTTTAATGCCCCTCGGAAAAGTGGTGGCGGTCCCAGTAGCTTAACAAGATGCTTTTAATGCCCCTCAGAAGAGACGTGGAGGTCCCATTAGCTTAGCAAGACTCTTTCAATGTCCCTCAGAAGAGACGTGGAGGTCCCAGTAGCTTAACAAGACGCTTTTAATGCCCCTCAGAAGAGACGTGGAGGTCCCAGTAGCTTAACAAGATGCTTTTAATGACCCTCAGAAGAGATGTGGAGGGCCCAGTATCTTAACAAGACGCTTTTAATGCCCCTCAGAAGAGACGTGGAGGTCCCAGTAGCTTAACAAGACGTTTTTAATGCCCCTCGTAAAAGTGGTGGAGGTCCCAGTAGCTTAACAAGATGCATTTAATGCCCCTCAGAAGAGACGTGGAGGTCCCAGCAGCTGAACAAGACGCTTTTAATGCCCCTCAGAAGAGACGTGGAGGTCCCAGTAGCTTAACAAGATGCTTTTAATGCCCCTCAGAAGAGACGTGGAGGTCCCAGTAGCTTAACAAGATGCTTTTAATGCCCCTCAGAAGAGACGTGGAGGTCCCAGTAGCTTAATAAGAAGCTTTTAATGCCCCTCAGAAGAGACGTGGAGGTCCCAGTAGCTTAACAAGACGCTTTTAATGCCCCTCAGAAGAGACGTGGAGGTCCCAGTAGGTTAACTAGACGCTTTTAATTCCCCTCAGAACAGACGTGGAGGTCCCAGTAACTTAACAAGATGCTTTTAATACCACTCGGAAGAGACGTTGAGGTCACAGTAGCTTAACAAGATGCTTTTAATGACCCTCAGAAGAGACGTGAACGTCCCAGTAGCTTAACAAGACGCTTTTAATGCCCCTCGGAAAAGTGGTGGAGGTCCCAGTAGCTTAAAAAGATGCTTTTAATGCCCCTCAGAAGAGACGTGGAGGTCCCAGTAGCTTAACAAGACGCTTTTAATGCCCCTCAGAAGAGACGTGGAGGTCCCAGTAGCTTAACAAGACGCTTTTAATGCCGTTCAGAAGAGATGTGGAGGTCCCAGTAGCTTAACAATACGCTTTTAATGCCCCTCAGAAGAGACGTGGAGGTCCCAGTAGCTTAACAAGACGCTTTTAATGCCCCTCGGAAAAGTGGTGGAGGTCCCAGTAGTTTAACAAGACGCTTTTAATGCCCCTCAGAAGAGACTTGGAGGTCCCAGTAGCTTAACAAGATGCTTTTAATACCCCTCGGAAAAGTGGTGGAGGTCCCAGTAGCTTAAAAAGATGCTTTTCATGCCCCTCAGAAGAGACGTGGAGGTCCCAGTAGCTTAATAAGAAGCTTTTAATGCCCCTCAGAAGAGACGTGGAGGTCCCAGTAGCTTAACAAGACGCTTTTAATGCCGTTCAGAAGAGATGTGGAGGTCCCAGTAGCTTAACAAGATGCTTTTAATGCCCCTCAGAAGAGACGTGGAGGTCCCAGTAGCTTAACAAGACGTTTTTAATGCCCCTCGTAAAAGTGGTGGAGGTCCCAGTAGCTTAACAAGATGCATTTAATGCCCCTCAGAAGAGACGTGGAGGTCCCAGCAGCTGAACAAGACGCTTTTAATGCCCCTCAGAAGAGACGTGGAGGTCCCAGTAGCTTAACAAGATGCTTTTAATGCCCCTCAGAAGAGACGTGGAGGTCCCAGTAGCTTAACAAGATGCTTTTAATGCCCCTCAGAAGAGACGTGGAGGTCCCAGTAGCTTAATAAGAAGCTTTTAATGCCCCTCAGAAGAGACGTGGAGGTCCCAGTAGCTTAACAAGACGCTTTTAATGCCCCTCAGAAGAGACGTGGAGGTCCCAGTAGGTTAACTAGACGCTTTTAATTCCCCTCAGAAGAGACGTGGAGGTCCCAGTAACTTAACAAGATGCTTTTAATACCACTCGGAAGAGACGTTGAGGTCACAGTAGCTTAACAAGATGCTTTTAATGACCCTCAGAAGAGACGTGAACGTCCCAGTAGCTTAACAAGACGCTTTTAATGCCCCTCGGAAAAGTGGTGGAGGTCCCAGTAGCTTAAAAAGATGCTTTTAATGCCCCTCAGAAGAGACGTGGAGGTCCCAGTAGCTTAACAAGACGCTTTTAATGCCCCTCAGAAGAGACGTGGAGGTCCCAGTAGCTTAACAAGACGCTTTTAATGCCGTTCAGAAGAGATGTGGAGGTCCCAGTAGCTTAACAATACGCTTTTAATGCCCCTCAGAAGAGACGTGGAGGTCCCAGTAGCTTAACAAGACGCTTTTAATGCCCCTCGGAAAAGTGGTGGAGGTCCCAGTAGTTTAACAAGACGCTTTTAATGCCCCTCAGAAGAGACTTGGAGGTCCCAGTAGCTTAACAAGATGCTTTTAATACCCCTCGGAAAAGTGGTGGAGGTCCCAGTAGCTTAAAAAGATGCTTTTCATGCCCCTCAGAAGAGACGTGGAGGTCCCAGTAGCTTAATAAGAAGCTTTTAATGCCCCTCAGAAGAGACGTGGAGGTCCCAGTAGCTTAACAAGACGCTTTTAATGCCGTTCAGAAGAGATGTGGAGGTCCCAGTAGCTTAACAAGATGCTTTTAATGCCCCTCAGAAGAGACGTGGAGGTCCCAGTAGCTTAGCAAGACGCTTTTAATGTCCCTCAGAAGAGACGTGGATGTCCCAGTAGCTTAACAAGACGCTTTTAATGCCCCTCGGAAAAGTGGTGGCGGTCCCAGTAGCTTAACAAGATGCTTTTAATGCCCCTCAGAAGAGACGTGGAGGTCCCAGTAGCTTAGCAAGACACTTTTAATGTCCCTCAGAAGAGACGTGGAGGTCCCAGCAGCTTAACAAGATGCTTTTAATGCCCCTCCGAAGAGACGTGGAGGTCCCAGTAGCTTAACAAGATGCTTTTAATGACCCTCAGAAGAGACGTGGAGGTCCCAGTAGGTTAACTAGACGCTTTTAATGCCCCTCAGAAGAGACGTGGAGGTCCCAGTAACTTAACAAGATGCTTTTAATACCGCTCGGAAGAGACATGGAGGTCCCAGAAGCTTAAAAAAACGCTTTTAATGCCCCTCAGAAGAGATGTGGAGGTCCCAGTAGCTTAGCAAGATGCTTTTAATGCCCCTCGGAAGAGACGTGGAGGTCCCAATAGCTTAACAAGATGCTTTTAATGACCCTCAGAAGAGACGTGGATGTCCCAGTAGCTTAACAAGACGCTTTTAATGCCCCTCAGAAGAGACGTGGAGGTCCCAGTAGCTTAACAAGACGCTTTTAATGCCCCTCAGAAAAGTGGTGGAGATCCCAGTAGTTTAACAAGACGCTTTTAATGCCCCTCGGAAAAGTGGTGGCGGTCCCAGTAGCTTAACAAGATGCTTTTAATGCCCCTCAGAAGAGACGTGGAGGTCCCAGTAGCTTAGCAAGACGCTTTTAATGTCCCTCAGAAGAGACGTGGAGGTCCCAGTAGCTTAACAAGACGCTTTTAATGCCCCTCAGAAGAGACGTGGAGGTCCCAGTAGCTTAACAAGATGCTTTAAATGACCCTCAGAAGAGACGTGGAGGGCCCAGTATCTTAACAAGACGCTTTTAATGCCCCTCAGAAGAGACGTGGAGGTCCCAGTAGCTTAACAAGACATTTTTAATGCCCCTCGTAAAAGTGGTGGAGGTCCCAGTAGCTTAACAAGACGCATTTAATGCCCCTCAGAAGAGACGTGGAGGTCCCAGTAGCTGAACAAGACGCTTTTAATGCCCCTCAGAAGAGACGTGGAGGTCCCAGTAGCTTAACAAGACGCTTTTAATGCCCCTCAGAAGAGACGTGGAGGTCCCAGTAGCTTAACAAGACGCTTTTAATGCCCCTCAGAAGAGACGTGGAGGTCCCAGTAGCTTAACAAGATGCTTTTAATGCCCCTCAGAAGAAACGTGGAGGTCCCAGTAGCTTAACAAGACGCTTTTAATGCCCCTCAGAAGAGACGTGGAGGTCCAAGTAGGTTAACTAGACGCTTTTAATGCCCCTCAGAAGAGACGTGGAGGTCACAGTAGCTTAACAAAATGCTATTAATGCCCCTCGGAAGAGACGTGGAGGTTCCAGTAGCTTAACAAGAAGCTTTTAATCCCCCTCGGAAAAGTGGTGGAGGTCCCAGTAGCTTAAAAAGATGCTTTTAATGCCCCTCAGAAGAGACGTGGAGGTCCCAGTAGCTTAACAAGACGCTTTTAATGCCCCTCAGAAGAGACGTGGAGGTCCCAGTAGCTTAACAAGACGCTTTTAATGCCGTTCAGAAGAGATGTGGAGGTCCCAGTAGCTTAACAAGATGCTTTAATGCCCCTCAGAAGAGACATGGAGGTCCCAGTAGCTTAGCAAGACGCTTTTAATGTCCCTCAGAAGAGACGTTGATGTCCCAGTAGCTTAACAAGACGCTTTTAATGCCCCTCGGAAAAGTGGTGGCGGTCCCAGTAGCTTAACAAGATGCTTTTAATGCCCCTCAGAAGAGACGTGGAGGTCCCAGTAGCTTAGCAAGATGCTTTTAATGCCCCTCAGAAGAGACGTGGAGGTCCCAGTAGCTTAACAAGATGCTTTTAATGCCCCTCAGAAGAGACGTGGAGGTCCCAGTAGCTTAACAAGATGCTTTTAATGACCCTCAGAAGAGACGTGGAGGTCCCAGTAGGTTAACTAGACGCTTTTAATGCCCCTCAGAAGAGACGTGGAGGTCCCAGTAACTTAACAAGATGCTTTTAATACCGCTCGGAAGAGACGTTGAGGTCACAGTAGCTTAACAAGATGCTTTTAATGACACTCAGAAGAGACATGAACGTCCCAGTAGCTTAACAAGACGCTTTTAATGTCCCTCAGAAGAGACGTGGAGGTCCCAGTAGCTTAACAAGACGCTTTTAATGCCCATCAGAAGAGACGTGGAGGTCCCAGTAGCTTAACAAGATGCTTTTAATGACCCTCAGATGAGACGTGGAGGTCCCAGTAGGTTAACTAGACGCTTTTAATGCCCCTCAGAAGAGACGTGGAGGTCCCAGTAACTTAACAAGATGCTTTTAATACCGCTAGGAAGAGACGTGGAGGTCCCAGAAGCTTAAAAAAACGCTTTTAATGCCCCTCAGAAGAGACGTGGAGGTCCCAGTAGCTTAACAAGATGCTTTTAATGCCCCTCAGAAAAGTGGTGGAGAACCCAGTAGTTTAACAATACGCTTTTAATGCCCCTCAGAAGAGACGTGGATGTCCCAGTAGCTTAACAAGACGCTTTTAATGCCCCTCGGAAAAGTGGTGGCGGTACCAGTAGCTTAACAAGATGCTTTTAATGCCCCTCAGAAGAGACGTGGAGGTCCCAGTAGCTTAGCAAGACGCTTTTAATGTCCCTCAGAAGAGACGTGGATGTCCCAGTAGCTTAACAAGATGCTTTTAATGCCCCTCGGAAAAGTGGTGGCGGTCCCAGTAGCTTAACAAGATGCTTTTAATGCCCCTCAGAAGAGACGTGGAGGTCCCATTAGCTTAGCAAGACGCTTTCAATGTCCCTCAGAAGAGACGTGGAGGTCCCAGTAGCTTAACAAGACGCTTTTAATGCCCCTCAGAAGAGACGTGGAGGTCCCAGTAGCTTAACAAGATGCTTTTAATGACCCTCAGAAGAGACGTGGAGGGCCCAGTATCTTAACAAGACGCTTTTAATGCCCCTCAGAAGAGACGTGGAGGTCCCAGTAGCTTAACAAGACGTTTTTAATGCCCCTCGTAAAAGTGGTGGAGGTCCCAGTAGCTTAACAAGATGCATTTAATGCCCCTCAGAAGAGACGTGGAGGTCCCAGCAGCTGAACAAGACGCTTTTAATGCCCCTCAGAAGAGACGTGGAGGTCCCAGTAGCTTAACAAGATGCTTTTAATGCCCCTCAGAAGAGACGTGGAGGTCCCAGTAGCTTAACAAGATGCTTTTAATGCCCCTCAGAAGAGACGTGGAGGTCCCAGTAGCTTAATAAGAAGCTTTTAATGCCCCTCAGAAGAGACGTGGAGGTCCCAGTAGCTTAACAAGACGCTTTTAATGCCCCTCAGAAGAGACGTGGAGGTCCCAGTAGGTTAACTAGACGCTTTTAATTCCCCTCAGAAGAGACGTGGAGGTCCCAGTAACTTAACAAGATGCTTTTAATACCACTCGGAAGAGACGTTGAGGTCACAGTAGCTTAACAAGATGCTTTTAATGACCCTCAGAATAGACGTGAACGTCCCAGTAGCTTAACAAGACGCTTTTCATGCCCCTCGGAAAAGTGGTGGAGGTCCCAGTAGCTTAAAAAGATGCTTTTAATGCCCCTCAGAAGAGACGTGGAGGTCCCAGTAGCTTAACAAGACGCTTTTAATGCCCCTCAGAAGAGACGTGGAGGTCCCAGTAGCTTAACAAGACGCTTTTAATGCCGTTCAGAAGAGATGTGGAGGTCCCAGTAGCTTAACAATACGCTTTTAATGCCCCTCAGAAGAGACGTGGAGGTCCCAGTAGCTTAACAAGACGCTTTTAATGCCCCTCGGAAAAGTGGTGGAGGTCCCAGTAGTTTAACAAGACGCTTTTAATGCCCCTCAGAAGAGACTTGGAGGTCCCAGTAGCTTAACAAGATGCTTTTAATACCCCTCGGAAAAGTGGTGGAGGTCCCAGTAGCTTAAAAAGATGCTTTTCATGCCCCTCAGAAGAGACGTGGAGGTCCCAGTAGCTTAATAAGAAGCTTTTAATGCCCCTCAGAAGAGACGTGGAGGTCCCAGTAGCTTAACAAGACGCTTTTAATGCCGTTCAGAAGAGATGTGGAGGTCCCAGTAGCTTAACAAGATGCTTTTAATGCCCCTCAGAAGAGACGTGGAGGTCCCAGTAGCTTAACAAGACGTTTTTAATGCCCCTCGTAAAAGTGGTGGAGGTCCCAGTAGCTTAACAAGATGCATTTAATGCCCCTCAGAAGAGACGTGGAGGTCCCAGCAGCTGAACAAGACGCTTTTAATGCCCCTCAGAAGAGACGTGGAGGTCCCAGTAGCTTAACAAGACGCTTTTAATGCCCCTCAGAAGAGACGTGGAGGTCCCAGTAGCTTAACAAGATGCTTTTAATGACCCTCAGAAGAGACGTGGAGGTCCCAGTAGCTTAACAAGATGCTTTTAATGCCCCTCAGAAGAGACGTGGAGGTCCCAGTAGCTTAACAAGACGCGTTTAATGTCCCTCGGAAAAGTGGTGGAGGTCCCAGTAGCTTAATAAGACGCTTTTAATGCCCCTCAGAAGAGACGTGGAGGTCCCAGTAGGTTAACTAGATGCTTTTAATGCCCCTCAGAAGAGACGTGGAGGTCCCAGTAACCTAACAAGATGCTTTCAATACCCCTCCGTAGAGACGTGGAGGTCCCATTAACTTATCAAGACGGTTTGAATGGCCCTTGGAAGAGACGTGGAGGTCCCAGTAGCTTAACAAGAAGCTTTTAATGCCCCTCAGAAGAGACGTGGAGGTCCCAGTAGCTTAACAAGATGCTTTTAATGCCCCTCGGAAGAGACGTGGAGGTCCCAGTAGCTTAACAAGATGCTTTTAATGACCCTCAGAAGAGACGTGAACGTCCCAGTAGCTTAACAAGACGCTTTTAATGCACCTCAGAAGAGACGTGGAGGTCCCAGTAGCTTAACAAGATGCTTTCAATGACCCTCAGAAGAGACGTGAACGTCCCAGTAGCTTAACAAGACGCTTTTAATGCCCCTCGGAAAAGTGGTGGAGGTCCCAGTAGCTTAAAAAGATGCATTTAATGCCCCTCAGAAGAGACGTGGAGGTCCCAGTAGCTTAACAAGACGCTTTTAATGCCCCTCAGAAGAGACGTGGAGGTCCCAGTAGCTTAACAAGACGCTTTTAATGCCGTTCAGAAGAGATGTGGAGGTCCCAGTAGCTTCACAATACGCTTTTAATGCCACTCAGAAGAGACGTGGAGGTCCCAGTAGCTTAACAAGATGCTTTCAATGACCCTCAGAAGAGACGTGAACGTCCCAGTAGCTTAACAAGACGCTTTTAATGCCCCTCGGAAAAGTGGTGGAGGTCCCAGTAGCTTAAAAAGATGCATTTAATGCCCCTCAGAAGAGACGTGGAGGTCCCAGTAGCTTAACAAGACGCTTTTAATGCCCCTCAGAAGAGACGTGGAGGTCCCAGTAGCTTAACAAGACGCTTTTAATGCCGTTCAGAAGAGATGTGGAGGTCCCAGTAGCTTCACAATACGCTTTTAATGCCACTCAGAAGAGACGTGGAGGTCCCAGTAGCTTAACAAGAAGCTTTTAATGCCCCTCAGAAGAGACGTGGAGGTCCCAGAAGCTTAACAAAACGCATTTAATGCCCCTCAGAAGAGACGTGGAGGTCCCAGTAGCTTAACAAGATGCTTTTAATGCCCCTCAGAAAAGACGTGGAGGTCCCAGTAGCTTAACAAGACGCTTTTAATGCCCCTCAGAAGAGACGTGGAGATCCTAGTAGTTTAACTAGACGCTTTTAATGCCCCTCAGAAGAGACGTGGAGGTCCCAGTAACTTAACAAGATGCTTTTAATACCCCTCAGTAGAGACGTGGAGGTCCCAGAAGCTAAAAAAAATGCTTTTAATGCTTCTCAGAAGAGATGTGGAGGTCCCAGTAGCTTAACAAGATGCTTTTAATGCCCCTCGGAAGAGACGTGGAGGTCCCAATAGCTTAACAAGATGCTTTTAATGACCCTCAGAAGAGACGTGGATTTCCCAGTAGCTTAACAAGACGCTTTTAATGCCCCTCAGAAGAGACGTGGAGGTCCCAGTAGCTTAACAAGATGCTTTTAATGCCCCTCAGAAAAGTGGTGGAGAACCCAGTAGTTTAACAATACGCTTTTAATGCCCCTCAGAAGAGACGTGGATGTCCCAGTAGCTTAACAAGACGCTTTTAATGCCCCTCGGAAAAGTGGTGGCGGTCCCAGTAGCTTAACGAGATGCTTTTAATGCCCCTCAGAAGAGACGTGGAGGTCCCAGTAGCTTAGCAAGACGCTTTTAATGTCCCTCAGAAGAGACGTGGATGTCCCAGTAGCTTAACAAGACGCTTTTAATGCCCCTCGGAAAAGTGGTGGAGGTCCCAGTAGCTTAAAAAGATGCTTTTAATGCCCCTCAGAAGAGACGTGGAGGTCCCAGTAGCTTAAAAAGATGCTTTTAATGCCCCTCAGAAGAGACGTGGAGGTCCCAGTAGCTTATCAAGACGCTTTTAATGCCCCTCAGAAGAGACGTGGAGGTCCCAGTAGCTTAACAAGACGCTTTTAATGCCGTTCAGAAGAGATGCGGAGGTCCCAGTAGCTTAACAATACGCTTTTAATGCCACTCAGAAGAGACGTGGAGGTCCCAGTAGCTTAACAAGAAGCTTTTAATGCCCCTCAGAAGAGACGTGGAGGTCCCAGAAGCTTAACAAAACTCATTTAATGCCCCTCAGAAGAGACGTGGAGGTCCCAGTAGCTTAACAAGATGCTTTTAATGACCCTCAGAAGAGACGTGGAGGGCCCAGTATCTTAACAAGACGCTTTTAATGCCCCTCAGAAGAGACGTGGAGGTCCCAGTAGCTTAACAAGACGTTTTTAATGCCCCTCGTAAAAGTGGTGGAGGTCCCAGTAGCTTAACAAGACGCATTTAATGCCCCTCAGAAAAGACGTGGAGGTCCCAGTAGCTGAACAAGACGCTTTTAATGCCCCTCAGAAGAGACGTGGAGGTCCCAGTAGCTTAACAAGACGCTTTTAATGCCCCTCAGAAGAGACGTGGAGGTCCCAGTAACTTAACTAGACGCTTTTAATGCCCCTCAGAAGAGACGTGGAGGTCCCAGTAGCTTAACAAGATGCTTTTAATGCCCCTCAGAAGAGACGTGGAGGTCCCAGTAGCTTAACAAGACGCTTTTATTGCCCCTCGGAAAAGTGGTGGAGGTCCCAGTAGCTTAAAAAGATGCTTTTAATGCCCCTCAGAAGAGACGTGGAGGTCCCAGTAGCTTAACAAGACGTTTTTAATGCCCCTCGGAAAAGTGGTGGAGGTCCCAGTAGCTTAACAAGACGCATTTAATGCCCCTCAGAAGAGACATGGAGCTCCCAGTAGATGAACAAGACGCTTTTAATGCCCCTCAGAAGAGACGTGGAGGTCCCAGTAGCTTAACAAGACGCTTTTAATGCCCCTCAGAAGAGACGTGGAGGTCCCAGTAGCTTAACAAGATGCTTTTAATGACCCTCAGAAGAGACGTGGAGGTCCCAGTAGCTTAACAAGATGCTTTTAATGCCCCTCAGAAGAGACGTGGAGGTCCCAGTAGCTTAACAAGACGCGTTTAATGTCCCTCGGAAAAGTGGTGGAGGTCCCAGTAGCTTAATAAGACGCTTTTAATGCCCCTCAGAAGAGACGTGGAGGTCCCAGTAGGTTAACTAGATGATTTTAATGCCCCTCAGAAGAGACGTGGAGGTCCCAGTAACCTAACAAGATGCTTTCAATACCCCTCCGTAGAGACGTGGAGGTCCCATTAACTTATCAAGACGGTTTGAATGGCCCTTGGAAGAGACGTGGAGGTCCCAGTAGCTTAACAAGAAGCTTTTAATGCCCCTCAGAAGAGACGTGGAGGTCCCAGTAGCTTAACAAGATGCTTTTAATGCCCCTCGGAAGAGACGTGGAGGTCCCAGTAGCTTAACAAGATGCTTTTAATGACCCTCAGAAGAGACGTGAACGTCCCAGTAGCTTAACAAGACGCTTTTAATGCACCTCAGAAGAGACGCGGAGGTCCCAGTAGCTTAACAAGACGCTTTTAATGCCCCTCGGAAAAGTGGTGGAGGTCCCAGTAGTTTAACAAGACGCTTTTAATGCCCCTCAGAAGAGACTTGGAGGTCCCAGTTGCTTAACAAGATGCTTTTAATACCCCTCGGAAAAGTGGTGGAGGTCCCAGTAGCTTAAAAAGATGCTTTTAATGCCCCTCAGAAGAGACGTGGAGGTCCCAGTAGCTTAATAAGAAGCTTTTAATGCCCCTCAGAAGAGACGTGGAGGTCCCAGTAGCTTAACAAAACGTTTTTAATGCCCCTCAGAAGAGACGTGGAGGTCCCAGTAGGTTAACTAGACGCTTTTAATTCCACTCAGAAGAGACGTGGAGGTCCCAGTAACTTAACAAGATGCTTTTAATACCGCTCGGAAGAGACGTTGAGGTCACAGTAGCTTAACAAGATGCTTTCAATGACCCTCAGAAGAGACGTGAACGTCCCAGTAGCTTAACAAGACGCTTTTAATGCCCCTCGGAAAAGTGGTGGAGGTCCCAGTAGCTTAAAAAGATGCATTTAATGCCCCTCAGAAGAGACGTGGAGGTCCCAGTAGCTTAACAAGACGCTTTTAATGCCCCTCAGAAGAGACGTGGAGGTCCCAGTAGCTTAACAAGACGCTTTTAATGCCGTTCAGAAGAGATGTGGAGGTCCCAGTAGCTTCACAATACGCTTTTAATGCCACTCAGAAGAGACGTGGAGGTCCCATTAGCTTAACAAGAAGCTTTTAATGCCCCTCAGAAGAGACGTGGAGGTCCCAGAAGCTTAACAAAACGCATTTAATGCCCCTCAGAAGAGACGTGGAGGTCCCAGTAGCTTAACAAGATGCTTTTAATGCCCCTCAGAAAAGACGTGGAGGTCCCAGTAGCTTAACAAGACGCTTTTAATGCCCCTCAGAAGAGACGTGGAGAACCTAGTAGTTTAACTAGACGCTTTTAATGTCCCTCAGAAGAGACGTGGAGGTCCCAGTAGCTTAACAAGACGCTTTTAATGCCCATCAGAAGAGACGTGGAGGTCCCAGTAGCTTAACAAGATGCTTTTAATGACCCTCAGATGAGACGTGGAGGTCCCAGTAGGTTAACTAGACGCTTTTAATGCCCCTCAGAAGAGACGTGGAGGTCCCAGTAACTTAACAAGATGCTTTTAATACCGCTAGGAAGAGACGTGGAGGTCCCAGAAGCTTAAAAAAACGCTTTTAATGCCCCTCAGAAGAGACGTGGAGGTCCCAGTAGCTTAACAAGATGCTTTTAATGCCCCTCAGAAAAGTGGTGGAGAACCCAGTAGTTTAACAATACGCTTTTAATGCCCCTCAGAAGAGACGTGGATGTCCCAGTAGCTTAACAAGACGCTTTTAATGCCCCTCGGAAAAGTGGTGGCGGTACCAGTAGCTTAACAAGATGCTTTTAATGCCCCTCAGAAGAGACGTGGAGGTCCCAGTAGCTTAGCAAGACGCTTTTAATGTCCCTCAGAAGAGACGTGGATGTCCCAGTAGCTTAACAAGATGCTTTTAATGCCCCTCGGAAAAGTGGTGGCGGTCCCAGTAGCTTAACAAGATGCTTTTAATGCCCCTCAGAAGAGACGTGGAGGTCCCATTAGCTTAGCAAGACGCTTTCAATGTCCCTCAGAAGAGACGTGGAGGTCCCAGTAGCTTAACAAGACGCTTTTAATGCCCCTCAGAAGAGACGTGGAGGTCCCAGTAGCTTAACAAGATGCTTTTAATGACCCTCAGAAGAGACGTGGAGGGCCCAGTATCTTAACAAGACGCTTTTAATGCCCCTCAGAAGAGACGTGGAGGTCCCAGTAGCTTAACAAGACGTTTTTAATGCCCCTCGTAAAAGTGGTGGAGGTCCCAGTAGCTTAACAAGATGCATTTAATGCCCCTCAGAAGAGACGTGGAGGTCCCAGCAGCTGAACAAGACGCTTTTAATGCCCCTCAGAAGAGACGTGGAGGTCCCAGTAGCTTAACAAGATGCTTTTAATGCCCCTCAGAAGAGACGTGGAGGTCCCAGTAGCTTAACAAGATGCTTTTAATGCCCCTCAGAAGAGACGTGGAGGTCCCAGTAGCTTAATAAGAAGCTTTTAATGCCCCTCAGAAGAGACGTGGAGGTCCCAGTAGCTTAACAAGACGCTTTTAATGCCCCTCAGAAGAGACGTGGAGGTCCCAGTAGGTTAACTAGACGCTTTTAATTCCCCTCAGAAGAGACGTGGAGGTCCCAGTAACTTAACAAGATGCTTTTAATACCACTCGGAAGAGACGTTGAGGTCACAGTAGCTTAACAAGATGCTTTTAATGACCCTCAGAATAGACGTGAACGTCCCAGTAGCTTAACAAGACGCTTTTCATGCCCCTCGGAAAAGTGGTGGAGGTCCCAGTAGCTTAAAAAGATGCTTTTAATGCCCCTCAGAAGAGACGTGGAGGTCCCAGTAGCTTAACAAGACGCTTTTAATGCCCCTCAGAAGAGACGTGGAGGTCCCAGTAGCTTAACAAGACGCTTTTAATGCCGTTCAGAAGAGATGTGGAGGTCCCAGTAGCTTAACAATACGCTTTTAATGCCCCTCAGAAGAGACGTGGAGGTCCCAGTAGCTTAACAAGACGCTTTTAATGCCCCTCGGAAAAGTGGTGGAGGTCCCAGTAGTTTAACAAGACGCTTTTAATGCCCCTCAGAAGAGACTTGGAGGTCCCAGTAGCTTAACAAGATGCTTTTAATACCCCTCGGAAAAGTGGTGGAGGTCCCAGTAGCTTAAAAAGATGCTTTTCATGCCCCTCAGAAGAGACGTGGAGGTCCCAGTAGCTTAATAAGAAGCTTTTAATGCCCCTCAGAAGAGACGTGGAGGTCCCAGTAGCTTAACAAGACGCTTTTAATGCCGTTCAGAAGAGATGTGGAGGTCCCAGTAGCTTAACAAGATGCTTTTAATGCCCCTCAGAAGAGACGTGGAGGTCCCAGTAGCTTAACAAGACGTTTTTAATGCCCCTCGTAAAAGTGGTGGAGGTCCCAGTAGCTTAACAAGATGCATTTAATGCCCCTCAGAAGAGACGTGGAGGTCCCAGCAGCTGAACAAGACGCTTTTAATGCCCCTCAGAAGAGACGTGGAGGTCCCAGTAGCTTAACAAGACGCTTTTAATGCCCCTCAGAAGAGACGTGGAGGTCCCAGTAGCTTAACAAGATGCTTTTAATGACCCTCAGAAGAGACGTGGAGGTCCCAGTAGCTTAACAAGATGCTTTTAATGCCCCTCAGAAGAGACGTGGAGGTCCCAGTAGCTTAACAAGACGCGTTTAATGTCCCTCGGAAAAGTGGTGGAGGTCCCAGTAGCTTAATAAGACGCTTTTAATGCCCCTCAGAAGAGACGTGGAGGTCCCAGTAGGTTAACTAGATGCTTTTAATGCCCCTCAGAAGAGACGTGGAGGTCCCAGTAACCTAACAAGATGCTTTCAATACCCCTCCGTAGAGACGTGGAGGTCCCATTAACTTATCAAGACGGTTTGAATGGCCCTTGGAAGAGACGTGGAGGTCCCAGTAGCTTAACAAGAAGCTTTTAATGCCCCTCAGAAGAGACGTGGAGGTCCCAGTAGCTTAACAAGATGCTTTTAATGCCCCTCGGAAGAGACGTGGAGGTCCCAGTAGCTTAACAAGATGCTTTTAATGACCCTCAGAAGAGACGTGAACGTCCCAGTAGCTTAACAAGACGCTTTTAATGCACCTCAGAAGAGACGTGGAGGTCCCAGTAGCTTAACAAGACGCTTTTAATGCCCCTCGGAAAAGTGGTGGAGGTCCCAGTAGTTTAACAAGACGCTTTTAATGCCCCTCAGAAGAGACTTGGAGGTCCCAGTTGCTTAACAAGATGCTTTTAATACCCCTCGGAAAAGTGGTGGAGGTCCCAGTAGCTTAAAAAGATGCTTTTAATGCCCCTCAGAAGAGACGTGGAGGTCCCAGTAGCTTAATAAGAAGCTTTTAATGCCCCTCAGAAGAGACGTGGAGGTCCCAGTAGCTTAACAAGACGCTTTTAATGCCCCTCAGAAGAGACGTGGAGGTCCCAGTAGGTTAACTAGACGCTTTTAATTCCACTCAGAAGAGACGTGGAGGTCCCAGAAACTTAACAAGATGCTTTTAATACCGCTCGGAAGAGACGTTGAGGTCACAGTAGCTTAACAAGATGCTTTCAATGACCCTCAGAAGAGACGTGAACGTCCCAGTAGCTTAACAAGACGCTTTTAATGCCCCTCGGAAAAGTGGTGGAGGTCCCAGTAGCTTAAAAAGATGCATTTAATGCCCCTCAGAAGAGACGTGGAGGTCCCAGTAGCTTAACAAGACGCTTTTAATGCCCCTCAGAAGAGACGTGGAGGTCCCAGTAGCTTAACAAGACGCTTTTAATGCCGTTCAGAAGAGATGTGGAGGTCCCAGTAGCTTCACAATACGCTTTTAATGCCACTCAGAAGAGACGTGGAGGTCCCAGTAGCTTAACAAGAAGCTTTTAATGCCCCTCAGAAGAGACGTGGAGGTCCCAGAAGCTTAACAAAACGCATTTAATGCCCCTCAGAAGAGACGTGGAGGTCCCAGTAGCTTAACAAGATGCTTTTAATGCCCCTCAGAAAAGACGTGGAGGTCCCAGTAGCTTAACAAGACGCTTTTAATGCCCCTCAGAAGAGACGTGGAGATCCTAGTAGTTTAACTAGACGCTTTTAATGCCCCTCAGAAGAGACGTGGAGGTCCCAGTAACTTAACAAGATGCTTTTAATACCCCTCAGTAGAGACGTGGAGGTCCCAGAAGCTAAAAAAAATGCTTTTAATGCTTCTCAGAAGAGATGTGGAGGTCCCAGTAGCTTAACAAGATGCTTTTAATGCCCCTCGGAAGAGACGTGGAGGTCCCAATAGCTTAACAAGATGCTTTTAATGACCCTCAGAAGAGACGTGGATTTCCCAGTAGCTTAACAAGACGCTTTTAATGCCCCTCAGAAGAGACGTGGAGGTCCCAGTAGCTTAACAAGATGCTTTTAATGCCCCTCAGAAAAGTGGTGGAGAACCCAGTAGTTTAACAATACGCTTTTAATGCCCCTCAGAAGAGACGTGGATGTCCCAGTAGCTTAACAAGACGCTTTTAATGCCCCTCGGAAAAGTGGTGGCGGTCCCAGTAGCTTAACGAGATGCTTTTAATGCCCCTCAGAAGAGACGTGGAGGTCCCAGTAGCTTAGCAAGACGCTTTTAATGTCCCTCAGAAGAGACGTGGATGTCCCAGTAGCTTAACAAGACGCTTTTAATGCCCCTCGGAAAAGTGGTGGAGGTCCCAGTAGCTTAAAAAGATGCTTTTAATGCCCCTCAGAAGAGACGTGGAGGTCCCAGTAGCTTAAAAAGATGCTTTTAATGCCCCTCAGAAGAGACGTGGAGGTCCCAGTAGCTTATCAAGACGCTTTTAATGCCCCTCAGAAGAGACGTGGAGGTCCCAGTAGCTTAACAAGACGCTTTTAATGCCGTTCAGAAGAGATGCGGAGGTCCCAGTAGCTTAACAATACGCTTTTAATGCCACTCAGAAGAGACGTGGAGGTCCCAGTAGCTTAACAAGAAGCTTTTAATGCCCCTCAGAAGAGACGTGGAGGTCCCAGAAGCTTAACAAAACTCATTTAATGCCCCTCAGAAGAGACGTGGAGGTCCCAGTAGCTTAACAAGATGCTTTTAATGACCCTCAGAAGAGACGTGGAGGGCCCAGTATCTTAACAAGACGCTTTTAATGCCCCTCAGAAGAGACGTGGAGGTCCCAGTAGCTTAACAAGACGTTTTTAATGCCCCTCGTAAAAGTGGTGGAGGTCCCAGTAGCTTAACAAGACGCATTTAATGCCCCTCAGAAAAGACGTGGAGGTCCCAGTAGCTGAACAAGACGCTTTTAATGCCCCTCAGAAGAGACGTGGAGGTCCCAGTAGCTTAACAAGACGCTTTTAATGCCCCTCAGAAGAGACGTGGAGGTCCCAGTAACTTAACTAGACGCTTTTAATGCCCCTCAGAAGAGACGTGGAGGTCCCAGTAGCTTAACAAGATGCTTTTAATGCCCCTCAGAAGAGACGTGGAGGTCCCAGTAGCTTAACAAGACGCTTTTATTGCCCCTCGGAAAAGTGGTGGAGGTCCCAGTAGCTTAAAAAGATGCTTTTAATGCCCCTCAGAAGAGACGTGGAGGTCCCAGTAGCTTAACAAGACGTTTTTAATGCCCCTCGGAAAAGTGGTGGAGGTCCCAGTAGCTTAACAAGACGCATTTAATGCCCCTCAGAAGAGACATGGAGCTCCCAGTAGATGAACAAGACGCTTTTAATGCCCCTCAGAAGAGACGTGGAGGTCCCAGTAGCTTAACAAGACGCTTTTAATGCCCCTCAGAAGAGACGTGGAGGTCCCAGTAGCTTAACAAGATGCTTTTAATGACCCTCAGAAGAGACGTGGAGGTCCCAGTAGCTTAACAAGATGCTTTTAATGCCCCTCAGAAGAGACGTGGAGGTCCCAGTAGCTTAACAAGACGCGTTTAATGTCCCTCGGAAAAGTGGTGGAGGTCCCAGTAGCTTAATAAGACGCTTTTAATGCCCCTCAGAAGAGACGTGGAGGTCCCAGTAGGTTAACTAGATGATTTTAATGCCCCTCAGAAGAGACGTGGAGGTCCCAGTAACCTAACAAGATGCTTTCAATACCCCTCCGTAGAGACGTGGAGGTCCCATTAACTTATCAAGACGGTTTGAATGGCCCTTGGAAGAGACGTGGAGGTCCCAGTAGCTTAACAAGAAGCTTTTAATGCCCCTCAGAAGAGACGTGGAGGTCCCAGTAGCTTAACAAGATGCTTTTAATGCCCCTCGGAAGAGACGTGGAGGTCCCAGTAGCTTAACAAGATGCTTTTAATGACCCTCAGAAGAGACGTGAACGTCCCAGTAGCTTAACAAGACGCTTTTAATGCACCTCAGAAGAGACGCGGAGGTCCCAGTAGCTTAACAAGACGCTTTTAATGCCCCTCGGAAAAGTGGTGGAGGTCCCAGTAGTTTAACAAGACGCTTTTAATGCCCCTCAGAAGAGACTTGGAGGTCCCAGTTGCTTAACAAGATGCTTTTAATACCCCTCGGAAAAGTGGTGGAGGTCCCAGTAGCTTAAAAAGATGCTTTTAATGCCCCTCAGAAGAGACGTGGAGGTCCCAGTAGCTTAATAAGAAGCTTTTAATGCCCCTCAGAAGAGACGTGGAGGTCCCAGTAGCTTAACAAGACGTTTTTAATGCCCCTCAGAAGAGACGTGGAGGTCCCAGTAGGTTAACTAGACGCTTTTAATTCCACTCAGAAGAGACGTGGAGGTCCCAGTAACTTAACAAGATGCTTTTAATACCGCTCGGAAGAGACGTTGAGGTCACAGTAGCTTAACAAGATGCTTTCAATGACCCTCAGAAGAGACGTGAACGTCCCAGTAGCTTAACAAGACGCTTTTAATGCCCCTCGGAAAAGTGGTGGAGGTCCCAGTAGCTTAAAAAGATGCATTTAATGCCCCTCAGAAGAGACGTGGAGGTCCCAGTAGCTTAACAAGACGCTTTTAATGCCCCTCAGAAGAGACGTGGAGGTCCCAGTAGCTTAACAAGACGCTTTTAATGCCGTTCAGAAGAGATGTGGAGGTCCCAGTAGCTTCACAATACGCTTTTAATGCCACTCAGAAGAGACGTGGAGGTCCCATTAGCTTAACAAGAAGCTTTTAATGCCCCTCAGAAGAGACGTGGAGGTCCCAGAAGCTTAACAAAACGCATTTAATGCCCCTCAGAAGAGACGTGGAGGTCCCAGTAGCTTAACAAGATGCTTTTAATGCCCCTCAGAAAAGACGTGGAGGTCCCAGTAGCTTAACAAGACGCTTTTAATGCCCCTCAGAAGAGACGTGGAGAACCTAGTAGTTTAACTAGACGCTTTTAATGCCCCTCAGAAGAGACGTGGAGGTCCCAGTAACTTAACAAGATGCTTTTAATACCCCTCAGTAGAGACGTGGAGGTCCCAGAAGCTAAAAAAAATGCTTTTAATGCCCCTCAGAAGAGATATGGAGGTCCCAGTAGCTTAACAAGATGCTTTTAATGCCCCTCGGAAGAGACGTGGAGGTCCCAATAGCTTAACAAGATGCTTTTAATGACCCTCAGAAGAGACGTGGATTTCCCAGTAGCTTAACAAGACGCTTTTAATGCCCCTCAGAAGAGACGTGGAGGTCCCAGTAGCTTAACAAGATGCTTTTAATGCCCCTCAGAAAAGTGGTGGAGAACCCAGTAGTTTAACAATACGCTTTTAATGCCCCTCAGAAGAGACGTGGATGTCCCAGTAGCTTAACAAGACGCTTTTAATGCCCCTCGGAAAAGTGGTGGCGGTCCCAGTAGCTTAACAAGATGCTTTTAATGCCCCTCAGAAGAGACGTGGAGGTCCCAGTAGCTTAGCAAGACGCTTTTAATGTCCCTCAGAAGAGACGTGGATGTCCCAGTAGCTTAACAAGACGCTTTTAATGCCCCTCGGAAAAGTGGTGGAGGTCCCAGTAGCTTAAAAAGATGCTTTTAATGCCCCTCAGAAGAGACGTGGAGGTCCCAGTAGCTTAAAAAGATGCTTTTAATGCCCCTCAGAAGAGACGTGGAGGTCCCAGTAGCTTAACAAGACGCTTTTAATGCCCCTCAGAAGAGACGTGGAGGTCCCAGTAGCTTAACAAGATGCTTTTAATGCCGTTCAGAAGAGATGCGGAGGTCCCAGTAGCTTAACAATACGCTTTTAATGCCACTCAGAAGAGACGTGGAGGTCCCAGTAGCTTAACAAGAAGCTTTTAATGCCCCTCAGAAGAGACGTGGAGGTCCCAGAAGCTTAACAAAACTCATTTAATGCCCCTCAGAAGAGACGTGGAGGTCCCAGTAGCTTAACAAGATGCTTTTAATGCCCCTCAGAATAGACGTGGAGGTCCCAGTAGCTTAACAAGACTCTTTTAATGCCCCTCAGAAGAGACGTGGAGATCCTAGTAGTTTAACTAGACGCTTTTAATGCCCCTCAGAAGAGACGTGGAGGTCCCAGTAACTTAACAAGATGCTTTTAATACCCCTCAGTAGAGACGTGGAGGTCCCAGAAGCTAAAAAAAATGCTTTTAATGCCCCTCAGAAGAGATGTGGAGGTCCCAGTAGCTTAACAAGATGCTTTTAATGCCCCTCGGAAGAGACGTGGAGGTCCCAATAGCTTAACAAGATGCTTTTAATGACCCTCAGAAGAGACGTGGATTTCCCAGTAGCTTAACAAGACGCTTTTAATGCCCCTCAGAAGAGACGTGGAGGTCCCAGTAGCTTAACAAGAAGCTTTTAATGCCCCTCAGAAAAGTGGTGGAGAACCCAGTAGTTTAACAAGACGCTTTTAATGCCCCTCAGAAGAGACGTGGATGTCCCAGTAGCTTAACAAGACGCTTTTAATGCCCCTCAGAAAAGTGGTGGCGGTCCCAGTAGCTTAACAAGATGCTTTTAATGCCCCTCAGAAGAGACGTGGAGGTCCCAGTAGCTTAGCAAGACGCTTTTAATGTCCCTCAGAAGAGACGTGGATGTCCAAGTAGCTTAACAAGACGCTTTTAATGCCACTCGGAAAAGTGGTGGCGGTCCCAGTAGCTTAACAAGATGCTTTTAATGCCCCTCAGAAGAGACGTGGAGGTCCCAGTAGCTTAGCAAGATGCTTTTAATGTCCCTCAGAAGAGACGTGGAGGTCCCAGTAGCTTAACAAGATGCTTTTAATGACCCTCAGAAGAGACGTGGAGGGCCCAGTATCTTAACAAGACGCTTTTAATGCCCCTCAGAAGAGACGTGGAGGTCCCAGTAGCTTAACAAGACGTTTTTAATGCCCCTCGTAAAAGTGGTGGAGGTCCCAGTAGCTTAACAAGACGCATTTAATGCCCCTCAGAAGAGACGTGGAGGTCCCAGTAGCTGAACAAGACGCTTTTAATGCCCCTCAGAAGAGACGTGGAGGTCCCAGTAGCTTAACAAGACGCTTTTAATGCCCCTCAGAAGAGACGTGGAGGTCCCAGTAACTTAACAAGACGCTTTTAATGCCCCTCAGAAGAGACGTGGAGGTCCCAGTAGCTTAACAAGATGCTTTTAATGCCCCTCAGAAGAGACGTGGAGGTCCCAGTAGCTTAACAAGACGCTTTTATTGCCCCTCGGAAAAGTGGTGGAGGTCCCAGTAGCTTAAAAAGATGCTTTTAATGCCCCTCAGAAGAGACGTGGAGGTCCCAGTAGCTTAAAAAGACATTTTTAATGCCCCTCGGAAAAGTGGTGGAGGTCCCAGTAGCTTAACAAGACGCATTTAATGCCCCTCAGAAGAGACATGGAGCTCCCAGTAGATGAACAAGACGCTTTTAATGCCCCTCAGAAGAGACGTGGAGGTCCCAGTAGCTTAACAAGACGCTTTTAATGCCCCTCAGAAGAGACGTGGAGGTCCCAGTAGCTTAACAAGATGCTTTTAATGACCCTCAGAAGAGACGTGGAGGTCCCAGTAGCTTAACAAGATGCTTTTAATGCCCCTCAGAAGAGACGTGGAGGTCCCAGTAGCTTAACAAGACGCGTTTAATGTCCCTCGGAAAAGTGGTGGAGGTCCCAGTAGCTTAATAAGACGCTTTTAATGCCCCTCAGAAGAGACGTGGAGGTCCCAGTAGGTTAACTAGATGCTTTTAATGCCCCTCAGAAGAGACGTGGAGGTCCCAGTAACCTAACAAGATGCTTTCAATACCCCTCCGTAGAGACGTGGAGGTCCCATTAACTTATCAAGACGGTTTGAATGGCCCTTGGAAGAGACGTGGAGGTCCCAGTAGCTTAACAAGAAGCTTTTAATGCCCCTCAGAAGAGACGTGGAGGTCCCAGTAGCTTAACAAGATGCTTTTAATGCCCCTCGGAAGAGACGTGGAGGTCCCAGTAGCTTAACAAGATGCTTTTAATGACCCTCAAAAGAGACGTGAACGTCCCAGTAGCTTAACAAGACGCTTTTAATGCCCCTCAGAAGAGACGTGGAGGTCCCAGTAGCTTAACAAGACGCTTTTAATGCCCCTCGGAAAAGTGGTGGAGGTCCCAGTAGTTTAACAAGACGCTTTTAATGCCCCTCAGAAGAGACATGGAGGTACCAGTTGCTTTACAAGATGCTTTTAATACCCCTCGGAAAAGTGGTGGAGGTCCCAGTAGCTTAAAAAGATGCTTTTAATGCCCCTCAGAAGAGACGTGGAGGTCCCAGTAGCTTAATAAGAAGCTTTTAATGCCCCTCAGAAGAGACGTGGAGGTCCCAGTAGCTTAACAAGACGCTTTTAATGCCCCTCAGAAGAGACGTGGAGGTCCCAGTAGGTTAACTAGACGCTTTTAATTCCACTCAGAAGAGACGTGGAGGTCCCAGTAACTTAACAAGATGCTTTTAATACCGCTCGGAAGAGACGTTGAGGTCACAGTAGCTTAACAAGATGCTTTCAATGACCCTCAGAAGAGACGTGAACGTCCCAGTAGCTTAACAAGACGCTTTTAATGCCCCTCGGAAAAGTGGTGGAGGTCCCAGTAGCTTAAAAAGATGCATTTAATGCCCCTCAGAAGAGACGTGGAGGTCCCAGTAGCTTAACAAGACGCTTTTAATGCCCCTCAGAAGAGACGTGGAGGTCCCTGTAGCTTAACAAGACGCCTTTAATGCCGTTCAGAAGAGATGTGGAGGTCCCAGTAGCTTAACAATACGCTTTTAATGCCACTCAGAAGAGACGTGGAGGTCCCAGTAGCTTAACAAGAAGCTTTTAATGCCCCTCAGAAGAGACGTGGAGGTCCCAGAAGCTTAACAAAACTCATTTAATGCCCCTCAGAAGAGACGTGGAGGTCCCAGTAGCTTAACAAGATGCTTTTAATGCCCCTCAGAATAGACGTGGAGGTCCCAGTAGCTTAACAAGACTCTGTTAATGCCCCTCAGAAGAGACGTGGAGATCCTAGTAGTTTAACTAGACGCTTTTAATGCCCCTCAGAAGAGACGTGGAGGTCCCAGTAACTTAACAAGATGCTTTTAATACCCCTCAGTAGAGACGTGGAGGTCCCAGAAGCTAAAAAAAATGCTTTTAATGCCCCTCAGAAGAGATGTGGAGGTCCCAGTAGCTTAACAAGATGCTTTTAATGCCCCTCGGAAGAGACGTGGAGGTCCCAATAGCTTAACAAGATGCTTTTAATGACCCTCAGAAGAGACGTGGATTTCCCAGTAGCTTAACAAGACGCTTTTAATGCCCCTCAGAAGAGACGTGGAGGTCCCAGTAGCTTAACAAGACGCTTTTAATGCCCCTCAGAAAAGTGGTGGAGAACCCAATAGTTTAACAAGACGCTTTTAATGCCCCTCAGAAGAGACGTGGATGTCCCAGTAGCTTAACAAGACGCTTTTAATGCCCCTCAGAAAAGTGGTGGCGGTCCCAGTAGCTTAACAAGATGCTTTTAATGCCCCTCAGAAGAGACGTGGAGGTCCCAGTAGCTTAGCAAGACGCTTTTAATGTCCCTCAGAAGAGACGTGGATGTCCAAGTAGCTTAACAAGACGCTTTTAATGCCACTCGGAAAAGTGGTGGCGGTCCCAGTAGCTTAACAAGATGCTTTTAATGCCCCTCAGAAGAGACGTGGAGGTCCCAGTAGCTTAGCAAGATGCTTTTAATGTCCCTCAGAAGAGACGTGGAGGTCCCAGTAGCTTAACAAGACGCTTTTAATGCCCCTCAGAAGAGACGTGGAGGTCCCAGTAGCTTAACAAGATGCTTTTAATGACCCTCAGAAGAGACGTGGAGGGCCCAGTATCTTAACAAGACGCTTTTAATGCCCCTCAGAAGAGACGTGGAGGTCCCAGTAGCTTAACAAGACGTTTTTAATGCCCCTCGTAAAAGTGGTGGAGGTCCCAGTAGCTTAACAAGACGCATTTAATGCCCCTCAGAAGAGACGTGGAGGTCCCAGTAGCTGAACAAGACGCTTTTAATGCCCCTCAGAAGAGACGTGGAGGTCCCAGTAGCTTAACAAGACGCTTTTAATGCCCCTCAGAAGAGACGTGGAGGTCCCAGTAACTTAACAAGACGCTTTTAATGCCCCTCAGAAGAGACGTGGAGGTCCCAGTAGCTTAACAAGATGCTTTTAATGCCCCTCAGAAGAGACGTGGAGGTCCCAGTAGCTTAACAAGACGCTTTTATTGCCCCTCGGAAAAGTGGTGGAGGTCCCAGTAGCTTAAAAAGATGCTTTTAATGCCCCTCAGAAGAGACGTGGAGGTCCCAGTAGCTTAAAAAGACATTTTTAATGCCCCTCGGAAAAGTGGTGGAGGTCCCAGTAGCTTAACAAGACGCATTTAATGCCCCTCAGAAGAGACATGGAGCTCCCAGTAGATGAACAAGACGCTTTTAATGCCCCTCAGAAGAGACGTGGAGGTCCCAGTAGCTTAACAAGACGCTTTTAATGCCCCTCAGAAGAGACGTGGAGGTCCCAGTAGCTTAACAAGATGCTTTTAATGACCCTCAGAAGAGACGTGGAGGTCCCAGTAGCTTAACAAGATGCTTTTAATGCCCCTCAGAAGAGACGTGGAGGTCCCAGTAGCTTAACAAGACGCGTTTAATGTCCCTCGGAAAAGTGGTGGAGGTCCCAGTAGCTTAATAAGACGCTTTTAATGCCCCTCAGAAGAGACGTGGAGGTCCCAGTAGGTTAACTAGATGCTTTTAATGCCCCTCAGAAGAGACGTGGAGGTCCCAGTAACCTAACAAGATGCTTTCAATACCCCTCCGTAGAGACGTGGAGGTCCCATTAACTTATCAAGACGGTTTGAATGGCCCTTGGAAGAGACGTGGAGGTCCCAGTAGCTTAACAAGAAGCTTTTAATGCCCCTCAGAAGAGACGTGGAGGTCCCAGTAGCTTAACAAGATGCTTTTAATGACCCTCAGAAGAGACGTGAACGTCCCAGTAGCTTAACAAGACGCTTTTAATGCCCCTCAGAAGAGACGTGGAGGTCCCAGTAGCTTAACAAGACGCTTTTAATGCCCCTCGGAAAAGTGGTGGAGGTCTAAGTAGTTTAACAAGACGCTTTTAATGCCCCTCAGAAGAGACATGGAGGTACCAGTTGCTTTACAAGATGCTTTTAATACCCCTCGGAAAAGTGGTGGAGGTCCCAGTAGCTTAAAAAGATGCTTTTAATGCCCCTCAGAAGAGACGTGGAGGTCCCAGTAGCTTAATAAGAAGCTTTTAATGCCCCTCAGAAGAGACGTGGAGGTCCCAGTAGCTTAACAAGACGCTTTTAATGCCCCTCAGAAGAGACGTGGAGGTCCCAGTAGGTTAACTAGACGCTTTTAATTCCACTCAGAAGAGACGTGGAGGTCCCAGTAACTTAACAAGATGCTTTTAATACCGCTCGGAAGAGACGTTGAGGTCACAGTAGCTTAACAAGATGCTTTCAATGACCCTCAGAAGAGACGTGAACGTCCCAGTAGCTTAAGAAGACGCTTTTAATGCCCCTCGGAAAAGTGGTGGAGGTCCCAGTAGCTTAAAAAGATGCATTTAATGCCCCTCAGAAGAGACGTGGAGGTCCCAGTAGCTTAACAAGACGCTTTTAATGCCCCTCAGAAGAGACGTGGAGGTCCCTGTAGCTTAACAAGACGCTTTTAATGCCGTTCAGAAGAGATGTGGAGGTCCCAGTAGCTTAACAATACGCTTTTAATGCCACTCAGAAGAGACGTGGAGGTCCCAGTAGCTTAACAAGAAGCTTTTAATGCCCCTCAGAAGAGACGTGGAGGTCCCAGAAGCTTAACAAGACGCTTTTAATGCCCCTCAGAAGAGACGTGGAGGTCCCAGTAGCTTAACAAGATGCTTTTAATGACCCTCAGAAGAGATGTGGAGGGCCCAGTATCTTAACAAGACGCTTTTAATGCCCCTCAGAAGAGACGTGGAGGTCCCAGTAACTTAACAAGATGCTTTTAATACCCCTCAGTAGAGACGTGGAGGTCCCAGAAGCTAAAAAAAATGCTTTTAATGCCCCTCAGAAGAGATGTGGAGGTCCCAGTAGCTTAACAAGATGCTTTTAATGCCCCTCGGAAGAGACGTGGAGGTCCCAATAGCTTAACAAGATGCTTTTAATGACCCTCAGAAGAGACGTGGATTTCCCAGTAGCTTAACAAGACGCTTTTAATGCCCCTCAGAAGAGACGTGGAGGTCCCAGTAGCTTAACAAGATGCTTTTAATGCCCCTCAGAAAAGTGGTGGAGAACCCAGTAGTTTAACAATACGCTTTTAATGCCCCTCAGAAGAGACGTGGATGTCCCAGTAGCTTAACAAGACGCTTTTAATGCCCCTCGGAAAAGTGGTGGCGGTACCAGTAGCTTAACAAGATGCTTTTAATGCCCCTCAGAAGAGACGTGGAGGTCCCAGTAGCTTAGCAAGACGCTTTTTATGTCCCTCAGAAGAGACGTGGATGTCCCAGTAGCTTAACAAGACGCTTTTAATGCCCCTCGGAAAAGTGGTGGCGGTCCCAGTAGCTTAACAAGATGCTTTTAATGCCCCTCAGAAGAGACGTGGAGGTCCCATTAGCTTAGCAAGACTCTTTCAATGTCCCTCAGAAGAGACGTGGAGGTCCCAGTAGCTTAACAAGACGCTTTTAATGCCCCTCAGAAGAGACGTGGAGGTCCCAGTAGCTTAACAAGATGCTTTTAATGACCCTCAGAAGAGATGTGGAGGGCCCAGTATCTTAACAAGACGCTTTTAATGCCCCTCAGAAGAGACGTGGAGGTCCCAGTAGCTTAACAAGACGTTTTTAATGCCCCTCGTAAAAGTGGTGGAGGTCCCAGTAGCTTAACAAGATGCATTTAATGCCCCTCAGAAGAGACGTGGAGGTCCCAGCAGCTGAACAAGACGCTTTTAATGCCCCTCAGAAGAGACGTGGAGGTCCCAGTAGCTTAACAAGATGCTTTTAATGCCCCTCAGAAGAGACGTGGAGGTCCCAGTAGCTTAACAAGATGCTTTTAATGCCCCTCAGAAGAGACGTGGAGGTCCCAGTAGCTTAATAAGAAGCTTTTAATGCCCCTCAGAAGAGACGTGGAGGTCCCAGTAGCTTAACAAGACGCTTTTAATGCCCCTCAGAAGAGACGTGGAGGTCCCAGTAGGTTAACTAGACGCTTTTAATTCCCCTCAGAACAGACGTGGAGGTCCCAGTAACTTAACAAGATGCTTTTAATACCACTCGGAAGAGACGTTGAGGTCACAGTAGCTTAACAAGATGCTTTTAATGACCCTCAGAAGAGACGTGAACGTCCCAGTAGCTTAACAAGACGCTTTTAATGCCCCTCGGAAAAGTGGTGGAGGTCCCAGTAGCTTAAAAAGATGCTTTTAATGCCCCTCAGAAGAGACGTGGAGGTCCCAGTAGCTTAACAAGACGCTTTTAATGCCCCTCAGAAGAGACGTGGAGGTCCCAGTAGCTTAACAAGACGCTTTTAATGCCGTTCAGAAGAGATGTGGAGGTCCCAGTAGCTTAACAATACGCTTTTAATGCCCCTCAGAAGAGACGTGGAGGTCCCAGTAGCTTAACAAGACGCTTTTAATGCCCCTCGGAAAAGTGGTGGAGGTCCCAGTAGTTTAACAAGACGCTTTTAATGCCCCTCAGAAGAGACTTGGAGGTCCCAGTAGCTTAACAAGATGCTTTTAATACCCCTCGGAAAAGTGGTGGAGGTCCCAGTAGCTTAAAAAGATGCTTTTCATGCCCCTCAGAAGAGACGTGGAGGTCCCAGTAGCTTAATAAGAAGCTTTTAATGCCCCTCAGAAGAGACGTGGAGGTCCCAGTAGCTTAACAAGACGCTTTTAATGCCGTTCAGAAGAGATGTGGAGGTCCCAGTAGCTTAACAAGATGCTTTTAATGCCCCTCAGAAGAGACGTGGAGGTCCCAGTAGCTTAACAAGACGTTTTTAATGCCCCTCGTAAAAGTGGTGGAGGTCCCAGTAGCTTAACAAGATGCATTTAATGCCCCTCAGAAGAGACGTGGAGGTCCCAGCAGCTGAACAAGACGCTTTTAATGCCCCTCAGAAGAGACGTGGAGGTCCCAGTAGCTTAACAAGATGCTTTTAATGCCCCTCAGAAGAGACGTGGAGGTCCCAGTAGCTTAACAAGATGCTTTTAATGCCCCTCAGAAGAGACGTGGAGGTCCCAGTAGCTTAATAAGAAGCTTTTAATGCCCCTCAGAAGAGACGTGGAGGTCCCAGTAGCTTAACAAGACGCTTTTAATGCCCCTCAGAAGAGACGTGGAGGTCCCAGTAGGTTAACTAGACGCTTTTAATTCCCCTCAGAAGAGACGTGGAGGTCCCAGTAACTTAACAAGATGCTTTTAATACCACTCGGAAGAGACGTTGAGGTCACAGTAGCTTAACAAGATGCTTTTAATGACCCTCAGAAGAGACGTGAACGTCCCAGTAGCTTAACAAGACGCTTTTAATGCCCCTCGGAAAAGTGGTGGAGGTCCCAGTAGCTTAAAAAGATGCTTTTAATGCCCCTCAGAAGAGACGTGGAGGTCCCAGTAGCTTAACAAGACGCTTTTAATGCCCCTCAGAAGAGACGTGGAGGTCCCAGTAGCTTAACAAGACGCTTTTAATGCCGTTCAGAAGAGATGTGGAGGTCCCAGTAGCTTAACAATACGCTTTTAATGCCCCTCAGAAGAGACGTGGAGGTCCCAGTAGCTTAACAAGACGCTTTTAATGCCCCTCGGAAAAGTGGTGGAGGTCCCAGTAGTTTAACAAGACGCTTTTAATGCCCCTCAGAAGAGACTTGGAGGTCCCAGTAGCTTAACAAGATGCTTTTAATACCCCTCGGAAAAGTGGTGGAGGTCCCAGTAGCTTAAAAAGATGCTTTTCATGCCCCTCAGAAGAGACGTGGAGGTCCCAGTAGCTTAATAAGAAGCTTTTAATGCCCCTCAGAAGAGACGTGGAGGTCCCAGTAGCTTAACAAGACGCTTTTAATGCCGTTCAGAAGAGATGTGGAGGTCCCAGTAGCTTAACAAGATGCTTTTAATGCCCCTCAGAAGAGACGTGGAGGTCCCAGTAGCTTAGCAAGACGCTTTTAATGTCCCTCAGAAGAGACGTGGATGTCCCAGTAGCTTAACAAGACGCTTTTAATGCCCCTCGGAAAAGTGGTGGCGGTCCCAGTAGCTTAACAAGATGCTTTTAATGCCCCTCAGAAGAGACGTGGAGGTCCCAGTAGCTTAGCAAGACGCTTTTAATGTCCCTCAGAAGAGACGTGGAGGTCCCAGCAGCTTAACAAGATGCTTTTAATGCCCCTCCGAAGAGACGTGGAGGTCCCAGTAGCTTAACAAGATGCTTTTAATGACCCTCAGAAGAGACGTGGAGGTCCCAGTAGGTTAACTAGACGCTTTTAATGCCCCTCAGAAGAGACGTGGAGGTCCCAGTAACTTAACAAGATGCTTTTAATACCGCTCGGAAGAGACATGGAGGTCCCAGAAGCTTAAAAAAACGCTTTTAATGCCCCTCAGAAGAGATGTGGAGGTCCCAGTAGCTTAGCAAGATGCTTTTAATGCCCCTCGGAAGAGACGTGGAGGTCCCAATAGCTTAACAAGATGCTTTTAATGACCCTCAGAAGAGACGTGGATGTCCCAGTAGCTTAACAAGACGCTTTTAATGCCCCTCAGAAGAGACGTGGAGGTCCCAGTAGCTTAACAAGACGCTTTTAATGCCCCTCAGAAAAGTGGTGGAGATCCCAGTAGTTTAACAAGACGCTTTTAATGCCCCTCGGAAAAGTGGTGGCGGTCCCAGTAGCTTAACAAGATGCTTTTAATGCCCCTCAGAAGAGACGTGGAGGTCCCAGTAGCTTAGCAAGACGCTTTTAATGTCCCTCAGAAGAGACGTGGAGGTCCCAGTAGCTTAACAAGACGCTTTTAATGCCCCTCAGAAGAGACGTGGAGGTCCCAGTAGCTTAACAAGATGCTTTAAATGACCCTCAGAAGAGACGTGGAGGGCCCAGTATCTTAACAAGACGCTTTTAATGCCCCTCAGAAGAGACGTGGAGGTCCCAGTAGCTTAACAAGACATTTTTAATGCCCCTCGTAAAAGTGGTGGAGGTCCCAGTAGCTTAACAAGACGCATTTAATGCCCCTCAGAAGAGACGTGGAGGTCCCAGTAGCTGAACAAGACGCTTTTAATGCCCCTCAGAAGAGACGTGGAGGTCCCAGTAGCTTAACAAGACGCTTTTAATGCCCCTCAGAAGAGACGTGGAGGTCCCAGTAGCTTAACAAGACGCTTTTAATGCCCCTCAGAAGAGACGTGGAGGTCCCAGTAGCTTAACAAGATGCTTTTAATGCCCCTCAGAAGAAACGTGGAGGTCCCAGTAGCTTAACAAGACGCTTTTAATGCCCCTCAGAAGAGACGTGGAGGTCCAAGTAGGTTAACTAGACGCTTTTAATGCCCCTCAGAAGAGACGTGGAGGTCACAGTAGCTTAACAAAATGCTATTAATGCCCCTCGGAAGAGACGTGGAGGTTCCAGTAGCTTAACAAGAAGCTTTTAATCCCCCTCGGAAAAGTGGTGGAGGTCCCAGTAGCTTAAAAAGATGCTTTTAATGCCCCTCAGAAGAGACGTGGAGGTCCCAGTAGCTTAACAAGACGCTTTTAATGCCCCTCAGAAGAGACGTGGAGGTCCCAGTAGCTTAACAAGACGCTTTTAATGCCGTTCAGAAGAGATGTGGAGGTCCCAGTAGCTTAACAAGATGCTTTAATGCCCCTCAGAAGAGACATGGAGGTCCCAGTAGCTTAGCAAGACGCTTTTAATGTCCCTCAGAAGAGACGTTGATGTCCCAGTAGCTTAACAAGACGCTTTTAATGCCCCTCGGAAAAGTGGTGGCGGTCCCAGTAGCTTAACAAGATGCTTTTAATGCCCCTCAGAAGAGACGTGGAGGTCCCAGTAGCTTAACAAGATGCTTTTAATGCCCCTCAGAAGAGACGTGGAGGTCCCAGTAGCTTAACAAGATGCTTTTAATGCCCCTCAGAAGAGACGTGGAGGTCCCAGTAGCTTAACAAGATGCTTTTAATGACCCTCAGAAGAGACGTGGAGGTCCCAGTAGGTTAACTAGACGCTTTTAATGCCCCTCAGAAGAGACGTGGAGGTCCCAGTAACTTAACAAGATGCTTTTAATACCGCTCGGAAGAGACGTTGAGGTCACAGTAGCTTAACAAGATGCTTTTAATGACACTCAGAAGAGACATGAACGTCCCAGTAGCTTAACAAGACGCTTTTAATGTCCCTCAGAAGAGACGTGGAGGTCCCAGTAGCTTAACAAGACGCTTTTAATGCCCATCAGAAGAGACGTGGAGGTCCCAGTAGCTTAACAAGATGCTTTTAATGACCCTCAGATGAGACGTGGAGGTCCCAGTAGGTTAACTAGACGCTTTTAATGCCCCTCAGAAGAGACGTGGAGGTCCCAGTAACTTAACAAGATGCTTTTAATACCGCTAGGAAGAGACGTGGAGGTCCCAGAAGCTTAAAAAAACGCTTTTAATGCCCCTCAGAAGAGACGTGGAGGTCCCAGTAGCTTAACAAGATGCTTTTAATGCCCCTCAGAAAAGTGGTGGAGAACCCAGTAGTTTAACAATACGCTTTTAATGCCCCTCAGAAGAGACGTGGATGTCCCAGTAGCTTAACAAGACGCTTTTAATGCCCCTCGGAAAAGTGGTGGCGGTACCAGTAGCTTAACAAGATGCTTTTAATGCCCCTCAGAAGAGACGTGGAGGTCCCAGTAGCTTAGCAAGACGCTTTTAATGTCCCTCAGAAGAGACGTGGATGTCCCAGTAGCTTAACAAGACGCTTTTAATGCCCCTCGGAAAAGTGGTGGCGGTCCCAGTAGCTTAACAAGATGCTTTTAATGCCCCTCAGAAGAGACGTGGAGGTCCCATTAGCTTAGCAAGACGCTTTCAATGTCCCTCAGAAGAGACGTGGAGGTCCCAGTAGCTTAACAAGACGCTTTTAATGCCCCTCAGAAGAGACGTGGAGGTCCCAGTAGCTTAACAAGATGCTTTTAATGACCCTCAGAAGAGACGTGGAGGGCCCAGTATCTTAACAAGACGCTTTTAATGCCCCTCAGAAGAGACGTGGAGGTCCCAGTAGCTTAACAAGACGTTTTTAATGCCCCTCGTAAAAGTGGTGGAGGTCCCAGTAGCTTAACAAGATGCATTTAATGCCCCTCAGAAGAGACGTGGAGGTCCCAGCAGCTGAACAAGACGCTTTTAATGCCCCTCAGAAGAGACGTGGAGGTCCCAGTAGCTTAACAAGATGCTTTTAATGCCCCTCAGAAGAGACGTGGAGGTCCCAGTAGCTTAACAAGATGCTTTTAATGCCCCTCAGAAGAGACGTGGAGGTCCCAGTAGCTTAATAAGAAGCTTTTAATGCCCCTCAGAAGAGACGTGGAGGTCCCAGTAGCTTAACAAGACGCTTTTAATGCCCCTCAGAAGAGACGTGGAGGTCCCAGTAGGTTAACTAGACGGTTTTAATTCCCCTCAGAACAGACGTGGAGGTCCCAGTAACTTAACAAGATGCTTTTAATACCACTCGGAAGAGACGTTGAGGTCACAGTAGCTTAACAAGATGCTTTTAATGACCCTCAGAAGAGACGTGAACGTCCCAGTAGCTTAACAAGACGCTTTTCATGCCCCTCGGAAAAGTGGTGGAGGTCCCAGTAGCTTAAAAAGATGCTTTTAATGCCCCTCAGAAGAGACGTGGAGGTCCCAGTAGCTTAACAAGACGCTTTTAATGCCCCTCAGAAGAGACGTGGAGGTCCCAGTAGCTTAACAAGACGCTTTTAATGCCGTTCAGAAGAGATGTGGAGGTCCCAGTAGCTTAACAATACGCTTTTAATGCCCCTCAGAAGAGACGTGGAGGTCCCAGTAGCTTAACAAGACGCTTTTAATGCCCCTCGGAAAAGTGGTGGAGGTCCCAGTAGTTTAACAAGACGCTTTTAATGCCCCTCAGAAGAGACTTGGAGGTCCCAGTAGCTTAACAAGATGCTTTTAATACCCCTCGGAAAAGTGGTGGAGGTCCCAGTAGCTTAAAAAGATGCTTTTCATGCCCCTCAGAAGAGACGTGGAGGTCCCAGTAGCTTAATAAGAAGCTTTTAATGCCCCTCAGAAGAGACGTGGAGGTCCCAGTAGCTTAACAAGACGCTTTTAATGCCGTTCAGAAGAGATGTGGAGGTCCCAGTAGCTTAACAAGATGCTTTTAATGCCCCTCAGAAGAGACGTGGAGGTCCCAGTAGCTTAACAAGACGTTTTTAATGCCCCTCGTAAAAGTGGTGGAGGTCCCAGTAGCTTAACAAGATGCATTTAATGCCCCTCAGAAGAGACGTGGAGGTCCCAGCAGCTGAACAAGACGCTTTTAATGCCCCTCAGAAGAGACGTGGAGGTCCCAGTAGCTTAACAAGATGCTTTTAATGCCCCTCAGAAGAGACGTGGAGGTCCCAGTAGCTTAACAAGATGCTTTTAATGCCCCTCAGAAGAGACGTGGAGGTCCCAGCAGCTTAATAAGAAGCTTTTAATGCCCCTCAGAAGAGACGTGGAGGTCCCAGTAGCTTAACAAGACGCTTTTAATGCCCCTCAGAAGAGACGTGGAGGTCCCAGTAGGTTAACTAGACGCTTTTAATTCCCCTCAGAAGAGACGTGGAGGTCCCAGTAACTTAACAAGATGCTTTTAATACCACTCGGAAGAGACGTTGAGGTCACAGTAGCTTAACAAGATGCTTTTAATGACCCTCAGAAGAGACGTGAACGTCCCAGTAGCTTAACAAGACGCTTTTAATGCCCCTCGGAAAAGTGGTGGAGGTCCCAGTAGCTTAAAAAGATGCTTTTAATGCCCCTCAGAAGAGACGTGGAGGTCCCAGTAGCTTAACAAGACGCTTTTAATGCCCCTCAGAAGAGACGTGGAGGTCCCAGTAGCTTAACAAGACGCTTTTAATGCCGTTCAGAAGAGATGTGGAGGTCCCAGTAGCTTAACAATACGCTTTTAATGCCCCTCAGAAGAGACGTGGAGGTCCCAGTAGCTTAACAAGACGCTTTTAATGCCCCTCGGAAAAGTGGTGGAGGTCCCAGTAGTTTAACAAGACGCTTTTAATGCCCCTCAGAAGAGACTTGGAGGTCCCAGTAGCTTAACAAGATGCTTTTAATACCCCTCGGAAAAGTGGTGGAGGTCCCAGTAGCTTAAAAAGATGCTTTTCATGCCCCTCAGAAGAGACGTGGAGGTCCCAGTAGCTTAATAAGAAGCTTTTAATGCCCCTCAGAAGAGACGTGGAGGTCCCAGTAGCTTAACAAGACGCTTTTAATGCCGTTCAGAAGAGATGTGGAGGTCCCAGTAGCTTAACAAGATGCTTTTAATGCCCCTCAGAAGAGACGTGGAGGTCCCAGTAGCTTAGCAAGACGCTTTTAATGTCCCTAAGAAGAGACGTGGATGTCCCAGTAGCTTAACAAGACGCTTTTAATGCCCCTCGGAAAAGTGGTGGCGGTCCCAGTAGCTTAACAAGATGCTTTTAATGCCCCTCAGAAGAGACGTGGAGGTCCCAGTAGCTTAGCAAGACGCTTTTAATGTCCCTCAGAAGAGACGTGGAGGTCCCAGCAGCTTAACAAGATGCTTTTAATGCCCCTCCGAAGAGACGTGGAGGTCCCAGTAGCTTAACAAGATGCTTTTAATGACCCTCAGAAGAGACGTGGAGGTCCCAGTAGGTTAACTAGACGCTTTTAATGCCCCTCAGAAGAGACGTGGAGGTCCCAGTAACTTAACAAGATGCTTTTAATACCGCTCGGAAGAGACATGGAGGTCCCAGAAGCTTAAAAAAACGCTTTTAATGCCCCTCAGAAGAGATGTGGAGGTCCCAGTAGCTTAACAAGATGCTTTTAATGCCCCTCGGAAGAGACGTGGAGGTCCCAATAGCTTAACAAGATGCTTTTAATGACCCTCAGAAGAGACGTGGATGTCCCAGTAGCTTAACAAGACGCTTTTAATGCCCCTCAGAAGAGACGTGGAGGTCCCAGTAGCTTAACAAGACGCTTTTAATGCCCCTCAGAAAAGTGGTGGAGATCCCAGTAGTTTAACAAGACGCTTTTAATGCCCCTCGGAAAACTGGTGGCGGTCCCAGTAGCTTAACAAGATGCTTTTAATGCCCCTCAGAAGAGACGTGGAGGTCCCAGTAGCTTAGCAAGACGCTTTTAATGTCCCTCAGAAGAGACGTGGAGGTCCCAGTAGCTTAACAAGACGCTTTTAATGCCCCTCAGAAGAGACGTGGAGGTCCCAGTAGCTTAACAAGATGCTTTAAATGACCCTCAGAAGAGACGTGGAGGGCCCAGTATCTTAACAAGACGCTTTTAATGCCCCTCAGAAGAGACGTGGAGGTCCCAGTAGCTTAACAAGACATTTTTAATGCCCCTCGTAAAAGTGGTGGAGGTCCCAGTAGCTTAACAAGACGCATTTAATGCCCCTCAGAAGAGACGTGGAGGTCCCAGTAGCTGAACAAGACGCTTTTAATGCCCCTCAGAAGAGACGTGGAGGTCCCAGTAGCTTAACAAGACGCTTTTAATGCCCCTCAGAAGAGACGTGGAGGTCCCAGTAGCTTAACAAGACGCTTTTAATGCCCCTCAGAAGAGACGTGGAGGTCCCAGTAGCTTAACAAGATGCTTTTAATGCCCCTCAGAAGAGACGTGGAGGTCCCAGTAGCTTAACAAGACGCTTTTAATGCCCCTCAGAAGAGACGTGGAGGTCCAAGTAGGTTAACTAGACGCTTTTAATGCCCCTCAGAAGAGACGTGGAGGTCACAGTAGCTTAACAAAATGCTATTAATGCCCCTCGGAAGAGACGTGGAGGTTCCAGTAGCTTAACAAGAAGCTTTTAATCCCCCTCGGAAAAGTGGTGGAGGTCCCAGTAGCTTAAAAAGATGCTTTTAATGCCCCTCAGAAGAGACGTGGAGGTCCCAGTAGCTTAACAAGACGCTTTTAATGCCCCTCAGAAGAGACGTGGAGGTCCCAGTAGCTTAACAAGACGCTTTTAATGCCGTTCAGAAGAGATGTGGAGGTCCCAGTAGCTTAACAAGATGCTTTAATGCCCCTCAGAAGAGACATGGAGGTCCCAGTAGCTTAGCAAGACGCTTTTAATGTCCCTCAGAAGAGACGTTGATGTCCCAGTAGCTTAACAAGACGCTTTTAATGCCCCTCGGAAAAGTGGTGGCAGTCCCAGTAGCTTAACAAGATGCTTTTAATGCCCCTCAGAAGAGTCGTGGAGGTCCCAGTAGCTTAGCAAGACGCTTTTAATGTCCCTCAGAAGAGACGTGGAGGTCCCAGTAGCTTAACAAGATGCTTTTAATGCCCCTCAGAAGAGACGTGGAGGTCCCAGTAGCTTAACAAGATGCTTTTAATGACCCTCAGAAGAGACGTGGAGGTCCCAGTAGGTTAACTAGACGCTTTTAATGCCCCTCAGAAGAGACGTGGAGGTCCCAGTAACTTAACAAGATGCTTTTAATACCGCTCGGAAGAGACGTTGAGGTCACAGTAGCTTAACAAGATGCTTTTAATGACACTCAGAAGAGACATGAACGTCCCAGTAGCTTAACAAGACGCTTTTAATGTCCCTCAGAAGAGACGTGGAGGTCCCAGTAGCTTAACAAGACGCTTTTAATGCCCATCAGAAGAGACGTGGAGGTCCCAGTAGCTTAACAAGATGCTTTTAATGACCCTCAGAAAAGACGTGGAGGTCCCAGTAGGTTAACTAGACGCTTTTAATGCCCCTCAGAAGAGACGTGGAGGTCCCAGTAACTTAACAAGATGCTTTTAATACCGCTAGGAAGAGACGTGGAGGTCCCAGAAGCTTAAAAAAACGCTTTTAATGCCCCTCAGAAGAGATGTGGAGGTCCCAGTAGCTTAACAAGATGCTTTTAATGCCCCTCGGAAGAGACGTGGAGGTCCCAATAGCTTAACAAGATGCTTTTAATGACCCTCAGAAGAGACGTGGATGTCCCAGTAGCTTAACAAGACGCTTTTAATGCCCCTCAGAAGAGACGTGGAGGTCCCAGTAGCTTAACAAGACGCTTTTAATGCCCCTCAGAAAAGTGGTGGAGATCCCAGTAGTTTAACAAGACGCTTTTAATGCCCCTCGGAAAAGTGGTGGCGGTCCCAGTAGCTTAACAAGATGCTTTTAATGCCCCTCAGAAGAGACGTGGAGGTCCCAGTAGCTTAACAAGGCATTTTTAATGCCCCTAAGAAGAGACGTGGAGGTCCCCGTAGCTTAACAACACGCTTTTAATACCCCTTAGAAGAGACGTGGAGGTCCCATTAACTTAACAAGACGCTTTTAATGCCCCTCAGAAGAGACCTGGAGGTCCCAGTAGCTTAACAAGACGCTTTTAATGCCCCTCAGAAGAGACGTGGAAGTCCCAGTAGCTTAACAAGACGCTTTTAATGCCCCTTGGAAGAGACGTGGAAGTCCCAGTAGCTTAACAAGACGCTTTTAATGCCCCTCAGAAGAGACGTGGAGGTCCCAGTAGGTTAACTAGATGCTTTTAATGCCCCTCAGAAGAGACGTGGAGGTCCCAGTAACCTAACAAGATGCTTTCAATACCCCTCCGTAGAGACGTGGAGGTCCCATTAACTTATCAAGACGGTTTGAATGGCCCTTGGAAGAGACGTGGAGGTCCCAGTAGCTTAACAAGAAGCTTTTAATGCCCCTCAGAAGAGACGTGGAGGTCCCAGTAGCTTAACAAGATGCTTTTAATGCCCCTCGGAAGAGACGTGGAGGTCCCAGTAGCTTAACAAGATGCTTTTAATGACCCTCAGAAGAGACGTGAACGTCCCAGTAGCTTAACAAGACGCTTTTAATGCCCCTCAGAAGAGACGTGGAGGTCCCAGTAGCTTAGCAAGATGCTTTTAATGCCCCTCAGAAGAGACGTGGAGGTCCCAGTAGCTTAGCAAGACGCTTTTAATGTCCCTCAGAAGAGACGTGGATGTCCAAGTAGCTTAACAAGACGCTTTTAATGCCACTCGGAAAAGTGGTGGCGGTCCCAGTAGCTTAACAAGATGCTTTTAATGCCCCTCAGAAGAGACGTGGAGGTCCCAGTAGCTTAGCAAGATGCTTTTAATGTCCCTCAGAAGAGACGTGGAGGTCCCAGTAGCTTAACAAGACGCTTTTAATGCCCCTCAGAAGAGACGTGGAGGTCCCAGTAGCTTAACAAGATGCTTTTAATGACCCTCAGAAGAGACGTGGAGGGCCCAGTATCTTAACAAGACGCTTTTAATGCCCCTCAGAAGAGACGTGGAGGTCCCAGTAGCTTAACAAGACGTTTTTAATGCCCCTCGTAAAAGTGGTGGAGGTCCCAGTAGCTTAACAAGACGCATTTAATGCCCCTCAGAAGAGACGTGGAGGTCCCAGTAGCTGAACAAGACGCTTTTAATGCCCCTCAGAAGAGACGTGGAGGTCCCAGTAGCTTAACAAGACGCTTTTAATGCCCCTCAGAAGAGACGTCGAGGTCCCAGTAACTTAACAAGACGCTTTTAATGCCCCTCAGAAGAGACGTGGAGGTCCCAGTAGCTTAACAAGATGCTTTTAATGCCCCTCAGAAGAGACGTGGAGGTCCCAGTAGCTTAACAAGACGCTTTTATTGCCCCTCGGAAAAGTGGTGGAGGTCCCAGTAGCTTAAAAAGATGCTTTTAATGCCCCTCAGAAGAGACGTGGAGGTCCCAGTAGCTTAAAAAGACATTTTTAATGCCCCTCGGAAAAGTGGTGGAGGTCCCAGTAGCTTAACAAGACGCATTTAATGCCCCTCAGAAGAGACATGGAGCTCCCAGTAGATGAACAAGACGCTTTTAATGCCCCTCAGAAGAGACGTGGAGGTCCCAGTAGCTTAACAAGACGCTTTTAATGCCCCTCAGAAGAGACGTGGAGGTCCCAGTAGCTTAACAAGATGCTTTTAATGACCCTCAGAAGAGACGTGGAGGTCCCAGTAGCTTAACAAGATGCTTTTAATGCCCCTCAGAAGAGACGTGGAGGTCCCAGTAGCTTAACAAGACGCGTTTAATGTCCCTCGGAAAAGTGGTGGAGGTCCCAGTAGCTTAATAAGACGCTTTTAATGCCCCTCAGAAGAGACGTGGAGGTCCCAGTAGGTTAACTAGATGCTTTTAATGCCCCTCAGAAGAGACGTGGAGGTCCCAGTAACCTAACAAGATGCTTTCAATACCCCTCCGTAGAGACGTGGAGGTCCCATTAACTTATCAAGACGGTTTGAATGGCCCTTGGAAGAGACGTGGAGGTCCCAGTAGCTTAACAAGAAGCTTTTAATGCCCCTCAGAAGAGACGTGGAGGTCCCAGTAGCTTAACAAGATGCTTTTAATGCCCCTCGGAAGAGACGTGGAGGTCCCAGTAGCTTAACAAGATGCTTTTAATGACCCTCAGAAGAGACGTGAACGTCCCAGTAGCTTAACAAGACGCTTTTAATGCCCCTCAGAAGAGACGTGGAGGTCCCAGTAGCTTAACAAGACGCTTTTAATGCCCCTCGGAAAAGTGGTGGAGGTCCCAGTAGTTTAACAAGACGCTTTTAATGCCCCTCAGAAGAGACATGGAGGTACCAGTTGCTTTACAAGATGCTTTTAATACCCCTCGGAAAAGTGGTGGAGGTCCCAGTAGCTTAAAAAGATGCTTTTAATGCCCCTCAGAAGAGACGTGGAGGTCCCAGTAGCTTAAAAAGACATTTTTAATGCCCCTCGGAAAAGTGGTGGAGGTCCCAGTAGCTTAACAAGACGCATTTAATGCCCCTCAGAAGAGACATGGAGCTCCCAGTAGATGAACAAGACGCTTTTAATGCCCCTCAGAAGAGACGTGGAGGTCCCAGTAGCTTAACAAGACGCTTTTAATGCCCCTCAGAAGAGACGTGGAGGTCCCAGTAGCTTAACAAGATGCTTTTAATGACCCTCAGAAGAGACGTGGAGGTCCCAGTAGCTTAACAAGATGCTTTTAATGCCCCTCAGAAGAGACGTGGAGGTCCCAGTAGCTTAACAAGACGCGTTTAATGTCCCTCGGAAAAGTGGTGGAGGTCCCAGTAGCTTAATAAGACGCTTTTAATGCCCCTCAGAAGAGACGTGGAGGTCCCAGTAGGTTAACTAGATGCTTTTAATGCCCCTCAGAAGAGACGTGGAGGTCCCAGTAACCTAACAAGATGCTTTCAATACCCCTCCGTAGAGACGTGGAGGTCCCATTAACTTATCAAGACGGTTTGAATGGCCCTTGGAAGAGACGTGGAGGTCCCAGTAGCTTAACAAGAAGCTTTTAATGCCCCTCAGAAGAGACGTGGAGGTCCCAGTAGCTTAACAAGATGCTTTTAATGCCCCTCGGAAGAGACGTGGAGGTCCCAGTAGCTTAACAAGATGCTTTTAATGACCCTCAGAAGAGACGTGAACGTCCCAGTAGCTTAACAAGACGCTTTTAATGCCCCTCAGAAGAGACGTGGAGGTCCCAGTAGCTTAACAAGACGCTTTTAATGCCCCTCGGAAAAGTGGTGGAGGTCCCAGTAGTTTAACAAGACGCTTTTAATGCCCCTCAGAAGAGACATGGAGGTACCAGTTGCTTTACAAGATGCTTTTAATACCCCTCGGAAAAGTGGTGGAGGTCCCAGTAGCTTAAAAAGATGCTTTTAATGCCCCTCAGAAGAGACGTGGAGGTCCCAGTAGCTTAATAAGAAGCTTTTAATGCCCCTCAGAAGAGACGTGGAGGTCCCAGTAGCTTAACAAGACGCTTTTAATGCCCCTCAGAAGAGACGTGGAGGTCCCAGTAGGTTAACTAGACGCTTTTAATTCCACTCAGAAGAGACGTGGAGGTCCCAGTAACTTAACAAGATGCTTTTAATACCGCTCGGAAGAGACGTTGAGGTCACAGTAGCTTAACAAGATGCTTTCAATGACCCTCAGAAGAGACGTGAACGTCCCAGTAGCTTAACAAGACGCTTTTAATGCCCCTCGGAAAAGTGGTGGAGGTCCCAGTAGCTTAAAAAGATGCATTTAATGCCCCTCAGAAGAGACGTGGAGGTCCCAGTAGCTTAACAAGACGCTTTTAATGCCCCTCAGAAGAGACGTGGAGGTCCCTGTAGCTTAACAAGACGCTTTTAATGCCGTTCAGAAGAGATGTGGAGGTCCCAGTAGCTTAACAATACGCTTTTAATGCCACTCAGAAGAGACGTGGAGGTCCCAGTAGCTTAACAAGAAGCTTTTAATGCCCCTCAGAAGAGACGTGGAGGTCCCAGAAGCTTAACAAAACGCATTTAATGCCCCTCAGAAGAGACGTGGAGGTCCCATTAGCTTAACAAGATGCTTTTAATGCCCCTCAGAAAAGACGTGGAGGTCCCAGTAGCTTAACAAGACGCTTTTAATGCCCCTCAGAAGAGACGTGGAGATCCTAGTAGTTTAACTAGACGCTTTTAATGCCCCTCAGAAGAGACGTGGAGGTCCCAGTAACTTAACAAGATGCTTTTAATACCCCTCAGTAGAGACGTGGAGGTCCCAGAAGCTAAAAAAAATGCTTTTAATGCCCCTCAGAAGAGATGTGGAGGTCCCAGTAGCTTAACAAGATGCTTTTAATGCCCCTCGGAAGAGACGTGGAGGTCCCAATAGCTTAACAAGATGCTTTTAATGACCGTCAGAAGAGACGTGGATTTCCCAGTAGCTTAACAAGACGCTTTTAATGCCCCTCAGAAGAGACGTGGAGGTCCCAGTAGCTTAACAAGATGCTTTTAATGCCCCTCAGAAAAGTGGTGGAGAACCCAGTAGTTTAACAATACGCTTTTAATGCCCCTCAGAAGAGACGTGGATGTCCCAGTAGCTTAACAAGACGCTTTTAATGCCCCTCGGAAAAGTGGTGGCGGTACCAGTAGCTTAACAAGATGCTTTTAATGCCCCTCAGAAGAGACGTGGAGGTCCCAGTAGCTTAGCAAGACGCTTTTAATGTCCCTCAGAAGAGACGTGGATGTCCCAGTAGCTTAACAAGACGCTTTTAATGCCCCTCGGAAAAGTGGTGGCGGTCCCAGTAGCTTAACAAGATGCTTTTAATGCCCCTCAGAAGAGACGTGGAGGTCCCATTAGCTTAGCAAGACTCTTTCAATGTCCCTCAGAAGAGACGTGGAGGTCCCAGTAGCTTAACAAGACGCTTTTAATGCCCCTCAGAAGAGACGTGGAGGTCCCAGTAGCTTAACAAGATGCTTTTAATGACCCTCAGAAGAGATGTGGAGGGCCCAGTATCTTAACAAGACGCTTTTAATGCCCCTCAGAAGAGACGTGGAGGTCCCAGTAGCTTAACAAGACGTTTTTAATGCCCCTCGTAAAAGTGGTGGAGGTCCCAGTAGCTTAACAAGATGCATTTAATGCCCCTCAGAAGAGACGTGGAGGTCCCAGCAGCTGAACAAGATGCTTTTAATGCCCCTCAGAAGAGACGTGGAGGTCCCAGTAGCTTAACAAGATGCTTTTAATGCCCCTCAGAAGAGACGTGGAGGTCCCAGTAGCTTAACAAGATGCTTTTAATGCCCCTCAGAAGAGACGTGGAGGTCCCAGTAGCTTAATAAGAAGCTTTTAATGCCCCTCAGAAGAGACGTGGAGGTCCCAGTAGGTTAACTAGACGCTTTTAATTCCCCTCAGAAGAGACGTGGAGGTCCCAGTAACTTAACAAGATGCTTTTAATACCACTCGGAAGAGACGTTGAGGTCACAGTAGCTTAACAAGATGCTTTTAATGACCCTCAGAAGAGACGTGAACGTCCCAGTAGCTTAACAAGACGCTTTTAATGCCCCTCGGAAAAGTGGTGGAGGTCCCAGTAGCTTAAAAAGATGCTTTTAATGCCCCTCAGAAGAGACGTGGAGGTCCCAGTAGCTTAACAAGACGCTTTTAATGCCCCTCAGAAGAGACGTGGAGGTCCCAGTAGCTTAACAAGACGCTTTTAATGCCGTTCAGAAGAGATGTGGAGGTCCCAGTAGCTTAACAATACGCTTTTAATGCCCCTCAGAAGAGACGTGGAGGTCCCAGTAGCTTAACAAGACGCTTTTAATGCCCCTCGGAAAAGTGGTGGAGGTCCCAGTAGTTTAACAAGACGCTTTTAATGCCCCTCAGAAGAGACTTGGAGGTCCCAGTAGCTTAACAAGATGCTTTTAATACCCCTCGGAAAAGTGGTGGAGGTCCCAGTAGCTTAAAAAGATGCTTTTCATGCCCCTCAGAAGAGACGTGGAGGTCCCAGTAGCTTAATAAGAAGCTTTTAATGCCCCTCAGAAGAGACGTGGAGGTCCCAGTAGCTTAACAAGACGCTTTTAATGCCGTTCAGAAGAGATGTGGAGGTCCCAGTAGCTTAACAAGATGCTTTTAATGCCCCTCAGAAGAGACGTGGAGGTCCCAGTAGCTTAACAAGACGTTTTTAATGCCCCTCGTAAAAGTGGTGGAGGTCCCAGTAGCTTAACAAGATGCATTTAATGCCCCTCAGAAGAGACGTGGAGGTCCCAGTAGCTTAATAAGAAGCTTTTAATGCCCCTCAGAAGAGACGTGGAGGTCCCAGTAGCTTAACAAGACGCTTTTAATGCCCCTCAGAAGAGACGTGGAGGTCCCAGTAGCTTAACAAGATGCTTTTAATGCCCCTCAGAAGAGACGTGGAGGTCCCAGTAGCTTAACAAGATGCTTTTAATGCCCCTCAGAAGAGACGTGGAGGTCCCAGTAGCTTAATAAGAAGCTTTTAATGCCCCTCAGAAGAGACGTGGAGGTCCCAGTAGCTTAACAAGACGCTTTTAATGCCCCTCAGAAGAGACGTGGAGGTCCCAGTAGGTTAACTAGACGCTTTTAATTCCCCTCAGAAGAGACGTGGAGGTCCCAGTAACTTAACAAGATGCTTTTAATACCACTCGGAAGAGACGTTGAGGTCACAGTAGCTTAACAAGATGCTTTTAATGACCCTCAGAAGAGACGTGAACGTCCCAGTAGCTTAACAAGACGCTTTTCATGCCCCTCGGAAAAGTGGTGGAGGTCCCAGTAGCTTAAAAAGATGCTTTTAATGCCCCTCAGAAGAGACGTGGAGGTCCCAGTAGCTTAACAAGACGCTTTTAATGCCCCTCAGAAGAGACGTGGAGGTCCCAGTAGCTTAACAAGACGCTTTTAATGCCGTTCAGAAGAGATGTGGAGGTCCCAGTAGCTTAACAATACGCTTTTAATGCCCCTCAGAAGAGACGTGGAGGTCCCAGTAGCTTAACAAGACGCTTTTAATGCCCCTCAGAAGAGACGTGGAGGTCCAAGTAGGTTAACTAGACGCTTTTAATGCCCCTCAGAAGAGACGTGGAGGTCACAGTAGCTTAACAAAATGCTATTAATGCCCCGCGGAAGAGACGTGGAGGTTCCAGTAGCTTAACAAGAAGCTTTTAATCCCCCTCGGAAAAGTGGTGGAGGTCCCAGTAGCTTAAAAAGATGCTTTTAATGCCCCTCAGAAGAGACGTGGAGGTCCCAGTAGCTTAACAAGACGCTTTTAATGCCCCTCAGAAGAGACGTGGAGGTCCCAGTAGCTTAACAAGACGCTTTTAATGCCGTTCAGAAGAGATGTGGAGGTCCCAGTAGCTTAACAAGATGCTTTAATGCCCCTCAGAAGAGACATGGAGGTCCCAGTAGCTTAGCAAGACGCTTTTAATGTCCCTCAGAAGAGACGTTGATGTCCCAGTAGCTTAACAAGACGCTTTTAATGCCCCTCGGAAAAGTGGTGGCAGTCCCAGTAGCTTAACAAGATGCTTTTAATGCCCCTCAGAAGAGACGTGGAGGTCCCAGTAGCTTAGCAAGACGCTTTTAATGTCCCTCAGAAGAGACGTGGAGGTCCCAGTAGCTTAACAAGATGCTTTTAATGCCCCTCAGAAGAGACGTGGAGGTCCCAGTAGCTTAACAAGATGCTTTTAATGACCCTCAGAAGAGACGTGGAGGTCCCAGTAGGTTAACTAGACGCTTTTAATGCCCCTCAGAAGAGACGTGGAGGTCCCAGTAACTTAACAAGATGCTTTTAATACCGCTCGGAAGAGACGTTGAGGTCACAGTAGCTTAACAAGATGCTTTTAATGACACTCAGAAGAGACATGAACGTCCCAGTAGCTTAACAAGACGCTTTTAATGTCCCTCAGAAGAGACGTGGAGGTCCCAGTAGCTTAACAAGACGCTTTTAATGCCCATCAGAAGAGACGTGGAGGTCCCAGTAGCTTAACAAGATGCTTTTAATGACCCTCAGAAAAGACGTGGAGGTCCCAGTAGGTTAACTAGACGCTTTTAATGCCCCTCAGAAGAGACGTGGAGGTCCCAGTAACTTAACAAGATGCTTTTAATACCGCTAGGAAGAGACGTGGAGGTCCCAGAAGCTTAAAAAAACGCTTTTAATGCCCCTCAGAAGAGATGTGGAGGTCCCAGTAGCTTAACAAGATGCTTTTAATGCCCCTCGGAAGAGACGTGGAGGTCCCAATAGCTTAACAAGATGCTTTTAATGACCCTCAGAAGAGACGTGGATGTCCCAGTAGCTTAACAAGACGCTTTTAATGCCCCTCAGAAGAGACGTGGAGGTCCCAGTAGCTTAACAAGATGCTTTTAATGCCCCTCAGAAAAGTGGTGGAGATCCCAGTAGTTTAACAAGACGCTTTTAATGCCCCTCGGAAAAGTGGTGGCGGTCCCAGTAGCTTAACAAGATGCTTTTAATGCCCCTCAGAAGAGACGTGGAGGTCCCAGTAGCTTAACAAGGCATTTTTAATGCCCCTAAGAAGAGACGTGGAGGTCCCCGTAGCTTAACAACACGCTTTTAATACCCCTTAGAAGAGACGTGGAGGTCCCATTAACTTAACAAGACGCTTTTAATGCCCCTCAGAAGAGACCTGGAGGTCCCAGTAGCTTAACAAGACGCTTTTAATGCCCCTCAGAAGAGACGTGGAAGTCCCAGTAGCTTAACAAGACGCTTTTAATGCCCCTTGGAAGAGACGTGGAAGTCCCAGTAGCTTAACAAGACGCTTTTAATGCCCCTCAGAAGAGACGTGGAGGTCCCAGTAGGTTAACTAGATGCTTTTAATGCCCCTCAGAAGAGACGTGGAGGTCCCAGTAACCTAACAAGATGCTTTCAATACCCCTCCGTAGAGACGTGGAGGTCCCATTAACTTATCAAGACGGTTTGAATGGCCCTTGGAAGAGACGTGGAGGTCCCAGTAGCTTAACAAGAAGCTTTTAATGCCCCTCAGAAGAGACGTGGAGGTCCCAGTAGCTTAACAAGATGCTTTTAATGCCCCTCGGAAGAGACGTGGAGGTCCCAGTAGCTTAACAAGATGCTTTTAATGACCCTCAGAAGAGACGTGAACGTCCCAGTAGCTTAACAAGACGCTTTTAATGCCCCTCAGAAGAGACGTGGAGGTCCCAGTAGCTTAACAAGATGCTTTTAATGCCCCTCAGAAGAGACGTGGAGGTCCCAGTAGCTTAGCAAGACGCTTTTAATGTCCCTCAGAAGAGACGTGGATGTCCAAGTAGCTTAACAAGACGCTTTTAATGCCACTCGGAAAAGTGGTGGCGGTCCCAGTAGCTTAACAAGATGCTTTTAATGCCCCTCAGAAGAGACGTGGAGGTCCCAGTAGCTTAGCAAGATGCTTTTAATGTCCCTCAGAAGAGACGTGGAGGTCCCAGTAGCTTAACAAGACGCTTTTAATGCCCCTCAGAAGAGACGTGGAGGTCCCAGTAGCTTAACAAGATGCTTTTAATGACCCTCAGAAGAGACGTGGAGGGCCCAGTATCTTAACAAGACGCTTTTAATGCCCCTCAGAAGAGACGTGGAGGTCCCAGTAGCTTAACAAGACGTTTTTAATGCCCCTCGTAAAAGTGGTGGAGGTCCCAGTAGCTTAACAAGACGCATTTAATGCCCCTCAGAAGAGACGTGGAGGTCCCAGTAGCTGAACAAGACGCTTTTAATGCCCCTCAGAAGAGACGTGGAGGTCCCAGTAGCTTAACAAGACGCTTTTAATGCCCCTCAGAAGAGACGTCGAGGTCCCAGTAACTTAACAAGACGCTTTTAATGCCCCTCAGAAGAGACGTGGAGGTCCCAGTAGCTTAACAAGATGCTTTTAATGCCCCTCAGAAGAGACGTGGAGGTCCCAGTAGCTTAACAAGACGCTTTTATTGCCCCTCGGAAAAGTGGTGGAGGTCCCAGTAGCTTAAAAAGATGCTTTTAATGCCCCTCAGAAGAGACGTGGAGGTCCCAGTAGCTTAAAAAGACATTTTTAATGCCCCTCGGAAAAGTGGTGGAGGTCCCAGTAGCTTAACAAGACGCATTTAATGCCCCTCAGAAGAGACATGGAGCTCCCAGTAGATGAACAAGACGCTTTTAATGCCCCTCAGAAGAGACGTGGAGGTCCCAGTAGCTTAACAAGACGCTTTTAATGCCCCTCAGAAGAGACGTGGAGGTCCCAGTAGCTTAACAAGATGCTTTTAATGACCCTCAGAAGAGACGTGGAGGTCCCAGTAGCTTAACAAGATGCTTTTAATGCCCCTCAGAAGAGACGTGGAGGTCCCAGTAGCTTAACAAGACGCGTTTAATGTCCCTCGGAAAAGTGGTGGAGGTCCCAGTAGCTTAATAAGACGCTTTTAATGCCCCTCAGAAGAGACGTGGAGGTCCCAGTAGGTTAACTAGATGCTTTTAATGCCCCTCAGAAGAGACGTGGAGGTCCCAGTAACCTAACAAGATGCTTTCAATACCCCTCCGTAGAGACGTGGAGGTCCCATTAACTTATCAAGACGGTTTGAATGGCCCTTGGAAGAGACGTGGAGGTCCCAGTAGCTTAACAAGAAGCTTTTAATGCCCCTCAGAAGAGACGTGGAGGTCCCAGTAGCTTAACAAGATGCTTTTAATGCCCCTCGGAAGAGACGTGGAGGTCCCAGTAGCTTAACAAGATGCTTTTAATGACCCTCAGAAGAGACGTGAACGTCCCAGTAGCTTAACAAGACGCTTTTAATGCCCCTCAGAAGAGACGTGGAGGTCCCAGTAGCTTAACAAGACGCTTTTAATGCCCCTCGGAAAAGTGGTGGAGGTCCCAGTAGTTTAACAAGACGCTTTTAATGCCCCTCAGAAGAGACATGGAGGTACCAGTTGCTTTACAAGATGCTTTTAATACCCCTCGGAAAAGTGGTGGAGGTCCCAGTAGCTTAAAAAGATGCTTTTAATGCCCCTCAGAAGAGACGTGGAGGTCCCAGTAGCTTAATAAGAAGCTTTTAATGCCCCTCAGAAGAGACGTGGAGGTCCCAGTAGCTTAACAAGACGCTTTTAATGCCCCTCAGAAGAGACGTGGAGGTCCCAGTAGGTTAACTAGACGCTTTTAATTCCACTCAGAAGAGACGTGGAGGTCCCAGTAACTTAACAAGATGCTTTTAATACCGCTCGGAAGAGACGTTGAGGTCACAGTAGCTTAACAAGATGCTTTCAATGACCCTCAGAAGAGACGTGAACGTCCCAGTAGCTTAACAAGACGCTTTTAATGCCCCTCGGAAAAGTGGTGGAGGTCCCAGTAGCTTAAAAAGATGCATTTAATGCCCCTCAGAAGAGACGTGGAGGTCCCAGTAGCTTAACAAGACGCTTTTAATGCCCCTCAGAAGAGACGTGGAGGTCCCTGTAGCTTAACAAGACGCTTTTAATGCCGTTCAGAAGAGATGTGGAGGTCCCAGTAGCTTAACAATACGCTTTTAATGCCACTCAGAAGAGACGTGGAGGTCCCAGTAGCTTAACAAGAAGCTTTTAATGCCCCTCAGAAGAGACGTGGAGGTCCCAGAAGCTTAACAAAACGCATTTAATGCCCCTCAGAAGAGACGTGGAGGTCCCATTAGCTTAACAAGATGCTTTTAATGCCCCTCAGAAAAGACGTGGAGGTCCCAGTAGCTTAACAAGACGCTTTTAATGCCCCTCAGAAGAGACGTGGAGATCCTAGTAGTTTAACTAGACGCTTTTAATGCCCCTCAGAAGAGACGTGGAGGTCCCAGTAACTTAACAAGATGCTTTTAATACCCCTCAGTAGAGACGTGGAGGTCCCAGAAGCTAAAAAAAATGCTTTTAATGCCCCTCAGAAGAGATGTGGAGGTCCCAGTAGCTTAACAAGATGCTTTTAATGCCCCTCGGAAGAGACGTGGAGGTCCCAATAGCTTAACAAGATGCTTTTAATGACCGTCAGAAGAGACGTGGATTTCCCAGTAGCTTAACAAGACGCTTTTAATGCCCCTCAGAAGAGACGTGGAGGTCCCAGTAGCTTAACAAGATGCTTTTAATGCCCCTCAGAAAAGTGGTGGAGAACCCAGTAGTTTAACAATACGCTTTTAATGCCCCTCAGAAGAGACGTGGATGTCCCAGTAGCTTAACAAGACGCTTTTAATGCCCCTCGGAAAAGTGGTGGCGGTACCAGTAGCTTAACAAGATGCTTTTAATGCCCCTCAGAAGAGACGTGGAGGTCCCAGTAGCTTAGCAAGACGCTTTTAATGTCCCTCAGAAGAGACGTGGATGTCCCAGTAGCTTAACAAGACGCTTTTAATGCCCCTCGGAAAAGTGGTGGCGGTCCCAGTAGCTTAACAAGATGCTTTTAATGCCCCTCAGAAGAGACGTGGAGGTCCCATTAGCTTAGCAAGACTCTTTCAATGTCCCTCAGAAGAGACGTGGAGGTCCCAGTAGCTTAACAAGACGCTTTTAATGCCCCTCAGAAGAGACGTGGAGGTCCCAGTAGCTTAACAAGATGCTTTTAATGACCCTCAGAAGAGATGTGGAGTGCCCAGTATCTTAACAAGACGCTTTTAATGCCCCTCAGAAGAGACGTGGAGGTCCCAGTAGCTTAACAAGACGTTTTTAATGCCCCTCGTAAAAGTGGTGGAGGTCCCAGTAGCTTAACAAGATGCATTTAATGCCCCTCAGAAGAGACGTGGAGGTCCCAGCAGCTGAACAAGATGCTTTTAATGCCCCTCAGAAGAGACGTGGAGGTCCCAGTAGCTTAACAAGATGCTTTTAATGCCCCTCAGAAGAGACGTGGAGGTCCCAGTAGCTTAACAAGATGCTTTTAATGCCCCTCAGAAGAGACGTGGAGGTCCCAGTAGCTTAATAAGAAGCTTTTAATGCCCCTCAGAAGAGACGTGGAGGTCCCAGTAGGTTAACTAGACGCTTTTAATTCCCCTCAGAAGAGACGTGGAGGTCCCAGTAACTTAACAAGATGCTTTTAATACCACTCGGAAGAGACGTTGAGGTCACAGTAGCTTAACAAGATGCTTTTAATGACCCTCAGAAGAGACGTGAACGTCCCAGTAGCTTAACAAGACGCTTTTAATGCCCCTCGGAAAAGTGGTGGAGGTCCCAGTAGCTTAAAAAGATGCTTTTAATGCCCCTCAGAAGAGACGTGGAGGTCCCAGTAGCTTAACAAGACGCTTTTAATGCCCCTCAGAAGAGACGTGGAGGTCCCAGTAGCTTAACAAGACGCTTTTAATGCCGTTCAGAAGAGATGTGGAGGTCCCAGTAGCTTAACAATACGCTTTTAATGCCCCTCAGAAGAGACGTGGAGGTCCCAGTAGCTTAACAAGACGCTTTTAATGCCCCTCGGAAAAGTGGTGGAGGTCCCAGTAGTTTAACAAGACGCTTTTAATGCCCCTCAGAAGAGACTTGGAGGTCCCAGTAGCTTAACAAGATGCTTTTAATACCCCTCGGAAAAGTGGTGGAGGTCCCAGTAGCTTAAAAAGATGCTTTTCATGCCCCTCAGAAGAGACGTGGAGGTCCCAGTAGCTTAATAAGAAGCTTTTAATGCCCCTCAGAAGAGACGTGGAGGTCCCAGTAGCTTAACAAGACGCTTTTAATGCCGTTCAGAAGAGATGTGGAGGTCCCAGTAGCTTAACAAGATGCTTTTAATGCCCCTCAGAAGAGACGTGGAGGTCCCAGTAGCTTAACAAGACGTTTTTAATGCCCCTCGTAAAAGTGGTGGAGGTCCCAGTAGCTTAACAAGATGCATTTAATGCCCCTCAGAAGAGACGTGGAGGTCCCAGTAGCTTAATAAGAAGCTTTTAATGCCCCTCAGAAGAGACGTGGAGGTCCCAGTAGCTTAACAAGACGCTTTTAATGCCCCTCAGAAGAGACGTGGAGGTCCCAGTAGCTTAACAAGATGCTTTTAATGCCCCTCAGAAGAGACGTGGAGGTCCCAGTAGCTTAACAAGATGCTTTTAATGCCCCTCAGAAGAGACGTGGAGGTCCCAGTAGCTTAATAAGAAGCTTTTAATGCCCCTCAGAAGAGACGTGGAGGTCCCAGTAGCTTAACAAGACGCTTTTAATGCCCCTCAGAAGAGACGTGGAGGTCCCAGTAGGTTAACTAGACGCTTTTAATTCCCCTCAGAAGAGACGTGGAGGTCCCAGTAACTTAACAAGATGCTTTTAATACCACTCGGAAGAGACGTTGAGGTCACAGTAGCTTAACAAGATGCTTTTAATGACCCTCAGAAGAGACGTGAACGTCCCAGTAGCTTAACAAGACGCTTTTCATGCCCCTCGGAAAAGTGGTGGAGGTCCCAGTAGCTTAAAAAGATGCTTTTAATGCCCCTCAGAAGAGACGTGGAGGTCCCAGTAGCTTAACAAGACGCTTTTAATGCCCCTCAGAAGAGACGTGGAGGTCCCAGTAGCTTAACAAGACGCTTTTAATGCCGTTCAGAAGAGATGTGGAGGTCCCAGTAGCTTAACAATACGCTTTTAATGCCCCTCAGAAGAGACGTGGAGGTCCCAGTAGCTTAACAAGACGCTTTTAATGCCCCTCGGAAAAGTGGTGGAGGTCCCAGTAGTTTAACAAGACGCTTTTAATGCCCCTCAGAAGAGACTTGGAGGTCCCAGTAGCTTAACAAGATGCTTTTAATACCCCTCGGAAAAGTGGTGGAGGTCCCAGTAGCTTAAAAAGATGCTTTTCATGCCCCTCAGAAGAGACGTGGAGGTCCCAGTAGCTTAATAAGAAGCTTTTAATGCCCCTCAGAAGAGACGTGGAGGTCCCAGTAGCTTAACAAGACGCTTTTAATGCCGTTCAGAAGAGATGTGGAGGTCCCAGTAGCTTAACAAGATGCTTTTAATGCCCCTCAGAAGAGACGTGGAGGTCCCAGTAGCTTAACAAGACGTTTTTAATGCCCCTCGTAAAAGTGGTGGAGGTCCCAGTAGCTTAACAAGATGCATTTAATGCCCCTCAGAAGAGACGTGGAGGTCCCAGCAGCTGAACAAGACGCTTTTAATGCCCCTCAGAAGAGACGTGGAGGTCCCAGTAGCTTAACAAGATGCTTTTAATGCCCCTCAGAAGAGACGTGGAGGTCCCAGTAGCTTAACAAGATGCTTTTAATGCCCCTCAGAAGAGACGTGGAGGTCCCAGTAGCTTAATAAGAAGCTTTTAATGCCCCTCAGAAGAGACGTGGAGGTCCCAGTAGCTTAACAAGACGCTTTTAATGCCCCTCAGAAGAGACGTGGAGGTCCCAGTAGGTTAACTAGACGCTTTTAATTCCCCTCAGAAGAGACGTGGAGGTCCCAGTAACTTAACAAGATGCTTTTAATACCACTCGGAAGAGACGTTGAGGTCACAGTAGCTTAACAAGATGCTTTTAATGACCCTCAGAAGAGACGTGAACGTCCCAGTAGCTTAACAAGACGCTTTTAATGCCCCTCGGAAAAGTGGTGGAGGTCCCAGTAGCTTAAAAAGATGCTTTTAATGCCCCTCAGAAGAGACGTGGAGGTCCCAGTAGCTTAACAAGACGCTTTTAATGCCCCTCAGAAGAGACGTGGAGGTCCCAGTAGCTTAACAAGACGCTTTTAATGCCGTTCAGAAGAGATGTGGAGGTCCCAGTAGCTTAACAATACGCTTTTAATGCCCCTCAGAAGAGACGTGGAGGTCCCAGTAGCTTAACAAGACGCTTTTAATGCCCCTCGGAAAAGTGGTGGAGGTCCCAGTAGTTTAACAAGACGCTTTTAATGCCCCTCAGAAGAGACTTGGAGGTCCCAGTAGCTTAACAAGATGCTTTTAATACCCCTCGGAAAAGTGGTGGAGGTCCCAGTAGCTTAAAAAGATGCTTTTCATGCCCCTCAGAAGAGACGTGGAGGTCCCAGTAGCTTAATAAGAAGCTTTTAATGCCCCTCAGAAGAGACGTGGAGGTCCCAGTAGCTTAACAAGACGCTTTTAATGCCGTTCAGAAGAGATGTGGAGGTCCCAGTAGCTTAACAAGATGCTTTTAATGCCCCTCAGAAGAGACGTGGAGGTCCCAGTAGCTTAGCAAGACGCTTTTAATGTCCCTAAGAAGAGACGTGGATGTCCCAGTAGCTTAACAAGACGCTTTTAATGCCCCTCGGAAAAGTGGTGGCGGTCCCAGTAGCTTAACAAGATGCTTTTAATGCCCCTCAGAAGAGACGTGGAGGTCCCCGTAGCTTAGCAAGACGCTTTTAATGTCCCTCAGAAGAGACGTGGAGGTCCCAGCAGCTTAACAAGATGCTTTTAATGCCCCTCCGAAGAGACGTGGAGGTCCCAGTAGCTTAACAAGATGCTTTTAATGACCCTCAGAAGAGACGTGGAGGTCCCAGTAGGTTAACTAGACGCTTTTAATGCCCCTCAGAAGAGACGTGGAGGTCCCAGTAACTTAACAAGATGCTTTTAATACCGCTCGGAAGAGACATGGAGGTCCCAGAAGCTTAAAAAAACGCTTTTAATGCCCCTCAGAAGAGATGTGGAGGTCCCAGTAGCTTAACAAGATGCTTTTAATGCCCCTCGGAAGAGACGTGGAGGTCCCAATAGCTTAACAAGATGCTTTTAATGACCCTCAGAAGAGACGTGGATGTCCCAGTAGCTTAACAAGACGCTTTTAATGCCCCTCAGAAGAGACGTGGAGGTCCCAGTAGCTTAACAAGACGCTTTTAATGCCCCTCAGAAAAGTGGTGGAGATCCCAGTAGTTTAACAAGACGCTTTTAATGCCCCTCGGAAAACTGGTGGCGGTCCCAGTAGCTTAACAAGATGCTTTTAATGCCCCTCAGAAGAGACGTGGAGGTCCCAGTAGCTTAACAAGACGCTTTTAATGCCCCTCAGAAGAGACGTGGAGGTCCCAGTAGGTTAACTAGACGCTTTTAATTCCACTCAGAAGAGACGTGGAGGTCCCAGTAACTTAACAAGATGCTTTTAATACCGCTCGGAAGAGACGTTGAGGTCACAGTAGCTTAACAAGATGCTTTCAATGACCCTCAGAAGAGACGTGAACGTCCCAGTAGCTTAACAAGACGCTTTTAATGACCCTCGGAAAAGTGGTGGAGGTCCCAGTAGCTTAAAAAGATGCATTTAATGCCCCTCAGAAGAGACGTGGAGGTCCCAGTAGCTTAACAAGACGCTTTTAATGCCCCTCAGAAGAGACGTGGAGGTCCCTGTAGCTTAACAAGACGCTTTTAATGCCGTTCAGAAGAGATGTGGAGGTCCCAGTAGCTTAACAATACGCTTTTAATGCCACTCAGAAGAGACGTGGAGGTCCCAGTAGCTTAACAAGAAGCTTTTAATGCCCCTCAGAAGAGACGTGGAGGTCCCAGAAGCTTAACAAAACGCATTTAATGCCCCTCAGAAGAGACGTGGAGGTCCCATTAGCTTAACAAGATGCTTTTAATGCCCCTCAGAAAAGACGTGGAGGTCCCAGTAGCTTAACAAGACGCTTTTAATGCCCCTCAGAAGAGACGTGGAGATCCTAGTAGTTTAACTAGACGCTTTTAATGCCCCTCAGAAGAGACGTGGAGGTCCCAGTAACTTAACAAGATGCTTTTAATACCCCTCAGTAGAGACGTGGAGGTCCCAGAAGCTAAAAAAAATGCTTTTAATGCCCCTCAGAAGAGATGTGGAGGTCCCAGTAGCTTAACAAGATGCTTTTAATGCCCCTCGGAAGAGACGTGGAGGTCCCAATAGCTTAACAAGATGCTTTTAATGACCGTCAGAAGAGACGTGGATTTCCCAGTAGCTTAACAAGACGCTTTTAATGCCCCTCAGAAGAGACGTGGAGGTCCCAGTAGCTTAACAAGATGCTTTTAATGCCCCTCAGAAAAGTGGTGGAGAACCCAGTAGTTTAACAATACGCTTTTAATGCCCCTCAGAAGAGACGTGGATGTCCCAGTAGCTTAACAAGACGCTTTTAATGCCCCTCGGAAAAGTGGTGGCGGTACCAGTAGCTTAACAAGATGCTTTTAATGCCCCTCAGAAGAGACGTGGAGGTCCCAGTAGCTTAGCAAGACGCTTTTAATGTCCCTCAGAAGAGACGTGGATGTCCCAGTAGCTTAACAAGACGCTTTTAATGCCCCTCGGAAAAGTGGTGGCGGTCCCAGTAGCTTAACAAGATGCTTTTAATGCCCCTCAGAAGAGACGTGGAGGTCCCATTAGCTTAGCAAGACTCTTTCAATGTCCCTCAGAAGAGACGTGGAGGTCCCAGTAGCTTAACAAGACGCTTTTAATGCCCCTCAGAAGAGACGTGGAGGTCCCAGTAGCTTAACAAGATGCTTTTAATGACCCTCAGAAGAGATGTGGAGGGCCCAGTATCTTAACAAGACGCTTTTAATGCCCCTCAGAAGAGACGTGGAGGTCCCAGTAGCTTAACAAGACGTTTTTAATGCCCCTCGTAAAAGTGGTGGAGGTCCCAGTAGCTTAACAAGATGCATTTAATGCCCCTCAGAAGAGACGTGGAGGTCCCAGCGGCTGAACAAGATGCTTTTAATGCCCCTCAGAAGAGACGTGGAGGTCCCAGTAGCTTAACAATATGCTTTTAATGCCCCTCAGAAGAGACGTGGAGGTCCCAGTAGCTTAACAAGATGCTTTTAATGCCCCTCAGAAGAGACGTGGAGGTCCCAGTAGCTTAATAAGAAGCTTTTAATGCCCCTCAGAAGAGACGTGGAGGTCCCAGTAGGTTAACTAGACGCTTTTAATTCCCCTCAGAAGAGACGTGGAGGTCCCAGTAACTTAACAAGATGCTTTTAATACCACTCGGAAGAGACGTTGAGGTCACAGTAGCTTAACAAGATGCTTTTAATGACCCTCAGAAGAGACGTGAACGTCCCAGTAGCTTAACAAGACGCTTTTAATGCCCCTCGGAAAAGTGGTGGAGGTCCCAGTAGCTTAAAAAGATGCTTTTAATGCCCCTCAGAAGAGACGTGGAGGTCCCAGTAGCTTAACAAGACGCTTTTAATGCCCCTCAGAAGAGACGTGGAGGTCCCAGTAGCTTAACAAGACGCTTTTAATGCCGTTCAGAAGAGATGTGGAGGTCCCAGTAGCTTAACAATACGCTTTTAATGCCCCTCAGAAGAGACGTGGAGGTCCCAGTAGCTTAACAAGACGCTTTTAATGCCCCTCGGAAAAGTGGTGGAGGTCCCAGTAGTTTAACAAGACGCTTTTAATGCCCCTCAGAAGAGACTTGGAGGTCCCAGTAGCTTAACAAGATGCTTTTAATACCCCTCGGAAAAGTGGTGGAGGTCCCAGTAGCTTAAAAAGATGCTTTTCATGCCCCTCAGAAGAGACGTGGAGGTCCCAGTAGCTTAATAAGAAGCTTTTAATGCCCCTCAGAAGAGACGTGGAGGTCCCAGTAGCTTAACAAGACGCTTTTAATGCCGTTCAGAAGAGATGTGGAGGTCCCAGTAGCTTAACAAGATGCTTTTAATGCCCCTCAGAAGAGACGTGGAGGTCCCAGTAGCTTAACAAGACGTTTTTAATGCCCCTCGTAAAAGTGGTGGAGGTCCCAGTAGCTTAACAAGATGCATTTAATGCCCCTCAGAAGAGACGTGGAGGTCCCAGTAGCTTAATAAGAAGCTTTTAATGCCCCTCAGAAGAGACGTGGAGGTCCCAGTAGCTTAACAAGACGCTTTTAATGCCCCTCAGAAGAGACGTGGAGGTCCCAGTAGCTTAACAAGATGCTTTTAATGCCCCTCAGAAGAGACGTGGAGGTCCCAGTAGCTTAACAAGATGCTTTTAATGCCCCTCAGAAGAGACGTGGAGGTCCCAGTAGCTTAATAAGAAGCTTTTAATGCCCCTCAGAAGAGACGTGGAGGTCCCAGTAGCTTAACAAGACGCTTTTAATGCCCCTCAGAAGAGACGTGGAGGTCCCAGTAGGTTAACTAGACGCTTTTAATTCCCCTCAGAAGAGACGTGGAGGTCCCAGTAACTTAACAAGATGCTTTTAATACCACTCGGAAGAGACGTTGAGGTCACAGTAGCTTAACAAGATGCTTTTAATGACCCTCAGAAGAGACGTGAACGTCCCAGTAGCTTAACAAGACGCTTTTCATGCCCCTCGGAAAAGTGGTGGAGGTCCCAGTAGCTTAAAAAGATGCTTTTAATGCCCCTCAGAAGAGACGTGGAGGTCCCAGTAGCTTAACAAGACGCTTTTAATGCCCCTCAGAAGAGACGTGGAGGTCCCAGTAGCTTAACAAGACGCTTTTAATGCCGTTCAGAAGAGATGTGGAGGTCCCAGTAGCTTAACAATACGCTTTTAATGCCCCTCAGAAGAGACGTGGAGGTCCCAGTAGCTTAACAAGACGCTTTTAATGCCCCTCGGAAAAGTGGTGGAGGTCCCAGTAGTTTAACAAGACGCTTTTAATGCCCCTCAGAAGAGACTTGGAGGTCCCAGTAGCTTAACAAGATGCTTTTAATACCCCTCGGAAAAGTGGTGGAGGTCCCAGTAGCTTAAAAAGATGCTTTTCATGCCCCTCAGAAGAGACGTGGAGGTCCCAGTAGCTTAATAAGAAGCTTTTAATGCCCCTCAGAAGAGACGTGGAGGTCCCAGTAGCTTAACAAGACGCTTTTAATGCCGTTCAGAAGAGATGTGGAGGTCCCAGTAGCTTAACAAGATGCTTTTAATGCCCCTCAGAAGAGACGTGGAGGTCCCAGTAGCTTAACAAGACGTTTTTAATGCCCCTCGTAAAAGTGGTGGAGGTCCCAGTAGCTTAACAAGATGCATTTAATGCCCCTCAGAAGAGACGTGGAGGTCCCAGCAGCTGAACAAGACGCTTTTAATGCCCCTCAGAAGAGACGTGGAGGTCCCAGTAGCTTAACAAGATGCTTTTAATGCCCCTCAGAAGAGACGTGGAGGTCCCAGTAGCTTAACAAGATGCTTTTAATGCCCCTCAGAAGAGACGTGGAGGTCCCAGTAGCTTAATAAGAAGCTTTTAATGCCCCTCAGAAGAGACGTGGAGGTCCCAGTAGCTTAACAAGACGCTTTTAATGCCCCTCAGAAGAGACGTGGAGGTCCCAGTAGGTTAACTAGACGCTTTTAATTCCCCTCAGAAGAGACGTGGAGGTCCCAGTAACTTAACAAGATGCTTTTAATACCACTCGGAAGAGACGTTGAGGTCACAGTAGCTTAACAAGATGCTTTTAATGACCCTCAGAAGAGACGTGAACGTCCCAGTAGCTTAACAAGACGCTTTTAATGCCCCTCGGAAAAGTGGTGGAGGTCCCAGTAGCTTAAAAAGATGCTTTTAATGCCCCTCAGAAGAGACGTGGAGGTCCCAGTAGCTTAACAAGACGCTTTTAATGCCCCTCAGAAGAGACGTGGAGGTCCCAGTAGCTTAACAAGACGCTTTTAATGCCATTCAGAAGAGATGTGGAGGTCCCAGTAGCTTAACAATACGCTTTTAATGCCCCTCAGAAGAGACGTGGAGGTCCCAGTAGCTTAACAAGACGCTTTTAATGCCCCTCGGAAAAGTGGTGGAGGTCCCAGTAGTTTAACAAGACGCTTTTAATGCCCCTCAGAAGAGACTTGGAGGTCCCAGTAGCTTAACAAGATGCTTTTAATACCCCTCGGAAAAGTGGTGGAGGTCCCAGTAGCTTAAAAAGATGCTTTTCATGCCCCTCAGAAGAGACGTGGAGGTCCCAGTAGCTTAATAAGAAGCTTTTAATGCCCCTCAGAAGAGACGTGGAGGTCCCAGTAGCTTAACAAGACGCTTTTAATGCCGTTCAGAAGAGATGTGGAGGTCCCAGTAGCTTAACAAGATGCTTTTAATGCCCCTCAGAAGAGACGTGGAGGTCCCAGTAGCTTAGCAAGACGCTTTTAATGTCCCTAAGAAGAGACGTGGATGTCCCAGTAGCTTAACAAGACGCTTTTAATGCCCCTCGGAAAAGTGGTGGCGGTCCCAGTAGCTTAACAAGATGCTTTTAATGCCCCTCAGAAGAGACGTGGAGGTCCCCGTAGCTTAGCAAGACGCTTTTAATGTCCCTCAGAAGAGACGTGGAGGTCCCAGCAGCTTAACAAGATGCTTTTAATGCCCCTCCGAAGAGACGTGGAGGTCCCAGTAGCTTAACAAGATGCTTTTAATGACCCTCAGAAGAGACGTGGAGGTCCCAGTAGGTTAACTAGACGCTTTTAATGCCCCTCAGAAGAGACGTGGAGGTCCCAGTAACTTAACAAGATGCTTTTAATACCGCTCGGAAGAGACATGGAGGTCCCAGAAGCTTAAAAAAACGCTTTTAATGCCCCTCAGAAGAGATGTGGAGGTCCCAGTAGCTTAACAAGATGCTTTTAATGCCCCTCGGAAGAGACGTGGAGGTCCCAATAGCTTAACAAGATGCTTTTAATGACCCTCAGAAGAGACGTGGATGTCCCAGTAGCTTAACAAGACGCTTTTAATGCCCCTCAGAAGAGACGTGGAGGTCCCAGTAGCTTAACAAGACGCTTTTAATGCCCCTCAGAAAAGTGGTGGAGATCCCAGTAGTTTAACAAGACGCTTTTAATGCCCCTCGGAAAACTGGTGGCGGTCCCAGTAGCTTAACAAGATGCTTTTAATGCCCCTCAGAAGAGACGTGGAGGTCCCAGTAGCTTAGCAAGACGCTTTTAATGTCCCTCAGAAGAGACGTGGAGGTCCCAGTAGCTTAACAAGACGCTTTTAATGCCCCTCAGAAGAGACGTGGAGGTCCCAGTAGCTTAACAAGATGCTTTAAATGACCCTCAGAAGAGACGTGGAGGGCCCAGTATCTTAACAAGACGCTTTTAATGCCCCTCAGAAGAGACGTGGAGGTCCCAGTAGCTTAACAAGACATTTTTAATGCCCCTCGTAAAAGTGGTGGAGGTCCCAGTAGCTTAACAAGACGCATTTAATGCCCCTCAGAAGAGACGTGGAGGTCCCAGTAGCTGAACAAGACGCTTTTAATGCCCCTCAGAAGAGACGTGGAGGTCCCAGTAGCTTAACAAGACGCTTTTAATGCCCCTCAGAAGAGACGTGGAGGTCCCAGTAGCTTAACAAGACGCTTTTAATGCCCCTCAGAAGAGACGTGGAGGTCCCAGTAGCTTAACAAGATGCTTTTAATGCCCCTCAGAAGAGACGTGGAGGTCCCAGTAGCTTAACAAGACGCTTTTAATGCCCCTCAGAAGAGACGTGGAGGTCCAAGTAGGTTAACTAGACGCTTTTAATGCCCCTCAGAAGAGACGTGGAGGTCACAGTAGCTTAACAAAATGCTATTAATGCCCCTCGGAAGAGACGTGGAGGTTCCAGTAGCTTAACAAGAAGCTTTTAATCCCCCTCGGAAAAGTGGTGGAGGTCCCAGTAGCTTAAAAAGATGCTTTTAATGCCCCTCAGAAGAGACGTGGAGGTCCCAGTAGCTTAACAAGACGCTTTTAATGCCCCTCAGAAGAGACGTGGAGGTCCCAGTAGCTTAACAAGACGCTTTTAATGCCGTTCAGAAGAGATGTGGAGGTCCCAGTAGCTTAACAAGATGCTTTAATGCCCCTCAGAAGAGACATGGAGGTCCCAGTAGCTTAGCAAGACGCTTTTAATGTCCCTCAGAAGAGACGTTGATGTCCCAGTAGCTTAACAAGACGCTTTTAATGCCCCTCGGAAAAGTGGTGGCAGTCCCAGTAGCTTAACAAGATGCTTTTAATGCCCCTCAGAAGAGACGTGGAGGTCACAATAGCTTAACAAGATGCTTTTAATGACCCTCAGAAGAGACGTGGATGTCCCAGTAGCTTAACAAGACGCTTTTAATGCCCCTCAGAAGAGACGTGGAGGTCCCAGTAGCTTAACAAGACGCTTTTAATGCCCCTCAGAAAAGTGGTGGAGATCCCAGTAGTTTAACAAGACGCTTTTAATGCCCCTCGGAAAACTGGTGGCGGTCCCAGTAGCTTAACAAGATGCTTTTAATGCCCCTCAGAAGAGACGTGGAGGTCCCAGTAGCTTAGCAAGACGCTTTTAATGTCCCTCAGAAGAGACGTGGAGGTCCCAGTAGCTTAACAAGACGCTTTTAATGCCCCTCAGAAGAGACGTGGAGGTCCCAGTAGCTTAACAAGATGCTTTAAATGACCCTCAGAAGAGACGTGGAGGGCCCAGTATCTTAACAAGACGCTTTTAATGCCCCTCAGAAGAGACGTGGAGGTCCCAGTAGCTTAACAAGACATTTTTAATGCCCCTCGTAAAAGTGGTGGAGGTCCCAGTAGCTTAACAAGACGCATTTAATGCCCCTCAGAAGAGACGTGGAGGTCCCAGTAGCTGAACAAGACGCTTTTAATGCCCCTCAGAAGAGACGTGGAGGTCCCAGTAGCTTAACAAGACGCTTTTAATGCCCCTCAGAAGAGACGTGGAGGTCCCAGTAGCTTAACAAGACGCTTTTAATGCCCCTCAGAAGAGACGTGGAGGTCCCAGTAGCTTAACAAGATGCTTTTAATGCCCCTCAGAAGAGACGTGGAGGTCCCAGTAGCTTAACAAGACGCTTTTAATGCCCCTCAGAAGAGACGTGGAGGTCCAAGTAGGTTAACTAGACGCTTTTAATGCCCCTCAGAAGAGACGTGGAGGTCACAGTAGCTTAACAAAATGCTATTAATGCCCCTCGGAAGAGACGTGGAGGTTCCAGTAGCTTAACAAGAAGCTTTTAATCCCCCTCGGAAAAGTGGTGGAGGTCCCAGTAGCTTAAAAAGATGCTTTTAATGCCCCTCAGAAGAGACGTGGAGGTCCCAGTAGCTTAACAAGACGCTTTTAATGCCCCTCAGAAGAGACGTGGAGGTCCCAGTAGCTTAACAAGACGCTTTTAATGCCGTTCAGAAGAGATGTGGAGGTCCCAGTAGCTTAACAAGATGCTTTAATGCCCCTCAGAAGAGACATGGAGGTCCCAGTAGCTTAGCAAGACGCTTTTAATGTCCCTCAGAAGAGACGTTGATGTCCCAGTAGCTTAACAAGACGCTTTTAATGCCCCTCGGAAAAGTGGTGGCAGTCCCAGTAGCTTAACAAGATGCTTTTAATGCCCCTCAGAAGAGACGTGGAGGTCCCAGTAGCTTAGCAAGACGCTTTTAATGTCCCTCAGAAGAGACGTGGAGGTCCCAGTAGCTTAACAAGATGCTTTTAATGCCCCTCAGAAGAGACGTGGAGGTCCCAGTAGCTTAACAAGATGCTTTTAATGACCCTCAGAAGAGACGTGGAGGTCCCAGTAGGTTAACTAGACGCTTTTAATGCCCCTCAGAAGAGACGTGGAGGTCCCAGTAACTTAACAAGATGCTTTTAATACCGCTCGGAAGAGACGTTGAGGTCCCAGTAGCTTAACAAGATGCTTTTAATGCCCCTCAGAAGAGACGTGGAGGTCCCAGTAGCTTAACAAGATGCTTTTAATGACCCTCAGAAGAGACGTGGAGGTCCCAGTAGGTTAACTAGACGCTTTTAATGCCCCTCAGAAGAGACGTGGAGGTCCCAGTAACTTAACAAGATGCTTTTAATACCGCTCGGAAGAGACGTTGAGGTCACAGTAGCTTAACAAGATGCTTTTAATGACACTCAGAAGAGACATGAACGTCCCAGTAGCTTAACAAGACGCTTTTAATGTCCCTCAGAAGAGACGTGGAGGTCCCAGTAGCTTAACAAGACGCTTTTAATGCCCATCAGAAGAGACGTGGAGGTCCCAGTAGCTTAACAAGATGCTTTTAATGACCCTCAGAAAAGACGTGGAGGTCCCAGTAGGTTAACTAGACGCTTTTAATGCCCCTCAGAAGAGACGTGGAGGTCCCAGTAACTTAACAAGATGCTTTTAATACCGCTAGGAAGAGACGTGGAGGTCCCAGAAGCTTAAAAAAACGCTTTTAATGCCCCTCAGAAGAGATGTGGAGGTCCCAGTAGCTTAACAAGATGCTTTTAATGCCCCTCGGAAGAGACGTGGAGGTCCCAATAGCTTAACAAGATGCTTTTAATGACCCTCAGAAGAGACGTGGATGTACCAGTAGCTTAACAAGACGCTTTTAATGCCCCTCAGAAGAGACGTGGAGGTCCCAGTAGCTTAACAAGACGCTTTTAATGCCCCTCAGAAAAGTGGTGGAGAGCCCAGTAGTTTAACAAGACGCTTTTAATGCCCCTCGGAAAAGTGGTGGCGGTCCCAGTAGCTTAACAAGATGCTTTTAATGCCCCTCAGAAGAGACGTGGAGGTCCCAGTAGCTTAACAAGAAATTTTTAATGCCCCTAAGAAGAGACGTGGAGGTCCCCGTAGCTTAACAACACGCTTTTAATACCCCTTAGAAGAGACGTGGAGGTCCCATTAGCTTAACAAGACGCTTTTAATGCCCCTCAGAAGAGACCTGGAGGTCCCAGTAGCTTAACAAGACGCTTTTAATGCCCCTCAGAAGAGACGTGGAAGTCCCAGTAGCTTAACAAGACGCTTTTAATGCCCCTTGGAAGAGACGTGGAAGTCCCAGTAGCTTAACAAGACGCTTTTAATGCCCCTCAGAAGAGACGTGGAGGTCCCAGTAGGTTAACTAGATGCTTTTAATGCCCCTCAGAAGAGACGTGGAGGTCCCAGTAACCTAACAAGATGCTTTCAATACCCCTCCGTAGAGACGTGGAGGTCCCATTAACTTATCAAGACGGTTTGAATGGCCCTTGGAAGAGACGTGGAGGTCCCAGTAGCTTAACAAGAAGCTTTTAATGCCCCTCAGAAGAGACGTGGAGGTCCCAGTAGCTTAACAAGATGCTTTTAATGCCCCTCGGAAGAGACGTGGAGGTCCCAGTAGCTTAACAAGATGCTTTTAATGACCCTCAGAAGAGACGTGAACGTCCCAGTAGCTTAACAAGACGCTTTTAATGCCCCTCAGAAGAGACGTGGAGGTCCCAGTAGCTTAACAAGATGCTTTTAATGCCCCTCAGAAGAGACGTGGAGGTCCCAGTAGCTTAGCAAGACGCTTTTAATGTCCCTCAGAAGAGACGTGGATGTCCAAGTAGCTTAACAAGACGCTTTTAATGCCACTCGGAAAAGTGGTGGCGGTCCCAGTAGCTTAACAAGATGCTTTTAATGCCCCTCAGAAGAGACGTGGAGGTCCCAGTAGCTTAGCAAGATGCTTTTAATGTCCCTCAGAAGAGACGTGGAGGTCCCAGTAGCTTAACAAGACGCTTTTAATGCCCCTCAGAAGAGACGTGGAGGTCCCAGTAGCTTAACAAGACGCTTTTATTGCCCCTCGGAAAAGTGGTGGAGGTCCCAGTAGCTTAAAAAGATGCTTTTAATGCCCCTCAGAAGAGACGTGGAGGTCCCAGTAGCTTAAAAAGACATTTTTAATGCCCCTCGGAAAAGTGGTGGAGGTCCCAGTAGCTTAACAAGACGCATTTAATGCCCCTCAGAAGAGACATGGAGCTCCCAGTAGATGAACAAGACGCTTTTAATGCCCCTCAGAAGAGACGTGGAGGTCCCAGTAGCTTAACAAGACGCTTTTAATGCCCCTCAGAAGAGACGTGGAGGTCCCAGTAGCTTAACAAGATGCTTTTAATGACCCTCAGAAGAGACGTGGAGGTCCCAGTAGCTTAACAAGATGCTTTTAATGCCCCTCAGAAGAGACGTGGAGGTCCCAGTAGCTTAACAAGACGCGTTTAATGTCCCTCGGAAAAGTGGTGGAGGTCCCAGTAGCTTAATAAGACGCTTTTAATGCCCCTCAGAAGAGACGTGGAGGTCCCAGTAGGTTAACTAGATGCTTTTAATGCCCCTCAGAAGAGACGTGGAGGTCCCAGTAACCTAACAAGATGCTTTCAATACCCCTCCGTAGAGACGTGGAGGTCCCATTAACTTATCAAGACGGTTTGAATGGCCCTTGGAAGAGACGTGGAGGTCCCAGTAGCTTAACAAGAAGCTTTTAATGCCCCTCAGAAGAGACGTGGAGGTCCCAGTAGCTTAACAAGATGCTTTTAATGCCCCTCGGAAGAGACGTGGAGGTCCCAGTAGCTTAACAAGATGCTTTTAATGACCCTCAGAAGAGACGTGAACGTCCCAGTAGCTTAACAAGACGCTTTTAATGCCCCTCAGAAGAGACGTGGAGGTCCCAGTAGCTTAACAAGACGCTTTTAATGCCCCTCGGAAAAGTGGTGGAGGTCCCAGTAGTTTAACAAGACGCTTTTAATGCCCCTCAGAAGAGACATGGAGGTACCAGTTGCTTTACAAGATGCTTTTAATACCCCTCGGAAAAGTGGTGGAGGTCCCAGTAGCTTAAAAAGATGCTTTTAATGCCCCTCAGAAGAGACGTGGAGGTCCCAGTAGCTTAATAAGAAGCTTTTAATGCCCCTCAGAAGAGACGTGGAGGTCCCAGTAGCTTAACAAGACGCTTTTAATGCCCCTCAGAAGAGACGTGGAGGTCCCAGTAGGTTAACTAGACGCTTTTAATTCCACTCAGAAGAGACGTGGAGGTCCCAGTAACTTAACAAGATGCTTTTAATACCGCTCGGAAGAGACGTTGAGGTCACAGTAGCTTAACAAGATGCTTTCAATGACCCTCAGAAGAGACGTGAACGTCCCAGTAGCTTAACAAGACGCTTTTAATGCCCCTCGGAAAAGTGGTGGAGGTCCCAGTAGCTTAAAAAGATGCATTTAATGCCCCTCAGAAGAGACGTGGAGGTCCCAGTAGCTTAACAAGACGCTTTTAATGCCCCTCAGAAGAGACGTGGAGGTCCCTGTAGCTTAACAAGACGCTTTTAATGCCGTTCAGAAGAGATGTGGAGGTCCCAGTAGCTTAACAATACGCTTTTAATGCCACTCAGAAGAGACGTGGAGGTCCCAGTAGCTTAACAAGAAGCTTTTAATGCCCCTCAGAAGAGACGTGGAGGTCCCAGAAGCTTAACAAAACGCATTTAATGCCCCTCAGAAGAGACGTGGAGGTCCCATTAGCTTAACAAGATGCTTTTAATGCCCCTCAGAAAAGACGTGGAGGTCCCAGTAGCTTAACAAGACGCTTTTAATGCCCCTCAGAAGAGACGTGGAGATCCTAGTAGTTTAACTAGACGCTTTTAATGCCCCTCAGAAGAGACGTGGAGGTCCCAGTAACTTAACAAGATGCTTTTAATACCCCTCAGTAGAGACGTGGAGGTCCCAGAAGCTAAAAAAAATGCTTTTAATGCCCCTCAGAAGAGATGTGGAGGTCCCGGTAGCTTAACAAGATGCTTTTAATGCCCCTCGGAAGAGACGTGGAGGTCCCAATAGCTTAACAAGATGCTTTTAATGACCGTCAGAAGAGACGTGGATTTCCCAGTAGCTTAACAAGACGCTTTTAATGCCCCTCAGAAGAGACGTGGAGGTCCCAGTAGCTTAACAAGATGCTTTTAATGCCCCTCAGAAAAGTGGTGGAGAACCCAGTAGTTTAACAATACGCTTTTAATGCCCCTCAGAAGAGACGTGGATGTCCCAGTAGCTTAACAAGACGCTTTTAATGCCCCTCGGAAAAGTGGTGGCGGTACCAGTAGCTTAACAAGATGCTTTTAATGCCCCTCAGAAGAGACGTGGAGGTCCCAGTAGCTTAGCAAGACGCTTTTAATGTCCCTCAGAAGAGACGTGGATGTCCCAGTAGCTTAACAAGACGCTTTTAATGCCCCTCGGAAAAGTGGTGGCGGTCCCAGTAGCTTAACAAGATGCTTTTAATGCCCCTCAGAAGAGACGTGGAGGTCCCATTAGCTTAGCAAGACTCTTTCAATGTCCCTCAGAAGAGACGTGGAGGTCCCAGTAGCTTAACAAGACGCTTTTAATGCCCCTCAGAAGAGACGTGGAGGTCCCAGTAGCTTAACAAGACGTTTTTAATGCCCCTCGTAAAAGTGGTGGAGGTCCCAGTAGCTTAACAAGATGCATTTAATGCCCCTCAGAAGAGACGTGGAGGTCCCAGCAGCTGAACAAGATGCTTTTAATGCCCCTCAGAAGAGACGTGGAGGTCCCAGTAGCTTAACAAGATGCTTTTAATGCCCCTCAGAAGAGACGTGGAGGTCCCAGTAGCTTAACAAGATGCTTTTAATGCCCCTCAGAAGAGACGTGGAGGTCCCAGTAGCTTAATAAGAAGCTTTTAATGCCCCTCAGAAGAGACGTGGAGGTCCCAGTAGGTTAACTAGACGCTTTTAATTCCCCTCAGAAGAGACGTGGAGGTCCCAGTAACTTAACAAGATGCTTTTAATACCACTCGGAAGAGACGTTGAGGTCACAGTAGCTTAACAAGATGCTTTTAATGACCCTCAGAAGAGACGTGAACGTCCCAGTAGCTTAACAAGACGCTTTTAATGCCCCTCGGAAAAGTGGTGGAGGTCCCAGTAGCTTAAAAAGATGCTTTTAATGCCCCTCAGAAGAGACGTGGAGGTCCCAGTAGCTTAACAAGACGCTTTTAATGCCCCTCAGAAGAGACGTGGAGGTCCCAGTAGCTTAACAAGACGCTTTTAATGCCGTTCAGAAGAGATGTGGAGGTCCCAGTAGCTTAACAATACGCTTTTAATGCCCCTCAGAAGAGACGTGGAGGTCCCAGTAGCTTAACAAGACGCTTTTAATGCCCCTCGGAAAAGTGGTGGAGGTCCCAGTAGTTTAACAAGACGCTTTTAATGCCCCTCAGAAGAGACTTGGAGGTCCCAGTAGCTTAACAAGATGCTTTTAATACCCCTCGGAAAAGTGGTGGAGGTCCCAGTAGCTTAAAAAGATGCTTTTCATGCCCCTCAGAAGAGACGTGGAGGTCCCAGTAGCTTAATAAGAAGCTTTTAATGCCCCTCAGAAGAGACGTGGAGGTCCCAGTAGCTTAACAAGACGCTTTTAATGCCGTTCAGAAGAGATGTGGAGGTCCCAGTAGCTTAACAAGATGCTTTTAATGCCCCTCAGAAGAGACGTGGAGGTCCCAGTAGCTTAACAAGACGTTTTTAATGCCCCTCGTAAAAGTGGTGGAGGTCCCAGTAGCTTAACAAGATGCATTTAATGCCCCTCAGAAGAGACGTGGAGGTCCCAGTAGCTTAATAAGAAGCTTTTAATGCCCCTCAGAAGAGACGTGGAGGTCCCAGTAGCTTAACAAGACGCTTTTAATGCCCCTCAGAAGAGACGTGGAGGTCCCAGTAGGTTAACTAGACGCTTTTAATTCCCCTCAGAAGAGACGTGGAGGTCCCAGTAACTTAACAAGATGCTTTTAATACCACTCGGAAGAGACGTTGAGGTCACAGTAGCTTAACAAGATGCTTTTAATGACCCTCAGAAGAGACGTGAACGTCCCAGTAGCTTAACAAGACGCTTTTAATGCCCCTCGGAAAAGTGGTGGAGGTCCCAGTAGCTTAAAAAGATGCTTTTAATGCCCCTCAGAAGAGACGTGGAGGTCCCAGTAGCTTAACAAGACGCTTTTAATGCCCCTCAGAAGAGACGTGGAGGTCCCAGTAGCTTAACAAGACGCTTTTAATGCCGTTCAGAAGAGATGTGGAGGTCCCAGTAGCTTAACAATACGCTTTTAATGCCCCTCAGAAGAGACGTGGAGGTCCCAGTAGCTTAACAAGACGCTTTTAATGCCCCTCGGAAAAGTGGTGGAGGTCCCAGTAGTTTAACAAGACGCTTTTAATGCCCCTCAGAAGAGACTTGGAGGTCCCAGTAGCTTAACAAGATGCTTTTAATACCCCTCGGAAAAGTGGTGGAGGTCCCAGTAGCTTAAAAAGATGCTTTTCATGCCCCTCAGAAGAGACGTGGAGGTCCCAGTAGCTTAATAAGAAGCTTTTAATGCCCCTCAGAAGAGACGTGGAGGTCCCAGTAGCTTAACAAGACGCTTTTAATGCCGTTCAGAAGAGATGTGGAGGTCCCAGTAGCTTAACAAGATGCTTTTAATGCCCCTCAGAAGAGACGTGGAGGTCCCAGTAGCTTAGCAAGACGCTTTTAATGTCCCTCAGAAGAGACGTGGATGTCCCAGTAGCTTAACAAGACGCTTTTAATGCCCCTCGGAAAAGTGGTGGCGGTCCCAGTAGCTTAACAAGATGCTTTTAATGCCCCTCAGAAGAGACGTGGAGGTCCCAGTAGCTTAGCAAGACGCTTTTAATGTCCCTCAGAAGAGACGTGGAGGTCCCAGCAGCTTAACAAGATGCTTTTAATGCCCCTCCGAAGAGACGTGGAGGTCCCAGTAGCTTAACAAGATGCTTTTAATGACCCTCAGAAGAGACGTGGAGGTCCCAGTAGGTTAACTAGACGCTTTTAATGCCCCTCAGAAGAGACGTGGAGGTCCCAGTAACTTAACAAGATGCTTTTAATACCGCTCGGAAGAGACATGGAGGTCCCAGAAGCTTAAAAAAACGCTTTTAATGCCCCTCAGAAGAGATGTGGAGGTCCCAGTAGCTTAACAAGATGCTTTTAATGCCCCTCGGAAGAGACGTGGAGGTCCCAATAGCTTAACAAGATGCTTTTAATGACCCTCAGAAGAGACGTGGATGTCCCAGTAGCTTAACAAGACGCTTTTAATGCCCCTCAGAAGAGACGTGGAGGTCCCAGTAGCTTAACAAGACGCTTTTAATGCCCCTCAGAAAAGTGGTGGAGATCCCAGTAGTTTAACAAGACGCTTTTAATGCCCCTCGGAAAAGTGGTGGCGGTCCCAGTAGCTTAACAAGATGCTTTTAATGCCCCTCAGAAGAGACGTGGAGGTCCCAGTAGCTTAGCAAGACGCTTTTAATGTCCCTCAGAAGAGACGTGGAGGTCCCAGTAGCTTAACAAGACGCTTTTAATGCCCCTCAGAAGAGACGTGGAGGTCCCAGTAGCTTAACAAGATGCTTTAAATGACCCTCAGAAGAGACGTGGAGGGCCCAGTATCTTAACAAGACGCTTTTAATGCCCCTCAGAAGAGACGTGGAGGTCCCAGTAGCTTAACAAGACATTTTTAATGCCCCTCGTAAAAGTGGTGGAGGTCCCAGTAGCTTAACAAGACGCATTTAATGCCCCTCAGAAGAGACGTGGAGGTCCCAGTAGCTGAACAAGACGCTTTTAATGCCCCTCAGAAGAGACGTGGAGGTCCCAGTAGCTTAACAAGACGCTTTTAATGCCCCTCAGAAGAGACGTGGAGGTCCCAGTAGCTTAACAAGACGCTTTTAATGCCCCTCAGAAGAGACGTGGAGGTCCCAGTAGCTTAACAAGATGCTTTTAATGCCCCTCAGAAGAGACGTGGAGGTCCCAGTAGCTTAACAAGACGCTTTTAATGCCCCTCAGAAGAGACGTGGAGGTCCAAGTAGGTTAACTAGACGCTTTTAATGCCCCTCAGAAGAGACGTGGAGGTCACAGTAGCTTAACAAAATGCTATTAATGCCCCTCGGAAGAGACGTGGAGGTTCCAGTAGCTTAACAAGAAGCTTTTAATCCCCCTGGGAAAAGTGGTGGAGGTCCCAGTAGCTTAAAAAGATGCTTTTAATGCCCCTCAGAAGAGACGTGGAGATCCCAGTAGCTTAACAAGACGCTTTTAATGCCCCTCAGAAGAGACGTGGAGGTCCCAGTAGCTTAACAAGACGCTTTTAATGCCGTTCAGAAGAGATGTGGAGGTCCCAGTAGCTTAACAAGATGCTTTAATGCCCCTCAGAAGAGACATGGAGGTCCCAGTAGCTTAGCAAGACGCTTTTAATGTCCCTCAGAAGAGACGTTGATGTCCCAGTAGCTTAACAAGACGCTTTTAATGCCCCTCGGAAAAGTGGTGGCGGTCCCAGTAGCTTAACAAGATGCTTTTAATGCCCCTCAGAAGAGACGTGGAGGTCCCAGTAGCTTAGCAAGACGCTTTTAATGTCCCTCAGAAGAGACGTGGAGGTCCCAGTAGCTTAACAAGATGCTTTTAATGCCCCTCAGAAGAGACGTGGAGGTCCCAGTAGCTTAACAAGATGCTTTTAATGACCCTCAGAAGAGACGTGGAGGTCCCAGTAGGTTAACTAGACGCTTTTAATGCCCCTCAGAAGAGACGTGGAGGTCCCAGTAACTTAACAAGATGCTTTTAATACCGCTCGGAAGAGACGTTGAGGTCACAGTAGCTTAACAAGATGCTTTTAATGACACTCAGAAGAGACATGAACGTCCCAGTAGCTTAACAAGACGCTTTTAATGTCCCTCAGAAGAGACGTGGAGGTCCCAGTAGCTTAACAAGACGCTTTTAATGCCCATCAGAAGAGACGTGGAGGTCCCAGTAGCTTAACAAGATGCTTTTAATGACCCTCAGATGAGACGTGGAGGTCCCAGTAGGTTAACTAGACGCTTTTAATGCCCCTCAGAAGAGACGTGGAGGTCCCAGTAACTTAACAAGATGCTTTTAATACCGCTAGGAAGAGACGTGGAGGTCCCAGAAGCTTAAAAAAACGCTTTTAATGCCCCTCAGAAGAGACGTGGAGGTCCCAGTAGCTTAACAAGATGCTTTTAATGCCCCTCAGAAAAGTGGTGGAGAACCCAGTAGTTTAACAATACGCTTTTAATGCCCCTCAGAAGAGACGTGGATGTCCCAGTAGCTTAACAAGACGCTTTTAATGCCCCTCGGAAAAGTGGTGGCGGTACCAGTAGCTTAACAAGATGCTTTTAATGCCCCTCAGAAGAGACGTGGAGGTCCCAGTAGCTTAGCAAGACGCTTTTAATGTCCCTCAGAAGAGACGTGGATGTCCCAGTAGCTTAACAAGACGCTTTTAATGCCCCTCGGAAAAGTGGTGGCGGTCCCAGTAGCTTAACAAGATGCTTTTAATGCCCCTCAGAAGAGACGTGGAGGTCCCATTAGCTTAGCAAGACGCTTTCAATGTCCCTCAGAAGAGACGTGGAGGTCCCAGTAGCTTAACAAGACGCTTTTAATGCCCCTCAGAAGAGACGTGGAGGTCCCAGTAGCTTAACAAGATGCTTTTAATGACCCTCAGAAGAGACGTGGAGGGCCCAGTATCTTAACAAGACGCTTTTAATGCCCCTCAGAAGAGACGTGGAGGTCCCAGTAGCTTAACAAGACGTTTTTAATGCCCCTCGTAAAAGTGGTGGAGGTCCCAGTAGCTTAACAAGATGCATTTAATGCCCCTCAGAAGAGACGTGGAGGTCCCAGCAGCTGAACAAGACGCTTTTAATGCCCCTCAGAAGAGACGTGGAGGTCCCAGTAGCTTAACAAGATGCTTTTAATGCCCCTCAGAAGAGACGTGGAGGTCCCAGTAGCTTAACAAGATGCTTTTAATGCCCCTCAGAAGAGACGTGGAGGTCCCAGTAGCTTAATAAGAAGCTTTTAATGCCCCTCAGAAGAGACGTGGAGGTCCCAGTAGCTTAACAAGACGCTTTTAATGCCTCTCAGAAGAGACGTGGAGGTCCCAGTAGGTTAACTAGACGCTTTTAATTCCCCTCAGAAGAGACGTGGAGGTCCCAGTAACTTAACAGGATGCTTTTAATACCACTCGGAAGAGACGTTGAGGTCACAGTAGCTTAACAAGATGCTTTTAATGACCCTCAGAAGAGACGTGAACGTCCCAGTAGCTTAACAAGACGCTTTTAATGCCCCTCGGAAAAGTGGTGGAGGTCCCAGTAGCTTAAAAAGATGCTTTTAATGCCCCTCAGAAGAGACGTGGAGGTCCCAGTAGCTTAACAAGACGCTTTTAATGCCCCTCAGAAGAGACGTGGAGGTCCCAGTAGCTTAACAAGACGCTTTTAATGCCGTTCAGAAGAGATGTGGAGGTCCCAGTAGCTTAACAATACGCTTTTAATGCCCCTCAGAAGAGACGTGGAGGTCCCAGTAGCTTAACAAGACGCTTTTAATGCCCCTCGGAAAAGTGGTGGAGGTCCCAGTAGTTTAACAAGACGCTTTTAATGCCCCTCAGAAGAGACTTGGAGGTCCCAGTAGCTTAACAAGATGCTTTTAATACCCCTCGGAAAAGTGGTGGAGGTCCCAGTAGCTTAAAAAGATGCTTTTCATGCCCCTCAGAAGAGACGTGGAGGTCCCAGTAGCTTAATAAGAAGCTTTTAATGCCCCTCAGAAGAGACGTGGAGGTCCCAGTAGCTTAACAAGACGCTTTTAATGCCGTTCAGAAGAGATGTGGAGGTCCCAGTAGCTTAACAAGATGCTTTTAATGCCCCTCAGAAGAGACGTGGAGGTCCCAGTAGCTTAACAAGACGTTTTTAATGCCCCTCGTAAAAGTGGTGGAGGTCCCAGTAGCTTAACAAGATGCATTTAATGCCCCTCAGAAGAGACGTGGAGGTCCCAGCAGCTGAACAAGACGCTTTTAATGCCCCTCAGAAGAGACGTGGAGGTCCCAGTAGCTTAACAAGATGCTTTTAATGCCCCTCAGAAGAGACGTGGAGGTCCCAGTAGCTTAACAAGATGCTTTTAATGCCCCTCAGAAGAGACGTGGAGGTCCCAGTAGCTTAATAAGAAGCTTTTAATGCCCCTCAGAAGAGACGTGGAGGTCCCAGTAGCTTAACAAGACGCTTTTAATGCCCCTCAGAAGAGACGTGGAGGTCCCAGTAGCTTAACTAGACGCTTTTAATTCCCCTCAGAAGAGACGTGGAGGTCCCAGTAACTTAACAAGATGCTTTTAATACCACTCAGAAGAGACGTTGAGGTCACAGTAGCTTAACAAGATGCTTTTAATGACCCTCAGAAGAGACGTGAACGTCCCAGTAGCTTAACAAGACGCTTTTAATGCCCCTCGGAAAAGTGGTGGAGGTCCCAGTAGCTTAAAAAGATGCTTTTAATGCCCCTCAGAAGAGACGTGGAGGTCCCAGTAGCTTAACAAGACGCTTTTAATGCCCCTCAGAAGAGACGTGGAGGTCCCAGTAGCTTAACAAGACGCTTTTAATGCCGTTCAGAAGAGATGTGGAGGTCCCAGTAGCTTAACAATACGCTTTTAATGCCCCTCAGAAGAGACGTGGAGGTCCCAGTAGCTTAACAAGACGCTTTTAATGCCCCTCGGAAAAGTGGTGGAGGTCCCAGTAGTTTAACAAGACGCTTTTAATGCCCCTCAGAAGAGACTTGGAGGTCCCAGTAGCTTAACAAGATGCTTTTAATACCCCTCGGAAAAGTGGTGGAGGTCCCAGTAGCTTAAAAAGATGCTTTTCATGCCCCTCAGAAGAGACGTGGAGGTCCCAGTAGCTTAATAAGAAGCTTTTAATGCCCCTCAGAAGAGACGTGGAGGTCCCAGTAGCTTAACAAGACGCTTTTAATGCCGTTCAGAAGAGATGTGGAGGTCCCAGTAGCTTAACAAGATGCTTTTAATGCCCCTCAGAAGAGACGTGGAGGTCCCAGTAGCTTAGCAAGACGCTTTTAATGTCCCTCAGAAGAGACGTGGATGTCCCAGTAGCTTAACAAGACGCTTTTAATGCCCCTCGGAAAAGTGGTGGCGGTCCCAGTAGCTTAACAAGATGCTTTTAATGCCCCTCAGAAGAGACGTGGAGGTCCCAGTAGCTTAGCAAGACGCTTTTAATGTCCCTCAGAAGAGACGTGGAGGTCCCAGCAGCTTAACAAGATGCTTTTAATGCCCCTCCGAAGAGACGTGGAGGTCCCAGTAGCTTAACAAGATGCTTTTAATGACCCTCAGAAGAGACGTGGAGGTCCCAGTAGGTTAACTAGACGCTTTTAATGCCCCTCAGAAGAGACGTGGAGGTCCCAGTAACTTAACAAGATGCTTTTAATACCGCTCGGAAGAGACATGGAGGTCCCAGAAGCTTAAAAAAACGCTTTTAATGCCCCTCAGAAGAGATGTGGAGGTCCCAGTAGCTTAACAAGATGCTTTTAATGCCCCTCGGAAGAGACGTGGAGGTCCCAATAGCTTAACAAGATGCTTTTAATGACCCTCAGAAGAGACGTGGATGTCCCAGTAGCTTAACAAGACGCTTTTAATGCCCCTCAGAAGAGACGTGGAGGTCCCAGTAGCATAACAAGACGCTTTTAATGCCCCTCAGAAAAGTGGTGGAGATCCCAGTAGTTTAACAAGACGCTTTTAATGCCCCTCGGAAAACTGGTGGCGGTCCCAGTAGCTTAACAAGATGCTTTTAATGCCCCTCAGAAGAGACGTGGAGGTCCCAGTAGCTTAGCAAGACGCTTTTAATGTCCCTCAGAAGAGACGTGGAGGTCCCAGTAGCTTAACAAGACGCTTTTAATGCCCCTCAGAAGAGACGTGGAGGTCCCAGTAGCTTAACAAGATGCTTTAAATGCCCCTCAGAAGAGACGTGGAGGTCCCAGTAGCTTAACAAGATGCTTTTAATGACCCTCAGAAGAGACGTGGAGGGCCCAGTATCTTAACAAGACGCTTTTAATGCCCCTCAGAAGAGACGTGGAGGTCCCAGTAGCTTAACAAGACGTTTTTAATGCCCCTCGTAAAAGTGGTGGAGGTCCCAGTAGCTTAACAAGATGCATTTAATGCCCCTCAGAAGAGACGTGGAGGTCCCAGCAGCTGAACAAGACGCTTTTAATGCCCCTCAGAAGAGACGTGGAGGTCCCAGTAGCTTAACAAGATGCTTTTAATGCCCCTCAGAAGAGACGTGGAGGTCCCAGTAGCTTAACAAGATGCTTTTAATGCCCCTCAGAAGAGACGTGGAGGTCCCAGTAGCTTAATAAGAAGCTTTTAATGCCCCTCAGAAGAGACGTGGAGGTCCCAGTAGCTTAACAAGACGCTTTTAATGCCTCTCAGAAGAGACGTGGAGGTCCCAGTAGGTTAACTAGACGCTTTTAATTCCCCTCAGAAGAGACGTGGAGGTCCCAGTAACTTAACAGGATGCTTTTAATACCACTCGGAAGAGACGTTGAGGTCACAGTAGCTTAACAAGATGCTTTTAATGACCCTCAGAAGAGACGTGAACGTCCCAGTAGCTTAACAAGACGCTTTTAATGCCCCTCGGAAAAGTGGTGGAGGTCCCAGTAGCTTAAAAAGATGCTTTTAATGCCCCTCAGAAGAGACGTGGAGGTCCCAGTAGCTTAACAAGACGCTTTTAATGCCCCTCAGAAGAGACGTGGAGGTCCCAGTAGCTTAACAAGACGCTTTTAATGCCGTTCAGAAGAGATGTGGAGGTCCCAGTAGCTTAACAATACGCTTTTAATGCCCCTCAGAAGAGACGTGGAGGTCCCAGTAGCTTAACAAGACGCTTTTAATGCCCCTCGGAAAAGTGGTGGAGGTCCCAGTAGTTTAACAAGACGCTTTTAATGCCCCTCAGAAGAGACTTGGAGGTCCCAGTAGCTTAACAAGATGCTTTTAATACCCCTCGGAAAAGTGGTGGAGGTCCCAGTAGCTTAAAAAGATGCTTTTCATGCCCCTCAGAAGAGACGTGGAGGTCCCAGTAGCTTAATAAGAAGCTTTTAATGCCCCTCAGAAGAGACGTGGAGGTCCCAGTAGCTTAACAAGACGCTTTTAATGCCGTTCAGAAGAGATGTGGAGGTCCCAGTAGCTTAACAAGATGCTTTTAATGCCCCTCAGAAGAGACGTGGAGGTCCCAGTAGCTTAACAAGACGTTTTTAATGCCCCTCGTAAAAGTGGTGGAGGTCCCAGTAGCTTAACAAGATGCATTTAATGCCCCTCAGAAGAGACGTGGAGGTCCCAGCAGCTGAACAAGACGCTTTTAATGCCCCTCAGAAGAGACGTGGAGGTCCCAGTAGCTTAACAAGATGCTTTTAATGCCCCTCAGAAGAGACGTGGAGGTCCCAGTAGCTTAACAAGATGCTTTTAATGCCCCTCAGAAGAGACGTGGAGGTCCCAGTAGCTTAATAAGAAGCTTTTAATGCCCCTCAGAAGAGACGTGGAGGTCCCAGTAGCTTAACAAGACGCTTTTAATGCCCCTCAGAAGAGACGTGGAGGTCCCAGTAGCTTAACTAGACGCTTTTAATTCCCCTCAGAAGAGACGTGGAGGTCCCAGTAACTTAACAAGATGCTTTTAATACCACTCAGAAGAGACGTTGAGGTCACAGTAGCTTAACAAGATGCTTTTAATGACCCTCAGAAGAGACGTGAACGTCCCAGTAGCTTAACAAGACGCTTTTAATGCCCCTCGGAAAAGTGGTGGAGGTCCCAGTAGCTTAAAAAGATGCTTTTAATGCCCCTCAGAAGAGACGTGGAGGTCCCAGTAGCTTAACAAGACGCTTTTAATGCCCCTCAGAAGAGACGTGGAGGTCCCAGTAGCTTAACAAGACGCTTTTAATGCCGTTCAGAAGAGATGTGGAGGTCCCAGTAGCTTAACAATACGCTTTTAATGCCCCTCAGAAGAGACGTGGAGGTCCCAGTAGCTTAACAAGACGCTTTTAATGCCCCTCGGAAAAGTGGTGGAGGTCCCAGTAGTTTAACAATACGCTTTTAATGCCCCTCAGAAGAGACTTGGAGGTCCCAGTAGCTTAACAAGATGCTTTTAATACCCCTCGGAAAAGTGGTGGAGGTCCCAGTAGCTTAAAAAGATGCTTTTCATGCCCCTCAGAAGAGACGTGGAGGTCCCAGTAGTTTAATAAGAAGCTTTTAATGCCCCTCAGAAGAGACGTGGAGGTCCCAGTAGCTTAACAAGACGCTTTTAATGCCGTTCAGAAGAGATGTGGAGGTCCCAGTAGCTTAACAAGATGCTTTTAATGCCCCTCAGAAGAGACGTGGAGGTCCCAGTAGCTTAGCAAGACGCTTTTAATGTCCCTCAGAAGAGACGTGGATGTCCCAGTAGCTTAACAAGACGCTTTTAATGCCCCTCGGAAAAGTGGTGGCGGTCCCAGTAGCTTAACAAGATGCTTTTAATGCCCCTCAGAAGAGACGTGGAGGTCCCAGTAGCTTAGCAAGACGCTTTTAATGTCCCTCAGAAGAGACGTGGAGGTCCCAGCAGCTTAACAAGATGCTTTTAATGCCCCTCCGAAGAGACGTGGAGGTCCCAGTAGCTTAACAAGATGCTTTTAATGACCCTCAGAAGAGACGTGGAGGTCCCAGTAGGTTAACTAGACGCTTTTAATGCCCCTCAGAAGAGACGTGGAGGTCCCAGTAACTTAACAAGATGCTTTTAATACCGCTCGGAAGAGACATGGAGGTCCCAGAAGCTTAAAAAAACGCTTTTAATGCCCCTCAGAAGAGATGTGGAGGTCCCAGTAGCTTAACAAGATGCTTTTAATGCCCCTCGGAAGAGACGTGGAGGTCCCAATAGCTTAACAAGATGCTTTTAATGACCCTCAGAAGAGACGTGGATGTCCCAGTAGCTTAACAAGACGCTTTTAATGCCCCTCAGAAGAGACGTGGAGGTCCCAGTAGCATAACAAGACGCTTTTAATGCCCCTCAGAAAAGTGGTGGAGATCCCAGTAGTTTAACAAGACGCTTTTAATGCCCCTCGGAAAACTGGTGGCGGTCCCAGTAGCTTAACAAGATGCTTTTAATGCCCCTCAGAAGAGACGTGGAGGTCCCAGTAGCTTAGCAAGACGCTTTTAATGTCCCTCAGAAGAGACGTGGAGGTCCCAGTAGCTTAACAAGACGCTTTTAATGCCCCTCAGAAGAGACGTGGAGGTCCCAGTAGCTTAACAAGATGCTTTAAATGACCCTCAGAAGAGACGTGGAGGGCCCAGTATCTTAACAAGACGCTTTTAATGCCCCTCAGAAGAGACGTGGAGGTCCCAGTAGCTTAACAAGACATTTTTAATGCCCCTCGTAAAAGTGGTGGAGGTCCCAGTAGCTTAACAAGACGCATTTAATGCCCCTCAGAAGAGACGTGGAGGTCCCAGTAGCTGAACAAGACGCTTTTAATGCCCCTCAGAAGAGACGTGGAGGTCCCAGTAGCTTAACAAGACGCTTTTAATGCCCCTCAGAAGAGACGTGGAGGTCCCAGTAGCTTAACAAGACGCTTTTAATGCCCCTCATAAGAGACGTGGAGGTCCCAGTAGCTTAACAAGATGCTTTTAATGCCCCTCAGAAGAGACGTGGAGGTCCCAGTAGCTTAACAAGACGCTTTTAATGCCCCTCAGAAGAGACGTGGAGGTCCAAGTAGGTTAACTAGACGCTTTTAATGCCCCTCAGAAGAGACGTGGAGGTCACAGTAGCTTAACAAAATGCTATTAATGCCCCTCGGAAGAGACGTGGAGGTTCCAGTAGCTTAACAAGAAGCTTTTAATCCCCCTCGGAAAAGTGGTGGAGGTCCCAGTAGCTTAAAAAGATGCTTTTAATGCCCCTCAGAAGAGACGTGGAGGTCCCAGTAGCTTAACAAGACGCTTTTAATACCCCTCAGAAGAGACGTGGAGGTCCCAGTAGCTTAACAAGACGCTTTTAATGCCGTTCAGAAGAGATGTGGAGGTCCCAGTAGCTTAACAAGATGCTTTAATGCCCCTCAGAAGAGACATGGAGGTCCCAGTAGCTTAGCAAGACGCTTTTAATGTCCCTCAGAAGAGACGTTGATGTCCCAGTAGCTTAACAAGACGCTTTTAATGCCCCTCGGAAAAGTGGTGGCAGTCCCAGTAGCTTAACAAGATGCTTTTAATGCCCCTCAGAAGAGACGTGGAGGACCCAGTAGCTTAGCAAGACGCTTTTAATGTCCCTCAGAAGAGACGTGGAGGTCCCAGTAGCTTAACAAGATGCTTTTAATGCCCCTCAGAAGAGACGTGGAGGTCCCAGTAGCTTAACAAGATGCTTTTAATGACCCTCAGAAGAGACGTGGAGGTCCCAGTAGGTTAACTAGACGCTTTTAATGCCCCTCAGAAGAGACGTGGAGGTCCCAGTAACTTAACAAGATGCTTTTAATACCGCTCGGAAGAGACGTTGAGGTCACAGTAGCTTAACAAGATGCTTTTAATGACACTCAGAAGAGACATGAACGTTCCAGTAGCTTAACAAGACGCTTTTAATGTCCCTCAGAAGAGACGTGGAGGTCCCAGTAGCTTAACAAGACGCTTTTATTGCCCATCAGAAGAGACGTGGAGGTCCCAGTAGCTTAACAAGATGCTTTTAATGACCCTCAGAAAAGACGTGGAGGTCCCAGTAGGTTAACTAGACGCTTTTAATGCCCCTCAGAAGAGACGTGGAGGTCCCAGTAACTTAACAAGATGCTTTTAATACCGCTAGGAAGAGACGTGGAGGTCCCAGAAGCTTAAAAAAACGCTTTTAATGCCCCTCAGAAGAGATGTGGAGGTCCCAGTAGCTTAACAAGATGCTTTTAATGCCCCTCGGAAGAGACGTGGAGGTCCCAATAGCTTAACAAGATGCTTTTAATGACCCTCAGAAGAGACGTGGATGTCCCAGTAGCTTAACAAGACGCTTTTAATGCCCCTCAGAAGAGACGTGGAGGTCCCAGTAGCTTAACAAGACGCTTTTAATGCCCCTCAGAAAAGTGGTGGAGATCCCAGTAGTTTAACAAGACGCTTTTAATGCCCCTCGGAAAAGTGGTGGCGGTCCCAGTAGCTTAACAAGATGCTTTTAATGCCCCTCAGAAGAGACGTGGAGGTCCCAGTAGCTTAACAAGGCATTTTTAATGCCCCTAAGAAGAGACGTGGAGGTCCCCGTAGCTTAACAACACGCTTTTAATACCCCTTAGAAGAGACGTGGAGGTCCCATTAGCTTAACAAGACGCTTTTAATGCCCCTCAGAAGAGACCTGGAGGTCCCAGTAGCTTAACAAGACGCTTTTAATGCCCCTCAGAAGAGACGTGGAAGTCCCAGTAGCTTAACAAGACGCTTTTAATGCCCCTTGGAAGAGACGTGGAAGTCCCAGTAGCTTAACAAGACGCTTTAATGCCCCTCAGAAGAGACATGGAGGGTCCAGTAGCTTAACAAGATGCTTTTACTGCCCCTCGGAAAAGTGGTGGAGGTCCCAGTAGCTTAACAAGACGCTCTTAATGCATCTGAGAAGAGACGTGGAGGTCCCAGTAGTTTAAAAGAAGCTTTTAATGCCCCTCAGAAGAGACGTGGAGGTCCCAGTAGCTTAACAAGATGTTTATAATGCCCCTCAGAAGAAACGTGGAGGTCCCAGTGGCTTAACAAGACGCTTTTAATGCCCCTCAGAAGAGACGTGGAGGTCCCAGTAGGTTAGCAAGACGCTTTAAATGCCCCTCGGAAAAGTGGTGGACGTCCCAGTAGCTTAACAAGATGCTTTTAATCCACCCCAGAAGAGATGTGGAGGTCCCAGTAGCTTAACAAGGCATTTTTAATGCCCCTAAGAAGAGACGTGGAGGTCCCCGTAGATTAACAACACGCTTTTAATACCCATTAGAAGAGACGTGGAGGTCCCATTAGCTTAACAAAACGCTTTTAATGCCCCTCAGAAGAGACGTGGAGGTCCCAGTAGCTTAACAAGACGCTTTTAATGCCCCTCAGAAGAGACGTGGAAATCCCAGTAGCTTAACAAGACGCTTTTAATGGCCCTTGGAAGAGACGTGGAAGTCCCAGTAGCTTAACAAGACGCTTTAATGCCCCTCAGAAGAGACATGGAGGCTCCAGTAGCTTAACAAGATGCTTTTACTGCCCCTCGGAAAAGTGGTGGAGGTCCCAGTAGCTTAACAAGACGCTTTTAATGCATCTGAGAAGAGACGTGGAGGTCCCAGTAGTTTAAAAGAAGCTTTTAATGCCCCTCAGAAGAGACGTGGAGGTCCCAGTAGCTTAACAAGATGTTTATAATGCCCCTCAGAAGAAACGTGGAGGTCCCAGTAGCTTAACAAGACGCTTTTAATGCCCCTCAGAAGAGACGTGGAGGTCCCAGTAGGTTAGCAAGACGCTTTAAATGCCCCTCGGAAAAGTGGTGGACGTCCCAGTAGCTTAACAAGATGCTTTTAATCCACCCCAGAAGAGACGTGGAGGTCCCAGTAGCTTAGCAAGGAATTTTTAATGCCCCTAAGAAGAGACGTGGAGGTCCCCGTAGATTAACAACACGCTTTTAATACCCATTAGAAGAGACGTGGAGGTCCCATTAGCTTAACAAAACGCTTTTAATGCCCCTCAGAAGAGACGTGGAGGTCCCAGTAGCTTAACAAGACGCTTTTAATGCCCCTCAGAAGAGACGTGGAAATCCCAGTAGCTTAACAAGACGCTTTTAATGGCCCTTGGAAGAGACGTGGAAGTCCCAGTAGCTTAACAAGACGCTTTAATGCCCCTCAGAAGAGACATGGAGGCTCCAGTAGCTTAACAAGATGCTTTTACTGCCCCTCGGAAAAGTGGTGGAGGTCCCAGTAGCTTAACAAGACGCTTTTAATGCATCTGAGAAGAGACGTGGAGGTCCCAGTAGTTTAAAAGAAGCTTTTAATGCCCCTCAGAAGAGACGTGGAGGTCCCAGTAGCTTAACAAGATGTTTATAATGCCCCTCAGAAGAAACGTGGAGGTCCCAGTAGCTTAACAAGACGCTTTTAATGCCCCTCAGAAGAGACGTGGAGGTCTCAGTAGGTTAGCAAGACGCTTTAAATGCCCCTCGGAAAAGTGGTGGACGTCCCAGTAGCTTAACAAGATGCTTTTAATCCACCCCAGAAGAGACGTGGAGGTCCCAGTAGCTTAGCAAGGAATTTTTAATGCCCCTAAGAAGAGACGTGGAGGTCCCCGTAGCTTAATAAGACGCTTTTAATGCCCCTTAGAATTGAAGTGGAGGTCCCAGTAGTATAACAAGACGCTTTTAATGCCTCTCGGAAAAGTGGTGGAGATCCCAGTAGCTTAACAAGACGCTTTCAATGCCCCTCAGAAGAGACGTGGAGGTCCCAGTAGCTTAACAAGACGGTTTGAATGCCCCTTGGAAGAGACGTGGAGGTCCCAGTAGCTTAACAAGATGCTTTTAATGCCCCTCAGAAGAGACGTGGAGGTCCCAGTAGCTTAACAAGATGCTTTTAATGCCCTTCGGAAGAGACGTGGAGGTCCCAGTAGCTTAACAAAATGCTTTTAATGACACTCAGAAGAGACGTGGAGGTCCCAGTAGCTTAACAAAACGCTTTTAATGCCCCTCAGAAGAGACGTGGAGATCCCAGTAGCTTAACAAAACGCTTTTAATGCCCCTCGGAAAAGTGGTGGAGGACCCAGTAGTTTAACAAGACGCTTTTAATGCCCCTCAGAAGAGACGTGGAGGTCCCAGTAGCTTAACAAGACGCTTTTATTGCCCCTCGGAAAAGTGGTGGAGGTCCCAGTAGCTTAAAAAGATGCTTTTAATGCCCCTCAGAAGAGACGTGGAGGTCCCAGTAGCTTAATAAGAAGCTTTTAATGCCCCTCAGAAGAGACGTGGAGGTCCCAGTAGCTTAACAACACGCTTTTAATGCCCCTCAGAAGAGACGTGGAGGTCCCAGTAGGTTAACTAGACGCTTTTAATGCCCCTCAGAAGAGACGTGGAGGTCCCAGTAACTTAACAAGATGCTTTTAATACCGCTCGGAAGAGACGTTGAGGTCACAGTTAGTGTTGAGCCACCCCCGTAGTGTTCGAGTTCGTTTCGGTTCGTCGAACACCCGTGTGTTCGTCGAACTGTTCGTCGAACACCTTCGAACACCGTTAAAACCAATGGCAGGCAAACAAAAACACATAGAAACACATAGAAAACACCTTCAAAGCTGTCCAAAAGCTGACAAACTACTCAGAAGACACAACTAACACATGGAAAAGTGACAAGTACATATAGTCATGCGAAAAGAAAAGAGGTGGAGGAGTAAAAGGAGGGGGAGACACAGATATAGGCATGTCATGCCCTTCTAAAATCCAAAAAGTGAGAAGCCGAGACGGCCAGTCCGCTCCTGCCCGTGCCACCTCCGTGTCGCCGGGTTTGTGCCAGAGCCGCGGTGAACCCTGACGGCCAGCCCCCCTCTCCCAATACTGGTGCCTGTCCGCTGGTGGGTCGAGAGAGCCCCCCTGTGGTGGAGGCAGCTCTAAGCTTTTTAATTTAAATTGTCCCTCTAATTTGAATGAATACACTTTAAATCCATTTACAAGGATCTATTGGAGGGCAAGTCTCATGCCAGCAGCCGCGTAATTCCAGCTCCAGTAGCGTCCACTAAAGCTGCTGCAGTTAAAAAGCTTTTTTAAGGATCGAGCTCGGCTGTCCACCGCAAGGCATCCTAGTGCCAGTCCCAGCCCCTATGCCTTGGGGTGCCTCCTGATGCTCTTCACTAAGTATCCCGTGGTCCCGAAGCATTTCCTTTGAAAAAATTAAGTGTCCAAACTACAGGTGGTGTAGCTTGCTTAACAGCCGGGATAATCCGCTGACTAGCAGACACTGCTACTAGGCACAAAGTATTTCCTGGGCTAGATGCAGTTAAAAATTTGTAAGTAGATACTCTCGTTGGATGCTGAGAAAGCATTCCATAGAGTCTCCTGGCACGCCATATATGATTCTCTTAAAAAGCTTGGGGTAGGGGTCTAGGGGACCCTTTTATAGCCAAAATCACGGCCCTGTATCACAATACGTCACCTAGGCTGAAGATAAATGGAACTGTAGCACCGAGGGCTCGGTTGCTACAGACGTATTGCACCTCACCCAGAGGTGTGATATCTCACTCTCAGATAAGGATGGAGTGTGGATCAGGACCCGACACCTGCATGCATTACACCACATTGCCGTGGGGCAGGGCGACCAATATGCCCCTGAGATGGGCATGACAGTCCCTGTCCCTGGCTGGAGTGGGGGGAGGGAACACTGAGGAAGGGGAACCCTGCAGTGCAGGAGCAGGGAGGAAGCAGTTCCTGGGTGCATTGAGAAGGGAGTATAAAAGGTGGGCACCATCTTAGTTCAGTGCAGAGAAGTCTGAGCAGAAGTGGCAGGGAGCAGGGGCTCTGCATGAGCTCTGCTCCGGAGGCGGGCCTAGTAACAGAGGCCCAGGCCTGCAAGAGGGAGAAGGAAGGAAGAGGAGCGGAGAAGGCTCCAGAAACGAGGAATGAAGGGATCCCAGGGGTGCGGACGGGCGAGTCGCCACCGCACGCCCGAATCCACCTGCGTGGAGGGGTCAGGCCAAAGGGGGAGACCGGTCCCCGAACTAGAGGAGGCAGGAAACGACCCTCAGCTAGAAACCGGAGGCTCTGACATTTTATGTGGCGCAGCCCCTTGCTCCACCCGCTAGGAAGGCACCACATAGGGTCAGGGAAACTGGCGCCAAGTTTACCAAGAGGAGGCCCGAGGCAGCCGGACAGAAGTGTTGGTAAGAAAGGCCAGACAAAGGACACACAAAGGGGGTCCTGTGAAGCGCTCCAAAGTTATCTGGGAGTTGTCTGAGCCCCTCACCTGGTGAGCACAGTACGACGTGGGCAGCCGTTACCTGCAGACGTGGTCTGGATAATAAGAACTGTGAGTAAAGGCCCTGAACTGCATCACTGACTCCGTGTCGTTACTGCTGCTGCCCTGCACCATCACCCCCATCCTCCGCATACACTGCCCTGAGGCTATACTCCTCCCGTGGGGAGTTATGCTACGCTCTGCTGCACCCACAACACCAGCCTTAGCGGTCTGCCCTGTAGCGGCGGTTCACTCTGACCGCAATCCACGGGTGGCGTAGTCGGACATTTAAACATCAAAACCACATAAATAGTTCCGCCACTGGTTTGACCGCCCTGAGCCACGGAACCGGATCGCCGCCACGAAGACTACAACCACCAGCATCCACCAAAAAGGGTCCGGCTCCGGGTGTCCCAAGGCCCAGGGGGTGCGTCAGAACATTTTCATCACCTTTCACAATCACCAATGGGACAAGGCAGGGATGTCCTCTGTCCCCTCTCTTATACATCCTAGTGACGGAGCACCTGCTCTCATCAATTCGCCATAACCCCAATATTAGGTGGATTGAGGTGGGAGGCACCGAGTACAAGTGCTCTCTATTTGCTGATGATGTCCTAGTATATATCACTCAATCACATATATCCATCCCTGCTGTTATGGCTGAAATAGATCACTTTGTTACATGGTAAAATTTTAAAATCAATGCAGCGAAGTCTGAGGCCCTCGATGTCTCCCTCCCTAAATCCATATAGGATTCCATCCAGTCCAACTTTCCCTTTGCCTGGCCCTCACAGGGTATCAAATACTTAGGAATTCCTATTCATAGAGACCTCTCCCATCTATGTTATCTTAATTTTGGGCCCTTTATTGAACAATTCCATACAGACCACGGTTGGCAAGTTAGAACTGTAAGATTCACTACGTGAACCACTGGTGTTTTGTGGAAAAGCACATGTACACCGCGTTCCAAATTATTATGCAAAAAGTGTTTAGGAGTGATAAGGGAAGAATTTGTTTGTTTGTCAGTTAAACTCATTGATGGTGATGTGTGTCAGGGCTCTTTATATCACTGTAAGCAATTGCAGACACCTGTGCTAATTAGTTTGGCAGGTGTGTCCAATGAAAGGCAAGACTACTTAAGAAGGCTCTCTCACATTATTAAGCAGCCTACATTTTCTGCCAAAATGGGAAAGAAAAAGGATGTGTCGGCTGCTGAGAAGCAACAAATTGTGGAGTGTTTAGGTCAAGGCATGACTACAATCAACATTGTGCGATGATCAGGATGAAGTGTCTTGGCAATCAAGAAGTATGTAGCTGATTCACAGTACACACGTGTGCGTGCTGATAAGGGCAAATTGAGGACTCTTTCCTACAGGCAATTACGTCAGGTTGAAAGAGCAGCGGCAAAAAAGCCTTGTCATAGCAGCAGACAAGTTTTTGAAGCTGCTTGTGCCTCCAACGTCCCCCGAACAACAAGATGCAGGGTCCTTCAGAGGTTTGCAGCTGTGCATACGCCATCCTGTCGACCTCCTCTATCCACTTCACACAAGCAGAAACGGCTCCAGTGGGCCAAACATTACATGAAGACTGATTTCAAAACTGTTTTGTTCACGGATGAGTGCCGTGCAGCGCTCGATGGTCCAGATGAATGGAGTGGAGGATGGCTGGTTGATGGACACCCCACGCAAACACGGCTACAGCGCCAACAAGGAGGAGGTGGAGTAATGTTTAGGGCTGGAATCATGGGGAGATAGATTGTCGGCCCCTTTAGGATCCCTGAAGGCGCTAAAGATGAACTCCATAATGTATGTGGATTTTCTCAAACAGCACTTCCTGCCATGGTTCAAGAAGAAGAACCGTGTATTTCACAGCAAGATCATTTTTCTGCATGATAATGCACCATCTCATGCTGCACATAAAACATCTGCATCTCTGGCTGATATGGGCATAAAAGGGGACAAACTTATGGTGTGACCCCCATGCTCCCCTGACCTCTACCCCATTCAGAACCTTTGGAGCATCATTAAAAGGAGTGTCTATGATGGCGGGAGGCAGTTCACATCTAAGCAACAGCTCTGGGAGGGTATTCTGTCCTCATGCAAAACAATTGAAGCAGAAACCATCCAAAACCTGACAAATTCAATGGACGAGAGAGTTCAGAAGCTCCTTTCGAACAAGGGGTCCTATGTGAAAATGTAACATCACCTAGAATAAAGTTTTGAGTTGAAAACTGTTTGATTTCAGTTTCTAACAACCTGCTAATGCTTATAATTTCAAAAATGACCATTTTTTTGGTCTTTATTAAAATGAAAAGGTTGATCGAAAAGTTTGGGGGATCTAAGAGTGTGGCAACCCAGTAGTCATGATTACTTCGAATTCTGACAATATGAGGGTCATGCTGCAGGTAGTGCAGCAAGAAGGCACTTATGTGTCTTGCGCATCTCGGAGCCCCAAAATTATTTTCCGGGCTAGATGCAGCTAAAAATTATTTTTAATTTTAAATCTGGTGAAGCTTATTATAGATGGCCTAATAGGATCAGTGCTGCACACTGCTACAAAGCCCAAATTATTTTCCAGTCAAGATACAGAGAAACATGATTAGTAATTTGAAAGCTTAAAACGGTTGGTAGGGTGATTTTAACCAATCATCAAGCTTTTACTCTCCCCAGGATGACACAGGGGTAGAAAAGTCGTTTCGGATCCATGATTTGTTCATCTTTATGAACGTGAGTCTGTCTACATTATCAGTGGAGAGCCGCGTGCGCTTATCTGTCAGCACACCACCAGCAGCGCTGAACACACGTTCAGACAGAACGCTGGCTGCGGGGCATGACAAGATCTCCAAGGCGTAAGTGGCTAGCTCAGGCCATTTATCCAGATTGGAAGCCCAAAAAGAGCAAGGGTCCAGTGACACAGTCGTGGCTTCAATGTTTACTTGGAGATACTCCTGTACCATCGTCTCTAGGCGTTGACTATGTGTCAGACTTCTTGTCTCCTGTGGCCTTGCAAAGGATGGGCTAAAAAAGTGGTGAAATGATTCCGCAAAATTGATGTTACCAGCAGATACTGTGGTTCTGTTACGGTTTGAGTGCTGAACACTTGACGGTCCCACGGTTGGCAAGTTGGAACTGTGAGATTCACTACGTGCACCACTGGTATTTTGTGGAAAAGCACATGTAAGATTCTGCAACAGTCTCTGCTGATACTCCTGCATGCGTGCATCCCTTTCTATGGCAGGAATAATTTCTGCAAATTTACTTTTGTACCGGGGATCTAACAGTGTGGCAACCCAGTAGTCAGGATTATTTCTAATTCTCACAATTCGAGGGTCATGTTGCAGGTAGTGCAGCAAGAAGGCACTCATGTGTGTTGCGCATCCAGGAGCACCAAGTCCCTGTTGTGTTGGTGGCGAGGTAACAATCATGCTTTCTTCCTCTGTCCTCTCCCCCCAACCTCGCACAACAGAAATGTGATCAAGGTCTCCCTCATCTGATGAGTCTTCCATCAGTTCGTCCTCCACTTCTTCCTGGGCTCCTGCACCTTCCTCACTAGTTTGGCTGCTACCATGCGCCCTGGTAAAATCATCTCCCCCACCCTCACATGCCTGCCGCCCTGGTGCTGCCGACCGTCTGGACCTTGCAGATGTTAGCCCTTCCGCATACAACTCCTCCTCCTCTACTTCCTCCACCTCCTCTTGTGCCACCACCTGACTCCGAATTCTGTTTAACATGTGCTCCAGCATGTAAATCACCGGAATAGTCATGCTGATAATGGCATCGTCAGCACTAAACATCTTCGTCGCCATTTCAAAACTGTGCAGAAGGGTGCATAGGTCCCTGATCTGAGACCACTCCTCCAGCGTGATTTGCCCCACCTCTGAATCTCGTTGGCCCAGGCTATACGTCAGAACGTATTGCACCAGGGCTTGTCGGTGCTGCCACAGTCGCTGCAACATGTGCAGAGTTGAATTCCACCGGGTAGGCACATCGCATTTTAGCCGGTGAAGTGGCAGGCCCAACGACTTCTGTAGAGATGTAAGTCGCTGAGCTGCGGGATGCGAACGGCGGAAGTGAGCACACAGCGACCGTGCCCTCTGCAGAAGGCCATCTAGTCTGGGATAGTGGGCTAAAAATTGCTGGACAACCAGGTTCAACACGTGAGCCATACAAGGCACGTGTGTGACATTGCCCCGGCGAAGGGCCGCACCCAGGTTTGCAGCATTGTCGCACACGGCCTTCCCTGGTTTCAGGTCCAGTGGAGACAACCATTCATGAAATTGGTTCTCCAGAGCTGACCACAACTCCTCAGCTGTGTGACTCACATTTCCCAGACATTTCAATGTAAAAACCGCCTGATGACGTTGAGCCCTACTGCCAGCATAGTAAGGAGGTGTGCAGGATCCCTTCTGCGCAGTTAGAAAGCTTGTGGCATGACCAGACAGGCTTTGGGTGCAGGTGGAAGACCGAGAGGAGGTTGAGGAGACAGAAGCAGTGGAGGAAAAATGACATAAAGAGGATTGACGCACAACTCGTGGGGACGGCAAGACTTGGACAGCAGCCCCTTGTCCTGCTGTCACCATAGTTACCCAGTGCCCAGTCAGCGACATGTAACGCCCCTGTCCATGCCTACTCGTCCAAGTGTCTGTGGTGAAATGCACCCTGTCACACACAGAGTTTCTCAAAGAAGCGGTGATGTTGTGTGCGACATGCTGGTGGAGCGCAGGCACACCTTTCTTTGAGAAGTAGTGCCGACTGGGCATCTGGTACTGGGGCACTGCGACGGACATAAGGTCTCGAAAATCCTCTGTGTCCACCAGGCGGAAAGGCAGCATTTCTGTAGCCAAGAGCTTGCAGATGGTGAAATTCAACCTCTTAGCTTTCTCATGGCTAGGAGGAAATGGTCTTTTACTTGTCCACATCTGAGGGACCGAGGGCTGGCTATTGTGCTTAGACGGGGTTGATAAGGGTGTCCCCGGCAAACTGCCGGTCTGTGAGGAAGATGCAGGCGGACATGTTAGGTTGCCTTGATCCAAAGGTGGTGCTATCGATGTCGGACAGCGCTCAAGACCAGCTGGTGTTACCACCTCCAAAGAAAATGATGACCTGCCAATCACGCTGGCTGTTGCGGGTAAAGAGGTGGCAGGTCTGCGCACCAAAACAGGTGTGACTGCTGTCCCCCCAGTCACAGAGGATGAAGAGGCCGCGGATGCACAAGATATGGCAGACGGTGGTTGGCCCGGCCGGCTAGACCGCATTGTAGCACACTGAGCTTCCCACTGCAACTTATGCTTCATGTCCATGTGCCGGTTCATGCATGAAGTACTCAAACTATGTATTTTTTGGCATCTACTTAGCTTTTGCTGACAAATGTTACAGATAACACGAGTTGGGTCATCTTTATCGATCTGAAAAAATGCCCAGGCTATGCAAGGCTTAGCACCCATGCGACCTGAAGAGCCACCACGACTTGTGGTGAGAGGCAGAGTTGTGTTTGAGGATGCAGTTGTTGACGTGCTTCCAGTACTACGTCTCTGTCCAGGAAGGCGCAACCTGACCTCGTCGTCACTAGCATCTTCCTCCACCTCCTCTGCTGACCTCATCTCTTGGCTGACTGTGGGTTGACAGTAAGTGGGATCTCCGACCTCATCATCATCACCCTGTGCGTTATCACACCCGTCGTCCTCAGAGCCAACCTGTTCCTGCCCTGACAAAAAACTAAAGTTGTCGCTCCAATCAGGTATTTGAGTCTTATCATCGTCTTCCTCATTGTCTCCACCAACAGGAGTTACAGTTTGGGAATGAGGGTCTACATTATGGTCAGAACCTTCTGCGTCTGGTCCTGGATCCGACTCATAAAGATTCTGGGCATCAGTGCAGATCATTTCCTCATCTGGATTCACAGAAGCGCTGGAGTCGACCTCTGATTCCCAGGCTATAGTATGAGTAAACAGCTCTGCAGACTCAACCATCTGTTCTACCTCATACTCAGACGGGCAGCTGGAGATTTGGGAGCTGTGAGGAAGCAAGTGCGATTTGGGTGACACCTTTGAGGACTGGAGTATTTGTGATGTTGAAGTTAATGTGGAGGAGAGCCCACTTAAAGGAGCACTTGTGTCACGCTGTCTCTGTATACTGGAGGTAGGGGGCCTAAGCTGACCCTAAGCTGGGGCCCTGACTAATCCCTCAACCTGGAGGTACTGTTAAAGGTACAGAGGTCCAGGCCGCCAGCGTAACCCCTACCTCCTGAAGATCCCTGCACCTCAGTAATCTAGTCCTGAGAAGGACCCCGATCACAACCAAAGGGAACAAGAAATAATATGCCCAAACACAGTATTTAGACGAACGAGACAGTACAAGGGAAAAACCAAAACCACCTTGCATACAAACAACTTCTCAACTACAACAGAGGGAAAACCAACGGGAAAGGAGATAAATGATAAAGCGAGGAAAGGGAAAAAACACTTCCAAATACACTTATCTCAGCAACTCCAAACACCACGATCCGCTCTGTCAGTCTGAATGAAATGCTTTCACCGACACCTCCCAAACAGACCAGCAGGTATATGAAGGAGTCTCACTACAGAAGTATTGATTGCAGCTGGGCGAGGCTGGACCTCATCTAGCCCAGAGAGAGAGAGAGAATTAACTCCCTCACTGCCGAGAAACACAAAGCACCAACAAGTCAGCTGCGAGAAGTCAGGCTGTGTACTCGTGACGATCTTCGTGGCAACACACCCGTGACAGTACCCCCCCTTCTACGAGGGGCCTCCGGACCCTCAGGGCCAGGTTTATCCGGGTGAGTCGTGTGGAAGGCCCGAACTAATCGGTCTGCGTTAATATCCGACGCAGGAACCCACATCCTCTCCTCAGGACCATACCCCTTCCAATGAACCAGGTACTGAAGGGACCGGCGATTAAAGCGTGAATCAATGACCCTCGATACCTGGAACTCCAAGTTACCATTGACAACCACTGGAGGGGGAGGTAAAAGTGACGGTACCACCGGCGCCACATACCTCTTAAGCAATGATCTGTGAAACACGTTGTGAATTTTAAACGTAGGGGGGAGGTCAAGACGGAATGCCACCGGATTAATAATAGAACTGATTCTGTACGGCCCGATGAACCTGGGACCCAGTTTCCAGGAGGGAACCTTAAGTTTTATATTCCTGGTAGACAACCATACCCGATCGTTCACACTTAGGTCCGGACCAGACACTCTCCTCCTATCAGCCATACGTTTGTATCGGTTCCCCATAGTATTCAGATTCTTCAGCACCCCTCTCCATACTGAAGCGAGTGATGAGGAAAATCGTTCCTCCTCAGGAACCCCCGAAGAGCCCCCCCCACTGAAAGTACAAAACTGGGGGTGAAAACCATATGCCCCAAAAAACGGGGACTTACCAGTGGACTCGCTCCGCCTATTATTAAGAGCAAACTCTGCCAGAGGTAAGAAAGAAGCCCAGTCCTCCTGGTTCTCTGACACAAAACACCGGAGATATGTCTCCAAGCTCTGGTTCATACGTTCCGTCTGACCATTGGTCTGAGGATGAAAAGCCGATGAGAATGACAACTGCATCCCCCGCCGTGCACAAAACGCCTTCCAGAACTTGGACACAAACTGAGACCCCCGATCAGACACCACCTCGGAGGGTACCCCGTGAAGCCTCACAATCTCCCCAATGAACACCTGCGCAAGAGTTTTAGCATTAGGGAGAGCCGGAAGAGCGATAAAATGTGCCATCTTGCTGAACCTGTCCACTACAACGAGTATGACCGTTTTACCCGAAGACGGAGGGAGGTCCGTAATAAAGTCCATAGACAGATGAGTCCAAGGACGCTCCGGGATCTTCAAAGGTAAGAGGGCCCCAGACGGACGGGTATGTGAGGTCTTAGAGCGCGCACAAACCCCACAGGACGCGACAAAAGTTACCACCTCCTTATGTAAATTAGGCCACCAAAACCGACGCGAGAGGAGATCAACAGTTGCTTTACTCCCCGGGTGTCCTGCAAAAACTGAGTTATGGTGTGCCTCGATCACCTTTTGTCGCAACTGATCTGGAACAAACAATCTCCCTGGAGGTCCAACAGGGGCGTCCCCCTGAGCCTCCAATACCTCCTCCTCCAGCTCAGAGCATACTGCCGAAACCACCACCCCCTCCTGAAGGATAGGAATCGGGTCGTCCGTATTCCCGGCTCCCGGGAAACTACGAGATAAGGCATCCGCCTTTACATTTTTTGACCCAGGACGATATGTAACGACAAAATTAAACCTGGTAAAAAACAATGACCACCTAGCTTGTCTGGGATTCAGACGTTTCGCAGACTCCAGATATAGCAGGTTCTTGTGATCGGTGATGACGGTGACCGGATGAACTGCCCCCTCCAGAAAATGGCGCCACTCCTCAAAAGCTAACTTAATGGCCAAGAGTTCCCTATTGCCGACATCGTAATTCCTCTCAGCGGACGACAATTTTTTAGAGAAAAAGGCGCACGGATGCCACTTACCAGGGGACGAACCCTGTGACAATACTGCTCCCACCCCTACCTCGGAAGCGTCTACCTCTACAATGAATGGCTGAGACGCATCAGGTTGAATGAGTATGGGCGCCGAGGCAAAACATTTTTTCAAAGAGGAGAATGCTTGACAAGCCTTGTCAGACCACCTAGAAAAATCCGTCCCCTTTTTAGTCATGTCAGTGAGAGGCTTAACCATGGACGAGAAATTACGAATGAACTTCCGGTAATAATTAGCAAACCCCAGGAAACGTTGTAGTGCCTTAAGATTCTCTGGCCGATCCCACTCAAGAACTGCCCGCACTTTCCCAGGGTCCATACGAAAACCGGACGCTGAAACCAGGAAGCCTAAAAACTGGAGTTCCTGTACGGCGAACACACACTTTTCCCACTTGGCATACAGTTTATTATCCCGCAAGATCTGTAACACCTGCCTAACGTGCTCCTGATGAGACACCAGATCCGGCGAGTAAATTAGGATATCATCCAGATATATGACAACAAACTGTCCCACCAAGCGGCGAAAAATGTCATTAACAAAGTGTTGGAACACCGCCGGGGCATTAGACAGACCGAATGGCATGACAAGGTTCTCATAATGCCCCTCCGGAGTGTTAAACGCCGTCTTCCACTCATCCCCCTCCTTCATCCTAATCAGATTGTACGCCCCCCTGAGATCCAACTTAGAAAACCATTTGGCGCCCACGATCTGATTAAAGAGATCGGGAATAAGTGGGAGCGGATACGGATCTCGGACCGTAATCCGATTAAGTTCACGGAAATCCAGGCAAGGGCGTAGGCCTCCATCTTTCTTCTTAACAAAGAAGAACCCCGCAGCCACCGGTGAAGATGAAGGTCTAATATGCCCCTTAGCCAGACTTTCTGAGATATAATCCTTCATGGCCTGCCTCTCAGGACCAGAAAGGTTATACAACCTAGCTTTAGGTAACTTGGCCTCAGGGAGCAGTTTTACAGAACAGTCATACACGCGATGAGGAGGTAGTTCCTGACACCCTTTCTCCGAGAATACATCCTCAAAGTCCGCCAGAAATGGAGGTAAGACCCAAGGAGTAACCGCACCAATGACCGTGTTCATGCAGTTTTTATTACAGAATTTACTCCATTGGCTTATCTCCCTGGTTTGCCAATTAATAACCGGGTTATGCTTAGCTAACCAAGGAAGGCCCAACACAATAGGAGTGGGAAGACCCTCCAACACGTAGCAAGACAACAATTCTTTATGTATTACCCCCACTTGAAGTTTTACGTCATGCACAACTTGCAAAAAACTTCACTGCCCGAGAGGCCTGGCATCGATCGAGAATATGGGGATGGGTTTAGCCAACTCACTCAACCGCATACCTTGAACCCGGGCAAACCGAGCATCAACCAGATTAGCCCCGGCCCCACTATCCAGAAGAACAGATATCCTCTCAGTTCTCGTACCCACCACCACCTCCGCCGGTACGAGAAACTGAGACGAACCTAGGGACGAAATACCTACTCCCAGATTGCCGTCCACCACACAACCTGGGATCAACAGTTTTCCGACGACTCTTCACTCTGCAAGGGACGGGATGGACACCCCCCAATAAAATGTCCCTTTCTCCCGCAGAAGAAACACCTTCCTGCCTTATGGCGCACCACCGGTCCCCTCCCCCGAAATGATGTCCCTCCTAATTGCATAGGCTCCTCTGGACTGACCAGGGGAACCACCATATGAGGGGACCTTGTAGGAGGTGGAGTCATCACAGGGGGTAGAGTTATCCCGCACCTCTCCCTAAGCCGTCTGTCCACGCGAATAGCGAGGGCCAGAGCGGCTTCCAGAGACACGGGAGAGTCATACTGTGCCAACACATCCTGTAATTTGTCGGATAAACCATGACAAAACTGGCTCCTAAGAGCCGGGTCATTCCACTGGGTGTCCGTGGCCCACCTACGGAACTCCGAACAGAATTCCTCCGCCGGACGATCTCCCTGCTGGATCCTACGTAACTTAGACTCAGCAAGGGAGATCCGATCTGGGTCATCATATACGAGTCCCAGGGCAGCGAAAAACCTATCCACTGACTGGAGAGCCGGGGAACCCAGGGGAAGAGAGAACGCCCAAGTTTGTGGGTCCCCTTGTAGGAGCGAGATGACAATTCCCACCCTTTGTTCTTCACTCCCCGATGACCGAGGCCGCAGACGAAAGTACAATTTACATGCCTCCCGGAAAACAAAAAACTTGTCCCGCCCCCCAGTGAACCTATCAGGGAGAGCTACTTTAGGTTCTGGTCCGGCTTGCTCCTGAGGATGCCAAACCTTGGACCTAACGTCCGCCAGCTCCATGGACAAACTCTGCAATTGCCGAGCTAGACCGGCTACTGGATCCATAGTAGCTGGAGAAAAACTAAGTGGGTCGGTGAAAATGTCACGCTGTCTCTGTATACTGGAGGTAGGGGGCCTAAGCTGACCCTAAGCTGGGGCCCTGACTAATCCCTCAACCTGGAGGTACTGTTAAAGGTACAGAGGTCCAGGCCGCCAGCGTAACCCCTACCTCCTGAAGATCCCTGCACCTCAGTAATCTAGTCCTGAGAAGGACCCCGATCACAACCAAAGGGAACAAGAAATAATATGCCCAAACACAGTATTTAGACGAACGAGACAGTACAAGGGAAAAACCAAAACCACCTTGCATACAAACAACTTCTCAACTACAACAGAGGGAAAACCAACGGGAAAGGAGATAAATGATAAAGCGAGGAAAGGGAAAAAACACTTCCAAATACACTTATCTCAGCAACTCCAAACACCATGATCCGCTCTGTCAGTCTGAATGAAATGCTTTCACCGACACCTCCCAAACAGACCAGCAGGTATATGAAGGAGTCTCACTACAGAAGTATTGATTGCAGCTGGGCGAGGCTGGACCTCATCTAGCCCAGAGAGAGAGAGAGAATTAACTCCCTCACTGCCGAGAAACACAAAGCACCAACAAGTCAGCTGCGAGAAGTCAGGCTGTGTACTCGTGACGATCTTCGTGGCAACACACCCGTGACAACTTGATATACGTTGAAGCACCTGCTGTTTTTGTGCCTCATCTGGAATTTGTAGCGATTGGCGTGGCCGTAAGAAAGGGATCTTATCACATTGTCCGCTAAAAGAAGTAGACATTTTAGTTTGGCTGGAAGATGGTCTTTCTTCTGCACCTACCCCACGGACACAACCTTTTTTCCCCTTCCCAACACGCCTATTCCCCTTTCCACCAGCAGCAGGCCTTTTTCCACTCATTTTGGTGGTTAACTAATTCACAACTCTGGAGTTGTTTGCACAAAAAAACAATGGATGGTAACCGAGCAGAGCTGAGTGGCCAAACTGTGGTATTAGGCCAAAACTATTGGCTGGGTTAGATGCAGAAAAAAATTATTTTTAATTTGCAACCTGATGGAGGTCAGTATAGATGGACTAATAGACCAAGTCCCACACACCGCTAGAAGCCCAAATATTTTTTCAGAGCTAGATGCAGAAATTTTTTTTATTCAATTTGCAACCTGATGGAGGTCAGTATAGATGGACTAATAGACCAAGTCCCACACACTGCTAGAAGCCCAAATATTTTTTCAGAGCTAGATGCAGAAAAAAATTATTTTTAATTTGCAACCTGATGGAGGTCAGTATAGATGGACTAATAGACCAAGTCCCACACACCGCTAGAAGCCCAAATATTTTTTCAGAGCTAGATGCAGAAAAAAATTATTTTTAATTTGCAACCTGATGGAGGTCAGTATAGATGGACTAATAGACCAAGTCCCACACACCGCTAGAAGCCCAAATATTTTTTCAGAGCTAGATGCAGAAAAAAATTATATTCAATTTGCAACCTGCTGGAGGTCAGTATAGAAGGACTAATAGAACAAGTCCCACACACTGCTAGAAGCCCAAATATTTTTTCAGAGCTGAATGAAGAAAAAAAATATTTTTAATTTGCAACCTGATGGAGGTCAGTATAGATGGACTAATAGACCAAGTCCCACACACTGCTAGAAGCCCAAATATTTTTTCAGAGCTAGATGCAGAAAAAAATTATTTTTAATTTGCAACCTGATGGAGGTCAGTATAGATGGACTAATAGACCAAGTCCCACACACTGATAGAAGCCCAAATATTTTTTCAGAGCTAGATGCAGAAAAAAATTATTTTTAATTTGCAACCTGATGGAGGTCAGTATAGATGGACTAATAGACCAAGTCCCACACACCGCTAGAAGCCCAAATATTTTTTCAGAGCTAGATGCAGAAAAAAATTATATTCAATTTGCAACCTGCTGGACGTCAGTATAGAAGGACTAATAGAACAAGTCCCACACACTGCTAGAAGCCCAAATATTTTTTCAGAGCTAAATGAAGAAAAAAATTATTTTTAATTTGCAACCTGATGGAGGTCAGTATAGATGGACTAATAGACCAAGTCCCACACACTGCTAGAAGCCCAAATATTTTTTCAGAGCTAGATGCAGAAAAAAATTATTTTTAATTTGCAACCTGATGGAGGTCAGTATAGATGGACTAATAGACCAAGTCCCACACACCGCTAGAAGCCCAAATATTTTTTCAGAGCTAGATGCAGAAATTTTTTTTATTCAATTTGCAACCTGATGGAGGTCAGTATAGATGGACTAATAGACCAAGTCCCACACACTGCTAGAAGCCCAAATATTTTTTCAGAGCTAGATGCAGAAAAAAATTATTTTTAATTTGCAACCTGATGGAGGTCAGTATAGATGGACTAATAGACCAAGTCCCACACACTGCTAGAAGCCCAAATATTTTTTCAGAGCTAGATGCAGAAAAAAATTATTTTTAATTTGCAACCTGATGGAGGTCAGTATAGATGGACTAATAGACCAAGTCCCACACACCGCTAGAAGCCCAAATATTTTTTCAGAGCTAGATGCAGAAAAAAATTATATTCAATTTGCAACCTGCTGGACGTCAGTATAGAAGGACTAATAGAACAAGTCCCACACACTGCTAGAAGCCCAAATATTTTTTCAGAGCTAAATGAAGAAAAAAATTATTTTTAATTTGCAACCTGATGGAGGTCAGTATAGATGGACTAATAGACCAAGTCCCACACACTGCTAGAAGCCCAAATATTTTTTCAGAGCTAGATGCAGAAAAAATTATTTTTAATTTGCAACCTGATGGAGGTCAGTATAGATGGACTAATAGACCAAGTCCCACACACCGCTAGAAGCCCAAATATTTTTTCAGAGCTAGATGCAGAAAATTTTTTTATTCAATTTGCAACCTGATGGAGGTCAGTATAGATGGACTAATAGAACAAGTCCCACACACTGCTAGAAGCCCAAATATTTTTTCAGAGCTAGATGCAGAAAAAAATTATTTTTAATTTGCAACCTGATGGAGGTCAGTATAGATGGACTAACAGACCAAGTCCCACACACTGCTATAAGCCAAAATATTTTTTCAGAGCTAGATGCAGAAAAAAATTATTTTTAATTTGCAACCTGATGGAGGTCAGTATAGATAGACTAATAGAACAAGTCCCACACGCTGCTAGAAGCCCAAATATTTTTTCAGAGCTAAATGAAGAAAAAAATTATTTTTAATTTGCAACCTGATGGAGGTCAGTATAGATGGACTAATAGACCAAGTCCCACACACTGCTAGAAGCCCAAATATTTTTTCAGAGCTAGATGCAGAAAAAAATTATTTTTAATTTGCAACCTGATGGAGGTCAGTATAGATGGACTAATAGACCAAGTCCCACACACCGCTAGAAGCCCAAATATTTTTTCAGAGCTAGATGCAGAAAAAAATTATATTCAATTTGCAACCTGCTGGAGGTCAGTATAGAAGGACTAATAGAACAAGTCCCACACACTGCTAGAAGCCCAAATATTTTTTCAGAGCTAAATGAAGAAAAAAATTATTTTTAATTTGCAACCTGATGGAGGTCAGTATACATGGACTAATAGACCAAGTCCCACACACTGCTAGAAGCCCAAATATTTTTTCAGAGCTAGATGCAGAAAAAAATTATATTCAGTTTGCAACCTGATGGAGGTCAGTATAGATGGACTAATAGAATGATGCTATGCCCAAAAGATTTTACTTCACTAGGTGCAGTAAAAAAATTGGTATTCTATACACAGGTGGTATATCTTGCAACACAGATAGGCTACTCCACTGACTAACACACTCTGGAATAGGCCAAAAAGGATTAGCTTTGCTAGATTCAGCCAAATGCTGTGAAAAAAACTTGCACAGCACTGGCACAGACCTGCCTGGCAAAAACTGATAGGAACTGATGTAACCTAGTCCTGAAAAGGACTCCAATTACAATTAGTCTTTACTCCCACAATCTATCTATTTAAGAGCACAGACCTGCCTGATAAAAGTCGTAGGTAATGCTGTAACCTAGTCCTTAAAAGGACTGCAATCACAACTATTCCCTACTCCCAAGCTATCTGTATATTTGTGCGAAAATTGGCTTGAAATTAACAAGGTATAGCGCACACAGCAACAGCGGTGCCGTCTAACACGCAGCTGCAGCAGTGAGAAAATGGTGGCGACGGGGAAAATGGCTTGGTCTTATAGGGCAAGGACATGTGACATACACTGCCAATCACACATGCCCTTGCTTGTGTGAAAAAAAGCACTTCGCTCCGTGTGTGCGCTGCTGATAGGCTGACAGATTGCACCTCCCCACTGCAAATGCGGGAAAGAGAAAAAAAAATGGAGATCTTCATTGTTCCTGCAGAGATCCATCCCCTGCCCCTTCCCCCGACCCGCTGTACACTCAAACTGCGTATTAACATTAATTTTCATCATTACTGAGAAAAAATCCAGTTATGATTTTGGTGCACGAACAGTTATCGAACATAACCTCGAACAGCCGAATTTTTCTCAAATTGTTCGTGTTCGCCGACCGGCTCGAACACCGCCCAAAACAGCTCGAATTTGAGATTGGCGAACAGTTCGAGTAGAACAACGCTCATCTCTAGTCACAGTAGCTTAACAAGATGTTTTTAATGACCCTCAGAAGAGACATGAACGTCCCAGTAGCTTAACAAGACGCTTTTAATGCCCCTCGGAAAAGTGGTGGAGGTCCCAGTAGCTTAAAAAGATGCTTTTAATGCCCCTCAGAAGAGACGTGGAGGTCCCAGTAGCTTAACAAGATGCTTTTAATGCCACTCAGAAGAGACGTGGAGGTCCCAGTAGCTTAACAAGACGCTTTTAATGCCGTTCAGAAGAGATGTGGAGGTCCCAGTAGCTTAACAATACGCTTTTAATGCCCCTCAGAAGAGACGTGGAGGTCCCAGTAGCTTAACAAGAAGCTTTTAATGCCCCTCAGAAGAGACGTGGAGGTCCCAGAAGTTTAACAAAACGCATTTAATGCCCCTCAGAAGAGACGTGGAGGTCCCAGTAGCTTAACAAGATGCTTTTAATGCCCCTCAGAATAGACGTGGAGGTCCCAGTAGCTTAACAAGACGCTTTAAATGCCCCTCAGAAGAGACGTGGAGATCCTAGTAGCTTAACTAGACGCTTTTAATGCCCCTCAGAAGAGACGTGGAGGTCCCAGTAACTTAACAAGATGCTTTTAATACCCCTCAGTAGAGACGTGGAGGTCCCAGAAGCTAAAAAAAACGCTTTTAATGCCCCTCAGAAGAGATGTGGAGGTCCCAGTAGCTTAACAAGATGCTTTTAATGCCCCTCGGAAGAGACGTGGAGGTCCCAATAGCTTAACAAGATGCTTTTAATGACCCTCAGAAGAGACGTGGATGTCCCAGTAGCTTAACAAGACGCTTTTAATGCCCCTCAGAAGAGACGTGGAGGTCCAAGTAGCTTAACAAGACGCTTTTAATGCCCCTCGGAAAAGTGGTGGCGGTCCCAGTAGCTTAACAAGATGCTTTTAATGCCCCTCAGAAGAGACGTGGAGGTCCCAGTAGCTTAACAAGATGCTTTTATTGACCCTCAGAAGAGACGTGGAGGGCCCAGTATCTTAACAAGACGCTTTTAATGCCCCTCAGATGAGACGTGGAGGTCCCAGTAGCTTAACAAGACGTTTTTAATGCCCCTCGTAAAAGTGGTGGAGGTACCAGTAGCTTAACAAGACGCATTTAATGCCCCTCAGAAGAGACGTGGAGGTCCCAGTAGCTGAACAAGACGCTTTTAATGCCCCTCAGAAGAGACGTGGAGGTCCCAGTAGCTTAACAAGACGCTTTTAATGCCCCTCAGAAGAGACGTGGAGGTCCCAGTAGCTTAACAAGATGCTTTTAATGCCCCTCAGAAGAGACGTGGAGGTCCCAGTAGCTTAATAAGAAGCTTTTAATGCCCCTCAGAAGAGACGTGGAGGTCCCAGTAGCTTAACAAGACGCTTTTAATGCCCCTCAGAAGAGACGTGGAGGTCCCAGTAGGTTAACTAGACGCTTTTAATTCCCCTCAGAAGAGACGTGGAGGTCCCAGTAGCTTAACAAGATGCTTTTAATACCGCTCGGAAGAGACGTTGAGGTCACAGTAGCTTAACAAGATGCTTTTAATGACCCTCAGAAGAGACGTGAACGTCCCAGTAGCTTAACAAGACGCTTTTAATGCCCCTCGGAAAAGTGGTGGAGGTCCCAGTAGCTTAAAAAGATGCTTTTAATGCCCCTCAGAAGAGACATGGAGGTCCCAGTAGCTTAACAAGACGCTTTTAATGCCCCTCAGAAGAGACGTGGAGGTCCCAGTAGCTTAACAAGACGCTTTTAATGCCGTTCAGAAGAGATGTGGAGGTCCCAGTAACTTAACAATACGCTTTTAATGCCCCTCAGAAGAGATGTGGAGGTCCCAGTAGCTTAACAAGATGCTTTTAATGCCCCTCGGAAGAGACGTGGAGGTCCCAATAGCTTAACAAGATGCTTTTAATGACCCTCAGAAGAGACGTGGATGTCCCAGTAGCTTAACAAGACGCTTTTAATGCCCCTCAGAAGAGACGTGGAGGTCCCAGTAGCTTAACAAGACGCTTTTAATGCCCCTCAGAAAAGTGGTGGAGATCCCAGTAGTTTAACAAGACGCTTTTAATGCCCCTCGGAAAAGTGGTGGCGGTCCCAGTAGCTTAACAAGATGCTTTTAATGCCCCTCAGAAGAGACGTGGAGATTCCAGTAGCTTAGCAAGACGCTTTTAATGTCCCTCAGAAGAGACGTGGAGGTCCCAGTAGCTTAACAAGACGCTTTTAATGCCCCTCAGAAGAGACGTGGAGGTCCCAGTAGCTTAACAAGATGCTTTAAATGACCCTCAGAAGAGACGTGGAGGGCCCAGTATCTTAACAAGACGCTTTTAATGCCCCTCAGAAGAGACGTGGAGGTCCCAGTAGCTTAACAAGACGTTTTTAATGCCCCTCGTAAAAGTGGTGGAGGTCCCAGTAGCTTAACAAGACGCATTTAATGCCCCTCAGAAGAGACGTGGAGGTCCCAGCAGCTGAACAAGACGCTTTTAATGCCCCTCAGAAGAGACGTGGAGGTCCCAGTAGCTTAACAAGACGCTTTTAAAGCCCCTCAGAAGAGACGTGGAGGTCCCAGTAGCTTAACAAGACGCTTTTAATGCCCCTCAGAAGAGACGTGGAGGTCCCAGTAGCTTAACAAGACGCTTTTAATGCCCCTCAGAAAAGTGGTGGAGAACCCCGTAGTTTAACAAGACGCTTTTAATGCCCCTCAGAAGAGACGTGGATGTCCCAGTAGCTTAACAAGACGCTTTTAATGCCCCTCGGAAAAGTGGTGGCGGTCCCAGTAGCTTAACAAGATGCTCTTAATGCCCCTCAGAAGAGACGTGGAGGTCCCAGTAGCTTAGCAAGACGCTTTTAATGTCAGTTAGAAGAGACGTGGATGTCCCAGTAGCTTAACAAGATGCTTTAAATGCCCCTCGGAAAAGTGGTGGCGGTCCCAGTAGCTTAACAAGATGCTTTTAATGCCCCTCAGAAGAGACGTGGAGGTCCCAGTAGCTTAGCAAGACGCTTTTAATGTCCCTCAGAAGAGACGTGGAGGTCCCAGTAGCTTAACAAGATGCTTTTAATGCCCCTCAGAAGAGACGTGATGGTCCCAGTAGCTTAACAAGATGCTTTCAATGACCCTCAGAAGAGACGTGGAGGTCCCAGTAGGTTAACTAGACGCTTTTAATGCCCCTCAGAAGAGACGTGGAGGTCCCAGTAACTTAACAAGATGCTTTTAATACCACTCGGAAGAGACGTTGAGGTCACAGTAGCTTAACAAGATGCTTTTAATGACCCTCAGAAGAGACATGAACGTCCCAGTAGCTTAACAAGACGCTTTTAATGTCCCTCAGAAGAGACGTGGAGGTCCCAGTAGCTTAACAAGACGCTTTTAATGCCCCTCAGAAGAGACGTGGAGGTCCCAGTAGCTTAACAAGATGCTTTTAATGACCCTCAGAAGAGACGTGGAGGTCCCAGTAGGTTAACTAGACGCTTTTAATGCCCCTCAGAAGAGAGGTGGAGGTCCCAGTAACTTAACAAGATGCTTTTAATACCGCTCGGAAGAGATGTGGAGGTCCCAGAAGCTTAAAAAAACGCTTTTAATGCCCCTCAGAAGAGATGTGGAGGTCCCAGTAGCTTAACAAGATGCTTTTAATGCCCCTCGGAAGAGACGTGGAGGTCCCAATAGCTTAACAAGATGCTTTTAATGACCCTCAGAAGAGACGTGGATGTCCCAGTAGCTTAACAAGACGCTTTTAATGCCCCTCAGAAGAGACGTGGAGGTCCCAGTAGCTTAACAAGACGCTTTTAATGCCCCTCAGAAAAGTGGTGGAGATCCCAGTAGTTTAACAAGACGCTTTTAATGCCCCTCGGAAAAGTGGTGGCGGTCCCAGTAGCTTAACAAGATGCTTTTAATGCCCCTCAGAAGAGACGTGGAGATCCCAGTAGCTTAGCAAGACGCTTTTAATGTCCCTCAGAAGAGACGTGGAGGTCCCAGTAGCTTAACAAGACGCTTTTAATGCCCCTCAGAAGAGACGTGGAGGTCCCAGTAGCTTAACAAGATGCTTTAAATGCCCCTCAGAAGAGACGTGGAGGTCCCAGTAGCTTAACAAGATGCTTTTAATGCCCCTCAGAAGAGACGTGGAGGTCCCAGTAGCTTAACAAGACGCTTTTAATGCCCCTCAGAAGAGACGTGGAGGTCCAAGTAGGTTAACTAGACGCTTTTAATGCCCCTCAGAAGAGACGTGGAGGTCCCAGTAGCTTAAGAAAATGCTATTAATGCCCCTCGGAAGAGACGTGGAGGTTCCAGTAGCTTAAGAAGACGTTTTTAATGCCCCTCGTAAAAGTGGTGGAGGTCCCAGTAGCTTAACAAGATGCTTTTAATGACCGTCAGAAGAGACTTGGAGGTCCCAGTAGCTTAGCAAGACGCTTTTAATGCCCCTCGGAAAAGTAGTGGAGGTCCCAGTAGCTTAACAAGACGCTTTTAATCCACCTCAGAAGAGATGTGGAGGTCCCAGTAGCTTAACAAGGCATTTTTAATGCCCCTAAGAAGAGACGTGGTGGTCCCCGTAGCTTAACAACACGCTTTTAATACCCCTTTGAAGAGACGTGGAGGTCCCATTAGCTTAACAAGACGCTTTTAATGCCCCTCAGAAGAGACCTGGAGGTCCCAGTAGCTTAACAAGACGCTTTTAATGCCCCTCAGAAGAGACGTGGAAGTCCCAGTAGCTTAACAAGATGCTTTTAATGCCCCTTGGAAGAGACGTGGAAGTCCCAGTAGCTTAACAAGACGCTTTTAATGCCCCTCAGAAGAGACGTGGAAGTCCCAGTAGCTTAACAAGACGCTTTTAATGCCCCTTGGAAGAGACGTGGAAGTCCCAGTAGCTTAACAAGATGCTTTTACTGCCCCTCGGAAAAGTGGTGGAGGTCCCAGTAGCTTAACAAGACGCTTTTAATGCATCTGAGAAGAGACGTGGAGGTCCCAGTAGTTTAAAAGAAGCTTTTAATGCCCCTCAGAAGAGACGTGGAGGTCCCAGTAGCTTAACAAGATGTTTATAATGCCCATCAGAAGAAACGTGGAGGTCCCAGTGGCTTAACAAGACGCTTTTAATGCCCCTCAGAAGAGACGTGGAGGTCCCAGTAGGTTAGCAAGACGCTTTAAATGCCCCTCGGAAAAGTGGTGGACGTCCCAGTAGCTTAACAAGATGCTTTTAATCCACCCCAGAAGAGATGTGGAGGTCCCAGTAGCTTAACAAGGCATTTTTAATGCCCCTAAGAAGAGACGTGGAGGTCCCCGTACATTAACAACACGCATTTAATACCCCTTAGAAGAGACGTGGCGGTCCCATTAGCTTAACAAGACGCTTTAATGCCCCTCAGAAGAGACGTGGAGGTCCCAGTAGCTTAACAAGACGCTTTTAATATCCCTCAGAAGAGACGTGGAAGTCCCAGTAGCTTAACAAGACGCTTTTAATGCCCCTTGGAAGAGACGTGGAAGTCCCAGTAGCTTAACAAGACGCTTTAATGCCCCTCAGAAGAGACATGTAGGCTCCAGTAGCTTAACAAGATGCTTTTACTGCCCCTCGGAAAAGTGGTGGAGGTCCCAGTAGCTTAACAAGACGCTTTTAATGCATCTGAGAAGAGACGTGGAGGTCCCAGTAGTTTAAAAGAAGCTTTTAATGCCCCTCAGAAGAGACGTGGAGGTCCCAGTAGCTTAACAAGATGTTTATAATGCCCCTCAGAAGAAACGTGGAGGTCCCAGTAGCTTAGCAAGACGCTTTTAATGCCCCTCAGAAGAGACGTGGAGGTCCCAGTAGGTTAGCAAGACGCTTTAAATGCCCCTCGGAAAAGTGGTGGACGTCCCAGTAGCTTAACAAGATGCTTTTAATCCACCCCAGAAGAGACGTGGAGGTCCCAGTAGCTTAGCAAGGAATTTTTAATGCCCCTAAGAAGAGACGTGGAGGTCCCCGTAGCTTAATAAGACGCTTTTAATGCCCCTTAGAAGAGAAGTGGAGGTCCCAGTAGTATAACAAGACGCTTTTAATGCCTCTCGGAAAAGTGGTGGAGGTCCCAGTAGCTTAACAAGACGCTTTCAATGCCCCTCAGAAGAGACGTGGAGGTCCCAGTAGCTTAACAAGACGGTTTGAATGCCCCTTGGAAGAGACGTGGAGGTCCCAGTAGCTTAACAAGATGCTTTTAATGCCCCTCAGAAGAGACATGGAGGTCCCAGTAGCTTAACAAGACGCTTTTAATGCCCCTCAGAAGAGACGTGGAGATCCCAGTAGCTTAACAAGACGCTTTTAATGCCCCTCGGAAAAGTGGTGGAGGACCCAGTAGTTTAACAAGACGCTTTTAATGCCCCTCAGAAGAGACGTGGAGGTCCCAGTAGCTTAACAAGACGATTTTATTGGCCCTCGGAAAAGTGGTGGAGGTCCCAGTAGCTTAAAAAGATGCTTTTAATGCCCCTCAGAAGAGACATGGAGGTCCCAGTAGCTTAATAAGAAGCTTTTAATGCCCCTCAGAAGAGACATGGAGGTCCCAGTAGCTTAACAAGACGCTTTTAATGCCCCTCAGAAGAGACGTGGAGGTCCCAGTAGGTTAACTAGACGCTTTTAATACCCCTCAGAAGAGACGTGGAGGTCCCAGTAACTTAACAAGATGATTTTAATACTGCTCGGAAGAGACGTTGAGGTCACAGTAGCTTAACAAGATGCTTTTAATGACCCTCAGAAGAGACATGAACGTCCCAGTAGCTTAACAAGACGCTTTTAATGCCCCTCGGAAAAGTGGTGGAGGTCCCAGTAGCTTAAAAAGATGCTTTTAATGCCCCTCAGAAGAGACGTGGAGGTCCCAGTAGCTTAACAAGACGCTTTTAATGCCCCTCAGAAGAGACGTGGAGGTCCCAGTAGCTTAACAAGACGCTTTTAATGCCGTTCAGAAGAGATGTGGAGGTCCCAGTAGCTTAACAATACGCTTTTAATGCCCCTCAGAAGAGACGTGGAGGTCCCAGTAGCTTAACAAGAAGCTTTTAATGCCCCTCAGAAGAGACGTGGAGGTCCCAGAAGCTTAACAAAACGCATTTAATGCCCCTCAGAAGAGACGTGGAGGTCCCAGTAGCTTAACAAGATGCTTTTAATGCCCCTCAGAATAGACGTGGAGGTCCCAGTAGCTTAACAAAACGCTTTTAATGCCCCTCAGAAGAGACGTGGAGATCCTAGTAGTTTAACTAGACGCTTTTAATGCCCCTCAGAAGAGACGTGGAGGTCCCAGTAACTTAACAAGATGCTTTTAATACCCCTCAGTAGAGACGTGGAGGTCCCAGAAGCTAAAAAAAACGCTTTTAATGCCCCTCAGAAGAGATGTGGAGGTCCCAGTAGCTTAACAATATGCTTTTAATGCCCCTCGGAAGAGACGTGGAGGTCCCAATAGCTTAACAAGATGCTTTTAATAACCCTCAGAAGAGACGTGGATGTCCCAGTAGCTTAACAAGACGCTTTTAATGCCCCTCAAAAGAGACGTGGAGGTCCCAGTAGCTTAACAAGACGCTTTTAATGCCCCTCAGAAAAGTGGTGGAGAACCCAGTAGTTTAACAAGACGCTTTTAATGCCCCTCAGAAGAGACGTGGATGTCCCAGTAGCTTAACAAGACGCTTTTAATGCCCCTCGGAAAAGTGGTGGCGGTCCCAGTAGCTTAACAAGATGCTTTTAATGCCCCTCAGAAGAGACGTGGAGGTCCCAGTAGCTTAGCAAGACGCTGTTAATGTCCCTCAGAAGAGACGTGGAGGTCCCAGTAGCTTAACAAGACGCTTTTAATGCCCCTCAGAAGAGACGTGGAGGTCCCAGTAGCTTAACAAGATGCTTTTAATGACCCTCAGAAGAGACGTGGAGGGCCCAGTATCTTAGCAAGACGCTTTTAATGCCCCTCAGAAGAGACGTGGAGGTCCCAGTAGCTTAACAAGACGTTTTTAATGCCCCTCGTAAAAGTGGTGGAGGTCCCAGTAGCTTAACAAGACTCATTTAATGCCCCTCAGAAGAGACGTGGAGGTCCCAGTAGCTGAACAAGACGCTTTTAATGCCCCTCAGAAGAGACGTGGAGGTCCCAGTAGCTTAACAAGACGCTTTTAATGCCCCTCAGAAGAGACGTGGAGGTCCCAGTAGCTTAACAAGATGCTTTTAATGCCCCTCAGAAGAGACGTGGAGGTCCCAGTAGCTTAATAAGAAGCTTTTAATGCCCCTCAGAAGAGACGTGGAGGTCCCAGTAGCTTAACAAGACGCTTTTAATGCCCCTCAGAAGAGACGTAGAGGTCCCAGTAGGTTAACTAGACGCTTTTAATTCCCCTCAGAAGAGACGTGGAGGTCCCAGTAACTTAACAAGATGCTTTGAATACCGCTCGGAAGAGACGTTGAGGTCACAGTAGCTTAACAAGATGCTTTTAATGACCCTCAGAAGAGACGTGAACGTCCCAGTAGCTTAACAAGAGGCTTTTAATGCCCCTCGGAAAAGTGGTGGAGGTCCCAGTAGCTTAAAAAGATGCTTTTAATGCCCCTCAGAAGAGACGTGGAGGTCCCAGTAGCTTAACAAGACGCTTTTAATGCCCATCAAAAGAGACGTGGAGGTCCCAGTAGCTTAACAAGACGCTTTTAATGCCGTTCAGAAGAGATGTGGAGGTCCCAGTAGCTTAACAATACGCTTTTAATGCCCCTCAGAAGAGACGTGGAGGTCCCAGTAGCTTAACAAGAAGCTTTTAATGCCCCTCAGAAGAGACGTGGAGGTCCCAGAAGTTTAACAAAACCCATTTAATGCCCCTCAGAAGAGACGTGGAGGTCCCAGTAGCTTAACAAGATGCTTTTAATGCCCCTCAGAATAGACGTGGAGGTCCCAGTAGCTTAACAAGACGCTTTTAATGCCCCTCAGAAGAGACGTGGAGATCCTAGTAGTTTAACTAGACGCTTTTAATGCCCCTCAGAAGAGACGTGGAGGTCCCAGTAACTTAACAAGATGCTTTTAATACCCCTCAGTAGAGACGTGGAGGTCCCAGAAGCTAAAAAAAACGCTTTTAATGCCCCTCAGAAGAGATGTGGAGGTCCCTGTAGCTTAACAAGATGCTTTTAATGCCCCTCGGAAGAGACGTGGAGGTCCCAATAGCTTAACAAGATGCTTTTAATGACCCTCAGAAGAGACATGGATGTCTCAGTAGCTTAACAAGACGCTTTTAATGCCCCTTAGAAGAGACGTGGAGGTCCCAGTAGCTTAACAAGACGCTTTTAATGCCCCTCAGAAAAGTGGTGGAGAACCCAGTAGTTTAACAAGACGCTTTTAATGCCCCTCAGAAGAGACGTGGATGTCCCAGTAGCTTAACAAGACGCTTTTAATGCCCCTCGGAAAAGTGGTGGCGGTCCCAGTAGCTTAACAAGATGCTTTTAATGCCCCTCAGGAGAGACGTGGAGGTCCCAGTAGCTTAACAAGAAGCTTTTAATGCCCCTCAGAAGAGACGTGGAGGTCCCAGAAGTTTAACAAAACGCATTTAATGCCCCTCAGAAGAGACGTGGAGGTCCCAGTAGCTTAACAAGATGCTTTTAATGCCCCTCAGAATAGACGTGGAGGTCCCAGTAGCTTAACAAGACGCTTTTAATGCCCCTCAGAAGAGACGTGGAGATCCTAGTAGTTTAACTAGACGCTTTTAATGCCCCTCAGAAGAGACGTGGAGGTCCCAGTAACTTAACAAGATGCTTTTAATACCCCTCAGTAGAGACGTGGAGGTCCCAGAAGCTAAAAAAAACGCTTTTAATGCCCCTCAGAAGAGATGTGGAGGTCCCTGTAGCTTAACAAGATGCTTTTAATGCCCCTCGGAAGAGACGTGGAGGTCCCAGTAGCTTAACAAGACGCTTTTAATGCCCCTTAGAAGAGACGTGGAGGTCCCAGTAGCTTAACAAGACGCTTTTAATGCCCCTCAGAAAAGTGGTGGAGAACCCAGTAGTTTAACAAGACGCTTTTAATGCCCCTCAGAAGAGACGTGGATGTCCCAGTAGCTTAACAAGACGCTTTTAATGCCCCTCGGAAAAGTGGTGGCGGTCCCAGTAGCTTAACAAGATGCTTTTAATGCCCCTCAGAAGAGACGTGGAGGTCCCAGTAGCTTAGCAAGACGCTTTTAATGTCCCTCAGAAGAGACGTGGATGTCCCAGTAGCTTAACAAGACGCTTTTAATGCCCCTCGGAAAAGTGGTGGCGGTCCCAGTAGCTTAACAAGATGCTTTTAATGCCCCTCAGAAGAGACGTGGAGGTCCCAGTAGCTTAGCAAGACGCTTTAATGTCCCTCAGAAGAGACGTGGAGGTCCCAGTAGCTTAACAAGACGCTTTTAATACCGCTCGTAAGAGATGTGGAGGTCCCAGAAGCTTAAAAAAACGCTTTTAATGCCCCTCAGAAGAGATGTGGAGGTCCCAGTAGCTTAACAAGATGCTTTTAATGCCCCTCGGAAGAGACGTGGAGGTCCCAATAGCTTAACAAGATGCTTTTAATGACCCTCAGAAGAGACGTGGATGTCCCAGTAGCTTAACAAGACGCTTTTAATGCCCCTCAGAAGAGACGTGGAGGTCCCAGTAGCTTAACAAGACGCTTTTAATGCCCCTCAGAAAAGTGGTGGAGATCCCAGTAGTTTAACAAGACGCTTTTAATGCCCCTCGGAAAAGTGGTGGCGGTCCCAGTAGCTTAACAAGATGCTTTTAATGCCCCTCAGAAGAGACGTGGAGATCCCAGTAGCTTAGCAAGACGCTTTTAATGTCCCTCAGAAGAGACGTGGAGGTCCCAGTAGCTTAACAAGACGCTTTTAATGCCCCTCAGAAGAGACGTGGAGGTCCCAGTAGCTTAACAAGATGCTTTAAATGCCCCTCAGAAGAGACGTGGAGGTCCCAGTAGCTTAACAAGATGCTTTTAATGCCCCTCAGAAGAGACGTGGAGGTCCCAGTAGCTTAACAAGACGCTTTTAATGCCCCTCAGAAGAGACGTGGAGGTCCAAGTAGGTTAACTAGACGCTTTTAATGCCCCTCAGAAGAGACGTGGAGGTCCCAGTAGCTTAAGAAAATGCTATTAATGCCCCTCGGAAGAGACGTGGAGGTTCCAGTAGCTTAAGAAGACGTTTTTAATGCCCCTCGTAAAAGTGGTGGAGGTCCCAGTAGCTTAACAAGATGCTTTTAATGACCGTCAGAAGAGACTTGGAGGTCCCAGTAGCTTAGCAAGACGCTTTTAATGCCCCTCGGAAAAGTAGTGGAGGTCCCAGTAGCTTAACAAGACGCTTTTAATCCACCTCAGAAGAGATGTGGAGGTCCCAGTAGCTTAACAAGGCATTTTTAATGCCCCTAAGAAGAGACGTGGTGGTCCCCGTAGCTTAACAACACGCTTTTAATACCCCTTTGAAGAGACGTGGAGGTCCCATTAGCTTAACAAGACGCTTTTAATGCCCCTCAGAAGAGACCTGGAGGTCCCAGTAGCTTAACAAGACGCTTTTAATGCCCCTCAGAAGAGACGTGGAAGTCCCAGTAGCTTAACAAGATGCTTTTAATGCCCCTTGGAAGAGACGTGGAAGTCCCAGTAGCTTAACAAGACGCTTTTAATGCCCCTCAGAAGAGACGTGGAAGTCCCAGTAGCTTAACAAGACGCTTTTAATGCCCCTTGGAAGAGACGTGGAAGTCCCAGTAGCTTAACAAGATGCTTTTACTGCCCCTCGGAAAAGTGGTGGAGGTCCCAGTAGCTTAACAAGACGCTTTTAATGCATCTGAGAAGAGACGTGGAGGTCCCAGTAGTTTAAAAGAAGCTTTTAATGCCCCTCAGAAGAGACGTGGAGGTCCCAGTAGCTTAACAAGATGTTTATAATGCCCATCAGAAGAAACGTGGAGGTCCCAGTGGCTTAACAAGACGCTTTTAATGCCCCTCAGAAGAGACGTGGAGGTCCCAGTAGGTTAGCAAGACGCTTTAAATGCCCCTCGGAAAAGTGGTGGACGTCCCAGTAGCTTAACAAGATGCTTTTAATCCACCCCAGAAGAGATGTGGAGGTCCCAGTAGCTTAACAAGGCATTTTTAATGCCCCTAAGAAGAGACGTGGAGGTCCCCGTACATTAACAACACGCATTTAATACCCCTTAGAAGAGACGTGGCGGTCCCATTAGCTTAACAAGACGCTTTAATGCCCCTCAGAAGAGACGTGGAGGTCCGAGTAGCTTAACAAGACGCTTTTAATGCCCCTCAGAAGAGACGTGGAAGTCCCAGTAGCTTAACAAGACGCTTTTAATGCCCCTTGGAAGAGACGTGGAAGTCCCAGTAGCTCAACAAGACGCTTTAATGCCCCTCAGAAGAGACATGTAGGCTCCAGTAGCTTAACAAGATGCTTTTACTGCCCCTCGGAAAAGTGGTGGAGGTCCCAGTAGCTTAACAAGACGCTTTTAATGCATCTGAGAAGAGACGTGGAGGTCCCAGTAGTTTAAAAGAAGCTTTTAATGCCCCTCAGAAGAGACGTGGAGGTCCCAGTAGCTTAACAAGATGTTTATAATGCCCCTCAGAAGAAACGTGGAGGTCCCAGTAGCTTAGAAAGACGCTTTTAATGCCCCTCAGAAGAGACGTGGAGGTCCCAGTAGGTTAGCAAGACGCTTTAAATGCCCCTCGGAAAAGTGGTGGACGTCCCAGTAGCTTAACAAGATGCTTTTAATCCACCCCAGAAGAGACGTGGAGGTTCCAGTAGCTTAGCAAGGAATTTTTAATGCCCCTAAGAAGAGACGTGGAGGTCCCCGTAGCTTAATAAGACGCTTTTAATGCCCCTTAGAAGAGAAGTGGAGGTCCCAGTAGTATAACAAGACGCTTTTAATGCCTCTCGGAAAAGTGGTGGAGGTCCCAGTAGCTTAACAAGACGCTTTCAATGCCCCTCAGAAGAGACGTGGAGGTCCCAGTAGCTTAACAAGACGGTTTGAATGCCCCTTGGAAGAGACGTGGAGGTCCCAGTAGCTTAACAAGATGCTTTTAATGCCCCTCAGAAGAGACATGGAGGTCCCAGTAGCTTAACAAGACGCTTTTAATGCCCCTCAGAAGAGACGTGGAGATCCCAGTAGCTTAACAAGACGCTTTTAATGCCCCTCGGAAAAGTGGTGGAGGACCCAGTAGTTTAACAAGACGCTTTTAATGCCCCTCAGAAGAGACGTGGAGGTCCCAGTAGCTTAACAAGACGATTTTATTGCCCCTCGGAAAAGTGGTGGAGGTCCCAGTAGCTTAAAAAGATGCTTTTAATGCCCCTCAGAAGAGACGTGGAGGTCCCAGTAGCTTAATAAGAAGCTTTTAATGCCCCTCAGAAGAGACATGGAGGTCCCAGTAGCTTAACAGGACGCTTTTAATGCCCCTCAGAAGAGACGTGGAGGTCCCAGTAGGTTAACTAGACGCTTTTAATACCCCTCAGAAGAGACGTGGAGGTCCCAGTAACTTAACAAGATGCTTTTAATACCGCTCGGAAGAGACGTTGAGGTCACAGTAGCTTAACAAGATGCTTTTAATGACCCTCAGAAGAGACATGAACGTCCCAGTAGCTTAACAAGACGCTTTTAATGCCCCTCGGAAAAGTGGTGGAGGTCCCAGTAGCTTAAAAAGATGCTTTTAATGCCCCTCAGAAGAGACGTGGAGGTCCCAGTAGCTTAACAAGACGCTTTAATGCCCCTCAGAAGAGACGTGGAGGTCCCAGTAGCTTAACAAGACGCTTTTAATGCCGTTCAGAAGAGATGTGGAGGTCCCAGTAGCTTAACAATACGCTTTTAATGCCCCTCAGAAGAGACGTGGAGGTCCCAGTAGCTTAACAAGAAGCTTTTAATGCCCCTCAGAAGAGACGTGGAGGTCCCAGAAGCTTAACAAAACGCATTTAATGCCCCTCAGAAGAGACGTGGAGGTCCCAGTAGCTTAACAAGATGCTTTTAATGCCCCTCAGAATAGACGTGGAGGTCCCAGTAGCTTAACAAGACGCTTTTAATGCCCCTCAGAAGAGACGTGGAGATCCTAGTAGTTTAACTAGACGCTTTTAATGCCCCTCAGAAGAGACGTGGAGGTCCCAGTAACTTAACAAGATGCTTTTAATACCCCTCAGTAGAGACGTGGAGGTCCCAGAAGCTAAAAAAAACGCTTTTAATGCCCCTCAGAAGAGATGTGGAGGTCCCAGTAGCTTAACAATATGCTTTTAATGCCCCTCGGAAGAGACGTGGAGGTCCCAATAGCTTAACAAGATGCTTTTAATGACCCTCAGAAGAGACGTGGATGTCCCAGTAGCTTAACAAGACGCTTTTAATGCCCCTCAAAAGAGACGTGGAGGTCCCAGTAGCTTAACAAGACGCTTTTAATGCCCCTCAGAAAAGTGGTGGAGAACCCAGTAGTTTAACAAGACGCTTTTAATGCCCCTCAGAAGAGACGTGGATGTCCCAGTAGCTTAACAAGACGCTTTTAATGCCCCTCGGAACAGTGGTGGCGGTCCCAGTAGCTTAACAAGATGCTTTTAATGCCCCTCAGAAGAGACGTGGAGGTCCCAGTAGCTTAGCAAGATGCTGTTAATGTCCCTCAGAAGAGACGTGGAGGTCCCAGTAGCTTAACAAGACGCTTTTAATGCCCCTCAGAAGAGACGTGGAGGTCCCAGTAGCTTAACAAGATGCTTTTAATGACCCTCAGAAGAGACGTGGAGGGCCCAGTATCTTAGCAAGACGCTTTTAATGCCCCTCAGAAGAGACGTGGAGGTCCCAGTAGCTTAACAAGACGTTTTTAATGCCCCTCGTAAAAGTGGTGGAGGTCCCAGTAGCTTAACAAGACTCATTTAATGCCCCTCAGAAGAGACGTGGAGGTCCCAGTAGCTGAACAAGACGCTTTTAATGCCCCTCAGAAGAGACGTGGAGGTCCCAGTAGCTTAACAAGACGCTTTTAATGCCCCTCAGAAGAGACGTGGAGGTCCCAGTAGCTTAACAAGATGCTTTTAATGCCCCTCAGAAGAGACGTGGAGGTCCCAGTAGCTTAATAAGAAGCTTTTAATGCCCCTCAGAAGAGACGTGGAGGTCCCAGTAGCTTAACAAGACGCTTTTAATGCCCCTCAGAAGAGACGTGGAGGTCCAAGTAGGTTAACTAGACGCTTTTAATGCCCCTCAGAAGAGACGTGGAGGTCCCAGTAGCTTAAGAAAATGCTATTAATGCCCCTCGGAAGAGACGTGGAGGTTCCAGTAGCTTAAGAAGACGTTTTTAATGCCCCTCGTAAAAGTGGTGGAGGTCCCAGTAGCTTAACAAGATGCTTTTAATGACCGTCAGAAGAGACTTGGAGGTCCCAGTAGCTTAGCAAGACGCTTTTAATGCCCCTCGGAAAAGTAGTGGAGGTCCCAGTAGCTTAACAAGACGCTTTTAATCCACCTCAGAAGAGATGTGGAGGTCCCAGTAGCTTAACAAGGCATTTTTAATGCCCCTAAGAAGAGACGTGGTGGTCCCCGTAGCTTAACAACACGCTTTTAATACCCCTTTGAAGAGACGTGGAGGTCCCATTAGCTTAACAAGACGCTTTTAATGCCCCTCAGAAGAGACCTGGAGGTCCCAGTAGCTTAACAAGACGCTTTTAATGCCCCTCAGAAGAGACGTGGAAGTCCCAGTAGCTTAACAAGATGCTTTTAATGCCCCTTGGAAGAGACGTGGAAGTCCCAGTAGCTTAACAAGACGCTTTTAATGCCCCTCAGAAGAGACGTGGAAGTCCCAGTAGCTTAACAAGACGCTTTTAATGCCCCTTGGAAGAGACGTGGAAGTCCCAGTAGCTTAACAAGATGCTTTTACTGCCCCTCGGAAAAGTGGTGGAGGTCCCAGTAGCTTAACAAGACGCTTTTAATGCATCTGAGAAGAGACGTGGAGGTCCCAGTAGTTTAAAAGAAGCTTTTAATGCCCCTCAGAAGAGACGTGGAGGTCCCAGTAGCTTAACAAGATGTTTATAATGCCCATCAGAAGAAACGTGGAGGTCCCAGTGGCTTAACAAGACGCTTTTAATGCCCCTCAGAAGAGACGTGGAGGTCCCAGTAGGTTAGCAAGACGCTTTAAATGCCCCTCGGAAAAGTGGTGGACGTCCCAGTAGCTTAACAAGATGCTTTTAATCCACCCCAGAAGAGATGTGGAGGTCCCAGTAGCTTAACAAGGCATTTTTAATGCCCCTAAGAAGAGACGTGGAGGTCCCCGTACATTAACAACACGCATTTAATACCCCTTAGAAGAGACGTGGCGGTCCCATTAGCTTAACAAGACGCTTTAATGCCCCTCAGAAGAGACGTGGAGGTCCCAGTAGCTTAACAAGACGCTTTTAATGCCCCTCAGAAGAGAAGTGGAAGTCCCAGTAGCTTAACAAGACGCTTTTAATGCCCCTTGGAAGAGACGTGGAAGTCCCAGTAGCTTAACAAGACGCTTTAATGCCCCTCAGAAGAGACATGTAGGCTCCAGTAGCTTAACAAGATGCTTTTACTGCCCCTCGGAAAAGTGGTGGAGGTCCCAGTAGCTTAACAAGACGCTTTTAATGCATCTGAGAAGAGACGTGGAGGTCCCAGTAGTTTAAAAGAAGCTTTTAATGCCCCTCAGAAGAGACGTGGAGGTCCCAGTAGCTTAACAAGATGTTTATAATGCCCCTCAGAAGAAACGTGGAGGTCCCAGTAGCTTAGCAAGACGCTTTTAATGCCCCTCAGAAGAGACGTGGAGGTCCCAGTAGGTTAGCAAGACGCTTTAAATGCCCCTCGGAAAAGTGGTGGACGTCCCAGTAGCTTAACAAGATGCTTTTAATCCACCCCAGAAGAGACGTGGAGGTCCCAGTAGCTTAGCAAGGAATTTTTAATGCCCCTAAGAAGAGACGTGGAGGTCCCCGTAGCTTAATAAGACGCTTTTAATGCCCCTTAGAAGAGAAGTGGAGGTCCCAGTAGTATAACAAGACGCTTTTAATGCCTCTCGGAAAAGTGGTGGAGGTCCCAGTAGCTTAACAAGACGCTTTCAATGCCCCTCAGAAGAGACGTGGAGGTCCCAGTAGCTTAACAAGACGGTTTGAATGCCCCTTGGAAGAGACGTGGAGGTCCCAGTAGCTTAACAAGATGCTTTTAATGCCCCTCAGAAGAGACATGGAGGTCCCAGTAGCTTAACAAGACGCTTTTAATGCCCCTCAGAAGAGACGTGGAGATCCCAGTAGCTTAACAAGACGCTTTTAATGCCCCTCGGAAAAGTGGTGGAGGACCCAGTAGTTTAACAAGACGCTTTTAATGCCCCTCAGAAGAGACGTGGAGGTCCCAGTAGCTTAACAAGACGATTTTATTGCCCCTCGGAAAAGTGGTGGAGGTCCCAGTAGCTTAAAAAGATGCTTTTAATGCCCCTCAGAAGAGACGTGGAGGTCCCAGTAGCTTAATAAGAAGCTTTTAATGCCCCTCAGAAGAGACATGGAGGTCCCAGTAGCTTAACAAGACGCTTTTAATGCCCCTCAGAAGAGACGTGGAGGTCCCAGTAGGTTAACTAGACGCTTTTAATACCCCTCAGAAGAGACGTGGAGGTCCCAGTAACTTAACAAGATGCTTTTAATACCGCTCGGAAGAGACGTTGAGGTCACAGTAGCTTAACAAGATGCTTTATTGACCCTCAGAAGAGACATGAACGTCCCAGTAGCTTAACAAGACGCTTTTAATGCCCCTCGGAAAAGTGGTGGAGGTCCCAGTAGCTTAAAAAGATGCTTTTAATGCCCCTCAGAAGAGACGTGGAGGTCCCAGTAGCTTAACAAGACGCTTTTAATGCCCCTCAGAAGAGACGTGGAGGTCCCAGTAGCTTAACAAGACGCTTTTAATGCCGTTCAGAAGAGATGTGGAGGTCCCAGTAGCTTAACAATACGCTTTTAATGCCCCTCAGAAGAGACGTGGAGGTCCCAGTAGCTTAACAAGAAGCTTTTAATGCCCCTCAGAAGAGACGTGGAGGTCCCAGAAGCTTAACAAAACGCATTTAATGCCCCTCAGAAGAGACGTGGAGGTCCCAGTAGCTTAACAAGATGCTTTTAATGCCCCTCAGAATAGACGTGGAGGTCCCAGTAGCTTAACAAGACGCTTTTAATGCCCCTCAGAAGAGACGTGGAGATCCTAGTAGTTTAACTAGACGCTTTTAATGCCCCTCAGAAGAGACGTGGAGGTCCCAGTAACTTAACAAGATGCTTTTAATACCCCTCAGTAGAGACGTGGAGGTCCCAGAAGCTAAAAAAAACGCTTTTAATGCCCCTCAGAAGAGATGTGGAGGTCCCAGTAGCTTAACAATATGCTTTTAATGCCCCTCGGAAGAGACGTGGAGGTCCCAATAGCTTAACAAGATGCTTTTAATGACCCTCAGAAGAGACGTGGATGTCCCAGTAGCTTAACAAGACGCTTTTAATGCCCCTCAAAAGAGACGTGGAGGTCCCAGTAGCTTAACAAGACGCTTTTAATGCCCCTCAGAAAAGTGGTGGAGAACCCAGTAGTTTAACAAGACGCTTTTAATGCCCCTCAGAAGAGACGTGGATGTCCCAGTAGCTTAACAAGACGCTTTTAATGCCCCTCGGAACAGTGGTGGCGGTCCCAGTAGCTTAACAAGATGCTTTTAATGCCCCTCAGAAGAGACGTGGAGGTCCCAGTAGCTTAGCAAGACGCTGTTAATGTCCCTCAGAAGAGACGTGGAGGTCCCAGTAGCTTAACAAGACGCTTTTAATGCCCCTCAGAAGAGACGTGGAGGTCCCAGTAGCTTAACAAGATGCTTTTAATGACCCTCAGAAGAGACGTGGAGGGCCCAGTATCTTAGCAAGACGCTTTTAATGCCCCTCAGAAGAGACGTGGAGGTCCCAGTAGCTTAACAAGACGTTTTTAATGCCCCTCGTAAAAGTGGTGGAGGTCCCAGTAGCTTAACAAGACTCATTTAATGCCCCTCAGAAGAGACGTGGAGGTCCCAGTAGCTGAACAAGACGCTTTTAATGCCCCTCAGAAGAGACGTGGAGGTCCCAGTAGCTTAACAAGACGCTTTTAATGCCCCTCAGAAGAGACGTGGAGGTCCCAGTAGCTTAACAAGATGCTTTTAATGCCCCTCAGAAGAGACGTGGAGGTCCCAGTAGCTTAATAAGAAGCTTTTAATGCCCCTCAGAAGAGACGTGGAGGTCCCAGTAGCTTAACAAGACGCTTTTAATGCCCCTCAGAAGAGACGTAGAGGTCCCAGTAGGTTAACTAGACGCTTTTAATTCCCCTCAGAAGAGACGTGGAGGTCCCAGTAACTTAACAAGATGCTTTGAATACCGCTCGGAAGAGACGTTGAGGTCACAGTAGCTTAACAAGATGCTTTTAATGACCCTCAGAAGAGACGTGAACGTCCCAGTAGCTTAACAAGAGGCTTTTAATGCCCCTCGGAAAAGTGGTGGAGGTCCCAGTAGCTTAAAAAGATGCTTTTAATGCCCCTCAGAAGAGACGTGGAGGTCCCAGTAGCTTAACAAGACGCTTTTAATGCCCATCAGAAGAGACGTGGAGGTCCCAGTAGCTTAACAAGACGCTTTTAATGCCGTTCAGAAGAGATGTGGAGGTCCCAGTAGCTTAACAATACGCTTTTAATGCCCCTCAGAAGAGACGTGGAGGTCCCAGTAGCTTAACAAGAAGCTTTTAATGCCCCTCAGAAGAGACGTGGAGGTCCCAGAAGTTTAACAAAACCCATTTAATGCCCCTCAGAAGAGACGTGGAGGTCCCAGTAGCTTAACAAGATGCTTTTAATGCCCCTCAGAATTGACGTGGAGGTCCCAGTAGCTTAACAAGACGCTTTTAATGCCCCTCAGAAGAGACGTGGAGATCCTAGTAGTTTAACTAGACGCTTTTAATGCCCCTCAGAAGAGACGTGGAGGTCCCAGTAACTTAACAAGATGCTTTTAATACCCCTCAGTAGAGACGTGGAGGTCCCAGAAGCTAAAAAAAACGCTTTTAATGCCCCTCAGAAGAGATGTGGAGGTCCCTGTAGCTTAACAAGATGCTTTTAATGCCCCTCGGAAGAGACGTGGAGGTCCCAATAGCTTAACAAGATGCTTTTAATGACCCTCAGAAGAGACATGGATGTCCCAGTAGCTTAACAAGACGCTTTTAATGCCCCTTAGAAGAGACGTGGAGGTCCCAGTAGCTTAACAAGACGCTTTTAATGCCCCTCAGAAAAGTGGTGGAGAACCCAGTAGTTTAACAAGACGCTTTTAATGCCCCTCAGAAGAGACGTGGATGTCCCAGTAGCTTAACAAGACGCTTTTAATGCCCCTCGGAAAAGTGGTGGCGGTCCCAGTAGCTTAACAAGATGCTTTTAATGCCCCTCAGAAGAGACGTGGAGGTCCCAGTAGCTTAACAAGAAGCTTTTAATGCCCCTCAGAAGAGACGTGGAGGTCCCAGAAGTTTAACAAAACGCATTTAATGCCCCTCAGAAGAGACGTGGAGGTCCCAGTAGCTTAACAAGATGCTTTTAATGCCCCTCAGAATAGACGTGGAGGTCCCAGTAGCTTAACAAGACGCTTTTAATGCCCCTCAGAAGAGACGTGGAGATCCTAGTAGTTTAACTAGACGCTTTTAATGCCCCTCAGAAGAGACGTGGAGGTCCCAGTAACTTAACAAGATGCTTTTAATACCCCTCAGTAGAGACGTGGAGGTCCCAGAAGCTAAAAAAAACGCTTTTAATGCCCCTCAGAAGAGATGTGGAGGTCCCTGTAGCTTAACAAGATGCTTTTAATGCCCCTCGGAAGAGACGTGGAGGTCCCAGTAGCTTAACAAGACGCTTTTAATGCCCCTTAGAAGAGACGTGGAGGTCCCAGTAGCTTAACAAGACGCTTTTAATGCCCCTCAGAAAAGTGGTGGAGAACCCAGTAGTTTAACAAGACGCTTTTAATGCCCCTCAGAAGAGACGTGGATGTCCCAGTAGCTTAACAAGACGCTTTTAATGCCCCTCGGAAAAGTGGTGGCGGTCCCAGTAGCTTAACAAGATGCTTTTAATGCCCCTCAGAAGAGACGTGGAGGTCCCAGTAGCTTAGCAAGACGCTTTTAATGTCCCTCAGAAGAGACGTGGATGTCCCAGTAGCTTAACAAGACGCTTTTAATGCCCCTCGGAAAAGTGGTGGCGGTCCCAGTAGCTTAACAAGATGCTTTTAATGCCCCTCATAAGAGACGTGGAGGTCCCAGTAGCTTAGCAAGACGCTTTAATGTCCCTCAGAAGAGACGTGGAGGTCCCAGTAGCTTAACAAGACGCTTTTAATGCCCCTCAGAAGAGACGTGGAGGTCCCAGTAGCTTAACAAGATGCTTTTAATGACCCTCAGAAGAGACGTGGAGGTCCCAGTAGGTTAACTAGACGCTTTTAATGCCCCTCAGAAGAGACGTGGAGGTCCCAGTAACTTAACAAGATGCTTTTAATACCGCTCGGAAGAGACGTTGAGGTCACAGTAGCTTAACAAGATGCTTTTAATGACCCTCAGAAGAGACATGAACGTCCCAGTAGCTTAACAAGACGCTTTTAATGCCCCTCAGAAGAAACGTGGAGGTCCCAGTAACTTAACAAGATGCTTTTAATACCGCTTGGAAGAGACGTGGAGGTCCCAGAAGCTTAAAAAACGCTTTTAATGCCCCTCAGAAGAGATGTGGAGGTCCCAGTAGCTTAACAGATGCTTTTAATGCCCCTCGGAAGAGACGTGGAGGTCCCAATAGCTTAACAAGATGCTTTTAATGACCCTCAGAAGAGACGTGGATGTCCCAGTAGCTTAACAAGACGCTTTTAATGCCCCTCAGAAGAGACGTGGAGGTCCCAGTAGCTTAACAAGATGCTTTTAATGCCCCTCAGAAAAGTGGTGGAGATCCCAGTAGTTTAACAAGACGCTTTTAATGCCCCTCGGAAAAGTGGTGGCGGTCCCAGTAGCTTAACAAGATGCTCTTAATGCCCCTCAGAAGAGACGTGGAGGTCCCAGTAGCTTAGCAAGACGCTTTTAATGTCCCTCAGAAGAGACGTGGATGTCCCAGTAGCTTAACAAGACGCTTTAAATGCCCCTCGGAAAAGTGGTGGCGGTCCCAGTAGCTTAACAAGATGCTTTTAATGCCCCTCAGAAGAGACGTGGAGGTCCCAGTAGCTTAGCAAGACGCTTTTAATGTCCCTCAGAAGAGACGTGGAGGTCCCAGTAGCTTAACAAGACGCTTTTAATGCCCCTCAGAAGAGACGTGATGGTCCCAGTAGCTTAACAAGATGCTTTTAATGACCCTCAGTAGAGACGTGGAGGTCCCAGTAGGTTAACTAAACGCTTTTAATGCCCCTCAGAAGAGACGTGGAGGTCCCAGTAACTTAACAAGATGCTTTTAATACCGCTCGGAAGAGACGTGGAGGTCCCAGAAGCTTAAAAAAACGCTTTTAATGCCCCTCAGAAGAGATGTGGAGGTCCCAGTAGCTTAACAAGATGCTTTTAATGCCCCTCGGAAGAGACGTGGAGGTCCCAATAGCTTAACAAGATGCTTTTAATGACCCTCAGAAGAGACGTGGATGTCCCAGTAGCTTAACAGGATGCTTTTAATGCCCCTTAGAAGAGACGTGGAGGTCCCAGTAGCTTAACAAGACGCTTTTAATGCCCCTCAGAAAAGTGGTGGAGATCCCAGTAGTTTAACAAGACGCTTTTAATGCCCCTCGGAAAAGTGGTGGCGGTCCCAGTAGCTTAACAAGATGCTTTTAATGCCCCTCAGAAGAGACGTGGAGATCCCAGTAGCTTAACAAGACGCTTTTAATGCCCCTCAGAAGAGACGTGGAGGTCCCAGTAGCTTAACAAGATGCTTTAAATGACCCTCAGAAGAGACGTGGAGGGCCCAGTATCTTAACAAGACGCTTTTAATGCCCCTCAGAAGAGACGTGGAGGTCCCAGTAGCTTAACAAGACATTTTTAATGCCCCTCGTAAAAGTGGTGGAGGTCCCAGTAGCTTAACAAGACGCATTTAATGCCCCTCAGAAGAGACGTGGAGGTCCCAGTAGCTGAACAAGACGCTTTTAATGCCCCTCAGAAGAGACGTGGAGGTCCCAGTAGCTTAACAAGACGCTTTTAATGCCCCTCAGAAGAGACGTGGAGGTCCCAGTAGCTTAACAAGACGCTTTTAATTCCCCTCAGAAGAGACGTGGAGGTCCCAGTAGCTTAACAAGATGCTTTTAATGCCCCTCAGAATAGACGTGGAGGTCCCAGTAGCTTAACAAGACGCTTTTAATGCCCCTCAGAAGAGACGTGGAGATCCTAGTAGTTTAACTAGACGCTTTTAATGCCCCTCAGAAGAGACGTGGAGGTCCCAGTAACTTAACAAGATGCTTTTAATACCCCTCAGTAGAGACGTGGAGGTCCCAGAAGCTAAAAAAAACGCTTTTAATGCCCCTCAGAAGAGATGTGGAGGTCCCTGTAGCTTAACAAGATGCTTTTAATGCCCCTCGGAAGAGACGTGGAGGTCCCAGTAGCTTAACAAGACGCTTTTAATGCCCCTTAGAAGAGACGTGGAGGTCCCAGTAGCTTAACAAGACGCTTTTAATGCCCCTCAGAAAAGTGGTGGAGAACCCAGTAGTTTAACAAGACGCTTTTAATGCCCCTCAGAAGAGACGTGGATGTCCCAGTAGCTTAACAAGACGCTTTTAATGCCCCTCGGAAAAGTGGTGGCGGTCCCAGTAGCTTAACAAGATGCTTTTAATGCCCCTCAGAAGAGACGTGGAGGTCCCAGTAGCTTAGCAAGACGCTTTTAATGTCCCTCAGAAGAGACGTGGATGTCCCAGTAGCTTAACAAGACGCTTTTAATGCCCCTCGGAAAAGTGGTGGCGGTCCCAGTAGCTTAACAAGATGCTTTTAATGCCCCTCAGAAGAGACGTGGAGGTCCCAGTAGCTTAGCAAGACGCTTTAATGTCCCTCAGAAGAGACGTGGAGGTCCCAGTAGCTTAACAAGACGCTTTTAATGCCCCTCAGAAGAGACGTGGAGGTCCCAGTAGCTTAACAAGATGCTTTTAATGACCCTCAGAAGAGACGTGGAGGTCCCAGTAGGTTAACTAGACGCTTTTAATGCCCCTCAGAAGAGACGTGGAGGTCCCAGTAACTTAACAAGATGCTTTTAATACCGCTCGGAAGAGACGTTGAGGTCACAGTAGCTTAACAAGATGCTTTTAATGACCCTCAGAAGAGACATGAACGTCCCAGTAGCTTAACAAGACGCTTTTAATGCCCCTCAGAAGAAACGTGGAGGTCCCAGTAACTTAACAAGATGCTTTTAATACCGCTTGGAAGAGACGTGGAGGTCCCAGAAGCTTAAAAAACACTTTTAATGCCCCTCAGAAGAGATGTGGAGGTCCCAGTAGCTTAACAGATGCTTTTAATGCCCCTCAGAAGAGACGTGGAGGTCCCAGTAGCTTAACAAGACGCTTTTAATGCCCCTCAGAAGAGACGTGGAGGTCCCAGTAGCTTAACAAGACGCTTTTAATGCCGTTCAGAAGAGATGTGGAGGTCCCAGTAGCTTAACAATACGCTTTTAATGCCCCTCAGAAGAGACGTGGAGGTCCCAGTAGCTTAACAAGAAGCTTTTAATGCCCCTCAGAAGAGACGTGGAGGTCCCAGAAGCTTAACAAAACGCATTTAATGCCCCTCAGAAGAGACGTGGAGGTCCCAGTAGCTTAACAAGATGCTTTTAATGCCCCTCAGAATAGACGTGGAGGTCCCAGTAGCTTAACAAGATGCTTTTAATGCCCCTCAGAAGAGACGTGGAGATCCTAGTAGTTTAACTAGACGCTTTTAATGCCCCTCAGAAGAGACGTGGAGGTCCCAGTAACTTAACAAGATGCTTTTAATACCCCTCAGTAGAGACGTGGAGGTCCCAGAAGCTAAAAAAAACGCTTTTAATGCCCCTCAGAAGAGATGTGGAGGTCCCAGTAGCTTAACAATATGCTTTTAATGCCCCTCGGAAGAGACGTGGAGGTCCCAATAGCTTAACAAGATGCTTTTAATGACCCTCAGAAGAGACGTGGATGTCCCAGTAGCTTAACAAGACGCTTTTAATGCCCCTCAAAAGAGACGTGGAGGTCCCAGTAGCTTAACAAGACGCTTTTAATGCCCCTCAGAAAAGTGGTGGAGAACCCAGTAGTTTAACAAGACGCTTTTAATGCCCCTCAGAAGAGACGTGGATGTCCCAGTAGCTTAACAAGACGCTTTTAATGCCCCTCGGAACAGTGGTGGCGGTCCCAGTAGCTTAACAAGATGCTTTTAATGCCCCTCAGAAGAGACGTGGAGGTCCCAGTAGCTTAGCAAGATGCTGTTAATGTCCCTCAGAAGAGACGTGGAGGTCCCAGTAGCTTAACAAGACGCTTTTAATGCCCCTCAGAAGAGACGTGGAGGTCCCAGTAGCTTAACAAGATGCTTTTAATGACCCTCAGAAGAGACGTGGAGGGCCCAGTATCTTAGCAAGACGCTTTTAATGCCCCTCAGAAGAGACGTGGAGGTCCCAGTAGCTTAACAAGACGTTTTTAATGCCCCTCGTAAAAGTGGTGGAGGTCCCAGTAGCTTAACAAGACTCATTTAATGCCCCTCAGAAGAGACGTGGAGGTCCCAGTAGCTGAACAAGACGCTTTTAATGCCCCTCAGAAGAGACGTGGAGGTCCCAGTAGCTTAACAAGACGCTTTTAATGCCCCTCAGAAGAGACGTGGAGGTCCCAGTAGCTTAACAAGATGCTTTTAATGCCCCTCAGAAGAGACGTGGAGGTCCCAGTAGCTTAATAAGAAGCTTTTAATGCCCCTCAGAAGAGACGTGGAGGTCCCAGTAGCTTAACAAGACGCTTTTAATGCCCCTCAGAAGAGACGTGGAGGTCCAAGTAGGTTAACTAGACGCTTTTAATGCCCCTCAGAAGAGACGTGGAGGTCCCAGTAGCTTAAGAAAATGCTATTAATGCCCCTCGGAAGAGACGTGGAGGTTCCAGTAGCTTAAGAAGACGTTTTTAATGCCCCTCGTAAAAGTGGTGGAGGTCCCAGTAGCTTAACAAGATGCTTTTAATGACCGTCAGAAGAGACTTGGAGGTCCCAGTAGCTTAGCAAGACGCTTTTAATGCCCCTCGGAAAAGTAGTGGAGGTCCCAGTAGCTTAACAAGACGCTTTTAATCCACCTCAGAAGAGATGTGGAGGTCCCAGTAGCTTAACAAGGCATTTTTAATGCCCCTAAGAAGAGACGTGGTGGTCCCCGTAGCTTAACAACACGCTTTTAATACCCCTTTGAAGAGACGTGGAGGTCCCATTAGCTTAACAAGACGCTTTTAATGCCCCTCAGAAGAGACCTGGAGGTCCCAGTAGCTTAACAAGACGCTTTTAATGCCCCTCAGAAGAGACGTGGAAGTCCCAGTAGCTTAACAAGATGCTTTTAATGCCCCTTGGAAGAGACGTGGAAGTCCCAGTAGCTTAACAAGACGCTTTTAATGCCCCTCAGAAGAGACGTGGAAGTCCCAGTAGCTTAACAAGACGCTTTTAATGCCCCTTGGAAGAGACGTGGAAGTCCCAGTAGCTTAACAAGATGCTTTTACTGCCCCTCGGAAAAATGGTGGAGGTCCCAGTAGCTTAACAAGACGCTTTTAATGCATCTGAGAAGAGACGTGGAGGTCCCAGTAGTTTAAAAGAAGCTTTTAATGCCCCTCAGAAGAGACGTGGAGGTCCCAGTAGCTTAACAAGATGTTTATAATGCCCATCAGAAGAAACGTGGAGGTCCCAGTGGCTTAACAAGACGCTTTTAATGCCCCTCAGAAGAGACGTGGAGGTCCCAGTAGGTTAGCAAGACGCTTTAAATGCCCCTCGGAAAAGTGGTGGACGTCCCAGTAGCTTAACAAGATGCTTTTAATCCACCCCAGAAGAGATGTGGAGGTCCCAGTAGCTTAACAAGGCATTTTTAATGCCCCTAAGAAGAGACGTGGAGGTCCCCGTACATTAACAACACGCATTTAATACCCCTTAGAAGAGACGTGGCGGTCCCATTAGCTTAACAAGACGCTTTAATGCCCCTCAGAAGAGACGTGGAGGTCCCAGTAGCTTAACAAGACGCTTTTAATGCCCCTCAGAAGAGAAGTGGAAGTCCCAGTAGCTTAACAAGACGCTTTTAATGCCCCTTGGAAGAGACGTGGAAGTCCCAGTAGCTTAACAAGACGCTTTAATGCCCCTCAGAAGAGACATGTAGGCTCCAGTAGCTTAACAAGATGCTTTTACTGCCCCTCGGAAAAGTGGTGGAGGTCCCAGTAGCTTAACAAGACGCTTTTAATGCATCTGAGAAGAGACGTGGAGGTCCCAGTAGTTTAAAAGAAGCTTTTAATGCCCCTCAGAAGAGACGTGGAGGTCCCAGTAGCTTAACAAGATGTTTATAATGCCCCTCAGAAGAAACGTGGAGGTCCCAGTAGCTTAGCAAGACGCTTTTAATGCCCCTCAGAAGAGACGTGGAGGTCCCAGTAGGTTAGCAAGACGCTTTAAATGCCCCTCGGAAAAGTGGTGGACGTCCCAGTAGCTTAACAAGATGCTTTTAATCCACCCCAGAAGAGACGTGGAGGTCCCAGTAGCTTAGCAAGGAATTTTTAATGCCCCTAAGAAGAGACGTGGAGGTCCCCGTAGCTTAATAAGACGCTTTTAATGCCCCTTAGAAGAGAAGTGGAGGTCCCAGTAGTATAACAAGACGCTTTTAATGCCTCTCGGAAAAGTGGTGGAGGTCCCAGTAGCTTAACAAGACGCTTTCAATGCCCCTCAGAAGAGACGTGGAGGTCCCAGTAGCTTAACAAGACGGTTTGAATGCCCCTTGGAAGAGACGTGGAGGTCCCAGTAGCTTAACAAGATGCTTTTAATGCCCCTCAGAAGAGACATGGAGGTCCCAGTAGCTTAACAAGACGCTTTTAATGCCCCTCAGAAGAGACGTGGAGATCCCAGTAGCTTAACAAGACGCTTTTAATGCCCCTCGGAAAAGTGGTGGAGGACCCAGTAGTTTAACAAGACGCTTTTAATGCCCCTCAGAAGAGACGTGGAGGTCCCAGTAGCTTAACAAGACGATTTTATTGCCCCTCGGAAAAGTGGTGGAGGTCCCAGTAGCTTAAAAAGATGCTTTTAATGCCCCTCAGAAGAGACGTGGAGGTCCCAGTAGCTTAATAAGAAGCTTTTAATGCCCCTCAGAAGAGACATGGAGGTCCCAGTAGCTTAACAAGACGCTTTTAATGCCCCTCAGAAGAGACGTGGAGGTCCCAGTAGGTTAACTAGACGCTTTTAATACCCCTCAGAAGAGACGTGGAGGTCCCAGTAACTTAACAAGATGCTTTTAATACCGCTCGGAAGAGACGTTGAGGTCACAGTAGCTTAACAAGATGCTTTATTGACCCTCAGAAGAGACATGAACGTCCCAGTAGCTTAACAAGACGCTTTTAATGCCCCTCGGAAAAGTGGTGGAGGTCCCAGTAGCTTAAAAAGATGCTTTTAATGCCCCTCAGAAGAGACGTGGAGGTCCCAGTAGCTTAACAAGACGCTTTTAATGCCCCTCAGAAGAGACGTGGAGGTCCCAGTAGCTTAACAAGACGCTTTTAATGCCGTTCAGAAGAGATGTGGAGGTCCCAGTAGCTTAACAATACGCTTTTAATGCCCCTCAGAAGAGACGTGGAGGTCCCAGTAGCTTAACAAGAAGCTTTTAATGCCCCTCAGAAGAGACGTGGAGGTCCCAGAAGCTTAACAAAACGCATTTAATGCCCCTCAGAAGAGACGTGGAGGTCCCAGTAGCTTAACAAGATGCTTTTAATGCCCCTCAGAATAGACGTGGAGGTCCCAGTAGCTTAACAAGACGCTTTTAATGCCCCTCAGAAGAGACGTGGAGATCCTAGTAGTTTAACTAGACGCTTTTAATGCCCCTCAGAAGAGACGTGGAGGTCCCAGTAACTTAACAAGATGCTTTTAATACCCCTCAGTAGAGACGTGGAGGTCCCAGAAGCTAAAAAAAACGCTTTTAATGCCCCTCAGAAGAGATGTGGAGGTCCCAGTAGCTTAACAATATGCTTTTAATGCCCCTCGGAAGAGACGTGGAGGTCCCAATAGCTTAACAAGATGCTTTTAATGACCCTCAGAAGAGACGTGGATGTCCCAGTAGCTTAACAAGACGCTTTTAATGCCCCTCAAAAGAGACGTGGAGGTCCCAGTAGCTTAACAAGACGCTTTTAATGCCCCTCAGAAAAGTGGTGGAGAACCCAGTAGTTTAACAAGACGCTTTTAATGCCCCTCAGAAGAGACGTGGATGTCCCAGTAGCTTAACAAGACGCTTTTAATGCCCCTCGGAACAGTGGTGGCGGTCCCAGTAGCTTAACAAGATGCTTTTAATGCCCCTCAGAAGAGACGTGGAGGTCCCAGTAGCTTAGCAAGACGCTGTTAATGTCCCTCAGAAGAGACGTGGAGGTCCCAGTAGCTTAACAAGACGCTTTTAATGCCCCTCAGAAGAGACGTGGAGGTCCCAGTAGCTTAACAAGATGCTTTTAATGACCCTCAGAAGAGACGTGGAGGGCCCAGTATCTTAGCAAGACGCTTTTAATGCCCCTCAGAAGAGACGTGGAGGTCCCAGTAGCTTAACAAGACGTTTTTAATGCCCCTCGTAAAAGTGGTGGAGGTCCCAGTAGCTTAACAAGACTCATTTAATGCCCCTCAGAAGAGACGTGGAGGTCCCAGTAGCTGAACAAGACGCTTTTAATGCCCCTCAGAAGAGACGTGGAGGTCCCAGTAGCTTAACAAGACGCTTTTAATGCCCCTCAGAAGAGACGTGGAGGTCCCAGTAGCTTAACAAGATGCTTTTAATGCCCCTCAGAAGAGACGTGGAGGTCCCAGTAGCTTAATAAGAAGCTTTTAATGCCCCTCAGAAGAGACGTGGAGGTCCCAGTAGCTTAACAAGACGCTTTTAATGCCCCTCAGAAGAGACGTAGAGGTCCCAGTAGGTTAACTAGACGCTTTTAATTCCCCTCAGAAGAGACGTGGAGGTCCCAGTAACTTAACAAGATGCTTTGAATACCGCTCGGAAGAGACGTTGAGGTCACAGTAGCTTAACAAGATGCTTTTAATGACCCTCAGAAGAGACGTGAACGTCCCAGTAGCTTAACAAGAGGCTTTTAATGCCCCTCGGAAAAGTGGTGGAGGTCCCAGTAGCTTAAAAAGATGCTTTTAATGCCCCTCAGAAGAGACGTGGAGGTCCCAGTAGCTTAACAAGACGCTTTTAATGCCCATCAGAAGAGACGTGGAGGTCCCAGTAGCTTAACAAGACGCTCTTAATGCCGTTCAGAAGAGATGTGGAGGTCCCAGTAGCTTAACAATACGCTTTTAATGCCCCTCAGAAGAGACGTGGAGGTCCCAGTAGCTTAACAAGAAGCTTTTAATGCCCCTCAGAAGAGACGTGGAGGTCCCAGAAGTTTAACAAAACCCATTTAATGCCCCTCAGAAGAGACGTGGAGGTCCCAGTAGCTTAACAAGATGCTTTTAATGCCCCTCAGAATTGACGTGGAGGTCCCAGTAGCTTAACAAGACGCTTTTAATGCCCCTCAGAAGAGACGTGGAGATCCTAGTAGTTTAACTAGACGCTTTTAATGCCCCTCAGAAGAGACGTGGAGGTCCCAGTAACTTAACAAGATGCTTTTAATACCCCTCAGTAGAGACGTGGAGGTCCCAGAAGCTAAAAAAAACGCTTTTAATGCCCCTCAGAAGAGATGTGGAGGTCCCTGTAGCTTAACAAGATGCTTTTAATGCCCCTCGGAAGAGACGTGGAGGTCCCAATAGCTTAACAAGATGCTTTTAATGACCCTCAGAAGAGACATGGATGTCCCAGTAGCTTAACAAGACGCTTTTAATGCCCCTTAGAAGAGACGTGGAGGTCCCAGTAGCTTAACAAGACGCTTTTAATGCCCCTCAGAAAAGTGGTGGAGAACCCAGTAGTTTAACAAGACGCTTTTAATGCCCCTCAGAAGAGACGTGGATGTCCCAGTAGCTTAACAAGACGCTTTTAATGCCCCTCGGAAAAGTGGTGGCGGTCCCAGTAGCTTAACAAGATGCTTTTAATGCCCCTCAGAAGAGACGTGGAGGTCCCAGTAGCTTAACAAGAAGCTTTTAATGCCCCTCAGAAGAGACGTGGAGGTCCCAGAAGTTTAACAAAACGCATTTAATGCCCCTCAGAAGAGACGTGGAGGTCCCAGTAGCTTAACAAGATGCTTTTAATGCCCCTCAGAATAGACGTGGAGGTCCCAGTAGCTTAACAAGACGCTTTTAATGCCCCTCAGAAGAGACGTGGAGATCCTAGTAGTTTAACTAGACGCTTTTAATGCCCCTCAGAAAAGACGTGGAGGTCCCAGTAACTTAACAAGATGCTTTTAATACCCCTCAGTAGAGACGTGGAGGTCCCAGAAGCTAAAAAAAACGCTTTTAATGCCCCTCAGAAGAGATGTGGAGGTCCCTGTAGCTTAACAAGATGCTTTTAATGCCCCTCGGAAGAGACGTGGAGGTCCCAGTAGCTTAACAAGACGCTTTTAATGCCCCTTAGAAGAGACGTGGAGGTCCCAGTAGCTTAACAAGACGCTTTTAATGCCCCTCAGAAAAGTGGTGGAGAACCCAGTAGTTTAACAAGACGCTTTTAATGCCCCTCAGAAGAGACGTGGATGTCCCAGTAGCTTAACAAGACGCTTTTAATGCCCCTCGGAAAAGTGGTGGCGGTCCCAGTAGCTTAACAAGATGCTTTTAATGCCCCTCAGAAGAGACGTGGAGGTCCCAGTAGCTTAGCAAGACGCTTTTAATGTCCCTCAGAAGAGACGTGGATGTCCCAGTAGCTTAACAAGACGCTTTTAATGCCCCTCGGAAAAGTGGTGGCGGTCCCAGTAGCTTAACAAGATGCTTTTAATGCCCCTCATAAGAGACGTGGAGGTCCCAGTAGCTTAGCAAGACGCTTTAATGTCCCTCAGAAGAGACGTGGAGGTCCCAGTAGCTTAACAAGACGCTTTTAATGCCCCTCAGAAGAGACGTGGAGGTCCCAGTAGCTTAACAAGATGCTTTTAATGACCCTCAGAAGAGACGTGGAGGTCCCAGTAGGTTAACTAGACGCTTTTAATGCCCCTCAGAAGAGACGTGGAGGTCCCAGTAACTTAACAAGATGCTTTTAATACCGCTCGGAAGAGACGTTGAGGTCACAGTAGCTTAACAAGATGCTTTTAATGACCCTCAGAAGAGACATGAACGTCCCAGTAGCTTAACAAGACGCTTTTAATGCCCCTCAGAAGAAACGTGGAGGTCCCAGTAACTTAACAAGATGCTTTTAATACCGCTTGGAAGAGACGTGGAGGTCCCAGAAGCTTAAAAAACGCTTTTAATGCCCCTCAGAAGAGATGTGGAGGTCCCAGTAGCTTAACAGATGCTTTTAATGCCCCTCGGAAGAGACGTGGAGGTCCCAATAGCTTAACAAGATGCTTTTAATGACCCTCAGAAGAGACGTGGATGTCCCAGTAGCTTAACAAGACGCTTTTAATGCCCCTCAGAAGAGACGTGGAGGTCCCAGTAGCTTAACAAGATGCTTTTAATGCCCCTCAGAAAAGTGGTGGAGATCCCAGTAGTTTAACAAGACGCTTTTAATGCCCCTCGGAAAAGTGGTGGCGGTCCCAGTAGCTTAACAAGATGCTCTTAATGCCCCTCAGAAGAGACGTGGAGGTCCCAGTAGCTTAGCAAGACGCTTTTAATGTCCCTCAGAAGAGACGTGGATGTCCCAGTAGCTTAACAAGACGCTTTAAATGCCCCTCGGAAAAGTGGTGGCGGTCCCAGTAGCTTAACAAGATGCTTTTAATGCCCCTCAGAAGAGACGTGGAGGTCCCAGTAGCTTAGCAAGACGCTTTTAATGTCCCTCAGAAGAGACGTGGAGGTCCCAGTAGCTTAACAAGACGCTTTTAATGCCCCTCAGAAGAGACGTGATGGTCCCAGTAGCTTAACAAGATGCTTTTAATGACCCTCAGTAGAGACGTGGAGGTCCCAGTAGGTTAACTAAACGCTTTTAATGCCCCTCAGAAGAGACGTGGAGGTCCCAGTAACTTAACAAGATGCTTTTAATACCGCTCGGAAGAGACGTGGAGGTCCCAGAAGCTTAAAAAAACGCTTTTAATGCCCCTCAGAAGAGATGTGGAGGTCCCAGTAGCTTAACAAGATGCTTTTAATGCCCCTCGGAAGAGACGTGGAGGTCCCAATAGCTTAACAAGATGCTTTTAATGACCCTCAGAAGAGACGTGGATGTCCCAGTAGCTTAACAGGATGCTTTTAATGCCCCTTAGAAGAGACGTGGAGGTCCCAGTAGCTTAACAAGACGCTTTTAATGCCCCTCAGAAAAGTGGTGGAGATCCCAGTAGTTTAACAAGACGCTTTTAATGCCCCTCGGAAAAGTGGTGGCGGTCCCAGTAGCTTAACAAGATGCTTTTAATGCCCCTCAGAAGAGACGTGGAGATCCCAGTAGCTTAACAAGACGCTTTTAATGCCCCTCAGAAGAGACGTGGAGGTCCCAGTAGCTTAACAAGATGCTTTAAATGACCCTCAGAAGAGACGTGGAGGGCCCAGTATCTTAACAAGACGCTTTTAATGCCCCTCAGAAGAGACGTGGAGGTCCCAGTAGCTTAACAAGACATTTTTAATGCCCCTCGTAAAAGTGGTGGAGGTCCCAGTAGCTTAACAAGACGCATTTAATGCCCCTCAGAAGAGACGTGGAGGTCCCAGTAGCTGAACAAGACGCTTTTAATGCCCCTCAGAAGAGACGTGGAGGTCCCAGTAGCTTAACAAGACGCTTTTAATGCCCCTCAGAAGAGACGTGGAGGTCCCAGTAGCTTAACAAGACGCTTTTAATTCCCCTCAGAAGAGACGTGGAGGTCCCAGTAGCTTAACAAGATGCTTTTAATGCCCCTCAGAATAGACGTGGAGGTCCCAGTAGCTTAACAAGACGCTTTTAATGCCCCTCAGAAGAGACGTGGAGATCCTAGTAGTTTAACTAGACGCTTTTAATGCCCCTCAGAAGAGACGTGGAGGTCCCAGTAACTTAACAAGATGCTTTTAATACCCCTCAGTAGAGACGTGGAGGTCCCAGAAGCTAAAAAAAACGCTTTTAATGCCCCTCAGAAGAGATGTGGAGGTCCCTGTAGCTTAACAAGATGCTTTTAATGCCCCTCGGAAGAGACGTGGAGGTCCCAGTAGCTTAACAAGACGCTTTTAATGCCCCTTAGAAGAGACGTGGAGGTCCCAGTAGCTTAACAAGACGCTTTTAATGCCCCTCAGAAAAGTGGTGGAGAACCCAGTAGTTTAACAAGACGCTTTTAATGCCCCTCAGAAGAGACGTGGATGTCCCAGTAGCTTAACAAGACGCTTTTAATGCCCCTCGGAAAAGTGGTGGCGGTCCCAGTAGCTTAACAAGATGCTTTTAATGCCCCTCAGAAGAGACGTGGAGGTCCCAGTAGCTTAGCAAGACGCTTTTAATGTCCCTCAGAAGAGACGTGGATGTCCCAGTAGCTTAACAAGACGCTTTTAATGCCCCTCGGAAAAGTGGTGGCGGTCCCAGTAGCTTAACAAGATGCTTTTAATGCCCCTCAGAAGAGACGTGGAGGTCCCAGTAGCTTAGCAAGACGCTTTAATGTCCCTCAGAAGAGACGTGGAGGTCCCAGTAGCTTAACAAGACGCTTTTAATGCCCCTCAGAAGAGACGTGGAGGTCCCAGTAGCTTAACAAGATGCTTTTAATGACCCTCAGAAGAGACGTGGAGGTCCCAGTAGGTTAACTAGACGCTTTTAATGCCCCTCAGAAGAGACGTGGAGGTCCCAGTAACTTAACAAGATGCTTTTAATACCGCTCGGAAGAGACGTTGAGGTCACAGTAGCTTAACAAGATGCTTTTAATGACCCTCAGAAGAGACATGAACGTCCCAGTAGCTTAACAAGACGCTTTTAATGCCCCTCAGAAGAAACGTGGAGGTCCCAGTAACTTAACAAGATGCTTTTAATACCGCTTGGAAGAGACGTGGAGGTCCCAGAAGCTTAAAAAACACTTTTAATGCCCCTCAGAAGAGATGTGGAGGTCCCAGTAGCTTAACAGATGCTTTTAATGCCCCTCGGAAGAGACGTGGAAGTCCCAATAGCTTAACAAGATGCTTTTAATGACCCTCAGAAGAGACGTGGATGTCCCAGTAGCTTAACAAGACGCTTTTAATGCCCCTCAGAAGAGACGTGGAGGTCCCAGTAGCTTAACAAGATGCTTTTAATGCCCCTCAGAAAAGTGGTGGAGATCCCAGTAGTTTAACAAGACGCTTTTAATGCCCCTCGGAAAAGTGGTGGCGGTCCCAGTAGCTTAACAAGATGCTTTTAATGCCCCTCAGAAGAGACGTGGAGATCCCAGTAGCTTAACAAGACGCTTTTAATGCCCCTCAGAAGAGACGTGGAGGTCCCAGTAGCTTAACAAGATGCTTTAAATGACCCTCAGAAGAGACGTGGAGGGCCCAGTATCTTAACAAGACGCTTTTAATGCCCCTCAGAAGAGACGTGGAGGTCCCAGTAGCTTAACAAGACATTTTTAATGCCCCTCGTAAAAGTGGTGGAGGTCCCAGTAGCTTAACAAGACGCATTTAATGCCCCTCAGAAGAGACGTGGAGGTCCCAGTAGCTGAACAAGACGCTTTTAATGCCCCTCAGAAGAGACGTGGAGGTCCCAGTAGCTTAACAAGACGCTTTTAATGCCCCTCAGAAGAGACGTGGAGGTCCCAGTAGCTTAACAAGACGCTTTTAATGCCCCTCAGAAGAGACGTGGAGGTCCCAGTAGCTTAAAAAGATGCTTTTAATGCCCCTCAGAAGAGACGTGGAGGTCCCAGTAGCTTAACAAGACGCTTTTAATGCCCCTCAGAAGAGACGTGGAGGTCCCAGTAGCTTAAGAAAATGCTATTAATGCCCCTCGGAAGAGACGTGGAGGTTCCAGTAGCTTAAGAAGACGTTTTTAATGCCCCTCGTAAAAGTGGTGGAGGTCCCAGTAGCTTAACAAGATGCTTTTAATGACCGTCAGAAGAGACTTGGAGGTCCCAGTAGCTTAGCAAGACGCTTTTAATGCCCCTCGGAAAAGTAGTGGAGGTCCCAGTAGCTTAACAAGACGCTTTTAATCCACCTCAGAAGAGATGTGGAGGTCCCAGTAGCTTAACAAGGCATTTTTAATGCCCCTAAGAAGAGACGTGGTGGTCCCCGTAGCTTAACAACACGCTTTTAATACCCCTTTGAAGAGACGTGGAGGTCCCATTAGCTTAACAAGACGCTTTTAATGCCCCTCAGAAGAGACCTGGAGGTCCCAGTAGCTTAACAAGACGCTTTTAATGCCCCTCAGAAGAGACGTGGAAGTCCCAGTAGCTTAACAAGATGCTTCTAATGCCCCTTGGAAGAGACGTGGAAGTCCCAGTAGCTTAACAAGACGCTTTTAATGCCCCTTGGAAGAGACGTGGAAGTCCCAGTAGCTTAACAAGATGCTTTTACTGCCCCTCGGAAAAGTGGTGGAGGTCCCAGTAGCTTAACAAGACGCTTTTAATGCCCCTCAGAAGAGACGTGGAAGTCCCAGTAGCTTAACAAGACGCTTTTAATGCCCCTTGGAAGAGACGTGGAAGTCCCAGTAGCTTAACAAGACGCTTTAATGCCCCTCAGAAGAGACATGGAGGCTCCAGTAGCTTAACAAGATGCTTTTACTGCCCCTCGGAAAAGTGGTGGAGGTCCCAGTAGCTTAACAAGACGCTTTTAATGCATCTGAGAAGAGACGTGGAGGTCCCAGTAGTTTAAAAGAAGGTTTTAATGCCCCTCAGAAGAGACGTGGAGGTCTCAGTAGCTTAACAAGATGTTTATAATGCCCCTCCGAAGAAACGTGGAGGTCCCAGTAGCTTAACAAGACGCTTTTAATGCCCCTCAGAAGAGACGTGGAGGTCCCAGTAGGTTAGCAAGACGCTTTAAAGGCCCCTCGGAAAAGTGGTGGACGTCCCAGTAGCTTAACAAGATGCTTTTAATCCACCCCAGAAGAGACGTGGAGGTCCCAGTAGCTTAGCAAGGAATTTTTAATGCCCCTAAGAAGAGACGTGGAGGTCCCCGTAGCTTAATAAGACGCTTTTAATGACCCTTAGAAGAGAAGTGGAGGTCCCAGTAGTATAACAAGACGCTTTTAATGCCTCTCGGAAAAGTGGTGGAGGTCCCAGTAGCTTAACAAGACGCTTTCAATGCCCCTCAGAAGAGACGTGGAGGTCCCAGTAGCTTAACAAGACGGTTTGAATGCCCCTTGGAAGAGACGTGGAGGTCCCAGTAGCTTAACAAGATGCTTTTAATGCCCCTCAGAAGAGACGTGGAGGTCCCAGTAGCTTAACAAGATGCTTTTAATGCCCCTCGGAAGAGACGTGGAGGTCCCAGTAGCTTAACAAAATGCTTTTAATGACACTCAGAAGAGACGTGGAGGTCCCAGTAGCTTAACAAGACGCTTTTAATGCCCCTCAGAAGAGACGTGGAGATCCCAGTAGCTTAACAAGACGCTTTTAATGCCCCTCGGAAAAGTGGTGGAGGACCCAGTAGTTTAACAAGACGCTTTTAATGCCCCTCAGAAGAGACGTGGAGGTCCCAGTAGCTTAACAAGACGATTTTATTGCCCCTCGGAAAAGTGGTGGAGGTCCCAGTAGCTTAAATGATGCTTTTAATGCCCCTCAGAAGAGACGTGGAGGTCCCAGTAGCTTAATAAGAAGCTTTTAATGCCCCTCAGAAGAGACGTGGAGGTCCCAGTAGCTTAACAAGACGCTTTTAATGCCCCTCAGAAGAGACGTGGAGGTCCCAGTAGGTTAACTAGACGCTTTTAATACCCCTCAGAAGAGACGTGGAGGTCCCAGTAACTTAACAAGATGCTTTTAATACCGCTCGGAAGAGACGTTGAGGTCACAGTAGCTTAACAAGATGCTTTTAATGACCCTCAGAAGAGACATGAACGTACCAGTAGCTTAACAAGACGCTTTTAATGCCCCTCGGAAAAGTGGTGGAGGTCCCAGTAGCTTAAAAAGATGCTTTTAATGCCCCTCAGAAGAGACGTGGAGGTCCCAGTAGCTTAACAAGACGCTTTTAATGCCCCTCAGAAAAATGGTGGAGAACCCAGTAGTTTAACAAGACGCTTTTAATGCCCCTCAGAAGACACGTGGATGTCCCAGTAGCTTAACAAGACGCTTTTAATGCCCCTCGGAAAAGTGGTGGCGGTCCCAGTAGCTTAACAAGATGCTTTTAATGCCCCTCAGAAGAGACGTGGAGGTCCCAGTAGCTTAGCAAGACGCTTTTAATGTCCCTCAGAAACGACGTGGAGGTCCCTGTAGCTTAACAAGATGCTTTTAATGCCCCTCAGAAGAGACGTGGAGGTCCCAGTAGCTTAACAAGATGCTTTTAATGACCCTCAGAAGAGACGTGAAGGGCCCAGTATCTTAGCAAGACGCTTTTAATGCCCCTCAGAAGAGACGTGGAGGTCCCAGTAGCTTAACAAGACGTTTTTAATGCCCCTCGTAAAAGTGGTGGAGGTCCCAGTAGCTTAACAAGACGCATTTAATGCCCCTCAGAAGAGACGTGGAGGTCCCAGTAGCTGAACAAGACGCTTTTAATGCCCCTCAGAAGAGACGTGGAGGTCCCAGTAGCTTAACAAGATGCTTTTAATGCCCCTCAGAAGAGACGTGGAGGTCCCAGTAGCTTAACAAGATGCTTTTAATGCCCCTCAGAAGAGACGTGGAGGTCCCAGAAGCTTAATAAGAAGCTTTTAATGCCCCTCAGAAGAGACGTGGAGGTCCCAGTAGCTTAACAAGACGCTTTTAATGCCCCTCAGAAGAGACGTAGAGGTCCCAGTAGGTTAACTAGACGCTTTTAATTCCCCTCAGAAGAGACGTGGAGGTCCCAGTAACTTAACAAGATGCTTTGAATACCGATCGGAAGAGACGTTGAGGTCACAGTAGCTTAACAAGATGCTTTTAATGACCCTCAGAAGAGACGTGAACGTCCCAGTAGCTTAACAAGACGCTTTTAATGCCCCTCGGAAAAGTGGTGGAGGTCCCAGTAGCTTAAAAAGATGCTTTTACTGCCCCTCAGAAGAGACGTGGAGGTCCCAGTAGCTTAACAAGACGCTGTTAATGCCCCTCAGAAGAGACGTGGAGGTCCCAGTAGCTTAACAAGACGCTTTTAATGCCGTTCAGAAGAGATGTGGAGGTCCCAGTAGCTTAACAATACGCTTTTAATGCCCCTCAGAAGAGACGTGGAGGTCCCAGTAGCTTAACAAGAAGCTTTTAATGCCCCTCAGAAGAGACGTGGAGGTCCCAGAAGTTTAACAAAACGCATTTAATGCCCCTCAGAAGAGACGTGGAGGTCCCAGTAGCTTAACAAGATGCTTTTAATGCCCCTCAGAATAGACGTGGAGGTCCCAGTAGCTTAACAAGACGCTTTTAATGCCCCTCAGAAGAGACGTGGAGATCCTAGTAGTTTAACTAGACGCTTTTAATGCCCCTCAGAAGAGACGTGGAGGTCCCAGTAACTTAACAAGATGCTTTTAATACCCCTCAGTAGAGACGTGGAGGTCCCAGAAGCTAAAAAAAACGCTTTTAATGCCCCTCAGAAGAGATGTGGAGGTCCCTGTAGCTTAACAAGATGCTTTTAATGCCCCTCGGAAGAGACGTGGAGGTCCCAATAGCTTAACAAGATGCTTTTAATGACCCTCAGAAGAGACGTGGATGTCCCAGTAGCTTAACAAGACGCTTTTAATGCCCCTTAGAAGAGACGTGGAGGTCCCAGTAGCTTAACAAGACGCTTTTAATGCCCCTCAGAAAAGTGGTGGAGAACCCAGTAGTTTAACAAGACGCTTTTAATGCCCCTCAGAAGAGACGTGGATGTCCCAGTAGCTTAACAAGACGCTTTTAATGCCCCTCGGAAAAGTGGTGGCGGTCCCAGTAGCTTAACAAGATGCTTTTAATGCCCCTCAGAAGAGACGTGGAGGTCCCAGTAGCTTAGCAAGACGCTTTTAATGTCCCTCAGAAGAGACGTGGATGTCCCAGTAGCTTAACAAGACGCTTTTAACGCCCCTCGGAAAAGTGGTGGCGGTCCCAGTAGCTTAACAAGATGCTTTTAATGCCCCTCAGAAGAGACGTGGAGGTCCCAGTAGCTTAGCAAGACGCTTTTAATGTCCCTCAGAAGAGACGTGGAGGTCCCAGTAGCTTAACAAGACGCTTTTAATGCCCCTCAGAAGAGACGTGGAGGTCCCAGTAGCTTAACAAGATGCTTTTAATGACCCTCAGAAGAGACGTGGAGGTCCCAGTAGGTTAACTAGACGCTTTTAATGCCCCTCAGAAGAGACGTGGAGGTCCCAGTAACTTAACAAGATGCTTTTAATACCGCTCGGAAGAGACGTTGAGGTCACAGTAGCTTAACAAGATGCTTTTAATGACCCTCAGAAGAGACATGAACGTCCCAGTAGCTTAACAAGACGCTTTTAATGCCCCTCAGAAGAAACGTGGAGGTTCCAGTAACTTAACAAGATGCTTTTAATAACGCTTGGAAGAGACGTGGAGGTCCCAGAAGCTTAAAAAAGCGCTTTTAATGCCCCTCAGAAGAGATGTGGAGGTCCCAGTAGCTTAACAAGATGCTTTTAATGCCCCTCGGAAGAGACGTGGAGGTCCCAATAGCTTAACAAGATGCTTTTAATGACCCTCAGAAGAGACGTGGATGTCCCAGTAGCTTAACAAGACGCTTTTAATGCCCCTCAGAAGAGACGTGGAGGTCCCAGTAGCTTAACAAGATGCTTTTAATGCCCCTCAGAAAAGTGGTGGAGATCCCAGTAGTTTAACAAGACGCTTTTAATGCCCCTCGGAAAAGTGGTGGCGGTCCCAGTAGCTTAACAAGATGCTTTTAATGCCCCTCAGAAGAGACGTGGAGGTCCCAGTAGCATAGCAAGACGCTTTTAATGTCCCTCAGAAGAGACGTGGAGGTCCCAGTAGCTTAACAAGATGCTTTTAATGACCCTCAGAAGAGACGTGGAGGGCCCAGTATCTTAACAAGACGCTTTTAATGCCCCTCAGAAGAAACGTGGAGGTCCCAGTAGCTTAACAAGACGTTTTTAATGCCCCTCGTAAAAGTGGTGGAGGTCCCAGTAGCTTAACAAGACGCATTTAATGCCCCTCAGAAGAGACGTGGAGGTCCCAGTAGCTGAACAAGACGCTTTTAATGCCCCTCAGTAGAGACTTGGAGGTCCCAGTAGCTTAACAAGACGCTTTTAATGCCCCTCAGAAGAGACGTGGAGGTCCCAGTAGCTTAACAAGACGCTTTTAATGCCCCTCAGAAGAGACGTGGAGGTCCCAGTAGCTTAACAAGATGCTTTTAATGCCCCTCAGAAGAGACGTGGAGGTCCCAGTAGCTTAACAAGACGCTTTTAATGCCCCTCAGAAGAGACGTGGAGGTCCAAGTAGGTTAACTAGACGCTTTTAATGCCCCTCAGAAGAGACGTGGAGGTCCCAGTAGCTTAAGAAAATGCTATTAATGCCCCTCGGAAGAGACGTGGAGGTTCCAGTAGCTTAACAAGACGTTTTTAATGCCCCTCGTAAAAGTGGTGGAGGTCCCAGTAGCTTAACAAGATGCTTTTAATGACCCTCAGAAGAGACGTGGAGGTCCCAGTAGCTTAGCAAGACGCTTTTAATGCCCCTCGGAAAAGTAGTGGAGGTCCCAGTAGCTTAACAAGACGCTTTTAATCCACCTCAGAAGAGATGTGGAGGTCCCAGTAGCTTAACAAGGCATTTTTAATGCCCCTAAGAAGAGACGTGGAGGTCCCCGTAGCTTAACAACACGCTTTTAATACCCTTTAGAAGAGACGTGGAGGTCCCATTAGCTTAACAAGACGCTCTTAATGCCCCTCAGAAGAGACCTGGAGGTCCGAGTAGCTTAACAAGATGCTTTTAATGCCCCTCAGAAGAGACGTGGAAGTCCCAGTAGCTTAACAAGACGCTTTTAATGCCCCTTGGAAGAGACGTGGAAGTCCCAGTAGCTTAACAAGACGCTTTAATGCCCCTCAGAAGAGACATGGAGGCTCCAGTAGCTTAACAAGATGCTTTTACTGCCCCTCGGAAAAGTGGTGGAGGTCCCAGTAGCTTAACAAGACGCTTTTAATGCATCTGAGAAGAGACGTGGAGGTCCCAGTAGTTTAAAAGAAGCTTTTAATGCCCCTCAGAAGAGACGTGGAGGTCCCAGTAGCTTAACAAGATGTTTATAATGCCCCTCAGAAGAAACGTGGAGGTCCCAGTGGCTTAACAAGACGCTTTTAATGCCCCTCAGAAGAGACGTGGAGGTCCCAGTAGGTTAGCAAGACGCTTTAAATGCCCCTCGGAAAAGTGGTAGACGTCCCAGTAGCTTAACAAGATGCTTTTAATCCACCCCAGAAGAGATGTGGAGGTCCCAGTAGCTTAACAAGGCATTTTTAATGCCCCTAAGAAGAGACGTGGAGGTCCCCGTAGATTAACAACACGCTTTTAATACCCCTTAGAAGAGACGTGGAGGTCCCATTAGCTTAACAAGACGCTTTTAATGCCCCTCAAAAGAGACGTGGAGGTCCCAGTAGCTTAACAAGACGCTTTTAATGCCCCTCAGAAGAGACGTGGAAGTCCCAGTAGCTTAACAAGACGCTTTTAATGCCCCTTGGAAGAGACGTGGAAGTCCCAGTAGCTTAACAAGACGCTTTAATGCCCCTCAGAAGAGACATGGAGGCTCCAGTAGCTTAACAAGATGCTTTTACTGCCCCTCGGAAAAGTGGTGGAGGTCCCAGTAGCTTAACAAGACGCTTTTAATGCATCTGAGAAGAGACGTGGAGGTCCCAGTAGTTTAAAAGAAGCTTTTAATGCCCCTCAGAAGAGACGTGGAGGTCCCAGTAGCTTAACAAGATGTTTATAATGCCCCTCAGAAGAAACGTGGAGGTCCCAGTAGCTTAACAAGACGCTTTTAATGCCCTTCAGAAGAGACGTGGAGGTCCCAGTAGGTTAGCAAGACGCTTTAAATGCCCCTCGGAAAAGTGGTGGACGTCCCAGTAGCTTAACAAGATGCTTTTAATCCACCCCAGAAGAGACGTGGAGGTCCCAGTAGCTTAGCAAGGAATTTTTAATGCCCCTAAGAAGAGACGTGGAGGTCCCCGTAGCTTAATAAGACGCTTTTAATGACCCTTAGAAGAGAAGTGGAGGTCCCAGTAGTATAACAAGACGCTTTTAATGCCTCTCGGAAAAGTGGTGGAGGTCCCAGTAGCTTAACAAGACGCTTTCAATGCCCCTCAGAAGAGACGTGGAGGTCCCAGTAGCTTAACAAGACGGTTTGAATGCCCCTTGGAAGAGACGTGGAGGTCCCAGTAGCTTAACAAGATGCTTTTAATGCCCCTCAGAAGAGACGTGGAGGTCCCAGTAGCTTAACAAGATGCTTTTAATGCCCCTCGGAAGAGACGTGGAGGTCCCAGTAGCTTAACAAAATGCTTTTAATGACACTCAGAAGAGACGTGGAGGTCCCAGTAGCTTAACAAGACGCTTTTAATGCCCCTCAGAAGAGACGTGGAGATCCCAGTAGCTTAACAAGACGCTTTTAATGCCCCTCGGAAAAGTGGTGGAGGACCCAGTAGTTTAACAAGACGCTTTTAATGCCCCTCAGAAGAGACGTGGAGGTCCCAGTAGCTTAACAAGACGATTTTATTGCCCCTCGGAAAAGTGGTGGAGGTCCCAGTAGCTTAAATGATGCTTTTAATGCCCCTCAGAAGAGACGTGGAGGTCCCAGTAGCTTAATAAGAAGCTTTTAATGCCCCTCAGAAGAGACGTGGAGGTCCCAGTAGCTTAACAAGACGCTTTTAATGCCCCTCAGAAGAGACGTGGAGGTCCCAGTAGGTTAACTAGACGCTTTTAATACCCCTCAGAAGAGACGTGGAGGTCCCAGTAACTTAACAAGATGCTTTTAATACCGCTCGGAAGAGACGTTGAGGTCACAGTAGCTTAACAAGATGCTTTTAATGACCCTCAGAAGAGACATGAACGTACCAGTAGCTTAACAAGACGCTTTTAATGCCCCTCGGAAAAGTGGTGGAGGTCCCAGTAGCTTAAAAAGATGCTTTTAATGCCCCTCAGAAGAGACGTGGAGGTCCCAGTAGCTTAACAAGACGCTTTTAATGCCCCTCAGAAAAATGGTGGAGAACCCAGTAGTTTAACAAGACGCTTTTAATGCCCCTCAGAAGACACGTGGATGTCCCAGTAGCTTAACAAGACGCTTTTAATGCCCCTCGGAAAAGTGGTGGCGGTCCCAGTAGCTTAACAAGATGCTTTTAATGCCCCTCAGAAGAGACGTGGAGGTCCCAGTAGCTTAGCAAGACGCTTTTAATGTCCCTCAGAAACGACGTGGAGGTCCCTGTAGCTTAACAAGATGCTTTTAATGCCCCTCAGAAGAGACGTGGAGGTCCCAGTAGCTTAACAAGATGCTTTTAATGACCCTCAGAAGAGACGTGAAGGGCCCAGTATCTTAGCAAGACGCTTTTAATGCCCCTCAGAAGAGACGTGGAGGTCCCAGTAGCTTAACAAGACGTTTTTAATGCCCCTCGTAAAAGTGGTGGAGGTCCCAGTAGCTTAACAAGACGCATTTAATGCCCCTCAGAAGAGACGTGGAGGTCCCAGTAGCTGAACAAGACGCTTTTAATGCCCCTCAGAAGAGACGTGGAGGTCCCAGTAGCTTAACAAGATGCTTTTAATGCCCCTCAGAAGAGACGTGGAGGTCCCAGTAGCTTAACAAGATGCTTTTAATGCCCCTCAGAAGAGACGTGGAGGTCCCAGAAGCTTAATAAGAAGCTTTTAATGCCCCTCAGAAGAGACGTGGAGGTCCCAGTAGCTTAACAAGACGCTTTTAATGCCCCTCAGAAGAGACGTAGAGGTCCCAGTAGGTTAACTAGACGCTTTTAATTCCCCTCAGAAGAGACGTGGAGGTCCCAGTAACTTAACAAGATGCTTTGAATACCGATCGGAAGAGACGTTGAGGTCACAGTAGCTTAACAAGATGCTTTTAATGACCCTCAGAAGAGACGTGAACGTCCCAGTAGCTTAACAAGACGCTTTTAATGCCCCTCGGAAAAGTGGTGGAGGTCCCAGTAGCTTAAAAAGATGCTTTTACTGCCCCTCAGAAGAGACGTGGAGGTCCCAGTAGCTTAACAAGACGCTGTTAATGCCCCTCAGAAGAGACGTGGAGGTCCCAGTAGCTTAACAAGACGCTTTTAATGCCGTTCAGAAGAGATGTGGAGGTCCCAGTAGCTTAACAATACGCTTTTAATGCCCCTCAGAAGAGACGTGGAGGTCCCAGTAGCTTAACAAGAAGCTTTTAATGCCCCTCAGAAGAGACGTGGAGGTCCCAGAAGTTTAACAAAACGCATTTAATGCCCCTCAGAAGAGACGTGGAGGTCCCAGTAGCTTAACAAGATGCTTTTAATGCCCCTCAGAATAGACGTGGAGGTCCCAGTAGCTTAACAAGACGCTTTTAATGCCCCTCAGAAGAGACGTGGACATCCTAGTAGTTTAACTAGACGCTTTTAATGCCCCTCAGAAGAGACGTGGAGGTCCCAGTAACTTAACAAGATGCTTTTAATACCCCTCAGTAGAGACGTGGAGGTCCCAGAAGCTAAAAAAAACGCTTTTAATGCCCCTCAGAAGAGATGTGGAGGTCCCTGTAGCTTAACAAGATGCTTTTAATGCCCCTCGGAAGAGACGTGGAGGTCCCAATAGCTTAACAAGATGCTTTTAATGACCCTCAGAAGAGACGTGGATGTCCCAGTAGCTTAACAAGACGCTTTTAATGCCCCTTAGAAGAGACGTGGAGGTCCCAGTAGCTTAACAAGACGCTTTTAATGCCCCTCAGAAAAGTGGTGGAGAACCCAGTAGTTTAACAAGACGCTTTTAATGCCCCTCAGAAGAGACGTGGATGTCCCAGTAGCTTAACAAGACGCTTTTAATGCCCCTCGGAAAAGTGGTGGCGGTCCCAGTAGCTTAACAAGATGCTTTTAATGCCCCTCAGAAGAGACGTGGAGGTCCCAGTAACTTAGCAAGACGCTTTTAATGTCCCTCAGAAGAGACGTGGATGTCCCAGTAGCTTAACAAGACGCTTTTAACGCCCCTCGGAAAAGTGGTGGCGGTCCCAGTAGCTTAACAAGATGCTTTTAATGCCCCTCAGAAGAGACGTGGAGGTCCCAGTAGCTTAGCAAGACGCTTTTAATGTCCCTCAGAAGAGACGTGGAGGTCCCAGTAGCTTAACAAGACGCTTTTAATGCCCCTCAGAAGAGACGTGGAGGTCCCAGTAGCTTAACAAGATGCTTTTAATGACCCTCAGAAGAGACGTGGAGGTCCCAGTAGGTTAACTAGACGCTTTTAATGCCCCTCAGAAGAGACGTGGAGGTCCCAGTAACTTAACAAGATGCTTTTAATACCGCTCGGAAGAGACGTTGAGGTCACAGTAGCTTAACAAGATGCTTTTAATGACCCTCAGAAGAGACATGAACGTCCCAGTAGCTTAACAAGACGCTTTTAATGCCCCTCAGAAGAAACGTGGAGGTTCCAGTAACTTAACAAGATGCTTTTAATAACGCTTGGAAGAGACGTGGAGGTCCCAGAAGCTTAAAAAAACGCTTTTAATGCCCCTCAGAAGAGATGTGGAGGTCCCAGTAGCTTAACAAGATGCTTTTAATGCCCCTCGGAAGAGACGTGGAGGTCCCAATAGCTTAACAAGATGCTTTTAATGACCCTCAGAAGAGACGTGGATGTCCCAGTAGCTTAACAAGACGCTTTTAATGCCCCTCAGAAGAGACGTGGAGGTCCCAGTAGCTTAACAAGATGCTTTTAATGCCCCTCAGAAAAGTGGTGGAGATCCCAGTAGTTTAACAAGACGCTTTTAATGCCCCTCGGAAAAGTGGTGGCGGTCCCAGTAGCTTAACAAGATGCTTTTAATGCCCCTCAGAAGAGACGTGGAGGTCCCAGTAGCATAGCAAGACGCTTTTAATGTCCCTCAGAAGAGACGTGGAGGTCCCAGTAGCTTAACAAGATGCTTTTAATGACCCTCAGAAGAGACGTGGAGGGCCCAGTATCTTAACAAGACGCTTTTAATGCCCCTCAGAAGAAACGTGGAGGTCCCAGTAGCTTAACAAGACGTTTTTAATGCCCCTCGTAAAAGTGGTGGAGGTCCCAGTAGCTTAACAAGACGCATTTAATGCCCCTCAGAAGAGACGTGGAGGTCCCAGTAGCTGAACAAGACGCTTTTAATGCCCCTCAGTAGAGACTTGGAGGTCCCAGTAGCTTAACAAGACGCTTTTAATGCCCCTCAGAAGAGACGTGGAGGTCCCAGTAGCTTAACAAGACGCTTTTAATGCCCCTCAGAAGAGACGTGGAGGTCCCAGTAGCTTAACAAGATGCTTTTAATGCCCCTCAGAAGAGACGTGGAGGTCCCAGTAGCTTAACAAGACGCTTTTAATGCCCCTCAGAAGAGACGTGGAGGTCCAAGTAGGTTAACTAGACGCTTTTAATGCCCCTCAGAAGAGACGTGGAGGTCCCAGTAGCTTAAGAAAATGCTATTAATGCCCCTCGGAAGAGACGTGGAGGTTCCAGTAGCTTAACAAGACGTTTTTAATGCCCCTCGTAAAAGTGGTGGAGGTCCCAGTAGCTTAACAAGATGCTTTTAATGACCCTCAGAAGAGACGTGGAGGTCCCAGTAGCTTAGCAAGACGCTTTTAATGCCCCTCGGAAAAGTAGTGGAGGTCCCAGTAGCTTAACAAGACGCTTTTAATCCACCTCAGAAGAGATGTGGAGGTCCCAGTAGCTTAACAAGGCATTTTTAATGCCCCTAAGAAGAGACGTGGAGGTCCCCGTAGCTTAACAACACGCTTTTAATACCCTTTAGAAGAGACGTGGAGGTCCCATTAGCTTAACAAGACGCTCTTAATGCCCCTCAGAAGAGACCTGGAGGTCCGAGTAGCTTAACAAGATGCTTTTAATGCCCCTCAGAAGAGACGTGGAAGTCCCAGTAGCTTAACAAGACGCTTTTAATGCCCCTTGGAAGAGACGTGGAAGTCCCAGTAGCTTAACAAGACGCTTTAATGCCCCTCAGAAGAGACATGGAGGCTCCAGTAGCTTAACAAGATGCTTTTACTGCCCCTCGGAAAAGTGGTGGAGGTCCCAGTAGCTTAACAAGACGCTTTTAATGCATCTGAGAAGAGACGTGGAGGTCCCAGTAGTTTAAAAGAAGCTTTTAATGCCCCTCAGAAGAGACGTGGAGGTCCCAGTAGCTTAACAAGATGTTTATAATGCCCCTCAGAAGAAACGTGGAGGTCCCAGTGGCTTAACAAGACGCTTTTAATGCCCCTCAGAAGAGACGTGGAGGTCCCAGTAGGTTAGCAAGACGCTTTAAATGCCCCTCGGAAAAGTGGTAGACGTCCCAGTAGCTTAACAAGATGCTTTTAATCCACCCCAGAAGAGATGTGGAGGTCCCAGTAGCTTAACAAGGCATTTTTAATGCCCCTAAGAAGAGACGTGGAGGTCCCCGTAGATTAACAACACGCTTTTAATACCCCTTAGAAGAGACGTGGAGGTCCCATTAGCTTAACAAGACGCTTTTAATGCCCCTCAAAAGAGACGTGGAGGTCCCAGTAGCTTAACAAGACGCTTTTAATGCCCCTCAGAAGAGACGTGGAAGTCCCAGTAGCTTAACAAGACGCTTTTAATGCCCCTTGGAAGAGACGTGGAAGTCCCAGTAGCTTAACAAGACGCTTTAATGCCCCTCAGAAGAGACATGGAGGCTCCAGTAGCTTAACAAGATGCTTTTACTGCCCCTCGGAAAAGTGGTGGAGGTCCCAGTAGCTTAACAAGACGCTTTTAATGCATCTGAGAAGAGACGTGGAGGTCCCAGTAGTTTAAAAGAAGCTTTTAATGCCCCTCAGAAGAGACGTGGAGGTCCCAGTAGCTTAACAAGATGTTTATAATGCCCCTCAGAAGAAACGTGGAGGTCCCAGTAGCTTAACAAGACGCTTTTAATGCCCTTCAGAAGAGACGTGGAGGTCCCAGTAGGTTAGCAAGACGCTTTAAATGCCCCTCGGAAAAGTGGTGGACGTCCCAGTAGCTTAACAAGATGCTTTTAATCCACCCCAGAAGAGACGTGGAGGTCCCAGTAGCTTAGCAAGGCATTTTTAATGCCCCTAAGAAGAGACGTGGAGGTCCCCGTAGCTTAATAAGACGCTTTTAATGCCCCTTAGAAGAGAAGTGGAGGTCCCACTAGTATAACAAGACGCTTTTAATGCCTCTCGGAAAAGTGGTGGAGGTCCCAGTAGCTTAACAAGACGCTTTCAATGCCCCTCAGAAGAGACGTGGAGGTACCAGTAGCTTAACAAGATGGTTTGAATGCCCCTTGGAAGAGACGTGGAGGTCCCAGTAGCTTAACAAGATGCTTTTAATGCCCCTCAGAAGAGACGTGGAGGTCCCAGTAGCTTAACAAGATGCTTTTAATGCCCCTCGGAAGAGACGTGGAGGTCCCAGTAGCTTAACAAAATGCTTTTAATGACACTCAGAAGAGACGTGGAGGTCCCAGTAGCTTAACAAGACGCTTTTAATGCCCCTCAGAAGAGACCTGGAGGTTCCAGTAGCTTAACAAGACGCTTTTAATGCCCCTCGGAAAAGTGGTGGAGGACCCAGTATTTTAACAAGACGCTTTTAATGCCCCTCAGAAGAGACGTGGAGGTCCCAGTAGCTTAAAAAGACGCTTTTATTGCCCCTCGGAAAAGTGGTGGAGGTCCCAGTAGCTTAAAAAGATGCTTTTAATGCCCCTCAGAAGAGACGTGGAGGTCCCAGTAGCTTAACAAGACGTTTTTAATGCCCCTCGGAAAAGTGGTGGAGGTCCCAGTAGCTTAACAAGACGCATTTAATGCCCCTCAGAAGAGACGTGGAGCTCCCAGTAGATGAACAAGACGCTTTTAATGCCCCTCAGAAGAGACGTGGAGGTCCCAGTAGCTTAACAAGACGCTTTTAATGCCCCTTAGAAGAGACGTGGAGGTCCCAGTAGCTTAACAAGATGCTTTTAATGACCCTCAGAAGAGACGTGGAGGTCCCAGTAGCTTAACAAGATGCTTTTAATGCCCCTCAGAAGAGACGTGGAGGTCCAAGTAGCTTAACAAGACGCGTTTAATGTCCCTCGGAAAAGTGGTGGAGGTCCCAGTAGCTTAACAAGACGCTTTTAATGCCCCTCACAAGAGACGTGGAGGTCCCAGTAGGTTAACTAGATGCTTTTAATGCCCCTCAGAAGAGACGTGGAGGTCCCAGTAACCTCAAAAGATGCTTTCAATACCCCTCAGTAGAGACGTGGAGGTCCCATTAACTTATCAAGACGGTTTGAATGGCCCTTGGAAGAGACGTGGAGGTCCCAGTTGCTTAACAAGAAGCTTTTAATGCCCCTCAGAAGAGACGTGGAGGTCCCAGTAGCTTAACAAAATGCTTTTAATGACACTCAGAAGAGACGTGGAGGTCCCAGTAGCTTAACAAGACGCTTTTAATGCCCCTCAGAAGAGACGTGGAGGTTCCAGTAGCTTAACAAGACGCTTTTAAGGCCCCTCGGAAAAGTGGTGGAGGACCCAGTAGTTTAACAAGACGCTTTTAATGCCCCTCAGAAGAGACGTGGAGGTCCCAGTAGCTTAACAAGATGCTTTTATTGCCCCTCGGAAAAGTGGTGGAGGTCCCAGTAGCTTAAAAAGATGCTTTTAATGCCCCTCAGAAGAGACGTGGAGATCCTAGTAGCTTAACAAGACGTTTTTAATGCCCCTCGGAAAAGTGGTGGAGGTCCCAGTAGCTTAACAAGACGCATTTAATGCCCCTCAGAAGAGACGTGGAGCTCCCAGTAGATGAACAAGACGCTTTTAATGCCCCTCAGAAGAGACGTGGAGGTCCCAGTAGCTTAACAAGACGCTTTTAATGCCCCTCAGAAGAGACGTGGAGGTCCCAGTAGTTTAACAAGATGCTTTTAATGACCCTCAGAAGAGACGTGGAGGTCCCAGTAGCTTAACAAGATGCTTTTAATGCCCCTCGGAAGAGACGTGGAGGTCCCAATAGCTTAACAAGACGCTTTTAATGACCCTCAGAAGAGACGTGGATGTCCCAGTAGCTTAACAAGACGCTTTTAATGCCCCTCAGAAGAGACGTGGAGGTCCCAGTAGCTTAACAAGACGCTTTTAATGCCCCTCAAAAAAGTGGTGGAGATCCCAGTAGTTTAACAAGACGCTTTTAATGCCCCTCGGAAAAGTGGTGGCGGTCCCAGTAGCTTAACAAGATGCTTTTAATGCCCCTCAGAAGAGACGTGGAGGTCCCAGTAGCATAGCAAGACGCTTTTAATGTCCCTCAGAAGAGACGTGGAGGTCCCAGTAGCTTAACAAGACGCTTTTAATGCCCCTCAGAAGAGACGTGGAGGTCCCAGTAGCTTAACAAGATGCTTTAAATGACCCTCAGAAGAGACGTGGAGGGCCCAGTATCTTAACAAGACGCTTTTAATGCCCCTCAGAAGAGACGTGGAGGTCCCAGTAGCTTAACAAGATGTTTTTAATGCCCCTCGTAAAAGTGGTGGAGGTCCCAGTAGCTTAACAAGACTCATTTAATGCCCCTAAGAAGAGACGTGGAGGTCCCAGTAGCTGAACAAGACGCTTTTAATGCCCCTCAGTAGAGACGTGGAGGTCCCAGTAGCTTAACAAGACGCTTTTAATGCCCCTCAGAAGAGACGTGGAGGTCCCAGTAGCTTAACAAGACGCTTTTAATGCCCCTCAGAAGAGACGTGGAGATCCCAGTAGCTTAACAAGATGCTTTTAATGCCCCTCAGAAGAGACGTGGAGGTCCCAGTAGCTTAACAAGATGCTTTTAATGACCCTCAGAAGAGACGTGGAGGTCCCAGTAGCTTAACAAGATGCTTTTAATGCCCCTCAGAAGAGACGTGGAGGTCCAAGTAGCTTAACAAGATGCGTTTAATGTCCCTCGGAAAAGTGGTGGAGGTCCCAGTAGCTTAAAAAGACGCTTTTAATGCCCCTCACAAGAGACGTGGAGGTCCCAGTAGGTTAACTAGATGCTTTTAATGCCCCTCAGAAGAGACGTGGAGGTCCCAGTAACCTCAAAAGATGCTTTCAATACCCCTCAGTAGAGACGTGGAGGTCCCATTAACTTATCAAGACGGTTTGAATGGCCCTTGGAAGAGACGTGGAGGTCCCAGTTGCTTAACAAGATGCTTTTAATGACCCTCAGAAGAGACGTGGAGGTCCCAGTAGCTTAACAAGATGCTTTTAATGCCCCTCAGAAGAGACGTGGAGGTCCAAGTAGCTTAACAAGACGCGTTTAATGTCCCTCGGAAAAGTGGTGGAGGTCCCAGTAGCTTAACAAGACGCTTTTAATGCCCCTCACAAGAGACGTGGAGGTCCCAGTAGGTTAACTAGATGCTTTTAATGCCCCTCAGAAGAGACGTGGAGGTCCCAGTAACCTCAAAAGATGCTTTCAATACCCCTCAGTAGAGACGTGGAGGTCCCATTAACTTATCAAGACGGTTTGAATGGCCCTTGGAAGAGACGTGGAGGTCCCAGTTGCTTAACAAGAAGCTTTTAATGCCCCTCAGAAGAGACGTGGAGGTCCCAGTAGCTTAACAAAATGCTTTTAATGACACTCAGAAGAGACGTGGAGGTCCCAGTAGCTTAACAAGACGCTTTTAATGCCCCTCAGAAGAGACGTGGAGGTTCCAGTAGCTTAACAAGACGCTTTTAATGCCCCTCGGAAAAGTGGTGGAGGACCCAGTAGTTTAACAAGACGCTTTTAATGCCCCTCAGAAGAGACGTGGAGGTCCCAGTAGCTTAACAAGATGCTTTTATTGCCCCTCGGAAAAGTGGTGGAGGTCCCAGTAGCTTAAAAAGATGCTTTTAATGCCCCTCAGAAGAGACGTGGAGATCCCAGTAGCTTAACAAGACGTTTTTAATGCCCCTCGGAAAAGTGGTGGAGGTCCCAGTAGATTAACAAGACGCATTTAATGCCCCTCAGAAGAGACGTGGAGCTCCCAGTAGATGAACAAGACGCTTTTAATGCCCCTCAGAAGAGACGTGGAGGTCCCAGTAGCTTAACTAGACGCTTTTAATGCCCCTCAGAAGAGACGTGGAGGTCCCAGTAGCTTAACAAGATGCTTTTAATGACCCTCAGAAGAGACGTGGAGGTCCCAGTAGCTTAACAAGATGCTTTTAATGCCCCTCGGAAGAGACGTGGAGGTCCCAATAGCTTAACAAGACGCTTTTAATGACCCTCAGAAGAGACGTGGATGTCCCAGTAGCTTAACAAGACGCTTTTAATGCCCCTCAGAAGAGACGTGGAGGTCCCAGTAGCTTAACAAGACGCTTTTAATGCCCCTCAAAAAAGTGGTGGAGATCCCAGTAGTTTAACAAGACGCTTTTAATGCCCCTCGGAAAAGTGGTGGCGGTCCCAGTAGCTTAACAAGATGCTTTTAATGCCCCTCAGAAGAGACGTGGAGGTCCCAGTAGCATAGCAAGACGCTTTTAATGTCCCTCAGAAGAGACGTGGAGGTCCCAGTAGCTTAACAAGACGCTTTTAATGCCCCTCAGAAGAGACGTGGAGGTCCCAGTAGCTTAACAAGATGCTTTAAATGACCCTCAGAAGAGACGTGGAGGGCCCAGTATCTTAACAAGACGCTTTTAATGCCCCTCAGAAGAGACGTGGAGGTCCCAGTAGCTTAACAAGATGTTTTTAATGCCCCTCGTAAAAGTGGTGGAGGTCCCAGTAGCTTAACAAGACTCATTTAATGCCCCTAAGAAGAGACGTGGAGGTCCCAGTAGCTGAACAAGACGCTTTTAATGCCCCTCAGTAGAGACGTGGAGGTCCCAGTAGCTTAACAAGACGCTTTTAATGCCCCTCAGAAGAGACGTGGAGGTCCCAGTAGCTTAACAAGACGCTTTTAATGCCCCTCAGAAGAGACGTGGAGATCCCAGTAGCTTAAAAAGATGCTTTTAATGCCCCTCAGAAGAGACGTGGAGGTCCCAGTAGCTTAACAAGACGCTTTTAATGCCCCTCAGAAGAGACGTGGAGGTCCAAGTAGGTTAACTAGACGCTTTTAATGCCCCTCAGAAGAGACGTGGAGGTCCCAGTAGCTTAAGAAAATGCTATTAATGCCCCTCGGAAGAGACGTGGAGGTTCCAGTAGCTTAACAAGACGTTTTTAATGCCCGTCGTAAAAGTGGTGGAGGTCCCAGTAGCTTAGCAAGATGCTTTTAATGACCCTCAGAAGAGACGTGGAGGTCCCAGTAGCTTAGCAAGACGCTTTTAATGCCCCTCGGAAAAGTAGTGGAGGTCCCAGTAGCTTAACAAGACGCTTTTAATCCACCTCAGAAGAGATGTGGAGGTCCCAGTAGCTTAACAAGGCATTTTTAATGCCCCTAAGAAGAGACGTTGAGGTCCCCGTAGCTTAACAACACGCTTTTAATACCCCTTAGAAGAGACGTGGAGGTCCCATTAGCTTAACAAGACGCTTTTAATGCCCCTCAGAAGAGACCTGGAGGTCCCAGTAGCTTAACAAGACGCTTTTAATGCCCCTCAGAAGAGACGTGGAAGTCCCAGTAGCTTAACAAGACGCTTTTAATGCCCCTTGGAAGAGACGTGGAAGTCCCAGTAGCTTAACAAGACGCTTTAATGCCCCTCAGAAGAGACATGGAGGCTCCAGTAGCTTAACAAGATGCTTTTACTGCCCCTCGGAAAAGTGGTGGAGGTCCCAGTAGCTTAACAAGACGCTTTTAATGCCCCTCGGAAGAGACGTGGAGGTCCCAGAAGCTTAAAAAAACGCTTTTAATGCCCCTCAGAAGAGATGTGGAGGTCCCAGTAGCTTAACAAGATGCTTTTAATGCCCCTCGGAAGAGACGTGGAGGTCCCAATAGCTTAACAAGACGCTTTTAATGACCCTCAGAAGAGACGTGGATGTCCCAGTAGCTTAACAAGACGCTTTTAATGCCCCTCAGAAGAGACGTGGAGGTCCCAGTGGCTTAACAAGACGCTTTTAATGCCCCTCAGAAAAGTGGTGGAGATCCCAGTAGTTTAACAAGACGCTTTTAATGCCCCTCGGAAAAGTGGTGGCGGTCCCAGTAGCTTAACAAGATGCTTTTAATGCCCCTCAGAAGAGACGTGGAGATCCCAGTAGCTTAGCAAGACGCTTTTAATGTCCCTCAGAAGAGACGTGGAGGTCCCAGTAGCTTAACAAGACGCTTTTAATGCCCCTCAGAAGAGACGTGGAGGTCCCAGTAGCTTGACAAGATGCTTTAAATGACCCTCAGAAGAGACGTGGAGGGCCCAGTATCTTAACAAGACGCTTTTAATGCCCCTCAGAAGAGACGTAGAGGTCCCAGTAGCTTAACAAGACGTTTTTAATGCCCCTCGTAAAAGTGGTGGAGGTCCCAGTAGCTTAACAAGACGCATTTAATGCCCCTCAGAAGAGACGTGGAGGTCCCAGTAGCTGAACAAGACGCTTTTAATGCCCCTCAGAAGAGACGTGGAGGTCCCAGTAGCTTAACAAGACGCTTTTAATGCCCCTCAGAAGAGACGTGGAGGTCCCAGTAGCTTAACAAGACGCTTTTAATGCCCCTCAGAAGAGACGTGGAGGTCCCAGTAGCTTAACAAGATGCTTTTAATGCCCCTCAGAAGAGACGTGGAGGTCCCAGTAGCTTAACAAGACGCTTTTAATGCCCCTCAGAAGAGATGTGGAGGTCCCAGTAGCTTAACAAGATGCTTTTAATGCCCCTCGGAAGAGACGTGGAGGTCCCAATAGCTTAACAAGACGCTTTTAATGACCCTCAGAAGAGACGTGGATGTCCCAGTAGCTTAACAAGATGCTTTTAATGCCCCTCAGAAGAGACGTGGAGGTCCCAGTAGCTTAACAAGACGCTTTTAATGCCCCTCAGAAAAGTGGTGGAGATCCCAGTAGTTTAACAAGACGCTTTTAATGCCCCTCGGAAAAGTGGTGGCGGTCCCAGTAGCTTAACAAGATGCTTTTAATGCCCCTCAGAAGAGACGTGGAGATCCCAGTAGCTTAGCAAGACGCTTTTAATGTCCCTCAGAAGAGACGTGGAGGTCCCAGTAGCTTAACAAGACGCTTTTAATGCCCCTCAGAAGAGACGTGGAGGTCCCAGTAGCTTAACAAGATGCTTTAAATGACCCTCAGAAGAGACGTGGAGGGCCCAGTATCTTAACAAGACGCTTTTAATGCCCCTCAGAAAAGACGTGGAGGTCCCAGTAGCTTACCAAGACGCTTTTAATGCCCCTCGGAAAAACAGTGGAGGTCCCAGTAGCTTAACAAGACGCTTTTAAACCACCTCAGAAGAGATGTGGAGGTCCCAGTAGCTTAACAAGGCATTTTTAATGCCCCTAAGAAGAGACGTGGTGGTCCCCGTAGCTTAACAACACGCTTTTAATACCCCTTAGAAGAGACGTGGAGGTCCCATTAGCTTAACAAGACGCTTTTAATGCCCCTCAGAAGAGACCTGGAGGTCCCAGTAGCTTAACAAGACGCTTTTAATGCCCCTCAGAAGAGACGTGGAAGTCCCAGTAGCTTAACAAGATGCTTTTAATGCCCCTCAGAAGAGACGTGGAAGTCCCAGTAGCTTAACAAGACGCTTTTAATGCCCCTTGGAAGAGACGTGGAAGTCCCAGTAGCTTAACAAGACACTTTTAATGCCCCTCAGAAGAGACGTGGAAGTCCCAGTAGCTTAACAAGACGCTTTTAATGCCCCTTGGAAGAGACGTGGAAGTCCCAGTAGCTTAACAAGACGCTTTTAATGCCCCTCAGAAGAGACGTGGAAGTCCCAGTAGCTTAACAAGACGCTTTTAATGCCCCTTGGAAGAGACGTGGAAGTCCCAGTAGCTTAACAAAATGCTTTTACTGCCCCTCGGAAAAGTGGTGGAGGTCCCAGTAGCTTAACAAGACGCTTTTAATGCATCTGAGAAGAGACGTGGAGGTCCCAGTAGTTTAAAAGAAGCTTTTAATGCCCCTCAGAAGAGACGTGGAGGTCCCAGTAGCTTAACATGATGTTTATAATGCCCCTCAGAAGAAACGTGGAGGTCCCAGTGGATTAACAAGACGCTTTTAATGCCCCTCAGAAGAGACGTGGAGGTCCCAGTAGGTTAGCAAGACGCTTTAAATGCCCCTCGGAAAAGTGGTGGACGTCCCAGTAGCTTAACAAGATGCTTTTAATCCACCCCAGAAGAGATGTGGAGGTCCCAGTAGCTTAACAAGGCATTTTTAATGCCCCTAAGAAGAGACGTGGAGGTCCCCGTACATTAACAACACGCTTTTAATACCCCTTAGAAGAGACGTGGAGGTCCCATTAGCTTAACAAGACGTTTTTAATGCCCCTCAGAAGAGACGTGGAGGTCCCAGTAGCTTAACAAGACGCTTTTAATGCCCCTCAGAAGAGACGTGGAAGTCCCAGTAGCTTAACAAGACGCTTTTAATGCCCCTTGGAAGAGACGTGGAAGTCCCAGCAGCTTAACAAGACGCTTTAATGCCCCTCAGAAGAGACATGGAGGCTCCAGTAGCTTAACAAGATGCTTTTACTGCCCCTCGGAAAAGTGGTGGAGGTCCCAGTAGCTTAACAAGACGCTTTTAATGCATCTGAGAAGAGACGTGGAGGTCCCAGTAGTTTAAAAGAAGCTTTTAATGCCCCTCAGAAGAGACGTGGAGGTCCCAGTAGCTTAACAAGATGTTTATAATGCCCCTCAGAAGAAACGTGGAGGTCCCAGCAGCTTAACAAGACGCTTTTAATGCCCCTCAGAAGAGACGTGGAGGTCCCAGTAGGTTAGCAAGACGCTTTAAATGCCCCTCGGAAAAGTGGTGGACGTCCTAGTAGCTTAACAAGATGCTTTTAATCCACCCCAGAAGAGACGTGGAGGTCCCAGTAGCTTAGCAAGGAATTTTTAATGCCCCTAAGAAGAGACGTGGAGGTCCCCGTAGCTTAATAAGACGCTTTTAATGCCCCTTAGAAGAGAAGTGGAGGTCCCAGTAGTATAACAAGACGCTTTTAATGCCTCTCGGAAAAGTGGTGGAGGTCCCAGTAGCTTAACAAGACGCTTTCAATGCCCCTCAGAAGAGACGTGGAGGTCCCAGTAGCTTAACAAGACGGTTTGAATGCCCCTTGGAAGAGACGTGGAGGTCCCAGTAGCTTAACAAGATGCTTTAAATGCCCCTCAGAAGAGACGTGGAGGTCCCAGTAGCTTAACAAGATGCTTTTAATGCCCCTCGGAAGAGACGTGGAGGTCCCAGTAGCTTAACAAAATGCATTTAATGACACTCAGAAGAGACGTGGAGGTCCCAGTAGCTTAACAAGACGCTTTTAATGCCCCTCAGAAGAGACGTGGAGATCCCAGTAGCTTAACAAGACGCTTTTAATGCCCCTCGGAAAAGTGGTGGAGGACCCAGTAGTTTAACAAGACGCTTTTAATGCCCCTCAGAAGAGACGTGGAGGTCCCAGTAGCTTAACAAGACGATATTATTGCCCCTCGGAAAAGTGGTGGAGGTCCCAGTAGCTTAAAAAGATGCTTTTAATGCCCCTCAGAAGAGACGTGGACGTCCCAGTAGCTTAATAAGAAGCTTTTAATGCCCCTCAGAAGAGACGTGGAGGTCCCAGTAGCTTAACAAGACGCTTTTAATGCCCCTCAGAAGAGACGTGGAGGTCCCAGTAGGTTAACTAGACGCTTTTAATACCCCTCAGAAGAGACGTGGAGGTCCCAGTAACTTAACAAGATGCTTTTAATACCGCTCGGAAGAGACGTTGAGGTCACAGTAGCTTAACAAGATGCTTTTAATGACCCTCAGAAGAGACATGAACGTCCCAGTAGCTTAACAAGACGCTTTTAATGCCCCTCGGAAAAGTGGTGGAGGTCCCAGTAGCTTAAAAAGATGCTTTTAATGCCCCTCAGAAGAGACGTGGAGGTCCCAGTAGCTTAACAAGACGCTTTTAATGCCCCTCAGAAGAGACGTAGAGGTCCCAGTAGCTTAACAAGACGCTTTTAATGCCGTTCAGAAGAGATGTGGAGGTCCCAGTAGCTTAACAATACGCTTTTAATGCCCCTCAGAAGAGACGTGGAGGTCCCAGTAGCTTAACAAGAAGCTTTTAATGCCCCTCAGAAGAGACGTGGAGGTCCCAGAAGCTTAACAAAACGCATTTAATGCCCCTCAGAAGAGACGTGGAGGTCCCAGTAGCTTAACAAGATGCTTTTAATGCCCCTCAGAATAGACGTGGAGGTCCCAGTAGCTTAACAAGACGCTTTTAATGCCCCTCAGAAGAGACGTGGAGATCCTAGTAGTTTAACTAGACGCTTTTAATGCCCCTCAGAAGAGACGTGGAGGTCCCAGTAACTTAACAAGATGCTTTTAATACCCCTCAGTAGAGACGTGGAGGTCCCAGAAGCTAAAAAAAACGCTTTTAATGCCCCTTAGAAGAGATGTGGAGGTCCCAGTAGCTTAACAAGATGCTTTTAATGCCCCTCGGAAGAGACGTGGAGGTCCCAATAGCTTAACAAGATGCTTTTAATGACCCTCAGAAGAGACGTGGATGTCCCAGTAGCTTAACAAGACGCTTTTAATGCCCCTCAGAAGAGACGTGGAGGTCCCAGTAGCTTAACAAGACGCTTTTAATGCCCCTCAGAAAAGTGGTGGAGAACCCAGTAGTTTAACAAGACGCTTTTAATGCCCCTCAGAAGAGACGTGGATGTCCCAGTAGCTTAACAAGACGCTTTTAATGCCCCTCGGAAAAGTGGTGGCGGTCCCAGTAGCTTAACAAGATGCTTTTAATGCTCCTCAGAAGAGACGTGGAGGTCCCAGTAGCTTAGCAAGACGCTTTTAATGTCCCTCAGAAGAGACGTGGAGGTCCCAGTAGCTTAACAAGACGCTTTTAATGCCCCTCAGAAGAGACGTGGAGGTCCCAGTAGCTTAACAATATGCTTTTAATGACCCTCAGAAGAGACGTGGAGGGCCCAGTATCTTAGCAAGACGCTTTTAATGTCCCTCAGAAGAGACGTGGAGGTCCCAGTAGCTTAACAAGACGTTTTTAATGCCCCTCGTAAAAGTGGTGGAGGTCCCAGTAGCTTAACAAGACGCATTTAATGCCCCTCAGAAGAGACGTGGAGGTCCCAGTAGCTGAACAAGACGCTTTTAATGCCCCTCAGAAGAGACGTGGAGGTCCCAGTAGCTTAACAAAACGCTTTTAATGCCCCTCAGAAGAGACGTGGAGGTCCCAGTAGCTTAACAAGATGCTTTTAATGCCCCTCAGAAGAGACGTGGAGGTCCCAGTAGCTTAATAAGAAGCTTTTAATGCCCCTCAGAAGAGATGTGGAGGTCCCAGTAGCTTAACAAGACGCTTTTAATGCCCCTCAGAAGAGACGTAGAGGTCCCAGTAGGTTAACTAGACGCTTTTAATTCCCCTCAGAAGAGACGTGGAGGTCCAAGTAACTTAACAAGATGCTTTGAATACCGCTCGGAAGAGACGTTGAGGTCACAGTAGCTTAACAAGATGCTTTTAATGACCCTCAGAAGAGACGTGAACGTCCCAGTAGCTTAACAAGACGCTTTTAATGCCCCTCGGAAAAGTGGTGGAGGTCCCAGTAGCTTAAAAAGATGCTTTTAATGCCCCTCAGAAGAGACGTGGAGGTCCCAGTAGCTTAACAATACGCTTTTAATGCCCCTCAGAAGAGACGTGGAGGTCCCAGTAGCTTAACAAGACGCTTTTAATGCCGTTCAGAAGAGATGTGGAGGTCCCAGTAGCTTAACAATACGCTTTTAATGCCCCTCAGAAGAGACGTGGAGGTCCCAGTAGCTTAACAAGAAGCTTTTAATGCCCCTCAGAAGAGACGTGGAGGTCCCAGAAGTTTAACAAAACGCATTTAATGCCCCTCAGAAGAGACGTGGAGGTCCCAGTAGCTTAACAAGATGCTTTTAATGCCCCTCAGAATAGACGTGGAGGTCCCAGTAGCTTAACAAGACGCTTTTAATGCCCCTCAGAAGAGACGTGGAGATCCTAGTAGTTTAACTAGACGCTTTTAATGCCCCTCAGAAGAGACGTGGAGGTCCCAGTAACTTAACAAGATGCTTTTAATACCCCTCAGTAGAGACGTGGAGGTCCCAGAAGCTAAAAAAAACGCTTTTAATGCCCCTCAGAAGAGATGTGGAGGTCCCAGTAGCTTAACAAGATGCTTTTAATGCCCCTCGGAAGAGACGTGGAGGTCCCAATAGCTTAACAAGATGCTTTTAATGACCCTCAGAAGAGACGTGGATGTCCCAGTAGCTTAACAAGACGCTTTTAATGCCCCTTAGAAGAGACGTGGAGGTCCCAGTAGCTTAACAAGACGCTTTTAATGCCCCTCAGAAAAGTGGTGGAGAACCCAGTAGTTTAACAAGACGCTTTTAATGCCCCTCAGAAGAGACGTGGATGTCCCAGTAGCTTAACAAGACGCTTTTAATGCCCCTCGGAAAAGTGGTGGCGGTCCCAGTAGCTTAACAAGATGCTTTTAATGCCCCTCAGAAGAGACGTGGAGGTCCCAGTAGCTTAGCAAGACGCTTTTAATGTCCCTCAGAAGAGACGTGGATGTCCCAGTAGCTTAACAAGACGCTTTTAATGCCCCTCGGAAAAGTGGTGGCGGTCCCAGTAGCTTAACAAGATGCTTTTAATGCCCCTCAGAAGAGACGTGGAGGTCCCAGTAGCTTAGCAAGACGCTTTTAATGTCCCTCAGAAGAGACGTGGAGGTCCCAGTAGCTTAACAAGACGCTTTTAATGCCCCTCAGAAGAGACGTGGAGGTCCCAGTAGCTTAACAAGATGCTTTTAATGACCCTCAGAAGAGACGTGGAGGTCCCAGTAGGTTAACTAGACGCTTTTAATAACCCTCAGAAGAGACGTGGAGGTCCCAGTAACTTAACAAGATGCTTTTAATACCGCTCGGAAGAGACGTTGAGGTCACAGTAGCTTAACAAGATGCTTTTAATGACCCTCAGAAGAGACATGAACGTCCCAGTAGCTTAACAAGACGCTTTTAATGCCCCTCAGAAGAAACGTGGAGGTCCCAGTAACTTAACAAGATGCTTTTAATACCGCTTGGAAGAGACGTGGAGGTCCCAGAAGCTTAAAAAAACACTTTTAATGCCCCTCAGAAGAGATGTGGAGGTCCCAGTAGCTTAACAAGATGCTTTTAATGCCCCTCGGAAGAGACGTGGAGGTCCCAATAGCTTAACAAGATGCTTTTAATGACCCTCAGAAGAGACGTGGATGTCCCAGTAGCTTAACAAGATGCTTTTAATGCCCCTCAGAAGAGACGTGGAGGTCCCAGTAGCATAGCAAGACGCTTTTAATGTCCCTCAGAAGAGACGTGGAGGTCCCAGTAGCTTAACAAGACGCTTTTAATGCCCCTCAGAAGAGACGTGGAGGTCCCAATAGCTTAACAAGACGCTTTTAATGCCCCTCAGAAGAGACGTGGAGGTCCCAGTAGCTTAACAAGATGCTTTTAATGCCCTTCAGAAGAGACGTGGAGGTCCCAGTAGCTTAACAAGACGCTTTTAATGCCCCTCAGAAGAGACGTGGAGGTCCAAGTAGGTTAACTAGACGCTTTTAATGCCCCTCAGAAGAGACGTGGAGGTCCCAGTAGCTTAACAAAATGCTATTAATGCCCCTCGGAAGAGACGTGGAGGTTCCAGTAGCTTAACAAGACGTTTTTAATGCCCCTCGTAAAAGTGGTGGAGGTCCCAGTTGCTTAACAAGATGCTTTTAATGACCCTCAGAAGAGACGTGGAGGTCCCAGTAGCTTAGCAAGACGCTTTTAATGCCCCTCGGAAAAGTAGTGGAGGTCCCAGTAGCTTAACAAGACGCTTTTAATCCACCTCAGAAGAGATGTGGAGGTCCCAGTAGCTTAACAAGGCATTTTTAATGCCCCTAAGAAGAGACGTGGAGGTCCCCATAGCTTAACAACACGCTTTTAACACCCCTTAGAAGAGACGTGGAGGTCCCATTAGCTTAACAAGACGCTTTTAATGCCCCTCAGAAGAGACGTGGAGGTCCCAGTAGCTTAACAAGACGCTTTTAATGCCCCTCAGAAGAGACGTGGAGGTCCCAGTAGCTTAACAAGACGCTTTTAATGCCCCTCGGAAAAGTGGTGGAGGTCCCAGTAGTTTAACAAGACGCTTTTAATGCCCGTCAGAAGAGACTTGGAGGTCCCAGTAGCTTAACAAGATGCTTTTAATACCCCTCGGAAAAGTCGTGGAGGTCCCAGTAGCTTAAAAAGATGCTTTTAATGCCCCTCAGAAGAGACGTGGAGGTCCCAGTAGCTTAATAAGAAGCTTTTAATGCCCCTCAGAAGAGACGTGGAGGTCCCAGTAGCTTAACAAGACGCTTTTAATGCCCCTCAAAAGAGACGTGGAGGTCCCAGTAGGTTAACTAGACGCTTTTAATGCCCCTCAGAAGAGACGTGGAGGTTCCAGTAACTTAACAAGATGCTTTTAATACCGCTCGGAAGAGACGTTGAGGTCACAGTAGCTTAACAAGATGCTTTTAATGACCCTCAGAAGAGACATGAACGTCCCAGTAGCTTAACAAGACGCTTTTAATGCCCCTCGGAAAAGTGGTGGAGGTCCCAGTAGCTTAAAAAGATGCTTTTAATGCCCCACAGAAGAGACGTGGAGGTCCCAGTAGCTTAACAAGACGCTTTTAATGCCCCTCAGAAGAGACGTGGAGGTCCCAGTAGCTTAACAAGACGCTTTTAATGCCCCTCAGAAAAGTGGTGGAGATCCCAGTAGTTTAACAAGACGCTTTTAATGCCCCTCGGAAAAGTGGTGGCGGTCCCAGTAGCTTAACAAGATGCTTTTAATGCCCCTCAGAAGAGACGTGGAGATCCCAGTAGCTTAGCAAGACGCTTTTAATGTCCCTCAGAAGAGACGTGGAGGTCCCAGTAGCTTAACAAGACGCTTTTAATGCCCCTCAGAAGAGATGTGGAGGTCCAAGTAGGTTAACTAGACGCTTTTAATGCCCCACAGAAGAGACGTGGAGGTCCCAGTAGCTTAACAAGACGCTTTTAATGCCCCTCAGAAGAGACGTGGAGGTCCCAGTAGCTTAACAAGACGCTTTTAATGCCCCTCAGAAGAGACGTGGAGGTCCCAGTAGCTTAACAAGATGCTTTTAATGCCCTTCAGAAGAGACGTGGAGGTCCCAGTAGCTTAACAAGACGCTTTTAATGCCCCTCAGAAGAGACGTGGAGGTCCAAGTAGGTTAACTAGACGCTTTTAATGCCCCTCAGAAGAGACGTGGAGGTCCCAGTAGCTTAACAAAATGCTATTAATGCCCCTCGGAAGAGACGTGGAGGTTCCAGTAGCTTAACAAGACGTTTTTAATGCCCCTCGTAAAAGTGGTGGAGGTCCCAGTAGCTTAAAAAGATGCTTTTAATGACCCTCAGAAGAGACGTGGAGGTCCCAGTAGCTTAGCAAGACGCTTTTAATGCCCCTCGGAAAAGTAGTGGAGGTCCCAGTAGCTTAACAAGACGCTTTTAATCCACCTCAGAAGAGATGTGGAGGTCCCAGTAGCTTAACAAGGCATTTTTAATGCCCCTAAGAAGAGACGTGGAGGTCCCCATAGCTTAACAACACGCTTTTAACACCCCTTAGAAGAGACGTGGAGGTCCCATTAGCTTAACAAGACGCTTTTAATGCCCCTCAGAAGAGACGTGGAGGTCCCAGTAGCTTAACAAGACGCTTTTAATGCCCCTCAGAAGAGACGTGGAGGTCCCAGTAGCTTAACAAGACGCTTTTAATGCCCCTCGGAAAAGTGGTGGAGGTCCCAATAGTTTAACAAGACGCTTTTAATGCCCGTCAGAAGAGACTTGGAGGTCCCAGTAGCTTAACAAGATGCTTTTAATACCCCTCGGAAAAGTCGTGGAGGTCCCAGTAGCTTAAAAAGATGCTTTTAATGCCCCTCAGAAGAGACGTGGAGGTCCCAGTAGCTTAATAAGAAGCTTTTAATGCCCCTCAGAAGAGACGTGGAGGTCCCAGTAGCTTAACAAGACGCTTTTAATGCCCCTCAAAAGAGACGTGGAGGTCCCAGTAGGTTAACTAGACGCTTTTAATGCCCCTCAGAAGAGACGTGGAGGTTCCAGTAACTTAACAAGATGCTTTTAATACCGCTCGGAAGAGACGTTGAGGTCACAGTAGCTTAACAAGATGCTTTTAATGACCCTCAGAAGAGACATGAACGTCCCAGTAGCTTAACAAGACGCTTTTAATGCCCCTCGGAAAAGTGGTGGAGGTCCCAGTAGCTTAAAAAGATGCTTTTAATGCCCCACAGAAGAGACGTGGAGGTCCCAGTAGCTTAACAAGACGCTTTTAATGCCCCTCAGAAGAGACGTGGAGGTCCCAGTAGCTTAACAAGACGCTTTTAATGCCCCTCAGAAAAGTGGTGGAGATCCCAGTAGTTTAACAAGACGCTTTTAATGCCCCTCGGAAAAGTGGTGGCGGTCCCAGTAGCTTAACAAGATGCTTTTAATGCCCCTCAGAAGAGACGTGGAGATCCCAGTAGCTTAGCAAGACGCTTTTAATGTCCCTCAGAAGAGACGTGGAGGTCCCAGTAGCTTAACAAGACGCTTTTAATGCCCCTCAGAAGAGACGTGGAGGTCCCAGTAGCTTAACAAGATGCTTTAAATGACCCTCAGAAGAGACGTGGAGGGCCCAGTATCTTAACAAGACGCTTTTAATGCCCCTCAGAAAAGACGTGGAGGTCCCAGTAGCTTACCAAGACGCTTTTAATGCCCCTCGGAAAAACAGTGGAGGTCCCAGTAGCTTAACAAGACGCTTTTAATCCACCTCAGAAGAGATGTGGAGGTCCCAGTAGCTTAACAAGGCATTTTTAATGCCCCTAAGAAGAGACGTGGTGGTCCCCGTAGCTTAACAACACGCTTTTAATACCCCTTAGAAGAGACGTGGAGGTCCCATTAGCTTAACAAGACGCTTTTAATGCCCCTCAGAAGAGACCTGGAGGTCCCAGTAGCTTAACAAGACGCTTTTAATGCCCCTCAGAAGAGACGTGGAAGTCCCAGTAGCTTAACAAGATGCTTTTAATGCCCCTCAGAAGAGACGTGGAAGTCCCAGTAGCTTAACAAGACGCTTTTAATGCCCCTTGGAAGAGACGTGGAAGTCCCAGTAGCTTAACAAGACGGTTTTAATGCCCCTCAGAAGAGACGTGGAAGTCCCAGTAGCTTAACAAGACGCTTTTAATGCCCCTTGGAAGAGACGTGGAAGTCCCAGTAGCTTAACAAGACGCTTTTAATGCCCCTCAGAAGAGACGTGGAAGTCCCAGTAGCTTAACAAGACGCTTTTAATGCCCCTTGGAAGAGACGTGGAAGTCCCAGTAGCTTAACAAAATGCTTTTACTGCCCCTCGGAAAAGTGGTGGAGGTCCCAGTAGCTTAACAAGACGCTTTTAATGCATCTGAGAAGAGACGTGGAGGTCCCAGTAGTTTAAAAGAAGCTTTTAATGCCCCTCAGAAGAGACGTGGAGGTCCCAGTAGCTTAACATGATGTTTATAATGCCCCTCAGAAGAAACGTGGAGGTCCCAGTGGATTAACAAGACGCTTTTAATGCCCCTCAGAAGAGACGTGGAGGTCCCAGTAGGTTAGCAAGACGCTTTAAATGCCCCTCGGAAAAGTGGTGGACGTCCCAGTAGCTTAACAAGATGCTTTTAATCCACCCCAGAAGAGATGTGGAGGTCCCAGTAGCTTAACAAGGCATTTTTAATGCCCCTAAGAAGAGACGTGGAGGTCCCCGTACATTAACAACACGCTTTTAATACCCCTTAGAAGAGACGTGGAGGTCCCATTAGCTTAACAAGACGCTTTTAATGCCCCTCAGAAGAGACGTGGAGGTCCCAGTAGCTTAACAAGACGCTTTTAATGCCCCTCAGAAGAGACGTGGAAGTCCCAGTAGCTTAACAAGACGCTTTTAATGCCCCTTGGAAGAGACGTGGAAGTCCCAGTAGCTTAACAAGACGCTTTAATGCCCCTCAGAAGAGACATGGAGGCTCCAGTAGCTTAACAAGATGCTTTTACTGCCCCTCGGAAAAGTGGTGGAGGTCCCAGTAGCTTAACAAGACGCTTTTAATGCATCTGAGAAGAGACGTGGAGGTCCCAGTAGTTTAAAAGAAGCTTTTAATGCCCCTCAGAAGAGACGTGGAGGTCCCAGTAGCTTAACAAGATGTTTATAATGCCCCTCAGAAGAAACGTGGAGGTCCCAGCAGCTTAACAAGACGCTTTTAATGCCCCTCAGAAGAGACGTGGAGGTCCCAGTAGGTTAGCAAGACGCTTTAAATGCCCCTCGGAAAAGTGGTGGACGTCCTAGTAGCTTAACAAGATGCTTTTAATCCACCCCAGAAGAGACGTGGAGGTCCCAGTAGCTTAGCAAGGAATTTTTAATGCCCCTAAGAAGAGACGTGGAGGTCCCCGTAGCTTAATAAGACGCTTTTAATGCCCCTTAGAAGAGAAGTGGAGGTCCCAGTAGTATAACAAGACGCTTTTAATGCCTCTCGGAAAAGTGGTGGAGGTCCCAGTAGCTTAACAAGACGCTTTCAATGCCCCTCAGAAGAGACGTGGAGGTCCCAGTAGCTTAACAAGACGGTTTGAATGCCCCTTGGAAGAGACGTGGAGGTCCCAGTAGCTTAACAAGATGCTTTAAATGCCCCTCAGAAGAGACGTGGAGGTCCCAGTAGCTTAACAAGATGCTTTTAATGCCCCTCGGAAGAGACGTGGAGGTCCCAGTAGCTTAACAAAATGCATTTAATGACACTCAGAAGAGACGTGGAGGTCCCAGTAGCTTAACAAGACGCTTTTAATGCCCCTCAGAAGAGACGTGGAGATCCCAGTAGCTTAACAAGACGCTTTTAATGCCCCTCGGAAAAGTGGTGGAGGACCCAGTAGTTTAACAAGACGCTTTTAATGCCCCTCAGAAGAGACGTGGAGGTCCCAGTAGCTTAACAAGACGATATTATTGCCCCTCGGAAAAGTGGTGGAGGTCCCAGTAGCTTAAAAAGATGCTTTTAATGCCCCTCAGAAGAGACGTGGACGTCCCAGTAGCTTAATAAGAAGCTTTTAATGCCCCTCAGAAGAGACGTGGAGGTCCCAGTAGCTTAACAAGACGCTTTTAATGCCCCTCAGAAGAGACGTGGAGGTTCCAGTAGCTTAACAAGACGCTTTTAATGCCCCTCGGAAAAGTGGTGGAGGACCCAGTAGTTTAACAAGACGCTTTTAATGCCCCTCAGAAGAGACGTGGAGGTCCCAGTAGCTTAACAAGATGCTTTTATTGCCCCTCGGAAAAGTGGTGGAGGTCCCAGTAGCTTAAAAAGATGCTTTTAATGCCCCTCAGAAGAGACGTGGAGATCCCAGTAGCTTAACAAGACGTTTTTAATGCCCCTCGGAAAAGTGGTGGAGGTCCCAGTAGCTTAACAAGACGCATTTAATGCCCCTCAGAAGAGACGTGGAGCTCCCAGTAGATGAACAAGACGCTTTTAATGCCCCTCAGAAGAGACGTGGAGGTCCCAGTAGCTTAACAAGACGCTTTTAATGCCCCTCAGAAGAGACGTGGAGGTCCCAGTAGCTTAACAAGATGCTTTTAATGACCCTCAGAAGAGACGTGGAGGTCCCAGTAGCTTAACAAGATGCTTTTAATGCCCCTCGGAAGAGACGTGGAGGTCCCAATAGCTTAACAAGACGCTTTTAATGACCCTCAGAAGAGACGTGGATGTCCCAGTAGCTTAACAAGACGCTTTTAATGCCCCTCAGAAGAGACGTGGAGGTCCCAGTAGCTTAACAAGACGCTTTTAATGCCCCTCAAAAAAGTGGTGGAGATCCCAGTAGTTTAACAAGACGCTTTTAATGCCCCTCGGAAAAGTGGTGGCGGTCCCAGTAGCTTAACAAGATGCTTTTAATGCCCCTCAGAAGAGACGTGGAGGTCCCAGTAGCATAGCAAGACGCTTTTAATGTCCCTCAGAAGAGACGTGGAGGTCCCAGTAGCTTAACAAGACGCTTTTAATGCCCCTCAGAAGAGACGTGGAGGTCCCAGTAGCTTAACAAGATGCTTTAAATGACCCTCAGAAGAGACGTGGAGGGCCCAGTATCTTAACAAGACGCTTTTAATGCCCCTCAGAAGAGACGTGGAGGTCCCAGTAGCTTAACAAGATGTTTTTAATGCCCCTCGTAAAAGTGGTGGAGGTCCCAGTAGCTTAACAAGACTCATTTAATGCCCCTAAGAAGAGACGTGGAGGTCCCAGTAGCTGAACAAGACGCTTTTAATGCCCCTCAGTAGAGACGTGGAGGTCCCAGTAGCTTAACAAGACGCTTTTAATGCCCCTCAGAAGAGACGTGGAGGTCCCAGTAGCTTAACAAGATGCTTTTAATGCCCCTCAGAAGAGACGTGGAGATCCCAGTAGCTTAACAAGATGCTTTTAATGCCCCTCAGAAGAGACGTGGAGGTCCCAGTAGCTTAACAAGACGCTTTTAATGCCCCTCAGAAGAGACGTGGAGGTCCCAGTAGCTTAACAAGATGCTTTTAATGACCCTCAGAAGAGACGTGGAGGTCCCAGTAGCTTAACAAGATGCTTTTAATGCCCCTCAGAAGAGACGTGGAGGTCCAAGTAGCTTAACAAGACGCGTTTAATGTCCCTCGGAAAAGTGGTGGAGGTCCCAGTAGCTTAACAAGACGCTTTTAATGCCCCTCACAAGAGACGTGGAGGTCCCAGTAGGTTAACTAGATGCTTTTAATGCCCCTCAGAAGAGACGTGGAGGTCCCAGTAACCTCAAAAGATGCTTTCAATACCCCTCAGTAGAGACGTGGAGGTCCCATTAACTTATCAAGACGGTTTGAATGGCCCTTGGAAGAGACGTGGAGGTCCCAGTTGCTTAACAAGAAGCTTTTAATGCCCCTCAGAAGAGACGTGGAGGTCCCAGTAGCTTAACAAAATGCTTTTAATGACACTCAGAAGAGACGTGGAGGTCCCAGTAGCTTAACAAGACGCTTTTAATGCCGCTCAGAAGAGACGTGGAGGTTCCAGTAGCTTAACAAGACGCTTTTAATGCCCCTCGGAAAAGTGGTGAAGGACCCAGTAGTTTAACAAGACGCTTTTAATGCCCCTCAGAAGAGACGTGGAGGTCCCAGTAGCTTAACAAGATGCTTTTATTGCCCCTCGGAAAAGTGGTGGAGGTCCCAGTAGCTTAAAAAGATGCTTTTAATGCCCCTCAGAAGAGACGTGGAGATCCCAGTAGCTTAACAAGACGTTTTTAATGCCCCTCGGAAAAGTGGTGGAGGTCCCAGTAGCTTAACAAGACGCATTTAATGCCCCTCAGAAGAGACGTGGAGCTCCCAGTAGATGAACAAGACGCTTTTAATGCCCCTCAGAAGAGACGTGGAGGTCCCAGTAGCTTAACAAGACGCTTTTAATGCCCCTCAGAAGAGACGTGGAGGTCCCAGTAGCTTAACAAGATGCTTTTAATGACCCTCAGAAGAGACGTGGAGGTCCCAGTAGCTTAACAAGATGCTTTTAATGCCCCTCGGAAGAGACGTGGAGGTCCCAATAGCTTAACAAGACGCTTTTAATGACCCTCAGAAGAGACGTGGATGTCCCAGTAGCTTAACAAGACGCTTTTAATGCCCCTCAGAAGAGACGTGGAGGTCCCAGTAGCTTAACAAGACGCTTTTAATGCCCCTCAAAAAAGTGGTGGAGATCCCAGTAGTTTAACAAGATGCTTTAAATGACCCTCAGAAGAGACGTGGAGGGCCCAGTATCTTAACAAGACGCTTTTAATGCCCCTCAGAAAAGACGTGGAGGTCCCAGTAGCTTACCAAGACGCTTTTAATGCCCCTCGGAAAAACAGTGGAGGTCCCAGTAGCTTAACAAGACGCTTTTAATCCACCTCAGAAGAGATGTGGAGGTCCCAGTAGCTTAACAAGGCATTTTTAATGCCCCTAAGAAGAGACGTGGTGGTCCCCGTAGCTTAACAACACGCTTTTAATACCCCTTAGAAGAGACGTGGAGGTCCCATTAGCTTAACAAGACGCTTTTAATGCCCCTCAGAAGAGACCTGGAGGTCCCAGTAGCTTAACAAGACGCTTTTAATGCCCCTCAGAAGAGACGTGGAAGTCCCAGTAGCTTAACAAGATGCTTTTAATGCCCCTCAGAAGAGACGTGGAAGTCCCAGTAGCTTAACAAGACGCTTTTAATGCCCCTTGGAAGAGACGTGGAAGTCCCAGTAGCTTAACAAGACGGTTTTAATGCCCCTCAGAAGAGACGTGGAAGTCCCAGTAGCTTAACAAGACGCTTTTAATGCCCCTTGGAAGAGACGTGGAAGTCCCAGTAGCTTAACAAGACGCTTTTAATGCCCCTCAGAAGAGACGTGGAAGTCCCAGTAGCTTAACAAGACGCTTTTAATGCCCCTTGGAAGAGACGTGGAAGTCCCAGTAGCTTAACAAAATGCTTTTACTGCCCCTCGGAAAAGTGGTGGAGGTCCCAGTAGCTTAACAAGACGCTTTTAATGCATCTGAGAAGAGACGTGGAGGTCCCAGTAGTTTAAAAGAAGCTTTTAATGCCCCTCAGAAGAGACGTGGAGGTCCCAGTAGCTTAACATGATGTTTATAATGCCCCTCAGAAGAAACGTGGAGGTCCCAGTGGATTAACAAGACGCTTTTAATGCCCCTCAGAAGAGACGTGGAGGTCCCAGTAGGTTAGCAAGACGCTTTAAATGCCCCTCGGAAAAGTGGTGGACGTCCCAGTAGCTTAACAAGATGCTTTTAATCCACCCCAGAAGAGATGTGGAGGTCCCAGTAGCTTAACAAGGCATTTTTAATGCCCCTAAGAAGAGACGTGGAGGTCCCCGTACATTAACAACACGCTTTTAATACCCCTTAGAAGAGACGTGGAGGTCCCATTAGCTTAACAAGACGCTTTTAATGCCCCTCAGAAGAGACGTGGAGGTCCCAGTAGCTTAACAAGACGCTTTTAATGCCCCTCAGAAGAGACGTGGAAGTCCCAGTAGCTTAACAAGACGCTTTTAATGCCCCTTGGAAGAGACGTGGAAGTCCCAGTAGCTTAACAAGACGCTTTAATGCCCCTCAGAAGAGACATGGAGGCTCCAGTAGCTTAACAAGATGCTTTTACTGCCCCTCGGAAAAGTGGTGGAGGTCCCAGTAGCTTAACAAGACGCTTTTAATGCATCTGAGAAGAGACGTGGAGGTCCCAGTAGTTTAAAAGAAGCTTTTAATGCCCCTCAGAAGAGACGTGGAGGTCCCAGTAGCTTAACAAGATGTTTATAATGCCCCTCAGAAGAAACGTGGAGGTCCCAGCAGCTTAACAAGACGCTTTTAATGCCCCTCAGAAGAGACGTGGAGGTCCCAGTAGGTTAGCAAGACGCTTTAAATGCCCCTCGGAAAAGTGGTGGACGTCCTAGTAGCTTAACAAGATGCTTTTAATCCACCCCAGAAGAGACGTGGAGGTCCCAGTAGCTTAGCAAGGAATTTTTAATGCCCCTAAGAAGAGACGTGGAGGTCCCCGTAGCTTAATAAGACGCTTTTAATGCCCCTTAGAAGAGAAGTGGAGGTCCCAGTAGTATAACAAGACGCTTTTAATGCCTCTCGGAAAAGTGGTGGAGGTCCCAGTAGCTTAACAAGACGCTTTCAATGCCCCTCAGAAGAGACGTGGAGGTCCCAGTAGCTTAACAAGACGGTTTGAATGCCCCTTGGAAGAGACGTGGAGGTCCCAGTAGCTTAACAAGATGCTTTAAATGCCCCTCAGAAGAGACGTGGAGGTCCCAGTAGCTTAACAAGATGCTTTTAATGCCCCTCGGAAGAGACGTGGAGGTCCCAGTAGCTTAACAAAATGCATTTAATGACACTCAGAAGAGACGTGGAGGTCCCAGTAGCTTAACAAGACGCTTTTAATGCCCCTCAGAAGAGACGTGGAGATCCCAGTAGCTTAACAAGACGCTTTTAATGCCCCTCGGAAAAGTGGTGGAGGACCCAGTAGTTTAACAAGACGCTTTTAATGCCCCTCAGAAGAGACGTGGAGGTCCCAGTAGCTTAACAAGACGATATTATTGCCCCTCGGAAAAGTGGTGGAGGTCCCAGTAGCTTAAAAAGATGCTTTTAATGCCCCTCAGAAGAGACGTGGACGTCCCAGTAGCTTAATAAGAAGCTTTTAATGCCCCTCAGAAGAGACGTGGAGGTCCCAGTAGCTTAACAAGACGCTTTTAATGCCCCTCAGAAGAGACGTGGAGGTTCCAGTAGCTTAACAAGACGCTTTTAATGCCCCTCGGAAAAGTGGTGGAGGACCCAGTAGTTTAACAAGACGCTTTTAATGCCCCTCAGAAGAGACGTGGAGGTCCCAGTAGCTTAACAAGATGCTTTTATTGCCCCTCGGAAAAGTGGTGGAGGTCCCAGTAGCTTAAAAAGATGCTTTTAATGCCCCTCAGAAGAGACGTGGAGATCCCAGTAGCTTAACAAGACGTTTTTAATGCCCCTCGGAAAAGTGGTGGAGGTCCCAGTAGCTTAACAAGACGCATTTAATGCCCCTCAGAAGAGACGTGGAGCTCCCAGTAGATGAACAAGACGCTTTTAATGCCCCTCAGAAGAGACGTGGAGGTCCCAGTAGCTTAACAAGACGCTTTTAATGCCCCTCAGAAGAGACGTGGAGGTCCCAGTAGCTTAACAAGATGCTTTTAATGACCCTCAGAAGAGACGTGGAGGTCCCAGTAGCTTAACAAGATGCTTTTAATGCCCCTCGGAAGAGACGTGGAGGTCCCAATAGCTTAACAAGACGCTTTTAATGACCCTCAGAAGAGACGTGGATGTCCCAGTAGCTTAACAAGACGCTTTTAATGCCCCTCAGAAGAGACGTGGAGGTCCCAGTAGCTTAACAAGACGCTTTTAATGCCCCTCAAAAAAGTGGTGGAGATCCCAGTAGTTTAACAAGACGCTTTTAATGCCCCTCGGAAAAGTGGTGGCGGTCCCAGTAGCTTAACAAGATGCTTTTAATGCCCCTCAGAAGAGACGTGGAGGTCCCAGTAGCATAGCAAGACGCTTTTAATGTCCCTCAGAAGAGACGTGGAGGTCCCAGTAGCTTAACAAGACGCTTTTAATGCCCCTCAGAAGAGACGTGGAGGTCCCAGTAGCTTAACAAGATGCTTTAAATGACCCTCAGAAGAGACGTGGAGGGCCCAGTATCTTAACAAGACGCTTTTAATGCCCCTCAGAAGAGACGTGGAGGTCCCAGTATCTTAACAAGATGTTTTTAATGCCCCTCGTAAAAGTGGTGGAGGTCCCAGTAGCTTAACAAGACTCATTTAATGCCCCTAAGAAGAGACGTGGAGGTCCCAGTAGCTGAACAAGACGCTTTTAATGCCCCTCAGTAGAGACGTGGAGGTCCCAGTAGCATAACAAGACGCTTTTAATGCCCCTCAGAAGAGACGTGGAGGTCCCAGTAGCTTAACAAGACGCTTTTAATGCCCCTCAGAAGAGACGTGGAGATCCCAGTAGCTTAACAAGATGCTTTTAATGCCCCTCAGAAGAGACGTGGAGGTCCCAGTAGCTTAACAAGACGCTTTTAATGCCCCTCAGAAGAGACGTGGAGGTCCCAGTAGCTTAACAAGATGCTTTTAATGACCCTCAGAAGAGACGTGGAGGTCCCAGTAGCTTAACAAGATGCTTTTAATGCCCCTCAGAAGAGACGTGGAGGTCCAAGTAGCTTAACAAGACGCGTTTAATGTCCCTCGGAAAAGTGGTGGAGGTCCCAGTAGCTTAACAAGACGCTTTTAATGCCCCTCACAAGAGACGTGGAGGTCCCAGTAGGTTAACTAGATGCTTTTAATGCCCCTCAGAAGAGACGTGGAGGTCCCAGTAACCTCAAAAGATGCTTTCAATACCCCTCAGTAGAGACGTGGAGGTCCCATTAACTTATCAAGACGGTTTGAATGGCCCTTGGAAGAGACGTGGAGGTCCCAGTTGCTTAACAAGAAGCTTTTAATGCCCCTCAGAAGAGACGTGGAGGTCCCAGTAGCTTAACAAAATGCTTTTAATGACACTCAGAAGAGACGTGGAGGTCCCAGTAGCTTAACAAGACACTTTTAATGCCCCTCAGAAGAGACGTGGAGGTTCCAGTAGCTTAACAAGACGCTTTTAATGCCCCTCGGAAAAGTGGTGAAGGACCCAGTAGTTTAACAAGACGCTTTTAATGCCCCTCAGAAGAGACGTGGAGGTCCCAGTAGCTTAACAAGATGCTTTTATTGCCCCTCGGAAAAGTGGTGGAGGTCCCAGTAGCTTAAAAAGATGCTTTTAATGCCCCTCAGAAGAGACGTGGAGATCCCAGTAGCTTAACAAGACGTTTTTAATGCCCCTCGGAAAAGTGGTGGAGGTCCCAGTAGCTTAACAAGACGCATTTAATGCCCCTCAGAAGAGACGTGGAGCTCCCAGTAGATGAACAAGACGCTTTTAATGCCCCTCAGAAGAGACGTGGAGGTCCCAGTAGCTTAACAAGACGCTTTTAATGCCCCTCAGAAGAGACGTGGAGGTCCCAGTAGCTTAACAAGATGCTTTTAATGACCCTCAGAAGAGACGTGGAGGTCCCAGTAGCTTAACAAGATGCTTTTAATGCCCCTCGGAAGAGACGTGGAGGTCCCAATAGCTTAACAAGACGCTTTTAATGACCCTCAGAAGAGACGTGGATGTCCCAGTAGCTTAACAAGACGCTTTTAATGCCCCTCAGAAGAGACGTGGAGGTCCCAGTAGCTTAACAAGACGCTTTTAATGCCCCTCAAAAAAGTGGTGGAGATCCCAGTAGTTTAACAAGACGCTTTTAATGCCCCTCGGAAAAGTGGTGGCGGTCCCAGTAGCTTAACAAGATGCTTTTAATGCCCCTCAGAAGAGACGTGGAGGTCCCAGTAGCATAGCAAGACGCTTTTAATGTCCCTCAGAAGAGACGTGGAGGTCCCAGTAGCTTAACAAGACGCTTTTAATGCCCCTCAGAAGAGACGTGGAGGTCCCAGTAGCTTAACAAGATGCTTTAAATGACCCTCAGAAGAGACGTGGAGGGCCCAGTATCTTAACAAGACGCTTTTAATGCCCCTCAGAAGAGACGTGGAGGTCCCAGTAGCTTAACAAGATGTTTTTAATGCCCCTCGTAAAAGTGGTGGAGGTCCCAGTAGCTTAACAAGACTCATTTAATGCCCCTAAGAAGAGACGTGGAGGTCCCAGTAGCTGAACAAGACGCTTTTAATGCCCCTCAGTAGAGACGTGGAGGTCCCAGTAGCTTAACAAGACGCTTTTAATGCCCCTCAGAAGAGACGTGGAGGTCCCAGTAGCTTAACAAGACGCTTTTAATGCCCCTCAGAAGAGACGTGGAGATCCCAGTAGCTTAACAAGATGCTTTTAATGCCCCTCAGAAGAGACGTGGAGGTCCCAGTAGCTTAACAAGACGCTTTTAATGCCCCTCAGAAGAGACGTGGAGGTCCAAGTAGGTTAACTAGACGCTTTTAATGCCCCTCAGAAGAGACGTGGAGGTCCCAGTAGCTTAAGAAAATGCTATTAATGCCCCTCGGAAGAGACGTGGAGGTTCCAGTAGCTTAACAAGACGTTTTTAATGCCCGTCGTAAAAGTGGTGGAGGTCCCAGTAGCTTAGCAAGATGCTTTTAATGACCCTCAGAAGAGACGTGGAGGTCCCAGTAGCTTAGCAAGACGCTTTTAATGCCCCTCGGAAAAGTAGTGGAGGTCCCAGTAGCTTAACAAGACGCTTTTAATCCACCTCAGAAGAGATGTGGAGGTCCCAGTAGCTTAACAAGGCATTTTTAATGCCCCTAAGAAGAGACGTTGAGGTCCCCGTAGCTTAACAACACGCTTTTAATACCCCTTAGAAGAGACGTGGAGGTCCCATTAGCTTAACAAGACGCTTTTAATGCCCCTCAGAAGAGACCTGGAGGTCCCAGTAGCTTAACAAGACGCTTTTAATGCCCCTCAGAAGAGACGTGGAAGTCCCAGTAGCTTAACAAGACGCTTTTAATGCCCCTTGGAAGAGACGTGGAAGTCCCAGTAGCTTAACAAGACGCTTTAATGCCCCTCAGAAGAGACATGGAGGCTCCAGTAGCTTAACAAGATGCTTTTACTGCAACTCGGAAAAGTGGTGGAGGTCCCAGTAGCTTAACAAGACGCTTTTAATGCCCCTCGGAAGAGACGTGGAGGTCCCAGAAGCTTAAAAAAACGCTTTTAATGCCCCTCAGAAGAGATGTAGAGGTCCCAGTAGCTTAACAAGATGCTTTTAATGCCCCTCGGAAGAGACGTGGAGGTCCCAATAGCTTAACAAGACGCTTTTAATGACCCTCAGAAGAGACGTGGATGTCCCAGTAGCTTAACAAGACGCTTTTAATGCCCCTCAGAAGAGACGTGGAGGTCCCAGTGGCTTAACAAGACGCTTTTAATGCCCCTCAGAAAAGTGGTGGAGATCCCAGTAGATTAACAAGACGCTTTTAATGCCCCTCGGAAAAGTGGTGGCGGTCCCAGTAGCTTAACAAGATGCTTTTAATGCCCCTCAGAAGAGACGTGGAGATCCCAGTAGCTTAGCAAGACGCTTTTAATGTCCCTCAGAAGAGACGTGGAGGTCCCAGTAGCTTAACAAGACGCTTTTAATGCCCCTCAGAAGAGACGTGGAGGTCCCAGTAGCTTAACAAGATGCTTTAAATGACCCTCAGAAGAGACGTGGAGGGCCCAGTATCTTAACAAGACGCTTTTAATGCCCCTCAGAAGAGACGTAGAGGTCCCAGTAGCTTAACAAGACGTTTTTAATGCCCCTCGTAAAAGTGGTGGAGGTCCCAGTAGCTTAACAAGACGCATTTAATGCCCCTCAGAAGAGACGTGGAGGTCCCAGTAGCTGAACAAGACGCTTTTAATGCCCCTCAGAAGAGACGTGGAGGTCCCAGTAGCTTAACAAGACGCTTTTAATGCCCCTCAGAAGAGACGTGGAGGTCCCAGTAGCTTAACAAGACGCTTTTAATGCCCCTCAGAAGAGACGTGGAGGTCCCAGTAGCTTAACAAGATGCTTTTAATGCCCCTCAGAAGAGACGTGGAGGTCCCAGTAGCTTAACAAGACGCTTTTAATGCCCCTCAGAAGAGATGTGGAGGTCCCAGTAGCTTAACAAGATGCTTTTAATGCCCCTCGGAAGAGACGTGGAGGTCCCAATAGCTTAACAAGACGCTTTTAATGACCCTCAGAAGAGACGTGGATGTCCCAGTAGCTTAACAAGACGCTTTTAATGCCCCTCAGAAGAGACGTGGAGGTCCCAGTAGCTTAACAAGACGCTTTTAATGCCCCTCAGAAAAGTGGTGGAGATCCCAGTAGTTTAACAAGACGCTTTTAATGCCCCTCGGAAAAGTGGTGGCGGTCCCAGTAGCTTAACAAGATGCTTTTAATGCCCCTCAGAAGAGACGTGGAGATCCCAGTAGCTTAGCAAGACGCTTTTAATGTCCCTCAGAAGAGACGTGGAGGTCCCAGTAGCTTAACAAGACGCTTTTAATGCCCCTCAGAAGAGACGTGGAGGTCCCAGTAGCTTAACAAGATGCTTTAAATGACCCTCAGAAGAGACGTGGAGGGCCCAGTATCTTAACAAGACGCTTTTAATGCCCCTCAGAAAAGACGTGGAGGTCCCAGTAGCTTACCAAGACGCTTTTAATGCCCCTCGGAAAAACAGTGGAGGTCCCAGTAGCTTAACAAGACGCTTTTAATCCACCTCAGAAGAGATGTGGAGGTCCCAGTAGCTTAACAAGGCATTTTTAATGCCCCTAAGAAGAGACGTGGTGGTCCCCGTAGCTTAACAACACGCTTTTAATACCCCTTAGAAGAGACGTGGAGGTCCCATTAGCTTAACAAGACTCTTTTAATGCCCCTCAGAAGAGACCTGGAGGTCCCAGTAGCTTAACAAGACGCTTTTAATGCCCCTCAGAAGAGACGTGGAAGTCCCAGTAGCTTAACAAGATGCTTTTAATGCCCCTCAGAAGAGACGTGGAAGTCCCAGTAGCTTAACAAGACGCTTTTAATGCCCCTTGGAAGAGACGTGGAAGTCCCAGTAGCTTAACAAGACACTTTTAATGCCCCTCAGAAGAGACGTGGAAGTCCCAGTAGCTTAACAAGACGCTTTTAATGCCCCTTGGAAGAGACGTGGAAGTCCCAGTAGCTTAACAAGACGCTTTTAATGCCCCTCAGAAGAGACGTGGAAGTCCCAGTAGCTTAACAAGACGCTTTTAATGCCCCTTGGAAGAGACGTGGAAGTCCCAGTAGCTTAACAAAATGCTTTTACTGCCCCTCGGAAAAGTGGTGGAGGTCCCAGTAGCTTAACAAGACGCTTTTAATGCATCTGAGAAGAGACGTGGAGGTCCCAGTAGTTTAAAAGAAGCTTTTAATGCCCCTCAGAAGAGACGTGGAGGTCCCAGTAGCTTAACATGATGTTTATAATGCCCCTCAGAAGAAACGTGGAGGTCCCAGTGGATTAACAAGACGCTTTTAATGCCCCTCAGAAGAGACGTGGAGGTCCCAGTAGGTTAGCAAGACGCTTTAAATGCCCCTCGGAAAAGTGGTGGACGTCCCAGTAGCTTAACAAGATGCTTTTAATCCACCCCAGAAGAGATGTGGAGGTCCCAGTAGCTTAACAAGGCATTTTTAATGCCCCTAAGAAGAGACGTGGAGGTCCCCGTACATTAACAACACGCTTTTAATACCCCTTAGAAGAGACGTGGAGGTCCCATTAGCTTAACAAGACGCTTTTAATGCCCCTCAGAAGAGACGTGGAGGTCCCAGTAGCTTAACAAGACGCTTTTAATGCCCCTCAGAAGAGACGTGGAAGTCCCAGTAGCTTAACAAGACGCTTTTAATGCCCCTTGGAAGAGACGTGGAAGTCCCAGTAGCTTAACAAGACGCTTTAATGCCCCTCAGAAGAGACATGGAGGCTCCAGTAGCTTAACAAGATGCTTTTACTGCCCCTCGGAAAAGTGGTGGAGGTCCCAGTAGCTTAACAAGACGCTTTTAATGCATCTGAGAAGAGACGTGGAGGTCCCAGTAGTTTAAAAGAAGCTTTTAATGCCCCTCAGAAGAGACGTGGAGGTCCCAGTAGCTTAACAAGATGTTTATAATGCCCCTCAGAAGAAACGTGGAGGTCCCAGCAGCTTAACAAGACGCTTTTAATGCCCCTCAGAAGAGACGTGGAGGTCCCAGTAGGTTAGCAAGACGCTTTAAATGCCCCTCGGAAAAGTGGTGGACGTCCTAGTAGCTTAACAAGATGCTTTTAATCCACCCCAGAAGAGACGTGGAGGTCCCAGTAGCTTAGCAAGGAATTTTTAATGCCCCTAAGAAGAGACGTGGAGGTCCCCGTAGCTTAATAAGACGCTTTTAATGCCCCTTAGAAGAGAAGTGGAGGTCCCAGTAGTATAACAAGACGCTTTTAATGCCTCTCGGAAAAGTGGTGGAGGTCCCAGTAGCTTAACAAGACGCTTTCAATGCCCCTCAGAAGAGACGTGGAGGTCCCAGTAGCTTAACAAGACGGTTTGAATGCCCCTTGGAAGAGACGTGGAGGTCCCAGTAGCTTAACAAGATGCTTTAAATGCCCCTCAGAAGAGACGTGGAGGTCCCAGTAGCTTAACAAGATGCTTTTAATGCCCCTCGGAAGAGACGTGGAGGTCCCAGTAGCTTAACAAAATGCATTTAATGACACTCAGAAGAGACGTGGAGGTCCCAGTAGCTTAACAAGACGCTTTTAATGCCCCTCAGAAGAGACGTGGAGATCCCAGTAGCTTAACAAGACGCTTTTAATGCCCCTCGGAAAAGTGGTGGAGGACCCAGTAGTTTAACAAGACGCTTTTAATGCCCCTCAGAAGAGACGTGGAGGTCCCAGTAGCTTAACAAGACGATATTATTGCCCCTCGGAAAAGTGGTGGAGGTCCCAGTAGCTTAAAAAGATGCTTTTAATGCCCCTCAGAAGAGACGTGGACGTCCCAGTAGCTTAATAAGAAGCTTTTAATGCCCCTCAGAAGAGACGTGGAGGTCCCAGTAGCTTAACAAGACGCTTTTAATGCCCCTCAGAAGAGACGTGGAGGTCCCAGTAGGTTAACTAGACGCTTTTAATACCCCTCAGAAGAGACGTGGAGGTCCCAGTAACTTAACAAGATGCTTTTAATACCGCTCGGAAGAGACGTTGAGGTCACAGTAGCTTAACAAGATGCTTTTAATGACCCTCAGAAGAGACATGAACGTCCCAGTAGCTTAACAAGACGCTTTTAATGCCCCTCGGAAAAGTGGTGGAGGTCCCAGTAGCTTAAAAAGATGCTTTTAATGCCCCTCAGAAGAGACGTGGAGGTCCCAGTAGCTTAACAAGACGCTTTTAATGCCCCTCAGAAGAGACGTAGAGGTCCCAGTAGCTTAACAAGACGCTTTTAATGCCATTCAGAAGAGATGTGGAGGTCCCAGTAGCTTAACAATACGCTTTTAATGCCCCTCAGAAGAGACGTGGAGGTCCCAGTAGCTTAACAAGAAGCTTTTAACGCCCCTCAGAAGAGACGTGGAGGTCCCAGAAGCTTAACAAAACGCATTTAATGCCCCTCAGAAGAGACGTGGAGGTCCCAGTAGCTTAACAAGATGCTTTTAATGCCCCTCAGAAGAGACGTGGAAGTCCCAGTAGCTTAACAAGACGCTTTTAATGCCCCTTGGAAGAGACGTGGAAGTCCCAGTAGCTTAACAAGACGCTTTAATGCCCCTCAGAAGAGACATGGAGGCTCCAGTAGCTTAACAAGATGCTTTTACTGCCCCTCGGAAAAGTGGTGGAGGTCCCAGTAGCTTAACAAGACGCTTTTAATGCCCCTCGGAAGAGACGTGGAGGTCCCAGAAGCTTAAAAAAACGCTTTTAATGCCCCTCAGAAGAGATGTGGAGGTCCCAGTAGCTTAACAAGATGCTTTTAATGCCCCTCGGAAGAGACGTGGAGGTCCCAATAGCTTAACAAGACGCTTTTAATGACCCTCAGAAGAGACGTGGATGTCCCAGTAGCTTAACAAGACGCTTTTAATGCCCCTCAGAAGAGACGTGGAGGTCCCAGTGGCTTAACAAGACGCTTTTAATGCCCCTCAGAAAAGTGGTGGAGATCCCAGTAGTTTAACAAGACGCTTTTAATGCCCCTCGGAAAAGTGGTGGCGGTCCCAGTAGCTTAACAAGATGCTTTTAATGCCCCTCAGAAGAGACGTGGAGATCCCAGTAGCTTAGCAAGACGCTTTTAATGTCCCTCAGAAGAGACGTGGAGGTCCCAGTAGCTTAACAAGACGCTTTTAATGCCCCTCAGAAGAGACGTGGAGGTCCCAGTAGCTTAACAAGATGCTTTAAATGACCCTCAGAAGAGACGTGGAGGGCCCAGTATCTTAACAAGACGCTTTTAATGCCCCTCAGAAGAGACGTAGAGGTCCCAGTAGCTTAACAAGACGTTTTTAATGCCCCTCGTAAAAGTGGTGGAGGTCCCAGTAGCTTAACAAGACGCATTTAATGCCCCTCAGAAGAGACGTGGAGGTCCCAGTAGCTGAACAAGACGCTTTTAATGCCCCTCAGAAGAGACGTGGAGGTCCCAGTAGCTTAACAAGACGCTTTTAATGCCCCTCAGAAGAGACGTGGAGGTCCCAGTAGCTTAACAAGACGCTTTTAATGCCCCTCAGAAGAGACGTGGAGGTCCCAGTAGCTTAACAAGATGCTTTTAATGCCCCTCAGAAGAGACGTGGAGGTCCCAGTAGCTTAACAAGACGCTTTTAATGCCCCTCAGAAGAGATGTGGAGGTCCCAGTAGCTTAACAAGATGCTTTTAATGCCCCTCGGAAGAGACGTGGAGGTCCCAATAGCTTAACAAGACGCTTTTAATGACCCTCAGAAGAGACGTGGATGTCCCAGTAGCTTAACAAGACGCTTTTAATGCCCCTCAGAAGAGACGTGGAGGTCCCAGTAGCTTAACAAGACGCTTTTAATGCCCCTCAGAAAAGTGGTGGAGATCCCAGTAGTTTAACAAGACGCTTTTAATGCCCCTCGGAAAAGTGGTGGCGGTCCCAGTAGCTTAACAAGATGCTTTTAATGCCCCTCAGAAGAGACGTGGAGATCCCAGTAGCTTAGCAAGACGCTTTTAATGTCCCTCAGAAGAGACGTGGAGGTCCCAGTAGCTTAACAAGACGCTTTTAATGCCCCTCAGAAGAGACGTGGAGGTCCCAGTAGCTTAACAAGATGCTTTAAATGACCCTCAGAAGAGACGTGGAGGGCCCAGTATCTTAACAAGACGCTTTTAATGCCCCTCAGAAAAGACGTGGAGGTCCCAGTAGCTTACCAAGACGCTTTTAATGCCCCTCGGAAAAACAGTGGAGGTCCCAGTAGCTTAACAAGACGCTTTTAATCCACCTCAGAAGAGATGTGGAGGTCCCAGTAGCTTAACAAGGCATTTTTAATGCCCCTAAGAAGAGACGTGGTGGTCCCCGTAGCTTAACAACACGCTTTTAATACCCCTTAGAAGAGACGTGGAGGTCCCATTAGCTTAACAAGACTCTTTTAATGCCCCTCAGAAGAGACCTGGAGGTCCCAGTAGCTTAACAAGACGCTTTTAATGCCCCTCAGAAGAGACGTGGAAGTCCCAGTAGCTTAACAAGATGCTTTTAATGCCCCTCAGAAGAGACGTGGAAGTCCCAGTAGCTTAACAAGACGCTTTTAATGACCCTTGGAAGAGACGTGGAAGTCCCAGTAGCTTAACAAGACACTTTTAATGCCCCTCAGAAGAGACGTGGAAGTCCCAGTAGCTTAACAAGACGCTTTTAATGCCCCTTGGAAGAGACGTGGAAGTCCCAGTAGCTTAACAAGACGCTTTTAATGCCCCTCAGAAGAGACGTGGAAGTCCCAGTAGCTTAACAAGACGCTTTTAATGCCCCTTGGAAGAGACGTGGAAGTCCCAGTAGCTTAACAAAATGCTTTTACTGCCCCTCGGAAAAGTGGTGGAGGTCCCAGTAGCTTAACAAGACGCTTTTAATGCATCTGAGAAGAGACGTGGAGGTCCCAGTAGTTTAAAAGAAGCTTTTAATGCCCCTCAGAAGAGACGTGAAGGTCCCAGTAGCTTAACATGATGTTTATAATGCCCCTCAGAAGAAACGTGGAGGTCCCAGTGGATTAACAAGACGCTTTTAATGCCCCTCAGAAGAGACGTGGAGGTCCCAGTAGGTTAGCAAGACGCTTTAAATGCCCCTCGGAAAAGTGGTGGACGTCCCAGCAGCTTAACAAGATGCTTTTAATCCACCCCAGAAGAGATGTGGAGGTCCCAGTAGCTTAACAAGGCATTTTTAATGCCCCTAAGAAGAGACGTGGAGGTCCCCGTACATTAACAACACGCTTTTAATACCCCTTAGAAGAGACGTGGAGGTCCCATTAGCTTAACAAGACGCTTTTAATGCCCCTCAGAAGAGACGTGGAGGTCCCAGTAGCTTAACAAGACGCTTTTAATGCCCCTCAGAAGAGACGTGGAAGTCCCAGTAGCTTAACAAGACGCTTTTAATGCCCCTTGGAAGAGACGTGGAAGTCCCAGTAGCTTAACAAGACGCTTTAATGCCCCTCAGAAGAGACATGGAGGCTCCAGTAGCTTAACAAGATGCTTTTACTGCCCCTCGGAAAAGTGGTGGAGGTCCCAGTAGCTTAACAAGACGCTTTTAATGCATCTGAGAAGAGACGTGGAGGTCCCAGTAGTTTAAAAGAAGCTTTTAATGCCCCTCAGAAGAGACGTGGAGGTCCCAGTAGCTTAACAAGATGTTTATAATGCCCCTCAGAAGAAACGTGGAGGTCCCAGCAGCTTAACAAGACGCTTTTAATGCCCCTCAGAAGAGACGTGGAGGTCCCAGTAGGTTAGCAAGACGCTTTAAATGCCCCTCGGAAAAGTGGTGGACGTCCTAGTAGCTTAACAAGATGCTTTTAATCCACCCCAGAAGAGACGTGGAGGTCCCAGTAGCTTAGCAAGGAATTTTTAATGCCCCTAAGAAGAGACGTGGAGGTCCCCGTAGCTTAATAAGACGCTTTTAATGCCCCTTAGAAGAGAAGTGGAGGTCCCAGTAGTATAACAAGACGCTTTTAATGCCTCTCGGAAAAGTGGTGGAGGTCCCAGTAGCTTAACAAGACGCTTTCAATGCCCCTCAGAAGAGACGTGGAGGTCCCAGTAGCTTAACAAGACGGTTTGAATGCCCCTTGGAAGAGACGTGGAGGTCCCAGTAGCTTAACAAGATGCTTTAAATGCCCCTCAGAAGAGACGTGGAGGTCCCAGTAGCTTAACAAGATGCTTTTAATGCCCCTCGGAAGAGACGTGGAGGTCCCAGTAGCTTAACAAAATGCATTTAATGACACTCAGAAGAGACGTGGAGGTCCCAGTAGCTTAACAAGACGCTTTTAATGCCCCTCAGAAGAGACGTGGAGATCCCAGTAGCTTAACAAGACGCTTTTAATGCCCCTCGGAAAAGTGGTGGAGGACCCAGTAGTTTAACAAGACGCTTTTAATGCCCCTCAGAAGAGACGTGGAGGTCCCAGTAGCTTAACAAGACGATATTATTGCCCCTCGGAAAAGTGGTGGAGGTCCCAGTAGCTTAAAAAGATGCTTTTAATGCCCCTCAGAAGAGACGTGGACGTCCCAGTAGCTTAATAAGAAGCTTTTAATGCCCCTCAGAAGAGACGTGGAGGTCCCAGTAGCTTAACAAGATGCTTTTAATGCCCCTCAGAAGAGACGTGGAGGTCCCAGTAGGTTAACTAGACGCTTTTAATACCCCTCAGAAGAGACGTGGAGGTCCCAGTAACTTAACAAGATGCTTTTAATACCGCTCGGAAGAGACGTTGAGGTCACAGTAGCTTAACAAGATGCTTTTAATGACCCTCAGAAGAGACATGAACGTCCCAGTAGCTTAACAAGACGCTTTTAATGCCCCTCGGAAAAGTGGTGGAGGTCCCAGTAGCTTAAAAAGATGCTTTTAATGCCCCTCAGAAGAGACGTGGAGGTCCCAGTAGCTTAACAAGACGCTTTTAATGCCCCTCAGAAGAGACGTAGAGGTCCCAGTAGCTTAACAAGACGCTTTTAATGCCGTTCAGAAGAGATGTGGAGGTCCCAGTAGCTTAACAATACGCTTTTAATGCCCCTCAGAAGAGACGTGGAGGTCCCAGTAGCTTAACAAGAAGCTTTTAATGCCCCTCAGAAGAGACGTGGAGGTCCCAGAAGCTTAACAAAACGCATTTAATGCCCCTCAGAAGAGACGTGGAGGTCCCAGTAGCTTAACAAGATGCTTTTAATGCCCCTCAGAATAGACGTGGAGGTCCCAGTAGCTTAACAAGACGCTTTTAATGCCCCTCAGAAGAGACGTGGAGATCCTAGTAGTTTAACTAGACGCTTTTAATGCCCCTCAGAAGAGACGTGGAGGTCCCAGTAACTTAACAAGATGCTTTTAATACCCCTCAGTAGAGACGTGGAGGTCCCAGAAGCTAAAAAAAACGCTTTTAATGCCCCTTAGAAGAGATGTGGAGGTCCCAGTAGCTTAACAAGATGCTTTTAATGCCCCTCGGAAGAGACGTGGAGGTCCCAATAGCTTAACAAGATGCTTTTAATGACCCTCAGAAGAGACGTGGATGTCCCAGTAGCTTAACAAGACGCTTTTAATGCCCCTCAGAAGAGACGTGGAGGTCCCAGTAGCTTAACAAGACGCTTTTAATGCCCCTCAGAAAAGTGGTGGAGAACCCAGTAGTTTAACAAGACGCTTTTAATGCCCCTCAGAAGAGACGTGGATGTCCCAGTAGCTTAACAAGACGCTTTTAATGCCCCTCGGAAAAGTGGTGGCGGTCCCAGTAGCTTAACAAGATGCTTTTAATGCTCCTCAGAAGAGACGTGGAGGTCACAGTAGCTTAGCAAGACGCTTTTAATGTCCCTCAGAAGAGACGTGGAGGTCCCAGTAGCTTAACAAGACGCTTTTAATGCCCCTCAGAAGAGACGTGGAGGTCCCAGTAGCTTAACAATATGCTTTTAATGACCCTCAGAAGAGACGTGGAGGGCCCAGTATCTTAGCAAGACGCTTTTAATGTCCCTCAGAAGAGACGTGGAGGTCCCAGTAGCTTAACAAGACGTTTTTAATGCCCCTCGTAAAAGTGGTGGAGGTCCCAGTAGCTTAACAAGACGCATTTAATGCCCCTCAGAAGAGACGTGGAGGTCCCAGTAGCTGAACAAGACGCTTTTAATGCCCCTCAGAAGAGACGTGGAGGTCCCAGTAGCTTAACAAAACGCTTTTAATGCCCCTCAGAAGAGACGTGGAGGTCCCAGTAGCTTAACAAGATGCTTTTAATGCCCCTCAGAAGAGACGTGGAGGTCCCAGTAGCTTAATAAGAAGCTTTTAATGCCCCTCAGAAGAGATGTGGAGGTCCCAGTAGCTTAACAAGACGCTTTTAATGCCCCTCAGAAGAGACGTAGAGGTCCCAGTAGGTTAACTAGACGCTTTTAATTCCCCTCAGAAGAGACGTGGAGGTCCAAGTAACTTAACAAGATGCTTTGAATACCGCTCGGAAGAGACGTTGAGGTCACAGTAGCTTAACAAGATGCTTTTAATGACCCTCAGAAGAGACGTGAACGTCCCAGTAGCTTAACAAGACGCTTTTAATGCCCCTCGGAAAAGTGGTGGAGGTCCCAGTAGCTTAAAAAGATGCTTTTAATGCCCCTCAGAAGATACGTGGAGGTCCCAGTAGCTTAACAATACACTTTTAATGCCCCTCAGAAGAGACGTGGAGGTCCCAGTAGCTTAACAAGACGCTTTTAATGCCGTTCAGAAGAGATGTGGAGGTCCCAGTAGCTTAACAATACGCTTTTAATGCCCCTCAGAAGAGACGTGGAGGTCCCAGTAGCTTAACAAGAAGCTTTTAATGCCCCTCAGAAGAGACGTGGAGGTCCCAGAAGTTTAACAAAACGCATTTAATGCCCCTCAGAAGAGACGTGGAGGTCCCAGTAGCTTAACAAGATGCTTTTAATGCCCCTCAGAATAGACGTGGAGGTCCCAGTAGCTTAACAAGACGCTTTTAATGCCCCTCAGAAGAGACGTGGAGATCCTAGTAGTTTAACTAGACGCTTTTAATGCCCCTCAGAAGAGACGTGGAGGTCCCAGTAACTTAACAAGATGCTTTTAATACCCCTCAGTAGAGACGTGGAGGTCCCAGAAGCTAAAAAAAACGCTTTTAATGCCCCTCAGAAGAGATGTGGAGGTCCCAGTAGCTTAACAAGATGCTTTTAATGCCCCTCGGAAGAGACGTGGAGGTCCCAATAGCTTAACAAGATGCTTTTAATGACCCTCAGAAGAGACGTGGATGTCCCAGTAGCTTAACAAGACGCTTTTAATGCCCCTTAGAAGAGACGTGGAGGTCCCAGTAGCTTAACAAGACGCTTTTAATGCCCCTCAGAAAAGTGGTGGAGAACCCAGTAGTTTAACAAGACGCTTTTAATGCCCCTCAGAAGAGACGTGGATGTCCCAGTAGCTTAACAAGACGCTTTTAATGCCCCTCGGAAAAGTGGTGGCGGTCCCAGTAGCTTAACAAGATGCTTTTAATGCCCCTCAGAAGAGACGTGGAGGTCCCAGTAGCTTAGCAAGACGCTTTTAATGTCCCTCAGAAGAGACGTGGATGTCCCAGTAGCTTAACAAGACGCTTTTAATGCCCCTCGGAAAAGTGGTGGCGGTCCCAGTAGCTTAACAAGATGCTTTTAATGCCCCTCAGAAGAGACGTGGAGGTCCCAGTAGCTTAGCAAGACGCTTTTAATGTCCCTCAGAAGAGACGTGGAGGTCCCAGTAGCTTAACAAGACGCTTTTAATGCCCCTCAGAAGAGACGTGGAGGTCCCAGTAGCTTAACAAGATGCTTTTAATGACCCTCAGAAGAGACGTGGAGGTCCCAGTAGGTTAACTAGACGCTTTTAATAACCCTCAGAAGAGACGTGGAGGTCCCAGTAACTTAACAAGATGCTTTTAATACCGCTCGGAAGAGACGTTGAGGTCACAGTAGCTTAACAAGATGCTTTTAATGACCCTCAGAAGAGACATGAACGTCCCAGTAGCTTAACAAGACGCTTTTAATGCCCCTCAGAAGAAACGTGGAGGTCCCAGTAACTTAACAAGATGCTTTTAATACCGCTTGGAAGAGACGTGGAGGTCCCAGAAGCTTAAAAAAACGCTTTTAATGCCCCTCAGAAGAGATGTGGAGGTCCCAGTAGCTTAACAAGATGCTTTTAATGCCCCTCGGAAGAGACGTGGAGGTCCCAATAGCTTAACAAGATGCTTTTAATGACCCTCAGAAGAGACGTGGATGTCCCAGTAGCTTAACAAGATGCTTTTAATGCCCCTCAGAAGAGACGTGGAGGTCCCAGTAGCATAGCAAGACGCTTTTAATGTCCCTCAGAAGAGACGTGGAGGTCCCAGTAGCTTAACAAGACGCTTTTAATGCCCCTCAGAAGAGACGTGGAGGTCCCAGTAGCTTAACAAGACGCTTTTAATGCCCCTCAGAAGAGACGTGGAGGTCCCAGTAGCTTAACAAGATGCTTTTAATGCCCTTCAGAAGAGACGTGGAGGTCCCAGTAGCTTAACAAGACGCTTTTAATGCCCCTCAGAAGAGACGTGGAGGTCCAAGTAGGTTAACTAGACGCTTTTAATGCCCCTCAGAAGAGACGTGGAGGTCCCAGTAGCTTAACAAAATGCTATTAATGCCCCTCGGAAGAGACGTGGAGGTTCCAGTAGCTTAACAAGACGTTTTTAATGCCCCTCGTAAAAGTGGTGGAGGTCCCAGTAGCTTAACAAGATGCTTTTAATGACCCTCAGAAGAGACGTGGAGGTCCCAGTAGCTTAGCAAGACGCTTTTAATGCCCCTCGGAAAAGTAGTGGAGGTCCCAGTAGCTTAACAAGACGCTTTTAATCCACCTCAGAAGAGATGTGGAGGTCCCAGTAGCTTAACAAGGCATTTTTAATGCCCCTAAGAAGAGACGTGGAGGTCCCCATAGCTTAACAACACGCTTTTAACACCCCTTAGAAGAGACGTGGAGGTCCCATTAGCTTAACAAGACGCTTTTAATGCCCCTCAGAAGAGACGTGGAGGTCCCAGTAGCTTAACAAGACGCTTTTAATGCCCCTCAGAAGAGACGTGGAGGTCCCAGTAGCTTAACAAGACGCTTTTAATGCCCCTCGGAAAAGTGGTGGAGGTCCCAGTAGTTTAACAAGACGCTTTTAATGCCCGTCAGAAGAGACTTGGAGGTCCCAGTAGCTTAACAAGATGCTTTTAATACCCCTCGGAAAAGTCGTGGAGGTCCCAGTAGCTTAAAAAGATGCTTTTAATGCCCCTCAGAAGAGACGTGGAGGTCCCAGTAGCTTAATAAGAAGCTTTTAATGCCCCTCAGAAGAGACGTGGAGGTCCCAGTAGCTTAACAAGACGCTTTTAATGCCCCTCAAAAGAGACGTGGAGGTCCCAGTAGGTTAACTAGACGCTTTTAATGCCCCTCAGAAGAGACGTGGAGGTTCCAGTAACTTAACAAGATGCTTTTAATACCGCTCGGAAGAGACGTTGAGGTCACAGTAGCTTAACAAGATGCTTTTAATGACCCTCAGAAGAGACATGAACGTCCCAGTAGCTTAACAAGACGCTTTTAATGCCGCTCGGAAAAGTGGTGGAGGTCCCAGTAGCTTAAAAAGATGCTTTTAATGCCCCACAGAAGAGACGTGGAGGTCCCAGTAGCTTAACAAGACGCTTTTAATGCCCCTCAGAAGAGACGTGGAGGTCCCAGTAGCTTAACAAGACGCTTTTAATGCCCCTCAGAAAAGTGGTGGAGATCCCAGTAGTTTAACAAGACGCTTTTAATGCCCCTCGGAAAAGTGGTGGCGGTCCCAGTAGCTTAACAAGATGCTTTTAATGCCCCTCAGAAGAGACGTGGAGATCCCAGTAGCTTAGCAAGACGCTTTTAATGTCCCTCAGAAGAGACGTGGAGGTCCCAGTAGCTTAACAAGACGCTTTTAATGCCCCTCAGAAGAGATGTGGAGGTCCAAGTAGGTTAACTAGACGCTTTTAATGCCCCTCAGAAGAGACGTGGAGGTCCCAGTAGCTTAACAAGACGCTTTTAATGCCCCTCAGAAGAGACGTGGAGGTCCCAGTAGCTTAACAAGACGCTTTTAATGCCCCTCAGAAGAGACGTGGAGGTCCCAGTAGCTTAACAAGATGCTTTTAATGCCCTTCAGAAGAGACGTGGAGGTCCCAGTAGCTTAACAAGACGCTTTTAATGCCCCTCAGAAGAGACGTGGAGGTCCAAGTAGGTTAACTAGACGCTTTTAATGCCCCTCAGAAGAGACGTGGAGGTCCCAGTAGCTTAACAAAATGCTATTAATGCCCCTCGGAAGAGACGTGGAGGTTCCAGTAGCTTAACAAGACGTTTTTAATGCCCCTCGTAAAAGTGGTGGAGGTCCCAGTAGCTTAAAAAGATGCTTTTAATGACCCTCAGAAGAGACGTGGAGGTCCCAGTAGCTTAGCAAGACGCTTTTAATGCCCCTCGGAAAAGTAGTGGAGGTCCCAGTAGCTTAACAAGACGCTTTTAATCCACCTCAGAAGAGATGTGGAGGTCCCAGTAGCTTAACAAGGCATTTTTAATGCCCCTAAGAAGAGACGTGGAGGTCCCCATAGCTTAACAACACGCTTTTAACACCCCTTAGAAGAGACGTGGAGGTCCCATTAGCTTAACAAGACGCTTTTAATGCCCCTCAGAAGAGACGTGGAGGTCCCAGTAGCTTAACAAGACGCTTTTAATGCCCCTCAGAAGAGACGTGGAGGTCCCAGTAGCTTAACAAGACGCTTTTAATGCCCCTCGGAAAAGTGGTGGAGGTCCCAATAGTTTAACAAGACGCTTTTAATGCCCGTCAGAAGAGACTTGGAGGTCCCAGTAGCTTAACAAGATGCTTTTAATACCCCTCGGAAAAGTCGTGGAGGTCCCAGTAGCTTAAAAAGATGCTTTTAATGCCCCTCAGAAGAGACGTGGAGGTCCCAGTAGCTTAATAAGAAGCTTTTAATGCCCCTCAGAAGAGACGTGGAGGTCCCAGTAGCTTAACAAGACGCTTTTAATGCCCCTCTAAAGAGACGTGGAGGTCCCAGTAGGTTAACTAGACGCTTTTAATGCCCCTCAGAAGAGACGTGGAGGTTCCAGTAACTTAACAAGATGCTTTTAATACCGCTCGGAAGAGACGTTGAGGTCACAGTAGCTTAACAAGATGCTTTTAATGACCCTCAGAAGAGACATGAACGTCCCAGTAGCTTAACAAGACGCTTTTAATGCCCCTCGGAAAAGTGGTGGAGGTCCCAGTAGCTTAAAAAGATGCTTTTAATGCCCCACAGAAGAGACGTGGAGGTCCCAGTAGCTTAACAAGACGCTTTTAATGCCCCTCAGAAGAGACGTGGAGGTCCCAGTAGCTTAACAAGACGCTTTTAATGCCCCTCAGAAAAGTGGTGGAGATCCCAGTAGTTTAACAAGACGCTTTTAATGCCCCTCGGAAAAGTGGTGGCGGTCCCAGTAGCTTAACAAGATGCTTTTAATGCCCCTCAGAAGAGACGTGGAGATCCCAGTAGCTTAGCAAGACGCTTTTAATGTCCCTCAGAAGAGACGTGGAGGTCCCAGTAGCTTAACAAGACGCTTTTAATGCCCCTCAGAAGAGACGTGGAGGTCCCAGTAGCTTAACAAGATGCTTTAAATGACCCTCAGAAGAGACGTGGAGGGCCCAGTATCTTAACAAGACGCTTTTAATGCCCCTCAGAAAAGACGTGGAGGTCCCAGTAGCTTACCAAGACGCTTTTAATGCCCCTCGGAAAAACAGTGGAGGTCCCAGTAGCTTAACAAGACGCTTTTAATCCACCTCAGAAGAGATGTGGAGGTCCCAGTAGCTTAACAAGGCATTTTTAATGCCCCTAAGAAGAGACGTGGTGGTCCCCGTAGCTTAACAACACGCTTTTAATACCCCTTAGAAGAGACGTGGAGGTCCCATTAGCTTAACAAGACGCTTTTAATGCCCCTCAGAAGAGACCTGGAGGTCCCAGTAGCTTAACAAGACGCTTTTAATGCCCCTCAGAAGAGACGTGGAAGTCCCAGTAGCTTAACAAGATGCTTTTAATGCCCCTCAGAAGAGACGTGGAAGTCCCAGTAGCTTAACAAGACGCTTTTAATGCCCCTTGGAAGAGACGTGGAAGTCCCAGTAGCTTAACAAGACGGTTTTAATGCCCCTCAGAAGAGACGTGGAAGTCCCAGTAGCTTAACAAGACGCTTTTAATGCCCCTTGGAAGAGACGTGGAAGTCCCAGTAGCTTAACAAGACGCTTTTAATGCCCCTCAGAAGAGACGTGGAAGTCCCAGTAGCTTAACAAGACGCTTTTAATGCCCCTTGGAAGAGACGTGGAAGTCCCAGTAGCTTAACAAAATGCTTTTACTGCCCCTCGGAAAAGTGGTGGAGGTCCCAGTAGCTTAACAAGACGCTTTTAATGCATCTGAGAAGAGACGTGGAGGTCCCAGTAGTTTAAAAGAAGCTTTTAATGCCCCTCAGAAGAGACGTGGAGGTCCCAGTAGCTTAACATGATGTTTATAATGCCCCTCAGAAGAAACGTGGAGGTCCCAGTGGATTAACAAGACGCTTTTAATGCCCCTCAGAAGAGACGTGGAGGTCCCAGTAGGTTAGCAAGACGCTTTAAATGCCCCTCGGAAAAGTGATGGACGTCCCAGTAGCTTAACAAGATGCTTTTAATCCACCCCAGAAGAGATGTGGAGGTCCCAGTAGCTTAACAAGGCATTTTTAATGCCCCTAAGAAGAGACGTGGAGGTCCCCGTACATTAACAACACGCTTTTAATACCCCTTAGAAGAGACGTGGAGGTCCCATTAGCTTAACAAGACGCTTTTAATGCCCCTCAGAAGAGACGTGGAGGTCCCAGTAGCTTAACAAGACGCTTTTAATGCCCCTCAGAAGAGACGTGGAAGTCCCAGTAGCTTAACAAGACGCTTTTAATGCCCCTTGGAAGAGACGTGGAAGTCCCAGTAGCTTAACAAGACGCTTTAATGCCCCTCAGAAGAGACATGGAGGCTCCAGTAGCTTAACAAGATGCTTTTACTGCCCCTCGGAAAAGTGGTGGAGGTCCCAGTAGCTTAACAAGACGCTTTTAATGCATCTGAGAAGAGACGTGGAGGTCCCAGTAGTTTAAAAGAAGCTTTTAATGCCCCTCAGAAGAGACGTGGAGGTCCCAGTAGCTTAACAAGATGTTTATAATGCCCCTCAGAAGAAACGTGGAGGTCCCAGCAGCTTAACAAGACGCTTTTAATGCCCCTCAGAAGAGACGTGGAGGTCCCAGTAGGTTAGCAAGACGCTTTAAATGCCCCTCGGAAAAGTGGTGGACGTCCTAGTAGCTTAACAAGATGCTTTTAATCCACCCCAGAAGAGACGTGGAGGTCCCAGTAGCTTAGCAAGGAATTTTTAATGCCCCTAAGAAGAGACGTGGAGGTCCCCGTAGCTTAATAAGACGCTTTTAATGCCCCTTAGAAGAGAAGTGGAGGTCCCAGTAGTATAACAAGACGCTTTTAATGCCTCTCGGAAAAGTGGTGGAGGTCCCAGTAGCTTAACAAGACGCTTTCAATGCCCCTCAGAAGAGACGTGGAGGTCCCAGTAGCTTAACAAGACGGTTTGAATGCCCCTTGGAAGAGACGTGGAGGTCCCAGTAGCTTAACAAGATGCTTTAAATGCCCCTCAGAAGAGACGTGGAGGTCCCAGTAGCTTAACAAGATGCTTTTAATGCCCCTCGGAAGAGACGTGGAGGTCCCAGTAGCTTAACAAAATGCATTTAATGACACTCAGAAGAGACGTGGAGGTCCCAGTAGCTTAACAAGACGCTTTTAATGCCCCTCAGAAGAGACGTGGAGATCCCAGTAGCTTAACAAGACGCTTTTAATGCCCCTCGGAAAAGTGGTGGAGGACCCAGTAGTTTAACAAGACGCTTTTAATGCCCCTCAGAAGAGACGTGGAGGTCCCAGTAGCTTAACAAGACGATATTATTGCCCCTCGGAAAAGTGGTGGAGGTCCCAGTAGCTTAAAAAGATGCTTTTAATGCCCCTCAGAAGAGACGTGGACGTCCCAGTAGCTTAATAAGAAGCTTTTAATGCCCCTCAGAAGAGACGTGGAGGTCCCAGTAGCTTAACAAGACGCTTTTAATGCCCCTCAGAAGAGACGTGGAGGTTCCAGTAGCTTAACAAGACGCTTTTAATGCCCCTCGGAAAAGTGGTGGATGACCCAGTAGTTTAACAAGACGCTTTTAATGCCCCTCAGAAGAGACGTGGAGGTCCCAGTAGCTTAACAAGATGCTTTTATTGCCCCTCGGAAAAGTGGTGGAGGTCCCAGTAGCTTAAAAAGATGCTTTTAATGCCCCTCAGAAGAGACGTGGAGATCCCAGTAGCTTAACAAGACGTTTTTAATGCCCCTCGGAAAAGTGGTGGAGGTCCCAGTAGCTTAACAAGACGCATTTAATGCCCCTCAGAAGAGACGTGGAGCTCCCAGTAGATGAACAAGACGCTTTTAATGCCCCTCAGAAGAGACGTGGAGGTCCCAGTAGCTTAACAAGACGCTTTTAATGCCCCTCAGAAGAGACGTGGAGGTCCCAGTAGCTTAACAAGATGCTTTTAATGACCCTCAGAAGAGACGTGGAGGTCCCAGTAGCTTAACAAGATGCTTTTAATGCCCCTCGGAAGTGACGTGGAGGTCCCAATAGCTTAACAAGACGCTTTTAATGACCCTCAGAAGAGACGTGGATGTCCCAGTAGCTTAACAAGACGCTTTTAATGCCCCTCAGAAGAGACGTGGAGGTCCCAGTAGCTTAACAAGACGCTTTTAATGCCCCTCAAAAAAGTGGTGGAGATCCCAGTAGTTTAACAAGACGCTTTTAATGCCCCTCGGAAAAGTGGTGGCGGTCCCAGTAGCTTAACAAGATGCTTTTAATGCCCCTCAGAAGAGACGTGGAGGTCCCAGTAGCATAGCAAAACGCTTTTAATGTCCCTCAGAAGAGACGTGGAGGTCCCAGTAGCTTAACAAGACGCTTTTAATGCCCCTCAGAAGAGACGTGGAGGTCCCAGTAGCTTAACAAGATGCTTTAAATGACCCTCAGAAGAGACGTGGAGGGCCCAGTATCTTAACAAGACGCTTTTAATGCCCCTCAGAAGAGACGTGGAGGTCCCAGTAGCTTAACAAGATGTTTTTAATGCCCCTCGTAAAAGTGGTGGAGGTCCCAGTAGCTTAACAAGACTCATTTAATGCCCCTAAGAAGAGACGTGGAGGTCCCAGTAGCTGAACAAGACGCTTTTAATGCCCCTCAGTAGAGACGTGGAGGTCCCAGTAGCTTAACAAGACGCTTTTAATGCCCCTCAGAAGAGACGTGGAGGTCCCAGTAGCTTAACAAGACGCTTTTAATGCCCCTCAGAAGAGACGTGGAGATCCCAGTAGCTTAACAAGATGCTTTTAATGCCCCTCAGAAGAGACGTGGAGGTCCCAGTAGCTTAACAAGACGCTTTTAATGCCCCTCAGAAGAGACGTGGAGGTCCCAGTAGCTTAACAAGATGCTTTTAATGACCCTCAGAAGAGACGTGGAGGTCCCAGTAGCTTAACAAGATGCTTTTAATGCCCCTCAGAAGAGACGTGGAGGTCCAAGTAGCTTAACAAGACGCGTTTAATGTCCCTCGGAAAAGTGGTGGAGGTCCCAGTAGCTTAACAAGACGCTTTTAATGCCCCTCACAAGAGACGTGGAGGTCCCAGTAGGTTAACTAGATGCTTTTAATGCCCCTCAGAAGAGACGTGGAGGTCCCAGTAACCTCAAAAGATGCTTTCAATACCCCTCAGTAGAGACGTGGAGGTCCCATTAACTTATCAAGACGGTTTGAATGGCCCTTGGAAGAGACGTGGAGGTCCCAGTTGATTAACAAGAAGCTTTTAATGCCCCTCAGAAGAGACGTGGAGGTCCCAGTAGCTTAACAAAATGCTTTTAATGACACTCAGAAGAGACGTGGAGGTCCCAGTAGCTTAACAAGACGCTTTTAATGCCCCTCAGAAGAGACGTGGAGGTTCCAGTAGCTTAACAAGACGCTTTTAATGCCCCTCGGAAAAGTGGTGAAGGACCCAGTAGTTTAACAAGACGCTTTTAATGCCCCTCAGAAGAGACGTGGAGGTCCCAGTAGCTTAACAAGATGCTTTTATTGCCCCTCGGAAAAGTGGTGGAGGTCCCAGTAGCTTAAAAAGATGCTTTTAATGCCCCTCAGAAGAGACGTGGAGATCCCAGTAGCTTAACAAGACGTTTTTAATGCCCCTCGGAAAAGTGGTGGAGGTCCCAGTAGCTTAACAAGACGCATTTAATGCCCCTCAGAAGAGACGTGGAGCTCCCAGTAGATGAACAAGACGCTTTTAATGCCCCTCAGAAGAGACGTGGAGGTCCCAGTAGCTTAACAAGACGCTTTTAATGCCCCTCAGAAGAGACGTGGAGGTCCCAGTAGCTTAACAAGATGCTTTTAATGACCCTCAGAAGAGACGTGGAGGTCCCAGTAGCTTAACAAGATGCTTTTAATGCCCCTCGGAAGAGACGTGGAGGTCCCAATAGCTTAACAAGATGCTTTTAATGACCCTCAGAAGAGACGTGGATGTCCCAGTAGCTTAACAAGACGCTTTTAATGCCCCTCAGAAGAGACGTGGAGGTCCCAGTAGCTTAACAAGACGCTTTTAATGCCCCTCAAAAAAGTGGTGGAGATCCCAGTAGTTTAACAAGACGCTTTTAATGCCCCTCGGAAAAGTGGTGGCGGTCCCAGTAGCTTAACAAGATGCTTTTAATGCCCCTCAGAAGAGACGTGGAGGTCCCAGTCGCATAGCAAGACGCTTTTAATGTCCCTCAGAAGAGACGTGGAGGTCCCAGTAGCTTAACAAGACGCTTTTAATGCCCCTCAGAAGAGACGTGGAGGTCCCAGTAGCTTAACAAGATGCTTTAAATGACCCTCAGAAGAGACGTGGAGGGCCCAGTATCTTAACAAGACGCTTTTAATGCCCCTCAGAAGAGACGTGGAGGTCCCAGTAGCTTAACAAGATGTTTTTAATGCCCCTCGTAAAAGTGGTGGAGGTCCCAGTAGCTTAACAAGACTCATTTAATGCCCCTAAGAAGAGACGTGGAGGTCCCAGTAGCTGAACAAGACGCTTTTAATGCCCCTCAGTAGAGACGTGGAGGTCCCAGTAGCTTAACAAGACGCTTTTAATGCCCCTCAGAAGAGACGTGGAGGTCCCAGTAGCTTAACAAGACGCTTTTAATGCCCCTCAGAAGAGACGTGGAGATCCCAGTAGCTTAACAAGATGCTTTTAATGCCCCTCAGAAGAGACGTGGAGGTCCCAGTAGCTTAACAAGACGCTTTTAATGCCCCTCAGAAGAGACGTGGAGGTCCAAGTAGGTTAACTAGACGCTTTTAATGCCCCTCAGAAGAGACGTGGAGGTCCCAGTAGCTTAAGAAAATGCTATTAATGCCCCTCGGAAGAGACGTGGAGGTTCCAGTAGCTTAACAAGACGTTTTTAATGCCCGTCGTAAAAGTGGTGGAGGTCCCAGTAGCTTAGCAAGATGCTTTTAATGACCCTCAGAAGAGACGTGGAGGTCCCAGTAGCTTAGCAAGACGCTTTTAATGCCCCTCGGAAAAGTAGTGGAGGTCCCAGTAGCTTAACAAGACGCTTTTAATCCACCTCAGAAGAGATGTGGAGGTCCCAGTAGCTTAACAAGGCATTTTTAATGCCCCTAAGAAGAGACGTTGAGGTCCCCGTAGCTTAACAACACGCTTTTAATACCCCTTAGAAGAGACGTGGAGGTCCCATTAGCTTAACAAGACGCTTTTAATGCCCCTCAGAAGAGACCTGGAGGTCCCAGTAGCTTAACAAGACGCTTTTAATGCCCCTCAGAAGAGACGTGGAAGTCCCAGTAGCTTAACAAGACGCTTTTAATGCCCCTTGGAAGAGACGTGGAAGTCCCAGTAGCTTAACAAGACGCTTTAATGCCCCTCAGAAGAGACATGGAGGCTCCAGTAGCTTAACAAGATGCTTTTACTGCAACTCGGAAAAGTGGTGGAGGTCCCAGTAGCTTAACAAGACGCTTTTAATGCCCCTCGGAAGAGACGTGGAGGTCCCAGAAGCTTAAAAAAACGCTTTTAATGCCCCTCAGAAGAGATGTGGAGGTCCCAGTAGCTTAACAAGATGCTTTTAATGCCCCTCGGAAGAGACGTGGAGGTCCCAATAGCTTAACAAGACGCTTTTAATGACCCTCAGAAGAGACGTGGATGTCCCAGTAGCTTAACAAGACGCTTTTAATGCCCCTCAGAAGAGACGTGGAGGTCCCAGTGGCTTAACAAGACGCTTTTAATGCCCCTCAGAAAAGTGGTGGAGATCCCAGTAGATTAACAAGACGCTTTTAATGCCCCTCGGAAAAGTGGTGGCGGTCCCAGTAGCTTAACAAGATGCTTTTAATGCCCCTCAGAAGAGACGTGGAGATCCCAGTAGCTTAGCAAGACGCTTTTAATGTCCCTCAGAAGAGACGTGGAGGTCCCAGTAGCTTAACAAGACGCTTTTAATGCCCCTCAGAAGAGACGTGGAGGTCCCAGTAGCTTAACAAGATGCTTTAAATGACCCTCAGAAGAGACGTGGAGGGCCCAGTATCTTAACAAGACGCTTTTAATGCCCCTCAGAAGAGACGTAGAGGTCCCAGTAGCTTAACAAGACGTTTTTAATGCCCCTCGTAAAAGTGGTGGAGGTCCCAGTAGCTTAACAAGACGCATTTAATGCCCCTCAGAAGAGACGTGGAGGTCCCAGTAGCTGAACAAGACGCTTTTAATGCCCCTCAGAAGAGACGTGGAGGTCCCAGTAGCTTAACAAGACGCTTTTAATGCCCCTCAGAAGAGACGTGGAGGTCCCAGTAGCTTAACAAGACGCTTTTAATGCCCCTCAGAAGAGACGTGGAGGTCCCAGTAGCTTAACAAGATGCTTTTAATGCCCCTCAGAAGAGACGTGGAGGTCCCAGTAGCTTAACAAGACGCTTTTAATGCCCCTCAGAAGAGATGTGGAGGTCCCAGTAGCTTAACAAGATGCTTTTAATGCCCCTCGGAAGAGACGTGGAGGTCCCAATAGCTTAACAAGACGCTTTTAATGACCCTCAGAAGAGACGTGGATGTCCCAGTAGCTTAACAAGACGCTTTTAATGCCCCTCAGAAGAGACGTGGAGGTCCCAGTAGCTTAACAAGACGCTTTTAATGCCCCTCAGAAAAGTGGTGGAGATCCCAGTAGTTTAACAAGACGCTTTTAATGCCCCTCGGAAAAGTGGTGGCGGTCCCAGTAGCTTAACAAGATGCTTTTAATGCCCCTCAGAAGAGACGTGGAGATCCCAGTAGCTTAGCAAGACGCTTTTAATGTCCCTCAGAAGAGACGTGGAGGTCCCAGTAGCTTAACAAGACGCTTTTAATGCCCCTCAGAAGAGACGTGGAGGTCCCAGTAGCTTAACAAGATGCTTTAAATGACCCTCAGAAGAGACGTGGAGGGCCCAGTATCTTAACAAGACGCTTTTAATGCCCCTCAGAAAAGACGTGGAGGTCCCAGTAGCTTACCAAGACGCTTTTAATGCCCCTCGGAAAAACAGTGGAGGTCCCAGTAGCTTAACAAGACGCTTTTAATCCACCTCAGAAGAGATGTGGAGGTCCCAGTAGCTTAACAAGGCATTTTTAATGCCCCTAAGAAGAGACGTGGTGGTCCCCGTAGCTTAACAACACGCTTTTAATACCCCTTAGAAGAGACGTGGAGGTCCCATTAGCTTAACAAGACTCTTTTAATGCCCCTCAGAAGAGACCTGGAGGTCCCAGTAGCTTAACAAGACGCTTTTAATGCCCCTCAGAAGAGACGTGGAAGTCCCAGTAGCTTAACAAGATGCTTTTAATGCCCCTCAGAAGAGACGTGGAAGTCCCAGTAGCTTAACAAGACGCTTTTAATGCCCCTTGGAAGAGACGTGGAAGTCCCAGTAGCTTAACAAGACACTTTTAATGCCCCTCAGAAGAGACGTGGAAGTCCCAGTAGCTTAACAAGACGCTTTTAATGCCCCTTGGAAGAGACGTGGAAGTCCCAGTAGCTTAACAAGACGCTTTTAATGCCCCTCAGAAGAGACGTGGAAGTCCCAGTAGCTTAACAAGACGCTTTTAATGCCCCTTGGAAGAGACGTGGAAGTCCCAGTAGCTTAACAAAATGCTTTTACTGCCCCTCGGAAAAGTGGTGGAGGTCCCAGTAGCTTAACAAGACGCTTTTAATGCATCTGAGAAGAGACGTGGAGGTCCCAGTAGTTTAAAAGAAGCTTTTAATGCCCCTCAGAAGAGACGTGGAGGTCCCAGTAGCTTAACATGATGTTTATAATGCCCCTCAGAAGAAACGTGGAGGTCCCAGTGGATTAACAAGACGCTTTTAATGCCCCTCAGAAGAGACGTGGAGGTCCCAGTAGGTTAGCAAGACGCTTTAAATGCCCCTCGGAAAAGTGGTGGACGTCCCAGTAGCTTAACAAGATGCTTTTAATCCACCCCAGAAGAGATGTGGAGGTCCCAGTAGCTTAACAAGGGATTTTTAATGCCCCTAAGAAGAGACGTGGAGGTCCCCGTACATTAACAACACGCTTTTAATACCCCTTAGAAGAGACGTGGAGGTCCCATTAGCTTAACAAGACGCTTTTAATGCCCCTCAGAAGAGACGTGGAGGTCCCAGTAGCTTAACAAGACGCTTTTAATGCCCCTCAGAAGAGACGTGGAAGTCCCAGTAGCTTAACAAGACGCTTTTAATGCCCCTTGGAAGAGACGTGGAAGTCCCAGTAGCTTAACAAGACGCTTTAATGCCCCTCAGAAGAGACATGGAGGCTCCAGTAGCTTAACAAGATGCTTTTACTGCCCCTCGGAAAAGTGGTGGAGGTCCCAGTAGCTTAACAAGACGCTTTTAATGCATCTGAGAAGAGACGTGGAGGTCCCAGTAGTTTAAAAGAAGCTTTTAATGCCCCTCAGAAGAGACGTGGAGGTCCCAGTAGCTTAACAAGATGTTTATAATGCCCCTCAGAAGAAACGTGGAGGTCCCAGCAGCTTAACAAGACGCTTTTAATGCCCCTCAGAAGAGACGTGGAGGTCCCAGTAGGTTAGCAAGACGCTTTAAATGCCCCTCGGAAAAGTGGTGGACGTCCTAGTAGCTTAACAAGATGCTTTTAATCCACCCCAGAAGAGACGTGGAGGTCCCAGTAGCTTAGCAAGGAATTTTTAATGCCCCTAAGAAGAGACGTGGAGGTCCCCGTAGCTTAATAAGACGCTTTTAATGCCCCTTAGAAGAGAAGTGGAGGTCCCAGTAGTATAACAAGACGCTTTTAATGCCTCTCGGAAAAGTGGTGGAGGTCCCAGTAGCTTAACAAGACGCTTTCAATGCCCCTCAGAAGAGACGTGGAGGTCCCAGTAGCTTAACAAGACGGTTTGAATGCCCCTTGGAAGAGACGTGGAGGTCCCAGTAGCTTAACAAGATGCTTTAAATGCCCCTCAGAAGAGACGTGGAGGTCCCAGTAGCTTAACAAGATGCTTTTAATGCCCCTCGGAAGAGACGTGGAGGTCCCAGTAGCTTAACAAAATGCATTTAATGACACTCAGAAGAGACGTGGAGGTCCCAGTAGCTTAACAAGACGCTTTTAATGCCCCTCAGAAGAGACGTGGAGATCCCAGTAGCTTAACAAGACGCTTTTAATGCCCCTCGGAAAAGTGGTGGAGGACCCAGTAGTTTAACAAGACGCTTTTAATGCCCCTCAGAAGAGACGTGGAGGTCCCAGTAGCTTAACAAGACGATATTATTGCCCCTCGGAAAAGTGGTGGAGGTCCCAGTAGCTTAAAAAGATGCTTTTAATGCCCCTCAGAAGAGACGTGGACGTCCCAGTAGCTTAATAAGAAGCTTTTAATGCCCCTCAGAAGAGACGTGGAGGTCCCAGTAGCTTAACAAGACGCTTTTAATGCCCCTCAGAAGAGACGTGGAGGTCCCAGTAGGTTAACTAGACGCTTTTAATACCCCTCAGAAGAGACGTGGAGGTCCCAGTAACTTAACAAGATGCTTTTAATACCGCTCGGAAGAGACGTTGAGGTCACAGTAGCTTAACAAGATGCTTTTAATGACCCTCAGAAGAGACATGAACGTCCCAGTAGCTTAACAAGACGCTTTTAATGCCCCTCGGAAAAGTGGTGGAGGTCCCAGTAGCTTAAAAAGATGCTTTTAATGCCCCTCAGAAGAGACGTGGAGGTCCCAGTAGCTTAACAAGACGCTTTTAATGCCCCTCAGAAGAGACGTAGAGGTCCCAGTAGCTTAACAAGACGCTTTTAATGCCGTTCAGAAGAGATGTGGAGGTCCCAGTAGCTTAACAATACGCTTTTAATGCCCCTCAGAAGAGACGTGGAGGTCCCAGTAGCTTAACAAGAAGCTTTTAATGCCCCTCAGAAGAGACGTGGAGGTCCCAGAAGCTTAACAAAACGCATTTAATGCCCCTCAGAAGAGACGTGGAGGTCCCAGTAGCTTAACAAGATGCTTTTAATGCCCCTCAGAAGAGACGTGGAAGTCCCAGTAGCTTAACAAGACGCTTTTAATGCCCCTTGGAAGAGACGTGGAAGTCCCAGTAGCTTAACAAGACGCTTTAATGCCCCTCAGAAGAGACATGGAGGCTCCAGTAGCTTAACAAGATGCTTTTACTGCCCCTCGGAAAAGTGGTGGAGGTCCCAGTAGCTTAACAAGACGCTTTTAATGCCCCTCGGAAGAGACGTGGAGGTCCCAGAAGCTTAAAAAAACGCTTTTAATGCCCCTCAGAAGAGATGTGGAGGTCCCAGTAGCTTAACAAGATGCTTTTAATGCCCCTCGGAAGAGACGTGGAGGTCCCAATAGCTTAACAAGACGCTTTTAATGACCCTCAGAAGAGACGTGGATGTCCCAGTAGCTTAACAAGACGCTTTTAATGCCCCTCAGAAGAGACGTGGAGGTCCCAGTGGCTTAACAAGACGCTTTTAATGCCCCTCAGAAAAGTGGTGGAGATCCCAGTAGTTTAACAAGACGCTTTTAATGCCCCTCGGAAAAGTGGTGGCGGTCCCAGTAGCTTAACAAGATGCTTTTAATGCCCCTCAGAAGAGACGTGGAGATCCCAGTAGCTTAGCAAGACGCTTTTAATGTCCCTCAGAAGAGACGTGGAGGTCCCAGTAGCTTAACAAGACGCTTTTAATGCCCCTCAGAAGAGACGTGGAGGTCCCAGTAGCTTAACAAGATGCTTTAAATGACCCTCAGAAGAGACGTGGAGGGCCCAGTATCTTAACAAGACGCTTTTAATGCCCCTCAGAAAAGACGTGGAGGTCCCAGTAGCTTACCAAGACGCTTTTAATGCCCCTCGGAAAAACAGTGGAGGTCCCAGTAGCTTAACAAGACGCTTTTAATCCACCTCAGAAGAGATGTGGAGGTCCCAGTAGCTTAACAAGGCATTTTTAATGCCCCTAAGAAGAGACGTGGTGGTCCCCGTAGCTTAACAACACGCTTTTAATACCCCTTAGAAGAGACGTGGAGGTCCCATTAGCTTAACAAGACTCTTTTAATGCCCCTCAGAAGAGACCTGGAGGTCCCAGTAGCTTAACAAGACGCTTTTAATGCCCCTCAGAAGAGACGTGGAAGTCCCAGTAGCTTAACAAGATGCTTTTAATGCCCCTCAGAAGAGACGTGGAAGTCCCAGTAGCTTAACAAGACGCTTTTAATGCCCCTTGGAAGAGACGTGGAAGTCCCAGTAGCTTAACAAGACACTTTTAATGCCCCTCAGAAGAGACGTGGAAGTCCCAGTAGCTTAACAAGACGCTTTTAATGCCCCTTGGAAGAGACGTGGAAGTCCCAGTAGCTTAACAAGACGCTTTTAATGCCCCTCAGAAGAGACGTGGAAGTCCCAGTAGCTTAACAAGACGCTTTTAATGCCCCTTGGAAGAGACGTGGAAGTCCCAGTAGCTTAACAAAATGCTTTTACTGCCCCTCGGAAAAGTGGTGGAGGTCCCAGTAGCTTAACAAGACGCTTTTAATGCATCTGAGAAGAGACGTGGAGGTCCCAGTAGTTTAAAAGAAGCTTTTAATGCCCCTCAGAAGAGACGTGGAGGTCCCAGTAGCTTAACATGATGTTTATAATGCCCCTCAGAAGAAACGTGGAGGTCCCAGTGGATTAACAAGACGCTTTTAATGCCCCTCAGAAGAGACGTGGAGGTCCCAGTAGGTTAGCAAGACGCTTTAAATGCCCCTCGGAAAAGTGGTGGACGTCCCAGTAGCTTAACAAGATGCTTTTAATCCACCCCAGAAGAGATGTGGAGGTCCCAGTAGCTTAACAAGGGATTTTTAATGCCCCTAAGAAGAGACGTGGAGGTCCCCGTACATTAACAACACGCTTTTAATACCCCTTAGAAGAGACGTGGAGGTCCCATTAGCTTAACAAGACGCTTTTAATGCCCCTCAGAAGAGACGTGGAGGTCCCAGTAGCTTAACAAGACGCTTTTAATGCCCCTCAGAAGAGACGTGGAAGTCCCAGTAGCTTAACAAGACGCTTTTAATGCCCCTTGGAAGAGACGTGGAAGTCCCAGTAGCTTAACAAGACGCTTTAATGCCCCTCAGAAGAGACATGGAGGCTCCAGTAGCTTAACAAGATGCTTTTACTGCCCCTCGGAAAAGTGGTGGAGGTCCCAGTAGCTTAACAAGACGCTTTTAATGCATCTGAGAAGAGACGTGGAGGTCCCAGTAGTTTAAAAGAAGCTTTTAATGCCCCTCAGAAGAGACGTGGAGGTCCCAGTAGCTTAACAAGATGTTTATAATGCCCCTCAGAAGAAACGTGGAGGTCCCAGCAGCTTAACAAGACGCTTTTAATGCCCCTCAGAAGAGACGTGGAGGTCCCAGTAGGTTAGCAAGACGCTTTAAATGCCCCTCGGAAAAGTGGTGGACGTCCTAGTAGCTTAACAAGATGCTTTTAATCCACCCCAGAAGAGACGTGGAGGTCCCAGTAGCTTAGCAAGGAATTTTTAATGCCCCTAAGAAGAGACGTGGAGGTCCCCGTAGCTTAATAAGACGCTTTTAATGCCCCTTAGAAGAGAAGTGGAGGTCCCAGTAGTATAACAAGACGCTTTTAATGCCTCTCGGAAAAGTGGTGGAGGTCCCAGTAGCTTAACAAGACGCTTTCAATGCCCCTCAGAAGAGACGTGGAGGTCCCAGTAGCTTAACAAGACGGTTTGAATGCCCCTTGGAAGAGACGTGGAGGTCCCAGTAGCTTAACAAGATGCTTTAAATGCCCCTCAGAAGAGACGTGGAGGTCCCAGTAGCTTAACAAGATGCTTTTAATGCCCCTCGGAAGAGACGTGGAGGTCCCAGTAGCTTAACAAAATGCATTTAATGACACTCAGAAGAGACGTGGAGGTCCCAGTAGCTTAACAAGACGCTTTTAATGCCCCTCAGAAGAGACGTGGAGATCCCAGTAGCTTAACAAGACGCTTTTAATGCCCCTCGGAAAAGTGGTGGAGGACCCAGTAGTTTAACAAGACGCTTTTAATGCCCCTCAGAAGAGACGTGGAGGTCCCAGTAGCTTAACAAGACGATATTATTGCCCCTCGGAAAAGTGGTGGAGGTCCCAGTAGCTTAAAAAGATGCTTTTAATGCCCCTCAGAAGAGACGTGGACGTCCCAGTAGCTTAATAAGAAGCTTTTAATGCCCCTCAGAAGAGACGTGGAGGTCCCAGTAGCTTAACAAGACGCTTTTAATGCCCCTCAGAAGAGACGTGGAGGTCCCAGTAGGTTAACTAGACGCTTTTAATACCCCTCAGAAGAGACGTGGAGGTCCCAGTAACTTAACAAGATGCTTTTAATACCGCTCGGAAGAGACGTTGAGGTCACAGTAGCTTAACAAGATGCTTTTAATGACCCTCAGAAGAGACATGAACGTCCCAGTAGCTTAACAAGACGCTTTTAATGCCCCTCGGAAAAGTGGTGGAGGTCCCAGTAGCTTAAAAAGATGCTTTTAATGCCCCTCAGAAGAGACGTGGAGGTCCCAGTAGCTTAACAAGACGCTTTTAATGCCCCTCAGAAGAGACGTAGAGGTCCCAGTAGCTTAACAAGACGCTTTTAATGCCGTTCAGAAGAGATGTGGAGGTCCCAGTAGCTTAACAATACGCTTTTAATGCCCCTCAGAAGAGACGTGGAGGTCCCAGTAGCTTAACAAGAAGCTTTTAATGCCCCTCAGAAGAGACGTGGAGGTCCCAGAAGCTTAACAAAACGCATTTAATGCCCCTCAGAAGAGACGTGGAGGTCCCAGTAGCTTAACAAGATGCTTTTAATGCCCCTCAGAAGAGACGTGGAAGTCCCAGTAGCTTAACAAGACGCTTTTAATGCCCCTTGGAAGAGACGTGGAAGTCCCAGTAGCTTAACAAGACGCTTTAATGCCCCTCAGAAGAGACATGGAGGCTCCAGTAGCTTAACAAGATGCTTTTACTGCCCCTCGGAAAAGTGGTGGAGGTCCCAGTAGCTTAACAAGACGCTTTTAATGCCCCTCGGAAGAGACGTGGAGGTCCCAGAAGCTTAAAAAAACGCTTTTAATGCCCCTCAGAAGAGATGTGGAGGTCCCAGTAGCTTAACAAGATGCTTTTAATGCCCCTCGGAAGAGACGTGGAGGTCCCAATAGCTTAACAAGACGCTTTTAATGACCCTCAGAAGAGACGTGGATGTCCCAGTAGCTTAACAAGACGCTTTTAATGCCCCTCAGAAGAGACGTGGAGGTCCCAGTGGCTTAACAAGACGCTTTTAATGCCCCTCAGAAAAGTGGTGGAGATCCCAGTAGTTTAACAAGACGCTTTTAATGCCCCTCGGAAAAGTGGTGGCGGTCCCAGTAGCTTAACAAGATGCTTTTAATGCCCCTCAGAAGAGACGTGGAGATCCCAGTAGCTTAGCAAGACGCTTTTAATGTCCCTCAGAAGAGACGTGGAGGTCCCAGTAGCTTAACAAGACGCTTTTAATGCCCCTCAGAAGAGACGTGGAGGTCCCAGTAGCTTAACAAGATGCTTTAAATGACCCTCAGAAGAGACGTGGAGGGCCCAGTATCTTAACAAGACGCTTTTAATGCCCCTCAGAAGAGACGTAGAGGTCCCAGTAGCTTAACAAGACGTTTTTAATGCCCCTCGTAAAAGTGGTGGAGGTCCCAGTAGCTTAACAAGACGCATTTAATGCCCCTCAGAAGAGACGTGGAGGTCCCAGTAGCTGAACAAGACGCTTTTAATGCCCCTCAGAAGAGACGTGGAGGTCCCAGTAGCTTAACAAGACGCTTTTAATGCCCCTCAGAAGAGACGTGGAGGTCCCAGTAGCTTAACAAGACGCTTTTAATGCCCCTCAGAAGAGACGTGGAGGTCCCAGTAGCTTAACAAGATGCTTTTAATGCCCCTCAGAAGAGACGTGGAGGTCCCAGTAGCTTAACAAGACGCTTTTAATGCCCCTCAGAAGAGATGTGGAGGTCCCAGTAGCTTAACAAGATGCTTTTAATGCCCCTCGGAAGAGACGTGGAGGTCCCAATAGCTTAACAAGACGCTTTTAATGACCCTCAGAAGAGACGTGGATGTCCCAGTAGCTTAACAAGACGCTTTTAATGTCCCTCAGAAGAGACGTGGAGGTCCCAGTAGCTTAACAAGACGCTTTTAATGCCCCTCAGATAAGTGGTGGAGATCCCAGTAGTTTAACAAGACGCTTTTAATGCCCCTCGGAAAAGTGGTGGCGGTCCCAGTAGCTTAACAAGATGCTTTTAATGCCCCTCAGAAGAGACGTGGAGATCCCAGTAGCTTAGCAAGACGCTTTTAATGTCCCTCAGAAGAGACGTGGAGGTCCCAGTAGCTTAACAAGACGCTTTTAATGCCCCTCAGAAGAGACGTGGAGGTCCCAGTAGCTTAACAAGATGCTTTAAATGACCCTCAGAAGAGACGTGGAGGGCCCAGTATCTTAACAAGACGCTTTTAATGCCCCTCAGAAAAGACGTGGAGGTCCCAGTAGCTTACCAAGACGCTTTTAATGCCCCTCGGAAAAACAGTGGAGGTCCCAGTAGCTTAACAAGACGCTTTTAATCCACCTCAGAAGAGATGTGGAGGTCCCAGTAGCTTAACAAGGCATTTTTAATGCCCCTAAGAAGAGACGTGGTGGTCCCCGTAGCTTAACAACACGCTTTTAATACCCCTTAGAAGAGACGTGGAGGTCCCATTAGCTTAACAAGACTCTTTTAATGCCCCTCAGAAGAGACCTGGAGGTCCCAGTAGCTTAACAAGACGCTTTTAATGCCCCTCAGAAGAGACGTGGAAGTCCCAGTAGCTTAACAAGATGCTTTTAATGCCCCTCAGAAGAGACGTGGAAGTCCCAGTAGCTTAACAAGACGCTTTTAATGCCCCTTGGAAGAGACGTGGAAGTCCCAGTAGCTTAACAAGACACTTTTAATGCCCCTCAGAAGAGACGTGGAAGTCCCAGTAGCTTAACAAGACGCTTTTAATGCCCCTTGGAAGAGACGTGGAAGTCCCAGTAGCTTAACAAGACTATTTTAATGCCCCTCAGAAGAGACGTGGAAGTCCCAGTAGCTTAACAAGACGCTTTTAATGCCCCTTGGAAGAGACGTGGAAGTCCCAGTAGCTTAACAAAATGCTTTTACTGCCCCTCGGAAAAGTGGTGGAGGTCCCAGTAGCTTAACAAGACGCTTTTAATGCATCTGAGAAGAGACGTGGAGGTCCCAGTAGTTTAAAAGAAGCTTTTAATGCCCCTCAGAAGAGACGTGAAGGTCCCAGTAGCTTAACATGATGTTTATAATGCCCCTCAGAAGAAACGTGGAGGTCCCAGTGGATTAACAAGACGCTTTTAATGCCCCTCAGAAGAGACGTGGAGGTCCCAGTAGGTTAGCAAGACGCTTTAAATGCCCCTCGGAAAAGTGGTGGACGTCCCAGTAGCTTAACAAGATGCTTTTAATCCACCCCAGAAGAGATGTGGAGGTCCCAGTAGCTTAACAAGGCATTTTTAATGCCCCTAAGAAGAGACGTGGAGGTCCCCGTACATTAACAACACGCTTTTAATACCCCTTAGAAGAGACGTGGAGGTCCCATTAGCTTAACAAGACGCTTTTAATGCCCCTCAGAAGAGACGTGGAGGTCCCAGTAGCTTAACAAGACGCTTTTAATGCCCCTCAGAAGAGACGTGGAAGTCCCAGTAGCTTAACAAGACGCTTTTAATGCCCCTTGGAAGAGACGTGGAAGTCCCAGTAGCTTAACAAGACGCTTTAATGCCCCTCAGAAGAGACATGGAGGCTCCAGTAGCTTAACAAGATGCTTTTACTGCCCCTCGGAAAAGTGGTGGAGGTCCCAGTAGCTTAACAAGACGCTTTTAATGCATCTGAGAAGAGACGTGGAGGTCCCAGTAGTTTAAAAGAAGCTTTTAATGCCCCTCAGAAGAGACGTGGAGGTCCCAGTAGCTTAACAAGATGTTTATAATGCCCCTCAGAAGAAACGTGGAGGTCCCAGCAGCTTAACAAGACGCTTTTAATGCCCCTCAGAAGAGACGTGGAGGTCCCAGTAGGTTAGCAAGACGCTTTAAATGCCCCTCGGAAAAGTGGTGGACGTCCTAGTAGCTTAACAAGATGCTTTTAATCCACCCCAGAAGAGACGTGGAGGTCCCAGTAGCTTAGCAAGGAATTTTTAATGCCCCTAAGAAGAGACGTGGAGGTCCCCGTAGCTTAATAAGACGCTTTTAATGCCCCTTAGAAGAGAAGTGGAGGTCCCAGTAGTATAACAAGACGCTTTTAATGCCTCTCGGAAAAGTGGTGGAGGTCCCAGTAGCTTAACAAGACGCTTTCAATGCCCCTCAGAAGAGACGTGGAGGTCCCAGTAGCTTAACAAGACGGTTTGAATGCCCCTTGGAAGAGACGTGGAGGTCCCAGTAGCTTAACAAGATGCTTTAAATGCCCCTCAGAAGAGACGTGGAGGTCCCAGTAGCTTAACAAGATGCTTTTAATGCCCCTCGGAAGAGACGTGGAGGTCCCAGTAGCTTAACAAAATGCATTTAATGACACTCAGAAGAGACGTGGAGGTCCCAGTAGCTTAACAAGACGCTTTTAATGCCCCTCAGAAGAGACGTGGAGATCCCAGTAGCTTAACAAGACGCTTTTAATGCCCCTCGGAAAAGTGGTGGAGGACCCAGTAGTTTAACAAGACGCTTTTAATGCCCCTCAGAAGAGACGTGGAGGTCCCAGTAGCTTAACAAGACGATATTATTGCCCCTCGGAAAAGTGGTGGAGGTCCCAGTAGCTTAAAAAGATGCTTTTAATGCCCCTCAGAAGAGACGTGGACGTCCCAGTAGCTTAATAAGAAGCTTTTAATGCCCCTCAGAAGAGACGTGGAGGTCCCAGTAGCTTAACAAGACGCTTTTAATGCCCCTCAGAAGAGACGTGGAGGTCCCAGTAGGTTAACTAGACGCTTTTAATACCCCTCAGAAGAGACGTGGAGGTCCCAGTAACTTAACAAGATGCTTTTAATACCGCTCGGAAGAGACGTTGAGGTCACAGTAGCTTAACAAGATGCTTTTAATGACCCTCAGAAGAGACATGAACGTCCCAGTAGCTTAACAAGACGCTTTTAATGCCCCTCGGAAAAGTGGTGGAGGTCCCAGTAGCTTAAAAAGATGCTTTTAATGCCCCTCAGAAGAGACGTGGAGGTCCCAGTAGCTTAACAAGACGCTTTTAATGCCCCTCAGAAGAGACGTAGAGGTCCCAGTAGCTTAACAAGACGCTTTTAATGCCGTTCAGAAGAGATGTGGAGGTCCCAGTAGCTTAACAATACGCTTTTAATGCCCCTCAGAAGAGACGTGGAGGTCCCAGTAGCTTAACAAGAAGCTTTTAATGCCCCTCAGAAGAGACGTGGAGGTCCCAGAAGCTTAACAAAACGCATTTAATGCCCCTCAGAAGAGACGTGGAGGTCCCAGTAGCTTAACAAGATGCTTTTAATGCCCCTCAGAATAGACGTGGAGGTCCCAGTAGCTTAACAAGACGCTTTTAATGCCCCTCAGAAGAGACGTGGAGATCCTAGTAGTTTAACTAGACGCTTTTAATGCCCCTCAGAAGAGACGTGGAGGTCCCAGTAACTTAACAAGATGCTTTTAATACCCCTCAGTAGAGACGTGGAGGTCCCAGAAGCTAAAAAAAACGCTTTTAATGCCCCTTAGAAGAGATGTGGAGGTCCCAGTAGCTTAACAAGATGCTTTTAATGCCCCTCGGAAGAGACGTGGAGGTCCCAATAGCTTAACAAGATGCTTTTAATGACCCTCAGAAGAGACGTGGATGTCCCAGTAGCTTAACAAGACGCTTTTAATGCCCCTCAGAAGAGACGTGGAGGTCCCAGTAGCTTAACAAGACGCTTTTAATGCCCCTCAGAAAAGTGGTGGAGAACCCAGTAGTTTAACAAGACGCTTTTAATGCCCCTCAGAAGAGACGTGGATGTCCCAGTAGCTTAACAAGACGCTTTTAATGCCCCTCGGAAAAGTGGTGGCGGTCCCAGTAGCTTAACAAGATGCTTTTAATGCTCCTCAGAAGAGACGTGGAGGTCACAGTAGCTTAGCAAGACGCTTTTAATGTCCCTCAGAAGAGACGTGGAGGTCCCAGTAGCTTAACAAGACGCTTTTAATGCCCCTCAGAAGAGACGTGGAGGTCCCAGTAGCTTAACAATATGCTTTTAATGACCCTCAGAAGAGACGTGGAGGGCCCAGTATCTTAGCAAGACGCTTTTAATGTCCCTCAGAAGAGACGTGGAGGTCCCAGTAGCTTAACAAGACGTTTTTAATGCCCCTCGTAAAAGTGGTGGAGGTCCCAGTAGCTTAACAAGACGCATTTAATGCCCCTCAGAAGAGACGTGGAGGTCCCAGTAGCTGAACAAGACGCTTTTAATGCCCCTCAGAAGAGACGTGGAGGTCCCAGTAGCTTAACAAAACGCTTTTAATGCCCCTCAGAAGAGACGTGGAGGTCCCAGTAGCTTAACAAGATGCTTTTAATGCCCCTCAGAAGAGACGTGGAGGTCCCAGTAGCTTAATAAGAAGCTTTTAATGCCCCTCAGAAGAGATGTGGAGGTCCCAGTAGCTTAACAAGACGCTTTTAATGCCCCTCAGAAGAGACGTAGAGGTCCCAGTAGGTTAACTAGACGCTTTTAATTCCCCTCAGAAGAGACGTGGAGGTCCAAGTAACTTAACAAGATGCTTTGAATACCGCTCGGAAGAGACGTTGAGGTCACAGTAGCTTAACAAGATGCTTTTAATGACCCTCAGAAGAGACGTGAACGTCCCAGTAGCTTAACAAGACGCTTTTAATGCCCCTCGGAAAAGTGGTGGAGGTCCCAGTAGCTTAAAAAGATGCTTTTAATGCCCCTCAGAAGAGACGTGGAGGTCCCAGTAGCTTAACAATACGCTTTTAATGCCCCTCAGAAGAGACGTGGAGGTCCCAGTAGCTTAACAAGACGCTTTTAATGCCGTTCAGAAGAGATGTGGAGGTCCCAGTAGCTTAACAATACGCTTTTAATGCCCCTCAGAAGAGACGTGGAGGTCCCAGTAGCTTAACAAGAAGCTTTTAATGCCCCTCAGAAGAGACGTGGAGGTCCCAATAGCTTAACAAGATGCTTTTAATGACCCTCAGAAGAGACGTGGATGTCCCAGTAGCTTAACAAGACGCTTTTAATGCCCCTCGGAAAAGTGGTGGCGGTCCCAGTAGCTTAACAAGATGCTTTTAATGCCCCTCAGAAGAGACGTGGAGGTCCCAGTAGCTTAGCAAGACGCTTTTAATGTCCCTCAGAAGAGACGTGGATGTCCCAGTAGCTTAACAAGACGCTTTTAATGCCCCTCAGAAGAGACGTGGAGATCCTAGTAGTTTAACTAGACGCTTTTAATGCCCCTCAGAAGAGACGTGGAGGTCCCAGTAACTTAACAAGATGCTTTTAATACCCCTCAGTAGAGACGTGGAGGTCCCAGAAGCTAAAAAAAACGCTTTTAATGCCCCTCAGAAGAGATGTGGAGGTCCCAGTAGCTTAACAAGATGCTTTTAATGCCCCTCGGAAGAGACGTGGAGGTCCCAATAGCTTAACAAGATGCTTTTAATGACCCTCAGAAGAGACGTGGATGTCCCAGTAGCTTAACAAGACGCTTTTAATGCCCCTTAGAAGAGACGTGGAGGTCCCAGTAGCTTAACAAGACGCTTTTAATGCCCCTCAGAAAAGTGGTGGAGAACCCAGTAGTTTAACAAGACGCTTTTAATGCCCCTCAGAAGAGACGTGGATGTCCCAGTAGCTTAACAAGACGCTTTTAATGCCCCTCGGAAAAGTGGTGGCGGTCCCAGTAGCTTAACAAGATGCTTTTAATGCCCCTCAGAAGAGACGTGGAGGTCCCAGTAGCTTAGCAAGACGCTTTTAATGTCCCTCAGAAGAGACGTGGATGTCCCAGTAGCTTAACAAGACGCTTTTAATGCCCCTCGGAAAAGTGGTGGCGGTCCCAGTAGCTTAACAAGATGCTTTTAATGCCCCTCAGAAGAGACGTGGAGGTCCCAGTAGCTTAGCAAGACGCTTTTAATGTCCCTCAGAAGAGACGTGGAGGTCCCAGTAGCTTAACAAGACGCTTTTAATGCCCCTCAGAAGAGACGTGGAGGTCCCAGTAGCTTAACAAGATGCTTTTAATGACCCTCAGAAGAGACGTGGAGGTCCCAGTAGGTTAACTAGACGCTTTTAATAACCCTCAGAAGAGACGTGGAGGTCCCAGTAACCTAACAAGATGCTTTTAATACCGCTCGGAAGAGACGTTGAGGTCACAGTAGCTTAACAAGATGCTTTTAATGACCCTCAGAAGAGACATGAACGTCCCAGTAGCTTAACAAGACGCTTTTAATGCCCCTCAGAAGAAACGTGGAGGTCCCAGTAACTTAACAAGATGCTTTTAATACCGCTTGGAAGAGACGTGGAGGTCCCAGAAGCTTAAAAAAACGCTTTTAATGCCCCTCAGAAGAGATGTGGAGGTCCCAGTAGCTTAACAAGATGCTTTTAATGCCCCTCGGAAGAGACGTGGAGGTCCCAATAGCTTAACAAGATGCTTTTAATGACCCTCAGAAGAGACGTGGATGTCCCAGTAACTTAACAAGATGCTTTTAATGCCCCTCAGAAGAGACGTGGAGGTCCCAGTAGCATAGCAAGACGCTTTTAATGTCCCTCAGAAGAGACGTGGAGGTCCCAGTAGCTTAACAAGACGCTTTTAATGCCCCTCAGAAGAGACGTGGAGGTCCCAGTAGCTTAACAAGACGCTTTTAATGCCCCTCAGAAGAGACGTGGAGGTCCCAGTAGCTTAACAAGATGCTTTTAATGCCCTTCAGAAGAGACGTGGAGGTCCCAGTAGCTTAACAAGACGCTTTTAATGCCCCTCAGAAGAGACGTGGAGGTCCAAGTAGGTTAACTAGACGCTTTTAATGCCCCTCAGAAGAGACGTGGAGGTCCCAGTAGCTTAACAAAATGCTATTAATGCCCCTCGGAAGAGACGTGGAGGTTCCAGTAGCTTAACAAGACGTTTTTAATGCCCCTCGTAAAAGTGGTGGAGGTCCCAGTAGCTTAACAAGATGCTTTTAATGACCCTCAGAAGAGACGTGGAGGTCCCAGTAGCTTAGCAAGACGCTTTTAATGCCCCTCGGAAAAGTAGTGGAGGTCCCAGTAGCTTAACAAGACGCTTTTAATCCATCTCAGAAGAGATGTGGAGGTCCCAGTAGCTTAACAAGGCATTTTTAATGCCCCTAAGAAGAGACGTGGAGGTCCCCATAGCTTAACAACACGCTTTTAACACCCCTTAGAAGAGACGTGGAGGTCCCATTAGCTTAACAAGACGCTTTTAATGCCCCTCAGAAGAGACGTGGAGGTCCCAGTAGCTTAACAAGACGCTTTTAATGCCCCTCAGAAGAGACGTGGAGGTCCCAGTAGCTTAACAAGACGCTTTTAATGCCCCTCGGAAAAGTGGTGGAGGTCCCAGTAGTTTAACAAGACGCTTTTAATGCCCGTCAGAAGAGACTTGGAGGTCCCAGTAGCTTAACAAGATGCTTTTAATACCCCTCGGAAAAGTCGTGGAGGTCCCAGTAGCTTAAAAAGATGCTTTTAATGCCCCTCAGAAGAGACGTGGAGGTCCCAGTAGCTTAATAAGAAGCTTTTAATGCCCCTCAGAAGAGACGTGGAGGTCCCAGTAGCTTAACAAGACGCTTTTAATGCCCCTCAAAAGAGACGTGGAGGTCCCAGTAGGTTAACTAGACGCTTTTAATGCCCCTCAGAAGAGACGTGGAGGTTCCAGTAACTTAACAAGATGCTTTTAATACCGCTCGGAAGAGACGTTGAGGTCACAGTAGCTTAACAAGATGCTTTTAATGACCCTCAGAAGAGACATGAACGTCCCAGTAGCTTAACAAGACGCTTTTAATGCCCCTCGGAAAAGTGGTGGAGGTCCCAGTAGCTTAAAAAGATGCTTTTAATGCCCCACAGAAGAGACGTGGAGGTCCCAGTAGCTTAACAAGACGCTTTTAATGCCCCTCAGAAGAGACGTGGAGGTCCCAGTAGCTTAACAAGACGCTTTTAATGCCCCTCAGAAAAGTGGTGGAGATCCCAGTAGTTTAACAAGACGCTTTTAATGCCCCTCGGAAAAGTGGTGGCGGTCCCAGTAGCTTAACAAGATGCTTTTAATGCCCCTCAGAAGAGACGTGGAGATCCCAGTAGCTTAGCAAGACGCTTTTAATGTCCCTCAGAAGAGACGTGGAGGTCCCAGTAGCTTAACAAGACGCTTTTAATGCCCCTCAGAAGAGACGTGGAGGTCCAAGTAGGTTAACTAGACGCTTTTAATGCCCCTCAGAAGAGACGTGGAGGTCCCAGTAGCTTAACAAGACGCTTTTAATGCCCCTCAGAAGAGACGTGGAGGTCCCAGTAGCTTAACAAGACGCTTTTAATGCCCCTCAGAAGAGACGTGGAGGTCCCAGTAGCTTAACAAGATGCTTTTAATGCCCTTCAGAAGAGACGTGGAGGTCCCAGTAGCTTAACAAGACGCTTTTAATGCCCCTCAGAAGAGACGTGGAGGTCCAAGTAGGTTAACTAGACGCTTTTAATGCCCCTCAGAAGAGACGTGGAGGTCCCAGTAGCTTAACAAAATGCTATTAATGCCCCTCGGAAGAGACGTGGAGGTTCCAGTAGCTTAACAAGACGTTTTTAATGCCCCTCGTAAAAGTGGTGGAGGTCCCAGTAGCTTAACAAGATGCTTTTAATGACCCTCAGAAGAGACGTGGAGGTCCCAGTAGCTTAGCAAGACGCTTTTAATGCCCCTCGGAAAAGTAGTGGAGGTCCCAGTAGCTTAACAAGACGCTTTTAATCCACCTCAGAAGAGATGTGGAGGTCCCAGTAGCTTAACAAGGCATTTTTAATGCCCCTAAGAAGAGACGTGGAGGTCCCCATAGCTTAACAACACGCTTTTAACACCCCTTAGAAGAGACGTGGAGGTCCCATTAGCTTAACAAGACGCTTTAAATGCCCCTCAGAAGAGACGTGGAGGTCCCAGTAGCTTAACAAGACGCTTTTAATGCCCCTCAGAAGAGACGTGGAGGTCCCAGTAGCTTAACAAGACGCTTTTAATGCCCCTCGGAAAAGTGGTGGAGGTCCCAGTAGTTTAACAAGACGCTTTTAATGCCCGTCAGAAGAGACTTGGAGGTCCCAGTAGCTTAACAAGATGCTTTTAATACCCCTCGGAAAAGTCGTGGAGGTCCCAGTAGCTTAAAAAGATGCTTTTAATGCCCCTCAGAAGAGACGTGGAGGTCCCAGTAGCTTAATAAGAAGCTTTTAATGCCCCTCAGAAGAGACGTGGAGGTCCCAGTAGCTTAACAAGACGCTTTTAATGCCCCTCAAAAGAGACGTGGAGGTCCCAGTAGGTTAACTAGACGCTTTTAATGCCCCTCAGAAGAGACGTGGAGGTTCCAGTAACTTAACAAGATGCTTTTAATACCGCTCGGAAGAGACGTTGAGGTCACAGTAGCTTAACAAGATGCTTTTAATGACCCTCAGAAGAGACATGAACGTCCCAGTAGCTTAACAAGACGCTTTTAATGCCCCTCGGAAAAGTGGTGGAGGTCCCAGTAGCTTAAAAAGATGCTTTTAATGCCCCACAGAAGAGACGTGGAGGTCCCAGTAGCTTAACAAGACGCTTTTAATGCCCCTCAGAAGAGACGTGGAGGTCCCAGTAGCTTAACAAGACGCTTTTAATGCCCCTCAGAAAAGTGGTGGAGATCCCAGTAGTTTAACAAGACGCTTTTAATGCCCCTCGGAAAAGTGGTGGAGGTCCCAGTAGCTTAAAAAGATGCTTTTAATGCCCCACAGAAGAGACGTGGAGGTCCCAGTAGCTTAACAAGACGCTTTTAATGCCCCTCAGAAGAGACGTGGAGGTCCCAGTAGCTTAACAAGATGCTTTAAATGACCCTCAGAAGAGACGTGGAGGGCCCAGTATCTTAACAAGACGCTTTTAATGCCCCTCAGAAAAGACGTGGAGGTCCCAGTAGCTTACCAAGACGCTTTTAATGCCCCTCGGAAAAACAGTGGAGGTCCCAGTAGCTTAACAAGACGCTTTTAATCCACCTCAGAAGAGATGTGGAGGTCCCAGTAGCTTAACAAGGCATTTTTAATGCCCCTAAGAAGAGACGTGGTGGTCCCCGTAGCTTAACAACACGCTTTTAATACCCCTTAGAAGAGACGTGGAGGTCCCATTAGCTTAACAAGACGCTTTTAATGCCCCTCAGAAGAGACGTGGAAGTCCCAGTAGCTTAACAAGACGCTTTTAATGCCCCTTGGAAGAGACGTGGAAGTCCCAGTAGCTTAACAAAATGCTTTTACTGCCCCTCGGAAAAGTGGTGGAGGTCCCAGTAGCTTAACAAGACGCTTTTAATGCATCTGAGAAGAGACGTGGAGGTCCCAGTAGTTTAAAAGAAGCTTTTAATGCCCCTCAGAAGAGACGTGGAGGTCCCAGTAGCTTAACATGATGTTTATAATGCCCCTCAGAAGAAACGTGGAGGTCCCAGTGGATTAACAAGACGCTTTTAATGCCCCTCAGAAGAGACGTGGAGGTCCCAGTAGGTTAGCAAGACGCTTTAAATGCCCCTCGGAAAAGTGGTGGACGTCCCAGTAGCTTAACAAGATGCTTTTAATCCACCCCAGAAGAGATGTGGAGGTCCCAGTAGCTTAACAAGGCATTTTTAATGCCCCTAAGAAGAGACGTGGAGGTCCCCGTACATTAACAACACGCTTTTAATACCCCTTAGAAGAGACGTGGAGGTCCCATTAGCTTAACAAGACGCTTTTAATGCCCCTGAGAAGAGACGTGGAGGTCCCAGTAGCTTAACAAGACGCTTTTAATGCCCCTCAGAAGAGACGTGGAAGTCCCAGTAGCTTAACAAGACGCTTTTAATGCCCCTTGGAAGAGACGTGGAAGTCCCAGTAGCTTAACAAGACGCTTTAATGCCCCTCAGAAGAGACATGGAGGCTCCAGTAGCTTAACAAGATGCTTTTACTGCCCCTCGGAAAAGTGGTGGAGGTCCCAGTAGCTTAACAAGACGCTTTTAATGCATCTGAGAAGAGACGTGGAGGTCCCAGTAGTTTAAAAGAAGCTTTTAATGCCCCTCAGAAGAGACGTGGAGGTCCCAGTAGCTTAACAAGATGTTTATAATGCCCCTCAGAAGAAACGTGGAGGTCCCAGCAGCTTAACAAGACGCTTTTAATGCCCCTCAGAAGAGACGTGGAGGTCCCAGTAGGTTAGCAAGACGCTTTAAATGCCCCTCGGAAAAGTGGTGGACGTCCTAGTAGCTTAACAAGATGCTTTTAATCCACCCCAGAAGAGACGTGGAGGTCCCAGTAGCTTAGCAAGGAATTTTTAATGCCCCTAAGAAGAGACGTGGAGGTCCCCGTAGCTTAATAAGACGCTTTTAATGCCCCTTAGAAGAGAAGTGGAGGTCCCAGTAGTATAACAAGACGCTTTTAATGCCTCTCGGAAAAGTGGTGGAGGTCCCAGTAGCTTAACAAGACGCTTTCAATGCCCCTCAGAAGAGACGTGGAGGTCCCAGTAGCTTAACAAGACGGTTTGAATGCCCCTTGGAAGAGACGTGGAGGTCCCAGTAGCTTAACAAGATGCTTTAAATGCCCCTCAGAAGAGACGTGGAGGTCCCAGTAGCTTAACAAGATGCTTTTAATGCCCCTCGGAAGAGACGTGGAGGTCCCAGTAGCTTAACAAAATGCATTTAATGACACTCAGAAGAGACGTGGAGGTCCCAGTAGCTTAACAAGACGCTTTTAATGCCCCTCAGAAGAGACGTGGAGATCCCAGTAGCTTAACAAGACGCTTTTAATGCCCCTCGGAAAAGTGGTGGAGGACCCAGTAGTTTAACAAGACGCTTTTAATGCCCCTCAGAAGAGACGTGGAGGTCCCAGTAGCTTAACAAGACGATATTATTGCCCCTCGGAAAAGTGGTGGAGGTCCCAGTAGCTTAAAAAGATGCTTTTAATGCCCCTCAGAAGAGACGTGGACGTCCCAGTAGCTTAATAAGAAGCTTTTAATGCCCCTCAGAAGAGACGTGGAGGTCCCAGTAGCTTAACAAGACGCTTTTAATGCCCCTCAGAAGAGACGTGGAGGTTCCAGTAGCTTAACAAGACGCTTTTAATGCCCCTCGGAAAAGTGGTGGATGACCCAGTAGTTTAACAAGACGCTTTTAATGCCCCTCAGAAGAGACGTGGAGGTCCCAGTAGCTTAACAAGATGCTTTTATTGCCCCTCGGAAAAGTGGTGGAGGTCCCAGTAGCTTAAAAAGATGCTTTTAATGCCCCTCAGAAGAGACGTGGAGATCCCAGTAGCTTAACAAGACGTTTTTAATGCCCCTCGGAAAAGTGGTGGAGGTCCCAGTAGCTTAACAAGACGCATTTAATGCCCCTCAGAAGAGACGTGGAGCTCCCAGTAGATGAACAAGACGCTTTTAATGCCCCTCAGAAGAGACGTGGAGGTCCCAGTAGCTTAACAAGACGCTTTTAATGCCCCTCAGAAGAGACGTGGAGGTCCCAGTAGCTTAACAAGATGCTTTTAATGACCCTCAGAAGAGACGTGGAGGTCCCAGTAGCTTAACAAGATGCTTTTAATGCCCCTCGGAAGAGACGTGGAGGTCCCAATAGCTTAACAAGACGCTTTTAATGACCCTCAGAAGAGACGTGGATGTCCCAGTAGCTTAACAAGACGCTTTTAATGCCCCTCAGAAGAGACGTGGAGGTCCCAGTAGCTTAACAAGACGCTTTTAATGCCCCTCAAAAAAGTGGTGGAGATCCCAGTAGTTTAACAAGACGCTTTTAATGCCCCTCGGAAAAGTGGTGGCGGTCCCAGTAGCTTAACAAGATGCTTTTAATGCCCCTCAGAAGAGACGTGGAGGTCCCAGTAGCATAGCAAAACGCTTTTAATGTCCCTCAGAAGAGACGTGGAGGTCCCAGTAGCTTAACAAGACGCTTTTAATGCCCCTCAGAAGAGACGTGGAGGTCCCAGTAGCTTAACAAGATGCTTTAAATGACCCTCAGAAGAGACGTGGAGGGCCCAGTATCTTAACAAGACGCTTTTAATGCCCCTCAGAAGAGACGTGGAGGTCCCAGTAGCTTAACAAGATGTTTTTAATGCCCCTCGTAAAAGTGGTGGAGGTCCCAGTAGCTTAACAAGACTCATTTAATGCCCCTAAGAAGAGACGTGGAGGTCCCAGTAGCTGAACAAGACGCTTTTAATGCCCCTCAGTAGAGACGTGGAGGTCCCAGTAGCTTAACAAGACGCTTTTAATGCCCCTCAGAAGAGACGTGGAGGTCCCAGTAGCTTAACAAGACGCTTTTAATGCCCCTCAGAAGAGACGTGGAGATCCCAGTAGCTTAACAAGATGCTTTTAATGCCCCTCAGAAGAGACGTGGAGGTCCCAGTAGCTTAACAAGACGCTTTTAATGCCCCTCAGAAGAGACGTGGAGGTCCCAGTAGCTTAACAAGATGCTTTTAATGACCCTCAGAAGAGACGTGGAGGTCCCAGTAGCTTAACAAGATGCTTTTAATGCCCCTCAGAAGAGACGTGGAGGTCCAAGTAGCTTAACAAGACGCGTTTAATGTCCCTCGGAAAAGTGGTGGAGGTCCCAGTAGCTTAACAAGACGCTTTTAATGCCCCTCACAAGAGACGTGGAGGTCCCAGTAGGTTAACTAGATGCTTTTAATGCCCCTCAGAAGAGACGTGGAGGTCCCAGTAACCTCAAAAGATGCTTTCAATACCCCTCAGTAGAGACGTGGAGGTCCCATTAACTTATCAAGACGGTTTGAATGGCCCTTGGAAGAGACGTGGAGGTCCCAGTTGCTTAACAAGAAGCTTTTAATGCCCCTCAGAAGAGACGTGGAGGTCCCAGTAGCTTAACAAAATGCTTTTAATGACACTCAGAAGAGACGTGGAGGTCCCAGTAGCTTAACAAGACGCTTTTAATGCCCCTCAGAAGAGACGTGGAGGTTCCAGTAGCTTAACAAGACGCTTTTAATGCCCCTCGGAAAAGTGGTGAAGGACCCAGTAGTTTAACAAGACGCTTTTAATGCCCCTCAGAAGAGACGTGGAGGTCCCAGTAGCTTAACAAGATGCTTTTATTGCCCCTCGGAAAAGTGGTGGAGGTCCCAGTAGCTTAAAAAGATGCTTTTAATGCCCCTCAGAAGAGACGTGGAGATCCCAGTAGCTTAACAAGACGTTTTTAATGCCCCTCGGAAAAGTGGTGGAGGTCCCAGTAGCTTAACAAGACGCATTTAATGCCCCTCAGAAGAGACGTGGAGCTCCCAGTAGATGAACAAGACGCTTTTAATGCCCCTCAGAAGAGACGTGGAGGTCCCAGTAGCTTAACAAGACGCTTTTAATGCCCCTCAGAAGAGACGTGGAGGTCCCAGTAGCTTAACAAGATGCTTTTAATGACCCTCAGAAGAGACGTGGAGGTCCCAGTAGCTTAACAAGATGCTTTTAATGCCCCTCGGAAGAGACGTGGAGGTCCCAATAGCTTAACAAGATGCTTTTAATGACCCTCAGAAGAGACGTGGATGTCCCAGTAGCTTAACAAGACGCTTTTAATGCCCCTCAGAAGAGACGTGGAGGTCCCAGTAGCTTAACAAGACGCTTTTAATGCCCCTCAAAAAAGTGGTGGAGATCCCAGTAGTTTAACAAGACGCTTTTAATGCCCCTCGGAAAAGTGGTGGCGGTCCCAGTAGCTTAACAAGATGCTTTTAATGCCCCTCAGAAGAGACGTGGAGGTCCCAGTCGCATAGCAAGACGCTTTTAATGTCCCTCAGAAGAGACGTGGAGGTCCCAGTAGCTTAACAAGACGCTTTTAATGCCCCTCAGAAGAGACGTGGAGGTCCCAGTAGCTTAACAAGATGCTTTAAATGACCCTCAGAAGAGACGTGGAGGGCCCAGTATCTTAACAAGACGCTTTTAATGCCCCTCAGAAGAGACGTGGAGGTCCCAGTAGCTTAACAAGATGTTTTTAATGCCCCTCGTAAAAGTGGTGGAGGTCCCAGTAGCTTAACAAGACTCATTTAATGCCCCTAAGAAGAGACGTGGAGGTCCCAGTAGCTGAACAAGACGCTTTTAATGCCCCTCAGTAGAGACGTGGAGGTCCCAGTAGCTTAACAAGACGCTTTTAATGCCCCTCAGAAGAGACGTGGAGGTCCCAGTAGCTTAACAAGACGCTTTTAATGCCCCTCAGAAGAGACGTGGAGATCCCAGTAGCTTAACAAGATGCTTTTAATGCCCCTCAGAAGAGACGTGGAGGTCCCAGTAGCTTAACAAGACGCTTTTAATGCCCCTCAGAAGAGACGTGGAGGTCCAAGTAGGTTAACTAGACGCTTTTAATGCCCCTCAGAAGAGACGTGGAGGTCCCAGTAGCTTAAGAAAATGCTATTAATGCCCCTCGGAAGAGACGTGGAGGTTCCAGTAGCTTAACAAGACGTTTTTAATGCCCGTCGTAAAAGTGGTGGAGGTCCCAGTAGCTTAGCAAGATGCTTTTAATGACCCTCAGAAGAGACGTGGAGGTCCCAGTAGCTTAGCAAGACGCTTTTAATGCCCCTCGGAAAAGTAGTGGAGGTCCCAGTAGCTTAACAAGACGCTTTTAATCCACCTCAGAAGAGATGTGGAGGTCCCAGTAGCTTAACAAGGCATTTTTAATGCCCCTAAGAAGAGACGTTGAGGTCCCCGTAGCTTAACAACACGCTTTTAATACCCCTTAGAAGAGACGTGGAGGTCCCATTAGCTTAACAAGACGCTTTTAATGCCCCTCAGAAGAGACCTGGAGGTCCCAGTAGCTTAACAAGACGCTTTTAATGCCCCTCAGAAGAGACGTGGAAGTCCCAGTAGCTTAACAAGACGCTTTTAATGCCCCTTGGAAGAGACGTGGAAGTCCCAGTAGCTTAACAAGACGCTTTAATGCCCCTCAGAAGAGACATGGAGGCTCCAGTAGCTTAACAAGATGCTTTTACTGCAACTCGGAAAAGTGGTGGAGGTCCCAGTAGCTTAACAAGACGCTTTTAATGCCCCTCGGAAGAGACGTGGAGGTCCCAGAAGCTTAAAAAAACGCTTTTAATGCCCCTCAGAAGAGATGTGGAGGTCCCAGTAGCTTAACAAGATGCTTTTAATGCCCCTCGGAAGAGACGTGGAGGTCCCAATAGCTTAACAAGACGCTTTTAATGACCCTCAGAAGAGACGTGGATGTCCCAGTAGCTTAACAAGACGCTTTTAATGCCCCTCAGAAGAGACGTGGAGGTCCCAGTGGCTTAACAAGACGCTTTTAATGCCCCTCAGAAAAGTGGTGGAGATCCCAGTAGATTAACAAGACGCTTTTAATGCCCCTCGGAAAAGTGGTGGCGGTCCCAGTAGCTTAACAAGATGCTTTTAATGCCCCTCAGAAGAGACGTGGAGATCCCAGTAGCTTAGCAAGACGCTTTTAATGTCCCTCAGAAGAGACGTGGAGGTCCCAGTAGCTTAACAAGACGCTTTTAATGCCCCTCAGAAGAGACGTGGAGGTCCCAGTAGCTTAACAAGATGCTTTAAATGACCCTCAGAAGAGACGTGGAGGGCCCAGTAGCTTAACAAGACGCTTTTAATGCCCCTCAGAAGAGACGTAGAGGTCCCAGTAGCTTAACAAGACGTTTTTAATGCCCCTCGTAAAAGTGGTGGAGGTCCCAGTAGCTTAACAAGACGCATTTAATGCCCCTCAGAAGAGACGTGGAGGTCCCAGTAGCTGAACAAGACGCTTTTAATGCCCCTCAGAAGAGACGTGGAGGTCCCAGTAGCTTAACAAGACGCTTTTAATGCCCCTCAGAAGAGACGTGGAGGTCCCAGTAGCTTAACAAGACGCTTTTAATGCCCCTCAGAAGAGACGTGGAGGTCCCAGTAGCTTAACAAGATGCTTTTAATGCCCCTCAGAAGAGACGTGGAGGTCCCAGTAGCTTAACAAGACGCTTTTAATGCCCCTCAGAAGAGATGTGGAGGTCCCAGTAGCTTAACAAGATGCTTTTAATGCCCCTCGGAAGAGACGTGGAGGTCCCAATAGCTTAACAAGACGCTTTTAATGACCCTCAGAAGAGACGTGGATGTCCCAGTAGCTTAACAAGACGCTTTTAATGCCCCTCAGAAGAGACGTGGAGGTCCCAGTAGCTTAACAAGACGCTTTTAATGCCCCTCAGAAAAGTGGTGGAGATCCCAGTAGTTTAACAAGACGCTTTTAATGCCCCTCGGAAAAGTGGTGGCGGTCCCAGTAGCTTAACAAGATGCTTTTAATGCCCCTCAGAAGAGACGTGGAGATCCCAGTAGCTTAGCAAGACGCTTTTAATGTCCCTCAGAAGAGACGTGGAGGTCCCAGTAGCTTAACAAGACGCTTTTAATGCCCCTCAGAAGAGACGTGGAGGTCCCAGTAGCTTAACAAGATGCTTTAAATGACCCTCAGAAGAGACGTGGAGGGCCCAGTATCTTAACAAGACGCTTTTAATGCCCCTCAGAAAAGACGTGGAGGTCCCAGTAGCTTACCAAGACGCTTTTAATGCCCCTCGGAAAAACAGTGGAGGTCCCAGTAGCTTAACAAGACGCTTTTAATCCACCTCAGAAGAGATGTGGAGGTCCCAGTAGCTTAACAAGGCATTTTTAATGCCCCTAAGAAGAGACGTGGTGGTCCCCGTAGCTTAACAACACGCTTTTAATACCCCTTAGAAGAGACGTGGAGGTCCCATTAGCTTAACAAGACTCTTTTAATGCCCCTCAGAAGAGACCTGGAGGTCCCAGTAGCTTAACAAGACGCTTTTAATGCCCCTCAGAAGAGACGTGGAAGTCCCAGTAGCTTAACAAGATGCTTTTAATGCCCCTCAGAAGAGACGTGGAAGTCCCAGTAGCTTAACAAGACGCTTTTAATGCCCCTTGGAAGAGACGTGGAAGTCCCAGTAGCTTAACAAGACACTTTTAATGCCCCTCAGAAGAGACGTGGAAGTCCCAGTAGCTTAACAAGACGCTTTTAATGCCCCTTGGAAGAGACGTGGAAGTCCCAGTAGCTTAACAAGACGCTTTTAATGCCCCTCAGAAGAGACGTGGAAGTCCCAGTAGCTTAACAAGACGCTTTTAATGCCCCTTGGAAGAGACGTGGAAGTCCCAGTAGCTTAACAAAATGCTTTTACTGCCCCTCGGAAAAGTGGTGGAGGTCCCAGTAGCTTAACAAGACGCTTTTAATGCATCTGAGAAGAGACGTGGAGGTCCCAGTAGTTTAAAAGAAGCTTTTAATGCCCCTCAGAAGAGACGTGGAGGTCCCAGTAGCTTAACATGATGTTTATAATGCCCCTCAGAAGAAACGTGGAGGTCCCAGTGGATTAACAAGACGCTTTTAATGCCCCTCAGAAGAGACGTGGAGGTCCCAGTAGGTTAGCAAGACGCTTTAAATGCCCCTCGGAAAAGTGGTGGACGTCCCAGTAGCTTAACAAGATGCTTTTAATCCATCCCAGAAGAGATGTGGAGGTCCCAGTAGCTTAACAAGGGATTTTTAATGCCCCTAAGAAGAGACGTGGAGGTCCCCGTACATTAACAACACGCTTTTAATACCCCTTAGAAGAGACGTGGAGGTCCCATTAGCTTAACAAGACGCTTTTAATGCCCCTCAGAAGAGACGTGGAGGTCCCAGTAGCTTAACAAGACGCTTTTAATGCCCCTCAGAAGAGACGTGGAAGTCCCAGTAGCTTAACAAGACGCTTTTAATGCCCCTTGGAAGAGACGTGGAAGTCCCAGTAGCTTAACAAGACGCTTTAATGCCCCTCAGAAGAGACATGGAGGCTCCAGTAGCTTAACAAGATGCTTTTACTGCCCCTCGGAAAAGTGGTGGAGGTCCCAGTAGCTTAACAAGACGCTTTTAATGCATCTGAGAAGAGACGTGGAGGTCCCAGTAGTTTAAAAGAAGCTTTTAATGCCCCTCAGAAGAGACGTGGAGGTCCCAGTAGCTTAACAAGATGTTTATAATGCCCCTCAGAAGAAACGTGGAGGTCCCAGCAGCTTAACAAGACGCTTTTAATGCCCCTCAGAAGAGACGTGGAGGTCCCAGTAGGTTAGCAAGACGCTTTAAATGCCCCTCGGAAAAGTGGTGGACGTCCTAGTAGCTTAACAAGATGCTTTTAATCCACCCCAGAAGAGACGTGGAGGTCCCAGTAGCTTAGCAAGGAATTTTTAATGCCCCTAAGAAGAGACGTGGAGGTCCCCGTAGCTTAATAAGACGCTTTTAATGCCCCTTAGAAGAGAAGTGGAGGTCCCAGTAGTATAACAAGACGCTTTTAATGTCTCTCGGAAAAGTGGTGGAGGTCCCAGTAGCTTAACAAGACGCTTTCAATGCCCCTCAGAAGAGACGTGGAGGTCCCAGTAGCTTAACAAGACGGTTTGAATGCCCCTTGGAAGAGACGTGGAGGTCCCAGTAGCTTAACAAGATGCTTTAAATGCCCCTCAGAAGAGACGTGGAGGTCCCAGTAGCTTAACAAGATGCTTTTAATGCCCCTCGGAAGAGACGTGGAGGTCCCAGTAGCTTAACAAAATGCATTTAATGACACTCAGAAGAGACGTGGAGGTCCCAGTAGCTTAACAAGACGCTTTTAATGCCCCTCAGAAGAGACGTGGAGATCCCAGTAGCTTAACAAGACGCTTTTAATGCCCCTCGGAAAAGTGGTGGAGGACCCAGTAGTTTAACAAGACGCTTTTAATGCCCCTCAGAAGAGACGTGGAGGTCCCAGTAGCTTAACAAGACGATATTATTGCCCCTCGGAAAAGTGGTGGAGGTCCCAGTAGCTTAAAAAGATGCTTTTAATGCCCCTCAGAAGAGACGTGGACGTCCCAGTAGCTTAATAAGAAGCTTTTAATGCCCCTCAGAAGAGACGTGGAGGTCCCAGTAGCTTAACAAGACGCTTTTAATGCCCCTCAGAAGAGACCTGGAGGTCCCAGTAGCTTAACAAGACGCTTTTAATGCCCCTCAGAAGAGACGTGGAAGTCCCAGTAGCTTAACAAGACGCTTTTAATGCCCCTTGGAAGAGACGTGGAAGTCCCAGTAGCTTAACAAGACGCTTTAATGCCCCTCAGAAGAGACATGGAGGCTCCAGTAGCTTAACAAGATGCTTTTACTGCAACTCGGAAAAGTGGTGGAGGTCCCAGTAGCTTAACAAGACGCTTTTAATGCCCCTCGGAAGAGACGTGGAGGTCCCAGAAGCTTAAAAAAACGCTTTTAATGCCCCTCAGAAGAGATGTGGAGGTCCCAGTAGCTTAACAAGATGCTTTTAATGCCCCTCGGAAGAGACGTGGAGGTCCCAATAGCTTAACAAGACGCTTTTAATGACCCTCAGAAGAGACGTGGATGTCCCAGTAGCTTAACAAGACGCTTTTAATGCCCCTCAGAAGAGACGTGGAGGTCCCAGTGGCTTAACAAGACGCTTTTAATGCCCCTCAGAAAAGTGGTGGAGATCCCAGTAGATTAACAAGACGCTTTTAATGCCCCTCGGAAAAGTGGTGGCGGTCCCAGTAGCTTAACAAGATGCTTTTAATGCCCCTCAGAAGAGACGTGGAGATCCCAGTAGCTTAGCAAGACGCTTTTAATGTCCCTCAGAAGAGACGTGGAGGTCCCAGTAGCTTAACAAGACGCTTTTAATGCCCCTCAGAAGAGACGTGGAGGTCCCAGTAGCTTAACAAGATGCTTTAAATGACCCTCAGAAGAGACGTGGAGGGCCCAGTATCTTAACAAGACGCTTTTAATGCCCCTCAGAAGAGACGTAGAGGTCCCAGTAGCTTAACAAGACGTTTTTAATGCCCCTCGTAAAAGTGGTGGAGGTCCCAGTAGCTTAACAAGACGCATTTAATGCCCCTCAGAAGAGACGTGGAGGTCCCAGTAGCTGAACAAGACGCTTTTAATGCCCCTCAGAAGAGACGTGGAGGTCCCAGTAGCTTAACAAGACGCTTTTAATGCCCCTCAGAAGAGACGTGGAGGTCCCAGTAGCTTAACAAGACGCTTTTAATGCCCCTCAGAAGAGACGTGGAGGTCCCAGTAGCTTAACAAGATGCTTTTAATGCCCCTCAGAAGAGACGTGGAGGTCCCAGTAGCTTAACAAGACGCTTTTAATGCCCCTCAGAAGAGATGTGGAGGTCCCAGTAGCTTAACAAGATGCTTTTAATGCCCCTCGGAAGAGACGTGGAGGTCCCAATAGCTTAACAAGACGCTTTTAATGACCCTCAGAAGAGACGTGGATGTCCCAGTAGCTTAACAAGACGCTTTTAATGCCCCTCAGAAGAGACGTGGAGGTCCCAGTAGCTTAACAAGACGCTTTTAATGCCCCTCAGAAAAGTGGTGGAGATCCCAGTAGTTTAACAAGACGCTTTTAATGCCCCTCGGAAAAGTGGTGGCGGTCCCAGTAGCTTAACAAGATGCTTTTAATGCCCCTCAGAAGAGACGTGGAGATCCCAGTAGCTTAGCAAGACGCTTTTAATGTCCCTCAGAAGAGACGTGGAGGTCCCAGTAGCTTAACAAGACGCTTTTAATGCCCCTCAGAAGAGACGTGGAGGTCCCAGTAGCTTAACAAGATGCTTTAAATGACCCTCAGAAGAGACGTGGAGGGCCCAGTATCTTAACAAGACGCTTTTAATGCCCCTCAGAAAAGACGTGGAGGTCCCAGTAGCTTACCAAGACGCTTTTAATGCCCCTCGGAAAAACAGTGGAGGTCCCAGTAGCTTAACAAGACGCTTTTAATCCACCTCAGAAGAGATGTGGAGGTCCCAGTAGCTTAACAAGGCATTTTTAATGCCCCTAAGAAGAGACGTGGTGGTCCCCGTAGCTTAACAACACGCTTTTAATACCCCTTAGAAGAGACGTGGAGGTCCCATTAGCTTAACAAGACTCTTTTAATGCCCCTCAGAAGAGACCTGGAGGTCCCAGTAGCTTAACAAGACGCTTTTAATGCCCCTCAGAAGAGACGTGGAAGTCCCAGTAGCTTAACAAGATGCTTTTAATGCCCCTCAGAAGAGACGTGGAAGTCCCAGTAGCTTAACAAGACGCTTTTAATGCCCCTTGGAAGAGACGTGGAAGTCCCAGTAGCTTAACAAGACACTTTTAATGCCCCTCAGAAGAGACGTGGAAGTCCCAGTAGCTTAACAAGACGCTTTTAATGCCCCTTGGAAGAGACGTGGAAGTCCCAGTAGCTTAACAAGACGCTTTTAATGCCCCTCAGAAGAGACGTGGAAGTCCCAGTAGCTTAACAAGACGCTTTTAATGCCCCTTGGAAGAGACGTGGAAGTCCCAGTAGCTTAACAAAATGCTTTTACTGCCCCTCGGAAAAGTGGTGGAGGTCCCAGTAGCTTAACAAGACGCTTTTAATGCATCTGAGAAGAGACGTGGAGGTCCCAGTAGTTTAAAAGAAGCTTTTAATGCCCCTCAGAAGAGACGTGGAGGTCCCAGTAGCTTAACATGATGTTTATAATGCCCCTCAGAAGAAACGTGGAGGTCCCAGTGGATTAACAAGACGCTTTTAATGCCCCTCAGAAGAGACGTGGAGGTCCCAGTAGGTTAGCAAGACGCTTTAAATGCCCCTCGGAAAAGTGGTGGACGTCCCAGTAGCTTAACAAGATGCTTTTAATCCACCCCAGAAGAGATGTGGAGGTCCCAGTAGCTTAACAAGGGATTTTTAATGCCCCTAAGAAGAGACGTGGAGGTCCCCGTACATTAACAACACGCTTTTAATACCCCTTAGAAGAGACGTGGAGGTCCCATTAGCTTAACAAGACGCTTTTAATGCCCCTCAGAAGAGACGTGGAGGTCCCAGTAGCTTAACAAGACGCTTTTAATGCCCCTCAGAAGAGACGTGGAAGTCCCAGTAGCTTAACAAGACGCTTTTAATGCCCCTTGGAAGAGACGTGGAAGTCCCAGTAGCTTAACAAGACGCTTTAATGCCCCTCAGAAGAGACATGGAGGCTCCAGTAGCTTAACAAGATGCTTTTACTGCCCCTCGGAAAAGTGGTGGAGGTCCCAGTAGCTTAACAAGACGCTTTTAATGCATCTGAGAAGAGACGTGGAGGTCCCAGTAGTTTAAAAGAAGCTTTTAATGCCCCTCAGAAGAGACGTGGAGGTCCCAGTAGCTTAACAAGATGTTTATAATGCCCCTCAGAAGAAACGTGGAGGTCCCAGCAGCTTAACAAGACGCTTTTAATGCCCCTCAGAAGAGACGTGGAGGTCCCAGTAGGTTAGCAAGACGCTTTAAATGCCCCTCGGAAAAGTGGTGGACGTCCTAGTAGCTTAACAAGATGCTTTTAATCCACCCCAGAAGAGACGTGGAGGTCCCAGTAGCTTAGCAAGGAATTTTTAATGCCCCTAAGAAGAGACGTGGAGGTCCCCGTAGCTTAATAAGACGCTTTTAATGCCCCTTAGAAGAGAAGTGGAGGTCCCAGTAGTATAACAAGACGCTTTTAATGTCTCTCGGAAAAGTGGTGGAGGTCCCAGTAGCTTAACAAGACGCTTTCAATGCCCCTCAGAAGAGACGTGGAGGTCCCAGTAGCTTAACAAGACGGTTTGAATGCCCCTTGGAAGAGACGTGGAGGTCCCAGTAGCTTAACAAGATGCTTTAAATGCCCCTCAGAAGAGACGTGGAGGTCCCAGTAGCTTAACAAGATGCTTTTAATGCCCCTCGGAAGAGACGTGGAGGTCCCAGTAGCTTAACAAAATGCATTTAATGACACTCAGAAGAGACGTGGAGGTCCCAGTAGCTTAACAAGACGCTTTTAATGCCCCTCAGAAGAGACGTGGAGATCCCAGTAGCTTAACAAGACGCTTTTAATGCCCCTCGGAAAAGTGGTGGAGGACCCAGTAGTTTAACAAGACGCTTTTAATGCCCCTCAGAAGAGACGTGGAGGTCCCAGTAGCTTAACAAGACGATATTATTGCCCCTCGGAAAAGTGGTGGAGGTCCCAGTAGCTTAAAAAGATGCTTTTAATGCCCCTCAGAAGAGACGTGGACGTCCCAGTAGCTTAATAAGAAGCTTTTAATGCCCCTCAGAAGAGACGTGGAGGTCCCAGTAGCTTAACAAGACGCTTTTAATGCCCCTCAGAAGAGACGTGGAGGTCCCAGTAGGTTAACTAGACGCTTTTAATACCCCTCAGAAGAGACGTGGAGGTCCCAGTAACTTAACAAGATGCTTTTAATACCGCTCGGAAGAGACGTTGAGGTCACAGTAGCTTAACAAGATGCTTTTAATGACCCTCAGAAGAGACATGAACGTCCCAGTAGCTTAACAAGACGCTTTTAATGCCCCTCGGAAAAGTGGTGGAGGTCCCAGTAGCTTAAAAAGATGCTTTTAATGCCCCTCAGAAGAGACGTGGAGGTCCCAGTAGCTTAACAAGACGCTTTTAATGCCCCTCAGAAGAGACGTAGAGGTCCCAGTAGCTTAACAAGACGCTTTTAATGCCGTTCAGAAGAGATGTGGAGGTCCCAGTAGCTTAACAATACGCTTTTAATGCCCCTCAGAAGAGACGTGGAGGTCCCAGTAGCTTAACAAGAAGCTTTTAATGCCCCTCAGAAGAGACGTGGAGGTCCCAGAAGCTTAACAAAACGCATTTAATGCCCCTCAGAAGAGACGTGGAGGTCCCAGTAGCTTAACAAGATGCTTTTAATGCCCCTCAGAAGAGACGTGGAAGTCCCAGTAGCTTAACAAGACGCTTTTAATGCCCCTTGGAAGAGACGTGGAAGTCCCAGTAGCTTAACAAGACGCTTTTAATGCCCCTCAGAAGAGACGTGGAAGTCCCAGTAGCTTAACAAGACGCTTTTAATGCCCCTTGGAAGAGACGTGGAAGTCCCAGTAGCTTAACAAAATGCTTTTACTGCCCCTCGGAAAAGTGGTGGAGGTCCCAGTAGCTTAACAAGACGCTTTTAATGCATCTGAGAAGAGACGTGGAGGTCCCAGTAGTTTAAAAGAAGCTTTTAATGCCCCTCAGAAGAGACGTGGAGGTCCCAGTAGCTTAACATGATGTTTATAATGCCCCTCAGAAGAAACGTGGAGGTCCCAGTGGATTAACAAGACGCTTTTAATGCCCCTCAGAAGAGACGTGGAGGTCCCAGTAGGTTAGCAAGACGCTTTAAATGCCCCTCGGAAAAGTGGTGGACGTCCCAGTAGCTTAACAAGATGCTTTTAATCCACCCCAGAAGAGATGTGGAGGTCCCAGTAGCTTAACAAGGGATTTTTAATGCCCCTAAGAAGAGACGTGGAGGTCCCCGTACATTAACAACACGCTTTTAATACCCCTTAGAAGAGACGTGGAGGTCCCATTAGCTTAACAAGACGCTTTTAATGCCCCTCAGAAGAGACGTGGAGGTCCCAGTAGCTTAACAAGACGCTTTTAATGCCCCTCAGAAGAGACGTGGAAGTCCCAGTAGCTTAACAAGACGCTTTTAATGCCCCTTGGAAGAGACGTGGAAGTCCCAGTAGCTTAACAAGACGCTTTAATGCCCCTCAGAAGAGACATGGAGGCTCCAGTAGCTTAACAAGATGCTTTTACTGCCCCTCGGAAAAGTGGTGGAGGTCCCAGTAGCTTAACAAGACGCTTTTAATGCATCTGAGAAGAGACGTGGAGGTCCCAGTAGTTTAAAAGAAGCTTTTAATGCCCCTCAGAAGAGACGTGGAGGTCCCAGTAGCTTAACAAGATGTTTATAATGCCCCTCAGAAGAAACGTGGAGGTCCCAGCAGCTTAACAAGACGCTTTTAATGCCCCTCAGAAGAGACGTGGAGGTCCCAGTAGGTTAGCAAGACGCTTTAAATGCCCCTCGGAAAAGTGGTGGACGTCCTAGTAGCTTAACAAGATGCTTTTAATCCACCCCAGAAGAGACGTGGAGGTCCCAGTAGCTTAGCAAGGAATTTTTAATGCCCCTAAGAAGAGACGTGGAGGTCCCCGTAGCTTAATAAGACGCTTTTAATGCCCCTTAGAAGAGAAGTGGAGGTCCCAGTAGTATAACAAGACGCTTTTAATGCCTCTCGGAAAAGTGGTGGAGGTCCCAGTAGCTTAACAAGACGCTTTCAATGCCCCTCAGAAGAGACGTGGAGGTCCCAGTAGCTTAACAAGACGGTTTGAATGCCCCTTGGAAGAGACGTGGAGGTCCCAGTAGCTTAACAAGATGCTTTAAATGCCCCTCAGAAGAGACGTGGAGGTCCCAGTAGCTTAACAAGATGCTTTTAATGCCCCTCGGAAGAGACGTGGAGGTCCCAGTAGCTTAACAAAATGCATTTAATGACACTCAGAAGAGACGTGGAGGTCCCAGTAGCTTAACAAGACGCTTTTAATGCCCCTCAGAAGAGACGTGGAGATCCCAGTAGCTTAACAAGACGCTTTTAATGCCCCTCGGAAAAGTGGTGGAGGACCCAGTAGTTTAACAAGACGCTTTTAATGCCCCTCAGAAGAGACGTGGAGGTCCCAGTAGCTTAACAAGACGATATTATTGCCCCTCGGAAAAGTGGTGGAGGTCCCAGTAGCTTAAAAAGATGCTTTTAATGCCCCTCAGAAGAGACGTGGACGTCCCAGTAGCTTAATAAGAAGCTTTTAATGCCCCTCAGAAGAGACGTGGAGGTCCCAGTAGCTTAACAAGACGCTTTTAATGCCCCTCAGAAGAGACGTGGAGGTCCCAGTAGGTTAACTAGACGCTTTTAATACCCCTCAGAAGAGACGTGGAGGTCCCAGTAACTTAACAAGATGCTTTTAATACCGCTCGGAAGAGACGTTGAGGTCACAGTAGCTTAACAAGATGCTTTTAATGACCCTCAGAAGAGACATGAACGTCCCAGTAGCTTAACAAGACGCTTTTAATGCCCCTCGGAAAAGTGGTGGAGGTCCCAGTAGCTTAAAAAGATGCTTTTAATGCCCCTCAGAAGAGACGTGGAGGTCCCAGTAGCTTAACAAGACGCTTTTAATGCCCCTCAGAAGAGACGTAGAGGTCCCAGTAGCTTAACAAGACGCTTTTAATGCCGTTCAGAAGAGATGTGGAGGTCCCAGTAGCTTAACAATACGCTTTTAATGCCCCTCAGAAGAGACGTGGAGGTCCCAGTAGCTTAACAAGAAGCTTTTAATGCCCCTCAGAAGAGACGTGGAGGTCCCAGAAGCTTAACAAAACGCATTTAATGCCCCTCAGAAGAGACGTGGAGGTCCCAGTAGCTTAACAAGATGCTTTTAATGCCCCTCAGAAGAGACGTGGAAGTCCCAGTAGCTTAACAAGACGCTTTTAATGCCCCTTGGAAGAGACGTGGAAGTCCCAGTAGCTTAACAAGACGCTTTAATGCCCCTCAGAAGAGACATGGAGGCTCCAGTAGCTTAACAAGATGCTTTTACTGCCCCTCGGAAAAGTGGTGGAGGTCCCAGTAGCTTAACAAGACGCTTTTAATGCCCCTCGGAAGAGACGTGGAGGTCCCAGAAGCTTAAAAAAACGCTTTTAATGCCCCTCAGAAGAGATGTGGAGGTCCCAGTAGCTTAACAAGATGCTTTTAATGCCCCTCGGAAGAGACGTGGAGGTCCCAATAGCTTAACAAGACGCTTTTAATGACCCTCAGAAGAGACGTGGATGTCCCAGTAGCTTAACAAGACGCTTTTAATGCCCCTCAGAAGAGACGTGGAGGTCCCAGTGGCTTAACAAGACGCTTTTAATGCCCCTCAGAAAAGTGGTGGAGATCCCAGTAGTTTAACAAGACGCTTTTAATGCCCCTCGGAAAAGTGGTGGCGGTCCCAGTAGCTTAACAAGATGCTTTTAATGCCCCTCAGAAGAGACGTGGAGATCCCAGTAGCTTAGCAAGACGCTTTTAATGTCCCTCAGAAGAGACGTGGAGGTCCCAGTAGCTTAACAAGACGCTTTTAATGCCCCTCAGAAGAGACGTGGAGGTCCCAGTAGCTTAACAAGATGCTTTAAATGACCCTCAGAAGAGACGTGGAGGGCCCAGTATCTTAACAAGACGCTTTTAATGCCCCTCAGAAGAGACGTAGAGGTCCCAGTAGCTTAACAAGACGTTTTTAATGCCCCTCGTAAAAGTGGTGGAGGTCCCAGTAGCTTAACAAGACGCATTTAATGCCCCTCAGAAGAGACGTGGAGGTCCCAGTAGCTGAACAAGACGCTTTTAATGCCCCTCAGAAGAGACGTGGAGGTCCCAGTAGCTTAACAAGACGCTTTTAATGCCCCTCAGAAGAGACGTGGAGGTCCCAGTAGCTTAACAAGACGCTTTTAATGCCCCTCAGAAGAGACGTGGAGGTCCCAGTAGCTTAACAAGATGCTTTTAATGCCCCTCAGAAGAGACGTGGAGGTCCCAGTAGCTTAACAAGACGCTTTTAATGCCCCTCAGAAGAGATGTGGAGGTCCCAGTAGCTTAACAAGATGCTTTTAATGCCCCTCGGAAGAGACGTGGAGGTCCCAATAGCTTAACAAGACGCTTTTAATGACCCTCAGAAGAGACGTGGATGTCCCAGTAGCTTAACAAGACGCTTTTAATGTCCCTCAGAAGAGACGTGGAGGTCCCAGTAGCTTAACAAGACGCTTTTAATGCCCCTCAGATAAGTGGTGGAGATCCCAGTAGTTTAACAAGACGCTTTTAATGCCCCTCGGAAAAGTGGTGGCGGTCCCAGTAGCTTAACAAGATGCTTTTAATGCCCCTCAGAAGAGACGTGGAGATCCCAGTAGCTTAGCAAGACGCTTTTAATGTCCCTCAGAAGAGACGTGGAGGTCCCAGTAGCTTAACAAGACGCTTTTAATGCCCCTCAGAAGAGACGTGGAGGTCCCAGTAGCTTAACAAGATGCTTTAAATGACCCTCAGAAGAGACGTGGAGGGCCCAGTATCTTAACAAGACGCTTTTAATGCCCCTCAGAAAAGACGTGGAGGTCCCAGTAGCTTACCAAGACGCTTTTAATGCCCCTCGGAAAAACAGTGGAGGTCCCAGTAGCTTAACAAGACGCTTTTAATCCACCTCAGAAGAGATGTGGAGGTCCCAGTAGCTTAACAAGGCATTTTTAATGCCCCTAAGAAGAGACGTGGTGGTCCCCGTAGCTTAACAACACGCTTTTAATACCCCTTAGAAGAGACGTGGAGGTCCCATTAGCTTAACAAGACTCTTTTAATGCCCCTCAGAAGAGACCTGGAGGTCCCAGTAGCTTAACAAGACGCTTTTAATGCCCCTCAGAAGAGACGTGGAAGTCCCAGTAGCTTAACAAGATGCTTTTAATGCCCCTCAGAAGAGATGTGGAAGTCCCAGTAGCTTAACAAGACGCTTTTAATGCCCCTTGGAAGAGACGTGGAAGTCCCAGTAGCTTAACAAGACACTTTTAATGCCCCTCAGAAGAGACGTGGAAGTCCCAGTAGCTTAACAAGACGCTTTTAATGCCCCTTGGAAGAGACGTGGAAGTCCCAGTAGCTTAACAAGACGCTTTTAATGCCCCTCAGAAGAGACGTGGAAGTCCCAGTAGCTTAACAAGACGCTTTTAATGCCCCTTGGAAGAGACGTGGAAGTCCCAGTAGCTTAACAAAATGCTTTTACTGCCCCTCGGAAAAGTGGTGGAGGTCCCAGTAGCTTAACAAGACGCTTTTAATGCATCTGAGAAGAGACGTGGAGGTCCCAGTAGTTTAAAAGAAGCTTTTAATGCCCCTCAGAAGAGACGTGAAGGTCCCAGTAGCTTAACATGATGTTTATAATGCCCCTCAGAAGAAACGTGGAGGTCCCAGTGGATTAACAAGACGCTTTTAATGCCCCTCAGAAGAGACGTGGAGGTCCCAGTAGGTTAGCAAGACGCTTTAAATGCCCCTCGGAAAAGTGGTGGACGTCCCAGTAGCTTAACAAGATGCTTTTAATCCACCCCAGAAGAGATGTGGAGGTCCCAGTAGCTTAACAAGGCATTTTTAATGCCCCTAAGAAGAGACGTGGAGGTCCCCGTACATTAACAACACGCTTTTAATACCCCTTAGAAGAGACGTGGAGGTCCCATTAGCTTAACAAGACGCTTTTAATGCCCCTCAGAAGAGACGTGGAGGTCCCAGTAGCTTAACAAGACGCTTTTAATGCCCCTCAGAAGAGACGTGGAAGTCCCAGTAGCTTAACAAGACGCTTTTAATGCCCCTTGGAAGAGACGTGGAAGTCCCAGTAGCTTAACAAGACGCTTTAATGCCCCTCAGAAGAGACATGGAGGCTCCAGTAGCTTAACAAGATGCTTTTACTGCCCCTCGGAAAAGTGGTGGAGGTCCCAGTAGCTTAACAAGACGCTTTTAATGCATCTGAGAAGAGACGTGGAGGTCCCAGTAGTTTAAAAGAAGCTTTTAATGCCCCTCAGAAGAGACGTGGAGGTCCCAGTAGCTTAACAAGATGTTTATAATGCCCCTCAGAAGAAACGTGGAGGTCCCAGCAGCTTAACAAGACGCTTTTAATGCCCCTCAGAAGAGACGTGGAGGTCCCAGTAGGTTAGCAAGACGCTTTAAATGCCCCTCGGAAAAGTGGTGGACGTCCTAGTAGCTTAACAAGATGCTTTTAATCCACCCCAGAAGAGACGTGGAGGTCCCAGTAGCTTAGCAAGGAATTTTTAATGCCCCTAAGAAGAGACGTGGAGGTCCCCGTAGCTTAATAAGACGCTTTTAATGCCCCTTAGAAGAGAAGTGGAGGTCCCAGTAGTATAACAAGACGCTTTTAATGCCTCTCGGAAAAGTGGTGGAGGTCCCAGTAGCTTAACAAGACGCTTTCAATGCCCCTCAGAAGAGACGTGGAGGTCCCAGTAGCTTAACAAGACGGTTTGAATGCCCCTTGGAAGAGACGTGGAGGTCCCAGTAGCTTAACAAGATGCTTTAAATGCCCCTCAGAAGAGACGTGGAGGTCCCAGTAGCTTAACAAGATGCTTTTAATGCCCCTCGGAAGAGACGTGGAGGTCCCAGTAGCTTAACAAAATGCATTTAATGACACTCAGAAGAGACGTGGAGGTCCCAGTAGCTTAACAAGACGCTTTTAATGCCCCTCAGAAGAGACGTGGAGATCCCAGTAGCTTAACAAGACGCTTTTAATGCCCCTCGGAAAAGTGGTGGAGGACCCAGTAGTTTAACAAGACGCTTTTAATGCCCCTCAGAAGAGACGTGGAGGTCCCAGTAGCTTAACAAGACGATATTATTGCCCCTCGGAAAAGTGGTGGAGGTCCCAGTAGCTTAAAAAGATGCTTTTAATGCCCCTCAGAAGAGACGTGGACGTCCCAGTAGCTTAATAAGAAGCTTTTAATGCCCCTCAGAAGAGACGTGGAGGTCCCAGTAGCTTAACAAGACGCTTTTAATGCCCCTCAGAAGAGACGTGGAGGTCCCAGTAGGTTAACTAGACGCTTTTAATACCCCTCAGAAGAGACGTGGAGGTCCCAGTAACTTAACAAGATGCTTTTAATACCGCTCGGAAGAGACGTTGAGGTCACAGTAGCTTAACAAGATGCTTTTAATGACCCTCAGAAGAGACATGAACGTCCCAGTAGCTTAACAAGACGCTTTTAATGCCCATCGGAAAAGTGGTGGAGGTCCCAGTAGCTTAAAAAGATGCTTTTAATGCCCCTCAGAAGAGACGTGGAGGTCCCAGTAGCTTAACAAGACGCTTTTAATGCCCCTCAGAAGAGACGTAGAGGTCCCAGTAGCTTAACAAGACGCTTTTAATGCCGTTCAGAAGAGATGTGGAGGTCCCAGTAGCTTAACAATACGCTTTTAATGCCCCTCAGAAGAGACGTGGAGGTCCCAGTAGCTTAACAAGAAGCTTTTAATGCCCCTCAGAAGAGACGTGGAGGTCCCAGAAGCTTAACAAAACGCATTTAATGCCCCTCAGAAGAGACGTGGAGGTCCCAGTAGCTTAACAAGATGCTTTTAATGCCCCTCAGAATAGACGTGGAGGTCCCAGTAGCTTAACAAGACGCTTTTAATGCCCCTCAGAAGAGACGTGGAGATCCTAGTAGTTTAACTAGACGCTTTTAATGCCCCTCAGAAGAGACGTGGAGGTCCCAGTAACTTAACAAGATGCTTTTAATACCCCTCAGTAGAGACGTGGAGGTCCCAGAAGCTAAAAAAAACGCTTTTAATGCCCCTTAGAAGAGATGTGGAGGTCCCAGTAGCTTAACAAGATGCTTTTAATGCCCCTCGGAAGAGACGTGGAGGTCCCAATAGCTTAACAAGATGCTTTTAATGACCCTCAGAAGAGACGTGGATGTCCCAGTAGCTTAACAAGACGCTTTTAATGCCCCTCAGAAGAGACGTGGAGGTCCCAGTAGCTTAACAAGACGCTTTTAATGCCCCTCAGAAAAGTGGTGGAGAACCCAGTAGTTTAACAAGACGCTTTTAATGCCCCTCAGAAGAGACGTGGATGTCCCAGTAGCTTAACAAGACGCTTTTAATGCCCCTCGGAAAAGTGGTGGCGGTCCCAGTAGCTTAACAAGATGCTTTTAATGCTCCTCAGAAGAGACGTGGAGGTCACAGTAGCTTAGCAAGACGCTTTTAATGTCCCTCAGAAGAGACGTGGAGGTCCCAGTAGCTTAACAAGACGCTTTTAATGCCCCTCAGAAGAGACGTGGAGGTCCCAGTAGCTTAACAATATGCTTTTAATGACCCTCAGAAGAGACGTGGAGGGCCCAGTATCTTAGCAAGACGCTTTTAATGTCCCTCAGAAGAGACGTGGAGGTCCCAGTAGCTTAACAAGACGTTTTTAATGCCCCTCGTAAAAGTGGTGGAGGTCCCAGTAGCTTAACAAGACGCATTTAATGCCCCTCAGAAGAGACGTGGAGGTCCCAGTAGCTGAACAAGACGCTTTTAATGCCCCTCAGAAGAGACGTGGAGGTCCCAGTAGCTTAACAAAACGCTTTTAATGCCCCTCAGAAGAGACGTGGAGGTCCCAGTAGCTTAACAAGATGCTTTTAATGCCCCTCAGAAGAGACGTGGAGGTCCCAGTAGCTTAATAAGAAGCTTTTAATGCCCCTCAGAAGAGATGTGGAGGTCCCAGTAGCTTAACAAGACGCTTTTAATGCCCCTCAGAAGAGACGTAGAGGTCCCAGTAGGTTAACTAGACGCTTTTAATTCCCCTCAGAAGAGACGTGGAGGTCCAAGTAACTTAACAAGATGCTTTGAATACCGCTCGGAAGAGACGTTGAGGTCACAGTAGCTTAACAAGATGCTTTTAATGACCCTCAGAAGAGACGTGAACGTCCCAGTAGCTTAACAAGACGCTTTTAATGCCCCTCGGAAAAGTGGTGGAGGTCCCAGTAGCTTAAAAAGATGCTTTTAATGCCCCTCAGAAGAGACGTGGAGGTCCCAGTAGCTTAACAATACGCTTTTAATGCCCCTCAGAAGAGACGTGGAGGTCCCAGTAGCTTAACAAGACGCTTTTAATGCCGTTCAGAAGAGATGTGGAGGTCCCAGTAGCTTAACAATACGCTTTTAATGCCCCTCAGAAGAGACGTGGAGGTCCCAGTAGCTTAACAAGAAGCTTTTAATGCCCCTCAGAAGAGACGTGGAGGTCCCAATAGCTTAACAAGATGCTTTTAATGACCCTCAGAAGAGACGTGGATGTCCCAGTAGCTTAACAAGACGCTTTTAATGCCCCTCGGAAAAGTGGTGGCGGTCCCAGTAGCTTAACAAGATGCTTTTAATGCCCCTCAGAAGAGACGTGGAGGTCCCAGTAGCTTAGCAAGACGCTTTTAATGTCCCTCAGAAGAGACGTGGATGTCCCAGTAGCTTAACAAGACGCTTTTAATGCCCCTCAGAAGAGACGTGGAGATCCTAGTAGTTTAACTAGACGCTTTTAATGCCCCTCAGAAGAGACGTGGAGGTCCCAGTAACTTAACAAGATGCTTTTAATACCCCTCAGTAGAGACGTGGAGGTCCCAGAAGCTAAAAAAAACGCTTTTAATGCCCCTCAGAAGAGATGTGGAGGTCCCAGTAGCTTAACAAGATGCTTTTAATGCCCCTCGGAAGAGACGTGGAGGTCCCAATAGCTTAACAAGATGCTTTTAATGACCCTCAGAAGAGACGTGGATGTCCCAGTAGCTTAACAAGACGCTTTTAATGCCCCTTAGAAGAGACGTGGAGGTCCCAGTAGCTTAACAAGACGCTTTTAATGCCCCTCAGAAAAGTGGTGGAGAACCCAGTAGTTTAACAAGACGCTTTTAATGCCCCTCAGAAGAGACGTGGATGTCACAGTAGCTTAACAAGACGCTTTTAATGCCCCTCGGAAAAGTGGTGGCGGTCCCAGTAGCTTAACAAGATGCTTTTAATGCCCCTCAGAAGAGACGTGGAGGTCCCAGTAGCTTAGCAAGACGCTTTTAATGTCCCTCAGAAGAGACGTGGATGTCCCAGTAGCTTAACAAGACGCTTTTAATGCCCCTCGGAAAAGTGGTGGCGGTCCCAGTAGCTTAACAAGATGCTTTTAATGCCCCTCAGAAGAGACGTGGAGGTCCCAGTAGCTTAGCAAGACGCTTTTAATGTCCCTCAGAAGAGACGTGGAGGTCCCAGTAGCTTAACAAGACGCTTTTAATGCCCCTCAGAAGAGACGTGGAGGTCCCAGTAGCTTAACAAGATGCTTTTAATGACCCTCAGAAGAGACGTGGAGGTCCCAGTAGGTTAACTAGACGCTTTTAATAACCCTCAGAAGAGACGTGGAGGTCCCAGTAACCTAACAAGATGCTTTTAATACCGCTCGGAAGAGACGTTGAGGTCACAGTAGCTTAACAAGATGCTTTTAATGACCCTCAGAAGAGACATGAACGTCCCAGTAGCTTAACAAGACGCTTTTAATGCCCCTCAGAAGAAACGTGGAGGTCCCAGTAACTTAACAAGATGCTTTTAATACCGCTTGGAAGAGACGTGGAGGTCCCAGAAGCTTAAAAAAACGCTTTTAATGCCCCTCAGAAGAGATGTGGAGGTCCCAGTAGCTTAACAAGATGCTTTTAATGCCCCTCGGAAGAGACGTGGAGGTCCCAATAGCTTAACAAGATGCTTTTAATGACCCTCAGAAGAGACGTGGATGTCCCAGTAACTTAACAAGATGCTTTTAATGCCCCTCAGAAGAGACGTGGAGGTCCCAGTAGCATAGCAAGACGCTTTTAATGTCCCTCAGAAGAGACGTGGAGGTCCCAGTAGCTTAACAAGACGCTTTTAATGCCCCTCAGAAGAGACGTGGAGGTCCCAGTAGCTTAACAAGACGCTTTTAATGCCCCTCAGAAGAGACGTGGAGGTCCCAGTAGCTTAACAAGATGCTTTTAATGCCCTTCAGAAGAGACGTGGAGGTCCCAGTAGCTTAACAAGACGCTTTTAATGCCCCTCAGAAGAGACGTGGAGGTCCAAGTAGGTTAACTAGACGCTTTTAATGCCCCTCAGAAGAGACGTGGAGGTCCCAGTAGCTTAACAAAATGCTATTAATGCCCCTCGGAAGAGACGTGGAGGTTCCAGTAGCTTAACAAGACGTTTTTAATGCCCCTCGTAAAAGTGGTGGAGGTCCCAGTAGCTTAACAAGATGCTTTTAATGACCCTCAGAAGAGACGTGGAGGTCCCAGTAGCTTAGCAAGACGCTTTTAATGCCCCTCGGAAAAGTAGTGGAGGTCCCAGTAGCTTAACAAGACGCTTTTAATCCATCTCAGAAGAGATGTGGAGGTCCCAGTAGCTTAACAAGGCATTTTTAATGCCCCTAAGAAGAGACGTGGAGGTCCCCATAGCTTAACAACACGCTTTTAACACCCCTTAGAAGAGACGTGGAGGTCCCATTAGCTTAACAAGACGCTTTTAATGCCCCTCAGAAGAGACGTGGAGGTCCCAGTAGCTTAACAAGACGCTTTTAATGCCCCTCAGAAGAGACGTGGAGGTCCCAGTAGCTTAACAAGACGCTTTTAATGCCCCTCGGAAAAGTGGTGGAGGTCCCAGTAGTTTAACAAGACGCTTTTAATGCCCGTCAGAAGAGACTTGGAGGTCCCAGTAGCTTAACAAGATGCTTTTAATACCCCTCGGAAAAGTCGTGGAGGTCCCAGTAGCTTAAAAAGATGCTTTTAATGCCCCTCAGAAGAGACGTGGAGGTCCCAGTAGCTTAATAAGAAGCTTTTAATGCCCCTCAGAAGAGACGTGGAGGTCCCAGTAGCTTAACAAGACGCTTTTAATGCCCCTCAAAAGAGACGTGGAGGTCCCAGTAGGTTAACTAGACGCTTTTAATGCCCCTCAGAAGAGACGTGGAGGTTCCAGTAACTTAACAAGATGCTTTTAATACCGCTCGGAAGAGACGTTGAGGTCACAGTAGCTTAACAAGATGCTTTTAATGACCCTCAGAAGAGACATGAACGTCCCAGTAGCTTAACAAGACGCTTTTAATGCCCCTCGGAAAAGTGGTGGAGGTCCCAGTAGCTTAAAAAGATGCTTTTAATGCCCCACAGAAGAGACGTGGAGGTCCCAGTAGCTTAACAAGACGCTTTTAATGCCCCTCAGAAGAGACGTGGAGGTCCCAGTAGCTTAACAAGACGCTTTTAATGCCCCTCAGAAAAGTGGTGGAGATCCCAGTAGTTTAACAAGACGCTTTTAATGCCCCTCGGAAAAGTGGTGGCGGTCCCAGTAGCTTAACAAGATGCTTTTAATGCCCCTCAGAAGAGACGTGGAGATCCCAGTAGCTTAGCAAGACGCTTTTAATGTCCCTCAGAAGAGACGTGGAGGTCCCAGTAGCTTAACAAGACGCTTTTAATGCCCCTCAGAAGAGACGTGGAGGTCCAAGTAGGTTAACTAGACGCTTTTAATGCCCCTCAGAAGAGACGTGGAGGTCCCAGTAGCTTAACAAGACGCTTTTAATGCCCCTCAGAAGAGACGTGGAGGTCCCAGTAGCTTAACAAGACGCTTTTAATGCCCCTCAGAAGAGACGTGGAGGTCCCAGTAGCTTAACAAGATGCTTTTAATGCCCTTCAGAAGAGACGTGGAGGTCCCAGTAGCTTAACAAGACGCTTTTAATGCCCCTCAGAAGAGACGTGGAGGTCCAAGTAGGTTAACTAGACGCTTTTAATGCCCCTCAGAAGAGACGTGGAGGTCCCAGTAGCTTAACAAAATGCTATTAATGCCCCTCGGAAGAGACGTGGAGGTTCCAGTAGCTTAACAAGACGTTTTTAATGCCCCTCGTAAAAGTGGTGGAGGTCCCAGTAGCTTAACAAGATGCTTTTAATGACCCTCAGAAGAGACGTGGAGGTCCCAGTAGCTTAGCAAGACGCTTTTAATGCCCCTCGGAAAAGTAGTGGAGGTCCCAGTAGCTTAACAAGACGCTTTTAATCCACCTCAGAAGAGATGTGGAGGTCCCAGTAGCTTAACAAGGCATTTTTAATGCCCCTAAGAAGAGACGTGGAGGTCCCCATAGCTTAACAACACGCTTTTAACACCCCTTAGAAGAGACGTGGAGGTCCCATTAGCTTAACAAGACGCTTTAAATGCCCCTCAGAAGAGACGTGGAGGTCCCAGTAGCTTAACAAGACGCTTTTAATGCCCCTCAGAAGAGACGTGGAGGTCCCAGTAGCTTAACAAGACGCTTTTAATGCCCCTCGGAAAAGTGGTGGAGGTCCCAGTAGTTTAACAAGACGCTTTTAATGCCCGTCAGAAGAGACTTGGAGGTCCCAGTAGCTTAACAAGATGCTTTTAATACCCCTCGGAAAAGTCGTGGAGGTCCCAGTAGCTTAAAAAGATGCTTTTAATGCCCCTCAGAAGAGACGTGGAGGTCCCAGTAGCTTAATAAGAAGCTTTTAATGCCCCTCAGAAGAGACGTGGAGGTCCCAGTAGCTTAACAAGACGCTTTTAATGCCCCTCAAAAGAGACGTGGAGGTCCCAGTAGGTTAACTAGACGCTTTTAATGCCCCTCAGAAGAGACGTGGAGGTTCCAGTAACTTAACAAGATGCTTTTAATACCGCTCGGAAGAGACGTTGAGGTCACAGTAGCTTAACAAGATGCTTTTAATGACCCTCAGAAGAGACATGAATGTCCCAGTAGCTTAACAAGACGCTTTTAATGCCCCTCGGAAAAGTGGTGGAGGTCCCAGTAGCTTAAAAAGATGCTTTTAATGCCCCACAGAAGAGACGTGGAGGTCCCAGTAGCTTAACAAGACGCTTTTAATGCCCCTCAGAAGAGACGTGGAGGTCCCAGTAGCTTAACAAGACGCTTTTAATGCCCCTCAGAAAAGTGGTGGAGATCCCAGTAGTTTAACAAGACGCTTTTAATGCCCCTCGGAAAAGTGGTGGAGGTCCCAGTAGCTTAAAAAGATGCTTTTAATGCCCCACAGAAGAGACGTGGAGGTCCCAGTAGCTTAACAAGACGCTTTTAATGCCCCTCAGAAGAGACGTGGAGGTCCCAGTAGCTTAACAAGATGCTTTAAATGACCCTCAGAAGAGACGTGGAGGGCCCAGTATCTTAACAAGACGCTTTTAATGCCCCTCAGAAAAGACGTGGAGGTCCCAGTAGCTTACCAAGACGCTTTTAATGCCCCTCGGAAAAACAGTGGAGGTCCCAGTAGCTTAACAAGACGCTTTTAATCCACCTCAGAAGAGATGTGGAGGTCCCAGTAGCTTAACAAGGCATTTTTAATGCCCCTAAGAAGAGACGTGGTGGTCCCCGTAGCTTAACAACACGCTTTTAATACCCCTTAGAAGAGACGTGGAGGTCCCATTAGCTTAACAAGACGCTTTTAATGCCCCTCAGAAGAGACGTGGAAGTCCCAGTAGCTTAACAAGACGCTTTTAATGCCCCTTGGAAGAGACGTGGAAGTCCCAGTAGCTTAACAAAATGCTTTTACTGCCCCTCGGAAAAGTGGTGGAGGTCCCAGTAGCTTAACAAGACGCTTTTAATGCATCTGAGAAGAGACGTGGAGGTCCCAGTAGTTTAAAAGAAGCTTTTAATGCCCCTCAGAAGAGACGTGGAGGTCCCAGTAGCTTAACATGATGTTTATAATGCCCCTCAGAAGAAACGTGGAGGTCCCAGTGGATTAACAAGACGCTTTTAATGCCCCTCAGAAGAGACGTGGAGGTCCCAGTAGGTTAGCAAGACGCTTTAAATGCCCCTCGGAAAAGTGGTGGACGTCCCAGTAGCTTAACAAGATGCTTTTAATCCACCCCAGAAGAGATGTGGAGGTCCCAGTAGCTTAACAAGGCATTTTTAATGCCCCTAAGAAGAGACGTGGAGGTCCCCGTACATTAACAACACGCTTTTAATACCCCTTAGAAGAGACGTGGAGGTCCCATTAGCTTAACAAGACGCTTTTAATGCCCCTCAGAAGAGACGTGGAGGTCCCAGTAGCTTAACAAGACGCTTTTAATGCCCCTCAGAAGAGACGTGGAAGTCCCAGTAGCTTAACAAGACGCTTTTAATGCCCCTTGGAAGAGACGTGGAAGTCCCAGTAGCTTAACAAGACGCTTTAATGCCCCTCAGAAGAGACATGGAGGCTCCAGTAGCTTAACAAGATGCTTTTACTGCCCCTCGGAAAAGTGGTGGAGGTCCCAGTAGCTTAACAAGACGCTTTTAATGCATCTGAGAAGAGACGTGGAGGTCCCAGTAGTTTAAAAGAAGCTTTTAATGCCCCTCAGAAGAGACGTGGAGGTCCCAGTAGCTTAACAAGATGTTTATAATGCCCCTCAGAAGAAACGTGGAGGTCCCAGCAGCTTAACAAGACGCTTTTAATGCCCCTCAGAAGAGACGTGGAGGTCCCAGTAGGTTAGCAAGACGCTTTAAATGCCCCTCGGAAAAGTGGTGGACGTCCTAGTAGCTTAACAAGATGCTTTTAATCCACCCCAGAAGAGACGTGGAGGTCCCAGTAGCTTAGCAAGGAATTTTTAATGCCCCTAAGAAGAGACGTGGAGGTCCCCGTAGCTTAATAAGACGCTTTTAATGCCCCTTAGAAGAGAAGTGGAGGTCCCAGTAGTATAACAAGACGCTTTTAATGCCTCTCGGAAAAGTGGTGGAGGTCCCAGTAGCTTAACAAGACGCTTTCAATGCCCCTCAGAAGAGACGTGGAGGTCCCAGTAGCTTAACAAGACGGTTTGAATGCCCCTTGGAAGAGACGTGGAGGTCCCAGTAGCTTAACAAGATGCTTTAAATGCCCCTCAGAAGAGACGTGGAGGTCCCAGTAGCTTAACAAGATGCTTTTAATGCCCCTCGGAAGAGACGTGGAGGTCCCAGTAGCTTAACAAAATGCATTTAATGACACTCAGAAGAGACGTGGAGGTCCCAGTAGCTTAACAAGACGCTTTTAATGCCCCTCAGAAGAGACGTGGAGATCCCAGTAGCTTAACAAGACGCTTTTAATGCCCCTCGGAAAAGTGGTGGAGGACCCAGTAGTTTAACAAGACGCTTTTAATGCCCCTCAGAAGAGACGTAGAGGTCCCAGTAGCTTAACAAGACGATATTATTGCCCCTCGGAAAAGTGGTGGAGGTCCCAGTAGCTTAAAAAGATGCTTTTAATGCCCCTCAGAAGAGACGTGGACGTCCCAGTAGCTTAATAAGAAGCTTTTAATGCCCCTCAGAAGAGACGTGGAGGTCCCAGTAGCTTAACAAGACGCTTTTAATGCCCCTCAGAAGAGACGTGGAGGTTCCAGTAGCTTAACAAGACGCTTTTAATGCCCCTCGGAAAAGTGGTGGATGACCCAGTAGTTTAACAAGACGCTTTTAATGCCCCTCAGAAGAGACGTGGAGGTCCCAGTAGCTTAACAAGATGCTTTTATTGCCCCTCGGAAAAGTGGTGGAGGTCCCAGTAGCTTAAAAAGATGCTTTTAATGCCCCTCAGAAGAGACGTGGAGATCCCAGTAGCTTAACAAGACGTTTTTAATGCCCCTCGGAAAAGTGGTGGAGGTCCCAGTAGCTTAACAAGACGCATTTAATGCCCCTCAGAAGAGACGTGGAGCTCCCAGTAGATGAACAAGACGCTTTTAATGCCCCTCAGAAGAGACGTGGAGGTCCCAGTAGCTTAACAAGACGCTTTTAATGCCCCTCAGAAGAGACGTGGAGGTCCCAGTAGCTTAACAAGATGCTTTTAATGACCCTCAGAAGAGACGTGGAGGTCCCAGTAGCTTAACAAGATGCTTTTAATGCCCCTCGGAAGAGACGTGGAGGTCCCAATAGCTTAACAAGACGCTTTTAATGACCCTCAGAAGAGACGTGGATGTCCCAGTAGCTTAACAAGACGCTTTTAATGCCCCTCAGAAGAGACGTGGAGGTCCCAGTAGCTTAACAAGACGCTTTTAATGCCCCTCAAAAAAGTGGTGGAGATCCCAGTAGTTTAACAAGACGCTTTTAATGCCCCTCGGAAAAGTGGTGGCGGTCCCAGTAGCTTAACAAGATGCTTTTAATGCCCCTCAGAAGAGACGTGGAGGTCCCAGTAGCATAGCAAAACGCTTTTAATGTCCCTCAGAAGAGACGTGGAGGTCCCAGTAGCTTAACAAGACGCTTTTAATGCCCCTCAGAAGAGACGTGGAGGTCCCAGTAGCTTAACAAGATGCTTTAAATGACCCTCAGAAGAGACGTGGAGGGCCCAGTATCTTAACAAGACGCTTTTAATGCCCCTCAGAAGAGACGTGGAGGTCCCAGTAGCTTAACAAGATGTTTTTAATGCCCCTCGTAAAAGTGGTGGAGGTCCCAGTAGCTTAACAAGACTCATTTAATGCCCCTAAGAAGAGACGTGGAGGTCCCAGTAGCTGAACAAGACGCTTTTAATGCCCCTCAGTAGAGACGTGGAGGTCCCAGTAGCTTAACAAGACGCTTTTAATGCCCCTCAGAAGAGACGTGGAGGTCCCAGTAGCTTAACAAGACGCTTTTAATGCCCCTCAGAAGAGACGTGGAGATCCCAGTAGCTTAACGAGATGCTTTTAATGCCCCTCAGAAGAGACGTGGAGGTCCCAGTAGCTTAACAAGACGCTTTTAATGCCCCTCAGAAGAGACGTGGAGGTCCCAGTAGCTTAACAAGATGCTTTTAATGACCCTCAGAAGAGACGTGGAGGTCCCAGTAGCTTAACAAGATGCTTTTAATGCCCCTCAGAAGAGACGTGGAGGTCCAAGTAGCTTAACAAGACGCGTTTAATGTCCCTCGGAAAAGTGGTGGAGGTCCCAGTAGCTTAACAAGACGCTTTTAATGCCCCTCACAAGAGACGTGGAGGTCCCAGTAGGTTAACTAGATGCTTTTAATGCCCCTCAGAAGAGACGTGGAGGTCCCAGTAACCTCAAAAGATGCTTTCAATACCCCTCAGTAGAGACGTGGAGGTCCCATTAACTTATCAAGACGGTTTGAATGGCCCTTGGAAGAGACGTGGAGGTCCCAGTTGCTTAACAAGAAGCTTTTAATGCCCCTCAGAAGAGACGTGGAGGTCCCAGTAGCTTAACAAAATGCTTTTAATGACACTCAGAAGAGACGTGGAGGTCCCAGTAGCTTAACAAGACGCTTTTAATGCCCCTCAGAAGAGACGTGGAGGTTCCAGTAGCTTAACAAGACGCTTTTAATGCCCCTCGGAAAAGTGGTGAAGGACCCAGTAGTTTAACAAGACGCTTTTAATGCCCCTCAGAAGAGACGTGGAGGTCCCAGTAGCTTAACAAGATGCTTTTATTGCCCCTCGGAAAAGTGGTGGAGGTCCCAGTAGCTTAAAAAGATGCTTTTAATGCCCCTCAGAAGAGACGTGGAGATCCCAGTAGCTTAACAAGACGTTTTTAATGCCCCTCGGAAAAGTGGTGGAGGTCCCAGTAGCTTAACAAGACGCATTTAATGCCCCTCAGAAGAGACGTGGAGCTCCCAGTAGATGAACAAGACGCTTTTAATGCCCCTCAGAAGAGACGTGGAGGTCCCAGTAGCTTAACAAGACGCTTTTAATGCCCCTCAGAAGAGACGTGGAGGTCCCAGTAGCTTAACAAGATGCTTTTAATGACCCTCAGAAGAGACGTGGAGGTCCCAGTAGCTTAACAAGATGCTTTTAATGCCCCTCGGAAGAGACGTGGAGGTCCCAATAGCTTAACAAGATGCTTTTAATGACCCTCAGAAGAGACGTGGATGTCCCAGTAGCTTAACAAGACGCTTTTAATGCCCCTCAGAAGAGACGTGGAGGTCCCAGTAGCTTAACAAGACGCTTTTAATGCCCCTCAAAAAAGTGGTGGAGATCCCAGTAGTTTAACAAGACGCTTTTAATGCCCCTCGGAAAAGTGGTGGCGGTCCCAGTAGCTTAACAAGATGCTTTTAATGCCCCTCAGAAGAGACGTGGAGGTCCCAGTCGCATAGCAAGACGCTTTTAATGTCCCTCAGAAGAGACGTGGAGGTCCCAGTAGCTTAACAAGACGCTTTTAATGCCCCTCAGAAGAGACGTGGAGGTCCCAGTAGCTTAACAAGATGCTTTAAATGACCCTCAGAAGAGACGTGGAGGGCCCAGTATCTTAACAAGACGCTTTTAATGCCCCTCAGAAGAGACGTGGAGGTCCCAGTAGCTTAACAAGATGTTTTTAATGCCCCTCGTAAAAGTGGTGGAGGTCCCAGTAGCTTAACAAGACTCATTTAATGCCCCTAAGAAGAGACGTGGAGGTCCCAGTAGCTGAACAAGACGCTTTTAATGCCCCTCAGTAGAGACGTGGAGGTCCCAGTAGCTTAACAAGACGCTTTTAATGCCCCTCAGAAGAGACGTGGAGGTCCCAGTAGCTTAACAAGACGCTTTTAATGCCCCTCAGAAGAGACGTGGAGATCCCAGTAGCTTAACAAGATGCTTTTAATGCCCCTCAGAAGAGACGTGGAGGTCCCAGTAGCTTAACAAGACGCTTTTAATGCCCCTCAGAAGAGACGTGGAGGTCCAAGTAGGTTAACTAGACGCTTTTAATGCCCCTCAGAAGAGACGTGGAGGTCCCAGTAGCTTAAGAAAATGCTATTAATGCCCCTCGGAAGAGACGTGGAGGTTCCAGTAGCTTAACAAGACGTTTTTAATGCCCGTCGTAAAAGTGGTGGAGGTCCCAGTAGCTTAGCAAGATGCTTTTAATGACCCTCAGAAGAGACGTGGAGGTCCCAGTAGCTTAGCAAGACGCTTTTAATGCCCCTCGGAAAAGTAGTGGAGGTCCCAGTAGCTTAACAAGACGCTTTTAATCCACCTCAGAAGAGATGTGGAGGTCCCAGTAGCTTAACAAGGCATTTTTAATGCCCCTAAGAAGAGACGTTGAGGTCCCCGTAGCTTAACAACACGCTTTTAATACCCCTTAGAAGAGACGTGGAGGTCCCATTAGCTTAACAAGACGCTTTTAATGCCCCTCAGAAGAGACCTGGAGGTCCCAGTAGCTTAACAAGACGCTTTTAATGCCCCTCAGAAGAGACGTGGAAGTCCCAGTAGCTTAACAAGACGCTTTTAATGCCCCTTGGAAGAGACGTGGAAGTCCCAGTAGCTTAACAAGACGCTTTAATGCCCCTCAGAAGAGACATGGAGGCTCCAGTAGCTTAACAAGATGCTTTTACTGCAACTCGGAAAAGTGGTGGAGGTCCCAGTAGCTTAACAAGACGCTTTTAATGCCCCTCGGAAGAGACGTGGAGGTCCCAGAAGCTTAAAAAAACGCTTTTAATGCCCCTCAGAAGAGATGTGGAGGTCCCAGTAGCTTAACAAGATGCTTTTAATGCCCCTCGGAAGAGACGTGGAGGTCCCAATAGCTTAACAAGACGCTTTTAATGACCCTCAGAAGAGACGTGGATGTCCCAGTAGCTTAACAAGACGCTTTTAATGCCCCTCAGAAGAGACGTGGAGGTCCCAGTGGCTTAACAAGACGCTTTTAATGCCCCTCAGAAAAGTGATGGAGATCCCAGTAGATTAACAAGACGCTTTTAATGCCCCTCGGAAAAGTGGTGGCGGTCCCAGTAGCTTAACAAGATGCTTTTAATGCCCCTCAGAAGAGACGTGGAGATCCCAGTAGCTTAGCAAGACGCTTTTAATGTCCCTCAGAAGAGACGTGGAGGTCCCAGTAGCTTAACAAGACGCTTTTAATGCCCCTCAGAAGAGACGTGGAGGTCCCAGTAGCTTAACAAGATGCTTTAAATGACCCTCAGAAGAGACGTGGAGGGCCCAGTATCTTAACAAGACGCTTTTAATGCCCCTCAGAAGAGACGTAGAGGTCCCAGTAGCTTAACAAGACGTTTTTAATGCCCCTCGTAAAAGTGGTGGAGGTCCCAGTAGCTTAACAAGACGCATTTAATGCCCCTCAGAAGAGACGTGGAGGTCCCAGTAGCTGAACAAGACGCTTTTAATGCCCCTCAGAAGAGACGTGGAGGTCCCAGTAGCTTAACAAGACGCTTTTAATGCCCCTCAGAAGAGACGTGGAGGTCCCAGTAGCTTAACAAGACGCTTTTAATGCCCCTCAGAAGAGACGTGGAGGTCCCAGTAGCTTAACAAGATGCTTTTAATGCCCCTCAGAAGAGACGTGGAGGTCCCAGTAGCTTAACAAGACGCTTTTAATGCCCCTCAGAAGAGATGTGGAGGTCCCAGTAGCTTAACAAGATGCTTTTAATGCCCCTCGGAAGAGACGTGGAGGTCCCAATAGCTTAACAAGACGCTTTTAATGACCCTCAGAAGAGACGTGGATGTCCCAGTAGCTTAACAAGACGCTTTTAATGCCCCTCAGAAGAGACGTGGAGGTCCCAGTAGCTTAACAAGACGCTTTTAATGCCCCTCAGAAAAGTGGTGGAGATCCCAGTAGTTTAACAAGACGCTTTTAATGCCCCTCGGAAAAGTGGTGGCGGTCCCAGTAGCTTAACAAGATGCTTTTAATGCCCCTCAGAAGAGACGTGGAGATCCCAGTAGCTTAGCAAGACGCTTTTAATGTCCCTCAGAAGAGACGTGGAGGTCCCAGTAGCTTAACAAGACGCTTTTAATGCCCCTCAGAAGAGACGTGGAGGTCCCAGTAGCTTAACAAGATGCTTTAAATGACCCTCAGAAGAGACGTGGAGGGCCCAGTATCTTAACAAGACGCTTTTAATGCCCCTCAGAAAAGACGTGGAGGTCCCAGTAGCTTACCAAGACGCTTTTAATGCCCCTCGGAAAAACAGTGGAGGTCCCAGTAGCTTAACAAGACGCTTTTAATCCACCTCAGAAGAGATGTGGAGGTCCCAGTAGCTTAACAAGGCATTTTTAATGCCCCTAAGAAGAGACGTGGTGGTCCCCGTAGCTTAACAACACGCTTTTAATACCCCTTAGAAGAGACGTGGAGGTCCCATTAGCTTAACAAGACTCTTTTAATGCCCCTCAGAAGAGACCTGGAGGTCCCAGTAGCTTAACAAGACGCTTTTAATGCCCCTCAGAAGAGACGTGGAAGTCCCAGTAGCTTAACAAGATGCTTTTAATGCCCCTCAGAAGAGACGTGGAAGTCCCAGTAGCTTAACAAGACGCTTTTAATGCCCCTTGGAAGAGACGTGGAAGTCCCAGTAGCTTAACAAGACACTTTTAATGCCCCTCAGAAGAGACGTGGAAGTCCCAGTAGCTTAACAAGACGCTTTTAATGCCCCTTGGAAGAGACGTGGAAGTCCCAGTAGCTTAACAAGACGCTTTTAATGCCCCTCAGAAGAGACGTGGAAGTCCCAGTAGCTTAACAAGACGCTTTTAATGCCCCTTGGAAGAGACGTGGAAGTCCCAGTAGCTTAACAAAATGCTTTTACTGCCCCTCGGAAAAGTGGTGGAGGTCCCAGTAGCTTAACAAGACGCTTTTAATGCATCTGAGAAGAGACGTGGAGGTCCCAGTAGTTTAAAAGAAGCTTTTAATGCCCCTCAGAAGAGACGTGGAGGTCCCAGTAGCTTAACATGATGTTTATAATGCCCCTCAGAAGAAACGTGGAGGTCCCAGTGGATTAACAAGACGCTTTTAATGCCCCTCAGAAGAGACGTGGAGGTCCCAGTAGGTTAGCAAGACGCTTTAAATGCCCCTCGGAAAAGTGGTGGACGTCCCAGTAGCTTAACAAGATGCTTTTAATCCACCCCAGAAGAGATGTGGAGGTCCCAGTAGCTTAACAAGGGATTTTTAATGCCCCTAAGAAGAGACGTGGAGGTCCCCGTACATTAACAACACGCTTTTAATACCCCTTAGAAGAGACGTGGAGGTCCCATTAGCTTAACAAGACGCTTTTAATGCCCCTCAGAAGAGACGTGGAGGTCCCAGTAGCTTAACAAGACGCTTTTAATGCCCCTCAGAAGAGACGTGGAAGTCCCAGTAGCTTAACAAGACGCTTTTAATGCCCCTTGGAAGAGACGTGGAAGTCCCAGTAGCTTAACAAGACGCTTTAATGCCCCTCAGAAGAGACATGGAGGCTCCAGTAGCTTAACAAGATGCTTTTACTGCCCCTCGGAAAAGTGGTGGAGGTCCCAGTAGCTTAACAAGACGCTTTTAATGCATCTGAGAAGAGACGTGGAGGTCCCAGTAGTTTAAAAGAAGCTTTTAATGCCCCTCAGAAGAGACGTGGAGGTCCGAGTAGCTTAACAAGATGTTTATAATGCCCCTCAGAAGAAACGTGGAGGTCCCAGCAGCTTAACAAGACGCTTTTAATGCCCCTCAGAAGAGACGTGGAGGTCCCAGTAGGTTAGCAAGACGCTTTAAATGCCCCTCGGAAAAGTGGTGGACGTCCTAGTAGCTTAACAAGATGCTTTTAATCCACCCCAGAAGAGACGTGGAGGTCCCAGTAGCTTAGCAAGGAATTTTTAATGCCCCTAAGAAGAGACGTGGAGGTCCCCGTAGCTTAATAAGACGCTTTTAATGCCCCTTAGAAGAGAAGTGGAGGTCCCAGTAGTATAACAAGACGCTTTTAATGCCTCTCGGAAAAGTGGTGGAGGTCCCAGTAGCTTAACAAGACGCTTTCAATGCCCCTCAGAAGAGACGTGGAGGTCCCAGTAGCTTAACAAGACGGTTTGAATGCCCCTTGGAAGAGACGTGGAGGTCCCAGTAGCTTAACAAGATGCTTTAAATGCCCCTCAGAAGAGACGTGGAGGTCCCAGTAGCTTAACAAGATGCTTTTAATGCCCCTCGGAAGAGACGTGGAGGTCCCAGTAGCTTAACAAAATGCATTTAATGACACTCAGAAGAGACGTGGAGGTCCCAGTAGCTTAACAAGACGCTTTTAATGCCCCTCAGAAGAGACGTGGAGATCCCAGTAGCTTAACAAGACGCTTTTAATGCCCCTCGGAAAAGTGGTGGAGGACCCAGTAGTTTAACAAGACGCTTTTAATGCCCCTCAGAAGAGACGTGGAGGTCCCAGTAGCTTAACAAGACGATATTATTGCCCCTCGGAAAAGTGGTGGAGGTCCCAGTAGCTTAAAAAGATGCTTTTAATGCCCCTCAGAAGAGACGTGGACGTCCCAGTAGCTTAATAAGAAGCTTTTAATGCCCCTCAGAAGAGACGTGGAGGTCCCAGTAGCTTAACAAGACGCTTTTAATGCCCCTCAGAAGAGACGTGGAGGTCCCAGTAGGTTAACTAGACGCTTTTAATACCCCTCAGAAGAGACGTGGAGGTCCCAGTAACTTAACAAGATGCTTTTAATACCGCTCGGAAGAGACGTTGAGGTCACAGTAGCTTAACAAGATGCTTTTAATGACCCTCAGAAGAGACATGAACGTCCCAGTAGCTTAACAAGACGCTTTTAATGCCCCTCGGAAAAGTGGTGGAGGTCCCAGTAGCTTAAAAAGATGCTTTTAATGCCCCTCAGAAGAGACGTGGAGGTCCCAGTAGCTTAACAAGACGCTTTTAATGCCCCTCAGAAGAGACGTAGAGGTCCCAGTAGCTTAACAAGACGCTTTTAATGCCGTTCAGAAGAGATGTGGAGGTCCCAGTAGCTTAACAATACGCTTTTAATGCCCCTCAGAAGAGACGTGGAGGTCCCAGTAGCTTAACAAGAAGCTTTTAATGCCCCTCAGAAGAGACGTGGAGGTCCCAGAAGCTTAACAAAACGCATTTAATGCCCCTCAGAAGAGACGTGGAGGTCCCAGTAGCTTAACAAGATGCTTTTAATGCCCCTCAGAAGAGACGTGGAAGTCCCAGTAGCTTAACAAGACGCTTTTAATGCCCCTTGGAAGAGACGTGGAAGTCCCAGTAGCTTAACAAGACGCTTTAATGCCCCTCAGAAGAGACATGGAGGCTCCAGTAGCTTAACAAGATGCTTTTACTGCCCCTCGGAAAAGTGGTGGAGGTCCCAGTAGCTTAACAAGACGCTTTTAATGCCCCTCGGAAGAGACGTGGAGGTCCCAGAAGCTTAAAAAAACGCTTTTAATGCCCCTCAGAAGAGATGTGGAGGTCCCAGTAGCTTAACAAGATGCTTTTAATGCCCCTCGGAAGAGACGTGGAGGTCCCAATAGCTTAACAAGACGCTTTTAATGACCCTCAGAAGAGACGTGGATGTCCCAGTAGCTTAACAAGACGCTTTTAATGCCCCTCAGAAGAGACGTGGAGGTCCCAGTGGCTTAACAAGACGCTTTTAATGCCCCTCAGAAAAGTGGTGGAGATCCCAGTAGTTTAACAAGACGCTTTTAATGCCCCTCGGAAAAGTGGTGGCGGTCCAGTAGCTTAACAAGATGCTTTTAATGCCCCTCAGAAGAGACGTGGAGATCCCAGTAGCTTAGCAAGACGCTTTTAATGTCCCTCAGAAGAGACGTGGAGGTCCCAGTAGCTTAACAAGACGCTTTTAATGCCCCTCAGAAGAGACGTGGAGGTCCCAGTAGCTTAACAAGATGCTTTAAATGACCCTCAGAAGAGACGTGGAGGGCCCAGTATCTTAACAAGACGCTTTTAATGCCCCTCAGAAGAGACGTAGAGGTCCCAGTAGCTTAACAAGACGTTTTTAATGCCCCTCGTAAAAGTGGTGGAGGTCCCAGTAGCTTAACAAGACGCATTTAATGCCCCTCAGAAGAGACGTGGAGGTCCCAGTAGCTGAACAAGACGCTTTTAATGCCCCTCAGAAGAGACGTGGAGGTCCCAGTAGCTTAACAAGACGCTTTTAATGCCCCTCAGAAGAGACGTGGAGGTCCCAGTAGCTTAACAAGACGCTTTTAATGCCCCTCAGAAGAGACGTGGAGGTCCCAGTAGCTTAACAAGATGCTTTTAATGCCCCTCAGAAGAGACGTGGAGGTCCCAGTAGCTTAACAAGACGCTTTTAATGCCCCTCAGAAGAGATGTGGAGGTCCCAGTAGCTTAACAAGATGCTTTTAATGCCCCTCGGAAGAGACGTGGAGGTCCCAATAGCTTAACAAGACGCTTTTAATGACCCTCAGAAGAGACGTGGATGTCCCAGTAGCTTAACAAGACGCTTTTAATGTCCCTCAGAAGAGACGTGGAGGTCCCAGTAGCTTAACAAGACGCTTTTAATGCCCCTCAGATAAGTGGTGGAGATCCCAGTAGTTTAACAAGACGCTTTTAATGCCCCTCGGAAAAGTGGTGGCGGTCCCAGTAGCTTAACAAGATGCTTTTAATGCCCCTCAGAAGAGACGTGGAGATCCCAGTAGCTTAGCAAGACGCTTTTAATGTCCCTCAGAAGAGACGTGGAGGTCCCAGTAGCTTAACAAGACGCTTTTAATGCCCCTCAGAAGAGACGTGGAGGTCCCAGTAGCTTAACAAGATGCTTTAAATGACCCTCAGAAGAGACGTGGAGGGCCCAGTATCTTAACAAGACGCTTTTAATGCCCCTCAGAAAAGACGTGGAGGTCCCAGTAGCTTACCAAGACGCTTTTAATGCCCCTCGGAAAAACAGTGGAGGTCCCAGTAGCTTAACAAGACGCTTTTAATCCACCTCAGAAGAGATGTGGAGGTCCCAGTAGCTTAACAAGGCATTTTTAATGCCCCTAAGAAGAGACGTGGTGGTCCCCGTAGCTTAACAACACGCTTTTAATACCCCTTAGAAGAGACGTGGAGGTCCCATTAGCTTAACAAGACTCTTTTAATGCCCCTCAGAAGAGACCTGGAGGTCCCAGTAGCTTAACAAGACGCTTTTAATGCCCCTCAGAAGAGACGTGGAAGTCCCAGTAGCTTAACAAGATGCTTTTAATGCCCCTCAGAAGAGACGTGGAAGTCCCAGTAGCTTAACAAGACGCTTTTAATGCCCCTTGGAAGAGACGTGGAAGTCCCAGTAGCTTAACAAGACACTTTTAATGCCCCTCAGAAGAGACGTGGAAGTCCCAGTAGCTTAACAAGACGCTTTTAATGCCCCTTGGAAGAGACGTGGAAGTCCCAGTAGCTTAACAAGACGCTTTTAATGCCCCTCAGAAGAGACGTGGAAGTCCCAGTAGCTTAACAAGACGCTTTTAATGCCCCTTGGAAGAGACGTGGAAGTCCCAGTAGCTTAACAAAATGCTTTTACTGCCCCTCGGAAAAGTGGTGGAGGTCCCAGTAGCTTAACAAGACGCTTTTAATGCATCTGAGAAGAGACGTGGAGGTCCCAGTAGTTTAAAAGAAGCTTTTAATGCCCCTCAGAAGAGACGTGAAGGTCCCAGTAGCTTAACATGATGTTTATAATGCCCCTCAGAAGAAACGTGGAGGTCCCAGTGGATTAACAAGACGCTTTTAATGCCCCTCAGAAGAGACGTGGAGGTCCCAGTAGGTTAGCAAGACGCTTTAAATGCCCCTCGGAAAAGTGGTGGACGTCCCAGTAGCTTAACAAGATGCTTTTAATCCACCCCAGAAGAGATGTGGAGGTCCCAGTAGCTTAACAAGGCATTTTTAATGCCCCTAAGAAGAGACGTGGAGGTCCCCGTACATTAACAACACGCTTTTAATACCCCTTAGAAGAGACGTGGAGGTCCCATTAGCTTAACAAGACGCTTTTAATGCCCCTCAGAAGAGACGTGGAGGTCCCAGTAGCTTAACAAGACGCTTTTAATGCCCCTCAGAAGAGACGTGGAAGTCCCAGTAGCTTAACAAGACGCTTTTAATGCCCCTTGGAAGAGACGTGGAAGTCCCAGTAGCTTAACAAGACGCTTTAATGCCCCTCAGAAGAGACATGGAGGCTCCAGTAGCTTAACAAGATGCTTTTACTGCCCCTCGGAAAAGTGGTGGAGGTCCCAGTAGCTTAACAAGACGCTTTTAATGCATCTGAGAAGAGACGTGGAGGTCCCAGTAGTTTAAAAGAAGCTTTTAATGCCCCTCAGAAGAGACGTGGAGGTCCCAGTAGCTTAACAAGATGTTTATAATGCCCCTCAGAAGAAACGTGGAGGTCCCAGCAGCTTAACAAGACGCTTTTAATGCCCCTCAGAAGAGACGTGGAGGTCCAGTAGGTTAGCAAGACGCTTTAAATGCCCCTCGGAAAAGTGGTGGACGTCCTAGTAGCTTAACAAGATGCTTTTAATCCACCCCAGAAGAGACGTGGAGGTCCCAGTAGCTTAGCAAGGAATTTTTAATGCCCCTAAGAAGAGACGTGGAGGTCCCCGTAGCTTAATAAGACGCTTTTAATGCCCCTTAGAAGAGAAGTGGAGGTCCCAGTAGTATAACAAGACGCTTTTAATGCCTCTCGGAAAAGTGGTGGAGGTCCCAGTAGCTTAACAAGACGCTTTCAATGCCCCTCAGAAGAGACGTGGAGGTCCCAGTAGCTTAACAAGACGGTTTGAATGCCCCTTGGAAGAGACGTGGAGGTCCCAGTAGCTTAACAAGATGCTTTAAATGCCCCTCAGAAGAGACGTGGAGGTCCCAGTAGCTTAACAAGATGCTTTTAATGCCCCTCGGAAGAGACGTGGAGGTCCCAGTAGCTTAACAAAATGCATTTAATGACACTCAGAAGAGACGTGGAGGTCCCAGTAGCTTAACAAGACGCTTTTAATGCCCCTCAGAAGAGACGTGGAGATCCCAGTAGCTTAACAAGACGCTTTTAATGCCCCTCGGAAAAGTGGTGGAGGACCCAGTAGTTTAACAAGACGCTTTTAATGCCCCTCAGAAGAGACGTGGAGGTCCCAGTAGCTTAACAAGACGATATTATTGCCCCTCGGAAAAGTGGTGGAGGTCCCAGTAGCTTAAAAAGATGCTTTTAATGCCCCTCAGAAGAGACGTGGACGTCCCAGTAGCTTAATAAGAAGCTTTTAATGCCCCTCAGAAGAGACGTGGAGGTCCCAGTAGCTTAACAAGACGCTTTTAATGCCCCTCAGAAGAGACGTGGAGGTCCCAGTAGGTTAACTAGACGCTTTTAATACCCCTCAGAAGAGACGTGGAGGTCCCAGTAACTTAACAAGATGCTTTTAATACCGCTCGGAAGAGACGTTGAGGTCACAGTAGCTTAACAAGATGCTTTTAATGACCCTCAGAAGAGACATGAACGTCCCAGTAGCTTAACAAGACGCTTTTAATGCCCCTCGGAAAAGTGGTGGAGGTCCCAGTAGCTTAAAAAGATGCTTTTAATGCCCCTCAGAAGAGACGTGGAGGTCCCAGTAGCTTAACAAGACGCTTTTAATGCCCCTCAGAAGAGACGTAGAGGTCCCAGTAGCTTAACAAGACGCTTTTAATGCCGTTCAGAAGAGATGTGGAGGTCCCAGTAGCTTAACAATACGCTTTTAATGCCCCTCAGAAGAGACGTGGAGGTCCCAGTAGCTTAACAAGAAGCTTTTAATGCCCCTCAGAAGAGACGTGGAGGTCCCAGAAGCTTAACAAAACGCATTTAATGCCCCTCAGAAGAGACGTGGAGGTCCCAGTAGCTTAACAAGATGCTTTTAATGCCCCTCAGAATAGACGTGGAGGTCCCAGTAGCTTAACAAGACGCTTTTAATGCCCCTCAGAAGAGACGTGGAGATCCTAGTAGTTTAACTAGACGCTTTTAATGCCCCTCAGAAGAGACGTGGAGGTCCCAGTAACTTAACAAGATGCTTTTAATACCCCTCAGTAGAGACGTGGAGGTCCCAGAAGCTAAAAAAAACGCTTTTAATGCCCCTTAGAAGAGATGTGGAGGTCCCAGTAGCTTAACAAGATGCTTTTAATGCCCCTCGGAAGAGACGTGGAGGTCCCAATAGCTTAACAAGATGCTTTTAATGACCCTCAGAAGAGACGTGGATGTCCCAGTAGCTTAACAAGACGCTTTTAATGCCCCTCAGAAGAGACGTGGAGGTCCCAGTAGCTTAACAAGACGCTTTTAATGCCCCTCAGAAAAGTGGTGGAGAACCCAGTAGTTTAACAAGACGCTTTTAATGCCCCTCAGAAGAGACGTGGATGTCCCAGTAGCTTAACAAGACGCTTTTAATGCCCCTCGGAAAAGTGGTGGCGGTCCCAGTAGCTTAACAAGATGCTTTTAATGCTCCTCAGAAGAGACGTGGAGGTCACAGTAGCTTAGCAAGACGCTTTTAATGTCCCTCAGAAGAGACGTGGAGGTCCCAGTAGCTTAACAAGACGCTTTTAATGCCCCTCAGAAGAGACGTGGAGGTCCCAGTAGCTTAACAATATGCTTTTAATGACCCTCAGAAGAGACGTGGAGGGCCCAGTATCTTAGCAAGACGCTTTTAATGTCCCTCAGAAGAGACGTGGAGGTCCCAGTAGCTTAACAAGACGTTTTTAATGCCCCTCGTAAAAGTGGTGGAGGTCCCAGTAGCTTAACAAGACGCATTTAATGCCCCTCAGAAGAGACGTGGAGGTCCCAGTAGCTGAACAAGACGCTTTTAATGCCCCTCAGAAGAGACGTGGAGGTCCCAGTAGCTTAACAAAACGCTTTTAATGCCCCTCAGAAGAGACGTGGAGGTCCCAGTAGCTTAACAAGATGCTTTTAATGCCCCTCAGAAGAGACGTGGAGGTCCCAGTAGCTTAATAAGAAGCTTTTAATGCCCCTCAGAAGAGATGTGGAGGTCCCAGTAGCTTAACAAGACGCTTTTAATGCCCCTCAGAAGAGACGTAGAGGTCCCAGTAGGTTAACTAGACGCTTTTAATTCCCCTCAGAAGAGACGTGGAGGTCCAAGTAACTTAACAAGATGCTTTGAATACCGCTCGGAAGAGACGTTGAGGTCACAGTAGCTTAACAAGATGCTTTTAATGACCCTCAGAAGAGACGTGAACGTCCCAGTAGCTTAACAAGACGCTTTTAATGCCCCTCGGAAAAGTGGTGGAGGTCCCAGTAGCTTAAAAAGATGCTTTTAATGCCCCTCAGAAGAGACGTGGAGGTCCCAGTAGCTTAACAATACGCTTTTAATGCCCCTCAGAAGAGACGTGGAGGTCCCAGTAGCTTAACAAGACGCTTTTAATGCCGTTCAGAAGAGATGTGGAGGTCCCAGTAGCTTAACAATACGCTTTTAATGCCCCTCAGAAGAGACGTGGAGGTCCCAGTAGCTTAACAAGAAGCTTTTAATGCCCCTCAGAAGAGACGTGGAGGTCCCAGAAGTTTAACAAAACGCATTTAATGCCCCTCAGAAGAGACGTGGAGGTCCCAGTAGCTTAACAAGATGCTTTTAATGCCCCTCAGAATAGACGTGGAGGTCCCAGTAGCTTAACAAGACGCTTTTAATGCCCCTCAGAAGAGACGTGGAGATCCTAGTAGTTTAACTAGACGCTTTTAATGCCCCTCAGAAGAGACGTGGAGGTCCCAGTAACTTAACAAGATGCTTTTAATACCCCTCAGTAGAGACGTGGAGGTCCCAGAAGCTAAAAAAAACGCTTTTAATGCCCCTCAGAAGAGATGTGGAGGTCCCAGTAGCTTAACAAGATGCTTTTAATGCCCCTCGGAAGAGACGTGGAGGTCCCAATAGCTTAACAAGATGCTTTTAATGACCCTCAGAAGAGACGTGGATGTCCCAGTAGCTTAACAAGACGCTTTTAATGCCCCTTAGAAGAGACGTGGAGGTCCCAGTAGCTTAACAAGACGCTTTTAATGCCCCTCAGAAAAGTGGTGGAGAACCCAGTAGTTTAACAAGACGCTTTTAATGCCCCTCAGAAGAGACGTGGATGTCCCAGTAGCTTAACAAGACGCATTTAATGCCCCTCGGAAAAGTGGTGGCGGTCCCAGTAGCTTAACAAGATGCTTTTAATGCCCCTCAGAAGAGACGTGGAGGTCCCAGTAGCTTAGCAAGACGCTTTTAATGTCCCTCAGAAGAGACGTGGATGTCCCAGTAGCTTAACAAGACGCTTTTAATGCCCCTCGGAAAAGTGGTGGCGGTCCCAGTAGCTTAACAAGATGCTTTTAATGCCCCTCAGAAGAGACGTGGAGGTCCCAGTAGCTTAGCAAGACGCTTTTAATGTCCCTCAGAAGAGACGTGGAGGTCCCAGTAGCTTAACAAGACGCTTTTAATGCCCCTCAGAAGAGACGTGGAGGTCCCAGTAGCTTAACAAGATGCTTTTAATGACCCTCAGAAGAGACGTGGAGGTCCCAGTAGGTTAACTAGACGCTTTTAATAACCCTCAGAAGAGACGTGGAGGTCCCAGTAACTTAACAAGATGCTTTTAATACCGCTCGGAAGAGACGTTGAGGTCACAGTAGCTTAACAAGATGCTTTTAATGACCCTCAGAAGAGACATGAACGTCCCAGTAGCTTAACAAGACGCTTTTAATGCCCCTCAGAAGAAACGTGGAGGTCCCAGTAACTTAACAAGATGCTTTTAATACCGCTTGGAAGAGACGTGGAGGTCCCAGAAGCTTAAAAAAACGCTTTTAATGCCCCTCAGAAGAGATGTGGAGGTCCCAGTAGCTTAACAAGATGCTTTTAATGCCCCTCGGAAGAGACGTGGAGGTCCCAATAGCTTAACAAGATGCTTTTAATGACCCTCAGAAGAGACGTGGATGTCCCAGTAACTTAACAAGATGCTTTTAATGCCCCTCAGAAGAGACGTGGAGGTCCCAGTAGCATAGCAAGACGCTTTTAATGTCCCTCAGAAGAGACGTGGAGGTCCCAGTAGCTTAACAAGACGCTTTTAATGCCCCTCAGAAGAGACGTGGAGGTCCCAGTAGCTTAACAAGACGCTTTTAATGCCCCTCAGAAGAGACGTGGAGGTCCCAGTAGCTTAACAAGATGCTTTTAATGCCCTTCAGAAGAGACGTGGAGGTCCCAGTAGCTTAACAAGACGCTTTTAATGCCCCTCAGAAGAGACGTGGAGGTCCAAGTAGGTTAACTAGACGCTTTTAATGCCCCTCAGAAGAGACGTGGAGGTCCCAGTAGCTTAACAAAATGCTATTAATGCCCCTCGGAAGAGACGTGGAGGTTCCAGTAGCTTAACAAGACGTTTTTAATGCCCCTCGTAAAAGTGGTGGAGGTCCCAGTAGCTTAACAAGATGCTTTTAATGACCCTCAGAAGAGACGTGGAGGTCCCAGTAGCTTAGCAAGACGCTTTTAATGCCCCTCGGAAAAGTAGTGGAGGTCCCAGTAGCTTAACAAGACGCTTTTAATCCATCTCAGAAGAGATGTGGAGGTCCCAGTAGCTTAACAAGGCATTTTTAATGCCCCTAAGAAGAGACGTGGAGGTCCCCATAGCTTAACAACACGCTTTTAACACCCCTTAGAAGAGACGTGGAGGTCCCATTAGCTTAACAAGACGCTTTTAATGCCCCTCAGAAGAGACGTGGAGGTCCCAGTAGCTTAACAAGACGCTTTTAATGCCCCTCAGAAGAGACGTGGAGGTCCCAGTAGCTTAACAAGACGCTTTTAATGCCCCTCGGAAAAGTGGTGGAGGTCCCAGTAGTTTAACAAGACGCTTTTAATGCCCGTCAGAAGAGACTTGGAGGTCCCAGTAGCTTAACAAGATGCTTTTAATACCCCTCGGAAAAGTCGTGGAGGTCCCAGTAGCTTAAAAAGATGCTTTTAATGCCCCTCAGAAGAGACGTGGAGGTCCCAGTAGCTTAATAAGAAGCTTTTAATGCCCCTCAGAAGAGACGTGGAGGTCCCAGTAGCTTAACAAGACGCTTTTAATGCCCCTCAAAAGAGACGTGGAGGTCCCAGTAGGTTAACTAGACGCTTTTAATGCCCCTCAGAAGAGACGTGGAGGTTCCAGTAACTTAACAAGATGCTTTTAATACCGCTCGGAAGAGACGTTGAGGTCACAGTAGCTTAACAAGATGCTTTTAATGACCCTCAGAAGAGACATGAACGTCCCAGTAGCTTAACAAGACGCTTTTAATGCCCCTCGGAAAAGTGGTGGAGGTCCCAGTAGCTTAAAAAGATGCTTTTAATGCCCCACAGAAGAGACGTGGAGGTCCCAGTAGCTTAACAAGACGCTTTTAATGCCCCTCAGAAGAGACGTGGAGGTCCCAGTAGCTTAACAAGACGCTTTTAATGCCCCTCAGAAAAGTGGTGGAGATCCCAGTAGTTTAACAAGACGCTTTTAATGCCCCTCGGAAAAGTGGTGGCGGTCCCAGTAGCTTAACAAGATGCTTTTAATGCCCCTCAGAAGAGACGTGGAGATCCCAGTAGCTTAGCAAGACGCTTTTAATGTCCCTCAGAAGAGACGTGGAGGTCCCAGTAGCTTAACAAGACGCTTTTAATGCCCCTCAGAAGAGACGTGGAGGTCCAAGTAGGTTAACTAGACGCTTTTAATGCCCCTCAGAAGAGACGTGGAGGTCCCAGTAGCTTAACAAGACGCTTTTAATGCCCCTCAGAAGAGACGTGGAGGTCCCAGTAGCTTAACAAGACGCTTTTAATGCCCCTCAGAAGAGACGTGGAGGTCCCAGTAGCTTAACAAGATGCTTTTAATGCCCTTCAGAAGAGACGTGGAGGTCCCAGTAGCTTAACAAGACGCTTTTAATGCCCCTCAGAAGAGACGTGGAGGTCCAAGTAGGTTAACTAGACGCTTTTAATGCCCCTCAGAAGAGACGTGGAGGTCCCAGTAGCTTAACAAAATGCTATTAATGCCCCTCGGAAGAGACGTGGAGGTTCCAGTAGCTTAACAAGACGTTTTTAATGCCCCTCGTAAAAGTGGTGGAGGTCCCAGTAGCTTAACAAGATGCTTTTAATGACCCTCAGAAGAGACGTGGAGGTCCCAGTAGCTTAGCAAGACGCTTTTAATGCCCCTCGGAAAAGTAGTGGAGGTCCCAGTAGCTTAACAAGACGCTTTTAATCCACCTCAGAAGAGATGTGGAGGTCCCAGTAGCTTAACAAGGCATTTTTAATGCCCCTAAGAAGAGACGTGGAGGTCCCCATAGCTTAACAACACGCTTTTAACACCCCTTAGAAGAGACGTGGAGGTCCCATTAGCTTAACAAGACGCTTTAAATGCCCCTCAGAAGAGACGTGGAGGTCCCAGTAGCTTAACAAGACGCTTTTAATGCCCCTCAGAAGAGACGTGGAGGTCCCAGTAGCTTAACAAGACGCTTTTAATGCCCCTCGGAAAAGTGGTGGAGGTCCCAGTAGTTTAACAAGACGCTTTTAATGCCCGTCAGAAGAGACTTGGAGGTCCCAGTAGCTTAACAAGATGCTTTTAATACCCCTCGGAAAAGTCGTGGAGGTCCCAGTAGCTTAAAAAGATGCTTTTAATGCCCCTCAGAAGAGACGTGGAGGTCCCAGTAGCTTAATAAGAAGCTTTTAATGCCCCTCAGAAGAGACGTGGAGGTCCCAGTAGCTTAACAAGACGCTTTTAATGCCCCTCAAAAGAGACGTGGAGGTCCCAGTAGGTTAACTAGACGCTTTTAATGCCCCTCAGAAGAGACGTGGAGGTTCCAGTAACTTAACAAGATGCTTTTAATACCGCTCGGAAGAGACGTTGAGGTCACAGTAGCTTAACAAGATGCTTTTAATGACCCTCAGAAGAGACATGAACGTCCCAGTAGCTTAACAAGACGCTTTTAATGCCCCTCGGAAAAGTGGTGGAGGTCCCAGTAGCTTAAAAAGATGCTTTTAATGCCCCACAGAAGAGACGTGGAGGTCCCAGTAGCTTAACAAGACGCTTTTAATGCCCCTCAGAAGAGACGTGGAGGTCCCAGTAGCTTAACAAGACGCTTTTAATGCCCCTCAGAAAAGTGGTGGAGATCCCAGTAGTTTAACAAGACGCTTTTAATGCCCCTCGGAAAAGTGGTGGAGGTCCCAGTAGCTTAAAAAGATGCTTTTAATGCCCCACAGAAGAGACGTGGAGGTCCCAGTAGCTTAACAAGACGCTTTTAATGCCCCTCAGAAGAGACGTGGAGGTCCCAGTAGCTTAACAAGATGCTTTAAATGACCCTCAGAAGAGACGTGGAGGGCCCAGTATCTTAACAAGACGCTTTTAATGCCCCTCAGAAAAGACGTGGAGGTCCCAGTAGCTTACCAAGACGCTTTTAATGCCCCTCGGAAAAACAGTGGAGGTCCCAGTAGCTTAACAAGACGCTTTTAATCCACCTCAGAAGAGATGTGGAGGTCCCAGTAGCTTAACAAGGCATTTTTAATGCCCCTAAGAAGAGACGTGGTGGTCCCCGTAGCTTAACAACACGCTTTTAATACCCCTTAGAAGAGACGTGGAGGTCCCATTAGCTTAACAAGACGCTTTTAATGCCCCTCAGAAGAGACCTGGAGGTCCCAGTAGCTTAACAAGACGCTTTTAATGCCCCTCAGAAGAGACGTGGAAGTCCCAGTAGCTTAACAAGATGCTTTTAATGCCCCTCAGAAGAGACGTGGAAGTCCCAGTAGCTTAACAAGACGCTTTTAATGCCCCTTGGAAGAGACGTGGAAGTCCCAGTAGCTTAACAAGACGGTTTTAATGCCCCTCAGAAGAGACGTGGAAGTCCCAGTAGCTTAACAAGACGCTTTTAATGCCCCTTGGAAGAGACGTGGAAGTCCCAGTAGCTTAACAAGACGCTTTTAATGCCCCTCAGAAGAGACGTGGAAGTCCCAGTAGCTTAACAAGACGCTTTTAATGCCCCTTGGAAGAGACGTGGAAGTCCCAGTAGCTTAACAAAATGCTTTTACTGCCCCTCGGAAAAGTGGTGGAGGTCCCAGTAGCTTAACAAGACGCTTTTAATGCATCTGAGAAGAGACGTGGAGGTCCCAGTAGTTTAAAAGAAGCTTTTAATGCCCCTCAGAAGAGACGTGGAGGTCCCAGTAGCTTAACATGATGTTTATAATGCCCCTCAGAAGAAACGTGGAGGTCCCAGTGGATTAACAAGACGCTTTTAATGCCCCTCAGAAGAGACGTGGAGGTCCCAGTAGGTTAGCAAGACGCTTTAAATGCCCCTCGGAAAAGTGGTGGACGTCCCAGTAGCTTAACAAGATGCTTTTAATCCACCCCAGAAGAGATGTGGAGGTCCCAGTAGCTTAACAAGGCATTTTTAATGCCCCTAAGAAGAGACGTGGAGGTCCCCGTACATTAACAACACGCTTTTAATACCCCTTAGAAGAGACGTGGAGGTTCCATTAGCTTAACAAGACGCTTTTAATGCCCCTCAGAAGAGACGTGGAGGTCCCAGTAGCTTAACAAGACGCTTTTAATGCCCCTCAGAAGAGACGTGGAAGTCCCAGTAGCTTAACAAGACGCTTTTAATGCCCCTTGGAAGAGACGTGGAAGTCCCAGTAGCTTAACAAGACGCTTTAATGCCCCTCAGAAGAGACATGGAGGCTCCAGTAGCTTAACAAGATGCTTTTACTGCCCCTCGGAAAAGTGGTGGAGGTCCCAGTAGCTTAACAAGACGCTTTTAATCCATCTGAGAAGAGACGTGGAGGTCCCAGTAGTTTAAAAGAAGCTTTTAATGCCCCTCAGAAGAGACGTGGAGGTCCCAGTAGCTTAACAAGATGTTTATAATGCCCCTCAGAAGAAACGTGGAGGTCCCAGCAGCTTAACAAGACGCTTTTAATGCCCCTCAGAAGAGACGTGGAGGTCCCAGTAGGTTAGCAAGACGCTTTAAATGCCCCTCGGAAAAGTGGTGGACGTCCTAGTAGCTTAACAAGATGCTTTTAATCCACCCCAGAAGAGACGTGGAGGTCCCAGTAGCTTAGCAAGGAATTTTTAATGCCCCTAAGAAGAGACGTGGAGGTCCCCGTAGCTTAATAAGACGCTTTTAATGCCCCTTAGAAGAGAAGTGGAGGTCCCAGTAGTATAACAAGACGCTTTTAATGCCTCTCGGAAAAGTGGTGGAGGTCCCAGTAGCTTAACAAGACGCTTTCAATGCCCCTCAGAAGAGACGTGGAGGTCCCAGTAGCTTAACAAGACGGTTTGAATGCCCCTTGGAAGAGACGTGGAGGTCCCAGTAGCTTAACAAGATGCTTTAAATGCCCCTCAGAAGAGACGTGGAGGTCCCAGTAGCTTAACAAGATGCTTTTAATGCCCCTCGGAAGAGACGTGGAGGTCCCAGTAGCTTAACAAAATGCATTTAATGACACTCAGAAGAGACGTGGAGGTCCCAGTAGCTTAACAAGACGCTTTTAATGCCCCTCAGAAGAGACGTGGAGATCCCAGTAGCTTAACAAGACGCTTTTAATGCCCCTCGGAAAAGTGGTGGAGGACCCAGTAGTTTAACAAGACGCTTTTAATGCCCCTCAGAAGAGACGTGGAGGTCCCAGTAGCTTAACAAGACGATATTATTGCCCCTCGGAAAAGTGGTGGAGGTCCCAGTAGCTTAAAAAGATGCTTTTAATGCCCCTCAGAAGAGACGTGGACGTCCCAGTAGCTTAATAAGAAGCTTTTAATGCCCCTCAGAAGAGACGTGGAGGTCCCAGTAGCTTAACAAGACGCTTTTAATGCCCCTCAGAAGAGACGTGGAGGTCCCAGTAGGTTAACTAGACGCTTTTAATACCCCTCAGAAGAGACGTGGAGGTCCCAGTAACTTAACAAGATGCTTTTAATACCGCTCGGAAGAGACGTTGAGGTCACAGTAGCTTAACAAGATGCTTTTAATGACCCTCAGAAGAGACATGAACGTCCCAGTAGCTTAACAAGATGCTTTTAATGCCCCTCGGAAAAGTGGTGGAGGTCCCAGTAGCTTAAAAAGATGCTTTTAATGCCCCTCAGAAGAGACGTGGAGGTCCCAGTAGCTTAACAAGACGCTTTTAATGCCCCTCAGAAGAGACGTAGAGGTCCCAGTAGCTTAACAAGACGCTTTTAATGCCGTTCAGAAGAGATGTGGAGGTCCCAGTAGCTTAACAATACGCTTTTAATGCCCCTCAGAAGAGACGTGGAGGTCCCAGTAGCTTAACAAGAAGCTTTTAATGCCCCTCAGAAGAGACGTGGAGGTCCCAGAAGCTTAACAAAACGCATTTAATGCCCCTCAGAAGAGACGTGGAGGTCCCAGTAGCTTAACAAGATGCTTTTAATGCCCCTCAGAATAGACGTGGAGGTCCCAGTAGCTTAACAAGACGCTTTTAATGCCCCTCAGAAGAGACGTGGAGATCCTAGTAGTTTAACTAGACGCTTTTAATGCCCCTCAGAAGAGACGTGGAGGTCCCAGTAACTTAACAAGATGCTTTTAATACCCCTCAGTAGAGACGTGGAGGTCCCAGAAGCTAAAAAAAACGCTTTTAATGCCCCTTAGAAGAGATGTGGAGGTCCCAGTAGCTTAACAAGATGCTTTTAATGCCCCTCGGAAGAGACGTGGAGGTCCCAATAGCTTAACAAGATGCTTTTAATGACCCTCAGAAGAGACGTGGATGTCCCAGTAGCTTAACAAGACGCTTTTAATGCCCCTCAGAAGAGACGTGGAGGTCCCAGTAGCTTAACAAGAAGCTTTTAATGCCCCTCAGAAAAGTGGTGGAGAACCCAGTAGTTTAACAAGACGCTTTTAATGCCCCTCAGAAGAGACGTGGATGTCCCAGTAGCTTAACAAGACGCTTTTAATGCCCCTCGGAAAAGTGGTGGCGGTCCCAGTAGCTTAACAAGATGCTTTTAATGCTCCTCAGAAGAGACGTGGAGGTCCCAGTAGCTTAGCAAGACGCTTTTAATGTCCCTCAGAAGAGACGTGGATGTCCCAGTAGCTTAACAAGATGCTTTTAATACCGCTTGGAAGAGACGTGGAGGTCCCAGAAGCTTAAAAAAACGCTTTTAATGCCCCTCAGAAGAGATGTGGAGGTCCCAGTAGCTTAACAAGATGCTTTTAATGCCCCTCGGAAGAGACGTGGAGGTCCCAATAGCTTAACAAGATGCTTTTAATGACCCTCAGAAGAGACGTGGATGTCCCAGTAGCTTAACAAGATGCTTTTAATGCCCCTCAGAAGAGACGTGGAGATCCCAGTAGCTTAACAAGATGCTTTTAATGCCCCTCAGAAAAGTGGTGGAGATCCCAGTAGTTTAACAAGACGCTTTTAATGCCCCTCGGAAAAGTGGTGGCGGTCCCAGTAGCTTAACAAGATGCTTTTAATGCCCCTCAGAAGAGACGTGGAGGTCCCAGTAGCATAGCAAGACGCTTTTAATGTCCCTCAGAAGAGACGTGGAGGTCCCAGTAGCTTAACAAGACGCTTTTAATGCCCCTCAGAAGAGACGTGGAGGTCCCAGTAGCTTAACAAGATGCTTTAAATGACCCTCAGAAGAGACGTGGAGGGCCCAGTATCTTAACAAGACGCTTTTAATGCCCCTCAGAAGAGACGTGGAGGTCCCAGTAGCTTAACAAGACGTTTTTAATGCCCCTCGTAAAAGTGGTGGAGGTCCCAGTAGCTTAACAAGACGCATTTAATGCCCCTCAGAAGAGACGTGGAGGTCCCAGTAGCTGAACAAGACCCTTTTAATGCCCCTCAGTAGAGACGTGGAGGTCCCAGTAGCTTAACAAGACGCTTTTAATGCCCCTCAGAAGAGACGTGGAGGTCCCAGTAGCTTAACAAGACGCTTTTAATGCCCCTCAGAAGAGACGTGGAGGTCCCAGTAGCTTAACAAGATGCTTTTAATGCCCCTCAGAAGAGACGTGGAGGTCCCAGTAGCTTAACAAGATGCTTTTAATACCCCTCAGAAGAGACGTGGAGGTCCAAGTAGGTTAACTAGACGCTTTTAATGCCCCTCAGAAGAGACGTGGAGGTCCCAGTAGCTTAAGAAAATGCTATTAATGCCCCTCGGAAGAGACGTGGAGGTTCCAGTAGCTTAACAAGACGTTTTTAATGCCCCTCGTAAAAGTGGTGGAGGTCCCAGCAGCTTAACAAGATGCTTTTAATGACCCTCAGAAGAGACGTGGAGGTCCCAGTAGCTTAGCAAGACGCTTTTAATGCCCCTCAGAAAAGTAGTGGAGGTCCCAGTAGCTTAACAAGACGCTTTTAATCCACCTCAGAAGAGATGTGGAGGTCCCAGTAGCTTAACAAGGCATTTTTAATGCCCCTAAGAAGAGACGTGGAGGTCCCCGTAGCTTAACAACACGCTTTTAATACCCCTTAGAAGAGACGTGGAGGTCCCATTAGCTTAACAAGACACTTTTAATGCCCCTCAGAAGAGACCTGGAGGTCCCAGTAGCTTAACAAGACGCTTTTAATGCCCCTCAGAAGAGACGTGGAAGTCCCAGTAGCTTAACAAGACGCTTTTAATGCCCCTTGGAAGAGACGTGGAAGTCCCAGTAGCTTAACAAGACGCTTTAATGCCCCTCAGAAGAGACATGGAGGCTCCAGTAGCTTAACAAGATGCTTTTACTGCCCCTCGGAAAAGTGGTGGAGGTCCCAGTAGCTTAACAAGACGCTTTTAATGCATCTGAGAAGAGACGTGGAGGTCCCAGTAGTTTAAAAGAAGCTTTTAATGCCCCTCAGAAGAGACGTGGAGGTCCCAGTAGCTTAACAAGATGTTTATAATGCCCCTCAGAAGAAACGTGGAGGTCCCAGTGGCTTAACAAGATGCTTTTAATGCCCCTCAGAAGAGACGTGGAGGTCCCAGTAGGTTAGCAAGACGCTTTAAATGCCACTCGGAAAAGTGGTGGACGTCCCAGTAGCTTAACAAGATGCTTTAAATCCACCCCAGAAGAGATGTGGAGGTCCCAGTAGCTTAACAAGGCATTTTTAATGCCCCTAAGAAGAGACGTGGAGGTCCCCGTAGATTAACAACACGCTTTTAATACCCCTTAGAAGAGACGTGGAGGTCCCATTAGCTTAACAAGACGCTTTTAATGCCCCTCAGAAGAGACGTGGAGGTCCCAGTAGCTTAACAAGACGCTTTTAATGCCCCTCAGAAGAGACGTGGAAGTCCCAGTAGCTTAACAAGACGCTTTTAATGCCCCTTGGAAGAGACGTGGAAGTCCCAGTAGCTTAACAAGACGCTTTAATGCCCCTCAGAACAGACATGGAGGCTCCAGTAGCTTAACAAGATGCTTTTACTGCCCCTCGGAAAAGTGGTGGAGGTCCCAGTAGCTTAACAAGACGCTTTTAATGCATCTGAGAAGAGACGTGGAGGTCCCAGTAGCTTAACAAGATGTTTATAATGCCCCTCAGAAGAAACGTGGAGGTCCCAGTAGCTTAACACGACGCTTTTAATGCCCTTCAGAAGAGACGTGGAGGTCCCAGTAGGTTAGCAAGACGCTTTAAATGCCCCTCGGAAAAGTGGTGGACGTCCCAGTAGCTTAACAAGATGCTTTTAATCCACCCCAGAAGAGACGTGGAGGTCCCAGTAGCTTAACAAGGCATTTTTAATGCCCCTAAGAAGAGACGTGGAGGTCCCCGTAGCTTAATAAGACGCTACTAATGCCCCTTAGAAGAGAAGTGGAGGTCCCAGTAGTATAACAAGACGCTTTTAATGCCTCTCGGAAAAGTGGTGGAGGTCCCAGTAGCTTAACAAGACGCTTTCAATGCCCCTCAGAAGAGACGTGGAGGTCCCAGTAGCTTAACGAGACGGTTTGAATGCCCCTTGGAAGAGACGTGGAGGTCCCAGTAGCTTAACAAGATGCTTTTAATGCCCCTCAGAAGAGACGTGGAGGTCCCAGTAGCTTAACAAGATGCTTTTAATGCCCCTCGGAAGAGACGTGGAGGTCCCAGTAGCTTAACAAAATGCTTTTAATGACACTCAGAAGAGACGTGGAGGTCCCAGTAGCTTAACAAGACGCTTTTAATGCCCCTCAGAAGAGACGTGGAGGTCCCAGTAGCTTAACAAGACGTTTTTAATGCCCCTCGGAAAAGTGGTGGAGGTCCCAGTAGCTTAACAAGACGCATTTAATGCCCCTCAGAAGAGACGTGGAGCTCCCAGTAGATGAACAAGACGCTTTTAATGCCCCTCAGAAGAGACGTGGAGGTCCCAGTAGCTTAACAAGACGCTTTTAATGCCCCTTAGAAGAGACGTGGAGGTCCCAGTAGATAAACAAGATGCTTTTAATGACCCTCAGAAGAGACAAGGAGGTCCCAGTAGCTTAACAAGATGCTTTTAATGCCCCTCAGAAGAGACGTGGAGGTCCAAGTAGCTTAACAAGATGCGTTTAATGTCCCTCGGAAAAGTGGTGGAGGTCCCAGTAGCTTAACAAGACGCTTTTAATGCCCCTCACAAGAGACGTGGAGGTCCCAGTAGGTTAACTAGATGCTTTTAATGCCCCTCAGAAGAGACGTGGAGGTCCCAGTAACCTAAAAGGATGCTTTCAATACCCCTCAGTAGAGACGTGGAGGTCCCATTAACTTATCAAGACGGTTTGAATGGCCCTTGGAAGAGACGTGGAGGTCCCAGTAGCTTAACAAGAAGCTTTTAATGCCCCTCAGAAGAGACGTGGAGGTCCCAGTAGCTTAACAAAATGCTTTTAATGACACTCAGAAGAGACGTGGAGGTTCCAGTAGCTTAACAAGACGCTTTTAATGCCCCTCAGAAGAGACGTGGAGGTTCCAGTAGCTTAACAAGACGCTTTTAATGCCCCTCGGAAAAGTGGTGGAGGACCCAGTAGTTTAACAAAACGCTTTTAATGCCCCTCAGAAGAGACGTGGAGGTCCCAGTAGCTTAACAAGATGCTTTTATTGCCCCTCGGAAAAGTGGTGGAGGTCCCAGTAGCTTAAAAAGATGCTTTTAATGCCCCTCAGAAGAGACGTGGAGGTCCCAGTAGCTTAACAAGACGTTTTTAATGCCCCTCGGAAAAGTGGTGGAGGTCCCAGTAGCTTAACAAGACGCATTTAATGCCCCTCAGAAGAGACGTGGAGCTCCCAGTAGATGAACAAGACGCTTTTAATGCCCCTCAGAAGAGACGTGGAGGTCCCAGTAGCTTAACAAGACGCTTTTAATGCCCCTCAGAAGAGACGTGGAGGTCCCTGTAGCTTAACAAGATGCTTTTAATGACCCTCAGAAGAGACGTGGAGGTCCCAGTAGCTTAACAAGATGCTTTTAATAACCCTCGGAAGAGACGTGGAGGTCCCAATAGCTTAACAAGATGCTTTTAATGACCCTCAGAAGAGACGTGGATGTCCCAGTAGCTTAACAAGACGCTTTTAATGCCCCTCAGAAGAGACGTGGAGGTCCCAGTAGCTTAACAAGATGCTTTTAATGCCCCTCAGAAGAGACGTGGAGGTCCAAGTAGGTTAACTAGATGCTTTTAATGCCCCTCAGAAGAGACGTGGAGGTCCCAGTAGCTTAAGAAAATGCTATTAATGCCCCTCGGAAGAGACATGGAGGTTCCAGTAGCTTAACAAGACGTTTTTAATGCCCCTCGTAAAAGTGGTGGAGGTCCCAGTAGCTTAACAAGATGCTTTTAATGACCCTCAGAAGAGACGTGGAGGTCCCAGTAGCTTAGCAAGACGCTTTTAATGCCCCTCGGAAAAGTAGTGGAGGTCCCAGTAGCTTAACAAGACGCTTTTAATCCACCTCAGAAGAGATGTGGAGGTCCCAGTAGCTTAACAAGGCATTTTTAATGCCCCTAAGAAGAGACGTGGAGGTCCCCGTAGCTTAACAACACGCTTTTAATACCCCTTAGAAGAGACGTGGAGGTCCCATTAGCTTAACAAGACGCTTTTAATGCCCCTCAGAAGAGACCTGGAGGTCCCAGTAGCTTAACAAGACGCTTTTAATGCCCCTCAGAAGAGACGTGGAAGTCCCAGTAGCTTAACAAGACGCTTTTAATGCCCCTTGGAAGAGACGTGGAAGTCCCAGTAGCTTAACAAGACGCTTTAATGCCCCTCAGAAGAGACATGGAGGCTCCAGTAGCTTAACAAGATGCTTTTACTGCCCCTCGGAAAAGTGGTGGAGGTCCCAGTAGCTTAACAAGACGCTTTTAATGCATCTGAGAAGAGACGTGGAGGTCCCAGTAGTTTAAAAGAAGCTTTTAATGCCCCTCAGAAGAGACGTGGAGGTCCCAGTAGCTTAACAAGATGTTTATAATGCCCCTCAGAAGAAACGTGGAGGTCCCAGTGGCTTAACAAGACGCTTTTAATGCCCCTCAGAAGAGACGTGGAGGTCCCAGTAGGTTAGCAAGACGCTTTAAATGCCCCTCGGAAAAGTGGTGGACGTCCCAGTAGCTTAACAAGAAGCTTTAAATCCACCCCAGAAGAGATGTTGAGGTCCCAGTAGCTTAACAAGGCATTTTTAATTCCCCTAAGAAGAGACGTGGAGGTCCCCGTAGATTAACAACACGCTTTTAATACCCCTTAGAAGAGACGTGGAGGTCCCATTAGCTTAACAAGACGCTTTTAATGCCCCTCAGAAGAGACGTGGAGGTCCCAGTAGCTTAACAAGACGCTTTTAATGCCCCTCAGAAGAGACGTGGAAGTCCCAGTAGCTTAACAAGACGCTTTTAATGCCCCTTGGAAGAGACGTGGAAGTCCCAGTAGCTTAACAAGACGCTTTAATGCCCCTCAGAAGAGACATTGAGGCTCCAGTAGCTTAACAAGATGCTTTTACTGCCCCTCGGAAAAGTGGTGGAGGTCCCAGTAGCTTAACAAGACGCTTTTAATGCATCTGAGAAGAGACGTGGAGGTCCCAGTAGCTTAACAAGATGTTTATAATGCCCCTCAGAAGAAACGTGGAGGTCCCAGTAGCTTAACACGACGCTTTTAATGCCCTTCAGAAGAGACGTGGAGGTCCCAGTAGGTTAGCAAGATGCTTTAAATACCCCTCGGAAAAGTGGTGGACGTCCCAGTAGCTTAACAAGATGCTTTTAATCCACCCCAGAAGAGACGTGGAGGTCCCAGTAGCTTAGCAAGGCATTTTTAATGCCCCTAAGAAGAGACGTGGAGGTCCCCGTAGCTTAATAAGACGCTATTAATGTCCCTTAGAAGAGAAGTGGAGGTCCCAGTAGTATAACAAGACGCTTTTAATGCCTCTCGGAAAAGTGGTGGAGGTCCCAGAAGCTTAACAAGACGCTTTCAATGCCCCTCAGAAGAGACGTGGAGGTCCCAGTAGCTTAACAAGACGGTTTGAATGCCCCTTGGAAGAGACGTGGAGGTCCCAGTAGCTTAACAAGATGCTTTTAATGCCCCTCAGAAGAGACGTGGAGGTCCCAGTAGCTTAACAAGATGCTTTTAATGCCCCTCGGAAGAGACGTGGAGGTCCCAGTAGCTTAACAAAATGCTTTTAATGACACTCAGAAGAGACGTGGAGGTCCCTGTAGCTTAACAAGACGCTTTTAATGCCCCTCAGAAGAGACGTGGAGGTTCCAGTAGCTTAACAAGACGCTTTTAATGCCCCTCGGAAAAGTGGTGGAGGACCCAGTAGTTTAACAAGACGCTTTTAATGCCCCTCAGAAGAGACGTGGAGGTCCCAGTAGCTTAACAAGACGCTTTTATTGCCCCTCGGAAAAGTGGTGGAGGTCCCAGTAGCTTAAAAAGATGCTTTTAATGCCCCTCAGAAGAGACGTGGAAGTCCCAGTAGCTTAACAAGACGTTTTTAATGCCCCTCGGAAAAGTGGTGGAGGTCCCAGTAGCTTAACAAGACGCATTTCATGCCCCTCAGAAGAGACGTGGAGCTCCCAGTAGATGAACAAGACGCTTTTAATGCCCCTCAGAAGAGACGTGGAGGTCCCAGTAGCTTAACAAGACGCTTTTAATGCCCATTAGAAGAGACGTGGAGGTCCCATTAGCTTAACAAGATGCTTTTAATGACCCTCAGAAGAGAGGTGGAGGTCCCAGTAGCTTAACAAGATGCTTTTAATGCCCCTCAGAAGAGACGTGGAGGTCCAAGTAGCTTAACAAGATGCGTTTAATGTCCCTCGGAAAAGTGGTGGAGGTCCCAGTAGCTTAACAAGACGCTTTTAATGCCCCTCACAAGAGACGTGGAGATCCCAGTAGGTTAACTAGATGCTTTTAATGCCCCTCAGAAGAGACGTGGAGGTCCCAGTAACCTAAAAAGATGCTTTCAATACCCCTCAGTAGAGACGTGGAGGTCCCATTAACTTATCAAGACGGTTTGAATGGCCCTTGGAAGAGACGTGGAGGTCCCAGTAGCTTAACAAGAAGCTTTTAATGCCCCTCAGAAGAGACATGGAGGTCCCAGTAGCTTAACAAAATGCTTTTAATGACACTCAGAAGAGACGTGGAGGTCCCAGTAGCTTAACGAGACGCTTTTAATGCCCCTCAGAAGAGACGTGGAGGTTCCAGTAGCTTAACAAGACGCTTTTAATGCCCCTCGGAAAAGTGGTGGAGGACCCAGTAGTTTAACAAGACGCTTTTAATGCCCCTCAGAAGAGACGTGGAGGTCCCAGTAGCTTAACAAGATGTTTTTATTGCCCCTCGGAAAAGTGGTGGAGGTCCCAGTAGCTTAAAAAGATGCTTTTAATGCCCCTCAGAAGAGACGTGGAGGTCCCAGTAGCTTAACAAGACGTTTTTAATGCCCCTCGGAAAAGTGGTGGAGGTCCCAGTAGCTTAACAAGACGCATTTAGTGCCCCTCAGAAGAGACTTGGAGCTCCCAGTAGATGAACAAGACGCTTTTAATGCCCCTCAGAAGAGACGTGGAGGTCCCAGTAGCTTAACAAGACGCTTTTAATGCCCCTCAGAAGAGACGTGGAGGTCCCTGTAGCTTAACAAGATGCTTTTAATGACCCTCAGAAGAGACGTGGAGGTCCCAGTAGCTTAACAAGATGCTTTTAATAACCCTCGGAAGAGACGTGGATCTCCCAATAGCTTAACAAGATGCTTTTAATGACCCTCAGAAGAGACGTGGATGTCCCAGTAGCTTAACAAGACGCTTTTAATGCCCCTCAGAAGAGACGTGGAGGTCCCAGTAGCTTAACAAGACGCTTTAATGCCCCTCAGAAAAGTGGTGGAGATCCCAGTAGTTTAACAAGACGCTTTTAATGCCCCTCGGAAAAGTGGTGGCGGTCCCAGTAGCTTAACAAGATGCTTTTAATGCCCCTCAGAAGAGACGTGGAGGTCCCAGTAGCATAGCAAGACGCTTTTAATGTCCCTCAGAAGAGACGTGGAGGTCCCAGTAGCTTAACAAGACGCTTTTAATGCCCCTCAGAAGAGACGTGGAGGTCCCAGTAGCTTAACAAGATGCTTTAAATGACCCTCAGAAGAGACGTGGAGGGCCCAGTATCTTAACAAGACGCTTTTAATGCCCCTCAGAAGAGAAGTGGAGGTCCCAGTAGCTTAACAAGACGTTTTTAATGCCCCTCGTAAAAGTGGTGGAGGTCCCAGTAGCTTAACAAGACGCATTTAATGCCCCTAAGAAGAGACGTGGAGGTCCCAGTAGCTGAACAAGACGCTTTTAATGCCCCTCAGTAGAGACGTGGAGGTCCCAGTAGCTTAACAAGACGCTTTTAATGCCCCTCAGAAGAGACGTGGAGGTCCCAGTAGCTTAACAAGACGCTTTTAATGCCCCTCAGAAGAGACGTGGAGGTCCCATTAGCTTAACAAGATGCTTTTAATGCCCCTCAGAAGAGACGTGGAGGTCCCAGTAGCTTAACAAGACGCTTTTAATGCCCCTCAGAAGAGACGTGGAGGTCCAAGTAGGTTAACTAGATGCTTTTAATGCCCCTCAGAAGAGACGTGGAGGTCCCAGTAGCTTAAGAAAATGCTATTAATGCCCCTCGGAAGAGACGTGGAGGTTCCAGTAGCTTAACAAGACGTTTTTAATGCTCCTCGTAAAAGTGGTGGAGGTCCCAGTAGCTTAACAAGATGCTTTTAATGACCCTCAGAAGAGACGTGGAGGTCCCAGTAGCTTAACAAGACGCTTTTAATGCCCCTTGGAAGAGACGTGGAAGTCCCAGTAGCTTAACAAGACGCTTTAATGCCCCTCAGAAGAGACATGGAGGCTCCAGTAGCTTAACAAGATGCTTTTACTGCCCCTCGGAAAAGTGGTGGAGGTCCCAGTAGCTTAACAAGACGCTTTTCATGCATCTGAGAAGAGACGTGGAGGTCCCAGTAGTTTAAAAGAAGCTTTTAATGCCCCTCAGAAGAGACGTGGAGGTCCCAGTAGCTTAACAAGATGTTTATAATGCCCCTCAGAAGAAACGTGGAGGTCCCAGTGGCTTAACAAGACGCTTTTAATGCCCCTCAGAAGAGACGTGGAGGTCCCAGTAGGTTAGCAAGACGCTTTAAATGCCCCTCGGAAAAGTGGTGGACGTCCCAGTAGCTTAACAAGATGCTTTTAATCCACCCCAGAAGAGATGTGGAGGTCCCAGTAGCTTAACAAGGCATTTTTAATGCCCCTAAGAAGAGACGTGGAGGTCCCCGTAGATTAACAACACGCTTTTAATACCCCTTAGAAGAGACGTGGAGGTCCCATTAGCTTAACAAGACGCTTTTAATGCCCCTCAGAAGAGACGTGGAGGTCCCAGTAGCTTAACAAGACACTTTTAATGCCCCTCAGAAGAGACGTGGAAGTCCCAGTAGCTTAACAAGACGCTTTTAATGCCCCTTGGAAGAGACGTGGAAGTCCCAGTAGCTTAACAAGACGCTTTAATGCCCCTCAGAAGAGACATGGAGGCTCCAGTAGCTTAACAAGATGCTTTTACTGCCCCTCGGAAAAGTGGTGGAGGTCCCAGTAGCTTAACAAGACGCTTTTAATGCATCTGAGAAGAGACGTGGAGGTCCCAGTAGTTTAAAAGAAGCTTTTAATGCCCCTCAGAAGAGACGTGGAGGTCCCAGTAGCTTAACAAGATGTTTATAATGCCCCTCAGAAGAAACGTGGAGGTCCCAGTAGCTTAACAAGACGCTTTTAATGCCCTTCAGAAGAGACGTGGAGGTCCCAGTAGGTTAGCAAGACGCTTTAAATGCCCCTCGGAAAAGTGATGGACGTCCCAGTAGCTTAACAAGATGCTTTTAATCCACCCCAGAAGAGACGTGGAGGTCCCAGTAGCTTAGCAAGGCATTTTTAATGCCCCTAAGAAGAGACGTGGAGGTCCCCGTAGCTTAATAAGACGCTTTTAATGCCCCTTAGAAGAGAAGTGGAGGTCCCAGTAGTATAACAAGACGCTTTTAATGCCTCTCGGAAAAGTGGTGGAGGTCCCAGTAGCTTAACAAGACGCTTTCAATGCCCCTCAGAAGAGACGTGGAGGTCCCAGTAGCTTAACAAGACGGTTTGAATGCCCCTTGGAAGAGACGTGGAAGTCCCAGTAGCTTAACAAGACGCTTTAATGCCCCTCAGAAGAGACATGGAGGGTCCAGTAGCTTAACAAGATGCTTTTACTGCCCCTCGGAAAAGTGGTGGAGGTCCCAGTAGCTTAACAAGACGCTCTTAATGCATCTGAGAAGAGACGTGGAGGTCCCAGTAGTTTAAAAGAAGCTTTTAATGCCCCTCAGAAGAGACGTGGAGGTCCCAGTAGCTTAACAAGATGTTTATAATGCCCCTCAGAAGAAACGTGGAGGTCCCAGTGGCTTAACAAGACGCTTTTAATGCCCCTCAGAAGAGACGTGGAGGTCCCAGTAGGTTAGCAAGACGCTTTAAATGCCCCTCGGAAAAGTGGTGGACGTCCCAGTAGCTTAACAAGATGCTTTTAATCCACCCCAGAAGAGATGTGGAGGTCCCAGTAGCTTAACAAGGCATTTTTAATGCCCCTAAGAAGAGACGTGGAGGTCCCCGTAGATTAACAACACGCTTTTAATACCCATTAGAAGAGACGTGGAGGTCCCATTAGCTTAACAAAACGCTTTTAATGCCCCTCAGAAGAGACGTGGAGGTCCCAGTAGCTTAACAAGACGCTTTTAATGCCCCTCAGAAGAGACGTGGAAATCCCAGTAGCTTAACAAGACGCTTTTAATGGCCCTTGGAAGAGACGTGGAAGTCCCAGTAGCTTAACAAGACGCTTTAATGCCCCTCAGAAGAGACATGGAGGCTCCAGTAGCTTAACAAGATGCTTTTACTGCCCCTCGGAAAAGTGGTGGAGGTCCCAGTAGCTTAACAAGACGCTTTTAATGCATCTGAGAAGAGACGTGGAGGTCCCAGTAGTTTAAAAGAAGCTTTTAATGCCCCTCAGAAGAGACGTGGAGGTCCCAGTAGCTTAACAAGATGTTTATAATGCCCCTCAGAAGAAACGTGGAGGTCCCAGTAGCTTAACAAGACGCTTTTAATGCCCCTCAGAAGAGACGTGGAGGTCCCAGTAGGTTAGCAAGACGCTTTAAATGCCCCTCGGAAAAGTGGTGGACGTCCCAGTAGCTTAACAAGATGCTTTTAATCCACCCCAGAAGAGACGTGGAGGTCCCAGTAGCTTAGCAAGGAATTTTTAATGCCCCTAAGAAGAGACGTGGAGGTCCCCGTAGATTAACAACACGCTTTTAATACCCATTAGAAGAGACGTGGAGGTCCCATTAGCTTAACAAAACGCTTTTAATGCCCCTCAGAAGAGACGTGGAGGTCCCAGTAGCTTAACAAGACGCTTTTAATGCCCCTCAGAAGAGACGTGGAAATCCCAGTAGCTTAACAAGACGCTTTTAATGGCCCTTGGAAGAGACGTGGAAGTCCCAGTAGCTTAACAAGACGCTTTAATGCCCCTCAGAAGAGACATGGAGGCTCCAGTAGCTTAACAAGATGCTTTTACTGCCCCTCGGAAAAGTGGTGGAGGTCCCAGTAGCTTAACAAGACGCTTTTAATGCATCTGAGAAGAGACGTGGAGGTCCCAGTAGTTTAAAAGAAGCTTTTAATGCCCCTCAGAAGAGACGTGGAGGTCCCAGTAGCTTAACAAGATGTTTATAATGCCCCTCAGAAGAAACGTGGAGGTCCCAGTAGCTTAACAAGACGCTTTTAATGCCCCTCAGAAGAGACGTGGAGGTCCCAGTAGGTTAGCAAGACGCTTTAAATGCCCCTCGGAAAAGTGGTGGACGTCCCAGTAGCTTAACAAGATGCTTTTAATCCACCCCAGAAGAGACGTGGAGGTCCCAGTAGCTTAGCAAGGAATTTTTAATGCCCCTAAGAAGAGACGTGGAGGTCCCCGTAGCTTAATAAGACGCTTTTAATGCCCCTTAGAATTGAAGTGGAGGTCCCAGTAGTATAACAAGACGCTTTTAATGCCTCTCGGAAAAGTGGTGGAGATCCCAGTAGCTTAACAAGACGCTTTCAATGCCCCTCAGAAGAGACGTGGAGGTCCCAGTAGCTTAACAAGACGGTTTGAATGCCCCTTGGAAGAGACGTGGAGGTCCCAGTAGCTTAACAAGATGCTTTTAATGCCCCTCAGAAGAGACGTGGAGGTCCCAGTAGCTTAACAAGATGCTTTTAATGCCCTTCGGAAGAGACGTGGAGGTCCCAGTAGCTTAACAAAATGCTTTTAATGACACTCAGAAGAGACGTGGAGGTCCCAGTAGCTTAACAAAACGCTTTTAATGCCCCTCAGAAGAGACGTGGAGATCCCAGTAGCTTAACAAAACGCTTTTAATGCCCCTCGGAAAAGTGGTGGAGGACCCAGTAGTTTAACAAGACGCTTTTAATGCCCCTCAGAAGAGACGTGGAGGTCCCAGTAGCTTAACAAGACGCTTTTATTGCCCCTCGGAAAAGTGGTGGAGGTCCCAGTAGCTTAAAAAGATGCTTTTAATGCCCCTCAGAAGAGACGTGGAGGTCCCAGTAGCTTAATAAGAAGCTTTTAATGCCCCTCAGAAGAGACGTGGAGGTCCCAGTAGCTTAACAAGACGCTTTTAATGCCCCTCAGAAGAGACGTGGAGGTCCCAGTAGGTTAACTAGACGCTTTTAATGCCCCTCAGAAGAGACGTGGAGGTCCCAGTAACTTAACAAGATGCTTTTAATACCGCTCGGAAGAGACGTTGAGGTCACAGTTAGTGTTGAGCCACCCCCGTAGTGTTCGAGTTCGTTTCGGTTCGTCGAACACCCGTGTGTTCGTCGAACTGTTCGTCGAACACCTTCGAACACCGTTAAAACCAATGGCAGGCAAACAAAAACACATAGAAACACATAGAAAACACCTTCAAAGCTGTCCAAAAGCTGACAAACTGCTCAGAAGACACAACTAACACATGGAAAAGTGACAAGTACATATAGTCATGCGAAAAGAAAAGAGGTGGAGGAGTAAAAGGAGGGGGAGACACAGATATAGGCATGTCATGCCCTTCTAAAATCCAAAAAGTGAGAAGCCGAGACGGCCAGTCCGCTCCTGCCCGTGCCACCTCCGTGTCGCCGGGTTTGTGCCAGAGCCGCGGTGAACCCTGACGGCCAGCCCCCCTCTCCCAATACTGGTGCCTGTCCGCTGGTGGGTCGAGAGAGCCCCCCTGTGGTGGAGGCAGCTCTAAGCTTTTTAATTTAAATTGTCCCTCTAATTTGAATGAATACACTTTAAATCCATTTACAAGGATCTATTGGAGGGCAAGTCTCATGCCAGCAGCCGCGTAATTCCAGCTCCAGTAGCGTCCACTAAAGCTGCTGCAGTTAAAAAGCTTTTTTAAGGATCGAGCTCGGCTGTCCACCGCAAGGCATCCTAGTGCCAGTCCCAGCCCCTATGCCTTGGGGTGCCTCCTGATGCTCTTCACTAAGTATCCCGTGGTCCCGAAGCATTTCCTTTGAAAAAATTAAGTGTCCAAACTACAGGTGGTGTAGCTTGCTTAACAGCCGGGATAATCCGCTGACTAGCAGACACTGCTACTAGGCACAAAGTATTTCCTGGGCTAGATGCAGTTAAAAATTTGTAAGTAGATACTCTCGTTGGATGCTGAGAAAGCATTCCATAGAGTCTCCTGGCACGCCATATATGATTCTCTTAAAAAGCTTGGGGTAGGGGTCTAGGGGACCCTTTTATAGCCAAAATCACGGCCCTGTATCACAATACGTCACCTAGGCTGAAGATAAATGGAACTGTAGCACCGAGGGCTCGGTTGCTACAGACGTATTGCACCTCACCCAGAGGTGTGATATCTCACTCTCAGATAAGGATGGAGTGTGGATCAGGACCCGACACCTGCATGCATTACACCACATTGCCGTGGGGCAGGGCGACCAATATGCCCCTGAGATGGGCATGACAGTCCCTGTCCCTGGCTGGAGTGGGGGGAGGGAACACTGAGGAAGGGGAACCCTGCAGTGCAGGAGCAGGGAGGAAGCAGTTCCTGGGTGCATTGAGAAGGGAGTATAAAAGGTGGGCACCATCTTAGTTCAGTGCAGAGAAGTCTGAGCAGAAGTGGCAGGGAGCAGGGGCTCTGCATGAGCTCTGCTCCGGAGGCGGGCCTAGTAACAGAGGCCCAGGCCTGCAAGAGGGAGAAGGAAGGAAGAGGAGCGGAGAAGGCTCCAGAAACGAGGAATGAAGGGATCCCAGGGGTGCGGACGGGCGAGTCGCCACCGCACGCCCGAATCCACCTGCGTGGAGGGGTCAGGCCAAAGGGGGAGACCGGTCCCCGAACTAGAGGAGGCAGGAAACGACCCTCAGCTAGAAACCGGAGGCTCTGACATTTTATGTGGCGCAGCCCCTTGCTCCACCCGCTAGGAAGGCACCACATAGGGTCAGGGAAACTGGCGCCAAGTTTACCAAGAGGAGGCCCGAGGCAGCCGGACAGAAGTGTTGGTAAGAAAGGCCAGACAAAGGACACACAAAGGGGGTCCTGTGAAGCGCTCCAAAGTTATCTGGGAGTTGTCTGAGCCCCTCACCTGGTGAGCACAGTACGACGTGGGCAGCCGTTACCTGCAGACGTGGTCTGGATAATAAGAACTGTGAGTAAAGGCCCTGAACTGCATCACTGACTCCGTGTCGTTACTGCTGCTGCCCTGCACCATCACCCCCATCCTCCGCATACACTGCCCTGAGGCTATACTCCTCCCGTGGGGAGTTATGCTACGCTCTGCTGCACCCACAACACCAGCCTTAGCGGTCTGCCCTGTAGCGGCGGTTCACTCTGACCGCAATCCACGGGTGGCGTAGTCGGACATTTAAACATCAAAACCACATAAATAGTTCCGCCACTGGTTTGACCGCCCTGAGCCACGGAACCGGATCGCCGCCACGAAGACTACAACCACCAGCATCCACCAAAAAGGGTCCGGCTCCGGGTGTCCCAAGGCCCAGGGGGTGCGTCAGAACATTTTCATCACCTTTCACAATCACCAATGGGACAAGGCAGGGATGTCCTCTGTCCCCTCTCTTATACATCCTAGTGACGGAGCACCTGCTCTCATCAATTCGCCATAACCCCAATATTAGGTGGATTGAGGTGGGAGGCACCGAGTACAAGTGCTCTCTATTTGCTGATGATGTCCTAGTATATATCACTCAATCACATATATCCATCCCTGCTGTTATGGCTGAAATAGATCACTTTGTTACATGGTAAAATTTTAAAATCAATGCAGCGAAGTCTGAGGCCCTCGATGTCTCCCTCCCTAAATCCATATAGGATTCCATCCAGTCCAACTTTCCCTTTGCCTGGCCCTCACAGGGTATCAAATACTTAGGAATTCCTATTCATAGAGACCTCTCCCATCTATGTTATCTTAATTTTGGGCCCTTTATTGAACAATTCCATACAGACCACGGTTGGCAAGTTAGAACTGTAAGATTCACTACGTGAACCACTGGTGTTTTGTGGAAAAGCACATGTACACCGCGTTCCAAATTATTATGCAAAAAGTGTTTAGGAGTGATAAGGGAAGAATTTGTTTGTTTGTCAGTTAAACTCATTGATGGTGATGTGTGTCAGGGCTCTTTATATCACTGTAAGCAATTGCAGACACCTGTGCTAATTAGTTTGGCAGGTGTGTCCAATGAAAGGCAAGACTACTTAAGAAGGCTCTCTCACATTATTAAGCAGCCTACATTTTCTGCCAAAATGGGAAAGAAAAAGGATGTGTCGGCTGCTGAGAAGCAACAAATTGTGGAGTGTTTAGGTCAAGGCATGACTACAATCAACATTGTGCGATGATCAGGATGAAGTGTCTTGGCAATCAAGAAGTATGTAGCTGATTCACAGTACACACGTGTGCGTGCTGATAAGGGCAAATTGAGGACTCTTTCCTACAGGCAATTACGTCAGGTTGAAAGAGCAGCGGCAAAAAAGCCTTGTCATAGCAGCAGACAAGTTTTTGAAGCTGCTTGTGCCTCCAACGTCCCCCGAACAACAAGATGCAGGGTCCTTCAGAGGTTTGCAGCTGTGCATACGCCATCCTGTCGACCTCCTCTATCCACTTCACACAAGCAGAAACGGCTCCAGTGGGCCAAACATTACATGAAGACTGATTTCAAAACTGTTTTGTTCACGGATGAGTGCCGTGCAGCGCTCGATGGTCCAGATGAATGGAGTGGAGGATGGCTGGTTGATGGACACCCCACGCAAACACGGCTACAGCGCCAACAAGGAGGAGGTGGAGTAATGTTTAGGGCTGGAATCATGGGGAGATAGATTGTCGGCCCCTTTAGGATCCCTGAAGGCGCTAAAGATGAACTCCATAATGTATGTGGATTTTCTCAAACAGCACTTCCTGCCATGGTTCAAGAAGAAGAACCGTGTATTTCACAGCAAGATCATTTTTCTGCATGATAATGCACCATCTCATGCTGCACATAAAACATCTGCATCTCTGGCTGATATGGGCATAAAAGGGGACAAACTTATGGTGTGACCCCCATGCTCCCCTGACCTCTACCCCATTCAGAACCTTTGGAGCATCATTAAAAGGAGTGTCTATGATGGCGGGAGGCAGTTCACATCTAAGCAACAGCTCTGGGAGGGTATTCTGTCCTCATGCAAAACAATTGAAGCAGAAACCATCCAAAACCTGACAAATTCAATGGACGAGAGAGTTCAGAAGCTCCTTTCGAACAAGGGGTCCTATGTGAAAATGTAACATCACCTAGAATAAAGTTTTGAGTTGAAAACTGTTTGATTTCAGTTTCTAACAACCTGCTAATGCTTATAATTTCAAAAATGACCATTTTTTTGGTCTTTATTAAAATGAAAAGGTTGATCGAAAAGTTTGGGGGATCTAAGAGTGTGGCAACCCAGTAGTCATGATTACTTCGAATTCTGACAATATGAGGGTCATGCTGCAGGTAGTGCAGCAAGAAGGCACTTATGTGTCTTGCGCATCTCGGAGCCCCAAAATTATTTTCCGGGCTAGATGCAGCTAAAAATTATTTTTAATTTTAAATCTGGTGAAGCTTATTATAGATGGCCTAATAGGATCAGTGCTGCACACTGCTACAAAGCCCAAATTATTTTCCAGTCAAGATACAGAGAAACATGATTAGTAATTTGAAAGCTTAAAACGGTTGGTAGGGTGATTTTAACCAATCATCAAGCTTTTACTCTCCCCAGGATGACACAGGGGTAGAAAAGTCGTTTCGGATCCATGATTTGTTCATCTTTATGAACGTGAGTCTGTCTACATTATCAGTGGAGAGCCGCGTGCGCTTATCTGTCAGCACACCACCAGCAGCGCTGAACACACGTTCAGACAGAACGCTGGCTGCGGGGCATGACAAGATCTCCAAGGCGTAAGTGGCTAGCTCAGGCCATTTATCCAGATTGGAAGCCCAAAAAGAGCAAGGGTCCAGTGACACAGTCGTGGCTTCAATGTTTACTTGGAGATACTCCTGTACCATCGTCTCTAGGCGTTGACTATGTGTCAGACTTCTTGTCTCCTGTGGCCTTGCAAAGGATGGGCTAAAAAAGTGGTGAAATGATTCCGCAAAATTGATGTTACCAGCAGATACTGTGGTTCTGTTACGGTTTGAGTGCTGAACACTTGACGGTCCCACGGTTGGCAAGTTGGAACTGTGAGATTCACTACGTGCACCACTGGTATTTTGTGGAAAAGCACATGTAAGATTCTGCAACAGTCTCTGCTGATACTCCTGCATGCGTGCATCCCTTTCTATGGCAGGAATAATTTCTGCAAATTTACTTTTGTACCGGGGATCTAACAGTGTGGCAACCCAGTAGTCAGGATTATTTCTAATTCTCACAATTCGAGGGTCATGTTGCAGGTAGTGCAGCAAGAAGGCACTCATGTGTGTTGCGCATCCAGGAGCACCAAGTCCCTGTTGTGTTGGTGGCGAGGTAACAATCATGCTTTCTTCCTCTGTCCTCTCCCCCCAACCTCGCACAACAGAAATGTGATCAAGGTCTCCCTCATCTGATGAGTCTTCCATCAGTTCGTCCTCCACTTCTTCCTGGGCTCCTGCACCTTCCTCACTAGTTTGGCTGCTACCATGCGCCCTGGTAAAATCATCTCCCCCACCCTCACATGCCTGCCGCCCTGGTGCTGCCGACCGTCTGGACCTTGCAGATGTTAGCCCTTCCGCATACAACTCCTCCTCCTCTACTTCCTCCACCTCCTCTTGTGCCACCACCTGACTCCGAATTCTGTTTAACATGTGCTCCAGCATGTAAATCACCGGAATAGTCATGCTGATAATGGCATCGTCAGCACTAAACATCTTCGTCGCCATTTCAAAACTGTGCAGAAGGGTGCATAGGTCCCTGATCTGAGACCACTCCTCCAGCGTGATTTGCCCCACCTCTGAATCTCGTTGGCCCAGGCTATACGTCAGAACGTATTGCACCAGGGCTTGTCGGTGCTGCCACAGTCGCTGCAACATGTGCAGAGTTGAATTCCACCGGGTAGGCACATCGCATTTTAGCCGGTGAAGTGGCAGGCCCAACGACTTCTGTAGAGATGTAAGTCGCTGAGCTGCGGGATGCGAACGGCGGAAGTGAGCACACAGCGACCGTGCCCTCTGCAGAAGGCCATCTAGTCTGGGATAGTGGGCTAAAAATTGCTGGACAACCAGGTTCAACACGTGAGCCATACAAGGCACGTGTGTGACATTGCCCCGGCGAAGGGCCGCACCCAGGTTTGCAGCATTGTCGCACACGGCCTTCCCTGGTTTCAGGTCCAGTGGAGACAACCATTCATGAAATTGGTTCTCCAGAGCTGACCACAACTCCTCAGCTGTGTGACTCACATTTCCCAGACATTTCAATGTAAAAACCGCCTGATGACGTTGAGCCCTACTGCCAGCATAGTAAGGAGGTGTGCAGGATCCCTTCTGCGCAGTTAGAAAGCTTGTGGCATGACCAGACAGGCTTTGGGTGCAGGTGGAAGACCGAGAGGAGGTTGAGGAGACAGAAGCAGTGGAGGAAAAATGACATAAAGAGGATTGACGCACAACTCGTGGGGACGGCAAGACTTGGACAGCAGCCCCTTGTCCTGCTGTCACCATAGTTACCCAGTGCCCAGTCAGCGACATGTAACGCCCCTGTCCATGCCTACTCGTCCAAGTGTCTGTGGTGAAATGCACCCTGTCACACACAGAGTTTCTCAAAGAAGCGGTGATGTTGTGTGCGACATGCTGGTGGAGCGCAGGCACACCTTTCTTTGAGAAGTAGTGCCGACTGGGCATCTGGTACTGGGGCACTGCGACGGACATAAGGTCTCGAAAATCCTCTGTGTCCACCAGGCGGAAAGGCAGCATTTCTGTAGCCAAGAGCTTGCAGATGGTGAAATTCAACCTCTTAGCTTTCTCATGGCTAGGAGGAAATGATCTTTTACTTGTCCACATCTGAGGGACCGAGGGCTGGCTATTGTGCTTAGACGGGGTTGATAAGGGTGTCCCCGGCAAACTGCCGGTCTGTGAGGAAGATGCAGGCGGACATGTTAGGTTGCCTTGATCCAAAGGTGGTGCTATCGATGTCGGACAGCGCTCAAGACCAGCTGGTGTTACCACCTCCAAAGAAAATGATGACCTGCCAATCACGCTGGCTGTTGCGGGTAAAGAGGTGGCAGGTCTGCGCACCAAAACAGGTGTGACTGCTGTCCCCCCAGTCACAGAGGATGAAGAGGCCGCGGATGCACAAGATATGGCAGACGGTGGTTGGCCCGGCCGGCTAGACCGCATTGTAGCACACTGAGCTTCCCACTGCAACTTATGCTTCATGTCCATGTGCCGGTTCATGCATGAAGTACTCAAACTATGTATTTTTTGGCATCTACTTAGCTTTTGCTGACAAATGTTACAGATAACACGAGTTGGGTCATCTTTATCGATCTGAAAAAATGCCCAGGCTATGCAAGGCTTAGCACCCATGCGACCTGAAGAGCCACCACGACTTGTGGTGAGAGGCAGAGTTGTGTTTGAGGATGCAGTTGTTGACGTGCTTCCAGTACTACGTCTCTGTCCAGGAAGGCGCAACCTGACCTCGTCGTCACTAGCATCTTCCTCCACCTCCTCTGCTGACCTCATCTCTTGGCTGACTGTGGGTTGACAGTAAGTGGGATCTCCGACCTCATCATCATCACCCTGTGCGTTATCACACCCGTCGTCCTCAGAGCCAACCTGTTCCTGCCCTGACAAAAAACTAAAGTTGTCGCTCCAATCAGGTATTTGAGTCTTATCATCGTCTTCCTCATTGTCTCCACCAACAGGAGTTACAGTTTGGGAATGAGGGTCTACATTATGGTCAGAACCTTCTGCGTCTGGTCCTGGATCCGACTCATAAAGATTCTGGGCATCAGTGCAGATCATTTCCTCGTCTGGATTCACAGAAGCGCTGGAGTCGACCTCTGATTCCCAGGCTATAGTATGAGTAAACAGCTCTGCAGACTCAACCATCTGTTCTACCTCATACTCAGACGGGCAGCTGGAGATTTGGGAGCTGTGAGGAAGCAAGTGCGATTTGGGTGACACCTTTGAGGACTGGAGTATTTGTGATGTTGAAGTTAATGTGGAGGAGAGCCCACTTAAAGGAGCACTTGTGTCACGCTGTCTCTGTATACTGGAGGTAGGGGGCCTAAGCTGACCCTAAGCTGGGGCCCTGACTAATCCCTCAACCTGGAGGTACTGTTAAAGGTACAGAGGTCCAGGCCGCCAGCGTAACCCCTACCTCCTGAAGATCCCTGCACCTCAGTAATCTAGTCCTGAGAAGGACCCCGATCACAACCAAAGGGAACAAGAAATAATATGCCCAAACACAGTATTTAGACGAACGAGACAGTACAAGGGAAAAACCAAAACCACCTTGCATACAAACAACTTCTCAACTACAACAGAGGGAAAACCAACGGGAAAGGAGATAAATGATAAAGCGAGGAAAGGGAAAAAACACTTCCAAATACACTTATCTCAGCAACTCCAAACACCACGATCCGCTCTGTCAGTCTGAATGAAATGCTTTCACCGACACCTCCCAAACAGACCAGCAGGTATATGAAGGAGTCTCACTACAGAAGTATTGATTGCAGCTGGGCGAGGCTGGACCTCATCTAGCCCAGAGAGAGAGAGAGAATTAACTCCCTCACTGCCGAGAAACACAAAGCACCAACAAGTCAGCTGCGAGAAGTCAGGCTGTGTACTCGTGACGATCTTCGTGGCAACACACCCGTGACAGTACCCCCCCTTCTACGAGGGGCCTCCGGACCCTCAGGGCCAGGTTTATCCGGGTGAGTCGTGTGGAAGGCCCGAACTAATCGGTCTGCGTTAATATCCGACGCAGGAACCCACATCCTCTCCTCAGGACCATACCCCTTCCAATGAACCAGGTACTGAAGGGACCGGCGATTAAAGCGTGAATCAATGACCCTCGATACCTGGAACTCCAAGTTACCATTGACAACCACTGGAGGGGGAGGTAAAAGTGACGGTACCACCGGCGCCACATACCTCTTAAGCAATGATCTGTGAAACACGTTGTGAATTTTAAACGTAGGGGGGAGGTCAAGACGGAATGCCACCGGATTAATAATAGAACTGATTCTGTACGGCCCGATGAACCTGGGACCCAGTTTCCAGGAGGGAACCTTAAGTTTTATATTCCTGGTAGACAACCATACCCGATCGTTCACACTTAGGTCCGGACCAGACACTCTCCTCCTATCAGCCATACGTTTGTATCGGTTCCCCATAGTATTCAGATTCTTCAGCACCCCTCTCCATACTGAAGCGAGTGATGAGGAAAATCGTTCCTCCTCAGGAACCCCCGAAGAGCCCCCCCCACTGAAAGTACAAAACTGGGGGTGAAAACCATATGCCCCAAAAAACGGGGACTTACCAGTGGACTCGCTCCGCCTATTATTAAGAGCAAACTCTGCCAGAGGTAAGAAAGAAGCCCAGTCCTCCTGGTTCTCTGACACAAAACACCGGAGATATGTCTCCAAGCTCTGGTTCATACGTTCCGTCTGACCATTGGTCTGAGGATGAAAAGCCGATGAGAATGACAACTGCATCCCCCGCCGTGCACAAAACGCCTTCCAGAACTTGGACACAAACTGAGACCCCCGATCAGACACCACCTCGGAGGGTACCCCGTGAAGCCTCACAATCTCCCCAATGAACACCTGCGCAAGAGTTTTAGCATTAGGGAGAGCCGGAAGAGCGATAAAATGTGCCATCTTGCTGAACCTGTCCACTACAACGAGTATGACCGTTTTACCCGAAGACGGAGGGAGGTCCGTAATAAAGTCCATAGACAGATGAGTCCAAGGACGCTCCGGGATCTTCAAAGGTAAGAGGGCCCCAGACGGACGGGTATGTGAGGTCTTAGAGCGCGCACAAACCCCACAGGACGCGACAAAAGTTACCACCTCCTTATGTAAATTAGGCCACCAAAACCGACGCGAGAGGAGATCAACAGTTGCTTTACTCCCCGGGTGTCCTGCAAAAACTGAGTTATGGTGTGCCTCGATCACCTTTTGTCGCAACTGATCTGGAACAAACAATCTCCCTGGAGGTCCAACAGGGGCGTCCCCCTGAGCCTCCAATACCTCCTCCTCCAGCTCAGAGCATACTGCCGAAACCACCACCCCCTCCTGAAGGATAGGAATCGGGTCGTCCGTATTCCCGGCTCCCGGGAAACTACGAGATAAGGCATCCGCCTTTACATTTTTTGACCCAGGACGATATGTAACGACAAAATTAAACCTGGTAAAAAACAATGACCACCTAGCTTGTCTGGGATTCAGACGTTTCGCAGACTCCAGATATAGCAGGTTCTTGTGATCGGTGATGACGGTGACCGGATGAACTGCCCCCTCCAGAAAATGGCGCCACTCCTCAAAAGCTAACTTAATGGCCAAGAGTTCCCTATTGCCGACATCGTAATTCCTCTCAGCGGACGACAATTTTTTAGAGAAAAAGGCGCACGGATGCCACTTACCAGGGGACGAACCCTGTGACAATACTGCTCCCACCCCTACCTCGGAAGCGTCTACCTCTACAATGAATGGCTGAGACGCATCAGGTTGAATGAGTATGGGCGCCGAGGCAAAACATTTTTTCAAAGAGGAGAATGCTTGACAAGCCTTGTCAGACCACCTAGAAAAATCCGTCCCCTTTTTAGTCATGTCAGTGAGAGGCTTAACCATGGACGAGAAATTACGAATGAACTTCCGGTAATAATTAGCAAACCCCAGGAAACGTTGTAGTGCCTTAAGATTCTCTGGCCGATCCCACTCAAGAACTGCCCGCACTTTCCCAGGGTCCATACGAAAACCGGACGCTGAAACCAGGAAGCCTAAAAACTGGAGTTCCTGTACGGCGAACACACACTTTTCCCACTTGGCATACAGTTTATTATCCCGCAAGATCTGTAACACCTGCCTAACGTGCTCCTGATGAGACACCAGATCCGGCGAGTAAATTAGGATATCATCCAGATATATGACAACAAACTGTCCCACCAAGCGGCGAAAAATGTCATTAACAAAGTGTTGGAACACCGCCGGGGCATTAGACAGACCGAATGGCATGACAAGGTTCTCATAATGCCCCTCCGGAGTGTTAAACGCCGTCTTCCACTCATCCCCCTCCTTCATCCTAATCAGATTGTACGCCCCCCTGAGATCCAACTTAGAAAACCATTTGGCGCCCACGATCTGATTAAAGAGATCGGGAATAAGTGGGAGCGGATACGGATCTCGGACCGTAATCCGATTAAGTTCACGGAAATCCAGGCAAGGGCGTAGGCCTCCATCTTTCTTCTTAACAAAGAAGAACCCCGCAGCCACCGGTGAAGATGAAGGTCTAATATGCCCCTTAGCCAGACTTTCTGAGATATAATCCTTCATGGCCTGCCTCTCAGGACCAGAAAGGTTATACAACCTAGCTTTAGGTAACTTGGCCTCAGGGAGCAGTTTTACAGAACAGTCATACACGCGATGAGGAGGTAGTTCCTGACACCCTTTCTCCGAGAATACATCCTCAAAGTCCGCCAGAAATGGAGGTAAGACCCAAGGAGTAACCGCACCAATGACCGTGTTCATGCAGTTTTTATTACAGAATTTACTCCATTGGCTTATCTCCCTGGTTTGCCAATTAATAACCGGGTTATGCTTAGCTAACCAAGGAAGGCCCAACACAATAGGAGTGGGAAGACCCTCCAACACGTAGCAAGACAACAATTCTTTATGTATTACCCCCACTTGAAGTTTTACGTCATGCACAACTTGCAAAAAACTTCACTGCCCGAGAGGCCTGGCATCGATCGAGAATATGGGGATGGGTTTAGCCAACTCACTCAACCGCATACCTTGAACCCGGGCAAACCGAGCATCAACCAGATTAGCCCCGGCCCCACTATCCAGAAGAACAGATATCCTCTCAGTTCTCGTACCCACCACCACCTCCGCCGGTACGAGAAACTGAGACGAACCTAGGGACGAAATACCTACTCCCAGATTGCCGTCCACCACACAACCTGGGATCAACAGTTTTCCGACGACTCTTCACTCTGCAAGGGACGGGATGGACACCCCCCAATAAAATGTCCCTTTCTCCCGCAGAAGAAACACCTTCCTGCCTTATGGCGCACCACCGGTCCCCTCCCCCGAAATGATGTCCCTCCTAATTGCATAGGCTCCTCTGGACTGACCAGGGGAACCACCATATGAGGGGACCTTGTAGGAGGTGGAGTCATCACAGGGGGTAGAGTTATCCCGCACCTCTCCCTAAGCCGTCTGTCCACGCGAATAGCGAGGGCCAGAGCGGCTTCCAGAGACACGGGAGAGTCATACTGTGCCAACACATCCTGTAATTTGTCGGATAAACCATGACAAAACTGGCTCCTAAGAGCCGGGTCATTCCACTGGGTGTCCGTGGCCCACCTACGGAACTCCGAACAGAATTCCTCCGCCGGACGATCTCCCTGCTGGATCCTACGTAACTTAGACTCAGCAAGGGAGATCCGATCTGGGTCATCATATACGAGTCCCAGGGCAGCGAAAAACCTATCCACTGACTGGAGAGCCGGGGAACCCGGGGGAAGAGAGAACGCCCAAGTTTGTGGGTCCCCTTGTAGGAGCGAGATGACAATTCCCACCCTTTGTTCTTCACTCCCCGATGACCGAGGCCGCAGACGAAAGTACAATTTACATGCCTCCCGGAAAACAAAAAACTTGTCCCGCCCCCCAGTGAACCTATCAGGGAGAGCTACTTTAGGTTCTGGTCCGGCTTGCTCCTGAGGATGCCAAACCTTGGACCTAACGTCCGCCAGCTCCATGGACAAACTCTGCAATTGCCGAGCTAGACCGGCTACTGGATCCATAGTAGCTGGAGAAAAACTAAGTGGGTCGGTGAAAATGTCACGCTGTCTCTGTATACTGGAGGTAGGGGGCCTAAGCTGACCCTAAGCTGGGGCCCTGACTAATCCCTCAACCTGGAGGTACTGTTAAAGGTACAGAGGTCCAGGCCGCCAGCGTAACCCCTACCTCCTGAAGATCCCTGCACCTCAGTAATCTAGTCCTGAGAAGGACCCCGATCACAACCAAAGGGAACAAGAAATAATATGCCCAAACACAGTATTTAGACGAACGAGACAGTACAAGGGAAAAACCAAAACCACCTTGCATACAAACAACTTCTCAACTACAACAGAGGGAAAACCAACGGGAAAGGAGATAAATGATAAAGCGAGGAAAGGGAAAAAACACTTCCAAATACACTTATCTCAGCAACTCCAAACACCATGATCCGCTCTGTCAGTCTGAATGAAATGCTTTCACCGACACCTCCCAAACAGACCAGCAGGTATATGAAGGAGTCTCACTACAGAAGTATTGATTGCAGCTGGGCGAGGCTGGACCTCATCTAGCCCAGAGAGAGAGAGAGAATTAACTCCCTCACTGCCGAGAAACACAAAGCACCAACAAGTCAGCTGCGAGAAGTCAGGCTGTGTACTCGTGACGATCTTCGTGGCAACACACCCGTGACAACTTGATATACGTTGAAGCACCTGCTGTTTTTGTGCCTCATCTGGAATTTGTAGCGATTGGCGTGGCCGTAAGAAAGGGATCTTATCACATTGTCCGCTAAAAGAAGTAGACATTTTAGTTTGGCTGGAAGATGGTCTTTCTTCTGCACCTACCCCACGGACACAACCTTTTTTCCCCTTCCCAACACGCCTATTCCCCTTTCCACCAGCAGCAGGCCTTTTTCCACTCATTTTGGTGGTTAACTAATTCACAACTCTGGAGTTGTTTGCACAAAAAAACAATGGATGGTAACCGAGCAGAGCTGAGTGGCCAAACTGTGGTATTAGGCCAAAACTATTGGCTGGGTTAGATGCAGAAAAAAATTATTTTTAATTTGCAACCTGATGGAGGTCAGTATAGATGGACTAATAGACCAAGTCCCACACACCGCTAGAAGCCCAAATATTTTTTCAGAGCTAGATGCAGAAATTTTTTTTATTCAATTTGCAACCTGATGGAGGTCAGTATAGATGGACTAATAGACCAAGTCCCACACACTGCTAGAAGCCCAAATATTTTTTCAGAGCTAGATGCAGAAAAAAATTATTTTTAATTTGCAACCTGATGGAGGTCAGTATAGATGGACTAATAGACCAAGTCCCACACACCGCTAGAAGCCCAAATATTTTTTCAGAGCTAGATGCAGAAAAAAATTATTTTTAATTTGCAACCTGATGGAGGTCAGTATAGATGGACTAATAGACCAAGTCCCACACACCGCTAGAAGCCCAAATATTTTTTCAGAGCTAGATGCAGAAAAAAATTATATTCAATTTGCAACCTGCTGGAGGTCAGTATAGAAGGACTAATAGAACAAGTCCCACACACTGCTAGAAGCCCAAATATTTTTTCAGAGCTGAATGAAGAAAAAAAATATTTTTAATTTGCAACCTGATGGAGGTCAGTATAGATGGACTAATAGACCAAGTCCCACACACTGCTAGAAGCCCAAATATTTTTTCAGAGCTAGATGCAGAAAAAAATTATTTTTAATTTGCAACCTGATGGAGGTCAGTATAGATGGACTAATAGACCAAGTCCCACACACTGATAGAAGCCCAAATATTTTTTCAGAGCTAGATGCAGAAAAAAATTATTTTTAATTTGCAACCTGATGGAGGTCAGTATAGATGGACTAATAGACCAAGTCCCACACACCGCTAGAAGCCCAAATATTTTTTCAGAGCTAGATGCAGAAAAAAATTATATTCAATTTGCAACCTGCTGGACGTCAGTATAGAAGGACTAATAGAACAAGTCCCACACACTGCTAGAAGCCCAAATATTTTTTCAGAGCTAAATGAAGAAAAAAATTATTTTTAATTTGCAACCTGATGGAGGTCAGTATAGATGGACTAATAGACCAAGTCCCACACACTGCTAGAAGCCCAAATATTTTTTCAGAGCTAGATGCAGAAAAAAATTATTTTTAATTTGCAACCTGATGGAGGTCAGTATAGATGGACTAATAGACCAAGTCCCACACACCGCTAGAAGCCCAAATATTTTTTCAGAGCTAGATGCAGAAATTTTTTTTATTCAATTTGCAACCTGATGGAGGTCAGTATAGATGGACTAATAGACCAAGTCCCACACACTGCTAGAAGCCCAAATATTTTTTCAGAGCTAGATGCAGAAAAAAATTATTTTTAATTTGCAACCTGATGGAGGTCAGTATAGATGGACTAATAGACCAAGTCCCACACACTGCTAGAAGCCCAAATATTTTTTCAGAGCTAGATGCAGAAAAAAATTATTTTTAATTTGCAACCTGATGGAGGTCAGTATAGATGGACTAATAGACCAAGTCCCACACACCGCTAGAAGCCCAAATATTTTTTCAGAGCTAGATGCAGAAAAAAATTATATTCAATTTGCAACCTGCTGGACGTCAGTATAGAAGGACTAATAGAACAAGTCCCACACACTGCTAGAAGCCCAAATATTTTTTCAGAGCTAAATGAAGAAAAAAATTATTTTTAATTTGCAACCTGATGGAGGTCAGTATAGATGGACTAATAGACCAAGTCCCACACACTGCTAGAAGCCCAAATATTTTTTCAGAGCTAGATGCAGAAAAAATTATTTTTAATTTGCAACCTGATGGAGGTCAGTATAGAAGGACTAATAGACCAAGTCCCACACACCGCTAGAAGCCCAAATATTTTTTCAGAGCTAGATGCAGAAAATTTTTTTATTCAATTTGCAACCTGATGGAGGTCAGTATAGATGGACTAATAGAACAAGTCCCACACACTGCTAGAAGCCCAAATATTTTTTCAGAGCTAGATGCAGAAAAAAATTATTTTTAATTTGCAACCTGATGGAGGTCAGTATAGATGGACTAACAGACCAAGTCCCACACACTGCTATAAGCCAAAATATTTTTTCAGAGCTAGATGCAGAAAAAAATTATTTTTAATTTGCAACCTGATGGAGGTCAGTATAGATAGACTAATAGAACAAGTCCCACACGCTGCTAGAAGCCCAAATATTTTTTCAGAGCTAAATGAAGAAAAAAATTATTTTTAATTTGCAACCTGATGGAGGTCAGTATAGATGGACTAATAGACCAAGTCCCACACACTGCTAGAAGCCCAAATATTTTTTCAGAGCTAGATGCAGAAAAAAATTATTTTTAATTTGCAACCTGATGGAGGTCAGTATAGATGGACTAATAGACCAAGTCCCACACACCGCTAGAAGCCCAAATATTTTTTCAGAGCTAGATGCAGAAAACAATTATATTCAATTTGCAACCTGCTGGAGGTCAGTATAGAAGGACTAATAGAACAAGTCCCACACACTGCTAGAAGCCCAAATATTTTTTCAGAGCTAAATGAAGAAAAAAATTATTTTTAATTTGCAACCTGATGGAGGTCAGTATACATGGACTAATAGACCAAGTCCCACACACTGCTAGAAGCCCAAATATTTTTTCAGAGCTAGATGCAGAAAAAAATTATATTCAGTTTGCAACCTGATGGAGGTCAGTATAGATGGACTAATAGAATGATGCTATGCCCAAAAGATTTTACTTCACTAGGTGCAGTAAAAAAATTGGTATTCTATACACAGGTGGTATATCTTGCAACACAGATAGGCTACTCCACTGACTAACACACTCTGGAATAGGCCAAAAAGGATTAGCTTTGCTAGATTCAGCCAAATGCTGTGAAAAAAACTTGCACAGCACTGGCACAGACCTGCCTGGCAAAAACTGATAGGAACTGATGTAACCTAGTCCTGAAAAGGACTCCAATTACAATTAGTCTTTACTCCCACAATCTATCTATTTAAGAGCACAGACCTGCCTGATAAAAGTCGTAGGTAATGCTGTAACCTAGTCCTTAAAAGGACTGCAATCACAACTATTCCCTACTCCCAAGCTATCTGTATATTTGTGCGAAAATTGGCTTGAAATTAACAAGGTATAGCGCACACAGCAACAGCGGTGCCGTCTAACACGCAGCTGCAGCAGTGAGAAAATGGTGGCGACGGGGAAAATGGCTTGGTCTTATAGGGCAAGGACATGTGACATACACTGCCAATCACACATGCCCTTGCTTGTGTGAAAAAAAGCACTTCGCTCCGTGTGTGCGCTGCTGATAGGCTGACAGATTGCACCTCCCCACTGCAAATGCGGGAAAGAGAAAAAAAAATGGAGATCTTCATTGTTCCTGCAGAGATCCATCCCCTGCCCCTTCCCCCGACCCGCTGTACACTCAAACTGCGTATTAACATTAATTTTCATCATTACTGAGAAAAAATCCAGTTATGATTTTGGTGCACGAACAGTTATCGAACATAACCTCGAACAGCCGAATTTTTCTCAAATTGTTCGTGTTCGCCGACCGGCTCGAACACCGCCCAAAACAGCTCGAATTTGAGATTGGCGAACAGTTCGAGTAGAACAACGCTCATCTCTAGTCACAGTAGCTTAACAAGATGTTTTTAATGACCCTCAGAAGAGACATGAACGTCCCAGTAGCTTAACAAGACGCTTTTAATGCCCCTCGGAAAAGTGGTGGAGGTCCCAGTAGCTTAAAAAGATGCTTTTAATGCCCCTCAGAAGAGACGTGGAGGTCCCAGTAGCTTAACAAGATGCTTTTAATGCCACTCAGAAGAGACGTGGAGGTCCCAGTAGCTTAACAAGACGCTTTTAATGCCGTTCAGAAGAGATGTGGAGGTCCCAGTAGCTTAACAATACGCTTTTAATGCCCCTCAGAAGAGACGTGGAGGTCCCAGTAGCTTAACAAGAAGCTTTTAATGCCCCTCAGAAGAGACGTGGAGGTCCCAGAAGTTTAACAAAACGCATTTAATGCCCCTCAGAAGAGACGTGGAGGTCCCAGTAGCTTAACAAGATGCTTTTAATGCCCCTCAGAATAGACGTGGAGGTCCCAGTAGCTTAACAAGACGCTTTAAATGCCCCTCAGAAGAGACGTGGAGATCCTAGTAGTTTAACTAGACGCTTTTAATGCCCCTCAGAAGAGACGTGGAGGTCCCAGTAACTTAACAAGATGCTTTTAATACCCCTCAGTAGAGACGTGGAGGTCCCAGAAGCTAAAAAAAACGCTTTTAATGCCCCTCAGAAGAGATGTGGAGGTCCCAGTAGCTTAACAAGATGCTTTTAATGCCCCTCGGAAGAGACGTGGAGGTCCCAATAGCTTAACAAGATGCTTTTAATGACCCTCAGAAGAGACGTGGATGTCCCAGTAGCTTAACAAGACGCTTTTAATGCCCCTCAGAAGAGACGTGGAGGTCCAAGTAGCTTAACAAGACGCTTTTAATGCCCCTCGGAAAAGTGGTGGCGGTCCCAGTAGCTTAACAAGATGCTTTTAATGCCCCTCAGAAGAGACGTGGAGGTCCCAGTAGCTTAACAAGATGCTTTTATTGACCCTCAGAAGAGACGTGGAGGGCCCAGTATCTTAACAAGACGCTTTTAATGCCCCTCAGATGAGACGTGGAGGTCCCAGTAGCTTAACAAGACGTTTTTAATGCCCCTCGTAAAAGTGGTGGAGGTACCAGTAGCTTAACAAGACGCATTTAATGCCCCTCAGAAGAGACGTGGAGGTCCCAGTAGCTGAACAAGACGCTTTTAATGCCCCTCAGAAGAGACGTGGAGGTCCCAGTAGCTTAACAAGACGCTTTTAATGCCCCTCAGAAGAGACGTGGAGGTCCCAGTAGCTTAACAAGATGCTTTTAATGCCCCTCAGAAGAGACGTGGAGGTCCCAGTAGCTTAATAAGAAGCTTTTAATGCCCCTCAGAAGAGACGTGGAGGTCCCAGTAGCTTAACAAGACGCTTTTAATGCCCCTCAGAAGAGACGTGGAGGTCCCAGTAGGTTAACTAGACGCTTTTAATTCCCCTCAGAAGAGACGTGGAGGTCCCAGTAGCTTAACAAGATGCTTTTAATACCGCTCGGAAGAGACGTTGAGGTCACAGTAGCTTAACAAGATGCTTTTAATGACCCTCAGAAGAGACGTGAACGTCCCAGTAGCTTAACAAGACGCTTTTAATGCCCCTCGGAAAAGTGGTGGAGGTCCCAGTAGCTTAAAAAGATGCTTTTAATGCCCCTCAGAAGAGACATGGAGGTCCCAGTAGCTTAACAAGACGCTTTTAATGCCCCTCAGAAGAGACGTGGAGGTCCCAGTAGCTTAACAAGACGCTTTTAATGCCGTTCAGAAGAGATGTGGAGGTCCCAGTAACTTAACAATACGCTTTTAATGCCCCTCAGAAGAGACGTGGAGGTCCCAGTAGGTTAACAAGACGCTTTTAATGCCCCTCAGAAGAGATGTGGAGGTCCCAGTAGCTTAACAAGATGCTTTTAATGCCCCTCGGAAGAGACGTGGAGGTCCCAATAGCTTAACAAGATGCTTTTAATGACCCTCAGAAGAGACGTGGATGTCCCAGTAGCTTAACAAGACGCTTTTAATGCCCCTCAGAAGAGACGTGGAGGTCCCAGTAGCTTAACAAGACGCTTTTAATGCCCCTCAGAAAAGTGGTGGAGATCCCAGTAGTTTAACAAGACGCTTTTAATGCCCCTCGGAAAAGTGGTGGCGGTCCCAGTAGCTTAACAAGATGCTTTTAATGCCCCTCAGAAGAGACGTGGAGATTCCAGTAGCTTAGCAAGACGCTTTTAATGTCCCTCAGAAGAGACGTGGAGGTCCCAGTAGCTTAACAAGACGCTTTTAATGCCCCTCAGAAGAGACGTGGAGGTCCCAGTAGCTTAACAAGATGCTTTAAATGACCCTCAGAAGAGACGTGGAGGGCCCAGTATCTTAACAAGACGCTTTTAATGCCCCTCAGAAGAGACGTGGAGGTCCCAGTAGCTTAACAAGACGTTTTTAATGCCCCTCGTAAAAGTGGTGGAGGTCCCAGTAGCTTAACAAGACGCATTTAATGCCCCTCAGAAGAGACGTGGAGGTCCCAGCAGCTGAACAAGACGCTTTTAATGCCCCTCAGAAGAGACGTGGAGGTCCCAGTAGCTTAACAAGACGCTTTTAAAGCCCCTCAGAAGAGACGTGGAGGTCCCAGTAGCTTAACAAGACGCTTTTAATGCCCCTCAGAAGAGACGTGGAGGTCCCAGTAGCTTAACAAGACGCTTTTAATGCCCCTCAGAAAAGTGGTGGAGAACCCCGTAGTTTAACAAGACGCTTTTAATGCCCCTCAGAAGAGACGTGGATGTCCCAGTAGCTTAACAAGACGCTTTTAATGCCCCTCGGAAAAGTGGTGGCGGTCCCAGTAGCTTAACAAGATGCTCTTAATGCCCCTCAGAAGAGACGTGGAGGTCCCAGTAGCTTAGCAAGACGCTTTTAATGTCAGTTAGAAGAGACGTGGATGTCCCAGTAGCTTAACAAGATGCTTTAAATGCCCCTCGGAAAAGTGGTGGCGGTCCCAGTAGCTTAACAAGATGCTTTTAATGCCCCTCAGAAGAGACGTGGAGGTCCCAGTAGCTTAGCAAGACGCTTTTAATGTCCCTCAGAAGAGACGTGGAGGTCCCAGTAGCTTAACAAGACGCTTTTAATGCCCCTCAGAAGAGACGTGATGGTCCCAGTAGCTTAACAAGATGCTTTCAATGACCCTCAGAAGAGACGTGGAGGTCCCAGTAGGTTAACTAGACGCTTTTAATGCCCCTCAGAAGAGACGTGGAGGTCCCAGTAACTTAACAAGATGCTTTTAATACCACTCGGAAGAGACGTTGAGGTCACAGTAGCTTAACAAGATGCTTTTAATGACCCTCAGAAGAGACATGAACGTCCCAGTAGCTTAACAAGACGCTTTTAATGTCCCTCAGAAGAGACGTGGAGGTCCCAGTAGCTTAACAAGACGCTTTTAATGCCCCTCAGAAGAGACGTGGAGGTCCCAGTAGCTTAACAAGATGCTTTTAATGACCCTCAGAAGAGACGTGGAGGTCCCAGTAGGTTAACTAGACGCTTTTAATGCCCCTCAGAAGAGAGGTGGAGGTCCCAGTAACTTAACAAGATGCTTTTAATACCGCTCGGAAGAGATGTGGAGGTCCCAGAAGCTTAAAAAAACGCTTTTAATGCCCCTCAGAAGAGATGTGGAGGTCCCAGTAGCTTAACAAGATGCTTTTAATGCCCCTCGGAAGAGACGTGGAGGTCCCAATAGCTTAACAAGATGCTTTTAATGACCCTCAGAAGAGACGTGGATGTCCCAGTAGCTTAACAAGACGCTTTTAATGCCCCTCAGAAGAGACGTGGAGGTCCCAGTAGCTTAACAAGACGCTTTTAATGCCCCTCAGAAAAGTGGTGGAGATCCCAGTAGTTTAACAAGACGCTTTTAATGCCCCTCGGAAAAGTGGTGGCGGTCCCAGTAGCTTAACAAGATGCTTTTAATGCCCCTCAGAAGAGACGTGGAGATCCCAGTAGCTTAGCAAGACGCTTTTAATGTCCCTCAGAAGAGACGTGGAGGTCCCAGTAGCTTAACAAGACGCTTTTAATGCCCCTCAGAAGAGACGTGGAGGTCCCAGTAGCTTAACAAGATGCTTTAAATGCCCCTCAGAAGAGACGTGGAGGTCCCAGTAGCTTAACAAGATGCTTTTAATGCCCCTCAGAAGAGACGTGGAGGTCCCAGTAGCTTAACAAGACGCTTTTAATGCCCCTCAGAAGAGACGTGGAGGTCCAAGTAGGTTAACTAGACGCTTTTAATGCCCCTCAGAAGAGACGTGGAGGTCCCAGTAGCTTAAGAAAATGCTATTAATGCCCCTCGGAAGAGACGTGGAGGTTCCAGTAGCTTAAGAAGACGTTTTTAATGCCCCTCGTAAAAGTGGTGGAGGTCCCAGTAGCTTAACAAGATGCTTTTAATGACCGTCAGAAGAGACTTGGAGGTCCCAGTAGCTTAGCAAGACGCTTTTAATGCCCCTCGGAAAAGTAGTGGAGGTCCCAGTAGCTTAACAAGACGCTTTTAATCCACCTCAGAAGAGATGTGGAGGTCCCAGTAGCTTAACAAGGCATTTTTAACGCCCCTAAGAAGAGACGTGGTGGTCCCCGTAGCTTAACAACACGCTTTTAATACCCCTTTGAAGAGACGTGGAGGTCCCATTAGCTTAACAAGACGCTTTTAATGCCCCTCAGAAGAGACCTGGAGGTCCCAGTAGCTTAACAAGACGCTTTTAATGCCCCTCAGAAGAGACGTGGAAGTCCCAGTAGCTTAACAAGATGCTTTTAATGCCCCTTGGAAGAGACGTGGAAGTCCCAGTAGCTTAACAAGACGCTTTTAATGCCCCTCAGAAGAGACGTGGAAGTCCCAGTAGCTTAACAAGACGCTTTTAATGCCCCTTGGAAGAGACGTGGAAGTCCCAGTAGCTTAACAAGATGCTTTTACTGCCCCTCGGAAAAGTGGTGGAGGTCCCAGTAGCTTAACAAGACGCTTTTAATGCATCTGAGAAGAGACGTGGAGGTCCCAGTAGTTTAAAAGAAGCTTTTAATGCCCCTCAGAAGAGACGTGGAGGTCCCAGTAGCTTAACAAGATGTTTATAATGCCCATCAGAAGAAACGTGGAGGTCCCAGTGGCTTAACAAGACGCTTTTAATGCCCCTCAGAAGAGACGTGGAGGTCCCAGTAGGTTAGCAAGACGCTTTAAATGCCCCTCGGAAAAGTGGTGGACGTCCCAGTAGCTTAACAAGATGCTTTTAATCCACCCCAGAAGAGATGTGGAGGTCCCAGTAGCTTAACAAGGCATTTTTAATGCCCCTAAGAAGAGACGTGGAGGTCCCCGTACATTAACAACACGCATTTAATACCCCTTAGAAGAGACGTGGCGGTCCCATTAGCTTAACAAGACGCTTTAATGCCCCTCAGAAGAGACGTGGAGGTCCCAGTAGCTTAACAAGACGCTTTTAATGCCCCTCAGAAGAGACGTGGAAGTCCCAGTAGCTTAACAAGACGCTTTTAATGCCCCTTGGAAGAGACGTGGAAGTCCCAGTAGCTTAACAAGACGCTTTAATGCCCCTCAGAAGAGACATGTAGGCTCCAGTAGCTTAACAAGATGCTTTTACTGCCCCTCGGAAAAGTGGTGGAGGTCCCAGTAGCTTAACAAGACGCTTTTAATGCATCTGAGAAGAGACGTGGAGGTCCCAGTAGTTTAAAAGAAGCTTTTAATGCCCCTCAGAAGAGACGTGGAGGTCCCAGTAGCTTAACAAGATGTTTATAATGCCCCTCAGAAGAAACGTGGAGGTCCCAGTAGCTTAGCAAGACGCTTTTAATGCCCCTCAGAAGAGACGTGGAGGTCCCAGTAGGTTAGCAAGACGCTTTAAATGCCCCTCGGAAAAGTGGTGGACGTCCCAGTAGCTTAACAAGATGCTTTTAATCCACCCCAGAAGAGACGTGGAGGTCCCAGTAGCTTAGCAAGGAATTTTTAATGCCCCTAAGAAGAGACGTGGAGGTCCCCGTAGCTTAATAAGACGCTTTTAATGCCCCTTAGAAGAGAAGTGGAGGTCCCAGTAGTATAACAAGACGCTTTTAATGCCTCTCGGAAAAGTGGTGGAGGTCCCAGTAGCTTAACAAGACGCTTTCAATGCCCCTCAGAAGAGACGTGGAGGTCCCAGTAGCTTAACAAGACGGTTTGAATGCCCCTTGGAAGAGACGTGGAGGTCCCAGTAGCTTAACAAGATGCTTTTAATGCCCCTCAGAAGAGACATGGAGGTCCCAGTAGCTTAACAAGACGCTTTTAATGCCCCTCAGAAGAGACGTGGAGATCCCAGTAGCTTAACAAGACGCTTTTAATGCCCCTCGGAAAAGTGGTGGAGGACCCAGTAGTTTAACAAGACGCTTTTAATGCCCCTCAGAAGAGACGTGGAGGTCCCAGTAGCTTAACAAGACGATTTTATTGGCCCTCGGAAAAGTGGTGGAGGTCCCAGTAGCTTAAAAAGATGCTTTTAATGCCCCTCAGAAGAGACATGGAGGTCCCAGTAGCTTAATAAGAAGCTTTTAATGCCCCTCAGAAGAGACATGGAGGTCCCAGTAGCTTAACAAGACGCTTTTAATGCCCCTCAGAAGAGACGTGGAGGTCCCAGTAGGTTAACTAGACGCTTTTAATACCCCTCAGAAGAGACGTGGAGGTCCCAGTAACTTAACAAGATGCTTTTAATACTGCTCGGAAGAGACGTTGAGGTCACAGTAGCTTAACAAGATGCTTTTAATGACCCTCAGAAGAGACATGAACGTCCCAGTAGCTTAACAAGACGCTTTTAATGCCCCTCGGAAAAGTGGTGGAGGTCCCAGTAGCTTAAAAAGATGCTTTTAATGCCCCTCAGAAGAGACGTGGAGGTCCCAGTAGCTTAACAAGACGCTTTTAATGCCCCTCAGAAGAGACGTGGAGGTCCCAGTAGCTTAACAAGACGCTTTTAATGCCGTTCAGAAGAGATGTGGAGGTCCCAGTAGCTTAACAATACGCTTTTAATGCCCCTCAGAAGAGACGTGGAGGTCCCAGTAGCTTAACAAGAAGCTTTTAATGCCCCTCAGAAGAGACGTGGAGGTCCCAGAAGCTTAACAAAACGCATTTAATGCCCCTCAGAAGAGACGTGGAGGTCCCAGTAGCTTAACAAGATGCTTTTAATGCCCCTCAGAATAGACGTGGAGGTCCCAGTAGCTTAACAAAACGCTTTTAATGCCCCTCAGAAGAGACGTGGAGATCCTAGTAGTTTAACTAGACGCTTTTAATGCCCCTCAGAAGAGACGTGGAGGTCCCAGTAACTTAACAAGATGCTTTTAATACCCCTCAGTAGAGACGTGGAGGTCCCAGAAGCTAAAAAAAACGCTTTTAATGCCCCTCAGAAGAGATGTGGAGGTCCCAGTAGCTTAACAATATGCTTTTAATGCCCCTCGGAAGAGACGTGGAGGTCCCAATAGCTTAACAAGATGCTTTTAATAACCCTCAGAAGAGACGTGGATGTCCCAGTAGCTTAACAAGACGCTTTTAATGCCCCTCAAAAGAGACGTGGAGGTCCCAGTAGCTTAACAAGACGCTTTTAATGCCCCTCAGAAAAGTGGTGGAGAACCCAGTAGTTTAACAAGACGCTTTTAATGCCCCTCAGAAGAGACGTGGATGTCCCAGTAGCTTAACAAGACGCTTTTAATGCCCCTCGGAAAAGTGGTGGCGGTCCCAGTAGCTTAACAAGATGCTTTTAATGCCCCTCAGAAGAGACGTGGAGGTCCCAGTAGCTTAGCAAGACGCTGTTAATGTCCCTCAGAAGAGACGTGGAGGTCCCAGTAGCTTAACAAGACGCTTTTAATGCCCCTCAGAAGAGACGTGGAGGTCCCAGTAGCTTAACAAGATGCTTTTAATGACCCTCAGAAGAGACGTGGAGGGCCCAGTATCTTAGCAAGACGCTTTTAATGCCCCTCAGAAGAGACGTGGAGGTCCCAGTAGCTTAACAAGACGTTTTTAATGCCCCTCGTAAAAGTGGTGGAGGTCCCAGTAGCTTAACAAGACTCATTTAATGCCCCTCAGAAGAGACGTGGAGGTCCCAGTAGCTGAACAAGACGCTTTTAATGCCCCTCAGAAGAGACGTGGAGGTCCCAGTAGCTTAACAAGACGCTTTTAATGCCCCTCAGAAGAGACGTGGAGGTCCCAGTAGCTTAACAAGATGCTTTTAATGCCCCTCAGAAGAGACGTGGAGGTCCCAGTAGCTTAATAAGAAGCTTTTAATGCCCCTCAGAAGAGACGTGGAGGTCCCAGTAGCTTAACAAGACGCTTTTAATGCCCCTCAGAAGAGACGTAGAGGTCCCAGTAGGTTAACTAGACGCTTTTAATTCCCCTCAGAAGAGACGTGGAGGTCCCAGTAACTTAACAAGATGCTTTGAATACCGCTCGGAAGAGACGTTGAGGTCACAGTAGCTTAACAAGATGCTTTTAATGACCCTCAGAAGAGACGTGAACGTCCCAGTAGCTTAACAAGAGGCTTTTAATGCCCCTCGGAAAAGTGGTGGAGGTCCCAGTAGCATAAAAAGATGCTTTTAATGCCCCTCAGAAGAGACGTGGAGGTCCCAGTAGCTTAACAAGACGCTTTTAATGCCCATCAGAAGAGACGTGGAGGTCCCAGTAGCTTAACAAGACGCTTTTAATGCCGTTCAGAAGAGATGTGGAGGTCCCAGTAGCTTAACAATACGCTTTTAATGCCCCTCAGAAGAGACGTGGAGGTCCCAGTAGCTTAACAAGAAGCTTTTAATGCCCCTCAGAAGAGACGTGGAGGTCCCAGAAGTTTAACAAAACCCATTTAATGCCCCTCAGAAGAGACGTGGAGGTCCCAGTAGCTTAACAAGATGCTTTTAATGCCCCTCAGAATAGACGTGGAGGTCCCAGTAGCTTAACAAGACGCTTTTAATGCCCCTCAGAAGAGACGTGGAGATCCTAGTAGTTTAACTAGACGCTTTTAATGCCCCTCAGAAGAGACGTGGAGGTCCCAGTAACTTAACAAGATGCTTTTAATACCCCTCAGTAGAGACGTGGAGGTCCCAGAAGCTAAAAAAAACGCTTTTAATGCCCCTCAGAAGAGATGTGGAGGTCCCTGTAGCTTAACAAGATGCTTTTAATGCCCCTCGGAAGAGACGTGGAGGTCCCAATAGCTTAACAAGATGCTTTTAATGACCCTCAGAAGAGACATGGATGTCTCAGTAGCTTAACAAGACGCTTTTAGTGCCCCTTAGAAGAGACGTGGAGGTCCCAGTAGCTTAACAAGACGCTTTTAATGCCCCTCAGAAAAGTGGTGGAGAACCCAGTAGTTTAACAAGACGCTTTTAATGCCCCTCAGAAGAGACGTGGATGTCCCAGTAGCTTAACAAGACGCTTTTAATGCCCCTCGGAAAAGTGGTGGCGGTCCCAGTAGCTTAACAAGATGCTTTTAATGCCCCTCAGAAGAGACGTGGAGGTCCCAGTAGCTTAACAAGAAGCTTTTAATGCCCCTCAGAAGAGACGTGGAGGTCCCAGAAGTTTAACAAAACGCATTTAATGCCCCTCAGAAGAGACGTGGAGGTCCCAGTAGCTTAACAAGATGCTTTTAATGCCCCTCAGAATAGACGTGGAGGTCCCAGTAGCTTAACAAGACGCTTTTAATGCCCCTCAGAAGAGACGTGGAGATCCTAGTAGTTTAACTAGACGCTTTTAATGCCCCTCAGAAGAGACGTGGAGGTCCCAGTAACTTAACAAGATGCTTTTAATACCCCTCAGTAGAGACGTGGAGGTCCCAGAAGCTAAAAAAAACGCTTTTAATGCCCCTCAGAAGAGATGTGGAGGTCCCTGTAGCTTAACAAGATGCTTTTAATGCCCCTCGGAAGAGACGTGGAGGTCCCAGTAGCTTAACAAGACGCTTTTAATGCCCCTTAGAAGAGACGTGGAGGTCCCAGTAGCTTAACAAGACGCTTTTAATGCCCCTCAGAAAAGTGGTGGAGAACCCAGTAGTTTAACAAGACGCTTTTAATGCCCCTCAGAAGAGACGTGGATGTCCCAGTAGCTTAACAAGACGCTTTTAATGCCCCTCGGAAAAGTGGTGGCGGTCCCAGTAGCTTAACAAGATGCTTTTAATGCCCCTCAGAAGAGACGTGGAGGTCCCAGTAGCTTAGCAAGACGCTTTTAATGTCCCTCAGAAGAGACGTGGATGTCCCAGTAGCTTAACAAGACGCTTTTAATGCCCCTCGGAAAAGTGGTGGCGGTCCCAGTAGCTTAACAAGATGCTTTTAATGCCCCTCAGAAGAGACGTGGAGGTCCCAGTAGCTTAGCAAGACGCTTTAATGTCCCTCAGAAGAGACGTGGAGGTCCCAGTAGCTTAACAAGACGCTTTTAATACCGCTCGTAAGAGATGTGGAGGTCCCAGAAGCTTAAAAAAACGCTTTTAATGCCCCTCAGAAGAGATGTGGAGGTCCCAGTAGCTTAACAAGATGCTTTTAATGCCCCTCGGAAGAGACGTGGAGGTCCCAATAGCTTAACAAGATGCTTTTAATGACCCTCAGAAGAGACGTGGATGTCCCAGTAGCTTAACAAGACGCTTTTAATGCCCCTCAGAAGAGACGTGGAGGTCCCAGTAGCTTAACAAGACGCTTTTAATGCCCCTCAGAAAAGTGGTGGAGATCCCAGTAGTTTAACAAGACGCTTTTAATGCCCCTCGGAAAAGTGGTGGCGGTCCCAGTAGCTTAACAAGATGCTTTTAATGCCCCTCAGAAGAGACGTGGAGATCCCAGTAGCTTAGCAAGACGCTTTTAATGTCCCTCAGAAGAGACGTGGAGGTCCCAGTAGCTTAACAAGACGCTTTTAATGCCCCTCAGAAGAGACGTGGAGGTCCCAGTAGCTTAACAAGATGCTTTAAATGCCCCTCAGAAGAGACGTGGAGGTCCCAGTAGCTTAACAAGATGCTTTTAATGCCCCTCAGAAGAGACGTGGAGGTCCCAGTAGCTTAACAAGACGCTTTTAATGCCCCTCAGAAGAGACGTGGAGGTCCAAGTAGGTTAACTAGACGCTTTTAATGCCCCTCAGAAGAGACGTGGAGGTCCCAGTAGCTTAAGAAAATGCTATTAATGCCCCTCGGAAGAGACGTGGAGGTTCCAGTAGCTTAAGAAGACGTTTTTAATGCCCCTCGTAAAAGTGGTGGAGGTCCCAGTAGCTTAACAAGATGCTTTTAATGACCGTCAGAAGAGACTTGGAGGTCCCAGTAGCTTAGCAAGACGCTTTTAATGCCCCTCGGAAAAGTAGTGGAGGTCCCAGTAGCTTAACAAGACGCTTTTAATCCACCTCAGAAGAGATGTGGAGGTCCCAGTAGCTTAACAAGGCATTTTTAATGCCCCTAAGAAGAGACGTGGTGGTCCCCGTAGCTTAACAACACGCTTTTAATACCCCTTTGAAGAGACGTGGAGGTCCCATTAGCTTAACAAGACGCTTTTAATGCCCCTCAGAAGAGACCTGGAGGTCCCAGTAGCTTAACAAGACGCTTTTAATGCCCCTCAGAAGAGACGTGGAAGTCCCAGTAGCTTAACAAGATGCTTTTAATGCCCCTTGGAAGAGACGTGGAAGTCCCAGTAGCTTAACAAGACGCTTTTAATGCCCCTCAGAAGAGACGTGGAAGTCCCAGTAGCTTAACAAGACGCTTTTAATGCCCCTTGGAAGAGACGTGGAAGTCCCAGTAGCTTAACAAGATGCTTTTACTGCCCCTCGGAAAAGTGGTGGAGGTCCCAGTAGCTTAACAAGACGCTTTTAATGCATCTGAGAAGAGACGTGGAGGTCCCAGTAGTTTAAAAGAAGCTTTTAATGCCCCTCAGAAGAGACGTGGAGGTCCCAGTAGCTTAACAAGATGTTTATAATGCCCATCAGAAGAAACGTGGAGGTCCCAGTGGCTTAACAAGACGCTTTTAATGCCCCTCAGAAGAGACGTGGAGGTCCCAGTAGGTTAGCAAGACGCTTTAAATGCCCCTCGGAAAAGTGGTGGACGTCCCAGTAGCTTAACAAGATGCTTTTAATCCACCCCAGAAGAGATGTGGAGGTCCCAGTAGCTTAACAAGGCATTTTTAATGCCCCTAAGAAGAGACGTGGAGGTCCCCGTACATTAACAACACGCATTTAATACCCCTTAGAAGAGACGTGGCGGTCCCATTAGCTTAACAAGACGCTTTAATGCCCCTCAGAAGAGACGTGGAGGTCCCAGTAGCTTAACAAGACGCTTTTAATGCCCCTCAGAAGAGACGTGGAAGTCCCAGTAGCTTAACAAGACGCTTTTAATGCCCCTTGGAAGAGACGTGGAAGTCCCAGTAGCTTAACAAGACGCTTTAATGCCCCTCAGAAGAGACATGTAGGCTCCAGTAGCTTAACAAGATGCTTTTACTGCCCCTCGGAAAAGTGGTGGAGGTCCCAGTAGCTTAACAAGACGCTTTTAATGCATCTGAGAAGAGACGTGGAGGTCCCAGTAGTTTAAAAGAAGCTTTTAATGCCCCTCAGAAGAGACGTGGAGGTCCCAGTAGCTTAACAAGATGTTTATAATGCCCCTCAGAAGAAACGTGGAGGTCCCAGTAGCTTAGCAAGACGCTTTTAATGCCCCTCAGAAGAGACGTGGAGGTCCCAGTAGGTTAGCAAGACGCTTTAAATGCCCCTCGGAAAAGTGGTGGACGTCCCAGTAGCTTAACAAGATGCTTTTAATCCACCCCAGAAGAGACGTGGAGGTTCCAGTAGCTTAGCAAGGAATTTTTAATGCCCCTAAGAAGAGACGTGGAGGTCCCCGTAGCTTAATAAGACGCTTTTAATGCCCCTTAGAAGAGAAGTGGAGGTCCCAGTAGTATAACAAGACGCTTTTAATGCCTCTCGGAAAAGTGGTGGAGGTCCCAGTAGCTTAACAAGACGCTTTCAATGCCCCTCAGAAGAGACGTGGAGGTCCCAGTAGCTTAACAAGACGGTTTGAATGCCCCTTGGAAGAGACGTGGAGGTCCCAGTAGCTTAACAAGATGCTTTTAATGCCCCTCAGAAGAGACATGGAGGTCCCAGTAGCTTAACAAGACGCTTTTAATGCCCCTCAGAAGAGACGTGGAGATCCCAGTAGCTTAACAAGACGCTTTTAATGCCCCTCGGAAAAGTGGTGGAGGACCCAGTAGTTTAACAAGACGCTTTTAATGCCCCTCAGAAGAGACGTGGAGGTTCCAGTAGCTTAACAAGACGATTTTATTGCCCCTCGGAAAAGTGGTGGAGGTCCCAGTAGCTTAAAAAGATGCTTTTAATGCCCCTCAGAAGAGACGTGGAGGTCCCAGTAGCTTAATAAGAAGCTTTTAATGCCCCTCAGAAGAGACATGGAGGTCCCAGTAGCTTAACAGGACGCTTTTAATGCCCCTCAGAAGAGACGTGGAGGTCCCAGTAGGTTAACTAGACGCTTTTAATACCCCTCAGAAGAGACGTGGAGGTCCCAGTAACTTAACAAGATGCTTTTAATACCGCTCGGAAGAGACGTTGAGGTCACAGTAGCTTAACAAGATGCTTTTAATGACCCTCAGAAGAGACATGAACGTCCCAGTAGCTTAACAAGACGCTTTTAATGCCCCTCGGAAAAGTGGTGGAGGTCCCAGTAGCTTAAAAAGATGCTTTTAATGCCCCTCAGAAGAGACGTGGAGGTCCCAGTAGCTTAACAAGACGCTTTTAATGCCCCTCAGAAGAGACGTGGAGGTCCCAGTAGCTTAACAAGACGCTTTTAATGCCGTTCAGAAGAGATGTGGAGGTCCCAGTAGCTTAACAATACGCTTTTAATGCCCCTCAGAAGAGACGTGGAGGTCCCAGTAGCTTAACAAGAAGCTTTTAATGCCCCTCAGAAGAGACGTGGAGGTCCCAGAAGCTTAACAAAACGCATTTAATGCCCCTCAGAAGAGACGTGGAGGTCCCAGTAGCTTAACAAGATGCTTTTAATGCCCCTCAGAATAGACGTGGAGGTCCCAGTAGCTTAACAAGACGCTTTTAATGCCCCTCAGAAGAGACGTGGAGATCCTAGTAGTTTAACTAGACGCTTTTAATGCCCCTCAGAAGAGACGTGGAGGTCCCAGTAACTTAACAAGATGCTTTTAATACCCCTCAGTAGAGACGTGGAGGTCCCAGAAGCTAAAAAAAACGCTTTTAATGCCCCTCAGAAGAGATGTGGAGGTCCCAGTAGCTTAACAATATGCTTTTAATGCCCCTCGGAAGAGACGTGGAGGTCCCAATAGCTTAACAAGATGCTTTTAATGACCCTCAGAAGAGACGTGGATGTCCCAGTAGCTTAACAAGACGCTTTTAATGCCCCTCAAAAGAGACGTGGAGGTCCCAGTAGCTTAACAAGACGCTTTTAATGCCCCTCAGAAAAGTGGTGGAGAACCCAGTAGTTTAACAAGACGCTTTTAATGCCCCTCAGAAGAGACGTGGATGTCCCAGTAGCTTAACAAGACGCTTTTAATGCCCCTCGGAACAGTGGTGGCGGTCCCAGTAGCTTAACAAGATGCTTTTAATGCCCCTCAGAAGAGACGTGGAGGTCCCAGTAGCTTAGCAAGATGCTGTTATTGTCCCTCAGAAGAGACGTGGAGGTCCCAGTAGCTTAACAAGACGCTTTTAATGCCCCTCAGAAGAGACGTGGAGGTCCCAGTAGCTTAACAAGATGCTTTTAATGACCCTCAGAAGAGACGTGGAGGGCCCAGTATCTTAGCAAGACGCTTTTAATGCCCCTCAGAAGAGACGTGGAGGTCCCAGTAGCTTAACAAGACGTTTTTAATGCCCCTCGTAAAAGTGGTGGAGGTCCCAGTAGCTTAACAAGACTCATTTAATGCCCCTCAGAAGAGACGTGGAGGTCCCAGTAGCTGAACAAGACGCTTTTAATGCCCCTCAGAAGAGACGTGGAGGTCCCAGTAGCTTAACAAGACGCTTTTAATGCCCCTCAGAAGAGACGTGGAGGTCCCAGTAGCTTAACAAGATGCTTTTAATGCCCCTCAGAAGAGACGTGGAGGTCCCAGTAGCTTAATAAGAAGCTTTTAATGCCCCTCAGAAGAGACGTGGAGGTCCCAGTAGCTTAACAAGACGCTTTTAATGCCCCTCAGAAGAGACGTGGAGGTCCAAGTAGGTTAACTAGACGCTTTTGATGCCCCTCAGAAGAGACGTGGAGGTCCCAGTAGCTTAAGAAAATGCTATTAATGCCCCTCGGAAGAGACGTGGAGGTTCCAGTAGCTTAAGAAGACGTTTTTAATGCCCCTCGTAAAAGTGGTGGAGGTCCCAGTAGCTTAACAAGATGCTTTTAATGACCGTCAGAAGAGACTTGGAGGTCCCAGTAGCTTAGCAAGACGCTTTTAATGCCCCTCGGAAAAGTAGTGGAGGTCCCAGTAGCTTAACAAGACGCTTTTAATCCACCTCAGAAGAGATGTGGAGGTCCCAGTAGCTTAACAAGGCATTTTTAATGCCCCTAAGAAGAGACGTGGTGGTCCCCGTAGCTTAACAACACGCTTTTAATACCCCTTTGAAGAGACGTGGAGGTCCCATTAGCTTAACAAGACGCTTTTAATGCCCCTCAGAAGAGACCTGGAGGTCCCAGTAGCTTAACAAGACGCTTTTAATGCCCCTCAGAAGAGACGTGGAAGTCCCAGTAGCTTAACAAGATGCTTTTAATGCCCCTTGGAAGAGACGTGGAAGTCCCAGTAGCTTAACAAGACGCTTTTAATGCCCCTCAGAAGAGACGTGGAAGTCCCAGTAGCTTAACAAGACGCTTTTAATGCCCCTTGGAAGAGACGTGGAAGTCCCAGTAGCTTAACAAGATGCTTTTACTGCCCCTCGGAAAAGTGGTGGAGGTCCCAGTAGCTTAACAAGACGCTTTTAATGCATCTGAGAAGAGACGTGGAGGTCCCAGTAGTTTAAAAGAAGCTTTTAATGCCCCTCAGAAGAGACGTGGAGGTCCCAGTAGCTTAACAAGATGTTTATAATGCCCATCAGAAGAAACGTGGAGGTCCCAGTGGCTTAACAAGACGCTTTTAATGCCCCTCAGAAGAGACGTGGAGGTCCCAGTAGGTTAGCAAGACGCTTTAAATGCCCCTCGGAAAAGTGGTGGACGTCCCAGTAGCTTAACAAGATGCTTTTAATCCACCCCAGAAGAGATGTGGAGGTCCCAGTAGCTTAACAAGGCATTTTTAATGCCCCTAAGAAGAGACGTGGAGGTCCCCGTACATTAACAACACGCATTTAATACCCCTTAGAAGAGACGTGGCGGTCCCATTAGCTTAACAAGACGCTTTAATGCCCCTCAGAAGAGACGTGGAGGTCCCAGTAGCTTAACAAGACGCTTTTAATGCCCCTCAGAAGAGAAGTGGAAGTCCCAGTAGCTTAACAAGACGCTTTTAATGCCCCTTGGAAGAGACGTGGAAGTCCCAGTAGCTTAACAAGACGCTTTAATGCCCCTCAGAAGAGACATGTAGGCTCCAGTAGCTTAACAAGATGCTTTTACTGCCCCTCGGAAAAGTGGTGGAGGTCCCAGTAGCTTAACAAGACGCTTTTAATGCATCTGAGAAGAGACGTGGAGGTCCCAGTAGTTTAAAAGAAGCTTTTAATGCCCCTCAGAAGAGACGTGGAGGTCCCAGTAGCTTAACAAGATGTTTATAATGCCCCTCAGAAGAAACGTGGAGGTCCCAGTAGCTTAGCAAGACGCTTTTAATGCCCCTCAGAAGAGACGTGGAGGTCCCAGTAGGTTAGCAAGACGCTTTAAATGCCCCTCGGAAAAGTGGTGGACGTCCCAGTAGCTTAACAAGATGCTTTTAATCCACCCCAGAAGAGACGTGGAGGTTCCAGTAGCTTAGCAAGGAATTTTTAATGCCCCTAAGAAGAGACGTGGAGGTCCCCGTAGCTTAATAAGACGCTTTTAATGCCCCTTAGAAGAGAAGTGGAGGTCCCAGTAGTATAACAAGACGCTTTTAATGCCTCTCGGAAAAGTGGTGGAGGTCCCAGTAGCTTAACAAGACGCTTTCAATGCCCCTCAGAAGAGACGTGGAGGTCCCAGTAGCTTAACAAGACGGTTTGAATGCCCCTTGGAAGAGACGTGGAGGTCCCAGTAGCTTAACAAGATGCTTTTAATGCCCCTCAGAAGAGACATGGAGGTCCCAGTAGCTTAACAAGACGCTTTTAATGCCCCTCAGAAGAGACGTGGAGATCCCAGTAGCTTAACAAGACGCTTTTAATGCCCCTCGGAAAAGTGGTGGAGGACCCAGTAGTTTAACAAGACGCTTTTAATGCCCCTCAGAAGAGACGTGGAGGTCCCAGTAGCTTAACAAGACGATTTTATTGCCCCTCGGAAAAGTGGTGGAGGTCCCAGTAGCTTAAAAAGATGCTTTTAATGCCCCTCAGAAGAGACGTGGAGGTCCCAGTAGCTTAATAAGAAGCTTTTAATGCCCCTCAGAAGAGACATGGAGGTCCCAGTAGCTTAACAAGACGCTTTTAATGCCCCTCAGAAGAGACGTGGAGGTCCCAGTAGGTTAACTAGACGCTTTTAATACCCCTCAGAAGAGACGTGGAGGTCCCAGTAACTTAACAAGATGCTTTTAATACCGCTCGGAAGAGACGTTGAGGTCACAGTAGCTTAACAAGATGCTTTATTGACCCTCAGAAGAGACATGAACGTCCCAGTAGCTTAACAAGACGCTTTTAATGCCCCTCGGAAAAGTGGTGGAGGTCCCAGTAGCTTAAAAAGATGCTTTTAATGCCCCTCAGAAGAGACGTGGAGGTCCCAGTAGCTTAACAAGACGCTTTTAATGCCCCTCAGAAGAGACGTGGAGGTCCCAGTAGCTTAACAAGACGCTTTTAATGCCGTTCAGAAGAGATGTGGAGGTCCCAGTAGCTTAACAATACGCTTTTAATGCCCCTCAGAAGAGACGTGGAGGTCCCAGTAGCTTAACAAGAAGCTTTTAATGCCCCTCAGAAGAGACGTGGAGGTCCCAGAAGCTTAACAAAACGCATTTAATGCCCCTCAGAAGAGACGTGGAGGTCCCAGTAGCTTAACAAGATGCTTTTAATGCCCCTCAGAATAGACGTGGAGGTCCCAGTAGCTTAACAAGACGCTTTTAATGCCCCTCAGAAGAGACGTGGAGATCCTAGTAGTTTAACTAGACGCTTTTAATGCCCCTGAGAAGAGACGTGGAGATCCTAGTAGTTTAACTAGACGCTTTTAATGCCCCTCAGAAGAGACGTGGAGGTCCCAGTAACTTAACAAGATGCTTTTAATACCCCTCAGTAGAGACGTGGAGGTCCCAGAAGCTAAAAAAAACGCTTTTAATGCCCCTCAGAAGAGATGTGGAGGTCCCAGTAGCTTAACAATATGCTTTTAATGCCCCTCGGAAGAGACGTGGAGGTCCCAATAGCTTAACAAGATGCTTTTAATGACCCTCAGAAGAGACGTGGATGTCCCAGTAGCTTAACAAGACGCTTTTAATGCCCCTCAAAAGAGACGTGGAGGTCCCAGTAGCTTAACAAGACGCTTTTAATGCCCCTCAGAAAAGTGGTGGAGAACCCAGTAGTTTAACAAGACGCTTTTAATGCCCCTCAGAAGAGACGTGGATGTCCCAGTAGCTTAACAAGACGCTTTTAATGCCCCTCGGAACAGTGGTGGCGGTCCCAGTAGCTTAACAAGATGCTTTTAATGCCCCTCAGAAGAGACGTGGAGGTCCCAGTAGCTTAGCAAGACGCTGTTAATGTCCCTCAGAAGAGACGTGGAGGTCCCAGTAGCTTAACAAGACGCTTTTAATGCCCCTCAGAAGAGACGTGGAGGTCCCAGTAGCTTAACAAGATGCTTTTAATGACCCTCAGAAGAGACGTGGAGGGCCCAGTATCTTAGCAAGACGCTTTTAATGCCCCTCAGAAGAGACGTGGAGGTCCCAGTAGCTTAACAAGACGTTTTTAATGCCCCTCGTAAAAGTGGTGGAGGTCCCAGTAGCTTAACAAGACTCATTTAATGCCCCTCAGAAGAGACGTGGAGGTCCCAGTAGCTGAACAAGACGCTTTTAATGCCCCTCAGAAGAGACGTGGAGGTCCCAGTAGCTTAACAAGACGCTTTTAATGCCCCTCAGAAGAGACGTGGAGGTCCCAGTAGCTTAACAAGATGCTTTTAATGCCCCTCAGAAGAGACGTGGAGGTCCCAGTAGCTTAATAAGAAGCTTTTAATGCCCCTCAGAAGAGACGTGGAGGTCCCAGTAGCTTAACAAGACGCTTTTAATGCCCCTCAGAAGAGACGTAGTGGTCCCAGTAGGTTAACTAGACGCTTTTAATTCCCCTCAGAAGAGACGTGGAGGTCCCAGTAACTTAACAAGATGCTTTGAATACCGCTCGGAAGAGACGTTGAGGTCACAGTAGCTTAACAAGATGCTTTTAATGACCCTCAGAAGAGACGTGAACGTCCCAGTAGCTTAACAAGAGGCTTTTAATGCCCCTCGGAAAAGTGGTGGAGGTCCCAGTAGCTTAAAAAGATGCTTTTAATGCCCCTCAGAAGAGACGTGGAGGTCCCAGTAGCTTAACAAGACGCTTTTAATGCCCATCAGAAGAGACGTGGAGGTCCCAGTAGCTTAACAAGACGCTTTTAATGCCGTTCAGAAGAGATGTGGAGGTCCCAGTAGCTTAACAATACGCTTTTAATGCCCCTCAGAAGAGACGTGGAGGTCCCAGTAGCTTAACAAGAAGCTTTTAATGCCCCTCAGAAGAGACGTGGAGGTCCCAGAAGTTTAACAAAACCCATTTAATGCCCCTCAGAAGAGACGTGGAGGTCCCAGTAGCTTAACAAGATGCTTTTAATGCCCCTCAGAATTGACGTGGAGGTCCCAGTAGCTTAACAAGACGCTTTTAATGCCCCTCAGAAGAGACGTGGAGATCCTAGTAGTTTAACTAGACGCTTTTAATGCCCCTCAGAAGAGACGTGGAGGTCCCAGTAACTTAACAAGATGCTTTTAATACCCCTCAGTAGAGACGTGGAGGTCCCAGAAGCTAAAAAAAACGCTTTTAATGCCCCTCAGAAGAGATGTGGAGGTCCCTGTAGCTTAACAAGATGCTTTTAATGCCCCTCGGAAGAGACGTGGAGGTCCCAATAGCTTAACAAGATGCTTTTAATGACCCTCAGAAGAGACATGGATGTCCCAGTAGCTTAACAAGACGCTTTTAATGCCCCTTAGAAGAGACGTGGAGGTCCCAGTAGCTTAACAAGACGCTTTTAATGCCCCTCAGAAAAGTGGTGGAGAACCCAGTAGTTTAACAAGACGCTTTTAATGCCCCTCAGAAGAGACGTGGATGTCCCAGTAGCTTAACAAGACGCTTTTAATGCCCCTCGGAAAAGTGGTGGCGGTCCCAGTAGCTTAACAAGATGCTTTTAATGCCCCTCAGAAGAGACGTGGAGGTCCCAGTAGCTTAACAAGAAGCTTTTAATGCCCCTCAGAAGAGACGTGGAGGTCCCAGAAGTTTAACAAAACGCATTTAATGCCCCTCAGAAGAGACGTGGAGGTCCCAGTAGCTTAACAAGATGCTTTTAATGCCCCTCAGAATAGACGTGGAGGTCCCAGTAGCTTAACAAGACGCTTTTAATACCCCTCAGTAGAGACGTGGAGGTCCCAGAAGCTAAAAAAAACGCTTTTAATGCCCCTCAGAAGAGATGTGGAGGTCCCTGTAGCTTAACAAGATGCTTTTAATGCCCCTCGGAAGAGACGTGGAGGTCCCAGTAGCTTAACAAGACGCTTTTAATGCCCCTTAGAAGAGACGTGGAGGTCCCAGTAGCTTAACAAGACGCTTTTAATGCCCCTCAGAAAAGTGGTGGAGAACCCAGTAGTTTAACAAGACGCTTTTAATGCCCCTCAGAAGAGACGTGGATGTCCCAGTAGCTTAACAAGACGCTTTTAATGCCCCTCGGAAAAGTGGTGGCGGTCCCAGTAGCTTAACAAGATGCTTTTAATGCCCCTCAGAAGAGACGTGGAGGTCCCAGTAGCTTAGCAAGACGCTTTTAATGTCCCTCAGAAGAGACGTGGATGTCCCAGTAGCTTAACAAGACGCTTTTAATGCCCCTCGGAAAAGTGGTGGCGGTCCCAGTAGCTTAACAAGATGCTTTTAATGCCCCTCATAAGAGACGTGGAGGTCCCAGTAGCTTAGCAAGACGCTTTAATGTCCCTCAGAAGAGACGTGGAGGTCCCAGTAGCTTAACAAGACGCTTTTAATGCCCCTCAGAAGAGACGTGGAGGTCCCAGTAGCTTAACAAGATGCTTTTAATGACCCTCAGAAGAGACGTGGAGGTCCCAGTAGGTTAACTAGACGCTTTTAATGCCCCTCAGAAGAGACGTGGAGGTCCCAGTAACTTAACAAGATGCTTTTAATACCGCTCGGAAGAGACGTTGAGGTCACAGTAGCTTAACAAGATGCTTTTAATGACCCTCAGAAGAGACATGAACGTCCCAGTAGCTTAACAAGACGCTTTTAATGCCCCTCAGAAGAAACGTGGAGGTCCCAGTAACTTAACAAGATGCTTTTAATACCGCTTGGAAGAGACGTGGAGGTCCCAGAAGCTTAAAAAACGCTTTTAATGCCCCTCAGAAGAGATGTGGAGGTCCCAGTAGCTTAACAGATGCTTTTAATGCCCCTCGGAAGAGACGTGGAGGTCCCAATAGCTTAACAAGATGCTTTTAATGACCCTCAGAAGAGACGTGGATGTCCCAGTAGCTTAACAAGACGCTTTTAATGCCCCTCAGAAGAGACGTGGAGGTCCCAGTAGCTTAACAAGATGCTTTTAATGCCCCTCAGAAAAGTGGTGGAGATCCCAGTAGTTTAACAAGACGCTTTTAATGCCCCTCGGAAAAGTGGTGGCGGTCCCAGTAGCTTAACAAGATGCTCTTAATGCCCCTCAGAAGAGACGTGGAGGTCCCAGTAGCTTAGCAAGACGCTTTTAATGTCCCTCAGAAGAGACGTGGATGTCCCATTAGCTTAACAAGACGCTTTAAATGCCCCTCGGAAAAGTGGTGGCGGTCCCAGTAGCTTAACAAGATGCTTTTAATGCCCCTCAGAAGAGACGTGGAGGTCCCAGTAGCTTAGCAAGACGCTTTTAATGTCCCTCAGAAGAGACGTGGAGGTCCCAGTAGCTTAACAAGACGCTTTTAATGCCCCTCAGAAGAGACGTGATGGTCCCAGTAGCTTAACAAGATGCTTTTAATGACCCTCAGTAGAGACGTGGAGGTCCCAGTAGGTTAACTAAACGCTTTTAATGCCCCTCAGAAGAGACGTGGAGGTCCCAGTAACTTAACAAGATGCTTTTAATACCGCTCGGAAGAGACGTGGAGGTCCCAGAAGCTTAAAAAAACGCTTTTAATGCCCCTCAGAAGAGATGTGGAGGTCCCAGTAGCTTAACAAGATGCTTTTAATGCCCCTCGGAAGAGACGTGGAGGTCCCAATAGCTTAACAAGATGCTTTTAATGACCCTCAGAAGAGACGTGGATGTCCCAGTAGCTTAACAGGATGCTTTTAATGCCCCTTAGAAGAGACGTGGAGGTCCCAGTAGCTTAACAAGACGCTTTTAATGCCCCTCAGAAAAGTGGTGGAGATCCCAGTAGTTTAACAAGACGCTTTTAATGCCCCTCGGAAAAGTGGTGGCGGTCCCAGTAGCTTAACAAGATGCTTTTAATGCCCCTCAGAAGAGACGTGGAGATCCCAGTAGCTTAACAAGACGCTTTTAATGCCCCTCAGAAGAGACGTGGAGGTCCCAGTAGCTTAACAAGATGCTTTAAATGACCCTCAGAAGAGACGTGGAGGGCCCAGTATCTTAACAAGACGCTTTTAATGCCCCTCAGAAGAGACGTGGAGGTCCCAGTAGCTTAACAAGACATTTTTAATGCCCCTCGTAAAAGTGGTGGAGGTCCCAGTAGCTTAACAAGACGCATTTAATGCCCCTCAGAAGAGACGTGGAGGTCCCAGTAGCTGAACAAGACGCTTTTAATGCCCCTCAGAAGAGACGTGGAGGTCCCAGTAGCTTAACAAGACGCTTTTAATGCCCCTCAGAAGAGACGTGGAGGTCCCAGTAGCTTAACAAGACGCTTTTAATGCCCCTCAGAAGAGACGTGGAGGTCCCAGTAGCTTAACAAGATGCTTTTAATGCCCCTCAGAATAGACGTGGAGGTCCCAGTAGCTTAACAAGACGCTTTTAATGACCCTCAGAAGAGACGTGGAGATCCTAGTAGTTTAACTAGACGCTTTTAATGCCCCTCAGAAGAGACGTGGAGGTCCCAGTAACTTAACAAGATGCTTTTAATACCCCTCAGTAGAGACGTGGAGGTCCCAGAAGCTAAAAAAAACGCTTTTAATGCCCCTCAGAAGAGATGTGGAGGTCCCTGTAGCTTAACAAGATGCTTTTAATGCCCCTCGGAAGAGACGTGGAGGTCCCAGTAGCTTAACAAGACGCTTTTAATGCCCCTTAGAAGAGACGTGGAGGTCCCAGTAGCTTAACAAGACGCTTTTAATGCCCCTCAGAAAAGTGGTGGAGAACCCAGTAGTTTAACAAGACGCTTTTAATGCCCCTCAGAAGAGACGTGGATGTCCCAGTAGCTTAACAAGACGCTTTTAATGCCCCTCGGAAAAGTGGTGGCGGTCCCAGTAGCTTAACAAGATGCTTTTAATGCCCCTCAGAAGAGACGTGGAGGTCCCAGTAGCTTAGCAAGACGCTTTTAATGTCCCTCAGAAGAGACGTGGATGTCCCAGTAGCTTAACAAGACGCTTTTAATGCCCCTCGGAAAAGTGGTGGCGGTCCCAGTAGCTTAACAAGATGCTTTTAATGCCCCTCAGAAGAGACGTGGAGGTCCCAGTAGCTTAGCAAGACGCTTTAATGTCCCTCAGAAGAGACGTGGAGGTCCCAGTAGCTTAACAAGACGCTTTTAATGCCCCTCAGAAGAGACGTGGAGGTCCCAGTAGCTTAACAAGATGCTTTTAATGACCCTCAGAAGAGACGTGGAGGTCCCAGTAGGTTAACTAGACGCTTTTAATGCCCCTCAGAAGAGACGTGGAGGTCCCAGTAACTTAACAAGATGCTTTTAATACCGCTCGGAAGAGACGTTGAGGTCACAGTAGCTTAACAAGATGCTTTTAATGACCCTCAGAAGAGACATGAACGTCCCAGTAGCTTAACAAGACGCTTTTAATGCCCCTCAGAAGAAACGTGGAGGTCCCAGTAACTTAACAAGATGCTTTTAATACCGCTTGGAAGAGACGTGGAGGTCCCAGAAGCTTAAAAAACACTTTTAATGCCCCTCAGAAGAGATGTGGAGGTCCCAGTAGCTTAACAGATGCTTTTAATGCCCCTCGGAAGAGACGTGGAAGTCCCAATAGCTTAACAAGATGCTTTTAATGACCCTCAGAAGAGACGTGGATGTCCCAGTAGCTTAACAAGACGCTTTTAATGCCCCTCAGAAGAGACGTGGAGGTCCCAGTAGCTTAACAAGATGCTTTTAATGCCCCTCAGAAAAGTGGTGGAGATCCCAGTAGTTTAACAAGACGCTTTTAATGCCCCTCGGAAAAGTGGTGGCGGTCCCAGTAGCTTAACAAGATGCTCTTAATGCCCCTCAGAAGAGACGTGGAGGTCCCAGTAGCTTAGCAAGACGCTTTTAATGTCCCTCAGAAGAGACGTGGATGTCCCAGTAGCTTAACAAGACGCTTTAAATGCCCCTCGGAAAAGTGGTGGCGGTCCCAGTAGCTTAACAAGATGCTTTTAATGCCCCTCAGAAGAGACGTGGAGGTCCCAGTAGCTTAGCAAGACGCTTTTAATGTCCCTCAGAAGAGACGTGGAGGTCCCAGTAGCTTAACAAGACGCTTTTAATGCCCCTCAGAAGAGACGTGATGGTCCCAGTAGCTTAACAAGATGCTTTTAATGACCCTCAGTAGAGACGTGGAGGTCCCAGTAGGTTAACTAAACGCTTTTAATGCCCCTCAGAAGAGACGTGGAGGTCCCAGTAACTTAACAAGATGCTTTTAATACCGCTCGGAAGAGACGTGGAGGTCCCAGAAGCTTAAAAAAACGCTTTTAATGCCCATCAGAAGAGATGTGGAGGTCCCAGTAGCTTAAGAAGATGCTTTTAATGCCCCTCGGAAGAGACGTGGAGGTCCCAATAGCTTAACAAGATGCTTTTAATGACCCTCAGAAGAGACGTGGATGTCCCAGTAGCTTAACAGGATGCTTTTAATGCCCCTCAGAAGAGACGTGGAGGTCCCAGTAGCTTAACAAGACGCTTTTAATGCCCCTCAGAAAAGTGGTGGAGATCCCAGTAGTTTAACAAGACGCTTTTAATGCCCCTCGGAAAAGTGGTGGCGGTCCCAGTAGCTTAACAAGATGCTTTTAATGCCCCTCAGAAGAGACGTGGAGATCCCAGTAGCTTAACAAGACGCTTTTAATGCCCCTCAGAAGAGACGTGGAGGTCCCAGTAGCTTAACAAGATGCTTTAAATGACCCTCAGAAGAGACGTGGAGGGCCCAGTATCTTAACAAGACGCTTTTAATGCCCCTCAGAAGAGACGTGGAGGTCCCAGTAGCTTAACAAGACATTTTTAATGCCCCTCGTAAAAGTGGTGGAGGTCCCAGTAGCTTAACAAGACGCATTTAATGCCCCTCAGAAGAGACGTGGAGGTCCCAGTAGCTGAACAAGACGCTTTTAATGCCCCTCAGAAGAGACGTGGAGGTCCCAGTAGCTTAACAAGACGCTTTTAATGCCCCTCAGAAGAGACGTGGAGGTCCCAGTAGCTTAACAAGACGCTTTTAATGCCCCTCAGAAGAGACGTGGAGGTCCCAGTAGCTTAAAAAGATGCTTTTAATGCCCCTCAGAAGAGACGTGGAGGTCCCAGTAGCTTAACAAGACGCTTTTAATGCCCCTCAGAAGAGACGTGGAGGTCCCAGTAGCTTAAGAAAATGCTATTAATGCCCCTCGGAAGAGACGTGGAGGTTCCAGTAGCTTAAGAAGACGTTTTTAATGCCCCTCGTAAAAGTGGTGGAGGTCCCAGTAGCTTAACAAGATGCTTTTAATGACCGTCAGAAGAGACTTGGAGGTCCCAGTAGCTTAGCAAGACGCTTTTAATGCCCCTCGGAAAAGTAGTGGAGGTCCCAGTAGCTTAACAAGACGCTTTTAATCCACCTCAGAAGAGATGTGGAGGTCCCAGTAGCTTAACAAGGCATTTTTAATGCCCCTAAGAAGAGACGTGGTGGTCCCCGTAGCTTAACAACACGCTTTTAATACCCCTTTGAAGAGACGTGGAGGTCCCATTAGCTTAACAAGACGCTTTTAATGCCCCTCAGAAGAGACCTGGAGGTCCCAGTAGCTTAACAAGACGCTTTTAATGCCCCTCAGAAGAGACGTGGAAGTCCCAGTAGCTTAACAAGATGCTTCTAATGCCCCTTGGAAGAGACGTGGAAGTCCCAGTAGCTTAACAAGACGCTTTTAATGCCCCTTGGAAGAGACGTGGAAGTCCCAGTAGCTTAACAAGATGCTTTTACTGCCCCTCGGAAAAGTGGTGGAGGTCCCAGTAGCTTAACAAGACGCTTTTAATGCCCCTCAGAAGAGACGTGGAAGTCCCAGTAGCTTAACAAGACGCTTTTAATGCCCCTTGGAAGAGACGTGGAAGTCCCAGTAGCTTAACAAGACGCTTTAATGCCCCTCAGAAGAGACATGGAGGCTCCAGTAGCTTAACAAGATGCTTTTACTGCCCCTCGGAAAAGTGGTGGAGGTCCCAGTAGCTTAACAAGACGCTTTTAATGCATCTGAGAAGAGACGTGGAGGTCCCAGTAGTTTAAAAGAAGGTTTTAATGCCCCTCAGAAGAGACGTGGAGGTCTCAGTAGCTTAACAAGATGTTTATAATGCCCCTCCGAAGAAACGTGGAGGTCCCAGTAGCTTAACAAGACGCTTTTAATGCCCCTCAGAAGAGACGTGGAGGTCCCAGTAGGTTAGCAAGACGCTTTAAAGGCCCCTCGGAAAAGTGGTGGACGTCCCAGTAGCTTAACAAGATGCTTTTAATCCACCCCAGAAGAGACGTGGAGGTCCCAGTAGCTTAGCAAGGAATTTTTAATGCCCCTAAGAAGAGACGTGGAGGTCCCCGTAGCTTAATAAGACGCTTTTAATGACCCTTAGAAGAGAAGTGGAGGTCCCAGTAGTATAACAAGACGCTTTTAATGCCTCTCGGAAAAGTGGTGGAGGTCCCAGTAGCTTAACAAGACGCTTTCAATGCCCCTCAGAAGAGACGTGGAGGTCCCAGTAGCTTAACAAGACGGTTTGAATGCCCCTTGGAAGAGACGTGGAGGTCCCAGTAGCTTAACAAGATGCTTTTAATGCCCCTCAGAAGAGACGTGGAGGTCCCAGTAGCTTAACAAGATGCTTTTAATGCCCCTCGGAAGAGACGTGGAGGTCCCAGTAGCTTAACAAAATGCTTTTAATGACACTCAGAAGAGACGTGGAGGTCCCAGTAGCTTAACAAGACGCTTTTAATGCCCCTCAGAAGAGACGTGGAGATCCCAGTAGCTTAACAAGACGCTTTTAATGCCCCTCGGAAAAGTGGTGGAGGACCCAGTAGTTTAACAAGACGCTTTTAATGCCCCTCAGAAGAGACGTGGAGGTCCCAGTAGCTTAACAAGACGATTTTATTGCCCCTCGGAAAAGTGGTGGAGGTCCCAGTAGCTTAAATGATGCTTTTAATGCCCCTCAGAAGAGACGTGGAGGTCCCAGTAGCTTAATAAGAAGCTTTTAATGCCCCTCAGAAGAGACGTGGAGGTCCCAGTAGCTTAACAAGACGCTTTTAATGCCCCTCAGAAGAGACGTGGAGGTCCCAGTAGGTTAACTAGACGCTTTTAATACCCCTCAGAAGAGACGTGGAGGTCCCAGTAACTTAACAAGATGCTTTTAATACCGCTCGGAAGAGACGTTGAGGTCACAGTAGCTTAACAAGATGCTTTTAATGACCCTCAGAAGAGACATGAACGTACCAGTAGCTTAACAAGACGCTTTTAATGCCCCTCGGAAAAGTTGTGGAGGTCCCAGTAGCTTAAAAAGATGCTTTTAATGCCCCTCAGAAGAGACGTGGAGGTCCCAGTAGCTTAACAAGACGCTTTTAATGCCCCTCAGAAAAATGGTGGAGAACCCAGTAGTTTAACAAGACGCTTTTAATGCCCCTCAGAAGACACGTGGATGTCCCAGTAGCTTAACAAGACGCTTTTAATGCCCCTCGGAAAAGTGGTGGCGGTCCCAGTAGCTTAACAAGATGCTTTTAATGCCCCTCAGAAGAGACGTGGAGGTCCCAGTAGCTTAGCAAGACGCTTTTAATGTCCCTCAGAAACGACGTGGAGGTCCCTGTAGCTTAACAAGATGCTTTTAATGCCCCTCAGAAGAGACGTGGAGGTCCCAGTAGCTTAACAAGATGCTTTTAATGACCCTCAGAAGAGACGTGAAGGGCCCAGTATCTTAGCAAGACGCTTTTAATGCCCCTCAGAAGAGACGTGGAGGTCCCAGTAGCTTAACAAGACGTTTTTAATGCCCCTCGTAAAAGTGGTGGAGGTCCCAGTAGCTTAACAAGACGCATTTAATGCCCGTCAGAAGAGACGTGGAGGTCCCAGTAGCTGAACAAGACGCTTTTAATGCCCCTCAGAAGAGACGTGGAGGTCCCAGTAGCTTAACAAGATGCTTTTAATGCCCCTCAGAAGAGACGTGGAGGTCCCAGTAGCTTAACAAGATGCTTTTAATGCCCCTCAGAAGAGACGTGGAGGTCCCAGAAGCTTAATAAGAAGCTTTTAATGCCCCTCAGAAGAGACGTGGAGGTCCCAGTAGCTTAACAAGACGCTTTTAATGCCCCTCAGAAGAGACGTAGAGGTCCCAGTAGGTTAACTAGACGCTTTTAATTCCCCTCAGAAGAGACGTGGAGGTCCCAGTAACTTAACAAGATGCTTTGAATACCGATCGGAAGAGACGTTGAGGTCACAGTAGCTTAACAAGATGCTTTTAATGACCCTCAGAAGAGACGTGAACGTCCCAGTAGCTTAACAAGACGCTTTTAATGCCCCTCGGAAAAGTGGTGGAGGTCCCAGTAGCTTAAAAAGATGCTTTTACTGCCCCTCAGAAGAGACGTGGAGGTCCCAGTAGCTTAACAAGACGCTGTTAATGCCCCTCAGAAGAGACGTGGAGGTCCCAGTAGCTTAACAAGACGCTTTTAATGCCGTTCAGAAGAGATGTGGAGGTCCCAGTAGCTTAACAATACGCTTTTAATGCCCCTCAGAAGAGACGTGGAGGTCCCAGTAGCTTAACAAGAAGCTTTTAATGCCCCTCAGAAGAGACGTGGAGGTCCCAGAAGTTTAACAAAACGCATTTAATGCCCCTCAGAAGAGACGTGGAGGTCCCAGTAGCTTAACAAGATGCTTTTAATGCCCCTCAGAATAGACGTGGAGGTCCCAGTAGCTTAACAAGACGCTTTTAATGCCCCTCAGAAGAGACGTGGAGATCCTAGTAGTTTAACTAGACGCTTTTAATGCCCCTCAGAAGAGACGTGGAGGTCCCAGTAACTTAACAAGATGCTTTTAATACCCCTCAGTAGAGACGTGGAGGTCCCAGAAGCTAAAAAAAACGCTTTTAATGCCCCTCAGAAGAGATGTGGAGGTCCCTGTAGCTTAACAAGATGCTTTTAATGCCCCTCGGAAGAGACGTGGAGGTCCCAATAGCTTAACAAGATGCTTTTAATGACCCTCAGAAGAGACGTGGATGTCCCAGTAGCTTAACAAGACGCTTTTAATGCCCCTTAGAAGAGACGTGGAGGTCCCAGTAGCTTAACAAGACGCTTTTAATGCCCCTCAGAAAAGTGGTGGAGAACCCAGTAGTTTAACAAGACGCTTTTAATGCCCCTCAGAAGAGACGTGGATGTCCCAGTAGCTTAACAAGACGCTTTTAATGCCCCTCGGAAAAGTGGTGGCGGTCCCAGTAGCTTAACAAGATGCTTTTAATGCCCCTCAGAAGAGACGTGGAGGTCCCAGTAGCTTAGCAAGACGCTTTTAATGTCCCTCAGAAGAGACGTGGATGTCCCAGTAGCTTAACAAGACGCTTTTAACGCCCCTCGGAAAAGTGGTGGCGGTTCCAGTAGCTTAACAAGATGCTTTTAATGCCCCTCAGAAGAGACGTGGAGGTCCCAGTAGCTTAGCAAGACGCTTTTAATGTCCCTCAGAAGAGACGTGGAGGTCCCAGTAGCTTAACAAGACGCTTTTAATGCCCCTCAGAAGAGACGTGGAGGTCCCAGTAGCTTAACAAGATGCTTTTAATGACCCTCAGAAGAGACGTGGAGGTCCCAGTAGGTTAACTAGACGCTTTTAATGCCCCTCAGAAGAGACGTGGAGGTCCCAGTAACTTAACAAGATGCTTTTAATACCGCTCGGAAGAGACGTTGAGGTCACAGTAGCTTAACAAGATGCTTTTAATGACCCTCAGAAGAGACATGAACGTCCCAGTAGCTTAACAAGACGCTTTTAATGCCCCTCAGAAGAAACGTGGAGGTTCCAGTAACTTAACAAGATGCTTTTAATAACGCTTGGAAGAGACGTGGAGGTCCCAGAAGCTTAAAAAAACGCTTTTAATGCCCCTCAGAAGAGATGTGGAGGTCCCAGTAGCTTAACAAGATGCTTTTAATGCCCCTCGGAAGAGACGTGGAGGTCCCAATAGCTTAACAAGATGCTTTTAATGACCCTCAGAAGAGACGTGGATGTCCCAGTAGCTTAACAAGACGCTTTTAATGCCCCTCAGAAGAGACGTGGAGGTCCCAGTAGCTTAACAAGATGCTTTTAATGCCCCTCAGAAAAGTGGTGGAGATCCCAGTAGTTTAACAAGACGCTTTTAATGCCCCTCGGAAAAGTGGTGGCGGTCCCAGTAGCTTAACAAGATGCTTTTAATGCCCCTCAGAAGAGACGTGGAGGTCCCAGTAGCATAGCAAGACGCTTTTAATGTCCCTCAGAAGAGACGTGGAGGTCCCAGTAGCTTAACAAGATGCTTTTAATGACCCTCAGAAGAGACGTGGAGGGCCCAGTATCTTAACAAGACGCTTTTAATGCCCCTCAGAAGAAACGTGGAGGTCCCAGTAGCTTAACAAGACGTTTTTAATGCCCCTCGTAAAAGTGGTGGAGGTCCCAGTAGCTTAACAAGACGCATTTAATGCCCCTCAGAAGAGACGTGGAGGTCCCAGTAGCTGAACAAGACGCTTTTAATGCCCCTCAGTAGAGACTTGGAGGTCCCAGTAGCTTAACAAGACGCTTTTAATGCCCCTCAGAAGAGACGTGGAGGTCCCAGTAGCTTAACAAGACGCTTTTAATGCCCCTCAGAAGAGACGTGGAGGTCCCAGTAGCTTAACAAGATGCTTTTAATGCCCCTCAGAAGAGACGTGGAGGTCCCAGTAGCTTAACAAGACGCTTTTAATGCCCCTCAGAAGAGACGTGGAGGTCCAAGTAGGTTAACTAGACGCTTTTAATGCCCCTCAGAAGAGACGTGGAGGTCCCAGTAGCTTAAGAAAATGCTATTAATGCCCCTCGGAAGAGACGTGGAGGTTCCAGTAGCTTAACAAGACGTTTTTAATGCCCCTCGTAAAAGTGGTGGAGGTCCCAGTAGCTTAACAAGATGCTTTTAATGACCCTCAGAAGAGACGTGGAGGTCCCAGTAGCTTAGCAAGACGCTTTTAATGCCCCTCGGAAAAGTAGTGGAGGTCCCAGTAGCTTAACAAGACGCTTTTAATCCACCTCAGAAGAGATGTGGAGGTCCCAGTAGCTTAACAAGGCATTTTTAATGCCCCTAAGAAGAGACGTGGAGGTCCCCGTAGCTTAACAACACGCTTTTAATACCCTTTAGAAGAGACGTGGAGGTCCCATTAGCTTAACAAGACGCTCTTAATGCCCCTCAGAAGAGACCTGGAGGTCCGAGTAGCTTAACAAGATGCTTTTAATGCCCCTCAGAAGAGACGTGGAAGTCCCAGTAGCTTAACAAGACGCTTTTAATGCCCCTTGGAAGAGACGTGGAAGTCCCAGTAGCTTAACAAGACGCTTTAATGCCCCTCAGAAGAGACATGGAGGCTCCAGTAGCTTAACAAGATGCTTTTACTGCCCCTCGGAAAAGTGGTGGAGGTCCCAGTAGCTTAACAAGACGCTTTTAATGCATCTGAGAAGAGACGTGGAGGTCCCAGTAGTTTAAAAGAAGCTTTTAATGCCCCTCAGAAGAGACGTGGAGGTCCCAGTAGCTTAACAAGATGTTTATAATGCCCCTCAGAAGAAACGTGGAGGTCCCAGTGGCTTAACAAGACGCTTTTAATGCCCCTCAGAAGAGACGTGGAGGTCCCAGTAGGTTAGCAAGACGCTTTAAATGCCCCTCGGAAAAGTGGTAGACGTCCCAGTAGCTTAACAAGATGCTTTTAATCCACCCCAGAAGAGATGTGGAGGTCCCAGTAGCTTAACAAGGCATTTTTAATGCCCCTAAGAAGAGACGTGGAGGTCCCCGTAGATTAACAACACGCTTTTAATACCCCTTAGAAGAGACGTGGAGGTCCCATTAGCTTAACAAGACTCTTTTAATGCCCCTCAAAAGAGACGTGGAGGTCCCAGTAGCTTAACAAGACGCTTTTAATGCCCCTCAGAAGAGACGTGGAAGTCCCAGTAGCTTAACAAGACGCTTTTAATGCCCCTTGGAAGAGACGTGGAAGTCCCAGTAGCTTAACAAGACGCTTTAATGCCCCTCAGAAGAGACATGGAGGCTCCAGTAGCTTAACAAGATGCTTTTACTGCCCCTCGGAAAAGTGGTGGAGGTCCCAGTAGCTTAACAAGACGCTTTTAATGCATCTGAGAAGAGACGTGGAGGTCCCAGTAGTTTAAAAGAAGCTTTTAATGCCCCTCAGAAGAGACGTGGAGGTCCCAGTAGCTTAACAAGATGTTTATAATGCCCCTCAGAAGAAACGTGGAGGTCCCAGTAGCTTAACAAGACGCTTTTAATGCCCTTCAGAAGAGACGTGGAGGTCCCAGTAGGTTAGCAAGACGCTTTAAATGCCCCTCGGAAAAGTGGTGGACGTCCCAGTAGCTTAACAAGATGCTTTTAATCCACCCCAGAAGAGACGTGGAGGTCCCAGTAGCTTAGCAAGGCATTTTTAATGCCCCTAAGAAGAGACGTGGAGGTCCCCGTAGCTTAATAAGACGCTTTTAATGCCCCTTAGAAGAGAAGTGGAGGTCCCACTAGTATAACAAGACGCTTTTAATGCCTCTCGGAAAAGTGGTGGAGGTCCCAGTAGCTTAACAAGACGCTTTCAATGCCCCTCAGAAGAGACGTGGAGGTACCAGTAGCTTAACAAGATGGTTTGAATGCCCCTTGGAAGAGACGTGGAGGTCCCAGTAGCTTAACAAGATGCTTTTAATGCCCCTCAGAAGAGACGTGGAGGTCCCAGTAGCTTAACAAGATGCTTTTAATGCCCCTCGGAAGAGACGTGGAGGTCCCAGTAGCTTAACAAAATGCTTTTAATGACACTCAGAAGAGACGTGGAGGTCCCAGTAGCTTAACAAGACGCTTTTAATGCCCCTCAGAAGAGACCTGGAGGTTCCAGTAGCTTAACAAGACGCTTTTAATGCCCCTCGGAAAAGTGGTGGAGGACCCAGTATTTTAACAAGACGCTTTTAATGCCCCTCAGAAGAGACGTGGAGGTCCCAGTAGCTTAAAAAGACGCTTTTATTGCCCCTCGGAAAAGTGGTGGAGGTCCCAGTAGCTTAAAAAGATGCTTTTAATGCCCCTCAGAAGAGACGTGGAGGTCCCAGTAGCTTAACAAGACGTTTTTAATGCCCCTCGGAAAAGTGGTGGAGGTCCCAGTAGCTTAACAAGACGCATTTAATGCCCCTCAGAAGAGACGTGGAGCTCCCAGTAGATGAACAAGACGCTTTTAATGCCCCTCAGAAGAGACGTGGAGGTCCCAGTAGCTTAACAAGACGCTTTTAATGCCCCTTAGAAGAGACGTGGAGGTCCCAGTAGCTTAACAAGATGCTTTTAATGACCCTCAGAAGAGACGTGGAGGTCCCAGTAGCTTAACAAGATGCTTTTAATGCCCCTCAGAAGAGACGTGGAGGTCCAAGTAGCTTAACAAGACGCGTTTAATGTCCCTCGGAAAAGTGGTGGAGGTCCCAGTAGCTTAACAAGACGCTTTTAATGCCCCTCACAAGAGACGTGGAGGTCCCAGTAGGTTAACTAGATGCTTTTAATGCCCCTCAGAAGAGACGTGGAGGTCCCAGTAACCTCAAAAGATGCTTTCAATACCCCTCAGTAGAGACGTGGAGGTCCCATTAACTTATCAAGACGGTTTGAATGGCCCTTGGAAGAGACGTGGAGGTCCCAGTTGCTTAACAAGAAGCTTTTAATGCCCCTCAGAAGAGACGTGGAGGTCCCAGTAGCTTAACAAAATGCTTTTAATGACACTCAGAAGAGACGTGGAGGTCCCAGTAGCTTAACAAGACGCTTTTAATGCCCCTCAGAAGAGACGTGGAGGTTCCAGTAGCTTAACAAGACGCTTTTAAGGCCCCTCGGAAAAGTGGTGGAGGACCCAGTAGTTTAACAAGACGCTTTTAATGCCCCTCAGAAGAGACGTGGAGGTCCCAGTAGCTTAACAAGATGCTTTTATTGCCCCTCGGAAAAGTGGTGGAGGTCCCAGTAGCTTAAAAAGATGCTTTTAATGCCCCTCAGAAGAGACGTGGAGATCCCAGTAGCTTAACAAGACGTTTTTAATGCCCCTCGGAAAAGTGGTGGAGGTCCCAGTAGCTTAACAAGACGCATTTAATGCCCCTCAGAAGAGACGTGGAGCTCCCAGTAGATGAACAAGACGCTTTTAATGCCCCTCAGAAGAGACGTGGAGGTCCCAGTAGCTTAACAAGACGCTTTTAATGCCCCTCAGAAGAGACGTGGAGGTCCCAGTAGTTTAACAAGATGCTTTTAATGACCCTCAGAAGAGACGTGGAGGTCCCAGTAGCTTAACAAGATGCTTTTAATGCCCCTCGGAAGAGACGTGGAGGTCCCAATAGCTTAACAAGACGCTTTTAATGACCCTCAGAAGAGACGTGGATGTCCCAGTAGCTTAACAAGACGCTTTTAATGCCCCTCAGAAGAGACGTGGAGGTCCCAGTAGCTTAACAAGACGCTTTTAATGCCCCTCAAAAAAGTGGTGGAGATCCCAGTAGTTTAACAAGACGCTTTTAATGCCCCTCGGAAAAGTGGTGGCGGTCCCAGTAGCTTAACAAGATGCTTTTAATGCCCCTCAGAAGAGACGTGGAGGTCCCAGTAGCATAGCAAGACGCTTTTAATGTCCCTCAGAAGAGACGTGGAGGTCCCAGTAGCTTAACAAGACGCTTTTAATGCCCCTCAGAAGAGACGTGGAGGTCCCAGTAGCTTAACAAGATGCTTTAAATGACCCTCAGAAGAGACGTGGAGGGCCCAGTATCTTAACAAGACGCTTTTAATGCCCCTCAGAAGAGACGTGGAGGTCCCAGTAGCTTAACAAGATGTTTTTAATGCCCCTCGTAAAAGTGGTGGAGGTCCCAGTAGCTTAACAAGACTCATTTAATGCCCCTAAGAAGAGACGTGGAGGTCCCAGTAGCTGAACAAGACGCTTTTAATGCCCCTCAGTAGAGACGTGGAGGTCCCAGTAGCTTAACAAGACGCTTTTAATGCCCCTCAGAAGAGACGTGGAGGTCCCAGTAGCTTAACAAGACGCTTTTAATGCCCCTCAGAAGAGACGTGGAGATCCCAGTAGCTTAACAAGATGCTTTTAATGCCCCTCAGAAGAGACGTGGAGGTCCCAGTAGCTTAACAAGATGCTTTTAATGACCCTCAGAAGAGACGTGGAGGTCCCAGTAGCTTAACAAGATGCTTTTAATGCCCCTCAGAAGAGACGTGGAGGTCCAAGTAGCTTAACAAGACGCGTTTAATGTCCCTCGGAAAAGTGGTGGAGGTCCCAGTAGCTTAACAAGACGCTTTTAATGCCCCTCACAAGAGACGTGGAGGTCCCAGTAGGTTAACTAGATGCTTTTAATGCCCCTCAGAAGAGACGTGGAGGTCCCAGTAACCTCAAAAGATGCTTTCAATACCCCTCAGTAGAGAGGTGGAGGTCCCATTAACTTATCAAGACGGTTTGAATGGCCCTTGGAAGAGACGTGGAGGTCCCAGTTGCTTAACAAGATGCTTTTAATGACCCTCAGAAGAGACGTGGAGGTCCCAGTAGCTTAACAAGATGCTTTTAATGCCCCTCAGAAGAGACGTGGAGGTCCAAGTAGCTTAACAAGACGCGTTTAATGTCCCTCGGAAAAGTGGTGGAGGTCCCAGTAGCTTAACAAGACGCTTTTAATGCCCCTCACAAGAGACGTGGAGGTCCCAGTAGGTTAACTAGATGCTTTTAATGCCCCTCAGAAGAGACGTGGAGGTCCCAGTAACCTCAAAAGATGCTTTCAATACCCCTCAGTAGAGACGTGGAGGTCCCATTAACTTATCAAGACGGTTTGAATGGCCCTTGGAAGAGACGTGGAGGTCCCAGTTGCTTAACAAGAAGCTTTTAATGCCCCTCAGAAGAGACGTGGAGGTCCCAGTAGCTTAACAAAATGCTTTTAATGACACTCAGAAGAGACGTGGAGGTCCCAGTAGCTTAACAAGACGCTTTTAATGCCCCTCAGAAGAGACGTGGAGGTTCCAGTAGCTTAACAAGACGCTTTTAATGCCCCTCGGAAAAGTGGTGGAGGACCCAGTAGTTTAACAAGACGCTTTTAATGCCCCTCAGAAGAGACGTGGAGGTCCCAGTAGCTTAACAAGATGCTTTTATTGCCCCTCGGAAAAGTGGTGGAGGTCCCAGTAGCTTAAAAAGATGCTTTTAATGCCCCTCAGAAGAGACGTGGAGATCCCAGTAGCTTAACAAGACGTTTTTAATGCCCCTCGGAAAAGTGGTGGAGGTCCCAGTAGATTAACAAGACGCATTTAATGCCCCTCAGAAGAGACGTGGAGCTCCCAGTAGATGAACAAGACGCTTTTAATGCCCCTCAGAAGAGACGTGGAGGTCCCAGTAGCTTAACAAGACGCTTTTAATGCCCCTCAGAAGAGACGTGGAGGTCCCAGTAGCTTAACAAGATGCTTTTAATGACCCTCAGAAGAGACGTGGAGGTCCCAGTAGCTTAACAAGATGCTTTTAATGCCCCTCGGAAGAGACGTGGAGGTCCCAATAGCTTAACAAGACGCTTTTAATGACCCTCAGAAGAGACGTGGATGTCCCAGTAGCTTAACAAGACGCTTTTAATGCCCCTCAGAAGAGACGTGGAGGTCCCAGTAGCTTAACAAGACGCTTTTAATGCCCCTCAAAAAAGTGGTGGAGATCCCAGTAGTTTAACAAGACGCTTTTAATGCCCCTCGGAAAAGTGGTGGCGGTCCCAGTAGCTTAACAAGATGCTTTTAATGCCCCTCAGAAGAGACGTGGAGGTCCCAGTAGCATAGCAAGACGCTTTTAATGTCCCTCAGAAGAGACGTGGAGGTCCCAGTAGCTTAACAAGACGCTTTTAATGCCCCTCAGAAGAGACGTGGAGGTCCCAGTAGCTTAACAAGATGCTTTAAATGACCCTCAGAAGAGACGTGGAGGGCCCAGTATCTTAACAAGACGCTTTTAATGCCCCTCAGAAGAGACGTGGAGGTCCCAGTAGCTTAACAAGATGTTTTTAATGCCCCTCGTAAAAGTGGTGGAGGTCCCAGTAGCTTAACAAGACTCATTTAATGCCCCTAAGAAGAGACGTGGAGGTCCCAGTAGCTGAACAAGACGCTTTTAATGCCCCTCAGTAGAGACGTGGAGGTCCCAGTAGCTTAACAAGACGCTTTTAATGCCCCTCAGAAGAGACGTGGAGGTCCCAGTAGCTTAACAAGACGCTTTTAATGCCCCTCAGAAGAGACGTGGAGATCCCAGTAGCTTAAAAAGATGCTTTTAATGCCCCTCAGAAGAGACGTGGAGGTCCCCAGTAGCTTAACAAGACGCTTTTAATGCCCCTCAGAAGAGACGTGGAGGTCCAAGTAGGTTAACTAGACGCTTTTAATGCCCCTCAGAAGAGACGTGGAGGTCCCAGTAGCTTAAGAAAATGCTATTAATGCCCCTCGGAAGAGACGTGGAGGTTCCAGTAGCTTAACAAGACGTTTTTAATGCCCGTCGTAAAAGTGGTGGAGGTCCCAGTAGCTTAGCAAGATGCTTTTAATGACCCTCAGAAGAGACGTGGAGGTCCCAGTAGCTTAGCAAGACGCTTTTAATGCCCCTCGGAAAAGTAGTGGAGGTCCCAGTAGCTTAACAAGACGCTTTTAATCCACCTCAGAAGAGATGTGGAGGTCCCAGTAGCTTAACAAGGCATTTTTAATGCCCCTAAGAAGAGACGTTGAGGTCCCCGTAGCTTAACAACACGCTTTTAATACCCCTTAGAAGAGACGTGGAGGTCCCATTAGCTTAACAAGACGCTTTTAATGCCCCTCAGAAGAGACCTGGAGGTCCCAGTAGCTTAACAAGACGCTTTTAATGCCCCTCAGAAGAGACGTGGAAGTCCCAGTAGCTTAACAAGACGCTTTTAATGCCCCTTGGAAGAGACGTGGAAGTCCCAGTAGCTTAACAAGACGCTTTAATGCCCCTCAGAAGAGACATGGAGGCTCCAGTAGCTTAACAAGATGCTTTTACTGCCCCTCGGAAAAGTGGTGGAGGTCCCAGTAGCTTAACAAGACGCTTTTAATGCCCCTCGGAAGAGACGTGGAGGTCCCAATAGCTTAACAAGACGCTTTTAATGACCCTCAGAAGAGACGTGGATGTCCCAGTAGCTTAACAAGACGCTTTTAATGCCCCTCAGAAGAGACGTGGAGGTCCCAGTGGCTTAACAAGACGCTTTTAATGCCCCTCAGAAAAGTGGTGGAGATCCCAGTAGTTTAACAAGACGCTTTTAATGCCCCTCGGAAAAGTGGTGGCGGTCCCAGTAGCTTAACAAGATGCTTTTAATGCCCCTCAGAAGAGACGTGGAGATCCCAGTAGCTTAGCAAGACGCTTTTAATGTCCCTCAGAAGAGACGTGGAGGTCCCAGTAGCTTAACAAGACGCTTTTAATGCCCCTCAGAAGAGACGTGGAGGTCCCAGTAGCTTGACAAGATGCTTTAAATGACCCTCAGAAGAGACGTGGAGGGCCCAGTATCTTAACAAGACGCTTTTAATGCCCCTCAGAAGAGACGTAGAGGTCCCAGTAGCTTAACAAGACGTTTTTAATGCCCCTCGTAAAAGTGGTGGAGGTCCCAGTAGCTTAACAAGACGCATTTAATGCCCCTCAGAAGAGACGTGGAGGTCCCAGTAGCTGAACAAGACGCTTTTAATGCCCCTCAGAAGAGACGTGGAGGTCCCAGTAGCTTAACAAGACGCTTTTAATGCCCCTCAGAAGAGACGTGGAGGTCCCAGTAGCTTAACAAGACGCTTTTAATGCCCCTCAGAAGAGACGTGGAGGTCCCAGTAGCTTAACAAGATGCTTTTAATGCCCCTCAGAAGAGACGTGGAGGTCCCAGTAGCTTAACAAGACGCTTTTAATGCCCCTCAGAAGAGATGTGGAGGTCCCAGTAGCTTAACAAGATGCTTTTAATGCCCCTCGGAAGAGACGTGGAGGTCCCAATAGCTTAACAAGACGCTTTTAATGACCCTCAGAAGAGACGTGGATGTCCCAGTAGCTTAACAAGACGCTTTTAATGCCCCTCAGAAGAGACGTGGAGGTCCCAGTAGCTTAACAAGACGCTTTTAATGCCCCTCAGAAAAGTGGTGGAGATCCCAGTAGTTTAACAAGACGCTTTTAATGCCCCTCGGAAAAGTGGTGGCGGTCCCAGTAGCTTAACAAGATGCTTTTAATGCCCCTCAGAAGAGACGTGGAGATCCCAGTAGCTTAGCAAGACGCTTTTAATGTCCCTCAGAAGAGACGTGGAGGTCCCAGTAGCTTAACAAGACGCTTTTAATGCCCCTCAGAAGAGACGTGGAGGTCCCAGTAGCTTAACAAGATGCTTTAAATGACCCTCAGAAGAGACGTGGAGGGCCCAGTATCTTAACAAGACGCTTTTAATGCCCCTCAGAAAAGACGTGGAGGTCCCAGTAGCTTACCAAGACGCTTTTAATGCCCCTCGGAAAAACAGTGGAGGTCCCAGTAGCTTAACAAGACGCTTTTAATCCACCTCAGAAGAGATGTGGAGGTCCCAGTAGCTTAACAAGGCATTTTTAATGCCCCTAAGAAGAGACGTGGTGGTCCCCGTAGCTTAACAACACGCTTTTAATACCCCTTAGAAGAGACGTGGAGGTCCCATTAGCTTAACAAGACGCTTTTAATGCCCCTCAGAAGAGACCTGGAGGTCCCAGTAGCTTAACAAGACGCTTTTAATGCCCCTCAGAAGAGACGTGGAAGTCCCAGTAGCTTAACAAGATGCTTTTAATGCCCCTCAGAAGAGACGTGGAAGTCCCAGTAGCTTAACAAGACGCTTTTAATGCCCCTTGGAAGAGACGTGGAAGTCCCAGTAGCTTAACAAGACACTTTTAATGCCCCTCAGAAGAGACGTGGAAGTCCCAGTAGCTTAACAAGACGCTTTTAATGCCCCTTGGAAGAGACGTGGAAGTCCCAGTAGCTTAACAAGACGCTTTTAATGCCCCTCAGAAGAGACGTGGAAGTCCCAGTAGCTTAACAAGACGCTTTTAATGCCCCTTGGAAGAGACGTGGAAGTCCCAGTAGCTTAACAAAATGCTTTTACTGCCCCTCGGAAAAGTGGTGGAGGTCCCAGTAGCTTAACAAGACGCTTTTAATGCATCTGAGAAGAGACGTGGAGGTCCCAGTAGTTTAAAAGAAGCTTTTAATGCCCCTCAGAAGAGACGTGGAGGTCCCAGTAGCTTAACATGATGTTTATAATGCCCCTCAGAAGAAACGTGGAGGTCCCAGTGGATTAACAAGACGCTTTTAATGCCCCTCAGAAGAGACGTGGAGGTCCCAGTAGGTTAGCAAGACGCTTTAAATGCCCCTCGGAAAAGTGGTGGACGTCCCAGTAGCTTAACAAGATGCTTTTAATCCACCCCAGAAGAGATGTGGAGGTCCCAGTAGCTTAACAAGGCATTTTTAATGCCCCTAAGAAGAGACGTGGAGGTCCCCGTACATTAACAACACGCTTTTAATACCCCTTAGAAGAGACGTGGAGGTCCCATTAGCTTAACAAGACGTTTTTAATGCCCCTCAGAAGAGACGTGGAGGTCCCAGTAGCTTAACAAGACGCTTTTAATGCCCCTCAGAAGAGACGTGGAAGTCCCAGTAGCTTAACAAGACGCTTTTAATGCCCCTTGGAAGAGACGTGGAAGTCCCAGCAGCTTAACAAGACGCTTTAATGCCCCTCAGAAGAGACATGGAGGCTCCAGTAGCTTAACAAGATGCTTTTACTGCCCCTCGGAAAAGTGGTGGAGGTCCCAGTAGCTTAACAAGACGCTTTTAATGCATCTGAGAAGAGACGTGGAGGTCCCAGTAGTTTAAAAGAAGCTTTTAATGCCCCTCAGAAGAGACGTGGAGGTCCCAGTAGCTTAACAAGATGTTTATAATGCCCCTCAGAAGAAACGTGGAGGTCCCAGCAGCTTAACAAGACGCTTTTAATGCCCCTCAGAAGAGACGTGGAGGTCCCAGTAGGTTAGCAAGACGCTTTAAATGCCCCTCGGAAAAGTGGTGGACGTCCTAGTAGCTTAACAAGATGCTTTTAATCCACCCCAGAAGAGACGTGGAGGTCCCAGTAGCTTAGCAAGGAATTTTTAATGCCCCTAAGAAGAGACGTGGAGGTCCCCGTAGCTTAATAAGACGCTTTTAATGCCCCTTAGAAGAGAAGTGGAGGTCCCAGTAGTATAACAAGACGCTTTTAATGCCTCTCGGAAAAGTGGTGGAGGTCCCAGTAGCTTAACAAGACGCTTTCAATGCCCCTCAGAAGAGACGTGGAGGTCCCAGTAGCTTAACAAGACGGTTTGAATGCCCCTTGGAAGAGACGTGGAGGTCCCAGTAGCTTAACAAGATGCTTTAAATGCCCCTCAGAAGAGACGTGGAGGTCCCAGTAGCTTAACAAGATGCTTTTAATGCCCCTCGGAAGAGACGTGGAGGTCCCAGTAGCTTAACAAAATGCATTTAATGACACTCAGAAGAGACGTGGAGGTCCCAGTAGCTTAACAAGACGCTTTTAATGCCCCTCAGAAGAGACGTGGAGATCCCAGTAGCTTAACAAGACGCTTTTAATGCCCCTCGGAAAAGTGGTGGAGGACCCAGTAGTTTAACAAGACGCTTTTAATGCCCCTCAGAAGAGACGTGGAGGTCCCAGTAGCTTAACAAGACGATATTATTGCCCCTCGGAAAAGTGGTGGAGGTCCCAGTAGCTTAAAAAGATGCTTTTAATGCCCCTCAGAAGAGACGTGGACGTCCCAGTAGCTTAATAAGAAGCTTTTAATGCCCCTCAGAAGAGACGTGGAGGTCCCAGTAGCTTAACAAGACGCTTTTAATGCCCCTCAGAAGAGACGTGGAGGTCCCAGTAGGTTAACTAGACGCTTTTAATACCCCTCAGAAGAGACGTGGAGGTCCCAGTAACTTAACAAGATGCTTTTAATACCGCTCGGAAGAGACGTTGAGGTCACAGTAGCTTAACAAGATGCTTTTAATGACCCTCAGAAGAGACATGAACGTCCCAGTAGCTTAACAAGACGCTTTTAATGCCCCTCGGAAAAGTGGTGGAGGTCCCAGTAGCTTAAAAAGATGCTTTTAATGCCCCTCAGAAGAGACGTGGAGGTCCCAGTAGCTTAACAAGACGCTTTTAATGCCCCTCAGAAGAGACGTAGAGGTCCCAGTAGCTTAACAAGACGCTTTTAATGCCGTTCAGAAGAGATGTGGAGGTCCCAGTAGCTTAACAATACGCTTTTAATGCCCCTCAGAAGAGACGTGGAGGTCCCAGTAGCTTAACAAGAAGCTTTTAATGCCCCTCAGAAGAGACGTGGAGGTCCCAGAAGCTTAACAAAACGCATTTAATGCCCCTCAGAAGAGACGTGGAGGTCCCAGTAGCTTAACAAGATGCTTTTAATGCCCCTCAGAATAGACGTGGAGGTCCCAGTAGCTTAACAAGACGCTTTTAATGCCCCTCAGAAGAGGCGTGGAGATCCTAGTAGTTTAACTAGACGCTTTTAATGCCCCTCAGAAGAGACGTGGAGGTCCCAGTAACTTAACAAGATGCTTTTAATACCCCTCAGTAGAGACGTGGAGGTCCCAGAAGCTAAAAAAAATGCTTTTAATGCCCCTTAGAAGAGATGTGGAGGTCCCAGTAGCTTAACAAGATGCTTTTAATGCCCCTCGGAAGAGACGTGGAGGTCCCAATAGCTTAACAAGATGCTTTTAATGACCCTCAGAAGAGACGTGGATGTCCCAGTAGCTTAACAAGACGCTTTTAATGCCCCTCAGAAGAGACGTGGAGGTCCCAGTAGCTTAACAAGACGCTTTTAATGCCCCTCAGAAAAGTGGTGGAGAACCCAGTAGTTTAACAAGACGCTTTTAATGCCCCTCAGAAGAGACGTGGATGTCCCAGTAGCTTAACAAGACGCTTTTAATGCCCCTCGGAAAAGTGGTGGCGGTCCCAGTAGCTTAACAAGATGCTTTTAATGCTCCTCAGAAGAGACGTGGAGGTCCCAGTAGCTTAGCAAGACGCTTTTAATGTCCCTCAGAAGAGACGTGGAGGTCCCAGTAGCTTAACAAGACGCTTTTAATGCCCCTCAGAAGAGACGTGGAGGTCCCAGTAGCTTAACAATATGCTTTTAATGACCCTCAGAAGAGACGTGGAGGGCCCAGTATCTTAGCAAGACGCTTTTAATGTCCCTCAGAAGAGACGTGGAGGTCCCAGTAGCTTAACAAGACGTTTTTAATGCCCCTCGTAAAAGTGGTGGAGGTCCCAGTAGCTTAACAAGACGCATTTAATGCCCCTCAGAAGAGACGTGGAGGTCCCAGTAGCTGAACAAGACGCTTTTAATGCCCCTCAGAAGAGACGTGGAGGTCCCAGTAGCTTAACAAAACGCTTTTAATGCCCCTCAGAAGAGACGTGGAGGTCCCAGTAGCTTAACAAGATGCTTTTAATGCCCCTCAGAAGAGACGTGGAGGTCCCAGTAGCTTAATAAGAAGCTTTTAATGCCCCTCAGAAGAGATGTGGAGGTCCCAGTAGCTTAACAAGACGCTTTTAATGCCCCTCAGAAGAGACGTAGAGGTCCCAGTAGGTTAACTAGACGCTTTTAATTCCCCTCAGAAGAGACGTGGAGGTCCAAGTAACTTAACAAGATGCTTTGAATACCGCTCGGAAGAGACGTTGAGGTCACAGTAGCTTAACAAGATGCTTTTAATGACCCTCAGAAGAGACGTGAACGTCCCAGTAGCTTAACAAGACGCTTTTAATGCCCCTCGGAAAAGTGGTGGAGGTCCCAGTAGCTTAAAAAGATGCTTTTAATGCCCCTCAGAAGAGACGTGGAGGTCCCAGTAGCTTAACAATACGCTTTTAATGCCCCTCAGAAGAGACGTGGAGGTCCCAGTAGCTTAACAAGACGCTTTTAATGCCGTTCAGAAGAGATGTGGAGGTCCCAGTAGCTTAACAATACGCTTTTAATGCCCCTCAGAAGAGACGTGGAGGTCCCAGTAGCTTAACAAGAAGCTTTTAATGCCCCTCAGAAGAGACGTGGAGGTCCCAGAAGTTTAACAAAACGCATTTAATGCCCCTCAGAAGAGACGTGGAGGTCCCAGTAGCTTAACAAGATGCTTTTAATGCCCCTCAGAATAGACGTGGAGGTCCCAGTAGCTTAACAAGACGCTTTTAATGCCCCTCAGAAGAGACGTGGAGATCCTAGTAGTTTAACTAGACGCTTTTAATGCCCCTCAGAAGAGACGTGGAGGTCCCAGTAACTTAACAAGATGCTTTTAATACCCCTCAGTAGAGACGTGGTGGTCCCAGAAGCTAAAAAAAACGCTTTTAATGCCCCTCAGAAGAGATGTGGAGGTCCCAGTAGCTTAACAAGATGCTTTTAATGCCCCTCGGAAGAGACGTGGAGGTCCCAGTAGCTTAACAAAATGCTTTTAATGACACTCAGAAGAGACGTGGAGGTCCCAGTAGCTTAACAAGACGCTTTTAATGCCCCTCAGAAGAGACGTGGAGGTTCCAGTAGCTTAACAAGACGCTTTTAATGCCCCTCGGAAAAGTGGTGGAGGACCCAGTAGTTTAACAAGACGCTTTTAATGCCCCTCAGAAGAGACGTGGAGGTCCCAGTAGCTTAACAAGATGCTTTTATTGCCCCTCGGAAAAGTGGTGGAGGTCCCAGTAGCTTAAAAAGATGCTTTTAATGCCCCTCAGAAGAGACGTGGAGATCCCAGTAGCTTAACAAGACGTTTTTAATGCCCCTCGGAAAAGTGGTGGAGGTCCCAGTAGATTAACAAGACGCATTTAATGCCCCTCAGAAGAGACGTGGAGCTCCCAGTAGATGAACAAGACGCTTTTAATGCCCCTCAGAAGAGACGTGGAGGTCCCAGTAGCTTAACAAGACGCTTTTAATGCCCCTCAGAAGAGACGTGGAGGTCCCAGTAGCTTAACAAGATGCTTTTAATGACCCTCAGAAGAGACGTGGAGGTCCCAGTAGCTTAACAAGATGCTTTTAATGCCCCTCGGAAGAGACGTGGAGGTCCCAATAGCTTAACAAGACGCTTTTAATGACCCTCAGAAGAGACGTGGATGTCCCAGTAGCTTAACAAGACGCTTTTAATGCCCCTCAGAAGAGACGTGGAGGTCCCAGTAGCTTAACAAGACGCTTTTAATGCCCCTCAAAAAAGTGGTGGAGATCCCAGTAGTTTAACAAGACGCTTTTAATGCCCCTCGGAAAAGTGGTGGCGGTCCCAGTAGCTTAACAAGATGCTTTTAATGCCCCTCAGAAGAGACGTGGAGGTCCCAGTAGCATAGCAAGACGCTTTTAATGTCCCTCAGAAGAGACGTGGAGGTCCCAGTAGCTTAACAAGACGCTTTTAATGCCCCTCAGAAGAGACGTGGAGGTCCCAGTAGCTTAACAAGATGCTTTAAATGACCCTCAGAAGAGACGTGGAGGGCCCAGTATCTTAACAAGACGCTTTTAATGCCCCTCAGAAGAGACGTGGAGGTCCCAGTAGCTTAACAAGATGTTTTTAATGCCCCTCGTAAAAGTGGTGGAGGTCCCAGTAGCTTAACAAGACTCATTTAATGCCCCTAAGAAGAGACGTGGAGGTCCCAGTAGCTGAACAAGACGCTTTTAATGCCCCTCAGTAGAGACGTGGAGGTCCCAGTAGCTTAACAAGACGCTTTTAATGCCCCTCAGAAGAGACGTGGAGGTCCCAGTAGCTTAACAAGACGCTTTTAATGCCCCTCAGAAGAGACGTGGAGATCCCAGTAGCTTAAAAAGATGCTTTTAATGCCCCTCAGAAGAGACGTGGAGGTCCCCAGTAGCTTAACAAGACGCTTTTAATGCCCCTCAGAAGAGACGTGGAGGTCCAAGTAGGTTAACTAGACGCTTTTAATGCCCCTCAGAAGAGACGTGGAGGTCCCAGTAGCTTAAGAAAATGCTATTAATGCCCCTCGGAAGAGACGTGGAGGTTCCAGTAGCTTAACAAGACGTTTTTAATGCCCGTCGTAAAAGTGGTGGAGGTCCCAGTAGCTTAGCAAGATGCTTTTAATGACCCTCAGAAGAGACGTGGAGGTCCCAGTAGCTTAGCAAGACGCTTTTAATGCCCCTCGGAAAAGTAGTGGAGGTCCCAGTAGCTTAACAAGACGCTTTTAATCCACCTCAGAAGAGATGTGGAGGTCCCAGTAGCTTAACAAGGCATTTTTAATGCCCCTAAGAAGAGACGTTGAGGTCCCCGTAGCTTAACAACACGCTTTTAATACCCCTTAGAAGAGACGTGGAGGTCCCATTAGCTTAACAAGACGCTTTTAATGCCCCTCAGAAGAGACCTGGAGGTCCCAGTAGCTTAACAAGACGCTTTTAATGCCCCTCAGAAGAGACGTGGAAGTCCCAGTAGCTTAACAAGACGCTTTTAATGCCCCTTGGAAGAGACGTGGAAGTCCCAGTAGCTTAACAAGACGCTTTAATGCCCCTCAGAAGAGACATGGAGGCTCCAGTAGCTTAACAAGATGCTTTTACTGCCCCTCGGAAAAGTGGTGGAGGTCCCAGTAGCTTAACAAGACGCTTTTAATGCCCCTCGGAAGAGACGTGGAGGTCCCAATAGCTTAACAAGACGCTTTTAATGACCCTCAGAAGAGACGTGGATGTCCCAGTAGCTTAACAAGACGCTTTTAATGCCCCTCAGAAGAGACGTGGAGGTCCCAGTAGCTTAACAAGACGCTTTTAATGCCCCTCAGAAAAGTGGTGGAGATCCCAGTAGTTTAACAAGACGCTTTTAATGCCCCTCGGAAAAGTGGTGGCGGTCCCAGTAGCTTAACAAGATGCTTTTAATGCCCCTCAGAAGAGACGTGGAGATCCCAGTAGCTTAGCAAGACGCTTTTAATGTCCCTCAGAAGAGACGTGGAGGTCCCAGTAGCTTAACAAGACGCTTTTAATGCCCCTCAGAAGAGACGTGGAGGTCCCAGTAGCTTAACAAGATGCTTTAAATGACCCTCAGAAGAGACGTGGAGGGCCCAGTATCTTAACAAGACGCTTTTAATGCCCCTCAGAAAAGACGTGGAGGTCCCAGTAGCTTACCAAGACGCTTTTAATGCCCCTCGGAAAAACAGTGGAGGTCCCAGTAGCTTAACAAGACGCTTTTAATCCACCTCAGAAGAGATGTGGAGGTCCCAGTAGCTTAACAAGGCATTTTTAATGCCCCTAAGAAGAGACGTGGTGGTCCCCGTAGCTTAACAACACGCTTTTAATACCCCTTAGAAGAGACGTGGAGGTCCCATTAGCTTAACAAGACGCTTTTAATGCCCCTCAGAAGAGACCTGGAGGTCCCAGTAGCTTAACAAGACGCTTTTAATGCCCCTCAGAAGAGACGTGGAAGTCCCAGTAGCTTAACAAGATGCTTTTAATGCCCCTCAGAAGAGACGTGGAAGTCCCAGTAGCTTAACAAGACGCTTTTAATGCCCCTTGGAAGAGACGTGGAAGTCCCAGTAGCTTAACAAGACACTTTTAATGCCCCTCAGAAGAGACGTGGAAGTCCCAGTAGCTTAACAAGACGCTTTTAATGCCCCTTGGAAGAGACGTGGAAGTCCCAGTAGCTTAACAAGACGCTTTTAATGCCCCTCAGAAGAGACGTGGAAGTCCCAGTAGCTTAACAAGACGCTTTTAATGCCCCTTGGAAGAGACGTGGAAGTCCCAGTAGCTTAACAAAATGCTTTTACTGCCCCTCGGAAAAGTGGTGGAGGTCCCAGTAGCTTAACAAGACGCTTTTAATGCATCTGAGAAGAGACGTGGAGGTCCCAGTAGTTTAAAAGAAGCTTTTAATGCCCCTCAGAAGAGACGTGGAGGTCCCAGTAGCTTAACATGATGTTTATAATGCCCCTCAGAAGAAACGTGGAGGTCCCAGTGGATTAACAAGACGCTTTTAATGCCCCTCAGAAGAGACGTGGAGGTCCCAGTAGGTTAGCAAGACGCTTTAAATGCCCCTCGGAAAAGTGGTGGACGTCCCAGTAGCTTAACAAGATGCTTTTAATCCACCCCAGAAGAGATGTGGAGGTCCCAGTAGCTTAACAAGGCATTTTTAATGCCCCTAAGAAGAGACGTGGAGGTCCCCGTACATTAACAACACGCTTTTAATACCCCTTAGAAGAGACGTGGAGGTCCCATTAGCTTAACAAGACGTTTTTAATGCCCCTCAGAAGAGACGTGGAGGTCCCAGTAGCTTAACAAGACGCTTTTAATGCCCCTCAGAAGAGACGTGGAAGTCCCAGTAGCTTAACAAGACGCTTTTAATGCCCCTTGGAAGAGACGTGGAAGTCCCAGCAGCTTAACAAGACGCTTTAATGCCCCTCAGAAGAGACATGGAGGCTCCAGTAGCTTAACAAGATGCTTTTACTGCCCCTCGGAAAAGTGGTGGAGGTCCCAGTAGCTTAACAAGACGCTTTTAATGCATCTGAGAAGAGACGTGGAGGTCCCAGTAGTTTAAAAGAAGCTTTTAATGCCCCTCAGAAGAGACGTGGAGGTCCCAGTAGCTTAACAAGATGTTTATAATGCCCCTCAGAAGAAACGTGGAGGTCCCAGCAGCTTAACAAGACGCTTTTAATGCCCCTCAGAAGAGACGTGGAGGTCCCAGTAGGTTAGCAAGACGCTTTAAATGCCCCTCGGAAAAGTGGTGGACGTCCTAGTAGCTTAACAAGATGCTTTTAATCCACCCCAGAAGAGACGTGGAGGTCCCAGTAGCTTAGCAAGGAATTTTTAATGCCCCTAAGAAGAGACGTGGAGGTCCCCGTAGCTTAATAAGACGCTTTTAATGCCCCTTAGAAGAGAAGTGGAGGTCCCAGTAGTATAACAAGACGCTTTTAATGCCTCTCGGAAAAGTGGTGGAGGTCCCAGTAGCTTAACAAGACGCTTTCAATGCCCCTCAGAAGAGACGTGGAGGTCCCAGTAGCTTAACAAGACGGTTTGAATGCCCCTTGGAAGAGACGTGGAGGTCCCAGTAGCTTAACAAGATGCTTTAAATGCCCCTCAGAAGAGACGTGGAGGTCCCAGTAGCTTAACAAGATGCTTTTAATGCCCCTCGGAAGAGACGTGGAGGTCCCAGTAGCTTAACAAAATGCATTTAATGACACTCAGAAGAGACGTGGAGGTCCCAGTAGCTTAACAAGACGCTTTTAATGCCCCTCAGAAGAGACGTGGAGATCCCAGTAGCTTAACAAGACGCTTTTAATGCCCCTCGGAAAAGTGGTGGAGGACCCAGTAGTTTAACAAGACGCTTTTAATGCCCCTCAGAAGAGACGTGGAGGTCCCAGTAGCTTAACAAGACGATATTATTGCCCCTCGGAAAAGTGGTGGAGGTCCCAGTAGCTTAAAAAGATGCTTTTAATGCCCCTCAGAAGAGACGTGGACGTCCCAGTAGCTTAATAAGAAGCTTTTAATGCCCCTCAGAAGAGACGTGGAGGTCCCAGTAGCTTAACAAGACGCTTTTAATGCCCCTCAGAAGAGACGTGGAGGTCCCAGTAGGTTAACTAGACGCTTTTAATACCCCTCAGAAGAGACGTGGAGGTCCCAGTAACTTAACAAGATGCTTTTAATACCGCTCGGAAGAGACGTTGAGGTCACAGTAGCTTAACAAGATGCTTTTAATGACCCTCAGAAGAGACATGAACGTCCCAGTAGCTTAACAAGACGCTTTTAATGCCCCTCGGAAAAGTGGTGGAGGTCCCAGTAGCTTAAAAAGATGCTTTTAATGCCCCTCAGAAGAGACGTGGAGGTCCCAGTAGCTTAACAAGACGCTTTTAATGCCCCTCAGAAGAGACGTAGAGGTCCCAGTAGCTTAACAAGACGCTTTTAATGCCGTTCAGAAGAGATGTGGAGGTCCCAGTAGCTTAACAATACGCTTTTAATGCCCCTCAGAAGAGACGTGGAGGTCCCAGTAGCTTAACAAGAAGCTTTTAATGCCCCTCAGAAGAGACGTGGAGGTCCCAGAAGCTTAACAAAACGCATTTAATGCCCCTCAGAAGAGACGTGGAGGTCCCAGTAGCTTAACAAGATGCTTTTAATGCCCCTCAGAATAGACGTGGAGGTCCCAGTAGCTTAACAAGACGCTTTTAATGCCCCTCAGAAGAGGCGTGGAGATCCTAGTAGTTTAACTAGACGCTTTTAATGCCCCTCAGAAGAGACGTGGAGGTCCCAGTAACTTAACAAGATGCTTTTAATACCCCTCAGTAGAGACGTGGAGGTCCCAGAAGCTAAAAAAAACGCTTTTAATGCCCCTTAGAAGAGATGTGGAGGTCCCAGTAGCTTAACAAGATGCTTTTAATGCCCCTCGGAAGAGACGTGGAGGTCCCAATAGCTTAACAAGATGCTTTTAATGACCCTCAGAAGAGACGTGGATGTCCCAGTAGCTTAACAAGACGCTTTTAATGCCCCTCAGAAGAGACGTGGAGGTCCCAGTAGCTTAACAAGACGCTTTTAATGCCCCTCAGAAAAGTGGTGGAGAACCCAGTAGTTTAACAAGACGCTTTTAATGCCCCTCAGAAGAGACGTGGATGTCCCAGTAGCTTAACAAGACGCTTTTAATGCCCCTCGGAAAAGTGGTGGCGGTCCCAGTAGCTTAACAAGATGCTTTTAATGCTCCTCAGAAGAGACGTGGAGGTCCCAGTAGCTTAGCAAGACGCTTTTAATGTCCCTCAGAAGAGACGTGGAGGTCCCAGTAGCTTAACAAGACGCTTTTAATGCCCCTCAGAAGAGACGTGGAGGTCCCAGTAGCTTAACAATATGCTTTTAATGACCCTCAGAAGAGACGTGGAGGGCCCAGTATCTTAGCAAGACGCTTTTAATGTCCCTCAGAAGAGACGTGGAGGTCCCAGTAGCTTAACAAGACGTTTTTAATGCCCCTCGTAAAAGTGGTGGAGGTCCCAGTAGCTTAACAAGACGCATTTAATGCCCCTCAGAAGAGACGTGGAGGTCCCAGTAGCTGAACAAGACGCTTTTAATGCCCCTCAGAAGAGACGTGGAGGTCCCAGTAGCTTAACAAAACGCTTTTAATGCCCCTCAGAAGAGACGTGGAGGTCCCAGTAGCTTAACAAGATGCTTTTAATGCCCCTCAGAAGAGACGTGGAGGTCCCAGTAGCTTAATAAGAAGCTTTTAATGCCCCTCAGAAGAGATGTGGAGGTCCCAGTAGCTTAACAAGACGCTTTTAATGCCCCTCAGAAGAGACGTAGAGGTCCCAGTAGGTTAACTAGACGCTTTTAATTCCCCTCAGAAGAGACGTGGAGGTCCAAGTAACTTAACAAGATGCTTTGAATACCGCTCGGAAGAGACGTTGAGGTCACAGTAGCTTAACAAGATGCTTTTAATGACCCTCAGAAGAGACGTGAACGTCCCAGTAGCTTAACAAGACGCTTTTAATGCCCCTCGGAAAAGTGGTGGAGGTCCCAGTAGCTTAAAAAGATGCTTTTAATGCCCCTCAGAAGAGACGTGGAGGTCCCAGTAGCTTAACAATACGCTTTTAATGCCCCTCAGAAGAGACGTGGAGGTCCCAGTAGCTTAACAAGACGCTTTTAATGCCGTTCAGAAGAGATGTGGAGGTCCCAGTAGCTTAACAATACGCTTTTAATGCCCCTCAGAAGAGACGTGGAGGTCCCAGTAGCTTAACAAGAAGCTTTTAATGCCCCTCAGAAGAGACGTGGAGGTCCCAGAAGTTTAACAAAACGCATTTAATGCCCCTCAGAAGAGACGTGGAGGTCCCAGTAGCTTAACAAGATGCTTTTAATGCCCCTCAGAATAGACGTGGAGGTCCCAGTAGCTTAACAAGACGCTTTTAATGCCCCTCAGAAGAGACGTGGAGATCCTAGTAGTTTAACTAGACGCTTTTAATGCCCCTCAGAAGAGACGTGGAGGTCCCAGTAACTTAACAAGATGCTTTTAATACCCCTCAGTAGAGACGTGGTGGTCCCAGAAGCTAAAAAAAACGCTTTTAATGCCCCTCAGAAGAGATGTGGAGGTCCCAGTAGCTTAACAAGATGCTTTTAATGCCCCTCGGAAGAGACGTGGAGGTCCCAATAGCTTAACAAGATGCTTTTAATGACCCTCAGAAGAGACGTGGATGTCCCAGTAGCTTAACAAGACGCTTTTAATGCCCCTTAGAAGAGACGTGGAGGTCCCAGTAGCTTAACAAGACGCTTTTAATGCCCCTCAGAAAAGTGGTGGAGAACCCAGTAGTTTAACAAGACGCTTTTAATACCCCTCAGAAGAGACGTGGATGTCCCAGTAGCTTAACAAGACGCTTTTAATGCCCCTCGGAAAAGTGGTGGCGGTCCCAGTAGCTTAACAAGATGCTTTTAATGCCCCTCAGAAGAGACGTGGAGGTCCCAGTAGCTTAGCAAGACGCTTTTAATGTCCCTCAGAAGAGACGTGGATGTCCCAGTAGCTTAACAAGACGCTTTTAATGCCCCTCGGAAAAGTGGTGGCGGTCCCAGTAGCTTAACAAGATGCTTTTAATGCCCCTCAGAAGAGACGTGGAGGTCCCAGTAGCTTAGCAAGACGCTTTTAATGTCCCTCAGAAGAGACGTGGAGGTCCCAGTAGCTTAACAAGACGCTTTTAATGCCCCTCAGAAGAGACGTGGAGGTCCCAGTAGCTTAACAAGATGCTTTTAATGACCCTCAGAAGAGACGTGGAGGTCCCAGTAGGTTAACTAGACGCTTTTAATAACCCTCAGAAGAGACGTGGAGGTCCCAGTAACTTAACAAGATGCTTTTAATACTGCTCGGAAGAGACGTTGAGGTCACAGTAGCTTAACAAGATGCTTTTAATGACCCTCAGAAGAGACATGAACGTCCCAGTAGCTTAACAAGACGCTTTTAATGCCCCTCAGAAGAAACGTGGAGGTCCCAGTAACTTAACAAGATGCTTTTAATACCGCTTGGAAGAGACGTGGAGGTCCCAGAAGCTTAAAAAAACACTTTTAATGCCCCTCAGAAGAGATGTGGAGGTCCCAGTAGCTTAACAAGATGCTTTTAATGCCCCTCGGAAGAGACGTGGAGGTCCCAATAGCTTAACAAGATGCTTTTAATGACCCTCAGAAGAGACGTGGATGTCCCAGTAGCTTAACAAGATGCTTTTAATGCCCCTCAGAAGAGACGTGGAGGTCCCAGTAGCATAGCAAGACGCTTTTAATGTCCCTCAGAAGAGACGTGGAGGTCCCAGTAGCTTAACAAGACGCTTTTAATGCCCCTCAGAAGAGACGTGGAGGTCCCAGTAGCTTAACAAGACGCTTTTAATGCCCCTCAGAAGAGACGTGGAGGTCCCAGTAGCTTAACAAGATGCTTTTAATGCCCTTCAGAAGAGACGTGGAGGTCCCAGTAGCTTAACAAGACGCTTTTAATGCCCCTCAGAAGAGACGTGGAGGTCCAAGTAGGTTAACTAGACGCTTTTAATGCCCCTCAGAAGAGACGTGGAGGTCCCAGTAGCTTAACAAAATGCTATTAATGCCCCTCGGAAGAGACGTGGAGGTTCCAGTAGCTTAACAAGACGTTTTTAATGCCCCTCGTAAAAGTGGTGGAGGTCCCAGTAGCTTAACAAGATGCTTTTAATGACCCTCAGAAGAGACGTGGAGGTCCCAGTAGCTTAGCAAGACGCTTTTAATGCCCCTCGGAAAAGTAGTGGAGGTCCCAGTAGCTTAACAAGACGCTTTTAATCCACCTCAGAAGAGATGTGGAGGTCCCAGTAGCTTAACAAGGCATTTTTAATGCCCCTAAGAAGAGACGTGGAGGTCCCCATAGCTTAACAACACGCTTTTAACACCCCTTAGAAGAGACGTGGAGGTCCCATTAGCTTAACAAGACGCTTTTAATGCCCCTCAGAAGAGACGTGGAGGTCCCAGTAGCTTAACAAGACGCTTTTAATGCCCCTCAGAAGAGACGTGGAGGTCCCAGTAGCTTAACAAGACGCTTTTAATGCCCCTCGGAAAAGTGGTGGAGGTCCCAGTAGTTTAACAAGACGCTTTTAATGCCCGTCAGAAGAGACTTGGAGGTCCCAGTAGCTTAACAAGATGCTTTTAATACCCCTCGGAAAAGTCGTGGAGGTCCCAGTAGCTTAAAAAGATGCTTTTAATGCCCCTCAGAAGAGACGTGGAGGTCCCAGTAGCTTAATAAGAAGCTTTTAATGCCCCTCAGAAGAGACGTGGAGGTCCCAGTAGCTTAACAAGACGCTTTTAATGCCCCTCAAAAGAGACGTGGAGGTCCCAGTAGGTTAACTAGACGCTTTTAATGCCCCTCAGAAGAGACGTGGAGGTTCCAGTAACTTAACAAGATGCTTTTAATACCGCTCGGAAGAGACGTTGAGGTCACAGTAGCTTAACAAGATGCTTTTAATGACCCTCAGAAGAGACATGAACGTCCCAGTAGCTTAACAAGACGCTTTTAATGCCCCTCGGAAAAGTGGTGGAGGTCCCAGTAGCTTAAAAAGATGCTTTTAATGCCCCACAGAAGAGACGTGGAGGTCCCAGTAGCTTAACAAGACGCTTTTAATGCCCCTCAGAAGAGACGTGGAGGTCCCAGTAGCTTAACAAGACGCTTTTAATGCCCCTCAGAAAAGTGGTGGAGATCCCAGTAGTTTAACAAGACGCTTTTAATGCCCCTCGGAAAAGTGGTGGCGGTCCCAGTAGCTTAACAAGATGCTTTTAATGCCCCTCAGAAGAGACGTGGAGATCCCAGTAGCTTAGCAAGACGCTTTTAATGTCCCTCAGAAGAGACGTGGAGGTCCCAGTAGCTTAACAAGACGCTTTTAATGCCCCTCAGAAGAGATGTGGAGGTCCAAGTAGGTTAACTAGACGCTTTTAATGCCCCACAGAAGAGACGTGGAGGTCCCAGTAGCTTAACAAGACGCTTTTAATGCCCCTCAGAAGAGACGTGGAGGTCCCAGTAGCTTAACAAGATGCTTTTAATGCCCCTCAGAAGAGACGTGGAGGTCCCAGTAGCTTAACAAGATGCTTTTAATGCCCTTCAGAAGAGACGTGGAGGTCCCAGTAGCTTAACAAGACGCTTTTAATGCCCCTCAGAAGAGACGTGGAGGTCCAAGTAGGTTAACTAGACGCTTTTAATGCCCCTCAGAAGAGACGTGGAGGTCCCAGTAGCTTAACAAAATGCTATTAATGCCCCTCGGAAGAGACGTGGAGGTTCCAGTAGCTTAACAAGACGTTTTTAATGCCCCTCGTAAAAGTGGTGGAGGTCCCAGTAGCTTAAAAAGATGCTTTTAATGACCCTCAGAAGAGACGTGGAGGTCCCAGTAGCTTAGCAAGACGCTTTTAATGCCCCTCGGAAAAGTAGTGGAGGTCCCAGTAGCTTAACAAGACGCTTTTAATCCACCTCAGAAGAGATGTGGAGGTCCCAGTAGCTTAACAAGGCATTTTTAATGCCCCTAAGAAGAGACGTGGAGGTCCCCATAGCTTAACAACACGCTTTTAACACCCCTTAGAAGAGACGTGGAGGTCCCATTAGCTTAACAAGACGCTTTTAATGCCCCTCAGAAGAGACGTGGAGGTCCCAGTAGCTTAACAAGACGCTTTTAATGCCCCTCAGAAGAGACGTGGAGGTCCCAGTAGCTTAACAAGACGCTTTTAATGCCCCTCGGAAAAGTGGTGGAGGTCCCAATAGTTTAACAAGACGCTTTTAATGCCCGTCAGAAGAGACTTGGAGGTCCCAGTAGCTTAACAAGATGCTTTTAATACCCCTCGGAAAAGTCGTGGAGGTCCCAGTAGCTTAAAAAGATGCTTTTAATGCCCCTCAGAAGAGACGTGGAGGTCCCAGTAGCTTAATAAGAAGCTTTTAATGCCCCTCAGAAGAGACGTGGAGGTCCCAGTAGCTTAACAAGACGCTTTTAATGCCCCTCAAAAGAGACGTGGAGGTCCCAGTAGGTTAACTAGACGCTTTTAATGCCCCTCAGAAGAGACGTGGAGGTTCCAGTAACTTAACAAGATGCTTTTAATACCGCTCGGAAGAGACGTTGAGGTCACAGTAGCTTAACAAGATGCTTTTAATGACCCTCAGAAGAGACATGAACGTCCCAGTAGCTTAACAAGACGCTTTTAATGCCCCTCGGAAAAGTGGTGGAGGTCCCAGTAGCTTAAAAAGATGCTTTTAATGCCCCACAGAAGAGACGTGGAGGTCCCAGTAGCTTAACAAGACGCTTTTAATGCCCCTCAGAAGAGACGTGGAGGTCCCAGTAGCTTAACAAGACGCTTTTAATGCCCCTCAGAAAAGTGGTGGAGATCCCAGTAGTTTAACAAGACGCTTTTAATGCCCCTCGGAAAAGTGGTGGCGGTCCCAGTAGCTTAACAAGATGCTTTTAATGCCCCTCAGAAGAGACGTGGAGATCCCAGTAGCTTAGCAAGACGCTTTTAATGTCCCTCAGAAGAGACGTGGAGGTCCCAGTAGCTTAACAAGACGCTTTTAATGCCCCTCAGAAGAGACGTGGAGGTCCCAGTAGCTTAACAAGATGCTTTAAATGACCCTCAGAAGAGACGTGGAGGGCCCAGTATCTTAACAAGACGCTTTTAATGCCCCTCAGAAAAGACGTGGAGGTCCCAGTAGCTTACCAAGACGCTTTTAATGCCCCTCGGAAAAACAGTGGAGGTCCCAGTAGCTTAACAAGACGCTTTTAATCCACCTCAGAAGAGATGTGGAGGTCCCAGTAGCTTAACAAGGCATTTTTAATGCCCCTAAGAAGAGACGTGGTGGTCCCCGTAGCTTAACAACACGCTTTTAATACCCCTTAGAAGAGACGTGGAGGTCCCATTAGCTTAACAAGACGCTTTTAATGCCCCTCAGAAGAGACCTGGAGGTCCCAGTAGCTTAACAAGACGCTTTTAATGCCCCTCAGAAGAGACGTGGAAGTCCCAGTAGCTTAACAAGATGCTTTTAATGCCCCTCAGAAGAGACGTGGAAGTCCCAGTAGCTTAACAAGACGCTTTTAATGCCCCTTGGAAGAGACGTGGAAGTCCCAGTAGCTTAACAAGACGGTTTTAATGCCCCTCAGAAGAGACGTGGAAGTCCCAGTAGCTTAACAAGACGCTTTTAATGCCCCTTGGAAGAGACGTGGAAGTCCCAGTAGCTTAACAAGACGCTTTTAATGCCCCTCAGAAGAGACGTGGAAGTCCCAGTAGCTTAACAAGACGCTTTTAATGCCCCTTGGAAGAGACGTGGAAGTCCCAGTAGCTTAACAAAATGCTTTTACTGCCCCTCGGAAAAGTGGTGGAGGTCCCAGTAGCTTAACAAGACGCTTTTAATGCATCTGAGAAGAGACGTGGAGGTCCCAGTAGTTTAAAAGAAGCTTTTAATGCCCCTCAGAAGAGACGTGGAGGTCCCAGTAGCTTAACATGATGTTTATAATGCCCCTCAGAAGAAACGTGGAGGTCCCAGTGGATTAACAAGACGCTTTTAATGCCCCTCAGAAGAGACGTGGAGGTCCCAGTAGGTTAGCAAGACGCTTTAAATGCCCCTCGGAAAAGTGGTGGACGTCCCAGTAGCTTAACAAGATGCTTTTAATCCACCCCAGAAGAGATGTGGAGGTCCCAGTAGCTTAACAAGGCATTTTTAATGCCCCTAAGAAGAGACGTGGAGGTCCCCGTACATTAACAACACGCTTTTAATACCCCTTAGAAGAGACGTGGAGGTCCCATTAGCTTAACAAGACGCTTTTAATGCCCCTCAGAAGAGACGTGGAGGTCCCAGTAGCTTAACAAGACGCTTTTAATGCCCCTCAGAAGAGACGTGGAAGTCCCAGTAGCTTAACAAGACGCTTTTAATGCCCCTTGGAAGAGACGTGGAAGTCCCAGTAGCTTAACAAGACGCTTTAATGCCCCTCAGAAGAGACATGGAGGCTCCAGTAGCTTAACAAGATGCTTTTACTGCCCCTCGGAAAAGTGGTGGAGGTCCCAGTAGCTTAACAAGACGCTTTTAATGCATCTGAGAAGAGACGTGGAGGTCCCAGTAGTTTAAAAGAAGCTTTTAATGCCCCTCAGAAGAGACGTGGAGGTCCCAGTAGCTTAACAAGATGTTTATAATGCCCCTCAGAAGAAACGTGGAGGTCCCAGCAGCTTAACAAGACGCTTTTAATGCCCCTCAGAAGAGACGTGGAGGTCCCAGTAGGTTAGCAAGACGCTTTAAATGCCCCTCGGAAAAGTGGTGGACGTCCTAGTAGCTTAACAAGATGCTTTTAATCCACCCCAGAAGAGACGTGGAGGTCCCAGTAGCTTAGCAAGGAATTTTTAATGCCCCTAAGAAGAGACGTGGAGGTCCCCGTAGCTTAATAAGACGCTTTTAATGCCCCTTAGAAGAGAAGTGGAGGTCCCAGTAGTATAACAAGACGCTTTTAATGCCTCTCGGAAAAGTGGTGGAGGTCCCAGTAGCTTAACAAGACGCTTTCAATGCCCCTCAGAAGAGACGTGGAGGTCCCAGTAGCTTAACAAGACGGTTTGAATGCCCCTTGGAAGAGACGTGGAGGTCCCAGTAGCTTAACAAGATGCTTTAAATGCCCCTCAGAAGAGACGTGGAGGTCCCAGTAGCTTAACAAGATGCTTTTAATGCCCCTCGGAAGAGACGTGGAGGTCCCAGTAGCTTAACAAAATGCATTTAATGACACTCAGAAGAGACGTGGAGGTCCCAGTAGCTTAACAAGACGCTTTTAATGCCCCTCAGAAGAGACGTGGAGATCCCAGTAGCTTAACAAGACGCTTTTAATGCCCCTCGGAAAAGTGGTGGAGGACCCAGTAGTTTAACAAGACGCTTTTAATGCCCCTCAGAAGAGACGTGGAGGTCCCAGTAGCTTAACAAGACGATATTATTGCCCCTCGGAAAAGTGGTGGAGGTCCCAGTAGCTTAAAAAGATGCTTTTAATGCCCCTCAGAAGAGACGTGGACGTCCCAGTAGCTTAATAAGAAGCTTTTAATGCCCCTCAGAAGAGACGTGGAGGTCCCAGTAGCTTAACAAGACGCTTTTAATGCCCCTCAGAAGAGACGTGGAGGTTCCAGTAGCTTAACAAGACGCTTTTAATGCCCCTCGGAAAAGTGGTGGAGGACCCAGTAGTTTAACAAGACGCTTTTAATGCCCCTCAGAAGAGACGTGGAGGTCCCAGTAGCTTAACAAGATGCTTTTATTGCCCCTCGGAAAAGTGGTGGAGGTCCCAGTAGCTTAAAAAGATGCTTTTAATGCCCCTCAGAAGAGACGTGGAGATCCCAGTAGCTTAACAAGACGTTTTTAATGCCCCTCGGAAAAGTGGTGGAGGTCCCAGTAGCTTAACAAGACGCATTTAATGCCCCTCAGAAGAGACGTGGAGCTCCCAGTAGATGAACAAGACGCTTTTAATGCCCCTCAGAAGAGACGTGGAGGTCCCAGTAGCTTAACAAGACGCTTTTAATGCCCCTCAGAAGAGACGTGGAGGTCCCAGTAGCTTAACAAGATGCTTTTAATGACCCTCAGAAGAGACGTGGAGGTCCCAGTAGCTTAACAAAATGCTTTTAATGCCCCTCGGAAGAGACGTGGAGGTCCCAATAGCTTAACAAGACGCTTTTAATGACCCTCAGAAGAGACGTGGATGTCCCAGTAGCTTAACAAGACGCTTTTAATGCCCCTCAGAAGAGACGTGGAGGTCCCAGTAGCTTAACAAGACGCTTTTAATGCCCCTCAAAAAAGTGGTGGAGATCCCAGTAGTTTAACAAGACGCTTTTAATGCCCCTCGGAAAAGTGGTGGCGGTCCCAGTAGCTTAACAAGATGCTTTTAATGCCCCTCAGAAGAGACGTGGAGGTCCCAGTAGCATAGCAAGACGCTTTTAATGTCCCTCAGAAGAGACGTGGAGGTCCCAGTAGCTTAACAAGACGCTTTTAATGCCCCTCAGAAGAGACGTGGAGGTCCCAGTAGCTTAACAAGATGCTTTAAATGACCCTCAGAAGAGACGTGGAGGGCCCAGTATCTTAACAAGACGCTTTTAATGCCCCTCAGAAGAGACGTGGAGGTCCCAGTAGCTTAACAAGATGTTTTTAATGCCCCTCGTAAAAGTGGTGGAGGTCCCAGTAGCTTAACAAGACTCATTTAATGCCCCTAAGAAGAGACGTGGAGGTCCCAGTAGCTGAACAAGACGCTTTTAATGCCCCTCAGTAGAGACGTGGAGGTCCCAGTAGCTTAACAAGACGCTTTTAATGCCCCTCAGAAGAGACGTGGAGGTCCCAGTAGCTTAACAAGACGCTTTTAATGCCCCTCAGAAGAGACGTGGAGATCCCAGTAGCTTAACAAGATGCTTTTAATGCCCCTCAGAAGAGACGTGGAGGTCCCAGTAGCTTAACAAGACGCTTTTAATGCCCCTCAGAAGAGACGTGGAGGTCCCAGTAGCTTAACAAGATGCTTTTAATGACCCTCAGAAGAGACGTGGAGGTCCCAGTAGCTTAACAAGATGCTTTTAATGCCCCTCAGTAGAGACGTGGAGGTCCCAGTAGCTTAACAAGACGCTTTTAATGCCCCTCAGAAGAGACGTGGAGGTCCCAGTAGCTTAACAAGACGCTTTTAATGCCCCTCAGAAGAGACGTGGAGATCCCAGTAGCTTAACAAGATGCTTTTAATGCCCCTCAGAAGAGACGTGGAGGTCCCAGTAGCTTAACAAGACGCTTTTAATGCCCCTCAGAAGAGACGTGGAGGTCCCAGTAGCTTAACAAGATGCTTTTAATGACCCTCAGAAGAGACGTGGAGGTCCCAGTAGCTTAACAAGATGCTTTTAATGCCCCTCAGAAGAGACGTGGAGGTCCAAGTAGCTTAACAAGACGCGTTTAATGTCCCTCGGAAAAGTGGTGGAGGTCCCAGTAGCTTAACAAGACGCTTTTAATGCCCCTCACAAGAGACGTGGAGGTCCCAGTAGGTTAACTAGATGCTTTTAATGCCCCTCAGAAGAGACGTGGAGGTCCCAGTAACCTCAAAAGATGCTTTCAATACCCCTCAGTAGAGACGTGGAGGTCCCATTAACTTATCAAGACGGTTTGAATGGCCCTTGGAAGAGACGTGGAGGTCCCAGTTGCTTAACAAGAAGCTTTTAATGCCCCTCAGAAGAGACGTGGAGGTCCCAGTAGCTTAACAAAATGCTTTTAATGACACTCAGAAGAGACGTGGAGGTCCCAGTAGCTTAACAAGACGCTTTTAATGCCCCTCAGAAGAGACGTGGAGGTTCCAGTAGCTTAACAAGACGCTTTTAATGCCCCTCGGAAAAGTGGTGAAGGACCCAGTAGTTTAACAAGACGCTTTTAATGCCCCTCAGAAGAGACGTGGAGGTCCCAGTAGCTTAACAAGATGCTTTTATTGCCCCTCGGAAAAGTGGTGGAGGTCCCAGTAGCTTAAAAAGATGCTTTTAATGCCCCTCAGAAGAGACGTGGAGATCCCAGTAGCTTAACAAGACGTTTTTAATGCCCCTCGGAAAAGTGGTGGAGGTCCCAGTAGCTTAACAAGACGCATTTAATGCCCCTCAGAAGAGACGTGGAGCTCCCAGTAGATGAACAAGACGCTTTTAATGCCCCTCAGAAGAGACGTGGAGGTCCCAGTAGCTTAACAAGACGCTTTTAATGCCCCTCAGAAGAGACGTGGAGGTCCCAGTAGCTTAACAAGATGCTTTTAATGACCCTCAGAAGAGACGTGGAGGTCCCAGTAGCTTAACAAGATGCTTTTAATGCCCCTCGGAAGAGACGTGGAGGTCCCAATAGCTTAACAAGACGCTTTTAATGACCCTCAGAAGAGACGTGGATGTCCCAGTAGCTTAACAAGACGCTTTTAATGCCCCTCAGAAGAGACGTGGAGGTCCCAGTAGCTTAACAAGACGCTTTTAATGCCCCTCAAAAAAGTGGTGGAGATCCCAGTAGTTTAACAAGACGCTTTTAATGCCCCTCGGAAAAGTGGTGGCGGTCCCAGTAGCTTAACAAGATGCTTTTAATGCCCCTCAGAAGAGACGTGGAGGTCCCAGTAGCATAGCAAGACGCTTTTAATGTCCCTCAGAAGAGACGTGGAGGTCCCAGTAGCTTAACAAGACGCTTTTAATGCCCCTCAGAAGAGACGTGGAGGTCCCAGTAGCTTAACAAGATGCTTTAAATGACCCTCAGAAGAGACGTGGAGGGCCCAGTATCTTAACAAGACGCTTTTAATGCCCCTCAGAAGAGACGTGGAGGTCCCAGTAGCTTAACAAGATGTTTTTAATGCCCCTCGTAAAAGTGGTGGAGGTCCCAGTAGCTTAACAAGACTCATTTAATGCCCCTAAGAAGAGACGTGGAGGTCCCAGTAGCTGAACAAGACGCTTTTAATGCCCCTCAGTAGAGACGTGGAGGTCCCAGTAGCTTAACAAGACGCTTTTAATGCCCCTCAGAAGAGACGTGGAGGTCCCAGTAGCTTAACAAGACGCTTTTAATGCCCCTCAGAAGAGACGTGGAGATCCCAGTAGCTTAACAAGATGCTTTTAATGCCCCTCAGAAGAGACGTGGAGGTCCCAGTAGCTTAACAAGACGCTTTTAATGCCCCTCAGAAGAGACGTGGAGGTCCAAGTAGGTTAACTAGACGCTTTTAATGCCCCTCAGAAGAGACGTGGAGGTCCCAGTAGCTTAAGAAAATGCTATTAATGCCCCTCGGAAGAGACGTGGAGGTTCCAGTAGCTTAACAAGACGTTTTTAATGCCCGTCGTAAAAGTGGTGGAGGTCCCAGTAGCTTAGCAAGATGCTTTTAATGACCCTCAGAAGAGACGTGGAGGTCCCAGTAGCTTAGCAAGACGCTTTTAATGCCCCTCGGAAAAGTAGTGGAGGTCCCAGTAGCTTAACAAGACGCTTTTAATCCACCTCAGAAGAGATGTGGAGGTCCCAGTAGCTTAACAAGGCATTTTTAATGCCCCTAAGAAGAGACGTTGAGGTCCCCGTAGCTTAACAACACGCTTTTAATACCCCTTAGAAGAGACGTGGAGGTCCCATTAGCTTAACAAGACGCTTTTAATGCCCCTCAGAAGAGACCTGGAGGTCCCAGTAGCTTAACAAGACGCTTTTAATGCCCCTCAGAAGAGACGTGGAAGTCCCAGTAGCTTAACAAGACGCTTTTAATGCCCCTTGGAAGAGACGTGGAAGTCCCAGTAGCTTAACAAGACGCTTTAATGCCCCTCAGAAGAGACATGGAGGCTCCAGTAGCTTAACAAGATGCTTTTACTGCAACTCGGAAAAGTGGTGGAGGTCCCAGTAGCTTAACAAGACGCTTTTAATGCCCCTCGGAAGAGACGTGGAGGTCCCAGAAGCTTAAAAAAACGCTTTTAATGCCCCTCAGAAGAGATGTAGAGGTCCCAGTAGCTTAACAAGATGCTTTTAATGCCCCTCGGAAGAGACGTGGAGGTCCCAATAGCTTAACAAGACGCTTTTAATGACCCTCAGAAGAGACGTGGATGTCCCAGTAGCTTAACAAGACGCTTTTAATGCCCCTCAGAAGAGACGTGGAGGTCCCAGTGGCTTAACAAGACGCTTTTAATGCCCCTCAGAAAAGTGGTGGAGATCCCAGTAGATTAACAAGACGCTTTTAATGCCCCTCGGAAAAGTGGTGGCGGTCCCAGTAGCTTAACAAGATGCTTTTAATGCCCCTCAGAAGAGACGTGGAGATCCCAGTAGCTTAGCAAGACGCTTTTAATGTCCCTCAGAAGAGACGTGGAGGTCCCAGTAGCTTAACAAGACGCTTTTAATGCCCCTCAGAAGAGACGTGGAGGTCCCAGTAGCTTAACAAGATGCTTTAAATGACCCTCAGAAGAGACGTGGAGGGCCCAGTATCTTAACAAGACGCTTTTAATGCCCCTCAGAAGAGACGTAGAGGTCCCAGTAGCTTAACAAGACGTTTTTAATGCCCCTCGTAAAAGTGGTGGAGGTCCCAGTAGCTTAACAAGACGCATTTAATGCCCCTCAGAAGAGACGTGGAGGTCCCAGTAGCTGAACAAGACGCTTTTAATGCCCCTCAGAAGAGACGTGGAGGTCCCAGTAGCTTAACAAGACGCTTTTAATGCCCCTCAGAAGAGACGTGGAGGTCCCAGTAGCTTAACAAGACGCTTTTAATGCCCCTCAGAAGAGACGTGGAGGTCCCAGTAGCTTAACAAGATGCTTTTAATGCCCCTCAGAAGAGACGTGGAGGTCCCAGTAGCTTAACAAGACGCTTTTAATGCCCCTCAGAAGAGATGTGGAGGTCCCAGTAGCTTAACAAGATGCTTTTAATGCCCCTCGGAAGAGACGTGGAGGTCCCAATAGCTTAACAAGACGCTTTTAATGACCCTCAGAAGAGACGTGGATGTCCCAGTAGCTTAACAAGACGCTTTTAATGCCCCTCAGAAGAGACGTGGAGGTCCCAGTAGCTTAACAAGACGCTTTTAATGCCCCTCAGAAAAGTGGTGGAGATCCCAGTAGTTTAACAAGACGCTTTTAATGCCCCTCGGAAAAGTGGTGGCGGTCCCAGTAGCTTAACAAGATGCTTTTAATGCCCCTCAGAAGAGACGTGGAGATCCCAGTAGCTTAGCAAGACGCTTTTAATGTCCCTCAGAAGAGACGTGGAGGTCCCAGTAGCTTAACAAGACGCTTTTAATGCCCCTCAGAAGAGACGTGGAGGTCCCAGTAGCTTAACAAGATGCTTTAAATGACCCTCAGAAGAGACGTGGAGGGCCCAGTATCTTAACAAGACGCTTTTAATGCCCCTCAGAAAAGACGTGGAGGTCCCAGTAGCTTACCAAGACGCTTTTAATGCCCCTCGGAAAAACAGTGGAGGTCCCAGTAGCTTAACAAGACGCTTTTAATCCACCTCAGAAGAGATGTGGAGGTCCCAGTAGCTTAACAAGGCATTTTTAATGCCCCTAAGAAGAGACGTGGTGGTCCCCGTAGCTTAACAACACGCTTTTAATACCCCTTAGAAGAGACGTGGAGGTCCCATTAGCTTAACAAGACTCTTTTAATGCCCCTCAGAAGAGACCTGGAGGTCCCAGTAGCTTAACAAGACGCTTTTAATGCCCCTCAGAAGAGACGTGGAAGTCCCAGTAGCTTAACAAGATGCTTTTAATGCCCCTCAGAAGAGACGTGGAAGTCCCAGTAGCTTAACAAGACGCTTTTAATGCCCCTTGGAAGAGACGTGGAAGTCCCAGTAGCTTAACAAGACACTTTTAATGCCCCTCAGAAGAGACGTGGAAGTCCCAGTAGCTTAACAAGACGCTTTTAATGCCCCTTGGAAGAGACGTGGAAGTCCCAGTAGCTTAACAAGACGCTTTTAATGCCCCTTGGAAGAGACGTGGAAGTCCCAGTAGCTTAACAAAATGCTTTTACTGCCCCTCGGAAAAGTGGTGGAGGTCCCAGTAGCTTAACAAGACGCTTTTAATGCATCTGAGAAGAGACGTGGAGGTCCCAGTAGTTTAAAAGAAGCTTTTAATGCCCCTCAGAAGAGACGTGGAGGTCCCAGTAGCTTAACATGATGTTTATAATGCCCCTCAGAAGAAACGTGGAGGTCCCAGTGGATTAACAAGACGCTTTTAATGCCCCTCAGAAGAGACGTGGAGGTCCCAGTAGGTTAGCAAGACGCTTTAAATGCCCCTCGGAAAAGTGGTGGACGTCCCAGTAGCTTAACAAGATGCTTTTAATCCACCCCAGAAGAGATGTGGAGGTCCCAGTAGCTTAACAAGGCATTTTTAATGCCCCTAAGAAGAGACGTGGAGGTCCCCGTACATTAACAACACGCTTTTAATACCCCTTAGAAGAGACGTGGAGGTCCCATTAGCTTAACAAGACGTTTTTAATGCCCCTCAGAAGAGACGTGGAGGTCCCAGTAGCTTAACAAGACGCTTTTAATGCCCCTCAGAAGAGACGTGGAAGTCCCAGTAGCTTAACAAGACGCTTTTAATGCCCCTTGGAAGAGACGTGGAAGTCCCAGCAGCTTAACAAGACGCTTTAATGCCCCTCAGAAGAGACATGGAGGCTCCAGTAGCTTAACAAGATGCTTTTACTGCCCCTCGGAAAAGTGGTGGAGGTCCCAGTAGCTTAACAAGACGCTTTTAATGCATCTGAGAAGAGACGTGGAGGTCCCAGTAGTTTAAAAGAAGCTTTTAATGCCCCTCAGAAGAGACGTGGAGGTCCCAGTAGCTTAACAAGATGTTTATAATGCCCCTCAGAAGAAACGTGGAGGTCCCAGCAGCTTAACAAGACGCTTTTAATGCCCCTCAGAAGAGACGTGGAGGTCCCAGTAGGTTAGCAAGACGCTTTAAATGCCCCTCGGAAAAGTGGTGGACGTCCTAGTAGCTTAACAAGATGCTTTTAATCCACCCCAGAAGAGACGTGGAGGTCCCAGTAGCTTAGCAAGGAATTTTTAATGCCCCTAAGAAGAGACGTGGAGGTCCCCGTAGCTTAATAAGACGCTTTTAATGCCCCTTAGAAGAGAAGTGGAGGTCCCAGTAGTATAACAAGACGCTTTTAATGCCTCTCGGAAAAGTGGTGGAGGTCCCAGTAGCTTAACAAGACGCTTTCAATGCCCCTCAGAAGAGACGTGGAGGTCCCAGTAGCTTAACAAGACGGTTTGAATGCCCCTTGGAAGAGACGTGGAGGTCCCAGTAGCTTAACAAGATGCTTTAAATGCCCCTCAGAAGAGACGTGGAGGTCCCAGTAGCTTAACAAGATGCTTTTAATGCCCCTCGGAAGAGACGTGGAGGTCCCAGTAGCTTAACAAAATGCATTTAATGACACTCAGAAGAGACGTGGAGGTCCCAGTAGCTTAACAAGACGCTTTTAATGCCCCTCAGAAGAGACGTGGAGATCCCAGTAGCTTAACAAGACGCTTTTAATGCCCCTCGGAAAAGTGGTGGAGGACCCAGTAGTTTAACAAGACGCTTTTAATGCCCCTCAGAAGAGACGTGGAGGTCCCAGTAGCTTAACAAGACGATATTATTGCCCCTCGGAAAAGTGGTGGAGGTCCCAGTAGCTTAAAAAGATGCTTTTAATGCCCCTCAGAAGAGACGTGGACGTCCCAGTAGCTTAATAAGAAGCTTTTAATGCCCCTCAGAAGAGACGTGGAGGTCCCAGTAGCTTAACAAGACGCTTTTAATGCCCCTCAGAAGAGACGTGGAGGTCCCAGTAGGTTAACTAGACGCTTTTAATACCCCTCAGAAGAGACGTGGAGGTCCCAGTAACTTAACAAGATGCTTTTAATACCGCTCGGAAGAGACGTTGAGGTCACAGTAGCTTAACAAGATGCTTTTAATGACCCTCAGAAGAGACATGAACGTCCCAGTAGCTTAACAAGACGCTTTTAATGCCCCTCGGAAAAGTGGTGGAGGTCCCAGTAGCTTAAAAAGATGCTTTTAATGCCCCTCAGAAGAGACGTGGAGGTCCCAGTAGCTTAACAAGACGCTTTTAATGCCCCTCAGAAGAGACGTAGAGGTCCCAGTAGCTTAACAAGACGCTTTTAATGCCGTTCAGAAGAGATGTGGAGGTCCCAGTAGCTTAACAATACGCTTTTAATGCCCCTCAGAAGAGACGTGGAGGTCCCAGTAGCTTAACAAGAAGCTTTTAATGCCCCTCAGAAGAGACGTGGAGGTCCCAGAAGCTTAACAAAACGCATTTAATGCCCCTCAGAAGAGACGTGGAGGTCCCAGTAGCTTAACAAGATGCTTTTAATGCCCCTCAGAATAGACGTGGAGGTCCCAGTAGCTTAACAAGACGCTTTTAATGCCCCTCAGAAGAGACGTGGAGATCCTAGTAGTTTAACTAGACGCTTTTAATGCCCCTCAGAAGAGACGTGGAGGTCCCAGTAACTTAACAAGATGCTTTTAATACCCCTCAGTAGAGACGTGGAGGTCCCAGAAGCTAAAAAAAACGCTTTTAATGCCCCTTAGAAGAGATGTGGAGGTCCCAGTAGCTTAACAAGATGCTTTTAATGCCCCTCGGAAGAGACGTGGAGGTCCCAATAGCTTAACAAGATGCTTTTAATGACCCTCAGAAGAGACGTGGATGTCCCAGTAGCTTAACAAGACGCTTTTAATGCCCCTCAGAAGAGACGTGGAGGTCCCAGTAGCTTAACAAGACGCTTTTAATGCCCCTCAGAAAAGTGGTGGAGAACCCAGTAGTTTAACAAGACGCTTTTAATGCCCCTCAGAAGAGACGTGGATGTCCCAGTAGCTTAACAAGACGCTTTTAATGCCCCTCGGAAAAGTGGTGGCGGTCCCAGTAGCTTAACAAGATGCTTTTAATGCTCCTCAGAAGAGACGTGGAGGTCCCAGTAGCTTAGCAAGACGCTTTTAATGTCCCTCAGAAGAGACGTGGAGGTCCCAGTAGCTTAACAAGACGCTTTTAATGCCCCTCAGAAGAGACGTGGAGGTCCCAGTAGCTTAACAATATGCTTTTAATGACCCTCAGAAGAGACGTGGAGGGCCCAGTATCTTAGCAAGACGCTTTTAATGTCCCTCAGAAGAGACGTGGAGGTCCCAGTAGCTTAACAAGACGTTTTTAATGCCCCTCGTAAAAGTGGTGGAGGTCCCAGTAGCTTAACAAGACGCATTTAATGCCCCTCAGAAGAGACGTGGAGGTCCCAGTAGCTGAACAAGACGCTTTTAATGCCCCTCAGAAGAGACGTGGAGGTCCCAGTAGCTTAACAAAACGCTTTTAATGCCCCTCAGAAGAGACGTGGAGGTCCCAGTAGCTTAACAAGATGCTTTTAATGCCCCTCAGAAGAGACGTGGAGGTCCCAGTAGCTTAATAAGAAGCTTTTAATGCCCCTCAGAAGAGATGTGGAGGTCCCAGTAGCTTAACAAGACGCTTTTAATGCCCCTCAGAAGAGACGTAGAGGTCCCAGTAGGTTAACTAGACGCTTTTAATTCCCCTCAGAAGAGACGTGGAGGTCCAAGTAACTTAACAAGATGCTTTGAATACCGCTCGGAAGAGACGTTGAGGTCACAGTAGCTTAACAAGATGCTTTTAATGACCCTCAGAAGAGACGTGAACGTCCCAGTAGCTTAACAAGACGCTTTTAATGCCCCTCGGAAAAGTGGTGGAGGTCCCAGTAGCTTAAAAAGATGCTTTTAATGCCCCTCAGAAGAGACGTGGAGGTCCCAGTAGCTTAACAATACGCTTTTAATGCCCCTCAGAAGAGACGTGGAGGTCCCAGTAGCTTAACAAGACGCTTTTAATGCCGTTCAGAAGAGATGTGGAGGTCCCAGTAGCTTAACAATACGCTTTTAATGCCCCTCAGAAGAGACGTGGAGGTCCCAGTAGCTTAACAAGAAGCTTTTAATGCCCCTCAGAAGAGACGTGGAGGTCCCAGAAGTTTAACAAAACGCATTTAATGCCCCTCAGAAGAGACGTGGAGGTCCCAGTAGCTTAACAAGATGCTTTTAATGCCCCTCAGAATAGACGTGGAGGTCCCAGTAGCTTAACAAGACGCTTTTAATGCCCCTCAGAAGAGACGTGGAGATCCTAGTAGTTTAACTAGACGCTTTTAATGCCCCTCAGAAGAGACGTGGAGGTCCCAGTAACTTAACAAGATGCTTTTAATACCCCTCAGTAGAGACGTGGTGGTCCCAGAAGCTAAAAAAAACGCTTTTAATGCCCCTCAGAAGAGATGTGGAGGTCCCAGTAGCTTAACAAGATGCTTTTAATGCCCCTCGGAAGAGACGTGGAGGTCCCAATAGCTTAACAAGATGCTTTTAATGACCCTCAGAAGAGACGTGGATGTCCCAGTAGCTTAACAAGACGCTTTTAATGCCCCTTAGAAGAGACGTGGAGGTCCCAGTAGCTTAACAAGACGCTTTTAATGCCCCTCAGAAAAGTGGTGGAGAACCCAGTAGTTTAACAAGACGCTTTTAATACCCCTCAGAAGAGACGTGGATGTCCCAGTAGCTTAACAAGACGCTTTTAATGCCCCTCGGAAAAGTGGTGGCGGTCCCAGTAGCTTAACAAGATGCTTTTAATGCCCCTCAGAAGAGACGTGGAGGTCCCAGTAGCTTAGCAAGACGCTTTTAATGTCCCTCAGAAGAGACGTGGATGTCCCAGTAGCTTAACAAGACGCTTTTAATGCCCCTCGGAAAAGTGGTGGCGGTCCCAGTAGCTTAACAAGATGCTTTTAATGCCCCTCAGAAGAGACGTGGAGGTCCCAGTAGCTTAGCAAGACGCTTTTAATGTCCCTCAGAAGAGACGTGGAGGTCCCAGTAGCTTAACAAGACGCTTTTAATGCCCCTCAGAAGAGACGTGGAGGTCCCAGTAGCTTAACAAGATGCTTTTAATGACCCTCAGAAGAGACGTGGAGGTCCCAGTAGGTTAACTAGACGCTTTTAATAACCCTCAGAAGAGACGTGGAGGTCCCAGTAACTTAACAAGATGCTTTTAATACTGCTCGGAAGAGACGTTGAGGTCACAGTAGCTTAACAAGATGCTTTTAATGACCCTCAGAAGAGACATGAACGTCCCAGTAGCTTAACAAGACGCTTTTAATGCCCCTCAGAAGAAACGTGGAGGTCCCAGTAACTTAACAAGATGCTTTTTATACCGCTTGGAAGAGACGTGGAGGTCCCAGAAGCTTAAAAAAACACTTTTAATGCCCCTCAGAAGAGATGTGGAGGTCCCAGTAGCTTAACAAGATGCTTTTAATGCCCCTCGGAAGAGACGTGGAGGTCCCAATAGCTTAACAAGATGCTTTTAATGACCCTCAGAAGAGACGTGGATGTCCCAGTAGCTTAACAAGATGCTTTTAATGCCCCTCAGAAGAGACGTGGAGGTCCCAGTAGCATAGCAAGACGCTTTTAATGTCCCTCAGAAGAGACGTGGAGGTCCCAGTAGCTTAACAAGACGCTTTTAATGCCCCTCAGAAGAGACGTGGAGGTCCCAGTAGCTTAACAAGACGCTTTTAATGCCCCTCAGAAGAGACGTGGAGGTCCCAGTAGCTTAACAAGATGCTTTTAATGCCCTTCAGAAGAGACGTGGAGGTCCCAGTAGCTTAACAAGACGCTTTTAATGCCCCTCAGAAGAGACGTGGAGGTCCAAGTAGGTTAACTAGACGCTTTTAATGCCCCTCAGAAGAGACGTGGAGGTCCCAGTAGCTTAACAAAATGCTATTAATGCCCCTCGGAAGAGACGTGGAGGTTCCAGTAGCTTAACAAGACGTTTTTAATGCCCCTCGTAAAAGTGGTGGAGGTCCCAGTAGCTTAACAAGATGCTTTTAATGACCCTCAGAAGAGACGTGGAGGTCCCAGTAGCTTAGCAAGACGCTTTTAATGCCCCTCGGAAAAGTAGTGGAGGTCCCAGTAGCTTAACAAGACGCTTTTAATCCACCTCAGAAGAGATGTGGAGGTCCCAGTAGCTTAACAAGGCATTTTTAATGCCCCTAAGAAGAGACGTGGAGGTCCCCATAGCTTAACAACACGCTTTTAACACCCCTTAGAAGAGACGTGGAGGTCCCATTAGCTTAACAAGACGCTTTTAATGCCCCTCAGAAGAGACGTGGAGGTCCCAGTAGCTTAACAAGACGCTTTTAATGCCCCTCAGAAGAGACGTGGAGGTCCCAGTAGCTTAACAAGACGCTTTTAATGCCCCTCGGAAAAGTGGTGGAGGTCCCAGTAGTTTAACAAGACGCTTTTAATGCCCGTCAGAAGAGACTTGGAGGTCCCAGTAGCTTAACAAGATGCTTTTAATACCCCTCAGAAAAGTCGTGGAGGTCCCAGTAGCTTAAAAAGATGCTTTTAATGCCCCTCAGAAGAGACGTGGAGGTCCCAGTAGCTTAATAAGAAGCTTTTAATGCCCCTCAGAAGAGACGTGGAGGTCCCAGTAGCTTAACAAGACGCTTTTAATGCCCCTCAAAAGAGACGTGGAGGTCCCAGTAGGTTAACTAGACGCTTTTAATGCCCCTCAGAAGAAACGTGGAGGTTCCAGTAACTTAACAAGATGCTTTTAATACCGCTCGGAAGAGACGTTGAGGTCACAGTAGCTTAACAAGATGCTTTTAATGACCCTCAGAAGAGACATGAACGTCCCAGTAGCTTAACAAGACGCTTTTAATGCCCCTCGGAAAAGTGGTGGAGGTCCCAGTAGCTTAAAAAGATGCTTTTAATGCCCCACAGAAGAGACGTGGAGGTCCCAGTAGCTTAACAAGACGCTTTTAATGCCCCTCAGAAGAGACGTGGAGGTCCCAGTAGCTTAACAAGACGCTTTTAATGCCCCTCAGAAAAGTGGTGGAGATCCCAGTAGTTTAACAAGACGCTTTTAATGCCCCTCGGAAAAGTGGTGGCGGTCCCAGTAGCTTAACAAGATGCTTTTAATGCCCCTCAGAAGAGACGTGGAGATCCCAGTAGCTTAGCAAGACGCTTTTAATGTCCCTCAGAAGAGACGTGGAGGTCCCAGTAGCTTAACAAGACGCTTTTAATGCCCCTCAGAAGAGATGTGGAGGTCCAAGTAGGTTAACTAGACGCTTTTAATGCCCCACAGAAGAGACGTGGAGGTCCCAGTAGCTTAACAAGACGCTTTTAATGCCCCTCAGAAGAGACGTGGAGGTCCCAGTAGCTTAACAAGACGCTTTTAATGCCCCTCAGAAGAGACGTGGAGGTCCCAGTAGCTTAACAAGATGCTTTTAATGCCCTTCAGAAGAGACGTGGAGGTCCCAGTAGCTTAACAAGACGCTTTTAATGCCCCTCAGAAGAGACGTGGAGGTCCAAGTAGGTTAACTAGACGCTTTTAATGCCCCTCAGAAGAGACGTGGAGGTCCCAGTAGCTTAACAAAATGCTATTAATGCCCCTCGGAAGAGACGTGGAGGTTCCAGTAGCTTAACAAGACGTTTTTAATGCCCCTCGTAAAAGTGGTGGAGGTCCCAGTAGCTTAAAAAGATGCTTTTAATGACCCTCAGAAGAGACGTGGAGGTCCCAGTAGCTTAGCAAGACGCTTTTAATGCCCCTCGGAAAAGTAGTGGAGGTCCCAGTAGCTTAACAAGACGCTTTTAATCCACCTCAGAAGAGATGTGGAGGTCCCAGTAGCTTAACAAGGCATTTTTAATGCCCCTAAGAAGAGACGTGGAGGTCCCCATAGCTTAACAACACGCTTTTAACACCCCTTAGAAGAGACGTGGAGGTCCCATTAGCTTAACAAGACGCTTTTAATGCCCCTCAGAAGAGACGTGGAGGTCCCAGTAGCTTAACAAGACGCTTTTAATGCCCCTCAGAAGAGACGTGGAGGTCCCAGTAGCTTAACAAGACGCTTTTAATGCCCCTCGGAAAAGTGGTGGAGGTCCCAATAGTTTAACAAGACGCTTTTAATGCCCGTCAGAAGAGACTTGGAGGTCCCAGTAGCTTAACAAGATGCTTTTAATACCCCTCGGAAAAGTCGTGGAGGTCCCAGTAGCTTAAAAAGATGCTTTTAATGCCCCTCAGAAGAGACGTGGAGGTCCCAGTAGCTTAATAAGAAGCTTTTAATGCCCCTCAGAAGAGACGTGGAGGTCCCAGTAGCTTAACAAGACGCTTTTAATGCCCCTCAAAAGAGACGTGGAGGTCCCAGTAGGTTAACTAGACGCTTTTAATGCCCCTCAGAAGAGACGTGGAGGTTCCAGTAACTTAACAAGATGCTTTTAATACCGCTCGGAAGAGACGTTGAGGTCACAGTAGCTTAACAAGATGCTTTTAATGACCCTCAGAAGAGACATGAACGTCCCAGTAGCTTAACAAGACGCTTTTAATGCCCCTCGGAAAAGTGGTGGAGGTCCCAGTAGCTTAAAAAGATGCTTTTAATGCCCCACAGAAGAGACGTGGAGGTCCCAGTAGCTTAACAAGACGCTTTTAATGCCCCTCAGAAGAGACGTGGAGGTCCCAGTAGCTTAACAAGACGCTTTTAATGCCCCTCAGAAAAGTGGTGGAGATCCCAGTAGTTTAACAAGACGCTTTTAATGCCCCTCGGAAAAGTGGTGGCGGTCCCAGTAGCTTAACAAGATGCTTTTAATGCCCCTCAGAAGAGACGTGGAGATCCCAGTAGCTTAGCAAGACGCTTTTAATGTCCCTCAGAAGAGACGTGGAGGTCCCAGTAGCTTAACAAGACGCTTTTAATGCCCCTCAGAAGAGACGTGGAGGTCCCAGTAGCTTAACAAGATGCTTTAAATGACCCTCAGAAGAGACGTGGAGGGCCCAGTATCTTAACAAGACGCTTTTAATGCCCCTCAGAAAAGACGTGGAGGTCCCAGTAGCTTACCAAGACGCTTTTAATGCCCCTCGGAAAAACAGTGGAGGTCCCAGTAGCTTAACAAGACGCTTTTAATCCACCTCAGAAGAGATGTGGAGGTCCCAGTAGCTTAACAAGGCATTTTTAATGCCCCTAAGAAGAGACGTGGTGGTCCCCGTAGCTTAACAACACGCTTTTAATACCCCTTAGAAGAGACGTGGAGGTCCCATTAGCTTAACAAGACGCTTTTAATGCCCCTCAGAAGAGACCTGGAGGTCCCAGTAGCTTAACAAGACGCTTTTAATGCCCCTCAGAAGAGACGTGGAAGTCCCAGTAGCTTAACAAGATGCTTTTAATGCCCCTCAGAAGAGACGTGGAAGTCCCAGTAGCTTAACAAGACGCTTTTAATGCCCCTTGGAAGAGACGTGGAAGTCCCAGTAGCTTAACAAGACGGTTTTAATGCCCCTCAGAAGAGACGTGGAAGTCCCAGTAGCTTAACAAGACGCTTTTAATGCCCCTTGGAAGAGACGTGGAAGTCCCAGTAGCTTAACAAGACGCTTTTAATGCCCCTCAGAAGAGACGTGGAAGTCCCAGTAGCTTAACAAGACGCTTTTAATGCCCCTTGGAAGAGACGTGGAAGTCCCAGTAGCTTAACAAAATGCTTTTACTGCCCCTCGGAAAAGTGGTGGAGGTCCCAGTAGCTTAACAAGACGCTTTTAATGCATCTGAGAAGAGACGTGGAGGTCCCAGTAGTTTAAAAGAAGCTTTTAATGCCCCTCAGAAGAGACGTGGAGGTCCCAGTAGCTTAACATGATGTTTATAATGCCCCTCAGAAGAAACGTGGAGGTCCCAGTGGATTAACAAGACGCTTTTAATGCCCCTCAGAAGAGACGTGGAGGTCCCAGTAGGTTAGCAAGACGCTTTAAATGCCCCTCGGAAAAGTGGTGGACGTCCCAGTAGCTTAACAAGATGCTTTTAATCCACCCCAGAAGAGATGTGGAGGTCCCAGTAGCTTAACAAGGCATTTTTAATGCCCCTAAGAAGAGACGTGGAGGTCCCCGTACATTAACAACACGCTTTTAATACCCCTTAGAAGAGACGTGGAGGTCCCATTAGCTTAACAAGACGCTTTTAATGCCCCTCAGAAGAGACGTGGAGGTCCCAGTAGCTTAACAAGACGCTTTTAATGCCCCTCAGAAGAGACGTGGAAGTCCCAGTAGCTTAACAAGACGCTTTTAATGCCCCTTGGAAGAGACGTGGAAGTCCCAGTAGCTTAACAAGACGCTTTAATGCCCCTCAGAAGAGACATGGAGGCTCCAGTAGCTTAACAAGATGCTTTTACTGCCCCTCGGAAAAGTGGTGGAGGTCCCAGTAGCTTAACAAGACGCTTTTAATGCATCTGAGAAGAGACGTGGAGGTCCCAGTAGTTTAAAAGAAGCTTTTAATGCCCCTCAGAAGAGACGTGGAGGTCCCAGTAGCTTAACAAGATGTTTATAATGCCCCTCAGAAGAAACGTGGAGGTCCCAGCAGCTTAACAAGACGCTTTTAATGCCCCTCAGAAGAGACGTGGAGGTCCCAGTAGGTTAGCAAGACGCTTTAAATGCCCCTCGGAAAAGTGGTGGACGTCCTAGTAGCTTAACAAGATGCTTTTAATCCACCCCAGAAGAGACGTGGAGGTCCCAGTAGCTTAGCAAGGAATTTTTAATGCCCCTAAGAAGAGACGTGGAGGTCCCCGTAGCTTAATAAGACGCTTTTAATGCCCCTTAGAAGAGAAGTGGAGGTCCCAGTAGTATAACAAGACGCTTTTAATGCCTCTCGGAAAAGTGGTGGAGGTCCCAGTAGCTTAACAAGACGCTTTCAATGCCCCTCAGAAGAGACGTGGAGGTCCCAGTAGCTTAACAAGACGGTTTGAATGCCCCTTGGAAGAGACGTGGAGGTCCCAGTAGCTTAACAAGATGCTTTAAATGCCCCTCAGAAGAGACGTGGAGGTCCCAGTAGCTTAACAAGATGCTTTTAATGCCCCTCGGAAGAGACGTGGAGGTCCCAGTAGCTTAACAAAATGCATTTAATGACACTCAGAAGAGACGTGGAGGTCCCAGTAGCTTAACAAGACGCTTTTAATGCCCCTCAGAAGAGACGTGGAGATCCCAGTAGCTTAACAAGACGCTTTTAATGCCCCTCGGAAAAGTGGTGGAGGACCCAGTAGTTTAACAAGACGCTTTTAATGCCCCTCAGAAGAGACGTGGAGGTCCCAGTAGCTTAACAAGACGATATTATTGCCCCTCGGAAAAGTGGTGGAGGTCCCAGTAGCTTAAAAAGATGCTTTTAATGCCCCTCAGAAGAGACGTGGACGTCCCAGTAGCTTAATAAGAAGCTTTTAATGCCCCTCAGAAGAGACGTGGAGGTCCCAGTAGCTTAACAAGACGCTTTTAATGCCCCTCAGAAGAGACGTGGAGGTTCCAGTAGCTTAACAAGACGCTTTTAATGCCCCTCGGAAAAGTGGTGGAGGACCCAGTAGTTTAACAAGACGCTTTTAATGCCCCTCAGAAGAGACGTGGAGGTCCCAGTAGCTTAACAAGATGCTTTTATTGCCCCTCGGAAAAGTGGTGGAGGTCCCAGTAGCTTAAAAAGATGCTTTTAATGCCCCTCAGAAGAGACGTGGAGATCCCAGTAGCTTAACAAGACGTTTTTAATGCCCCTCGGAAAAGTGGTGGAGGTCCCAGTAGCTTAACAAGACGCATTTAATGCCCCTCAGAAGAGACGTGGAGCTCCCAGTAGATGAACAAGACGCTTTTAATGCCCCTCAGAAGAGACGTGGAGGTCCCAGTAGCTTAACAAGACGCTTTTAATGCCCCTCAGAAGAGACGTGGAGGTCCCAGTAGCTTAACAAGATGCTTTTAATGACCCTCAGAAGAGACGTGGAGGTCCCAGTAGCTTAACAAAATGCTTTTAATGCCCCTCGGAAGAGACGTGGAGGTCCCAATAGCTTAACAAGACGCTTTTAATGACCCTCAGAAGAGACGTGGATGTCCCAGTAGCTTAACAAGACGCTTTTAATGCCCCTCAGAAGAGACGTGGAGGTCCCAGTAGCTTAACAAGACGCTTTTAATGCCCCTCAAAAAAGTGGTGGAGATCCCAGTAGTTTAACAAGACGCTTTTAATGCCCCTCGGAAAAGTGGTGGCGGTCCCAGTAGCTTAACAAGATGCTTTTAATGCCCCTCAGAAGAGACGTGGAGGTCCCAGTAGCATAGCAAGACGCTTTTAATGTCCCTCAGAAGAGACGTGGAGGTCCCAGTAGCTTAACAAGATGCTTTTAATGCCCCTCAGAAGAGACGTGGAGGTCCCAGTAGCTTAACAAGATGCTTTAAATGACCCTCAGAAGAGACGTGGAGGGCCCAGTATCTTAACAAGACGCTTTTAATGCCCCTCAGAAGAGACGTGGAGGTCCCAGTAGCTTAACAAGATGTTTTTAATGCCCCTCGTAAAAGTGGTGGAGGTCCCAGTAGCTTAACAAGACTCATTTAATGCCCCTAAGAAGAGACGTGGAGGTCCCAGTAGCTGAACAAGACGCTTTTAATGCCCCTCAGTAGAGACGTGGAGGTCCCAGTAGCTTAACAAGACGCTTTTAATGCCCCTCAGAAGAGACGTGGAGGTCCCAGTAGCTTAACAAGACGCTTTTAATGCCCCTCAGAAGAGACGTGGAGATCCCAGTAGCTTAACAAGATGCTTTTAATGCCCCTCAGAAGAGACGTGGAGGTCCCAGTAGCTTAACAAGACGCTTTTAATGCCCCTCAGAAGAGACGTGGAGGTCCCAGTAGCTTAACAAGATGCTTTTAATGACCCTCAGAAGAGACGTGGAGGTCCCAGTAGCTTAACAAGATGCTTTTAATGCCCCTCAGTAGAGACGTGGAGGTCCCAGTAGCTTAACAAGACGCTTTTAATGCCCCTCAGAAGAGACGTGGAGGTCCCAGTAGCTTAACAAGACGCTTTTAATGCCCCTCAGAAGAGACGTGGAGATCCCAGTAGCTTAACAAGATGCTTTTAATGCCCCTCAGAAGAGACGTGGAGGTCCCAGTAGCTTAACAAGACGCTTTTAATGCCCCTCAGAAGAGACGTGGAGGTCCCAGTAGCTTAACAAGATGCTTTTAATGACCCTCAGAAGAGACGTGGAGGTCCCAGTAGCTTAACAAGATGCTTTTAATGCCCCTCAGAAGAGACGTGGAGGTCCAAGTAGCTTAACAAGACGCGTTTAATGTCCCTCGGAAAAGTGGTGGAGGTCCCAGTAGCTTAACAAGACGCTTTTAATGCCCCTCACAAGAGACGTGGAGGTCCCAGTAGGTTAACTAGATGCTTTTAATGCCCCTCAGAAGAGACGTGGAGGTCCCAGTAACCTCAAAAGATGCTTTCAATACCCCTCAGTAGAGACGTGGAGGTCCCATTAACTTATCAAGACGGTTTGAATGGCCCTTGGAAGAGACGTGGAGGTCCCAGTTGCTTAACAAGAAGCTTTTAATGCCCCTCAGAAGAGACGTGGAGGTCCCAGTAGCTTAACAAAATGCTTTTAATGACACTCAGAAGAGACGTGGAGGTCCCAGTAGCTTAACAAGACGCTTTTAATGCCCCTCAGAAGAGACGTGGAGGTTCCAGTAGCTTAACAAGACGCTTTTAATGCCCCTCGGAAAAGTGGTGAAGGACCCAGTAGTTTAACAAGACGCTTTTAATGCCCCTCAGAAGAGACGTGGAGGTCCCAGTAGCTTAACAAGATGCTTTTATTGCCCCTCGGAAAAGTGGTGGAGGTCCCAGTAGCTTAAAAAGATGCTTTTAATGCCCCTCAGAAGAGACGTGGAGATCCCAGTAGCTTAACAAGACGTTTTTAATGCCCCTCGGAAAAGTGGTGGAGGTCCCAGTAGCTTAACAAGTCGCATTTAATGCCCCTCAGAAGAGACGTGGAGCTCCCAGTAGATGAACAAGACGCTTTTAATGCCCCTCAGAAGAGACGTGGAGGTCCCAGTAGCTTAACAAGACGCTTTTAATGCCCCTCAGAAGAGACGTGGAGGTCCCAGTAGCTTAACAAGATGCTTTTAATGACCCTCAGAAGAGACGTGGAGGTCCCAGTAGCTTAACAAGATGCTTTTAATGCCCCTCGGAAGAGACGTGGAGGTCCCAATAGCTTAACAAGACGCTTTTAATGACCCTCAGAAGAGACGTGGATGTCCCAGTAGCTTAACAAGACGCTTTTAATGCCCCTCAGAAGAGACGTGGAGGTCCCAGTAGCTTAACAAGACGCTTTTAATGCCCCTCAAAAAAGTGGTGGAGATCCCAGTAGTTTAACAAGACGCTTTTAATGCCCCTCGGAAAAGTGGTGGCGGTCCCAGTAGCTTAACAAGATGCTTTTAATGCCCCTCAGAAGAGACGTGGAGGTCCCAGTAGCATAGCAAGACGCTTTTAATGTCCCTCAGAAGAGACGTGGAGGTCCCAGTAGCTTAACAAGACGCTTTTAATGCCCCTCAGAAGAGACGTGGAGGTCCCAGTAGCTTAACAAGATGCTTTAAATGACCCTCAGAAGAGACGTGGAGGGCCCAGTATCTTAACAAGACGCTTTTAATGCCCCTCAGAAGAGACGTGGAGGTCCCAGTAGCTTAACAAGATGTTTTTAATGCCCCTCGTAAAAGTGGTGGAGGTCCCAGTAGCTTAACAAGACTCATTTAATGCCCCTAAGAAGAGACGTGGAGGTCCCAGTAGCTGAACAAGACGCTTTTAATGCCCCTCAGTAGAGACGTGGAGGTCCCAGTAGCTTAACAAGACGCTTTTAATGCCCCTCAGAAGAGACGTGGAGGTCCCAGTAGCTTAACAAGACGCTTTTAATGCCCCTCAGAAGAGACGTGGAGATCCCAGTAGCTTAACAAGATGCTTTTAATGCCCCTCAGAAGAGACGTGGAGGTCCCAGTAGCTTAACAAGACGCTTTTAATGCCCCTCAGAAGAGACGTGGAGGTCCAAGTAGGTTAACTAGATGCTTTTAATGCCCCTCAGAAGAGACGTGGAGGTCCCAGTAGCTTAAGAAAATGCTATTAATGCCCCTCGGAAGAGACGTGGAGGTTCCAGTAGCTTAACAAGACGTTTTTAATGCCCGTCGTAAAAGTGGTGGAGGTCCCAGTAGCTTAGCAAGATGCTTTTAATGACCCTCAGAAGAGACGTGGAGGTCCCAGTAGCTTAGCAAGACGCTTTTAATGCCCCTCGGAAAAGTAGTGGAGGTCCCAGTAGCTTAACAAGACGCTTTTAATCCACCTCAGAAGAGATGTGGAGGTCCCAGTAGCTTAACAAGGCATTTTTAATGCCCCTAAGAAGAGACGTTGAGGTCCCCGTAGCTTAACAACACGCTTTTAATACCCCTTAGAAGAGACGTGGAGGTCCCATTAGCTTAACAAGACGCTTTTAATGCCCCTCAGAAGAGACCTGGAGGTCCCAGTAGCTTAACAAGACGCTTTTAATGCCCCTCAGAAGAGACGTGGAAGTCCCAGTAGCTTAACAAGACGCTTTTAATGCCCCTTGGAAGAGACGTGGAAGTCCCAGTAGCTTAACAAGACGCTTTTAATGCCCCTCAGAAGAGACGTGGAGGTCCCAGTAGCTTAACAAGATGCTTTTAATGACCCTCAGAAGAGACGTGGAGGTCCCAGTAGGTTAACTAGACGCTTTTAATAACCCTCAGAAGAGACGTGGAGGTCCCAGTAACTTAACAAGATGCTTTTAATACTGCTCGGAAGAGACGTTGAGGTCACAGTAGCTTAACAAGATGCTTTTAATGACCCTCAGAAGAGACATGAACGTCCCAGTAGCTTAACAAGACGCTTTTAATGCCCCTCAGAAGAAACGTGGAGGTCCCAGTAACTTAACAAGATGCTTTTAATACCGCTTGGAAGAGACGTGGAGGTCCCAGAAGCTTAAAAAAACACTTTTAATGCCCCTCAGAAGAGATGTGGAGGTCCCAGTAGCTTAACAAGATGCTTTTAATGCCCCTCGGAAGAGACGTGGAGGTCCCAATAGCTTAACAAGATGCTTTTAATGACCCTCAGAAGAGACGTGGATGTCCCAGTAGCTTAACAAGATGCTTTTAATGCCCCTCAGAAGAGACGTGGAGGTCCCAGTAGCATAGCAAGACGCTTTTAATGTCCCTCAGAAGAGACGTGGAGGTCCCAGTAGCTTAACAAGACGCTTTTAATGCCCCTCAGAAGAGACGTGGAGGTCCCAGTAGCTTAACAAGACGCTTTTAATGCCCCTCAGAAGAGACGTGGAGGTCCCAGTAGCTTAACAAGATGCTTTTAATGCCCTTCAGAAGAGACGTGGAGGTCCCAGTAGCTTAACAAGACGCTTTTAATGCCCCTCAGAAGAGACGTGGAGGTCCAAGTAGGTTAACTAGACGCTTTTAATGCCCCTCAGAAGAGACGTGGAGGTCCCAGTAGCTTAACAAAATGCTATTAATGCCCCTCGGAAGAGACGTGGAGGTTCCAGTAGCTTAACAAGACGTTTTTAATGCCCCTCGTAAAAGTGGTGGAGGTCCCAGTAGCTTAACAAGATGCTTTTAATGACCCTCAGAAGAGACGTGGAGGTCCCAGTAGCTTAGCAAGACGCTTTTAATGCCCCTCGGAAAAGTAGTGGAGGTCCCAGTAGCTTAACAAGACGCTTTTAATCCACCTCAGAAGAGATGTGGAGGTCCCAGTAGCTTAACAAGGCATTTTTAATGCCCCTAAGAAGAGACGTGGAGGTCCCCATAGCTTAACAACACGCTTTTAACACCCCTTAGAAGAGACGTGGAGGTCCCATTAGCTTAACAAGACGCTTTTAATGCCCCTCAGAAGAGACGTGGAGGTCCCAGTAGCTTAACAAGACGCTTTTAATGCCCCTCAGAAGAGACGTGGAGGTCCCAGTAGCTTAACAAGACGCTTTTAATGCCCCTCGGAAAAGTGGTGGAGGTCCCAGTAGTTTAACAAGACGCTTTTAATGCCCGTCAGAAGAGACTTGGAGGTCCCAGTAGCTTAACAAGATGCTTTTAATACCCCTCGGAAAAGTCGTGGAGGTCCCAGTAGCTTAAAAAGATGCTTTTAATGCCCCTCAGAAGAGACGTGGAGGTCCCAGTAGCTTAATAAGAAGCTTTTAATGCCCCTCAGAAGAGACGTGGAGGTCCCAGTAGCTTAACAAGACGCTTTTAATGCCCCTCAAAAGAGACGTGGAGGTCCCAGTAGGTTAACTAGACGCTTTTAATGCCCCTCAGAAGAGACGTGGAGGTTCCAGTAACTTAACAAGATGCTTTTAATACCGCTCGGAAGAGACGTTGAGGTCACAGTAGCTTAACAAGATGCTTTTAATGACCCTCAGAAGAGACATGAACGTCCCAGTAGCTTAACAAGACGCTTTTAATGCCCCTCGGAAAAGTGGTGGAGGTCCCAGTAGCTTAAAAAGATGCTTTTAATGCCCCACAGAAGAGACGTGGAGGTCCCAGTAGCTTAACAAGACGCTTTTAATGCCCCTCAGAAGAGACGTGGAGGTCCCAGTAGCTTAACAAGACGCTTTTAATGCCCCTCAGAAAAGTGGTGGAGATCCCAGTAGTTTAACAAGACGCTTTTAATGCCCCTCGGAAAAGTGGTGGCGGTCCCAGTAGCTTAACAAGATGCTTTTAATGCCCCTCAGAAGAGACGTGGAGATCCCAGTAGCTTAGCAAGACGCTTTTAATGTCCCTCAGAAGAGACGTGGAGGTCCCAGTAGCTTAACAAGACGCTTTTAATGCCCCTCAGAAGAGATGTGGAGGTCCAAGTAGGTTAACTAGACGCTTTTAATGCCCCACAGAAGAGACGTGGAGGTCCCAGTAGCTTAACAAGACGCTTTTAATGCCCCTCAGAAGAGACGTGGAGGTCCCAGTAGCTTAACAAGACGCTTTTAATGCCCCTCAGAAGAGACGTGGAGGTCCCAGTAGCTTAACAAGATGCTTTTAATGCCCTTCAGAAGAGACGTGGAGGTCCCAGTAGCTTAACAAGACGCTTTTAATGCCCCTCAGAAGAGACGTGGAGGTCCAAGTAGGTTAACTAGACGCTTTTAATGCCCCTCAGAAGAGACGTGGAGGTCCCAGTAGCTTAACAAAATGCTATTAATGCCCCTCGGAAGAGACGTGGAGGTTCCAGTAGCTTAACAAGACGTTTTTAATGCCCCTCGTAAAAGTGGTGGAGGTCCCAGTAGCTTAAAAAGATGCTTTTAATGACCCTCAGAAGAGACGTGGAGGTCCCAGTAGCTTAGCAAGACGCTTTTAATTCCCCTCGGAAAAGTAGTGGAGGTCCCAGTAGCTTAACAAGACGCTTTTAATCCACCTCAGAAGAGATGTGGAGGTCCCAGTAGCTTAACAAGGCATTTTTAATGCCCCTAAGAAGAGACGTGGAGGTCCCCATAGCTTAACAACACGCTTTTAACACCCCTTAGAAGAGACGTGGAGGTCCCATTAGCTTAACAAGACGCTTTTAATGCCCCTCAGAAGAGACGTGGAGGTCCCAGTAGCTTAACAAGACGCTTTTAATGCCCCTCAGAAGAGACGTGGAGGTCCCAGTAGCTTAACAAGACGCTTTTAATGCCCCTCGGAAAAGTGGTGGAGGTCCCAATAGTTTAACAAGACGCTTTTAATGCCCGTCAGAAGAGACTTGGAGGTCCCAGTAGCTTAACAAGATGCTTTTAATACCCCTCGGAAAAGTCGTGGAGGTCCCAGTAGCTTAAAAAGATGCTTTTAATGCCCCTCAGAAGAGACGTGGAGGTCCCAGTAGCTTAATAAGAAGCTTTTAATGCCCCTCAGAAGAGACGTGGAGGTCCCAGTAGCTTAACAAGACGCTTTTAATGCCCCTCAAAAGAGACGTGGAGGTCCCAGTAGGTTAACTAGACGCTTTTAATGCCCCTCAGAAGAGACGTGGAGGTTCCAGTAACTTAACAAGATGCTTTTAATACCGCTCGGAAGAGACGTTGAGGTCACAGTAGCTTAACAAGATGCTTTTAATGACCCTCAGAAGAGACATGAACGTCCCAGTAGCTTAACAAGACGCTTTTAATGCCCCTCGGAAAAGTGGTGGAGGTCCCAGTAGCTTAAAAAGATGCTTTTAATGCCCCACAGAAGAGACGTGGAGGTCCCAGTAGCTTAACAAGACGCTTTTAATGCCCCTCAGAAGAGACGTGGAGGTCCCAGTAGCTTAACAAGACGCTTTTAATGCCCCTCAGAAAAGTGGTGGAGATCCCAGTAGTTTAACAAGACGCTTTTAATGCCCCTCGGAAAAGTGGTGGCGGTCCCAGTAGCTTAACAAGATGCTTTTAATGCCCCTCAGAAGAGACGTGGAGATCCCAGTAGCTTAGCAAGACGCTTTTAATGTCCCTCAGAAGAGACGTGGAGGTCCCAGTAGCTTAACAAGACGCTTTTAATGCCCCTCAGAAGAGACGTGGAGGTCCCAGTAGCTTAACAAGATGCTTTAAATGACCCTCAGAAGAGACGTGGAGGGCCCAGTATCTTAACAAGACGCTTTTAATGCCCCTCAGAAAAGACGTGGAGGTCCCAGTAGCTTACCAAGACGCTTTTAATGCCCCTCGGAAAAACAGTGGAGGTCCCAGTAGCTTAACAAGACGCTTTTAATCCACCTCAGAAGAGATGTGGAGGTCCCAGTAGCTTAACAAGGCATTTTTAATGCCCCTAAGAAGAGACGTGGTGGTCCCCGTAGCTTAACAACACGCTTTTAATACCCCTTAGAAGAGACGTGGAGGTCCCATTAGCTTAACAAGACGCTTTTAATGCCCCTCAGAAGAGACCTGGAGGTCCCAGTAGCTTAACAAGACGCTTTTAATGCCCCTCAGAAGAGACGTGGAAGTCCCAGTAGCTTAACAAGATGCTTTTAATGCCCCTCAGAAGAGACGTGGAAGTCCCAGTAGCTTAACAAGACGCTTTTAATGCCCCTTGGAAGAGACGTGGAAGTCCCAGTAGCTTAACAAGACGGTTTTAATGCCCCTCAGAAGAGACGTGGAAGTCCCAGTAGCTTAACAAGACGCTTTTAATGCCCCTTGGAAGAGACGTGGAAGTCCCAGTAGCTTAACAAGACGCTTTTAATGCCCCTCAGAAGAGACGTGGAAGTCCCAGTAGCTTAACAAGACGCTTTTAATGCCCCTTGGAAGAGACGTGGAAGTCCCAGTAGCTTAACAAAATGCTTTTACTGCCCCTCGGAAAAGTGGTGGAGGTCCCAGTAGCTTAACAAGACGCTTTTAATGCATCTGAGAAGAGACGTGGAGGTCCCAGTAGTTTAAAAGAAGCTTTTAATGCCCCTCAGAAGAGACGTGGAGGTCCCAGTAGCTTAACATGATGTTTATAATGCCCCTCAGAAGAAACGTGGAGGTCCCAGTGGATTAACAAGACGCTTTTAATGCCCCTCAGAAGAGACGTGGAGGTCCCAGTAGGTTAGCAAGACGCTTTAAATGCCCCTCGGAAAAGTGGTGGACGTCCCAGTAGCTTAACAAGATGCTTTTAATCCACCCCAGAAGAGATGTGGAGGTCCCAGTAGCTTAACAAGGCATTTTTAATGCCCCTAAGAAGAGACGTGGAGGTCCCCGTACATTAACAACACGCTTTTAATACCCCTTAGAAGAGACGTGGAGGTCCCATTAGCTTAACAAGACGCTTTTAATGCCCCTCAGAAGAGACGTGGAGGTCCCAGTAGCTTAACAAGACGCTTTTAATGCCCCTCAGAAGAGACGTGGAAGTCCCAGTAGCTTAACAAGACGCTTTTAATGCCCCTTGGAAGAGACGTGGAAGTCCCAGTAGCTTAACAAGACGCTTTAATGCCCCTCAGAAGAGACATGGAGGCTCCAGTAGCTTAACAAGATGCTTTTACTGCCCCTCGGAAAAGTGGTGGAGGTCCCAGTAGCTTAACAAGACGCTTTTAATGCATCTGAGAAGAGACGTGGAGGTCCCAGTAGTTTAAAAGAAGCTTTTAATGCCCCTCAGAAGAGACGTGGAGGTCCCAGTAGCTTAACAAGATGTTTATAATGCCCCTCAGAAGAAACGTGGAGGTCCCAGCAGCTTAACAAGACGCTTTTAATGCCCCTCAGAAGAGACGTGGAGGTCCCAGTAGGTTAGCAAGACGCTTTAAATGCCCCTCGGAAAAGTGGTGGACGTCCTAGTAGCTTAACAAGATGCTTTTAATCCACCCCAGAAGAGACGTGGAGGTCCCAGTCGCTTAGCAAGGAATTTTTAATGCACCTAAGAAGAGACGTGGAGGTCCCCGTAGCTTAATAAGACGCTTTTAATGCCCCTTAGAAGAGAAGTGGAGGTCCCAGTAGTATAACAAGACGCTTTTAATGCCTCTCGGAAAAGTGGTGGAGGTCCCAGTAGCTTAACAAGACGCTTTCAATGCCCCTCAGAAGAGACGTGGAGGTCCCAGTAGCTTAACAAGACGGTTTGAATGCCCCTTGGAAGAGACGTGGAGGTCCCAGTAGCTTAACAAGATGCTTTAAATGCCCCTCAGAAGAGACGTGGAGGTCCCAGTAGCTTAACAAGATGCTTTTAATGCCCCTCGGAAGAGACGTGGAGGTCCCAGTAGCTTAACAAAATGCATTTAATGACACTCAGAAGAGACGTGGAGGTCCCAGTAGCTTAACAAGACGCTTTTAATGCCCCTCAGAAGAGACGTGGAGATCCCAGTAGCTTAACAAGACGCTTTTAATGCCCCTCGGAAAAGTGGTGGAGGACCCAGTAGTTTAACAAGACGCTTTTAATGCCCCTCAGAAGAGACGTGGAGGTCCCAGTAGCTTAACAAGACGATATTATTGCCCCTCGGAAAAGTGGTGGAGGTCCCAGTAGCTTAAAAAGATGCTTTTAATGCCCCTCAGAAGAGACGTGGACGTCCCAGTAGCTTAATAAGAAGCTTTTAATGCCCCTCAGAAGAGACGTGGAGGTCCCAGTAGCTTAACAAGACGCTTTTAATGCCCCTCAGAAGAGACGTGGAGGTTCCAGTAGCTTAACAAGACGCTTTTAATGCCCCTCGGAAAAGTGGTGGAGGACCCAGTAGTTTAACAAGACGCTTTTAATGCCCCTCAGAAGAGACGTGGAGGTCCCAGTAGCTTAACAAGATGCTTTTATTGCCCCTCGGAAAAGTGGTGGAGGTCCCAGTAGCTTAAAAAGATGCTTTTAATGCCCCTCAGAAGAGACGTGGAGATCCCAGTAGCTTAACAAGACGTTTTTAATGCCCCTCGGAAAAGTGGTGGAGGTCCCAGTAGCTTAACAAGACGCATTTAATGCCCCTCAGAAGAGACGTGGAGCTCCCAGTAGATGAACAAGACGCTTTTAATGCCCCTCAGAAGAGACGTGGAGGTCCCAGTAGCTTAACAAGACGCTTTTAATGCCCCTCAGAAGAGACGTGGAGGTCCCAGTAGCTTAACAAGATGCTTTTAATGACCCTCAGAAGAGACGTGGAGGTCCCAGTAGCTTAACAAAATGCTTTTAATGCCCCTCGGAAGAGACGTGGAGGTCCCAATAGCTTAACAAGACGCTTTTAATGACCCTCAGAAGAGACGTGGATGTCCCAGTAGCTTAACAAGACGCTTTTAATGCCCCTCAGAAGAGACGTGGAGGTCCCAGTAGCTTAACAAGACGCTTTTAATGCCCCTCAAAAAAGTGGTGGAGATCCCAGTAGTTTAACAAGACGCTTTTAATGCCCCTCGGAAAAGTGGTGGCGGTCCCAGTAGCTTAACAAGATGCTTTTAATGCCCCTCAGAAGAGACGTGGAGGTCCCAGTAGCATAGCAAGACGCTTTTAATGTCCCTCAGAAGAGACGTGGAGGTCCCAGTAGCTTAACAAGACGCTTTTAATGCCCCTCAGAAGAGACGTGGAGGTCCCAGTAGCTTAACAAGATGCTTTAAATGACCCTCAGAAGAGACGTGGAGGGCCCAGTATCTTAACAAGACGCTTTTAATGCCCCTCAGAAGAGACGTGGAGGTCCCAGTAGCTTAACAAGATGTTTTTAATGCCCCTCGTAAAAGTGGTGGAGGTCCCAGTAGCTTAACAAGACTCATTTAATGCCCCTAAGAAGAGACGTGGAGGTCCCAGTAGCTGAACAAGACGCTTTTAATGCCCCTCAGTAGAGACGTGGAGGTCCCAGTAGCTTAACAAGACGCTTTTAATGCCCCTCAGAAGAGACGTGGAGGTCCCAGTAGCTTAACAAGACGCTTTTAATGCCCCTCAGAAGAGACGTGGAGATCCCAGTAGCTTAACAAGATGCTTTTAATGCCCCTCAGAAGAGACGTGGAGGTCCCAGTAGCTTAACAAGACGCTTTTAATGCCCCTCAGAAGAGACGTGGAGGTCCCAGTAGCTTAACAAGATGCTTTTAATGACCCTCAGAAGAGACGTGGAGGTCCCAGTAGCTTAACAAGATGCTTTTAATGCCCCTCAGTAGAGACGTGGAGGTCCCAGTAGCTTAACAAGACGCTTTTAATGCCCCTCAGAAGAGACGTGGCGGTCCCAGTAGCTTAACAAGACGCTTTTAATGCCCCTCAGAAGAGACGTGGAGATCCCAGTAGCTTAACAAGATGCTTTTAATGCCCCTCAGAAGAGACGTGGAGGTCCCAGTAGCTTAACAAGACGCTTTTAATGCCCCTCAGAAGAGACGTGGAGGTCCCAGTAGCTTAACAAGATGCTTTTAATGACCCTCAGAAGAGACGTGGAGGTCCCAGTAGCTTAACAAGATGCTTTTAATGCCCCTCAGAAGAGACGTGGAGGTCCAAGTAGCTTAACAAGACGCGTTTAATGTCCCTCGGAAAAGTGGTGGAGGTCCCAGTAGCTTAACAAGACGCTTTTAATGCCCCTCACAAGAGACGTGGAGGTCCCAGTAGGTTAACTAGATGCTTTTAATGCCCCTCAGAAGAGACGTGGAGGTCCCAGTAACCTCAAAAGATGCTTTCAATACCCCTCAGTAGAGACGTGGAGGTCCCATTAACTTATCAAGACGGTTTGAATGGCCCTTGGAAGAGACGTGGAGGTCCCAGTTGCTTAACAAGAAGCTTTTAATGCCCCTCAGAAGAGACGTGGAGGTCCCAGTAGCTTAACAAAATGCTTTTAATGACACTCAGAAGAGACGTGGAGGTCCCAGTAGCTTAACAAGACGCTTTTAATGCCCCTCAGAAGAGACGTGGAGGTTCCAGTAGCTTAACAAGACGCTTTTAATGCCCCTCGGAAAAGTGGTGAAGGACCCAGTAGTTTAACAAGACGCTTTTAATGCCCCTCAGAAGAGACGTGGAGGTCCCAGTAGCTTAACAAGATGCTTTTATTGCCCCTCGGAAAAGTGGTGGAGGTCCCAGTAGCTTAAAAAGATGCTTTTAATGCCCCTCAGAAGAGACGTGGAGATCCCAGTAGCTTAACAAGACGTTTTTAATGCCCCTCGGAAAAGTGGTGGAGGTCCCAGTAGCTTAACAAGACGCATTTAATGCCCCTCAGAAGAGACGTGGAGCTCCCAGTAGATGAACAAGACGCTTTTAATGCCCCTCAGAAGAGACGTGGAGGTCCCAGTAGCTTAACAAGACGCTTTTAATGCCCCTCAGAAGAGACGTGGAGGTCCCAGTAGCTTAACAAGATGCTTTTAATGACCCTCAGAAGAGACGTGGAGGTCCCAGTAGCTTAACAAGATGCTTTTAATGCCCCTCGGAAGAGACGTGGAGGTCCCAATAGCTTAACAAGACGCTTTTAATGACCCTCAGAAGAGACGTGGATGTCCCAGTAGCTTAACAAGACGCTTTTAATGCCCCTCAGAAGAGACGTGGAGGTCCCAGTAGCTTAACAAGACGCTTTTAATGCCCCTCAAAAAAGTGGTGGAGATCCCAGTAGTTTAACAAGACGCTTTTAATGCCCCTCGGAAAAGTGGTGGCGGTCCCAGTAGCTTAACAAGATGCTTTTAATGCCCCTCAGAAGAGACGTGGAGGTCCCAGTAGCATAGCAAGACGCTTTTAATGTCCCTCAGAAGAGACGTGGAGGTCCCAGTAGCTTAACAAGACGCTTTTAATGCCCCTCAGAAGAGACGTGGAGGTCCCAGTAGCTTAACAAGATGCTTTAAATGACCCTCAGAAGAGACGTGGAGGGCCCAGTATCTTAACAAGACGCTTTTAATGCCCCTCAGAAGAGACGTGGAGGTCCCAGTAGCTTAACAAGATGTTTTTAATGCCCCTCGTAAAAGTGGTGGAGGTCCCAGTAGCTTAACAAGACTCATTTAATGCCCCTAAGAAGAGACGTGGAGGTCCCAGTAGCTGAACAAGACGCTTTTAATGCCCCTCAGTAGAGACGTGGAGGTCCCAGTAGCTTAACAAGACGCTTTTAATGCCCCTCAGAAGAGACGTGGAGGTCCCAGTAGCTTAACAAGACGCTTTTAATGCCCCTCAGAAGAGACGTGGAGATCCCAGTAGCTTAACAAGATGCTTTTAATGCCCCTCAGAAGAGACGTGGAGGTCCCAGTAGCTTAACAAGACGCTTTTAATGCCCCTCAGAAGAGACGTGGAGGTCCAAGTAGGTTAACTAGACGCTTTTAATGCCCCTCAGAAGAGACGTGGAGGTCCCAGTAGCTTAAGAAAATGCTATTAATGCCCCTCGGAAGAGACGTGGAGGTTCCAGTAGCTTAACAAGACGTTTTTAATGCCCGTCGTAAAAGTGGTGGAGGTCCCAGTAGCTTAGCAAGATGCTTTTAATGACCCTCAGAAGAGACGTGGAGGTCCCAGTAGCTTAGCAAGACGCTTTTAATGCCCCTCGGAAAAGTAGTGGAGGTCCCAGTAGCTTAACAAGACGCTTTTAATCCACCTCAGAAGAGATGTGGAGGTCCCAGTAGCTTAACAAGGCATTTTTAATGCCCCTAAGAAGAGACGTTGAGGTCCCCGTAGCTTAACAACACGCTTTTAATACCCCTTAGAAGAGACGTGGAGGTCCCATTAGCTTAACAAGACGCTTTTAATGCCCCTCAGAAGAGACCTGGAGGTCCCAGTAGCTTAACAAGACGCTTTTAATGCCCCTCAGAAGAGACGTGGAAGTCCCAGTAGCTTAACAAGACGCTTTTAATGCCCCTTGGAAGAGACGTGGAAGTCCCAGTAGCTTAACAAGACGCTTTAATGCCCCTCAGAAGAGACATGGAGGCTCCAGTAGCTTAACAAGATGCTTTTACTGCAACTCGGAAAAGTGGTGGAGGTCCCAGTAGCTTAACAAGACGCTTTTAATGCCCCTCGGAAGAGACGTGGAGGTCCCAGAAGCTTAAAAAAACGCTTTTAATGCCCCTCAGAAGAGATGTAGAGGTCCCAGTAGCTTAACAAGATGCTTTTAATGCCCCTCGGAAGAGACGTGGAGGTCCCAATAGCTTAACAAGACGCTTTTAATGACCCTCAGAAGAGACGTGGATGTCCCAGTAGCTTAACAAGACGCTTTTAATGCCCCTCAGAAGAGACGTGGAGGTCCCAGTGGCTTAACAAGACGCTTTTAATGCCCCTCAGAAAAGTGGTGGAGATCCCAGTAGATTAACAAGACGCTTTTAATGCCCCTCGGAAAAGTGGTGGCGGTCCCAGTAGCTTAACAAGATGCTTTTAATGCCCCTCAGAAGAGACGTGGAGATCCCAGTAGCTTAGCAAGACGCTTTTAATGTCCCTCAGAAGAGACGTGGAGGTCCCAGTAGCTTAACAAGACGCTTTTAATGCCCCTCAGAAGAGACGTGGAGGTCCCAGTAGCTTAACAAGATGCTTTAAATGACCCTCAGAAGAGACGTGGAGGGCCCAGTATCTTAACAAGACGCTTTTAATGCCCCTCAGAAGAGACGTAGAGGTCCCAGTAGCTTAACAAGACGTTTTTAATGCCCCTCGTAAAAGTGGTGGAGGTCCCAGTAGCTTAACAAGACGCATTTAATGCCCCTCAGAAGAGACGTGGAGGTCCCAGTAGCTGAACAAGACGCTTTTAATGCCCCTCAGAAGAGACGTGGAGGTCCCAGTAGCTTAACAAGACGCTTTTAATGCCCCTCAGAAGAGACGTGGAGGTCCCAGTAGCTTAACAAGACGCTTTTAATGCCCCTCAGAAGAGACGTGGAGGTCCCAGTAGCTTAACAAGATGCTTTTAATGCCCCTCAGAAGAGACGTGGAGGTCCCAGTAGCTTAACAAGACGCTTTTAATGCCCCTCAGAAGAGATGTGGAGGTCCCAGTAGCTTAACAAGATGCTTTTAATGCCCCTCGGAAGAGACGTGGAGGTCCCAATAGCTTAACAAGACGCTTTTAATGACCCTCAGAAGAGACGTGGATGTCCCAGTAGCTTAACAAGACGCTTTTAATGCCCCTCAGAAGAGACGTGGAGGTCCCAGTAGCTTAACAAGACGCTTTTAATGCCCCTCAGAAAAGTGGTGGAGATCCCAGTAGTTTAACAAGACGCTTTTAATGCCCCTCGGAAAAGTGGTGGCGGTCCCAGTAGCTTAACAAGATGCTTTTAATGCCCCTCAGAAGAGACGTGGAGATCCCAGTAGCTTAGCAAGACGCTTTTAATGTCCCTCAGAAGAGACGTGGAGGTCCCAGTAGCTTAACAAGACGCTTTTAATGCCCCTCAGAAGAGACGTGGAGGTCCCAGTAGCTTAACAAGATGCTTTAAATGACCCTCAGAAGAGACGTGGAGGGCCCAGTATCTTAACAAGACGCTTTTAATGCCCCTCAGAAAAGACGTGGAGGTCCCAGTAGCTTACCAAGACGCTTTTAATGCCCCTCGGAAAAACAGTGGAGGTCCCAGTAGCTTAACAAGACGCTTTTAATCCACCTCAGAAGAGATGTGGAGGTCCCAGTAGCTTAACAAGGCATTTTTAATGCCCCTAAGAAGAGACGTGGTGGTCCCCGTAGCTTAACAACACGCTTTTAATACCCCTTAGAAGAGACGTGGAGGTCCCATTAGCTTAACAAGACTCTTTTAATGCCCCTCAGAAGAGACCTGGAGGTCCCAGTAGCTTAACAAGACGCTTTTAATGCTCCTCAGAAGAGACGTGGAAGTCCCAGTAGCTTAACAAGATGCTTTTAATGCCCCTCAGAAGAGACGTGGAAGTCCCAGTAGCTTAACAAGACGCTTTTAATGCCCCTTGGAAGAGACGTGGAAGTCCCAGTAGCTTAACAAGACACTTTTAATGCCCCTCAGAAGAGACGTGGAAGTCCCAGTAGCTTAACAAGACGCTTTTAATGCCCCTTGGAAGAGACGTGGAAGTCCCAGTAGCTTAACAAGACGCTTTTAATGCCCCTTGGAAGAGACGTGGAAGTCCCAGTAGCTTAACAAAATGCTTTTACTGCCCCTCGGAAAAGTGGTGGAGGTCCCAGTAGCTTAACAAGACGCTTTTAATGCATCTGAGAAGAGACGTGGAGGTCCCAGTAGTTTAAAAGAAGCTTTTAATGCCCCTCAGAAGAGACGTGGAGGTCCCAGTAGCTTAACATGATGTTTATAATGCCCCTCAGAAGAAACGTGGAGGTCCCAGTGGATTAACAAGACGCTTTTAATGCCCCTCAGAAGAGACGTGGAGGTCCCAGTAGGTTAGCAAGACGCTTTAAATGCCCCTCGGAAAAGTGGTGGACGTCCCAGTAGCTTAACAAGATGCTTTTAATCCACCCCAGAAGAGATGTGGAGGTCCCAGTAGCTTAACAAGGCATTTTTAATGCCCCTAAGAAGAGACGTGGAGGTCCCCGTACATTAACAACACGCTTTTAATACCCCTTAGAAGAGACGTGGAGGTCCCATTAGCTTAACAAGACGCTTTTAATGCCCCTCAGAAGAGACGTGGAGGTCCCAGTAGCTTAACAAGACGCTTTTAATGCCCCTCAGAAGAGACGTGGAAGTCCCAGTAGCTTAACAAGACGCTTTTAATGCCCCTTGGAAGAGACGTGGAAGTCCCAGTAGCTTAACAAGACGCTTTAATGCCCCTCAGAAGAGACATGGAGGCTCCAGTAGCTTAACAAGATGCTTTTACTGCCCCTCGGAAAAGTGGTGGAGGTCCCAGTAGCTTAACAAGACGCTTTTAATGCATCTGAGAAGAGACGTGGAGGTCCCAGTAGTTTAAAAGAAGCTTTTAATGCCCCTCAGAAGAGACGTGGAGGTCCCAGTAGCTTAACAAGATGTTTATAATGCCCCTCAGAAGAAACGTGGAGGTCCCAGCAGCTTAACAAGACGCTTTTAATGCCCCTCAGAAGAGACGTGGAGGTCCCAGTAGGTTAGCAAGACGCTTTAAATGCCCCTCGGAAAAGTGGTGGACGTCCTAGTAGCTTAACAAGATGCTTTTAATCCACCCCAGAAGAGACGTGGAGGTCCCAGTAGCTTAGCAAGGAATTTTTAATGCCCCTAAGAAGAGACGTGGAGGTCCCCGTAGCTTAATAAGACGCTTTTAATGCCCCTTAGAAGAGAAGTGGAGGTCCCAGTAGTATAACAAGACGCTTTTAATGCCTCTCGGAAAAGTGGTGGAGGTCCCAGTAGCTTAACAAGACGCTTTCAATGCCCCTCAGAAGAGACGTGGAGGTCCCAGTAGCTTAACAAGACGGTTTGAATGCCCCTTGGAAGAGACGTGGAGGTCCCAGTAGCTTAACAAGATGCTTTAAATGCCCCTCAGAAGAGACGTGGAGGTCCCAGTAGCTTAACAAGATGCTTTTAATGCCCCTCGGAAGAGACGTGGAGGTCCCAGTAGCTTAACAAAATGCATTTAATGACACTCAGAAGAGACGTGGAGGTCCCAGTAGCTTAACAAGACGCTTTTAATGCCCCTCAGAAGAGACGTGGAGATCCCAGTAGCTTAACAAGACGCTTTTAATGCCCCTCGGAAAAGTGGTGGAGGACCCAGTAGTTTAACAAGACGCTTTTAATGCCCCTCAGAAGAGACGTGGAGGTCCCAGTAGCTTAACAAGACGATATTATTGCCCCTCGGAAAAGTGGTGGAGGTCCCAGTAGCTTAAAAAGATGCTTTTAATGCCCCTCAGAAGAGACGTGGACGTCCCAGTAGCTTAATAAGAAGCTTTTAATGCCCCTCAGAAGAGACGTGGAGGTCCCAGTAGCTTAACAAGACGCTTTTAATGCCCCTCAGAAGAGACGTGGAGGTCCCAGTAGGTTAACTAGACGCTTTTAATACCCCTCAGAAGAGACGTGGAGGTCCCAGTAACTTAACAAGATGCTTTTAATACCGCTCGGAAGAGACGTTGAGGTCACAGTAGCTTAACAAGATGCTTTTAATGACCCTCAGAAGAGACATGAACGTCCCAGTAGCTTAACAAGACGCTTTTAATGCCCCTCGGAAAAGTGGTGGAGGTCCCAGTAGCTTAAAAAGATGCTTTTAATGCCCCTCAGAAGAGACGTGGAGGTCCCAGTAGCTTAACAAGACGCTTTTAATGCCCCTCAGAAGAGACGTAGAGGTCCCAGTAGCTTAACAAGACGCTTTTAATGCCGTTCAGAAGAGATGTGGAGGTCCCAGTAGCTTAACAATACGCTTTTAATGCCCCTCAGAAGAGACGTGGAGGTCCCAGTAGCTTAACAAGAAGCTTTTAATGCCCCTCAGAAGAGACGTGGAGGTCCCAGAAGCTTAACAAAACGCATTTAATGCCCCTCAGAAGAGACGTGGAGGTCCCAGTAGCTTAACAAGATGCTTTTAATGCCCCTCAGAAGAGACGTGGAAGTCCCAGTAGCTTAACAAGACGCTTTTAATGCCCCTTGGAAGAGACGTGGAAGTCCCAGTAGCTTAACAAGACGCTTTAATGCCCCTCAGAAGAGACATGGAGGCTCCAGTAGCTTAACAAGATGCTTTTACTGCCCCTCGGAAAAGTGGTGGAGGTCCCAGTAGCTTAACAAGACGCTTTTAATGCCCCTCGGAAGAGACGTGGAGGTCCCAGAAGCTTAAAAAAACGCTTTTAATGCCCCTCAGAAGAGATGTGGAGGTCCCAGTAGCTTAACAAGATGCTTTTAATGCCCCTCGGAAGAGACGTGGAGGTCCCAATAGCTTAACAAGACGCTTTTAATGACCCTCAGAAGAGACGTGGATGTCCCAGTAGCTTAACAAGACGCTTTTAATGCCCCTCAGAAGAGACGTGGAGGTCCCAGTGGCTTAACAAGACGCTTTTAATGCCCCTCAGAAAAGTGGTGGAGATCCCAGTAGTTTAACAAGACGCTTTTAATGCCCCTCGGAAAAGTGGTGGCGGTCCCAGTAGCTTAACAAGATGCTTTTAATGCCCCTCAGAAGAGACGTGGAGATCCCAGTAGCTTAGCAAGACGCTTTTAATGTCCCTCAGAAGAGACGTGGAGGTCCCAGTAGCTTAACAAGACGCTTTTAATGCCCCTCAGAAGAGACGTGGAGGTCCCAGTAGCTTAACAAGATGCTTTAAATGACCCTCAGAAGAGACGTGGAGGGCCCAGTATCTTAACAAGACGCTTTTAATGCCCCTCAGAAGAGACGTAGAGGTCCCAGTAGCTTAACAAGACGTTTTTAATGCCCCTCGTAAAAGTGGTGGAGGTCCCAGTAGCTTAACAAGACGCATTTAATGCCCCTCAGAAGAGACGTGGAGGTCCCAGTAGCTGAACAAGACGCTTTTAATGCCCCTCAGAAGAGACGTGGAGGTCCCAGTAGCTTAACAAGACGCTTTTAATGCCCCTCAGAAGAGACGTGGAGGTCCCAGTAGCTTAACAAGACGCTTTTAATGCCCCTCAGAAGAGACGTGGAGGTCCCAGTAGCTTAACAAGATGCTTTTAATGCCCCTCAGAAGAGACGTGGAGGTCCCAGTAGCTTAACAAGACGCTTTTAATGCCCCTCAGAAGAGATGTGGAGGTCCCAGTAGCTTAACAAGATGCTTTTAATGCCCCTCGGAAGAGACGTGGAGGTCCCAATAGCTTAACAAGACGCTTTTAATGACCCTCAGAAGAGACGTGGATGTCCCAGTAGCTTAACAAGACGCTTTTAATGCCCCTCAGAAGAGACGTGGAGGTCCCAGTAGCTTAACAAGACGCTTTTAATGCCCCTCAGAAAAGTGGTGGAGATCCCAGTAGTTTAACAAGACGCTTTTAATGCCCCTCGGAAAAGTGGTGGCGGTCCCAGTAGCTTAACAAGATGCTTTTAATGCCCCTCAGAAGAGACGTGGAGATCCCAGTAGCTTAGCAAGACGCTTTTAATGTCCCTCAGAAGAGACGTGGAGGTCCCAGTAGCTTAACAAGACGCTTTTAATGCCCCTCAGAAGAGACGTGGAGGTCCCAGTAGCTTAACAAGATGCTTTAAATGACCCTCAGAAGAGACGTGGAGGGCCCAGTATCTTAACAAGACGCTTTTAATGCCCCTCAGAAAAGACGTGGAGGTCCCAGTAGCTTACCAAGACGCTTTTAATGCCCCTCGGAAAAACAGTGGAGGTCCCAGTAGCTTAACAAGACGCTTTTAATCCACCTCAGAAGAGATGTGGAGGTCCCAGTAGCTTAACAAGGCATTTTTAATGCCCCTAAGAAGAGACGTGGTGGTCCCCGTAGCTTAACAACACGCTTTTAATACCCCTTAGAAGAGACGTGGAGGTCCCATTAGCTTAACAAGACTCTTTTAATGCCCCTCAGAAGAGACCTGGAGGTCCCAGTAGCTTAACAAGACGCTTTTAATGCCCCTCAGAAGAGACGTGGAAGTCCCAGTAGCTTAACAAGATGCTTTTAATGCCCCTCAGAAGAGACGTGGAAGTCCCAGTAGCTTAACAAGACGCTTTTAATGACCCTTGGAAGAGACGTGGAAGTCCCAGTAGCTTAACAAGACACTTTTAATGCCCCTCAGAAGAGACGTGGAAGTCCCAGTAGCTTAACAAGACGCTTTTAATGCCCCTTGGAAGAGACGTGGAAGTCCCAGTAGCTTAACAAGACGCTTTTAATGCCCCTCAGAAGAGACGTGGAAGTCCCAGTAGCTTAACAAGACGCTTTTAATGCCCCTTGGAAGAGACGTGGAAGTCCCAGTAGCTTAACAAAATGCTTTTACTGCCCCTCGGAAAAGTGGTGGAGGTCCCAGTAGCTTAACAAGACGCTTTTAATGCATCTGAGAAGAGACGTGGAGGTCCCAGTAGTTTAAAAGAAGCTTTTAATGCCCCTCAGAAGAGACGTGAAGGTCCCAGTAGCTTAACATGATGTTTATAATGCCCCTCAGAAGAAACGTGGAGGTCCCAGTGGATTAACAAGACGCTTTTAATGCCCCTCAGAAGAGACGTGGAGGTCCCAGTAGGTTAGCAAGACGCTTTAAATGCCCCTCGGAAAAGTGGTGGACGTCCCAGTAGCTTAACAAGATGCTTTTAATCCACCCCAGAAGAGATGTGGAGGTCCCAGTAGCTTAACAAGGCATTTTTAATGCCCCTAAGAAGAGACGTGGAGGTCCCCGTACATTAACAACACGCTTTTAATACCCCTTAGAAGAGACGTGGAGGTCCCATTAGCTTAACAAGACGCTTTTAATGCCCCTCAGAAGAGACGTGGAGGTCCCAGTAGCTTAACAAGACGCTTTTAATGCCCCTCAAAAGAGACGTGGAAGTCCCAGTAGCTTAACAAGACGCTTTTAATGCCCCTTGGAAGAGACGTGGAAGTCCCAGTAGCTTAACAAGACGCTTTAATGCCCCTCAGAAGAGACATGGAGGCTCCAGTAGCTTAACAAGATGCTTTTACTGCCCCTCGGAAAAGTGGTGGAGGTCCCAGTAGCTTAACAAGACGCTTTTAATGCATCTGAGAAGAGACGTGGAGGTCCCAGTAGTTTAAAAGAAGCTTTTAATGCCCCTCAGAAGAGACGTGGAGGTCCCAGTAGCTTAACAAGATGTTTATAATGCCCCTCAGAAGAAACGTGGAGGTCCCAGCAGCTTAACAAGACGCTTTTAATGCCCCTCAGAAGAGACGTGGAGGTCCCAGTAGGTTAGCAAGACGCTTTAAATGCCCCTCGGAAAAGTGGTGGACGTCCTAGTAGCTTAACAAGATGCTTTTAATCCACCCCAGAAGAGACGTGGAGGTCCCAGTAGCTTAGCAAGGAATTTTTAATGCCCCTAAGAAGAGACGTGGAGGTCCCCGTAGCTTAATAAGACGCTTTTAATGCCCCTTAGAAGAGAAGTGGAGGTCCCAGTAGTATAACAAGACGCTTTTAATGCCTCTCGGAAAAGTGGTGGAGGTCCCAGTAGCTTAACAAGACGCTTTCAATGCCCCTCAGAAGAGACGTGGAGGTCCCAGTAGCTTAACAAGACGGTTTGAATGCCCCTTGGAAGAGACGTGGAGGTCCCAGTAGCTTAACAAGATGCTTTAAATGCCCCTCAGAAGAGACGTGGAGGTCCCAGTAGCTTAACAAGATGCTTTTAATGCCCCTCGGAAGAGACGTGGAGGTCCCAGTAGCTTAACAAAATGCATTTAATGACACTCAGAAGAGACGTGGAGGTCCCAGTAGCTTAACAAGACGCTTTTAATGCCCCTCAGAAGAGACGTGGAGATCCCAGTAGCTTAACAAGACGCTTTTAATGCCCCTCGGAAAAGTGGTGGAGGACCCAGTAGTTTAACAAGACGCTTTTAATGCCCCTCAGAAGAGACGTGGAGGTCCCAGTAGCTTAACAAGACGATATTATTGCCCCTCGGAAAAGTGGTGGAGGTCCCAGTAGCTTAAAAAGATGCTTTTAATGCCCCTCAGAAGAGACGTGGACGTCCCAGTAGCTTAATAAGAAGCTTTTAATGCCCCTCAGAAGAGACGTGGAGGTCCCAGTAGCTTAACAAGATGCTTTTAATGCCCCTCAGAAGAGACGTGGAGGTCCCAGTAGGTTAACTAGACGCTTTTAATACCCCTCAGAAGAGACGTGGAGGTCCCAGTAACTTAACAAGATGCTTTTAATACCGCTCGGAAGAGACGTTGAGGTCACAGTAGCTTAACAAGATGCTTTTAATGACCCTCAGAAGAGACATGAACGTCCCAGTAGCTTAACAAGACGCTTTTAATGCCCCTCGGAAAAGTGGTGGAGGTCCCAGTAGCTTAAAAAGATGCTTTTAATGCCCCTCAGAAGAGACGTGGAGGTCCCAGTAGCTTAACAAGACGCTTTTAATGCCCCTCAGAAGAGACGTAGAGGTCCCAGTAGCTTAACAAGACGCTTTTAATGCCGTTCAGAAGAGATGTGGAGGTCCCAGTAGCTTAACAATACGCTTTTAATGCCCCTCAGAAGAGACGTGGAGGTCCCAGTAGCTTAACAAGAAGCTTTTAATGCCCCTCAGAAGAGACGTGGAGGTCCCAGAAGCTTAACAAAACGCATTTAATGCCCCTCAGAAGAGACGTGGAGGTCCCAGTAGCTTAACAAGATGCTTTTAATGCCCCTCAGAATAGACGTGGAGGTCCCAGTAGCTTAACAAGACGCTTTTAATGCCCCTCAGAAGAGACGTGGAGATCCTAGTAGTTTAACTAGACGCTTTTAATGCCCCTCAGAAGAGACGTGGAGGTCCCAGTAACTTAACAAGATGCTTTTAATACCCCTCAGTAGAGACGTGGAGGTCCCAGAAGCTAAAAAAAACGCTTTTAATGCCCCTTAGAAGAGATGTGGAGGTCCCAGTAGCTTAACAAGATGCTTTTAATGCCCCTCGGAAGAGACGTGGAGGTCCCAATAGCTTAACAAGATGCTTTTAATGACCCTCAGAAGAGACGTGGATGTCCCAGTAGCTTAACAAGACGCTTTTAATGCCCCTCAGAAGAGACGTGGAGGTCCCAGTAGCTTAACAAGACGCTTTTAATGCCCCTCAGAAAAGTGGTGGAGAACCCAGTAGTTTAACAAGACGCTTTTAATGCCCCTCAGAAGAGACGTGGATGTCCCAGTAGCTTAACAAGACGCTTTTAATGCCCCTCGGAAAAGTGGTGGCGGTCCCAGTAGCTTAACAAGATGCTTTTAATGCTCCTCAGAAGAGACGTGGAGGTCACAGTAGCTTAGCAAGACGCTTTTAATGTCCCTCAGAAGAGACGTGGAGGTCCCAGTAGCTTAACAAGACGCTTTTAATGCCCCTCAGAAGAGACGTGGAGGTCCCAGTAGCTTAACAATATGCTTTTAATGACCCTCAGAAGAGACGTGGAGGGCCCAGTATCTTAGCAAGACGCTTTTAATGTCCCTCAGAAGAGACGTGGAGGTCCCAGTAGCTTAACAAGACGTTTTTAATGCCCCTCGTAAAAGTGGTGGAGGTCCCAGTAGCTTAACAAGACGCATTTAATGCCCCTCAGAAGAGACGTGGAGGTCCCAGTAGCTGAACAAGACGCTTTTAATGCCCCTCAGAAGAGACGTGGAGGTCCCAGTAGCTTAACAAAACGCTTTTAATGCCCCTCAGAAGAGACGTGGAGGTCCCAGTAGCTTAACAAGATGCTTTTAATGCCCCTCAGAAGAGACGTGGAGGTCCCAGTAGCTTAATAAGAAGCTTTTAATGCCCCTCAGAAGAGATGTGGAGGTCCCAGTAGCTTAACAAGACGCTTTTAATGCCCCTCAGAAGAGACGTAGAGGTCCCAGTAGGTTAACTAGATGCTTTTAATTCCCCTCAGAAGAGACGTGGAGGTCCAAGTAACTTAACAAGATGCTTTGAATACCGCTCGGAAGAGACGTTGAGGTCACAGTAGCTTAACAAGATGCTTTTAATGACCCTCAGAAGAGACGTGAACGTCCCAGTAGCTTAACAAGACGCTTTTAATGCCCCTCGGAAAAGTGGTGGAGGTCCCAGTAGCTTAAAAAGATGCTTTTAATGCCCCTCAGAAGAGACGTGGAGGTCCCAGTAGCTTAACAATACGCTTTTAATGCCCCTCAGAAGAGACGTGGAGGTCCCAGTAGCTTAACAAGACGCTTTTAATGCCGTTCAGAAGAGATGTGGAGGTCCCAGTAGCTTAACAATACGCTTTTAATGCCCCTCAGAAGAGACGTGGAGGTCCCAGTAGCTTAACAAGAAGCTTTTAATGCCCCTCAGAAGAGACGTGGAGGTCCCAGAAGTTTAACAAAACGCATTTAATGCCCCTCAGAAGAGACGTGGAGGTCCCAGTAGCTTAACAAGATGCTTTTAATGCCCCTCAGAATAGACGTGGAGGTCCCAGTAGCTTAACAAGACGCTTTTAATGCCCCTCAGAAGAGACGTGGAGATCCTAGTAGTTTAACTAGACGCTTTTAATGCCCCTCAGAAGAGACGTGGAGGTCCCAGTAACTTAACAAGATGCTTTTAATACCCCTCAGTAGAGACGTGGAGGTCCCAGAAGCTAAAAAAAACGCTTTTAATGCCCCTCAGAAGAGATGTGGAGGTCCCAGTAGCTTAACAAGATGCTTTTAATGCCCCTCGGAAGAGACGTGGAGGTCCCAATAGCTTAACAAGATGCTTTTAATGACCCTCAGAAGAGACGTGGATGTCCCAGTAGCTTAACAAGACGCTTTTAATGCCCCTTAGAAGAGACGTGGAGGTCCCAGTAGCTTAACAAGACGCTTTTAATGCCCCTCAGAAAAGTGGTGGAGAACCCAGTAGTTTAACAAGACGCTTTTAATGCCCCTCAGAAGAGACGTGGATGTCCCAGTAGCTTAACAAGACGCTTTTAATGCCCCTCGGAAAAGTGGTGGCGGTCCCAGTAGCTTAACAAGATGCTTTTAATGCCCCTCAGAAGAGACGTGGAGGTCCCAGTAGCTTAGCAAGACGCTTTTAATGTCCCTCAGAAGAGACGTGGATGTCCCAGTAGCTTAACAAGACGCTTTTAATGCCCCTCGGAAAAGTGGTGGCGGTCCCAGTAGCTTAACAAGATGCTTTTAATGCCCCTCAGAAGAGACGTGGAGGTCCCAGTAGCTTAGCAAGACGCTTTTAATGTCCCTCAGAAGAGACGTGGAGGTCCCAGTAGCTTAACAAGACGCTTTTAATGCCCCTCAGAAGAGACGTGGAGGTCCCAGTAGCTTAACAAGATGCTTTTAATGACCCTCAGAAGAGACGTGGAGGTCCCAGTAGGTTAACTAGACGCTTTTAATAACCCTCAGAAGAGACGTGGAGGTCCCAGTAACTTAACAAGATGCTTTTAATACCGCTCGGAAGAGACGTTGAGGTCACAGTAGCTTAACAAGATGCTTTTAATGACCCTCAGAAGAGACATGAACGTCCCAGTAGCTTAACAAGACGCTTTTAATGCCCCTCAGAAGAAACGTGGAGGTCCCAGTAACTTAACAAGATGCTTTTAATACCGCTTGGAAGAGACGTGGAGGTCCCAGAAGCTTAAAAAAACGCTTTTAATGCCCCTCAGAAGAGATGTGGAGGTCCCAGTAGCTTAACAAGATGCTTTTAATGCCCCTCGGAAGAGACGTGGAGGTCCCAATAGCTTAACAAGATGCTTTTAATGACCCTCAGAAGAGACGTGGATGTCCCAGTAGCTTAACAAGATGCTTTTAATGCCCCTCAGAAGAGACGTGGAGGTCCCAGTAGCATAGCAAGACGCTTTTAATGTCCCTCAGAAGAGACGTGGAGGTCCCAGTAGCTTAACAAGACGCTTTTAATGCCCCTCAGAAGAGACGTGGAGGTCCCAGTAGCTTAACAAGACGCTTTTAATGCCCCTCAGAAGAGACGTGGAGGTCCCAGTAGCTTAACAAGATGCTTTTAATGCCCTTCAGAAGAGACGTGGAGGTCCCAGTAGCTTAACAAGACGCTTTTAATGCCCCTCAGAAGAGACGTGGAGGTCCAAGTAGGTTAACTAGACGCTTTTAATGCCCCTCAGAAGAGACGTGGAGGTCCCAGTAGCTTAACAAAATGCTATTAATGCCCCTCGGAAGAGACGTGGAGGTTCCAGTAGCTTAACAAGACGTTTTTAATGCCCCTCGTAAAAGTGGTGGAGGTCCCAGTAGCTTAACAAGATGCTTTTAATGACCCTCAGAAGAGACGTGGAGGTCCCAGTAGCTTAGCAAGACGCTTTTAATGCCCCTCGGAAAAGTAGTGGAGGTCCCAGTAGCTTAACAAGACGCTTTTAATCCACCTCAGAAGAGATGTGGAGGTCCCAGTAGCTTAACAAGGCATTTTTAATGCCCCTAAGAAGAGACGTGGAGGTCCCCATAGCTTAACAACACGCTTTTAACACCCCTTAGAAGAGACGTGGAGGTCCCATTAGCTTAACAAGACGCTTTTAATGCCCCTCAGAAGAGACGTGGAGGTCCCAGTAGCTTAACAAGACGCTTTTAATGCCCCTCAGAAGAGACGTGGAGGTCCCAGTAGCTTAACAAGACGCTTTTAATGCCCCTCGGAAAAGTGGTGGAGGTCCCAGTAGTTTAACAAGAGGCTTTTAATGCCCGTCAGAAGAGACTTGGAGGTCCCAGTAGCTTAACAAGATGCTTTTAATACCCCTCGGAAAAGTCGTGGAGGTCCCAGTAGCTTAAAAAGATGCTTTTAATGCCCCTCAGAAGAGACGTGGAGGTCCCAGTAGCTTAATAAGAAGCTTTTAATGCCCCTCAGAAGAGACGTGGAGGTCCCAGTAGCTTAACAAGACGCTTTTAATGCCCCTCAAAAGAGACGTGGAGGTCCCAGTAGGTTAACTAGACGCTTTTAATGCCCCTCAGAAGAGACGTGGAGGTTCCAGTAACTTAACAAGATGCTTTTAATACCGCTCGGAAGAGACGTTGAGGTCACAGTAGCTTAACAAGATGCTTTTAATGACCCTCAGAAGAGACATGAACGTCCCAGTAGCTTAACAAGACGCTTTTAATACCCCTCGGAAAAGTGGTGGAGGTCCCAGTAGCTTAAAAAGATGCTTTTAATGCCCCACAGAAGAGACGTGGAGGTCCCAGTAGCTTAACAAGACGCTTTTAATGCCCCTCAGAAGAGACGTGGAGGTCCCAGTAGCTTAACAAGACGCTTTTAATGCCCCTCAGAAAAGTGGTGGAGATCCCAGTAGTTTAACAAGACGCTTTTAATGCCCCTCGGAAAAGTGGTGGCGGTCCCAGTAGCTTAACAAGATGCTTTTAATGCCCCTCAGAAGAGACGTGGAGATCCCAGTAGCTTAGCAAGACGCTTTTAATGTCCCTCAGAAGAGACGTGGAGGTCCCAGTAGCTTAACAAGACGCTTTTAATGCCCCTCAGAAGAGATGTGGAGGTCCAAGTAGGTTAACTAGACGCTTTTAATGCCCCTCAGAAGAGACGTGGAGGTCCCAGTAGCTTAACAAGACGCTTTTAATGCCCCTCAGAAGAGACGTGGAGGTCCCAGTAGCTTAACAAGACGCTTTTAATGCCCCTCAGAAGAGACGTGGAGGTCCCAGTAGCTTAACAAGATGCTTTTAATGCCCTTCAGAAGAGACGTGGAGGTCCCAGTAGCTTAACAAGACGCTTTTAATGCCCCTCAGAAGAGACGTGGAGGTCCAAGTAGGTTAACTAGACGCTTTTAATGCCCCTCAGAAGAGACGTGGAGGTCCCAGTAGCTTAACAAAATGCTATTAATGCCCCTCGGAAGAGACGTGGAGGTTCCAGTAGCTTAACAAGACGTTTTTAATGCCCCTCGTAAAAGTGGTGGAGGTCCCAGTAGCTTAAAAAGATGCTTTTAATGACCCTCAGAAGAGACGTGGAGGTCCCAGTAGCTTAGCAAGACGCTTTTAATGCCCCTCGGAAAAGTAGTGGAGGTCCCAGTAGCTTAACAAGACGCTTTTAATCCACCTCAGAAGAGATGTGGAGGTCCCAGTAGCTTAACAAGGCATTTTTAATGCCCCTAAGAAGAGACGTGGAGGTCCCCATAGCTTAACAACACGCTTTTAACACCCCTTAGAAGAGACGTGGAGGTCCCATTAGCTTAACAAGACGCTTTTAATGCCCCTCAGAAGAGACGTGGAGGTCCCAGTAGCTTAACAAGACGCTTTTAATGCCCCTCAGAAGAGACGTGGAGGTCCCAGTAGCTTAACAAGACGCTTTTAATGCCCCTCGGAAAAGTGGTGGAGGTCCCAATAGTTTAACAAGACGCTTTTAATGCCCGTCAGAAGAGACTTGGAGGTCCCAGTAGCTTAACAAGATGCTTTTAATACCCCTCGGAAAAGTCGTGGAGGTCCCAGTAGCTTAAAAAGATGCTTTTAATGCCCCTCAGAAGAGACGTGGAGGTCCCAGTAGCTTAATAAGAAGCTTTTAATGCCCCTCAGAAGAGACGTGGAGGTCCCAGTAGCTTAACAAGACGCTTTTAATGCCCCTCAAAAGAGACGTGGAGGTCCCAGTAGGTTAACTAGACGCTTTTAATGCCCCTCAGAAGAGACGTGGAGGTTCCAGTAACTTAACAAGATGCTTTTAATACCGCTCGGAAGAGACGTTGAGGTCACAGTAGCTTAACAAGATGCTTTTAATGACCCTCAGAAGAGACATGAACGTCCCAGTAGCTTAACAAGACGCTTTTAATGCCCCTCGGAAAAGTGGTGGAGGTCCCAGTAGCTTAAAAAGATGCTTTTAATGCCCCACAGAAGAGACGTGGAGGTCCCAGTAGCTTAACAAGACGCTTTTAATGCCCCTCAGAAGAGACGTGGAGGTCCCAGTAGCTTAACAAGACGCTTTTAATGCCCCTCAGAAAAGTGGTGGAGATCCCAGTAGTTTAACAAGACGCTTTTAATGCCCCTCGGAAAAGTGGTGGCGGTCCCAGTAGCTTAACAAGATGCTTTTAATGCCCCTCAGAAGAGACGTGGAGATCCCAGTAGCTTAGCAAGACGCTTTTAATGTCCCTCAGAAGAGACGTGGAGGTCCCAGTAGCTTAACAAGACGCTTTTAATGCCCCTCAGAAGAGACGTGGAGGTCCCAGTAGCTTAACAAGATGCTTTAAATGACCCTCAGAAGAGACGTGGAGGGCCCAGTATCTTAACAAGACGCTTTTAATGCCCCTCAGAAAAGACGTGGAGGTCCCAGTAGCTTACCAAGACGCTTTTAATGCCCCTCGGAAAAACAGTGGAGGTCCCAGTAGCTTAACAAGACGCTTTTAATCCACCTCAGAAGAGATGTGGAGGTCCCAGTAGCTTAACAAGGCATTTTTAATGCCCCTAAGAAGAGACGTGGTGGTCCCCGTAGCTTAACAACACGCTTTTAATACCCCTTAGAAGAGACGTGGAGGTCCCATTAGCTTAACAAGACGCTTTTAATGCCCCTCAGAAGAGACCTGGAGGTCCCAGTAGCTTAACAAGACGCTTTTAATGCCCCTCAGAAGAGACGTGGAAGTCCCAGTAGCTTAACAAGATGCTTTTAATGCCCCTCAGAAGAGACGTGGAAGTCCCAGTAGCTTAACAAGACGCTTTTAATGCCCCTTGGAAGAGACGTGGAAGTCCCAGTAGCTTAACAAGACGGTTTTAATGCCCCTCAGAAGAGACGTGGAAGTCCCAGTAGCTTAACAAGACGCTTTTAATGCCCCTTGGAAGAGACGTGGAAGTCCCAGTAGCTTAACAAGACGCTTTTAATGCCCCTCAGAAGAGACGTGGAAGTCCCAGTAGCTTAACAAGACGCTTTTAATGCCCCTTGGAAGAGACGTGGAAGTCCCAGTAGCTTAACAAAATGCTTTTACTGCCCCTCGGAAAAGTGGTGGAGGTCCCAGTAGCTTAACAAGACGCTTTTAATGCATCTGAGAAGAGACGTGGAGGTCCCAGTAGTTTAAAAGAAGCTTTTAATGCCCCTCAGAAGAGACGTGGAGGTCCCAGTAGCTTAACATGATGTTTATAATGCCCCTCAGAAGAAACGTGGAGGTCCCAGTGGATTAACAAGACGCTTTTAATGCCCCTCAGAAGAGACGTGGAGGTCCCAGTAGGTTAGCAAGACGCTTTAAATGCCCCTCGGAAAAGTGGTGGACGTCCCAGTAGCTTAACAAGATGCTTTTAATCCACCCCAGAAGAGATGTGGAGGTCCCAGTAGCTTAACAAGGCATTTTTAATGCCCCTAAGAAGAGACGTGGAGGTCCCCGTACATTAACAACACGCTTTTAATACCCCTTAGAAGAGACGTGGAGGTCCCATTAGCTTAACAAGACGCTTTTAATGCCCCTCAGAAGAGACGTGGAGGTCCCAGTAGCTTAACAAGACGCTTTTAATGCCCCTCAGAAGAGACGTGGAAGTCCCAGTAGCTTAACAAGACGCTTTTAATGCCCCTTGGAAGAGACGTGGAAGTCCCAGTAGCTTAACAAGACGCTTTAATGCCCCTCAGAAGAGACATGGAGGCTCCAGTAGCTTAACAAGATGCTTTTACTGCCCCTCGGAAAAGTGGTGGAGGTCCCAGTAGCTTAACAAGACGCTTTTAATGCATCTGAGAAGAGACGTGGAGGTCCCAGTAGTTTAAAAGAAGCTTTTAATGCCCCTCAGAAGAGACGTGGAGGTCCCAGTAGCTTAACAAGATGTTTATAATGCCCCTCAGAAGAAACGTGGAGGTCCCAGCAGCTTAACAAGACGCTTTTAATGCCCCTCAGAAGAGACGTGGAGGTCCCAGTAGGTTAGCAAGACGCTTTAAATGCCCCTCGGAAAAGTGGTGGACGTCCTAGTAGCTTAACAAGATGCTTTTAATCCACCCCAGAAGAGACGTGGAGGTCCCAGTAGCTTAGCAAGGAATTTTTAATGCCCCTAAGAAGAGACGTGGAGGTCCCCGTAGCTTAATAAGACGCTTTTAATGCCCCTTAGAAGAGAAGTGGAGGTCCCAGTAGTATAACAAGACGCTTTTAATGCCTCTCGGAAAAGTGGTGGAGGTCCCAGTAGCTTAACAAGACGCTTTCAATGCCCCTCAGAAGAGACGTGGAGGTCCCAGTAGCTTAACAAGACGGTTTGAATGCCCCTTGGAAGAGACGTGGAGGTCCCAGTAGCTTAACAAGATGCTTTAAATGCCCCTCAGAAGAGACGTGGAGGTCCCAGTAGCTTAACAAGATGCTTTTAATGCCCCTCGGAAGAGACGTGGAGGTCCCAGTAGCTTAACAAAATGCATTTAATGACACTCAGAAGAGACGTGGAGGTCCCAGTAGCTTAACAAGACGCTTTTAATGCCCCTCAGAAGAGACGTGGAGATCCCAGTAGCTTAACAAGACGCTTTTAATGCCCCTCGGAAAAGTGGTGGAGGACCCAGTAGTTTAACAAGACGCTTTTAATGCCCCTCAGAAGAGACGTGGAGGTCCCAGTAGCTTAACAAGACGATATTATTGCCCCTCGGAAAAGTGGTGGAGGTCCCAGTAGCTTAAAAAGATGCTTTTAATGCCCCTCAGAAGAGACGTGGACGTCCCAGTAGCTTAATAAGAAGCTTTTAATGCCCCTCAGAAGAGACGTGGAGGTCCCAGTAGCTTAACAAGACGCTTTTAATGCCCCTCAGAAGAGACGTGGAGGTTCCAGTAGCTTAACAAGACGCTTTTAATGCCCCTCGGAAAAGTGGTGGATGACCCAGTAGTTTAACAAGACGCTTTTAATGCCCCTCAGAAGAGACGTGGAGGTCCCAGTAGCTTAACAAGATGCTTTTATTGCCCCTCGGAAAAGTGGTGGAGGTCCCAGTAGCTTAAAAAGATGCTTTTAATGCCCCTCAGAAGAGACGTGGAGATCCCAGTAGCTTAACAAGACGTTTTTAATGCCCCTCGGAAAAGTGGTGGAGGTCCCAGTAGCTTAACAAGACGCATTTAATGCCCCTCAGAAGAGACGTGGAGCTCCCAGTAGATGAACAAGACGCTTTTAATGCCCCTCAGAAGAGACGTGGAGGTCCCAGTAGCTTAACAAGACGCTTTTAATGCCCCTCAGAAGAGACGTGGAGGTCCCAGTAGCTTAACAAGATGCTTTTAATGACCCTCAGAAGAGACGTGGAGGTCCCAGTAGCTTAACAAGATGCTTTTAATGCCCCTCGGAAGAGACGTGGAGGTCCCAATAGCTTAACAAGACGCTTTTAATGACCCTCAGAAGAGACGTGGATGTCCCAGTAGCTTAACAAGACGCTTTTAATGCCCCTCAGAAGAGACGTGGAGGTCCCAGTAGCTTAACAAGACGCTTTTAATGCCCCTCAAAAAAGTGGTGGAGATCCCAGTAGTTTAACAAGACGCTTTTAATGCCCCTCGGAAAAGTGGTGGCGGTCCCAGTAGCTTAACAAGATGCTTTTAATGCCCCTCAGAAGAGACGTGGAGGTCCCAGTAGCATAGCAAGACGCTTTTAATGTCCCTCAGAAGAGACGTGGAGGTCCCAGTAGCTTAACAAGACGCTTTTAATGCCCCTCAGAAGAGACGTGGAGGTCCCAGTAGCTTAACAAGATGCTTTAAATGACCCTCAGAAGAGACGTGGAGGGCCCAGTATCTTAACAAGACGCTTTTAATGCCCCTCAGAAGAGACGTGGAGGTCCCAGTAGCTTAACAAGATGTTTTTAATGCCCCTCGTAAAAGTGGTGGAGGTCCCAGTAGCTTAACAAGACTCATTTAATGCCCCTAAGAAGAGACGTGGAGGTCCCAGTAGCTGAACAAGACGCTTTTAATGCCCCTCAGTAGAGACGTGGAGGTCCCAGTAGCTTAACAAGACGCTTTTAATGCCCCTCAGAAGAGACGTGGAGGTCCCAGTAGCTTAACAAGACGCTTTTAATGCCCCTCAGAAGAGACGTGGAGATCCCAGTAGCTTAACAAGATGCTTTTAATGCCCCTCAGAAGAGACGTGGAGGTCCCAGTAGCTTAACAAGACGCTTTTAATGCCCCTCAGAAGAGACGTGGAGGTCCCAGTAGCTTAACAAGATGCTTTTAATGACCCTCAGAAGAGACGTGGAGGTCCCAGTAGCTTAACAAGATGCTTTTAATGCCCCTCAGAAGAGACGTGGAGGTCCAAGTAGCTTAACAAGACGCGTTTAATGTCCCTCGGAAAAGTGGTGGAGGTCCCAGTAGCTTAACAAGACGCTTTTAATGCCCCTCACAAGAGACGTGGAGGTCCCAGTAGGTTAACTAGATGCTTTTAATGCCCCTCAGAAGAGACGTGGAGGTCCCAGTAACCTCAAAAGATGCTTTCAATACCCCTCAGTAGAGACGTGGAGGTCCCATTAACTTATCAAGACGGTTTGAATGGCCCTTGGAAGAGACGTGGAGGTCCCAGTTGCTTAACAAGAAGCTTTTAATGCCCCTCAGAAGAGACGTGGAGGTCCCAGTAGCTTAACAAAATGCTTTTAATGACACTCAGAAGAGACGTGGAGGTCCCAGTAGCTTAACAAGACGCTTTTAATGCCCCTCAGAAGAGACGTGGAGGTTCCAGTAGCTTAACAAGACGCTTTTAATGCCCCTCGGAAAAGTGGTGAAGGACCCAGTAGTTTAACAAGACGCTTTTAATGCCCCTCAGAAGAGACGTGGAGGTCCCAGTAGCTTAACAAGATGCTTTTATTGCCCCTCGGAAAAGTGGTGGAGGTCCCAGTAGCTTAAAAAGATGCTTTTAATGCCCCTCAGAAGAGACGTGGAGATCCCAGTAGCTTAACAAGACGTTTTTAATGCCCCTCGGAAAAGTGGTGGAGGTCCCAGTAGCTTAACAAGACGCATTTAATGCCCCTCAGAAGAGACGTGGAGCTCCCAGTAGATGAACAAGACGCTTTTAATGCCCCTCAGAAGAGACGTGGAGGTCCCAGTAGCTTAACAAGACGCTTTTAATGCCCCTCAGAAGAGACGTGGAGGTCCCAGTAGCTTAACAAGATGCTTTTAATGACCCTCAGAAGAGACGTGGAGGTCCCAGTAGCTTAACAAGATGCTTTTAATGCCCCTCGGAAGAGACGTGGAGGTCCCAATAGCTTAACAAGACGCTTTTAATGACCCTCAGAAGAGACGTGGATGTCCCAGTAGCTTAACAAGACGCTTTTAATGCCCCTCAGAAGAGACGTGGAGGTCCCAGTAGCTTAACAAGACGCTTTTAATGCCCCTCAAAAAAGTGGTGGAGATCCCAGTAGTTTAACAAGACGCTTTTAATGCCCCTCGGAAAAGTGGTGGCGGTCCCAGTAGCTTAACAAGATGCTTTTAATGCCCCTCAGAAGAGACGTGGAGGTCCCAGTCGCATAGCAAGACGCTTTTAATGTCCCTCAGAAGAGACGTGGAGGTCCCAGTAGCTTAACAAGACGCTTTTAATGCCCCTCAGAAGAGACGTGGAGGTCCCAGTAGCTTAACAAGATGCTTTAAATGACCCTCAGAAGAGACGTGGAGGGCCCAGTATCTTAACAAGACGCTTTTAATGCCCCTCAGAAGAGACGTGGAGGTCCCAGTAGCTTAACAAGATGTTTTTAATGCCCCTCGTAAAAGTGGTGGAGGTCCCAGTAGCTTAACAAGACTCATTTAATGCCCCTAAGAAGAGACGTGGAGGTCCCAGTAGCTGAACAAGACGCTTTTAATGCCCCTCAGTAGAGACGTGGAGGTCCCAGTAGCTTAACAAGACGCTTTTAATGCCCCTCAGAAGAGACGTGGAGGTCCCAGTAGCTTAACAAGACGCTTTTAATGCCCCTCAGAAGAGACGTGGAGATCCCAGTAGCTTAACAAGATGCTTTTAATGCCCCTCAGAAGAGACGTGGAGGTCCCAGTAGCTTAACAAGACGCTTTTAATGCCCCTCAGAAGAGACGTGGAGGTCCAAGTAGGTTAACTAGACGCTTTTAATGCCCCTCAGAAGAGACGTGGAGGTCCCAGTAGCTTAAGAAAATGCTATTAATGCCCCTCGGAAGAGACGTGGAGGTTCCAGTAGCTTAACAAGACGTTTTTAATGCCCGTCGTAAAAGTGGTGGAGGTCCCAGTAGCTTAGCAAGATGCTTTTAATGACCCTCAGAAGAGACGTGGAGGTCCCAGTAGCTTAGCAAGACGCTTTTAATGCCCCTCGGAAAAGTAGTGGAGGTCCCAGTAGCTTAACAAGACGCTTTTAATCCACCTCAGAAGAGATGTGGAGGTCCCAGTAGCTTAACAAGGCATTTTTAATGCCCCTAAGAAGAGACGTTGAGGTCCCCGTAGCTTAACAACACGCTTTTAATACCCCTTAGAAGAGACGTGGAGGTCCCATTAGCTTAACAAGACGCTTTTAATGCCCCTCAGAAGAGACCTGGAGGTCCCAGTAGCTTAACAAGACGCTTTTAATGCCCCTCAGAAGAGACGTGGAAGTCCCAGTAGCTTAACAAGACGCTTTTAATGCCCCTTGGAAGAGACGTGGAAGTCCCAGTAGCTTAACAAGACGCTTTAATGCCCCTCAGAAGAGACATGGAGGCTCCAGTAGCTTAACAAGATGCTTTTACTGCAACTCGGAAAAGTGGTGGAGGTCCCAGTAGCTTAACAAGACGCTTTTAATGCCCCTCGGAAGAGACGTGGAGGTCCCAGAAGCTTAAAAAAACGCTTTTAATGCCCCTCAGAAGAGATGTGGAGGTCCCAGTAGCTTAACAAGATGCTTTTAATGCCCCTCGGAAGAGACGTGGAGGTCCCAATAGCTTAACAAGACGCTTTTAATGACCCTCAGAAGAGACGTGGATGTCCCAGTAGCTTAACAAGACGCTTTTAATGCCCCTCAGAAGAGACGTGGAGGTCCCAGTGGCTTAACAAGACGCTTTTAATGCCCCTCAGAAAAGTGGTGGAGATCCCAGTAGATTAACAAGACGCTTTTAATGCCCCTCGGAAAAGTGGTGGCGGTCCCAGTAGCTTAACAAGATGCTTTTAATGCCCCTCAGAAGAGACGTGGAGATCCCAGTAGCTTAGCAAGACGCTTTTAATGTCCCTCAGAAGAGACGTGGAGGTCCCAGTAGCTTAACAAGACGCTTTTAATGCCCCTCAGAAGAGACGTGGAGGTCCCAGTAGCTTAACAAGATGCTTTAAATGACCCTCAGAAGAGACGTGGAGGGCCCAGTATCTTAACAAGACGCTTTTAATGCCCCTCAGAAGAGACGTAGAGGTCCCAGTAGCTTAACAAGACGTTTTTAATGCCCCTCGTAAAAGTGGTGGAGGTCCCAGTAGCTTAACAAGACGCATTTAATGCCCCTCAGAAGAGACGTGGAGGTCCCAGTAGCTGAACAAGACGCTTTTAATGCCCCTCAGAAGAGACGTGGAGGTCCCAGTAGCTTAACAAGACGCTTTTAATGCCCCTCAGAAGAGACGTGGAGGTCCCAGTAGCTTAACAAGACGCTTTTAATGCCCCTCAGAAGAGACGTGGAGGTCCCAGTAGCTTAACAAGATGCTTTTAATGCCCCTCAGAAGAGACGTGGAGGTCCCAGTAGCTTAACAAGACGCTTTTAATGCCCCTCAGAAGAGATGTGGAGGTCCCAGTAGCTTAACAAGATGCTTTTAATGCCCCTCGGAAGAGACGTGGAGGTCCCAATAGCTTAACAAGACGCTTTTAATGACCCTCAGAAGAGACGTGGATGTCCCAGTAGCTTAACAAGACGCTTTTAATGCCCCTCAGAAGAGACGTGGAGGTCCCAGTAGCTTAACAAGACGCTTTTAATGCCCCTCAGAAAAGTGGTGGAGATCCCAGTAGTTTAACAAGACGCTTTTAATGCCCCTCGGAAAAGTGGTGGCGGTCCCAGTAGCTTAACAAGATGCTTTTAATGCCCCTCAGAAGAGACGTGGAGATCCCAGTAGCTTAGCAAGACGCTTTTAATGTCCCTCAGAAGAGACGTGGAGGTCCCAGTAGCTTAACAAGACGCTTTTAATGCCCCTCAGAAGAGACGTGGAGGTCCCAGTAGCTTAACAAGATGCTTTAAATGACCCTCAGAAGAGACGTGGAGGGCCCAGTATCTTAACAAGACGCTTTTAATGCCCCTCAGAAAAGACGTGGAGGTCCCAGTAGCTTACCAAGACGCTTTTAATGCCCCTCGGAAAAACAGTGGAGGTCCCAGTAGCTTAACAAGACGCTTTTAATCCACCTCAGAAGAGATGTGGAGGTCCCAGTAGCTTAACAAGGCATTTTTAATGCCCCTAAGAAGAGACGTGGTGGTCCCCGTAGCTTAACAACACGCTTTTAATACCCCTTAGAAGAGACGTGGAGGTCCCATTAGCTTAACAAGACTCTTTTAATGCCCCTCAGAAGAGACCTGGAGGTCCCAGTAGCTTAACAAGACGCTTTTAATGCCCCTCAGAAGAGACGTGGAAGTCCCAGTAGCTTAACAAGATGCTTTTAATGCCCCTCAGAAGAGACGTGGAAGTCCCAGTAGCTTAACAAGACGCTTTTAATGCCCCTTGGAAGAGACGTGGAAGTCCCAGTAGCTTAACAAGACACTTTTAATGCCCCTCAGAAGAGACGTGGAAGTCCCAGTAGCTTAACAAGACGCTTTTAATGCCCCTTGGAAGAGACGTGGAAGTCCCAGTAGCTTAACAAGACGCTTTTAATGCCCCTCAGAAGAGACGTGGAAGTCCCAGTAGCTTAACAAGACGCTTTTAATGCCCCTTGGAAGAGACGTGGAAGTCCCAGTAGCTTAACAAAATGCTTTTACTGCCCCTCGGAAAAGTGGTGGAGGTCCCAGTAGCTTAACAAGACGCTTTTAATGCATCTGAGAAGAGACGTGGAGGTCCCAGTAGTTTAAAAGAAGCTTTTAATGCCCCTCAGAAGAGACGTGGAGGTCCCAGTAGCTTAACATGATGTTTATAATGCCCCTCAGAAGAAACGTGGAGGTCCCAGTGGATTAACAAGACGCTTTTAATGCCCCTCAGAAGAGACGTGGAGGTCCCAGTAGGTTAGCAAGACGCTTTAAATGCCCCTCGGAAAAGTGGTGGACGTCCCAGTAGCTTAACAAGATGCTTTTAATCCACCCCAGAAGAGATGTGGAGGTCCCAGTAGCTTAACAAGGGATTTTTAATGCCCCTAAGAAGAGACGTGGAGGTCCCCGTACATTAACAACACGCTTTTAATACCCCTTAGAAGAGACGTGGAGGTCCCATTAGCTTAACAAGACGCTTTTAATGCCCCTCAGAAGAGACGTGGAGGTCCCAGTAGCTTAACAAGACGCTTTTAATGCCCCTCAGAAGAGACGTGGAAGTCCCAGTAGCTTAACAAGACGCTTTTAATGCCCCTTGGAAGAGACGTGGAAGTCCCAGTAGCTTAACAAGACGCTTTAATGCCCCTCAGAAGAGACATGGAGGCTCCAGTAGCTTAACAAGATGCTTTTACTGCCCCTCGGAAAAGTGGTGGAGGTCCCAGTAGCTTAACAAGACGCTTTTAATGCATCTGAGAAGAGACGTGGAGGTCCCAGTAGTTTAAAAGAAGCTTTTAATGCCCCTCAGAAGAGACGTGGAGGTCCCAGTAGCTTAACAAGATGTTTATAATGCCCCTCAGAAGAAACGTGGAGGTCCCAGCAGCTTAACAAGACGCTTTTAATGCCCCTCAGAAGAGACGTGGAGGTCCCAGTAGGTTAGCAAGACGCTTTAAATGCCCCTCGGAAAAGTGGTGGACGTCCTAGTAGCTTAACAAGATGCTTTTAATCCACCCCAGAAGAGACGTGGAGGTCCCAGTAGCTTAGCAAGGAATTTTTAATGCCCCTAAGAAGAGACGTGGAGGTCCCCGTAGCTTAATAAGACGCTTTTAATGCCCCTTAGAAGAGAAGTGGAGGTCCCAGTAGTATAACAAGACGCTTTTAATGCCTCTCGGAAAAGTGGTGGAGGTCCCAGTAGCTTAACAAGACGCTTTCAATGCCCCTCAGAAGAGACGTGGAGGTCCCAGTAGCTTAACAAGACGGTTTGAATGCCCCTTGGAAGAGACGTGGAGGTCCCAGTAGCTTAACAAGATGCTTTAAATGCCCCTCAGAAGAGACGTGGAGGTCCCAGTAGCTTAACAAGATGCTTTTAATGCCCCTCGGAAGAGACGTGGAGGTCCCAGTAGCTTAACAAAATGCATTTAATGACACTCAGAAGAGACGTGGAGGTCCCAGTAGCTTAACAAGACGCTTTTAATGCCCCTCAGAAGAGACGTGGAGATCCCAGTAGCTTAACAAGACGCTTTTAATGCCCCTCGGAAAAGTGGTGGAGGACCCAGTAGTTTAACAAGACGCTTTTAATGCCCCTCAGAAGAGACGTGGAGGTCCCAGTAGCTTAACAAGACGATATTATTGCCCCTCGGAAAAGTGGTGGAGGTCCCAGTAGCTTAAAAAGATGCTTTTAATGCCCCTCAGAAGAGACGTGGACGTCCCAGTAGCTTAATAAGAAGCTTTTAATGCCCCTCAGAAGAGACGTGGAGGTCCCAGTAGCTTAACAAGACGCTTTTAATGCCCCTCAGAAGAGACGTGGAGGTCCCAGTAGGTTAACTAGACGCTTTTAATACCCCTCAGAAGAGACGTGGAGGTCCCAGTAACTTAACAAGATGCTTTTAATACCGCTCGGAAGAGACGTTGAGGTCACAGTAGCTTAACAAGATGCTTTTAATGACCCTCAGAAGAGACATGAACGTCCCAGTAGCTTAACAAGACGCTTTTAATGCCCCTCGGAAAAGTGGTGGAGGTCCCAGTAGCTTAAAAAGATGCTTTTAATGCCCCTCAGAAGAGACGTGGAGGTCCCAGTAGCTTAACAAGACGCTTTTAATGCCCCTCAGAAGAGACGTAGAGGTCCCAGTAGCTTAACAAGACGCTTTTAATGCCGTTCAGAAGAGATGTGGAGGTCCCAGTAGCTTAACAATACGCTTTTAATGCCCCTCAGAAGAGACGTGGAGGTCCCAGTAGCTTAACAAGAAGCTTTTAATGCCCCTCAGAAGAGACGTGGAGGTCCCAGAAGCTTAACAAAACGCATTTAATGCCCCTCAGAAGAGACGTGGAGGTCCCAGTAGCTTAACAAGATGCTTTTAATGCCCCTCAGAAGAGACGTGGAAGTCCCAGTAGCTTAACAAGACGCTTTTAATGCCCCTTGGAAGAGACGTGGAAGTCCCAGTAGCTTAACAAGACGCTTTAATGCCCCTCAGAAGAGACATGGAGGCTCCAGTAGCTTAACAAGATGCTTTTACTGCCCCTCGGAAAAGTGGTGGAGGTCCCAGTAGCTTAACAAGACGCTTTTAATGCCCCTCGGAAGAGACGTGGAGGTCCCAGAAGCTTAAAAAAACGCTTTTAATGCCCCTCAGAAGAGATGTGGAGGTCCCAGTAGCTTAACAAGATGCTTTTAATGCCCCTCGGAAGAGACGTGGAGGTCCCAATAGCTTAACAAGACGCTTTTAATGACCCTCAGAAGAGACGTGGATGTCCCAGTAGCTTAACAAGACGCTTTTAATGCCCCTCAGAAGAGACGTGGAGGTCCCAGTGGCTTAACAAGACGCTTTTAATGCCCCTCAGAAAAGTGGTGGAGATCCCAGTAGTTTAACAAGACGCTTTTAATGCCCCTCGGAAAAGTGGTGGCGGTCCCAGTAGCTTAACAAGATGCTTTTAATGCCCCTCAGAAGAGACGTGGAGATCCCAGTAGCTTAGCAAGACGCTTTTAATGTCCCTCAGAAGAGACGTGGAGGTCCCAGTAGCTTAACAAGACGCTTTTAATGCCCCTCAGAAGAGACGTGGAGGTCCCAGTAGCTTAACAAGATGCTTTAAATGACCCTCAGAAGAGACGTGGAGGGCCCAGTATCTTAACAAGACGCTTTTAATGCCCCTCAGAAGAGACGTAGAGGTCCCAGTAGCTTAACAAGACGTTTTTAATGCCCCTCGTAAAAGTGGTGGAGGTCCCAGTAGCTTAACAAGACGCATTTAATGCCCCTCAGAAGAGACGTGGAGGTCCCAGTAGCTGAACAAGACGCTTTTAATGCCCCTCAGAAGAGACGTGGAGGTCCCAGTAGCTTAACAAGACGCTTTTAATGCCCCTCAGAAGAGACGTGGAGGTCCCAGTAGCTTAACAAGACGCTTTTAATGCCCCTCAGAAGAGACGTGGAGGTCCCAGTAGCTTAACAAGATGCTTTTAATGCCCCTCAGAAGAGACGTGGAGGTCCCAGTAGCTTAACAAGACGCTTTTAATGCCCCTCAGAAGAGATGTGGAGGTCCCAGTAGCTTAACAAGATGCTTTTAATGCCCCTCGGAAGAGACGTGGAGGTCCCAATAGCTTAACAAGACGCTTTTAATGACCCTCAGAAGAGACGTGGATGTCCCAGTAGCTTAACAAGACGCTTTTAATGTCCCTCAGAAGAGACGTGGAGGTCCCAGTAGCTTAACAAGACGCTTTTAATGCCCCTCAGATAAGTGGTGGAGATCCCAGTAGTTTAACAAGACGCTTTTAATGCCCCTCGGAAAAGTGGTGGCGGTCCCAGTAGCTTAACAAGATGCTTTTAATGCCCCTCAGAAGAGACGTGGAGATCCCAGTAGCTTAGCAAGACGCTTTTAATGTCCCTCAGAAGAGACGTGGAGGTCCCAGTAGCTTAACAAGACGCTTTTAATGCCCCTCAGAAGAGACGTGGAGGTCCCAGTAGCTTAACAAGATGCTTTAAATGACCCTCAGAAGAGACGTGGAGGGCCCAGTATCTTAACAAGACGCTTTTAATGCCCCTCAGAAAAGACGTGGAGGTCCCAGTAGCTTACCAAGACGCTTTTAATGCCCCTCGGAAAAACAGTGGAGGTCCCAGTAGCTTAACAAGACGCTTTTAATCCACCTCAGAAGAGATGTGGAGGTCCCAGTAGCTTAACAAGGCATTTTTAATGCCCCTAAGAAGAGACGTGGTGGTCCCCGTAGCTTAACAACACGCTTTTAATACCCCTTAGAAGAGACGTGGAGGTCCCATTAGCTTAACAAGACTCTTTTAATGCCCCTCAGAAGAGACCTGGAGGTCCCAGTAGCTTAACAAGACGCTTTTAATGCCCCTCAGAAGAGACGTGGAAGTCCCAGTAGCTTAACAAGATGCTTTTAATGCCCCTCAGAAGAGACGTGGAAGTCCCAGTAGCTTAACAAGACGCTTTTAATGCCCCTTGGAAGAGACGTGGAAGTCCCAGTAGCTTAACAAGACACTTTTAATGCCCCTCAGAAGAGACGTGGAAGTCCCAGTAGCTTAACAAGACGCTTTTAATGCCCCTTGGAAGAGACGTGGAAGTCCCAGTAGCTTAACAAGACGCTTTTAATGCCCCTCAGAAGAGACGTGGAAGTCCCAGTAGCTTAACAAGACGCTTTTAATGCCCCTTGGAAGAGACGTGGAAGTCCCAGTAGCTTAACAAAATGCTTTTACTGCCCCTCGGAAAAGTGGTGGAGGTCCCAGTAGCTTAACAAGACGCTTTTAATGCATCTGAGAAGAGACGTGGAGGTCCCAGTAGTTTAAAAGAAGCTTTTAATGCCCCTCAGAAGAGACGTGAAGGTCCCAGTAGCTTAACATGATGTTTATAATGCCCCTCAGAAGAAACGTGGAGGTCCCAGTGGATTAACAAGACGCTTTTAATGCCCCTCAGAAGAGACGTGGAGGTCCCAGTAGGTTAGCAAGACGCTTTAAATGCCCCTCGGAAAAGTGGTGGACGTCCCAGTAGCTTAACAAGATGCTTTTAATCCACCCCAGAAGAGATGTGGAGGTCCCAGTAGCTTAACAAGGCATTTTTAATGCCCCTAAGAAGAGACGTGGAGGTCCCCGTACATTAACAACACGCTTTTAATACCCCTTAGAAGAGACGTGGAGGTCCCATTAGCTTAACAAGACGCTTTTAATGCCCCTCAGAAGAGACGTGGAGGTCCCAGTAGCTTAACAAGACGCTTTTAATGCCCCTCAGAAGAGACGTGGAAGTCCCAGTAGCTTAACAAGACGCTTTTAATGCCCCTTGGAAGAGACGTGGAAGTCCCAGTAGCTTAACAAGACGCTTTAATGCCCCTCAGAAGAGACATGGAGGCTCCAGTAGCTTAACAAGATGCTTTTACTGCCCCTCGGAAAAGTGGTGGAGGTCCCAGTAGCTTAACAAGACGCTTTTAATGCATCTGAGAAGAGACGTGGAGGTCCCAGTAGTTTAAAAGAAGCTTTTAATGCCCCTCAGAAGAGACGTGGAGGTCCCAGTAGCTTAACAAGATGTTTATAATGCCCCTCAGAAGAAACGTGGAGGTCCCAGCAGCTTAACAAGACGCTTTTAATGCCCCTCAGAAGAGACGTGGAGGTCCCCGTAGGTTAGCAAGACGCTTTAAATGCCCCTCGGAAAAGTGGTGGACGTCCTAGTAGCTTAACAAGATGCTTTTAATCCACCCCAGAAGAGACGTGGAGGTCCCAGTAGCTTAGCAAGGAATTTTTAATGCCCCTAAGAAGAGACGTGGAGGTCCCCGTAGCTTAATAAGACGCTTTTAATGCCCCTTAGAAGAGAAGTGGAGGTCCCAGTAGTATAACAAGACGCTTTTAATGCCTCTCGGAAAAGTGGTGGAGGTCCCAGTAGCTTAACAAGACGCTTTCAATGCCCCTCAGAAGAGACGTGGAGGTCCCAGTAGCTTAACAAGACGGTTTGAATGCCCCTTGGAAGAGACGTGGAGGTCCCAGTAGCTTAACAAGATGCTTTAAATGCCCCTCAGAAGAGACGTGGAGGTCCCAGTAGCTTAACAAGATGCTTTTAATGCCCCTCGGAAGAGACGTGGAGGTCCCAGTAGCTTAACAAAATGCATTTAATGACACTCAGAAGAGACGTGGAGGTCCCAGTAGCTTAACAAGACGCTTTTAATGCCCCTCAGAAGAGACGTGGAGATCCCAGTAGCTTAACAAGACGCTTTTAATGCCCCTCGGAAAAGTGGTGGAGGACCCAGTAGTTTAACAAGACGCTTTTAATGCCCCTCAGAAGAGACGTGGAGGTCCCAGTAGCTTAACAAGACGATATTATTGCCCCTCGGAAAAGTGGTGGAGGTCCCAGTAGCTTAAAAAGATGCTTTTAATGCCCCTCAGAAGAGACGTGGACGTCCCAGTAGCTTAATAAGAAGCTTTTAATGCCCCTCAGAAGAGACGTGGAGGTCCCAGTAGCTTAACAAGACGCTTTTAATGCCCCTCAGAAGAGACGTGGAGGTCCCAGTAGGTTAACTAGACGCTTTTAATACCCCTCAGAAGAGACGTGGAGGTCCCAGTAACTTAACAAGATGCTTTTAATACCGCTCGGAAGAGACGTTGAGGTCACAGTAGCTTAACAAGATGCTTTTAATGACCCTCAGAAGAGACATGAACGTCCCAGTAGCTTAACAAGACGCTTTTAATGCCCCTCGGAAAAGTGGTGGAGGTCCCAGTAGCTTAAAAAGATGCTTTTAATGCCCCTCAGAAGAGACGTGGAGGTCCCAGTAGCTTAACAAGACGCTTTTAATGCCCCTCAGAAGAGACGTAGAGGTCCCAGTAGCTTAACAAGACGCTTTTAATGCCGTTCAGAAGAGATGTGGAGGTCCCAGTAGCTTAACAATACGCTTTTAATGCCCCTCAGAAGAGACGTGGAGGTCCCAGTAGCTTAACAAGAAGCTTTTAATGCCCCTCAGAAGAGACGTGGAGGTCCCAGAAGCTTAACAAAACGCATTTAATGCCCCTCAGAAGAGACGTGGAGGTCCCAGTAGCTTAACAAGATGCTTTTAATGCCCCTCAGAATAGACGTGGAGGTCCCAGTAGCTTAACAAGACGCTTTTAATGCCCCTCAGAAGAGACGTGGAGATCCTAGTAGTTTAACTAGACGCTTTTAATGCCCCTCAGAAGAGACGTGGAGGTCCCAGTAACTTAACAAGATGCTTTTAATACCCCTCAGTAGAGACGTGGAGGTCCCAGAAGCTAAAAAAAACGCTTTTAATGCCCCTTAGAAGAGATGTGGAGGTCCCAGTAGCTTAACAAGATGCTTTTAATGCCCCTCGGAAGAGACGTGGAGGTCCCAATAGCTTAACAAGATGCTTTTAATGACCCTCAGAAGAGACGTGGATGTCCCAGTAGCTTAACAAGACGCTTTTAATGCCCCTCAGAAGAGACGTGGAGGTCCCAGTAGCTTAACAAGACGCTTTTAATGCCCCTCAGAAAAGTGGTGGAGAACCCAGTAGTTTAACAAGACGCTTTTAATGCCCCTCAGAAGAGACGTGGATGTCCCAGTAGCTTAACAAGACGCTTTTAATGCCCCTCGGAAAAGTGGTGGCGGTCCCAGTAGCTTAACAAGATGCTTTTAATGCTCCTCAGAAGAGACGTGGAGGTCACAGTAGCTTAGCAAGACGCTTTTAATGTCCCTCAGAAGAGACGTGGAGGTCCCAGTAGCTTAACAAGACGCTTTTAATGCCCCTCAGAAGAGACGTGGAGGTCCCAGTAGCTTAACAATATGCTTTTAATGACCCTCAGAAGAGACGTGGAGGGCCCAGTATCTTAGCAAGACGCTTTTAATGTCCCTCAGAAGAGACGTGGAGGTCCCAGTAGCTTAACAAGACGTTTTTAATGCCCCTCGTAAAAGTGGTGGAGGTCCCAGTAGCTTAACAAGACGCATTTAATGCCCCTCAGAAGAGACGTGGAGGTCCCAGTAGCTGAACAAGACGCTTTTAATGCCCCTCAGAAGAGACGTGGAGGTCCCAGTAGCTTAACAAAACGCTTTTAATGCCCCTCAGAAGAGACGTGGAGGTCCCAGTAGCTTAACAAGATGCTTTTAATGCCCCTCAGAAGAGACGTGGAGGTCCCAGTAGCTTAATAAGAAGCTTTTAATGCCCCTCAGAAGAGATGTGGAGGTCCCAGTAGCTTAACAAGACGCTTTTAATGCCCCTCAGAAGAGACGTAGAGGTCCCAGTAGGTTAACTAGACGCTTTTAATTCCCCTCAGAAGAGACGTGGAGGTCCAAGTAACTTAACAAGATGCTTTGAATACCGCTCGGAAGAGACGTTGAGGTCACAGTAGCTTAACAAGATGCTTTTAATGACCCTCAGAAGAGACGTGAACGTCCCAGTAGCTTAACAAGACGCTTTTAATGCCCCTCGGAAAAGTGGTGGAGGTCCCAGTAGTTTAAAAAGATGCTTTTAATGCCCCTCAGAAGAGACGTGGAGGTCCCAGTAGCTTAACAATACGCTTTTAATGCCCCTCAGAAGAGACGTGGAGGTCCCAGTAGCTTAACAAGACGCTTTTAATGCCGTTCAGAAGAGATGTGGAGGTCCCAGTAGCTTAACAATACGCTTTTAATGCCCCTCAGAAGAGACGTGGAGGTCCCAGTAGCTTAACAAGAAGCTTTTAATGCCCCTCAGAAGAGACGTGGAGGTCCCAGAAGTTTAACAAAACGCATTTAATGCCCCTCAGAAGAGACGTGGAGGTCCCAGTAGCTTAACAAGATGCTTTTAATGCCCCTCAGAATAGACGTGGAGGTCCCAGTAGCTTAACAAGACGCTTTTAATGCCCCTCAGAAGAGACGTGGAGATCCTAGTAGTTTAACTAGACGCTTTTAATGCCCCTCAGAAGAGACGTGGAGGTCCCAGTAACTTAACAAGATGCTTTTAATACCCCTCAGTAGAGACGTGGAGGTCCCAGAAGCTAAAAAAAACGCTTTTAATGCCCCTCAGAAGAGATGTGGAGGTCCCAGTAGCTTAACAAGATGCTTTTAATGCCCCTCGGAAGAGACGTGGAGGTCCCAATAGCTTAACAAGATGCTTTTAATGACCCTCAGAAGAGACGTGGATGTCCCAGTAGCTTAACAAGACGCTTTTAATGCCCCTTAGAATATACGTGGAGGTCCCAGTAGCTTAACAAGACGCTTTTAATGCCCCTCAGAAAAGTGGTGGAGAACCCAGTAGTTTAACAAGACGCTTTTAATGCCCCTCAGAAGAGACGTGGATTTCCCAGTAGCTTAACAAGACGCTTTTAATGCCCCTCGGAAAAGTGGTGGCGGTCCCAGTAGCTTAACAAGATGCTTTTAATGCCCCTCAGAAGAGACGTGGAGGTCCCAGTAGCTTAGCAAGACGCTTTTAATGTCCCTCAGAAGAGACGTGGATGTCCCAGTAGCTTAACAAGACGCTTTTAATGCCCCTCGGAAAAGTGGTGGCGGTCCCAGTAGCTTAACAAGATGCTTTTAATGCCCCTCAGAAGAGACGTGGAGGTCCCAGTAGCTTAGCAAGACGCTTTTAATGTCCCTCAGAAGAGACGTGGAGGTCCCAGTAGCTTAACAAGACGCTTTTAATGCCCCTCAGAAGAGACGTGGAGGTCCCAGTAGCTTAACAAGATGCTTTTAATGACCCTCAGAAGAGACGTGGAGGTCCCAGTAGGTTAACTAGACGCTTTTAATAACCCTCAGAAGAGACGTGGAGGTCCCAGTAACTTAACAAGATGCTTTTAATACCGCTCGGAAGAGACGTTGAGGTCACAGTAGCTTAACAAGATGCTTTTAATGACCCTCAGAAGAGACATGAACGTCCCAGTAGCTTAACAAGACGCTTTTAATGCCCCTCAGAAGAAACGTGGAGGTCCCAGTAACTTAACAAGATGCTTTTAATACCGCTTGGAAGAGACGTGGAGGTCCCAGAAGCTTAAAAAAACGCTTTTAATGCCCCTCAGAAGAGATGTGGAGGTCCCAGTAGCTTAACAAGATGCTTTTAATGCCCCTCGGAAGAGACGTGGAGGTCCCAATAGCTTAACAAGATGCTTTTAATGACCCTCAGAAGAGACGTGGATGTCCCAGTAACTTAACAAGATGCTTTTAATGCCCCTCAGAAGAGACGTGGAGGTCCCAGTAGCATAGCAAGACGCTTTTAATGTCCCTCAGAAGAGACGTGGAGGTCCCAGTAGCTTAACAAGACGCTTTTAATGCCCCTCAGAAGAGACGTGGAGGTCCCAGTAGCTTAACAAGACGCTTTTAATGCCCCTCAGAAGAGACGTGGAGGTCCCAGTAGCTTAACAAGATGCTTTTAATGCCCTTCAGAAGAGACGTGGAGGTCCCAGTAGCTTAACAAGACGCTTTTAATGCCCCTCAGAAGAGACGTGGAGGTCCAAGTAGGTTAACTAGACGCTTTTAATGCCCCTCAGAAGAGACGTGGAGGTCCCAGTAGCTTAACAAAATGCTATTAATGCCCCTCGGAAGAGACGTGGAGGTTCCAGTAGCTTAACAAGACGTTTTTAATGCCCCTCGTAAAAGTGGTGGAGGTCCCAGTAGCTTAACAAGATGCTTTTAATGACCCTCAGAAGAGACGTGGAGGTCCCAGTAGCTTAGCAAGACGCTTTTAATGCCCCTCGGAAAAGTAGTGGAGGTCCCAGTAGCTTAACAAGACGCTTTTAATCCATCTCAGAAGAGATGTGGAGGTCCCAGTAGCTTAACAAGGCATTTTTAATGCCCCTAAGAAGAGACGTGGAGGTCCCCATAGCTTAACAACACGCTTTTAACACCCCTTAGAAGAGACGTGGAGGTCCCATTAGCTTAACAAGACGCTTTTAATGCCCCTCAGAAGAGACGTGGAGGTCCCAGTAGCTTAACAAGACGCTTTTAATGCCCCTCAGAAGAGACGTGGAGGTCCCAGTAGCTTAACAAGACGCTTTTAATGCCCCTCGGAAAAGTGGTGGAGGTCCCAGTAGTTTAACAAGACGCTTTTAATGCCCGTCAGAAGAGACTTGGAGGTCCCAGTAGCTTAACAAGATGCTTTTAATACCCCTCGGAAAAGTCGTGGAGGTCCCAGTAGCTTAAAAAGATGCTTTTAATGCCCCTCAGAAGAGACGTGGAGGTCCCAGTAGCTTAATAAGAAGCTTTTAATGCCCCTCAGAAGAGACGTGGAGGTCCCAGTAGCTTAACAAGACGCTTTTAATGCCCCTCAAAAGAGACGTGGAGGTCCCAGTAGGTTAACTAGACGCTTTTAATGCCCCTCAGAAGAGACGTGGAGGTTCCAGTAACTTAACAAGATGCTTTTAATACCGCTCGGAAGAGACGTTGAGGTCACAGTAGCTTAACAAGATGCTTTTAATGACCCTCAGAAGAGACATGAACGTCCCAGTAGCTTAACAAGACGCTTTTAATGCCCCTCGGAAAAGTGGTGGAGGTCCCAGTAGCTTAAAAAGATGCTTTTAATGCCCCACAGAAGAGACGTGGAGGTCCCAGTAGCTTAACAAGACGCTTTTAATGCCCCTCAGAAGAGACGTGGAGGTCCCAGTAGCTTAACAAGACGCTTTTAATGCCCCTCAGAAAAGTGGTGGAGATCCCAGTAGTTTAACAAGACGCTTTTAATGCCCCTCGGAAAAGTGGTGGCGGTCCCAGTAGCTTAACAAGATGCTTTTAATGCCCCTCAGAAGAGACGTGGAGATCCCAGTAGCTTAGCAAGACGCTTTTAATGTCCCTCAGAAGAGACGTGGAGGTCCCAGTAGCTTAACAAGACGCTTTTAATGCCCCTCAGAAGAGACGTGGAGGTCCAAGTAGGTTAACTAGACGCTTTTAATGCCCCTCAGAAGAGACGTGGAGGTCCCAGTAGCTTAACAAGACGCTTTTAATGCCCCTCAGAAGAGACGTGGAGGTCCCAGTAGCTTAACAAGACGCTTTTAATGCCCCTTAGAAGAGACGTGGAGGTCCCAGTAGCTTAACAAGATGCTTTTAATGCCCTTCAGAAGAGACGTGGAGGTCCCAGTAGCTTAACAAGACGCTTTTAATGCCCCTCAGAAGAGACGTGGAGGTCCAAGTAGGTTAACTAGACGCTTTTAATGCCCCTCAGAAGAGACGTGGAGGTCCCAGTAGCTTAACAAAATGCTATTAATGCCCCTCGGAAGAGACGTGGAGGTTCCAGTAGCTTAACAAGACGTTTTTAATGCCCCTCGTAAAAGTGGTGGAGGTCCCAGTAGCTTAACAAGATGCTTTTAATGACCCTCAGAAGAGACGTGGAGGTCCCAGTAGCTTAGCAAGACGCTTTTAATGCCCCTCGGAAAAGTAGTGGAGGTCCCAGTAGCTTAACAAGACGCTTTTAATCCACCTCAGAAGAGATGTGGAGGTCCCAGTAGCTTAACAAGGCATTTTTAATGCCCCTAAGAAGAGACGTGGAGGTCCCCATAGCTTAACAACACGCTTTTAACACCCCTTAGAAGAGACGTGGAGGTCCCATTAGCTTAACAAGACGCTTTAAATGCCCCTCAGAAGAGACGTGGAGGTCCCAGTAGCTTAACAAGACGCTTTTAATGCCCCTCAGAAGAGACGTGGAGGTCCCAGTAGCTTAACAAGACGCTTTTAATGCCCCTCGGAAAAGTGGTGGAGGTCCCAGTAGTTTAACAAGACGCTTTTAATGCCCGTCAGAAGAGACTTGGAGGTCCCAGTAGCTTAACAAGATGCTTTTAATACCCCTCGGAAAAGTCGTGGAGGTCCCAGTAGCTTAAAAAGATGCTTTTAATGCCCCTCAGAAGAGACGTGGAGGTCCCAGTAGCTTAATAAGAAGCTTTTAATGCCCCTCAGAAGAGACGTGGAGGTCCCAGTAGCTTAACAAGACGCTTTTAATGCCCCTCAAAAGAGACGTGGAGGTCCCAGTAGGTTAACTAGACGCTTTTAATGCCCCTCAGAAGAGACGTGGAGGTTCCAGTAACTTAACAAGATGCTTTTAATACCGCTCGGAAGAGACGTTGAGGTCACAGTAGCTTAACAAGATGCTTTTAATGACCCTCAGAAGAGACATGAACGTCCCAGTAGCTTAACAAGACGCTTTTAATGCCCCTCGGAAAAGTGGTGGAGGTCCCAGTAGCTTAAAAAGATGCTTTTAATGCCCCACAGAAGAGACGTGGAGGTCCCAGTAGCTTAACAAGACGCTTTTAATGCCCCTCAGAAGAGACGTGGAGGTCCCAGTAGCTTAACAAGACGCTTTTAATGCCCCTCAGAAAAGTGGTGGAGATCCCAGTAGTTTAACAAGACGCTTTTAATGCCCCTCGGAAAAGTGGTGGCGGTCCCAGTAGCTTAACAAGATGCTTTTAATGCCCCTCAGAAGAGACGTGGAGATCCCAGTAGCTTAGCAAGACGCTTTTAATGTCCCTCAGAAGAGACGTGGAGGTCCCAGTAGCTTAACAAGACGCTTTTAATGCCCCTCAGAAGAGACGTGGAGGTCCAAGTAGGTTAACTAGACGCTTTTAATGCCCCTCAGAAGAGACGTGGAGGTCCCAGTAGCTTAACAAGACGCTTTTAATGCCCCTCAGAAGAGACGTGGAGGTCCCAGTAGCTTAACAAGACGCTTTTAATGCCCCTCAGAAGAGACGTGGAGGTCCCAGTAGCTTAACAAGATGCTTTTAATGCCCTTCAGAAGAGACGTGGAGGTCCCAGTAGCTTAACAAGACGCTTTTAATGCCCCTCAGAAGAGACGTGGAGGTCCAAGTAGGTTAACTAGACGCTTTTAATGCCCCTCAGAAGAGACGTGGAGGTCCCAGTAGCTTAACAAAATGCTATTAATGCCCCTCGGAAGAGACGTGGAGGTTCCAGTAGCTTAACAAGACGTTTTTAATGCCCCTCGTAAAAGTGGTGGAGGTCCCAGTAGCTTAACAAGATGCTTTTAATGACCCTCAGAAGAGACGTGGAGGTCCCAGTAGCTTAGCAAGACGCTTTTAATGCCCCTCGGAAAAGTAGTGGAGGTCCCAGTAGCTTAACAAGACGCTTTTAATCCACCTCAGAAGAGATGTGGAGGTCCCAGTAGCTTAACAAGGCATTTTTAATGCCCCTAAGAAGAGACGTGGAGGTCCCCATAGCTTAACAACACGCTTTTAACACCCCTTAGAAGAGACGTGGAGGTCCCATTAGCTTAACAAGACGCTTTAAATGCCCCTCAGAAGAGACGTGGAGGTCCCAGTAGCTTAACAAGACGCTTTTAATGCCCCTCAGAAGAGACGTGGAGGTCCCAGTAGCTTAACAAGACGCTTTTAATGCCCCTCGGAAAAGTGGTGGAGGTCCCAGTAGTTTAACAAGACGCTTTTAATGCCCGTCAGAAGAGACTTGGAGGTCCCAGTAGCTTAACAAGATGCTTTTAATACCCCTCGGAAAAGTCGTGGAGGTCCCAGTAGCTTAAAAAGATGCTTTTAATGCCCCTCAGAAGAGACGTGGAGGTCCAAGTAGCTTAATAAGAAGCTTTTAATGCCCCTCAGAAGAGACGTGGAGGTCCCAGTAGCTTAACAAGACGCTTTTAATGCCCCTCAAAAGAGACGTGGAGGTCCCAGTAGGTTAACTAGACGCTTTTAATGCCCCTCAGAAGAGACGTGGAGGTTCCAGTAACTTAACAAGATGCTTTTAATACCGCTCGGAAGAGACGTTGAGGTCACAGTAGCTTAACAAGATGCTTTTAATGACCCTCAGAAGAGACATGAACGTCCCAGTAGCTTAACAAGACGCTTTTAATGCCCCTCGGAAAAGTGGTGGAGGTCCCAGTAGCTTAAAAAGATGCTTTTAATGCCCCACAGAAGAGACGTGGAGGTCCCAGTAGCTTAACAAGACGCTTTTAATGCCCCTCAGAAGAGACGTGGAGGTCCCAGTAGCTTAACAAGACGCTTTTAATGCCCCTCAGAAAAGTGGTGGAGATCCCAGTAGTTTAACAAGACGCTTTTAATGCCCCTCGGAAAAGTGGTGGAGGTCCCAGTAGCTTAAAAAGATGCTTTTAATGCCCCACAGAAGAGACGTGGAGGTCCCAGTAGCTTAACAAGACGCTTTTAATGCCCCTCAGAAGAGACGTGGAGGTCCCAGTAGCTTAACAAGATGCTTTAAATGACCCTCAGAAGAGACGTGGAGGGCCCAGTATCTTAACAAGACGCTTTTAATGCCCCTCAGAAAAGACGTGGAGGTCCCAGTAGCTTACCAAGACGCTTTTAATGCCCCTCGGAAAAACAGTGGAGGTCCCAGTAGCTTAACAAGACGCTTTTAATCCACCTCAGAAGAGATGTGGAGGTCCCAGTAGCTTAACAAGGCATTTTTAATGCCCCTAAGAAGAGACGTGGTGGTCCCCGTAGCTTAACAACACGCTTTTAATACCCCTTAGAAGAGACGTGGAGGTCCCATTAGCTTAACAAGACGCTTTTAATGCCCCTCAGAAGAGACCTGGAGGTCCCAGTAGCTTAACAAGACGCTTTTAATGCCCCTAAGAAGAGACGTGGAAGTCCCAGTAGCTTAACAAGATGCTTTTAATGCCCCTCAGAAGAGACGTGGAAGTCCCAGTAGCTTAACAAGACGCTTTTAATGCCCCTTGGAAGAGACGTGGAAGTCCCAGTAGCTTAACAAGACGGTTTTAATGCCCCTCAGAAGAGACGTGGAAGTCCCAGTAGCTTAACAAGACGCTTTTAATGCCCCTTGGAAGAGACGTGGAAGTCCCAGTAGCTTAACAAGACGCTTTTAATGCCCCTCAGAAGAGACGTGGAAGTCCCAGTAGCTTAACAAGACGCTTTTAATGCCCCTTGGAAGAGACGTGGAAGTCCCAGTAGCTTAACAAAATGCTTTTACTGCCCCTCGGAAAAGTGGTGGAGGTCCCAGTAGCTTAACAAGACGCTTTTAATGCATCTGAGAAGAGACGTGGAGGTCCCAGTAGTTTAAAAGAAGCTTTTAATGCCCCTCAGAAGAGACGTGGAGGTCCCAGTAGCTTAACATGATGTTTATAATGCCCCTCAGAAGAAACGTGGAGGTCCCAGTGGATTAACAAGACGCTTTTAATGCCCCTCAGAAGAGACGTGGAGGTCCCAGTAGGTTAGCAAGACGCTTTAAATGCCCCTCGGAAAAGTGGTGGACGTCCCAGTAGCTTAACAAGATGCTTTTAATCCACCCCAGAAGAGATGTGGAGGTCCCAGTAGCTTAACAAGGCATTTTTAATGCCCCTAAGAAGAGACGTGGAGGTCCCCGTACATTAACAACACGCTTTTAATACCCCTTAGAAGAGACGTGGAGGTCCCATTAGCTTAACAAGACGCTTTTAATGCCCCTCAGAAGAGACGTGGAGGTCCCAGTAGCTTAACAAGACGCTTTTAATGCCCCTCAGAAGAGACGTGGAAGTCCCAGTAGCTTAACAAGACGCTTTTAATGCCCCTTGGAAGAGACGTGGAAGTCCCAGTAGCTTAACAAGACGCTTTAATGCCCCTCAGAAGAGACATGGAGGCTCCAGTAGCTTAACAAGATGCTTTTACTGCCCCTCGGAAAAGTGGTGGAGGTCCCAGTAGCTTAACAAGACGCTTTTAATGCATCTGAGAAGAGACGTGGAGGTCCCAGTAGTTTAAAAGAAGCTTTTAATGCCCCTCAGAAGAGACGTGGAGGTCCCAGTAGCTTAACAAGATGTTTATAATGCCCCTCAGAAGAAACGTGGAGGTCCCAGCAGCTTAACAAGACGCTTTTAATGCCCCTCAGAAGAGACGTGGAGGTCCCAGTAGGTTAGCAAGACGCTTTAAATGCCCCTCGGAAAAGTGGTGGACGTCCTAGTAGCTTAACAAGATGCTTTTAATCCACCCCAGAAGAGACGTGGAGGTCCCAGTAGCTTAGCAAGGAATTTTTAATGCCCCTAAGAAGAGACGTGGAGGTCCCCGTAGCTTAATAAGACGCTTTTAATGCCCCTTAGAAGAGAAGTGGAGGTCCCAGTAGTATAACAAGACGCTTTTAATGCCTCTCGGAAAAGTGGTGGAGGTCCCAGTAGCTTAACAAGACGCTTTCAATGCCCCTCAGAAGAGACGTGGAGGTCCCAGTAGCTTAACAAGACGGTTTGAATGCCCCTTGGAAGAGACGTGGAGGTCCCAGTAGCTTAACAAGATGCTTTAAATGCCCCTCAGAAGAGACGTGGAGGTCCCAGTAGCTTAACAAGATGCTTTTAATGCCCCTCGGAAGAGACGTGGAGGTCCCAGTAGCTTAACAAAATGCATTTAATGACACTCAGAAGAGACGTGGAGGTCCCAGTAGCTTAACAAGACGCTTTTAATGCCCCTCAGAAGAGACGTGGAGATCCCAGTAGCTTAACAAGACGCTTTTAATGCCCCTCGGAAAAGTGGTGGAGGACCCAGTAGTTTAACAAGACGCTTTTAATGCCCCTCAGAAGAGACGTGGAGGTCCCAGTAGCTTAACAAGACGATATTATTGCCCCTCGGAAAAGTGGTGGAGGTCCCAGTAGCTTAAAAAGATGCTTTTAATGCCCCTCAGAAGAGACGTGGACGTCCCAGTAGCTTAATAAGAAGCTTTTAATGCCCCTCAGAAGAGACGTGGAGGTCCCAGTAGCTTAACAAGACGCTTTTAATGCCCCTCAGAAGAGACGTGGAGGTCCCAGTAGGTTAACTAGACGCTTTTAATACCCCTCAGAAGAGACGTGGAGGTCCCAGTAACTTAACAAGATGCTTTTAATACCGCTCGGAAGAGACGTTGAGGTCACAGTAGCTTAACAAGATGCTTTTAATGACCCTCAGAAGAGACATGAACGTCCCAGTAGCTTAACAAGACGCTTTTAATGCCCCTCGGAAAAGTGGTGGAGGTCCCAGTAGCTTAAAAAGATGCTTTTAATGCCCCTCAGAAGAGACGTGGAGGTCCCAGTAGCTTAACAAGACGCTTTTAATGCCCCTCAGAAGAGACGTAGAGGTCCCAGTAGCTTAACAAGACGCTTTTAATGCCGTTCAGAAGAGATGTGGAGGTCCCAGTAGCTTAACAATACGCTTTTAATGCCCCTCAGAAGAGACGTGGAGGTCCCAGTAGCTTAACAAGAAGCTTTTAATGCCCCTCAGAAGAGACGTGGAGGTCCCAGAAGCTTAACAAAACGCATTTAATGCCCCTCAGAAGAGACGTGGAGGTCCCAGTAGCTTAACAAGATGCTTTTAATGCCCCTCAGAATAGACGTGGAGGTCCCAGTAGCTTAACAAGACGCTTTTAATGCCCCTCAGAAGAGACGTGGAGATCCTAGTAGTTTAACTAGACGCTTTTAATGCCCCTCAGAAGAGACGTGGAGGTCCCAGTAACTTAACAAGATGCTTTTAATACCCCTCAGTAGAGACGTGGAGGTCCCAGAAGCTAAAAAAAACGCTTTTAATGCCCCTTAGAAGAGATGTGGAGGTCCCAGTAGCTTAACAAGATGCTTTTAATGCCCCTCGGAAGAGACGTGGAGGTCCCAATAGCTTAACAAGATGCTTTTAATGACCCTCAGAAGAGACGTGGATGTCCCAGTAGCTTAACAAGACGCTTTTAATGCCCCTCAGAAGAGACGTGGAGGTCCCAGTAGCTTAACAAGACGCTTTTAATGCCCCTCAGAAAAGTGGTGGAGAACCCAGTAGTTTAACAAGACGCTTTTAATGCCCCTCAGAAGAGACGTGGATGTCCCAGTAGCTTAACAAGACGCTTTTAATGCCCCTCGGAAAAGTGGTGGCGGTCCCAGTAGCTTAACAAGATGCTTTTAATGCTCCTCAGAAGAGACGTGGAGGTCCCAGTAGCTTAGCAAGACGCTTTTAATGTCCCTCAGAAGAGACGTGGATGTCCCAGTAGCTTAACAAGATGCTTTTAATACCGCTTGGAAGAGACGTGGAGGTCCCAGAAGCTTAAAAAAACGCTTTTAATGCCCCTCAGAAGAGATGTGGAGGTCCCAGTAGCTTAACAAGATGCTTTTAATGCCCCTCGGAAGAGACGTGGAGGTCCCAATAGCTTAACAAGATGCTTTTAATGACCCTCAGAAGAGACGTGGATGTCCCAGTAGCTTAACAAGATGCTTTTAATGCCCCTCAGAAGAGACGTGGAGATCCCAGTAGCTTAACAAGATGCTTTTAATGCCCCTCAGAAAAGTGGTGGAGATCCCAGTAGTTTAACAAGACGCTTTTAATGCCCCTCGGAAAAGTGGTGGCGGTCCCAGTAGCTTAACAAGATGCTTTTAATGCCCCTCAGAAGAGACGTGGAGGTCCCAGTAGCATAGCAAGACGCTTTTAATGTCCCTCAGAAGAGACGTGGAGGTCCCAGTAGCTTAACAAGACGCTTTTAATGCCCCTCAGAAGAGACGTGGAGGTCCCAGTAGCTTAACAAGATGCTTTAAATGACCCTCAGAAGAGACGTGGAGGGCCCAGTATCTTAACAAGACGCTTTTAATGCCCCTCAGAAGAGACGTGGAGGTCCCAGTAGCTTAACAAGACGTTTTTAATGCCCCTCGTAAAAGTGTTGGAGGTCCCAGTAGCTTAACAAGACGCATTTAATGCCCCTCAGAAGAGACGTGGAGGTCCCAGTAGCTGAACAAGACCCTTTTAATGCCCCTCAGTAGAGACGTGGAGGTCCCAGTAGCTTAACAAGACGCTTTTAATGCCCCTCAGAAGAGACGTGGAGGTCCCAGTAGCTTAACAAGACGCTTTTAATGCCCCTCAGAAGAGACGTGGAGGTCCCAGTAGCTTAACAAGATGCTTTTAATGCCCCTCAGAAGAGACGTGGAGGTCCCAGTAGCTTAACAAGATGCTTTTAATACCCCTCAGAAGAGACGTGGAGGTCCAAGTAGGTTAACTAGACGCTTTTAATGCCCCTCAGAAGAGACGTGGAGGTCCCAGTAGCTTAAGAAAATGCTATTAATGCCCCTCGGAAGAGACGTGGAGGTTCCAGTAGCTTAACAAGACGTTTTTAATGCCCCTCGTAAAAGTGGTGGAGGTCCCAGTAGCTTAACAAGATGCTTTTAATGACCCTCAGAAGAGACGTGGAGGTCCCAGTAGCTTAGCAAGACGCTTTTAATGCCCCTCGGAAAAGTAGTGGAGGTCCCAGTAGCTTAACAAGACGCTTTTAATCCACCTCAGAAGAGATGTGGAGGTCCCAGTAGCTTAACAAGGCATTTTTAATGCCCCTAAGAAGAGACGTGGAGGTCCCCGTAGCTTAACAACACGCTTTTAATACCCCTTAGAAGAGACGTGGAGGTCCCATTAGCTTAACAAGACACTTTTAATGCCCCTCAGAAGAGACCTGGAGGTCCCAGTAGCTTAACAAGACGCTTTTAATGCCCCTCAGAAGAGACGTGGAAGTCCCAGTAGCTTAACAAGACGCTTTTAATGCCCCTTGGAAGAGACGTGGAAGTCCCAGTAGCTTAACAAGACGCTTTAATGCCCCTCAGAAGAGACATGGAGGCTCCAGTAGCTTAACAAGATGCTTTTACTGCCCCTCGGAAAAGTGGTGGAGGTCCCAGTAGCTTAACAAGACGCTTTTAATGCATCTGAGAAGAGACGTGGAGGTCCCAGTAGTTTAAAAGAAGCTTTTAATGCCCCTCAGAAGAGACGTGGAGGTCCCAGTAGCTTAACAAGATGTTTATAATGCCCCTCAGAAGAAACGTGGAGGTCCCAGTGGCTTAACAAGACGCTTTTAATGCCCCTCAGAAGAGACGTGGAGGTCCCAGTAGGTTAGCAAGACGCTTTAAATGCCACTCGGAAAAGTGGTGGACGTCCCAGTAGCTTAACAAGATGCTTTAAATCCACCCCAGAAGAGATGTGGAGGTCCCAGTAGCTTAACAAGGCATTTTTAATGCCCCTAAGAAGAGACGTGGAGGTCCCCGTAGATTAACAACACGCTTTTAATACCCCTTAGAAGAGACGTGGAGGTCCCATTAGCTTAACAAGACGCTTTTAATGCCCCTCAGAAGAGACGTGGAGGTCCCAGTAGCTTAACAAGACGCTTTTAATGCCCCTCAGAAGAGACGTGGAAGTCCCAGTAGCTTAACAAGACGCTTTTAATGCCCCTTGGAAGAGACGTGGAAGTCCCAGTAGCTTAACAAGACGCTTTAATGCCCCTCAGAACAGACATGGAGGCTCCAGTAGCTTAACAAGATGCTTTTACTGCCCCTCGGAAAAGTGGTGGAGGTCCCAGTAGCTTAACAAGACGCTTTTAATGCATCTGAGAAGAGACGTGGAGGTCCCAGTAGCTTAACAAGATGTTTATAATGCCCCTCAGAAGAAACGTGGAGGTCCCAGTAGCTTAACACGACGCTTTTAATGCCCTTCAGAAGAGACGTGGAGGTCCCAGTAGGTTAGCAAGACGCTTTAAATGCCCCTCGGAAAAGTGGTGGACGTCCCAGTAGCTTAACAAGATGCTTTTAATCCACCCCAGAAGAGACGTGGAGGTCCCAGTAGCTTAACAAGGCATTTTTAATGCCCCTAAGAAGAGACGTGGAGGTCCCCGTAGCTTAATAAGACGCTACTAATGCCCCTTAGAAGAGAAGTGGAGGTCCCAGTAGTATAACAAGACGCTTTTAATGCCTCTCGGAAAAGTGGTGGAGGTCCCAGTAGCTTAACAAGACGCTTTCAATGCCCCTCAGAAGAGACGTGGAGGTCCCAGTAGCTTAACAAGACGGTTTGAATGCCCCTTGGAAGAGACGTGGAGGTCCCAGTAGCTTAACAAGATGCTTTTAATGCCCCTCAGAAGAGACGTGGAGGTCCCAGTAGCTTAACAAGATGCTTTTAATGCCCCTCGGAAGAGACGTGGAGGTCCCAGTAGCTTAACAAAATGCTTTTAATGACACTCATTAGAGACGTGGAGGTCCCAGTAGCTTAACAAGACGCTTTTAATGCCCCTCAGAAGAGACGTGGAGGTCCCAGTAGCTTAACAAGACGTTTTTAATGCCCCTCGGAAAAGTGGTGGAGGTCCCAGTAGCTTAACAAGACGCATTTAATGCCCCTCAGAAGAGACGTGGAGCTCCCAGTAGATGAACAAGACGCTTTTAATGCCCCTCAGAAGAGACGTGGAGGTCCCAGTAGCTTAACAAGACGCTTTTAATGCCCCTTAGAAGAGACGTGGAGGTCCCAGTAGATAAACAAGATGCTTTTAATGACCCTCAGAAGAGACAAGGAGGTCCCAGTAGCTTAACAAGATGCTTTTAATGCCCCTCAGAAGAGACGTGGAGGTCCAAGTAGCTTAACAAGATGCGTTTAATGTCCCTCGGAAAAGTGGTGGAGGTCCCAGTAGCTTAACAAGACGCTTTTAATGCCCCTCACAAGAGACGTGGAGGTCCCAGTAGGTTAACTAGATGCTTTTAATGCCCCTCAGAAGAGACGTGGAGGTCCCAGTAACCTAAAAGGATGCTTTCAATACCCCTCAGTAGAGACGTGGAGGTCCCATTAACTTATCAAGACGGTTTGAATGGCCCTTGGAAGAGACGTGGAGGTCCCAGTAGCTTAACAAGAAGCTTTTAATGCCCCTCAGAAGAGACGTGGAGGTCCCAGTAGCTTAACAAAATGCTTTTAATGACACTCAGAAGAGACGTGGAGGTTCCAGTAGCTTAACAAGACGCTTTTAATGCCCCTCAGAAGAGACGTGGAGGTTCCAGTAGCTTAACAAGACGCTTTTAATGCCCCTCGGAAAAGTGGTGGAGGACCCAGTAGTTTAACAAAACGCTTTTAATGCCCCTCAGAAGAGACGTGGAGGTCCCAGTAGCTTAACAAGATGCTTTTATTGCCCCTCGGAAAAGTGGTGGAGGTCCCAGTAGCTTAAAAAGATGCTTTTAATGCCCCTCAGAAGAGACGTGGAGGTCCCAGTAGCTTAACAAGACGTTTTTAATGCCCCTCGGAAAAGTGGTGGAGGTCCCAGTAGCTTAACAATACGCATTTAATGCCCCTCAGAAGAGACGTGGAGCTCCCAGTAGATGAACAAGACGCTTTTAATGCCCCTCAGAAGAGACGTGGAGGTCCCAGTAGCTTAACAAGACGCTTTTAATGCCCCTCAGAAGAGACGTGGAGGTCCCTGTAGCTTAACAAGATGCTTTTAATGACCCTCAGAAGAGACGTGGAGGTCCCAGTAGCTTAACAAGATGCTTTTAATAACCCTCGGAAGAGACGTGGAGGTCCCAATAGCTTAACAAGATGCTTTTAATGACCCTCAGAAGAGACGTGGATGTCCCAGTAGCTTAACAAGACGCTTTTAATGCCCCTCAGAAGAGACGTGGAGGTCCCAGTAGCTTAACAAGATGCTTTTAATGCCCCTCAGAAGAGACGTGGAGGTCCAAGTAGGTTAACTAGACGCTTTTAATGCCCCTCAGAAGAGACGTGGAGGTCCCAGTAGCTTAAGAAAATGCTATTAATGCCCCTCGGAAGAGACATGGAGGTTCCAGTAGCTTAACAAGACGTTTTTAATGCCCCTCGTAAAAGTGGTGGAGGTCCCAGTAGCTTAACAAGATGCTTTTAATGACCCTCAGAAGAGACGTGGAGGTCCCAGTAGCTTAGCAAGACGCTTTTAATGCCCCTCGGAAAAGTAGTGGAGGTCCCAGTAGCTTAACAAGACGCTTTTAATCCACCTCAGAAGAGATGTGGAGGTCCCAGTAGCTTAACAAGGCATTTTTAATGCCCCTAAGAAGAGACGTGGAGGTCCCCGTAGCTTAACAACACGCTTTTAATACCCCTTAGAAGAGACGTGGAGGTCCCATTAGCTTAACAAGACGCTTTTAATGCCCCTCAGAAGAGACCTGGAGGTCCCAGTAGCTTAACAAGACGCTTTTAATGCCCCTCAGAAGAGACGTGGAAGTCCCAGTAGCTTAACAAGACGCTTTTAATGCCCCTTGGAAGAGACGTGGAAGTCCCAGTAGCTTAACAAGACGCTTTAATGCCCCTCAGAAGAGACATGGAGGCTCCAGTAGCTTAACAAGATGCTTTTACTGCCCCTCGGAAAAGTGGTGGAGGTCCCAGTAGCTTAACAAGACGCTTTTAATGCATCTGAGAAGAGACGTGGAGGTCCCAGTAGTTTAAAAGAAGCTTTTAATGCCCCTCAGAAGAGACGTGGAGGTCCCAGTAGCTTAACAAGATGTTTATAATGCCCCTCAGAAGAAACGTGGAGGTCCCAGTGGCTTAACAAGACGCTTTTAATGCCCCTCAGAAGAGACGTGGAGGTCCCAGTAGGTTAGCAAGACGCTTTAAATGCCCCTCGGAAAAGTGGTGGACGTCCCAGTAGCTTAACAAGAAGCTTTAAATCCACCCCAGAAGAGATGTTGAGGTCCCAGTAGCTTAACAAGGCATTTTTAATTCCCCTAAGAAGAGACGTGGAGGTCCCCGTAGATTAACAACACGCTTTTAATACCCCTTAGAAGAGACGTGGAGGTCCCATTAGCTTAACAAGACGCTTTTAATGCCCCTCAGAAGAGACGTGGAGGTCCCAGTAGCTTAACAAGACGCTTTTAATGCCCCTCAGAAGAGACGTGGAAGTCCCAGTAGCTTAACAAGACGCTTTTAATGCCCCTTGGAAGAGACGTGGAAGTCCCAGTAGCTTAACAAGACGCTTTAATGCCCCTCAGAAGAGACATTGAGGCTCCAGTAGCTTAACAAGATGCTTTTACTGCCCCTCGGAAAAGTGGTGGAGGTCCCAGTAGCTTAACAAGACGCTTTTAATGCATCTGAGAAGAGACGTGGAGGTCCCAGTAGCTTAACAAGATGTTTATAATGCCCCTCAGAAGAAACGTGGAGGTCCCAGTAGCTTAACACGACGCTTTTAATGCCCTTCAGAAGAGACGTGGAGGTCCCAGTAGGTTAGCAAGATGCTTTAAATACCCCTCGGAAAAGTGGTGGACGTCCCAGTAGCTTAACAAGATGCTTTTAATCCACCCCAGAAGAGACGTGGAGGTCCCAGTAGCTTAGCAAGGCATTTTTAATGCCCCTAAGAAGAGACGTGGAGGTCCCCGTAGCTTAATAAGACGCTATTAATGTCCCTTAGAAGAGAAGTGGAGGTCCCAGTAGTATAACAAGACGCTTTTAATGCCTCTCGGAAAAGTGGTGGAGGTCCCAGAAGCTTAACAAGACGCTTTCAATGCCCCTCAGAAGAGACGTGGAGGTCCCAGTAGCTTAACAAGACGGTTTGAATGCCCCTTGGAAGAGACGTGGAGGTCCCAGTAGCTTAACAAGATGCTTTTAATGCCCCTCAGAAGAGACGTGGAGGTCCCAGTAGCTTAACAAGATGCTTTTAATGCCCCTCGGAAGAGACGTGGAGGTCCCAGTAGCTTAACAAAATGCTTTTAATGACACTCAGAAGAGACGTGGAGGTCCCTGTAGCTTAACAAGACGCTTTTAATGCCCCTCAGAAGAGACGTGGAGGTTCCAGTAGCTTAACAAGACGCTTTTAATGCCCCTCGGAAAAGTGGTGGAGGACCCAGTAGTTTAACAAGACGCTTTTAATGCCCCTCAGAAGAGACGTGGAGGTCCCAGTAGCTTAACAAGACGCTTTTATTGCCCCTCGGAAAAGTGGTGGAGGTCCCAGTAGCTTAAAAAGATGCTTTTAATGCCCCTCAGAAGAGACGTGGAAGTCCCAGTAGCTTAACAAGACGCTTTTAATGCCCCTCGGAAAAGTGGTGGAGGTCCCAGTAGCTTAACAAGACGCATTTAATGCCCCTCAGAAGAGACGTGGAGCTCCCAGTAGATGAACAAGACGCTTTTAATGCCCCTCAGAAGAGACGTGGAGGTCCCAGTAGCTTAACAAGACGCTTTTAATGCCCATTAGAAGAGACGTGGAGGTCCCATTAGCTTAACAAGATGCTTTTAATGACCCTCAGAAGAGAGGTGGAGGTCCCAGTAGCTTAACAAGATGCTTTTAATGCCCCTCAGAAGAGACGTGGAGGTCCAAGTAGCTTAACAAGATGCGTTTAATGTCCCTCGGAAAAGTGGTGGAGGTCCCAGTAGCTTAACAAGACGCTTTTAATGCCCCTCACAAGAGACGTGGAGATCCCAGTAGGTTAACTAGATGCTTTTAATGCCCCTCAGAAGAGACGTGGAGGTCCCAGTAACCTAAAAAGATGCTTTCAATACCCCTCAGTAGAGACGTGGAGGTCCCATTAACTTATCAAGACGGTTTGAATGGCCCTTGGAAGAGACGTGGAGGTCCCAGTAGCTTAACAAGAAGCTTTTAATGCCCCTCAGAAGAGACATGGAGGTCCCAGTAGCTTAACAAAATGCTTTTAATGACACTCAGAAGAGACGTGGAGGTCCCAGTAGCTTAACGAGACGCTTTTAATGCCCCTCAGAAGAGACGTGGAGGTTCCAGTAGCTTAACAAGACGCTTTTAATGCCCCTCGGAAAAGTGGTGGAGGACCCAGTAGTTTAACAAGACGCTTTTAATGCCCCTCAGAAGAGACGTGGAGGTCCCAGTAGCTTAACAAGATGTTTTTATTGCCCCTCGGAAAAGTGGTGGAGGTCCCAGTAGCTTAAAAAGATGCTTTTAATGCCCCTCAGAAGAGACGTGGAGGTCCCAGTAGCTTAACAAGACGTTTTTAATGCCCCTCGGAAAAGTGGTGGAGGTCCCAGTAGCTTAACAAGACGCATTTAGTGCCCCTCAGAAGAGACTTGGAGCTCCCAGTAGATGAACAAGACGCTTTTAATGCCCCTCAGAAGAGACGTGGAGGTCCCAGTAGCTTAACAAGACGCTTTTAATGCCCCTCAGAAGAGACGTGGAGGTCCCTGTAGCTTAACAAGATGCTTTTAATGACCCTCAGAAGAGACGTGGAGGTCCCAGTAGCTTAACAAGATGCTTTTAATAACCCTCGGAAGAGACGTGGATCTCCCAATAGCTTAACAAGATGCTTTTAATGACCCTCAGAAGAGACGTGGATGTCCCAGTAGCTTAACAAGACGCTTTTAATGCCCCTCAGAAGAGACGTGGAGGTCCCAGTAGCTTAACAAGACGCTTTAATGCCCCTCAGAAAAGTGGTGGAGATCCCAGTAGTTTAACAAGACGCTTTTAATGCCCCTCGGAAAAGTGGTGGCGGTCCCAGTAGCTTAACAAGATGCTTTTAATGCCCCTCAGAAGAGACGTGGAGGTCCCAGTAGCATAGCAAGACGCTTTTAATGTCCCTCAGAAGAGACGTGGAGGTCCCAGTAGCTTAACAAGACGCTTTTAATGCCCCTCAGAAGAGACGTGGAGGTCCCAGTAGCTTAACAAGATGCTTTAAATGACCCTCAGAAGAGACGTGGAGGGCCCAGTATCTTAACAAGACGCTTTTAATGCCCCTCAGAAGAGAAGTGGAGGTCCCAGTAGCTTAACAAGACGTTTTTAATGCCCCTCGTAAAAGTGGTGGAGGTCCCAGTAGCTTAACAAGACGCATTTAATGCCCCTAAGAAGAGACGTGGAGGTCCCAGTAGCTGAACAAGACGCTTTTAATGCCCCTCAGTAGAGACGTGGAGGTCCCAGTAGCTTAACAAGACGCTTTTAATGCCCCTCAGAAGAGACGTGGAGGTCCCAGTAGCTTAACAAGACGCTTTTAATGCCCCTCAGAAGAGACGTGGAGGTCCCATTAGCTTAACAAGATGCTTTTAATGCCCCTCAGAAGAGACGTGGAGGTCCCAGTAGCTTAACAAGACGCTTTTAATGCCCCTCAGAAGAGACGTGGAGGTCCAAGTAGGTTAACTAGACGCTTTTAATGCCCCTCAGAAGAGACGTGGAGGTCCCAGTAGCTTAAGAAAATGCTATTAATGCCCCTCGGAAGAGACGTGGAGGTTCCAGTAGCTTAACAAGACGTTTTTAATGCTCCTCGTAAAAGTGGTGGAGGTCCCAGTAGCTTAACAAGATGCTTTTAATGACCCTCAGAAGAGACGTGGAGGTCCCAGTAGCTTAACAAGACGCTTTTAATCCACCTCAGAAGAGACGTGGAAGTCCCAGTAGCTTAACAAGACGCTTTTAATGCCCCTTGGAAGAGACGTGGAAGTCCCAGTAGCTTAACAAGACGCTTTAATGCCCCTCAGAAGAGACATGGAGGCTCCAGTAGCTTAACAAGATGCTTTTACTGCCCCTCGGAAAAGTGGTGGAGGTCCCAGTAGCTTAACAAGACGCTTTTCATGCATCTGAGAAGAGACGTGGAGGTCCCAGTAGTTTAAAAGAAGCTTTTAATGCCCCTCAGAAGAGACGTGGAGGTCCCAGTAGCTTAACAAGATGTTTATAATGCCCCTCAGAAGAAACGTGGAGGTCCCAGTGGCTTAACAAGACGCTTTTAATGCCCCTCAGAAGAGACGTGGAGGTCCCAGTAGGTTAGCAAGACGCTTTAAATGCCCCTCGGAAAAGTGGTGGACGTCCCAGTAGCTTAACAAGATGCTTTTAATCCACCCCAGAAGAGATGTGGAGGTCCCAGTAGCTTAACAAGGCATTTTTAATGCCCCTAAGAAGAGACGTGGAGGTCCCCGTAGATTAACAACACGCTTTTAATACCCCTTAGAAGAGACGTGGAGGTCCCATTAGCTTAACAAGACGCTTTTAATGCCCCTCAGAAGAGACGTGGAGGTCCCAGTAGCTTAACAAGACACTTTTAATGCCCCTCAGAAGAGACGTGGAAGTCCCAGTAGCTTAACAAGACGCTTTTAATGCCCCTTGGAAGAGACGTGGAAGTCCCAGTAGCTTAACAAGACGCTTTAATGCCCCTCAGAAGAGACATGGAGGCTCCAGTAGCTTAACAAGATGCTTTTACTGCCCCTCGGAAAAGTGGTGGAGGTCCCAGTAGCTTAACAAGACGCTTTTAATGCATCTGAGAAGAGACGTGGAGGTCCCAGTAGTTTAAAAGAAGCTTTTAATGCCCCTCAGAAGAGACGTGGAGGTCCCAGTAGCTTAACAAGATGTTTATAATGCCCCTCAGAAGAAACGTGGAGGTCCCAGTAGCTTAACAAGACGCTTTTAATGCCCTTCAGAAGAGACGTGGAGGTCCCAGTAGGTTAGCAAGACGCTTTAAATGCCCCTCGGAAAATTGATGGACGTCCCAGTAGCTTAACAAGATGCTTTTAATCCACCCCAGAAGAGACGTGGAGGTCCCAGTAGCTTAGCAAGGCATTTTTAATGCCCCTAAGAAGAGACGTGGAGGTCCCCGTAGCTTAATAAGACGCTTTTAATGCCCCTTAGAAGAGAAGTGGAGGTCCCAGTAGTATAACAAGACGCTTTTAATGCCTCTCGGAAAAGTGGTGGAGGTCCCAGTAGCTTAACAAGACGCTTTCAATGCCCCTCAGAAGAGACGTGGAGGTCCCAGTAGCTTAACAAGACGGTTTGAATGCCCCTTGGAAGAGACGTGGAGGTCCCAGTAGCTTAACAAGATGCTTTTAATGCCCCTCAGAAGAGACGTGGAGGTCCCAGTAGCTTAACAAGATGCTTTTAATGCCCCTCGGAAGAGACGTGGAGGTCCCAGTAGCTTAACAAAATGCTTTTAATGACACTCAGAAGAGACGTGGAGGTCCCAGTAGCTTAACAAGACGCTTTTAATGCCCCTCAGAAGAGACGTGGAGGTTCCAGTAGCTTAACAAGACGCTTTTAATGCCCCTCGGAAAAGTGGTGGAGGACCCAGTAGTTTAACAAGACGCTTTTAATGCCCCTCAGAAGAGACGTGGAGGTCCCAGTAGCTTAACAAGACGCTTTTATTGCCCCTCGGAAAAGTGGTGGAGGTCCCAGTAGCTTAAAAAGATGCTTTTAATGACCCTCAGAAGAGACGTGGAGGTCCCAGTAGCTTAAAAAGACGTTTTTAATGCCCCTCGGAAAAGTGGTGGAGGTCCCAGTAGCTTAACAAGACGCATTTAATGCCCCTCAGAAGAGACGTGGAGCTCCCAGTAGATGAAGAAGACGCTTTTAATGCCCCTCAGAAGAGACGTGGAGGTCCCAGTAGCTTAACAAGACGCTTTTAATGCCCCTCAGAAGAGACGTGGAGGTCCCAGTAGCTTAACAAGATGTTTTTAATGTCCCTCAGAAGAGACGTGGAGGTCCCAGTAGCTTAACAAGATGCTTTTAATGCCCCTCAGAAGAGACGTGGAGGTCCCAGTAGCTTAACAAGACGCGTTTAATGTCCCTCGGAAAAGTGGTGGAGGTCCCAGTAGCTTAACAAGACGCTTTTAATGCCCCTCAGAAGAGACGTGGAGGTCCCAGTAGGTTAACTAGATGCTTTTAATGCCCCTCAGAAGAGACGTGGAGGTCCCAGTAACCTAACAAGATGCTTTCAATACCCCTCAGTAGAGACGTGGAGGTCCCATTAACTTATCAAGACGGTTTGAATGGCCCTTGGAAGAGACGTGGAGGTCCCAGTAGCTTAACAAGAAGCTTTTAATGCCCCTCAGAAGAGACGTGGAGGTCCCAGTAGCTTAACAAAATGCTTTTAATGACACTCAGAAGAGACGTGGAGGTCCCAGTAGCTTAACAAGACGCTTTTAATGCCCCTCAGAAGAGACGTGGAGGTTCCAGTAGCTTAACAAGACGCTTTTAATGCCCCTCGGAAAAGTGGTGGAGGACCCAGTAGTTTAACAAGACGCTTTTAATGCCCCTCAGAAGAGACGTGGAGGTCCCAGTAGCTTAACAAGATGCTTTTATTGCCCCTCGGAAAAGTGGTGGAGGTCCCAGTAGCTTAAAAAGATGCTTTTAATGACCCTCAGAAGAGACGTGGAGGTCCCAGTAGCTTAACAAGACGTTTTTAATGCCCCTCGGAAAAGTGGTGGAGGTCCCAGTAGCTTAACAAGACGCATTTAATGCCCCTCAGAAGAGACGTGGAGCTCCCAGTAGATGAACAAGACGCTTTTAATGCCCCTCAGAAGAGACGTGGAGGTCCCAGTAGCTTAACAAGATGCTTTTAATGACCCTCAGAAGAGACGTGGAGGTCCCAATAGCTTAACAAGATGCTTTTAATGCCCCTCAGAAGAGACGTGGAGGTCCCAGTAGCTTAACAAGACGCGTTTAATGTTCCTCGGAAAAGTGGTGGAGGTCCCAGTAGCTTAACAAGACGCTTTTAATGCCCCTCAGAAGAGACGTGGAGGTCCCAGTAGGTTAACTAGATGCTTTTAATGCCCCTCAGAAGAGACGTGGAGGTCCCAGTAACCTAACAAGATGCTTTCAATACCCCTCAGTAGAGACGTGGAGGTCCCATTAACTTATCAAGACGGTTTGAATGGCCCTTGGAAGAGACGTGGAGGTCCCAGTAGCTTAACAAGAAGCTTTTAATGCCCCTCAGAAGAGACGTGGAGGCCCCAGTAGCTTAACAAGATGCTTTTAATGCCCCTCGGAAGAGACGTGGAGGTCCCAGTAGCTTAACAAGATGCTTTTAATGACCCTCAGAAGAGACGTGAACGTCCCAGTAGCTTAACAAGACGCTTTTAATGCCCCTCAGAAGAGACGTGGAGGTCCCAGTAGCTTAGCAAGACGCTTTTAATGTCCCTCAGAAGAGACGTGGATGTCCCAGTAGCTTAACAAGACGCTTTTAATGCCCCTCGGAAAAGTGGTGGCGGTCCCAGTAGCTTAACAAGATGCTTTTAATGCCCCTCAGAAGAGACGTGGAGGTCCCAGTAGCTTAACAAGACGCTTTTAATGCCCCTCAGAAGAGACGTGGAGGTCCCAGTAGCTTAACATGATGCTTTTAATGACCCTCAGAAGAGACGTGGAGGGCCCAGTATCTTAACAAGACGCTTTTAATGCCCCTCAGAAGAGACGTGGAGGTCCCAGTAGCTTAACAAGACGTTTTTAATGCCCCTCGTAAAAGTGGTGGAGGTCCCAGTAGCTTAACAAGACGCATTTAATGCCCCTCAGAAGAGACGTGGAGGTCCCAGTAGCTGAACAAGACGCTTTTAATGCCCCTCAGAAGAGACGTGGAGGTCCCAGTAGCTTAACAAAACGCTTTTAATGCCCCTCAGAAGAGACGTGGAGGTCCCAGTAACTTAACAAGACGCTTTTAATGCCCCTCAGAAGAGACGTGGAGGTCCCAGTAGCTTAACAAGATGCTTTTAATGCCCCTCAGAAGAGACGTGGAGGTCCCAGTAGCTTAACAAGACGCTTTTAATGCCCCTCAGAAGAGACGTGGAGGTCCAAGTAGGTTAACTAGACGCTTTTAATGCCCCTCAGAAGAGACGTGGAGGTCCCAGTAGCTTAACAAAATGCTATTAATGCCCCTCGGAAGAGACGTGGAGGTTCCAGTAGCTTAACAAGACGTTTTTAATGCCCCTCGTAAAAGTGGTGGAGGTCCCAGTAGCTTAACAAGATGCTTTTAATGACCCTCAGAAGAGACGTGGAGGTCCCAGTAGCTTAGCAAGACGCTTTTAATGCCCCTCGGAAAAGTAGTGGAGGTCCCAGTAGCTTAATAAGACGCTTTTAATCCATCTCAGAAGAGATGTGGAGGTCCCAGTAGCTTAACAAGGCATTTTTAATGCCCCTAAGAAGAGACGTGGAGGTCCCCATAGCTTAACAACACGCTTTTAACACCCCTTAGAAGAGACGTGGAGGTCCCATTAGCTTAACAAGACGCTTTTAATGCCCCTCAGAAGAGACGTGGAGGTCCCAGTAGCTTAACAAGACGCTTTTAATGCCCCTCAGAGGAGACGTGGAAGTCCCAGTAGCTTAACAAGACGCTTTTAATGCCCCTCAGAAGAGACGTGGAGGTCCCAGTAGCTTAACAAGACGCTTTTAATGCCCCTCGGAAAAGTGGTGGAGGTCCCAGTAGCTTAACAAGACGCTTTTAATGCCCCTCAGAAGAGACGTGGAGGTTCCAGTAGCTTAACAAGATGCTTTTAATGACCCTCAGAAGAGACGTGGAGGTCCCAATAGCTTAACAAGATGCTTTTAATGACCCTCAGAAGAGACGTGGAGGTCCCAGTAGCTTAACAAGACGCGTTTAATGTTCCTCGGAAAAGTGGTGGAGGTCCCAGTAGCTTAACAAGACGCTTTTAATGCCCCTCAGAAGAGACGTGGAGGTCCCAGTAGGTTAACTAGATGCTTTTAATGCCCCTCAGAAGAGACGTGGAGGTCCCAGTAACCTAACAAGATGCTTTCAATACCCCTCAGTAGAGACGTGGAGGTCCCATTAACTTATCAAGACGGTTTGAATGGCCCTTGGAAGAGACGTGGAGGTCCCAGTAGCTTAACAAGAAGCTTTTAATGCCCCTCAGAAGAGACGTGGAGGCCCCAGTAGCTTAACAAGATGCTTTTAATGCCCCTCGGAAGAGACGTGGAGGTCCCAGTAGCTTAACAAGATGCTTTTAATGACCCTCAGAAGAGACGTGAACGTCCCAGTAGCTTAACAAGACGCTTTTAATGCCCCTCAGAAGAGACGTGGAGGTCCCAGTAGCTTAGCAAGACGCTTTTAATGTCCCTCAGAAGAGACGTGGATGTCCCAGTAGCTTAACAAGACGCTTTTAATGCCCCTCGGAAAAGTGGTGGCGGTCCCAGTAGCTTAACAAGATGCTTTTAATGCCCCTCAGAAGAGACGTGGAGGTCCCAGTAGCTTAACAAGACGCTTTTAATGCCCCTCAGAAGAGACGTGGAGGTCCCAGTAGCTTAACATGATGCTTTTAATGACCCTCAGAAGAGACGTGGAGGGCCCAGTATCTTAACAAGACGCTTTTAATGCCCCTCAGAAGAGACGTGGAGGTCCCAGTAGCTTAACAAGACGTTTTTAATGCCCCTCGTAAAAGTGGTGGAGGTCCCAGTAGCTTAACAAGACGCATTTAATGCCCCTCAGAAGAGACGTGGAGGTCCCAGTAGCTGAACAAGACGCTTTTAATGCCCCTCAGAAGAGACGTGGAGGTCCCAGTAGCTTAACAAAACGCTTTTAATGCCCCTCAGAAGAGACGTGGAGGTCCCAGTAACTTAACAAGACGCTTTTAATGCCCCTCAGAAGAGACGTGGAGGTCCCAGTAGCTTAACAAGATGCTTTTAATGCCCCTCAGAAGAGACGTGGAGGTCCCAGTAGCTTAACAAGACGCTTTTAATGCCCCTCGGAAGAGACGTGGAGGTCCAAGTAGGTTAACTAGACGCTTTTAATGCCCCTCAGAAGAGACGTGGAGGTCCCAGTAGCTTAACAAAATGCTATTAATGCCCCTCGGAAGAGACGTGGAGGTTCCAGTAGCTTAACAAGACGTTTTTAATGCCCCTCGTAAAAGTGGTGGAGGTCCCAGTAGCTTAACAAGATGCTTTTAATGACCCTCAGAAGAGACGTGGAGGTCCCAGTAGCTTAGCAAGACGCTTTTAATGCCCCTCGGAAAAGTAGTGGAGGTCCCAGTAGCTTAATAAGACGCTTTTAATCCATCTCAGAAGAGATGTGGAGGTCCCAGTAGCTTAACAAGGCATTTTTAATGCCCCTAAGAAGAGACGTGGAGGTCCCCATAGCTTAAACACACGCTTTTAACACCCCTTAGAAGAGACGTGGAGGTCCCATTAGCTTAACAAGACGCTTTTAATGCCCCTCAGAAGAGACGTGGAGGTCCCAGTAGCTTAACAAGACGCTTTTAATGCCCCTCAGAGGAGACGTGGAAGTCCCAGTAGCTTAACAAGACGCTTTTAATGCCCCTCAGAAGAGACGTGGAGGTCCCAGTAGCTTAACAAGACGCTTTTAATGCCCCTCGGAAAAGTGGTGGAGGTCCCAGTAGCTTAACAAGACGCTTTTAATGCCCCTCAGAAGAGACGTGGAGGTTCCAGTAGCTTAACAAGACGCTTTTAATGCCCCTCGGAAAAGTGGTGGAGGACCCAGTAGTTTAACAAGACGCTTTTAATGCCCCTCAGAAGAGACGTGGAGGTCCCAGTAGCTTAACAAGACGCTTTTATTGCCCCTCGGAAAAGTGGTGGAGGTCCCAGTAGCTTAAAAAGATGCTTTTAATGCCCCTCAGAAGAGACGTGGAGGTCCCAGTAGCTTAACAAGACGTTTTTAATGCCCCTCGGAAAAGTGGTGGAGGTCCCAGTAGCTTAACAAGACGCATTTAATGCCCCTCAGAAGAGACGTGGAGCTCCCAGTAGATGAACAAGACGCTTTTAATGCCCCTCAGAAGAGACGTGGAGGTCCCAGTAGCTTAACAAGACGCTTTTAATGCCCATTAGAAGAGACGTGGAGGTCCCATTAGCTTAACAAGATGCTTTTAATGACCCTCAGAAGAGACGTGGAGGTCCCAGTAGCTTAGCAAGACGCTTTTAATGCCCCTCGGAAAAGTAGTGGAGGTCCCAGTAGCTTAATAAGACGCTTTTAATCCATCTCAGAAGAGATGTGGAGGTCCCAGTAGCTTAACAAGGCATTTTTAATGCCCCTAAGAAGAGACGTGGAGGTCCCCATAGCTTAACAACACGCTTTTAACACCCCTTAGAAGAGACGTGGAGGTCCCATTAGCTTAACAAGACGCTTTTAATGCCCCTCAGAAGAGACGTGGAGGTCCCAGTAGCTTAACAAGACGCTTTTAATGCCCCTCAGAGGAGACGTGGAAGTCCCAGTAGCTTAACAAGACGCTTTTAATGCCCCTCAGAAGAGACGTGGAGGTCCCAGTAGCTTAACAAGACGCTTTTAATGCCCCTCGGAAAAGTGGTGGAGGTCCCAGTAGCTTAACAAGACGCTTTTAATGCCCCTCAGAAGAGACGTGGAGGTTCCAGTAGCTTAACAAGACGCTTTTAATGCCCCTCGGAAAAGTGGTGGAGGACCCAGTAGTTTAACAAGACGCTTTTAATGCCCCTCAGAAGAGACGTGGAGGTCCCAGTAGCTTAACAAGATGCTTTTATTGCCCCTCGGAAAAGTGGTGGAGGTCCCAGTAGCTTAAAAAGATGCTTTTAATGCCCCTCAGAAGAGACGTGGAGGTCCCAGTAGCTTAACAAGACGTTTTTAATGCCCCTCGGAAAAGTGGTGGAGGTCCCAGTAGCTTAACAAGACGCATTTAATGCCCCTCAGAAGAGACGTGGAGCTCCCAGTAGATGAACAAGACGATTTTAATGCCCCTCAGAAGAGACGTGGAGGTCCCAGTAGCTTAACAAGACGCTTTTAATGCCCATTAGAAGAGACGTGGAGGTCCCATTAGCTTAACAAGATGCTTTTAATGACCCTCAGAAGAGAGGTGGAGGTCCCAGTAGCTTAACAAGATGCTTTTAATGCTCCTCAGAAGAGACGTGGAGGTCCAAGTAGCTTAACAAGATGCGTTTAATGTCCCTCGGAAAAGTGGTGGAGGTCCCAGTAGCTTAACAAGACGCTTTTAATGCCCCTCACAAGAGACGTGGAGGTCCCAGTAGGTTAACTAGATGCTTTTAATGCCCCTCAGAAGAGACGTGGAGGTCCCAGTAACCTAAAAAGATGCTTTCAATACCCCTCAGTAGAGACGTGGAGGTCCCATTAACTTATCAAGACGGTTTGAATGGCCCTTGGAAGAGACGTGGAGGTCCCAGTAGCTTAACAAGAAGCTTTTAATGCCCCTCAGAAGAGACATGGAGGTCCCAGTAGCTTAACAAAATGCTTTTAATGACACTCAGAAGAGACGTGGAGGTCCCAGTAGCTTAACGAGACGCTTTTAATGCCCCTCAGAAGAGACGTGGAGGTTCCAGTAGCTTAACAAGACGCTTTTAATGCCCCTCGGAAAAGTGGTGGAGGACCCAGTAGTTTAACAAGACGCTTTTAATGCCCCTCAGAAGAGACGTGGAGGTCCCAGTAGCTTAACAAGATGCTTTTATTGCCCCTCGGAAAAGTGGTGGAGGTCCCAGTAGCTTAAAAAGATGCTTTTAATGCCCCTCAGAAGAGACTTGGAGGTCCCAGTAGCTTAACAAGACGTTTTTAATGCCCCTCGGAAAAGTGGTGGAGGTCCCAGTAGCTTAACAAGACGCATTTAATGCCCCTCAGAAGAGACTTGGAGCTCCCAGTAGATGAACAAGACGCTTTTAATGCCCCTCAGAAGAGACGTGGAGGTCCCAGTAGCTTAACAAGACGCTTTTAATGCCCCTCAGAAGAGACGTGGAGGTCCCTGTAGCTTAACAAGATGCTTTTAATGACCCTCAGAAGAGACGTGGAGGTCCCAGTAGCTTAACAAGATGCTTTTAATAACCCTCGGAAGAGACGTGGATCTCCCAATAGCTTAACAAGATGCTTTTAATGACCCTCAGAAGAGACGTGGATGTCCCAGTAGCTTAACAAGACGCTTTTAATGCCCCTCAGAAGAGACGTGGAGGTCCCAGTAGCTTAACAAGACGCTTTAATGCCCCTCAGAAAAGTGGTGGAGATCCCAGTAGTTTAACAAGACGCTTTTAATGCCCCTCGGAAAAGTGGTGGCGGTCCCAGTAGCTTAACAAGATGCTTTTAATGCCCCTCAGAAGAGACGTGGAGGTCCCAGTAGCATAGCAAGACGCTTTTAATGTCCCTCAGAAGAGACGTGGAGGTCCCAGTAGCTTAACAAGACGCTTTTAATGCCCCTCAGAAGAGACGTGGAGGTCCCAGTAGCTTAACAAGACGCTTTAATGCCCCTCAGAAAAGTGGTGGAGATCCCAGTAGTTTAACAAGACGCTTTTAATGCCCCTCGGAAAAGTGGTGGCGGTCCCAGTAGCTTAACAAGATGCTTTTAATGCCCCTCAGAAGAGACGTGGAGGTCCCAGTAGCATAGCAAGACGCTTTTAATGTCCCTCAGAAGAGACGTGGAGGTCCCAGTAGCTTAACAAGACGCTTTTAATGCCCCTCAGAAGAGACGTGGAGGTCCCATTAGCTTAACAAGATGCTTTTAATGCCCCTCAGAAGAGACGTGGAGGTCCCAGTAGCTTAACAAGACGTTTTTAATGCCCCTCGTAAAAGTGGTGGAGGTCCCAGTAGCTTAACAAGACGCATTTAATGCCCCTAAGAAGAGACGTGGAGGTCCCAGTAGCTGAACAAGACGCTTTTAATGCCCCTCAGTAGAGACGTGGAGGTCCCAGTAGCTTAACAAGACGCTTTTAATGCCCCTCAGAAGAGACGTGGAGGTCCCAGTAGCTTAACAAGACGCTTTTAATGCCCCTCAGAAGAGACGTGGAGGTCCCATTAGCTTAACAAGATGCTTTTAATGCCCCTCAGAAGAGACGTGGAGGTCCCAGTAGCTTAACAAGACGCTTTTAATGCCCCTCAGAAGAGACGTGGAGGTCCAAGTAGGTTAACTAGACGCTTTTAATGCCCCTCAGAAGAGACGTGGAGGTCCCAGTAGCTTAAGAAAATGCTATTAATGCCCCTCGGAAGAGACGTGGAGGTTCCAGTAGCTTAACAAGACGTTTTTAATGCCCCTCGTAAAAGTGGTGGAGGTCCCAGTAGCTTAACAAGATGCTTTTAATGACCCTCAGAAGAGACGTGGAGGTCCCAGTAGCTTAACAAGACGCTTTTAATCCACCTCAGAAGAGACGTGGAAGTCCCAGTAGCTTAACAAGACGCTTTTAATGCCCCTTGGAAGAGACGTGGAAGTCCCAGTAGCTTAACAAGACGCTTTAATGCCCCTCAGAAGAGACATGGAGGCTCCAGTAGCTTAACAAGATGCTTTTACTGCCCCTCGGAAAAGTGGTGGAGGTCCCAGTAGCTTAACAAGACGCTTTTAATGCATCTGAGAAGAGACGTGGAGGTCCCAGTAGTTTAAAAGAAGCTTTTAATGCCCCTCAGAAGAGACGTGGAGGTCCCAGTAGCTTAACAAGATGTTTATAATGCCCCTCAGAAGAAACGTGGAGGTCCCAGTGGCTTAACAAGACGCTTTTAATGCCCCTCAGAAGAGACGTGGAGGTCCCAGTAGGTTAGCAAGACGCTTTAAATGCCCCTCGGAAAAGTGGTGGACGTCCCAGTAGCTTAACAAGATGCTTTTAATCCACCCCAGAAGAGATGTGGAGGTCCCAGTAGCTTAACAAGGCATTTTTAATGCCCCTAAGAAGAGACGTGGAGGTCCCCGTAGATTAACAACACGCTTTTAATACCCCTTAGAAGAGACGTGGAGGTCCCATTAGCTTAACAAGACGCTTTTAATGCCCCTCAGAAGAGACGTGGAGGTCCCAGTAGCTTAACAAGACACTTTTAATGCCCCTCAGAAGAGACGTGGAAGTCCCAGTAGCTTAACAAGACGCTTTTAATGCCCCTTGGAAGAGACGTGGAAGTCCCAGTAGCTTAACAAGATGCTTTTAATGCCCCTCAGAAGAGACGTGGAGGTCCCAGTAGCTTAACAAGACGCGTTTAATGTCCCTCGGAAAAGTGGTGGAGGTCCCAGTAGCTTAACAAGACGCTTTTAATGCCCCTCAGAAGAGACGTGGAGGTCCCAGTAGGTTAACTAGATGCTTTTAATGCCCCTCAGAAGAGACGTGGAGGTCCCAGTAACCTAAAAAGATGCTTTCAATACCCCTCAGTAGAGACGTGGAGGTCCCATTAACTTATCAAGACGGTTTGAATGGCCCTTGGAAGAGACGTGGAGGTCCCAGTAGCTTAACAAGAAGCTTTTAATGCCCCTCAGAAGAGACATGGAGGTCCCAGTAGCTTAACAAAATGCTTTTAATGACACTCAGAAGAGACGTGGAGGTCCCAGTAGCTTAACGAGACGCTTTTAATGCCCCTCAGAAGAGACGTGGAGGTTCCAGTAGCTTAACAAGACGCTTTTAATGCCCCTCGGAAAAGTGGTGGAGGACCCAGTAGTTTAACAAGACGCTTTTAATGCCCCTCAGAAGAGACGTGGAGGTCCCAGTAGCTTAACAAGATGCTTTTATTGCCCCTCGGAAAAGTGGTGGAGGTCCCAGTAGCTTAAAAAGATGCTTTTAATGCCCCTCAGAAGAGACGTGGAGGTCCCAGTAGCTTAACAAGACGTTTTTAATGCCCCTCGGAAAAGTGGTGGAGGTCCCAGTAGCTTAACAAGACGCATTTAATGCCCCTCAGAAGAGACTTGGAGCTCCCAGTAGATGAACAAGACGCTTTTAATGCCCCTCAGAAGAGACGTGGAGGTCCCAGTAGCTTAACAAGACGCTTTTAATGCACCTCAGAAGAGACGTGGAGGTCCCTGTAGCTTAACAAGATGCTTTTAATGACCCTCAGAAGAGACGTGGAGGTCCCAGTAGCTTAACAAGATGCTTTTAATAACCCTCGGAAGAGACGTGGATCTCCCAATAGCTTAACAAGATGCTTTTAATGACCCTCAGAAGAGACGTGGATGTCCCAGTAGCTTAACAAGACGCTTTTAATGCCCCTCAGAAGAGACGTGGAGGTCCCAGTAGCTTAACAAGACGCTTTAATGCCCCTCAGAAAAGTGGTGGAGATCCCAGTAGTTTAACAAGACGCTTTTAATGCCCCTCGGAAAAGTGGTGGCGGTCCCAGTAGCTTAACAAGATGCTTTTAATGCCCCTCAGAAGAGACGTGGAGGTCCCAGTAGCATAGCAAGACGCTTTTAATGTCCCTCAGAAGAGACGTGGAGGTCCCAGTAGCTTAACAAGACGCTTTTAATCCACCTCAGAAGAGACGTGGAAGTCCCAGTAGCTTAACAAGACGCTTTTAATGCCCCTTGGAAGAGACGTGGAAGTCCCAGTAGCTTAACAAGACGCTTTAATGCCCCTCAGAAGAGACATGGAGGCTCCAGTAGCTTAACAAGATGCTTTTACTGCCCCTCGGAAAAGTGGTGGAGGTCCCAGTAGCTTAACAAGACGCTTTTAATGCATCTGAGAAGAGACGTGGAGGTCCCAGTAGTTTAAAAGAAGCTTTTAATGCCCCTCAGAAGAGACGTGGAGGTCCCAGTAGCTTAACAAGATGTTTATAATGCCCCTCAGAAGAAACGTGGAGGTCCCAGTGGCTTAACAAGACGCTTTTAATGCCCCTCAGAAGAGACGTGGAGGTCCCAGTAGGTTAGCAAGACGCTTTAAATGCCCCTCGGAAAAGTGGTGGACGTCCCAGTAGCTTAACAAGATGCTTTTAATCCACCCCAGAAGAGATGTGGAGGTCCCAGTAGCTTAACAAGGCATTTTTAATGCCCCTAAGAAGAGACGTGGAGGTCCCCGTAGATTAACAACACGCTTTTAATACCCCTTAGAAGAGACGTGGAGGTCCCATTAGCTTAACAAGACGCTTTTAATGCCCCTCAGAAGAGACGTGGAGGTCCCAGTAGCTTAACAAGACACTTTTAATGCCCCTCAGAAGAGACGTGGAAGTCCCAGTAGCTTAACAAGACGCTTTTAATGCCCCTTGGAAGAGACGTGGAAGTCCCAGTAGCTTAACAAGACGCTTTAATGCCCCTCAGAAGAGACATGGAGGCTCCAGTAGCTTAACAAGATGGTTTTACTGCCCCTCGGAAAAGTGGTGGAGGTCCCAGTAGCTTAACAAGACGCTTTTAATGCATCTGAGAAGAGACGTGGAGGTCCCAGTAGTTTAAAAGAAGCTTTTAATGCCCCTCAGAAGAGACGTGGAGGTCCCAGTAGCTTAACAAGATGTTTATAATGCCCCTCAGAAGAAACGTGGAGGTCCCAGTGGCTTAACAAGACGCTTTTAATGCCCCTCAGAAGAGACGTGGAGGTCCCAGTAGGTTAGCAAGACGCTTTAAATGCCCCTCGGAAAAGTGGTGGACGTCCCAGTAGCTTAACAAGATGCTTTTAATCCACCCCAGAAGAGATGTGGAGGTCCCAGTAGCTTAACAAGGCATTTTTAATGCCCCTAAGAAGAGACGTGGAGGTCCCCGTAGATTAACAACACGCTTTTAATACCCCTTAGAAGAGACGTGGAGGTCCCATTAGCTTAACAAGACGCTTTTAATGCCCCTCAGAAGAGACGTGGAGGTCCCAGTAGCTTAACAAGACACTTTTAATGCCCCTCAGAAGAGACGTGGAAGTCCCAGTAGCTTAACAAGACGCTTTTAATGCCCCTTGGAAGAGACGTGGAAGTCCCAGTAGCTTAACAGGACGCTTTAATGCCCCTCAGAAGAGACATGGAGGCTCCAGTAGCTTAACAAGATGCTTTTACTGCCCCTCGGAAAAGTGGTGGAGGTCCCAGTAGCTTAACAAGACGCTTTTAATGCATCTGAGAAGAGACGTGGAGGTCCCAGTAGTTTAAAAGAAGCTTTTAATGCCCCTCAGAAGAGACGTGGAGGTCCCAGTAGCTTAACAAGATGTTTATAATGCCCCTCAGAAGAAACGTGGAGTTCCCAGTAGCTTAACAAGACGCTTTTAATGCCCTTCAGAAGAGACGTGGAGGTCCCAGTAGGTTAGCAAGACGCTTTAAATGCCCCTCGGAAAAGTGATGGACGTCCCAGTAGCTTAACAAGATGCTTTTAATCCACCCCAGAAGAGACGTGGAGGTCCCAGTAGCTTAGCAAGGCATTTTTAATGCCCCTAAGAAGAGACGTGGAGGTCCCCGTAGCTTAATAAGACGCTTTTAATGCCCCTTAGAAGAGAAGTGGAGGTCCCAGTAGTATAACAAGACGCTTTTAATGCCTCTCGGAAAAGTGGTGGAGGTCCCAGTAGCTTAACAAGACGCTTTCAATGCCCCTCAGAAGACACGTGGAGGTCCCAGTAGCTTAACAAGACGGTTTGAATGCCCCTTGGAAGAGACGTGGAGGTCCCAGTAGCTTAACAAGATGCTTTTAATGCCCCTCAGAAGAGACGTGGAGGTCCCAGTAGCTTAACAAGATGCTTTTAATGCCCCTCGGAAGAGACGTGGAGGTCCCAGTAGCTTAACAAAATGCTTTTAATGACACTCAGAAGAGACGTGGAGGTCCCAGTAGCTTAACAAGACGCTTTTAATGCCCCTCAGAAGAGACGTGGAGGTTCCAGTAGCTTAACAAGACGCTTTTAATGCCCCTCGGAAAAGTGGTGGAGGACCCAGTAGTTTAACAAGACGCTTTTAATGCCCCTCAGAAGAGACGTGGAGGTCCCAGTAGCTTAACAAGACGCTTTTATTGCCCCTCGGAAAAGTGGTGGAGGTCCCAGTAGCTTAAAAAGATGCTTTTAATGACCCTCAGAAGAGACGTGGAGGTCCCAGTAGCTTAAAAAGACGTTTTTAATGCCCCTCGGAAAAGTGGTGGAGGTCCCAGTAGCTTAACAAGACGCATTTAATGCCCCTCAGAAGAGACGTGGAGCTCCCAGTAGATGAAGAAGACGCTTTTAATGCCCCTCAGAAGAGACGTGGAGGTCCCAGTAGCTTAACAAGACGCTTTTAATGCCCCTCAGAAGAGACGTGGAGGTCCCAGTAGCTTAACAAGATGTTTTTAATGTCCCTCAGAAGAGACGTGGAGGTCCCAGTAGCTTAACAAGATGCTTTTAATGCCCCTCAGAAGAGACGTGGAGGTCCCAGTAGCTTAACAAGACGCGTTTAATGTCCCTCGGAAAAGTGGTGGAGGTCCCAGTAGCTTAACAAGACGCTTTTAATGCCCCTCAGAAGAGACGTGGAGGTCCCAGTAGGTTAACTAGATGCTTTTAATGCCCCTCAGAAGAGACGTGGAGGTCCCAGTAACCTAAAAAGATGCTTTCAATACCCCTCAGTAGAGACGTGGAGGTCCCATTAGCTTATCAAGACGGTTTGAATGGCCCTTGGAAGAGACGTGGAGGTCCCAGTAGCTTAACAAGAAGCTTTTAATGCCCCTCAGAAGAGACATGGAGGTCCCAGTAGCTTAACAAAATGCTTTTAATGACACTCAGAAGAGACGTGGAGGTCCCAGTAGCTTAACGAGACGCTTTTAATGCCCCTCAGAAGAGACGTGGAGGTTCCAGTAGCTTAACAAGACGCTTTTAATGCCCCTCGGAAAAGTGGTGGAGGACCCAGTAGTTTAACAAGACGCTTTTAATGCCCCTCAGAAGAGACGTGGAGGTCCCAGTAGCTTAACAAGATGCTTTTATTGCCCCTCGGAAAAGTGGTGGAGGTCCCAGTAGCTTAAAAAGATGCTTTTAATGCCCCTCAGAAGAGACGTGGAGGTCCCAGTAGCTTAACAAGACGTTTTTAATGCCCCTCGGAAAAGTGGTGGAGGTCCCAGTAGCTTAACAAGACGCATTTAATGCCCCTCAGAAGAGACTTGGAGCTCCCAGTAGATGAACAAGACGCTTTTAATGCCCCTCAGAAGAGACGTGGAGGTCCCAGTAGCTTAACAAGACGCTTTTAATGCACCTCAGAAGAGACGTGGAGGTCCCTGTAGCTTAACAAGATGCTTTTAATGACCCTCAGAAGAGACGTGGAGGTCCCAGTAGCTTAACAAGATGCTTTTAATAACCCTCGGAAGAGACGTGGATCTCCCAATAGCTTAACAAGATGCTTTTAATGACCCTCAGAAGAGACGTGGATGTCCCAGTAGCTTAACAAGACGCTTTTAATGCCCCTCAGAAGAGACGTGGAGGTCCCAGTAGCTTAACAAGACGCTTTAATGCCCCTCAGAAAAGTGGTGGAGATCCCAGTAGTTTAACAAGACGCTTTTAATGCCCCTCGGAAAAGTGGTGGCGGTCCCAGTAGCTTAACAAGATGCTTTTAATGCCCCTCAGAAGAGACGTGGAGGTCCCAGTAGCATAGCAAGACGCTTTTAATGTCCCTCAGAAGAGACGTGGAGGTCCCAGTAGCTTAACAAGACGCTTTTAATGCCCCTCAGAAGAGACGTGGAGGTCCCAGTAGCTTAACAAGATGCTTTAAATGACCCTCAGAAGAGACGTGGAGGGCCCAGTATCTTAACAAGACGCTTTTAATGCCCCTCAGAAGAGAAGTGGAGGTCCCAGTAGCTTAACAAGACGTTTTTAATGCCCCTCGTAAAAGTGGTGGAGGTCCCAGTAGCTTAACAAGACGCATTTAATGCCCCTAAGAAGAGACGTGGAGGTCCCAGTAGCTGAACAAGACGCTTTTAATGCCCCTCAGTAGAGACGTGGAGGTCCCAGTAGCTTAACAAGACGCTTTTAATGCCCCTCAGAAGAGACGTGGAGGTCCCAGTAGCTTAACAAGACGCTTTTAATGCCCCTCAGAAGAGACGTGGAGGTCCCATTAGCTTAACAAGATGCTTTTAATGCCCCTCAGAAGAGACGTGGAGGTCCCAGTAGCTTAACAAGACGCTTTTAATGCCCCTCAGAAGAGACGTGGAGGTCCAAGTAGGTTAACTAGACGCTTTTAATGCCCCTCAGAAGAGACGTGGAGGTCCCAGTAGCTTAAGAAAATGCTATTAATGCCCCTCGGAAGAGACGTGGAGGTTCCAGTAGCTTAACAAGACGTTTTTAATGCCCCTCGTAAAAGTGGTGGAGGTCCCAGTAGCTTAACAAGATGCTTTTAATGACCCTCAGAAGAGACGTGGAGGTCCCAGTAGCTTAACAAGACGCTTTTAATCCACCTCAGAAGAGACGTGGAAGTCCCAGTAGCTTAACAAGACGCTTTTAATGCCCCTTGGAAGAGACGTGGAAGTCCCAGTAGCTTAACAAGACGCTTTAATGCCCCTCAGAAGAGACAAGGAGGCTCCAGTAGCTTAACAAGATGCTTTTACTGCCCCTCGGAAAAGTGGTGGAGGTCCCAGTAGCTTAACAAGACGCTTTTAATGCATCTGAGAAGAGACGTGGAGGTCCCAGTAGTTTAAAAGAAGCTTTTAATGCCCCTCAGAAGAGACGTGGAGGTCCCAGTAGCTTAACAAGATGTTTATAATGCCCCTCAGAAGAAACGTGGAGGTCCCAGTGGCTTAACAAGACGCTTTTAATGCCCCTCAGAAGAGACGTGGAGGTCCCAGTAGGTTAGCAAGACGCTTTAAATGCCCCTCGGAAAAGTGGTGGACGTCCCAGTAGCTTAACAAGATGCTTTTAATCCACCCCAGAAGAGATGTGGAGGTCCCAGTAGCTTAACAAGGCATTTTTAATGCCCCTCAGAAGAGACGTGGAGGTCCCAGTAGCTTAACAAGACGGTTTTAATGCCGTTCAGAAGAGATGTGGAGGTCCCAGTAGCTTAACAATACGCTTTTAATGCCCCTCAGAAGAGATGTGGAGATCCTAGTAGTTTAACTAGACGCTTTTAATGCCCCTCAGAAGAGACGTGGAGGTCCCAGTAACTTAACAAGATGCTTTTAATACCCCTCAGTAGAGACGTGGAGGTCCCAGAAGCTAAAAAAAACGCTTTTAATGCCCCTCAGAAGAGATGTGGAGGTCCCAGTAGCTTAACAAGATGCTTTTAATGCCCCTCGGAAGAGACGTGGAGGTCCCAATAGCTTAACAAGATGCTTTTAATGACCCTCAGAAGAGACGTGGATGTCCCAGTAGCTTAACAAGACGCTTTTAATGCCCCTCAGAAGAGACGTGGAGGTCCCAGTAGCTTAACAAGACGCTTTAAATGCCCCTCAGAAAATTGGTGGAGAACCCAGTAGTTTAACAAGACGCTTTTAATGTCCCTCAGAAGAGACGTGGAGGTCCCAGTAGCTTAACAAGATGCTTTTAATGCCCCTCAGAAGAGACGTGGAGGTCCCAGTAGCTTAACAAGATGCTTTTATTGCCCCTCAGAAGAGACGTGGAGGTCCCAGTAGCTTAATAAGAAGCTTTTAATGCCCCTCAGAAGAGACGTGGAGGTCCCAGTAGCTTAACAAGACGCTTTTAATGCCCCTCAGAAGAGACGTGGAGGTCCCAGTAGGTTAACTAGACGCTTTTAATTCCCCTCAGAAGAGACGTGGAGGTCCCAGTAACTTAACAAGATGCCTTTAATACCGCTCGGAAGAGACGTTGAGGTCACAGTAGCTTAACAAGATGCTTTTAATGACCCTCAGAAGAGACGTGAACGTCCCAGTAGCTTAACAAGACGCTTTTAATGCCCCTCGGAAAAGTGGTGGAGGTCCCAGTAGCTTAAAAAGATGCTTTTAATGCCCCTCAGAAGAGACGTGGAGGTCCCAGTAGCTTAACAAGACGCTTTTAATGCCCCTCAGAAGAGACGTGGAGGTCCCAGTAGCTTAACAAGACGCTTTTAATGCCGTTCAGAAGAGATGTGGAGGTCCCAGTAGCTTAACAAGACGCTTTTAATGCCCCTCAGAAGAGACGTGGAGATCCTAGTAGTTTAACTAGACGCTTTTAATGCCCCTCAGAAGAGACGTGGAGGTCCCAGTAACTTAACAAGATGCCTTTAATACCGCTCGGAAGAGACGTTGAGGTCACAGTAGCTTAACAAGATGCTTTTAATGACCCTCAGAAGAGACATGAACGTCCCAGTAGCTTAACAAGACGCTTTTAATGTCCCTCAGAAGAGACGTGGAGGTCCCAGTAGCTTAACAAGACGCTTTTAATGCCCCTCAGAAGAGACGTGGAGGTCCCAGTAGCTTAACAAGATGCTTTTAATGATCCTCAGAAGAGACGTGGAGGTCCCAGTAGGTTAACTAGACGCTTTTAATGCCCCTCAGAAGAGACGTGGAGGTCCCAGTAACTTAACAAGATGCTTTTAATACCGCTCGGAAGAGACGTGGAGGTCCCAGAAGCTTAAAAAAACGCTTTTAATGCCCCTCAGAAGAGATGTGGAGGTCCCAGTAGCTTAACAAGATGCTTTTAATGCCCCTCGGAAGAGACGTGGAGGTCCCAATAGCTTAACAAGACGCTTTTAATGACCCTCAGAAGAGACGTGGATGTCCCAGTAGCTTAACAAGACGCTTTTAATGCCCCTCAGAAGAGACGTGGAGGTCCCAGTAGCTTAACAAGACGCTTTTAATGCCCCTCAGAAAAGTGGTGGAGATCCCAGTAGTTTAACAAGACGCTTTTAATGCCCCTCGGAAAAGTGGTGGCGGTCCCAGTAGCTTAACAAGATGCTTTTAATGCCCCTCAGAAGAGACGTGGAGGTCCCAGTAGCTTAACAAGACGCTTTTAATGCCCCTCAGAAGAGACGTGGAGGTCCCGGTAGCTTAACAAGATGCTTTAAATGACCCTCAGAAGAGACGTGGAGGACCCAGTATCTTAACAAGACGCTTTTAATGCCCCTCAGAAGAGACGTGGAGGTCCCAGTAGCTTAACAAGACGTTTTTAATGCCCCTCGGAAAAGTGGTGGAGGTCCCAGTAGCTTAACAAGACGCATTTAATGCCCCTCAGAATAGACGTGGAGGTTCCAGTAGCTAAACAAGACGCTTTTAATGCCCCTCAGAAGAGACGTGGAGGTCCCAGTAGCTTAACAAGACGCTTTTAATGCCCCTCAGAAGAGATGTGGAGGTCCCAGTAGCTTAACAAGACGCTTTTAATGCCCCTCAGAAGAGACGTGGAGGTCCCAGTAGCTTAACAAGACGCTTTTAATGCCCCTCAGAAGAGACGTGGAGGTCCAAGTAGGTTAACTAGACGCTTTTAATGCCCCTCAGAAGAGACGTGGAGGTTCCAGTAGCTTAACAAAATGCTATTAATGCCCCTCGGAAGAGACGTGGAGGTCCCAGTAGCTTAACAAGACGCTTTTAATGCCCCTCGGAAAAGTGGTGGAGGTCCCAGTAGTTTAACAAGACGCTTTTAATGCCCCTCAGAAGAGACTTGGAGGTCCCAGTAGCTTAACAAGATGCTTTTAATACCCCTCGGAAAAGTGGTGGAGGTCCCAGTAGCTTAAAAAGATGCTTTTAATGCCCCTCAGAAGAGACGTGGAGGTCCCAGTAGCTTAATAAGAAGCTTTTAATGCCGCTCAGAAGAGACGTGGAGGTCCCAGTAGCTTAACAAGACGCTTTTAATGCCCCTCAGAAGAGACGTGGAGGTCCCAGTAGGTTAACTAGACGCTTTTAATTCCCCTCAGAAGAGACGTGGAGGTCCCAGTAACCTAACAAGATGCTTTTAATACCGCTCGGAAGAGACGTTGAGGTCACAGTAGCTTAACAAGATGCTTTTAATGACCCTCAGAAGAGACGTGAACGTCCCAGTAGCTTAACAAGACACTTTTAATGCCCCTCAGAAGAGACGTGGATGTCCTAGTAGTTTAACTAGACGCTTTTAATGCCCCTCAGAAGAGACGTGGAGGTCCCAGTAACTTAACAAGATGCTTTTAATGCCCATCGGAAGAGACGTGGAGGTCCCAATAGCTTAACAAGATGCTTTTAATGACCCTCAGAAGAGACGTGGATGTCCCAGTAGCTTAACAAGACGCTTTTCATGCCCCACAGAAGAGACGTGGAGGTCCCAGTAGCTTAACAAGACGCTTTTAATGCCCCTCAGAAAAGTGGTGGAGATCCCAGTAGTTTAACAAGACGCTTTTAATGCCCCTCGGAAAAGTGGTGGCGGTCCCAGTAGCTTAACAAGATGCTTTTAATGCCCCTCAGAAGAGACGTGGAGGTCTCAGTAGCTTAGCAAGACGCTTTTAATGTCCCTCAGAAGAGACGTGGAGGTCCCAGTAGCTTAACAAGACGCTTTTAATGCCCCTCAGAAGAGACGTGGAGGTCCCAGTAGCTTAAAAAGATGCTTTAAATGACCCTCAGAAGAGACGTGGAGGGCCCAGTATCTTAACAAGACACTTTTAATGCCCCTCAGAAGAGACGTGGAGGTCCCAGTAGCTTAATAAGACGTTTTTAATGCCCCTCAGAAGAGACGTGGAGGTCCCAGTAGCTGAACAAGACGCTTTCAGTGCCCTTCAGAAAAGACGTGGAGGTCCCAGTAGCTTAACAAGACGCTTTTAATGCCCCTCAGAAGAGACGTGGAGGTCCCAGTAGCTTAACAAGACGCTTTTAATGCCCCTCAGAAGAGACGTGGAGGTCCCAGTAGCTTAACAAGATGCTTTTAATGCCCCTCAGAAGAGACGTGGAGGTCCCAGTAGCTTAACAAGACGCTTTTAATGCCCCTCAGAAGAGACGTGGAGGTCCAAGTAGGTTAACTAGACGCTTTTAATGCCCCTCAGAAGAGACGTGGAGGTCCCAGTAGCTTAACAAAATGCTATTAATGCCCCTCGGAAGAGACGTGGAGGTTCCAGTAGCTTAACAAGACGTTTTTAATGCCCCTCGTAAAAGTGGTGGAGGTCCCATTAGCTTAACAAGACGCTTTTAATGCCCCTCAGAAGAGACCTGGAGGTCCCAGTAGCTTAACAAGACGCTTTTAATGCCCCTCAGAAGAGACGTGGAAGTCCCAGTAGCTTAACAAGACGCTTTTAATGCCCCTTGGAAGAGACATGGAAGTCCCAGTAGCTTAACAAGACGCTTTAATGCCCCTCAGAAGAGACATGGAGGCTCCAGTAGCTTAACAAGATGCTTTTACTGCCCCTCGGAAAAGTGGTGGAGGTCCCAGTAGCTTAACAAGACGCTTTTAATGCATCTGAGAAGAGACGTGGATGTCCCAGTAGTTTAAAAGAAGCTTTTAATGCCCCTCAGAAGAGACGTGGAGGTCCCAGTAGCTTAACAAGATGTTTATAATGCCCCTCAGAAGAGACGTGGAGGTCCCAGTAGCTTAACAAGATGTTTATAATGCCCCTCAGAAGAAACGTGGAGGTCCCAGTAGCTTAACAAGACGCTTTTAATGCCCCTCAGAAGAGACGTGGAGGTCCCAGTAGGCTAGCAAGACGCTTTAAATGCCCCTCGCAAAAGTGGTGGACGTCCCAGTAGCTTAACAAGATGCTTTTAATCCTCCCCAGAAGAGATGTGGAGGTCCCAGTAGCTTAACAAGACATTTTTAATGCCCCTAAGAAGAGACGTGGAGGTCCCCGTAGCTTAACAACACGCTTTTAATACCCCTTAGAAGAGACGTGGAGGTCCCATTAGCTTAACAAGATGCTTTTAATGCCCCTCAGAAGAGACGTGGAGGTCCCAGTAGCTTAACAAGACGCTTTTAATGCCCCTCAGAAGAGACGTGGAAGTCCCAGTAGCTTAACAAGACGCTTTTAATGCCCCTTGGAAGAGACGTGGAAGTCCCAGTAGCTTAACAAGACGCTTTAATGCCCCTCAGAAGAGACATGGAGGCTCCAGTAGCTTAACAAGATGCTTTTACTGCCCCTTGGAAAAGTGGTGGAGGTCCCAGTAGCTTAACAAGACGCTTTTAATGCATCTGAGAAGAGACGTGGAGGTCCCAGTAGTTTAAAAGAAGCTTTTAATGCCCCTCAGAAGAGACGTGGAGGTCCCAGTAGCTTAACAAGATGTTTATAATGCCCCTCAGAAGAAACGTGGAGGTCCCAGTAGCTTAACAAGACGCTTTTAATGCCCCTCAGAAGAGACGTGGAGGTCCCAGTAGGTTAGCAAGACGCTTTAAATGCCCCTCGGAAAAGTGGTGGACGACCCAGTAGCTTAACAAGATGCTTTTAATCCACCCCAGAAGAGACGTGGAGGTCCCAGTAGCTTAACAAGGCATTTTTAATGCCCCTAAGAAGAGACGTGGAGGTCCCCGTAGCTTAATAAGACGCTTTTAATGCCCCTTAGAAGAGAAGTGGAGGTCCCAGTAGTATAACAAGACGCTTTTAATGCCTCTCGGAAAAGTGGTGGAGGTCCCAGTAGCTTAACAAGACGCTTTCAATGCCCCTCAGAAGAGACGTGGAGGTCCCAGTAGCTTAACAAGACGGTTTGAATGCCCCTTGGAAGAGACGTGGAGGTCCCAGTAGCTTAACAAGATGCTTTTAATGCCCCTCAGAAGAGACGTGGAGGTCCCAGTAGCTTAACAAGATGCTTTTAATGCCCCTCGGAAGAGACGTGGAGGTCCCAGTAGCTTAACAAAATGCTTTTAATGACACTCAGAAGAGACGTGGAGGTCCCAGTAGCTTAACAAGACGCTTTTAATGCCCCTCAGAAGAGACGTGGAGGTTCCAGTAGCTTAACAAGACGCTTTTAATGCCCCTCGGAAAAGTGGTGGAGGACCCAGTAGTTTAACAAGACGCTTTTAATGCCCCTCAGAAGAGACGTGGAGGTCCCAGTAGCTTAACAAGACGCTTTTATTGCCCCTCGGAAAAGTGGTGGAGGTCCCAGTAGCTTAACAAGACGCATTTCATGCCCCTCAGAAGAGACGTGGAGCTCCCAGTAGATGAACAAGATGCTTTTAATGCCCCTCAGAAGAGACGTGGAGGTCCCAGTAGCTTAACAAGACGCTTTTAATGCCCCTCAGAAGAGACGTGGAGGTCCCAGTAGCTTAACATGATGCTTTTAATGACCCTCAGAAGAGACGTGGAGGTCCCAGTAGCTTAACAAGATGCTTTTAATGCCCCTCAGAAGAGACGTGGAGGTCCCAGTAGCTTAACAAGACGCGTTTAATGTCCCTCGGAAAAGTGGTGGAGGTCCCAGTAGCTTAACAAGACGCTTTTAATGCCCCTCAGAAGAGACGTGGAGGTCCCAGTAGGTTAACTAGATGCTTTTAATGCCCATCAGAAGAGACGTGGAGGTCCCATAACCTAACAAGATGCTTTCAATACCCCTCAGTAGAGACGTGGAGGTCCCATTAACTTATCAAGACGGTTTGAATGGCCCTTGGAAGAGACGTGGAGGTCCCAGTAGCTTAACAAGAAGCTTTTAATGCCCCTCAGAAGAGACGTGGAGGTCCCAGTAGCTTAACAAGATGCTTTTAATGCCCCTCGGAAGAGACGTGGAGGTCCCAGTAGCTTAACAAGATGCTTTTAATGACCCTCAGAAGAGACGTGAACGTCCCAGTAGCTTAACAAGACGCTTTTAATGCCCCTCAAAAGAGACGTGGAGGTCCCAGTAGCTTAACAAGATGCTTTTATTGCCCCTCAGAAGAGACGTGGAGGTCCCAGTAGCTTATTAAGAAGCTTTTAATGCCCCTCAGAAGAGACGTGGAGGTCCCAGTAGCTTAACAAGACGCTTTTAATGCCCCTCAGAAGAGACGTGGAGGTCCCAGTAGGTTAACTAGACGCTTTTAATTCCCCTCAGAAGAGACGTGGAGGTCCCAGTAACTTAACAAGATGCCTTTAATACCGCTCGGAAGAGACGTTGAGGTCACAGTAGCTTAACAAGATGCTTTTAATGACCCTCAGAAGAGACGTGAACGTCCCAGTAGCTTAACAAGACGCTTTTAATGCCCCTCGGAAAAGTGGTGGAGGTCCCAGTAGCTTAAAAAGATGCTTTTAATGCCCCTCAGAAGAGACGTGGAGGTCCCAGTAGCTTAACAAGACGCTTTTAATGCCCCTCAGAAGAGACGTGGAGGTCCCAGTAGCTTAACAAGACGCTTTTCATGCCGTTCAGAAGAGATGTGGAGGTCCCAGTAGCTTAACAAGATGCTTTTAATGATCCTCAGAAGAGACGTGGAGGTCCCAGTAGGTTAACTAGACGCTTTTAATGCCCCTCAGAAGAGACGTGGAGGTCCCAGTAACTTAACAAGATGCTTTTAATACCGCTCGGAAGAGACGTGGAGGTCCCAGAAGCTTAAAAAAACGCTTTTAATGCCCCTCAGAAGAGATGTGGAGGTCCCAGTAGCTTAACAAGATGCTTTTAATGCCCCTCGGAAGAGACGTGGAGGTCCCAATAGCTTAACAAGACGCTTTTAATGACCCTCAGAAGAGACGTGGATGTCCCAGTAGCTTAACAAGACGCTTTTAATGCCCCTCAGAAGAGACGTGGAGGTCCCAGTAGCTTAACAAGACGCTTTTAATGCCCCTCAGAAAAGTGGTGGAGATCCCAGTAGTTTAACAAGACGCTTTTAATGCCCCTCGGAAAAGTGGTGGCGGTCCCAGTAGCTTAACAAGATGCTTTTAATGCCCCTCAGAAGAGACGTGGAGGTCCCAGTAGCTTAACAAGACGCTTTTAATGCCCCTCAGAAGAGACGTGGAGGTCCCGGTAGCTTAACAAGATGCTTTAAATGACCCTCAGAAGAGACGTGGAGGACCCAGTATCTTAACAAGACGCTTTTAATGCCCCTCAGAAGAGACGTGGAGGTCCCAGTAGCTTAACAAGACGTTTTTAATGCCCCTCGGAAAAGTGGTGGAGGTCCCAGTAGCTTAACAAGACGCATTTAATGCCCCTCAGAATAGACGTGGAGGTTCCAGTAGCTAAACAAGACGCTTTTAATGCCCCTCAGAAGAGACGTGGAGGTCCCAGTAGCTTAACAAGACGCTTTTAATGCCCCTCAGAAGAGATGTGGAGGTCCCAGTAGCTTAACAAGACGCTTTTAATGCCCCTCAGAAGAGACGTGGAGGTCCCAGTAGCTTAACAAGACGCTTTTAATGCCCCTCAGAAGAGACGTGGAGGTCCAAGTAGGTTAACTAGACGCTTTTAATGCCCCTCAGAAGAGACGTGGAGGTTCCAGTAGCTTAACAAAATGCTATTAATGCCCCTCGGAAGAGACGTGGAGGTCCCAGTAGCTTAACAAGACGCTTTTAATGCCCCTCGGAAAAGTGGTGGAGGTCCCAGTAGTTTAACAAGACGCTTTTAATGCCCCTCAGAAGAGACTTGGAGGTCCCAGTAGCTTAACAAGATGCTTTTAATACCCCTCGGAAAAGTGGTGGAGGTCCCAGTAGCTTAAAAAGATGCTTTTAATGCCCCTCAGAAGAGACGTGGAGGTCCCAGTAGCTTAATAAGAAGCTTTTAATGCCGCTCAGAAGAGACGTGGAGGTCCCAGTAGCTTAACAAGACGCTTTTAATGCCCCTCAGAAGAGACGTGGAGGTCCCAGTAGGTTAACTAGACGCTTTTAATTCCCCTCAGAAGAGACGTGGAGGTCCCAGTAACCTAACAAGATGCTTTTAATACCGCTCGGAAGAGACGTTGAGGTCACAGTAGCTTAACAAGATGCTTTTAATGACCCTCAGAAGAGACGTGAACGTCCCAGTAGCTTAACAAGACACTTTTAATGCCCCTCAGAAGAGACGTGGATGTCCTAGTAGTTTAACTAGACGCTTTTAATGCCCCTCAGAAGAGACGTGGAGGTCCCAGTAACTTAACAAGATGCTTTTAATGCCCATCGGAAGAGACGTGGAGGTCCCAATAGCTTAACAAGATGCTTTTAATGACCCTCAGAAGAGACGTGGATGTCCCAGTAGCTTAACAAGACGCTTTTCATGCCCCACAGAAGAGACGTGGAGGTCCCAGTAGCTTAACAAGACGCTTTTAATGCCCCTCAGAAAAGTGGTGGAGATCCCAGTAGTTTAACAAGACGCTTTTAATGCCCCTCGGAAAAGTGGTGGCGGTCCCAGTAGCTTAACAAGATGCTTTTAATGCCCCTCAGAAGAGACGTGGAGGTCTCAGTAGCTTAGCAAGACGCTTTTAATGTCCCTCAGAAGAGACGTGGAGGTCCCAGTAGCTTAACAAGACGCTTTTAATGCCCCTCAGAAGAGACGTGGAGGTCCCAGTAGCTTAAAAAGATGCTTTAAATGACCCTCAGAAGAGACGTGGAGGGCCCAGTATCTTAACAAGACACTTTTAATGCCCCTCAGAAGAGACGTGGAGGTCCCAGTAGCTTAATAAGACGTTTTTAATGCCCCTCAGAAGAGACGTGGAGGTCCCAGTAGCTGAACAAGACGCTTTCAGTGCCCTTCAGAAAAGACGTGGAGGTCCCAGTAGCTTAACAAGACGCTTTTAATGCCCCTCAGAAGAGACGTGGAGGTCCCAGTAGCTTAACAAGACGCTTTTAATGCCCCTCAGAAGAGACGTGGAGGTCCCAGTAGCTTAACAAGATGCTTTTAATGCCCCTCAGAAGAGACGTGGAGGTCCCAGTAGCTTAACAAGACGCTTTTAATGCCCCTCAGAAGAGACGTGGAGGTCCAAGTAGGTTAACTAGACGCTTTTAATGCCCCTCAGAAGAGACGTGGAGGTCCCAGTAGCTTAACAAAATGCTATTAATGCCCCTCGGAAGAGACGTGGAGGTTCCAGTAGCTTAACAAGACGTTTTTAATGCCCCTCGTAAAAGTGGTGGAGGTCCCATTAGCTTAACAAGACGCTTTTAATGCCCCTCAGAAGAGACCTGGAGGTCCCAGTAGCTTAACAAGACGCTTTTAATGCCCCTCAGAAGAGACGTGGAAGTCCCAGTAGCTTAACAAGACGCTTTTAATGCCCCTTGGAAGAGACATGGAAGTCCCAGTAGCTTAACAAGACGCTTTAATGCCCCTCAGAAGAGACATGGAGGCTCCAGTAGCTTAACAAGATGCTTTTACTGCCCCTCGGAAAAGTGGTGGAGGTCCCAGTAGCTTAACAAGACGCTTTTAATGCATCTGAGAAGAGACGTGGATGTCCCAGTAGTTTAAAAGAAGCTTTTAATGCCCCTCAGAAGAGACGTGGAGGTCCCAGTAGCTTAACAAGATGTTTATAATGCCCCTCAGAAGAGACGTGGAGGTCCCAGTAGCTTAACAAGATGTTTATAATGCCCCTCAGAAGAAACGTGGAGGTCCCAGTAGCTTAACAAGACGCTTTTAATGCCCCTCAGAAGAGACGTGGAGGTCCCAGTAGGCTAGCAAGACGCTTTAAATGCCCCTCGCAAAAGTGGTGGACGTCCCAGTAGCTTAACAAGATGCTTTTAATCCTCCCCAGAAGAGATGTGGAGGTCCCAGTAGCTTAACAAGACATTTTTAATGCCCCTAAGAAGAGACGTGGAGGTCCCCGTAGCTTAACAACACGCTTTTAATACCCCTTAGAAGAGACGTGGAGGTCCCATTAGCTTAACAAGATGCTTTTAATGCCCCTCAGAAGAGACGTGGAGGTCCCAGTAGCTTAACAAGACGCTTTTAATGCCCCTCAGAAGAGACGTGGAAGTCCCAGTAGCTTAACAAGACGCTTTTAATGCCCCTTGGAAGAGACGTGGAAGTCCCAGTAGCTTAACAAGACGCTTTAATGCCCCTCAGAAGAGACATGGAGGCTCCAGTAGCTTAACAAGATGCTTTTACTGCCCCTTGGAAAAGTGGTGGAGGTCCCAGTAGCTTAACAAGACGCTTTTAATGCATCTGAGAAGAGACGTGGAGGTCCCAGTAGTTTAAAAGAAGCTTTTAATGCCCCTCAGAAGAGACGTGGAGGTCCCAGTAGCTTAACAAGATGTTTATAATGCCCCTCAGAAGAAACGTGGAGGTCCCAGTAGCTTAACAAGACGCTTTTAATGCCCCTCAGAAGAGACGTGGAGGTCCCAGTAGGTTAGCAAGACGCTTTAAATGCCCCTCGGAAAAGTGGTGGACGACCCAGTAGCTTAACAAGATGCTTTTAATCCACCCCAGAAGAGACGTGGAGGTCCCAGTAGCTTAACAAGGCATTTTTAATGCCCCTAAGAAGAGACGTGGAGGTCCCCGTAGCTTAATAAGACGCTTTTAATGCCCCTTAGAAGAGAAGTGGAGGTCCCAGTAGTATAACAAGACGCTTTTAATGCCTCTCGGAAAAGTGGTGGAGGTCCCAGTAGCTTAACAAGACGCTTTCAATGCCCCTCAGAAGAGACGTGGAGGTCCCAGTAGCTTAACAAGACGGTTTGAATGCCCCTTGGAAGAGACGTGGAGGTCCCAGTAGCTTAACAAGATGCTTTTAATGCCCCTCAGAAGAGACGTGGAGGTCCCAGTAGCTTAACAAGATGCTTTTAATGCCCCTCGGAAGAGACGTGGAGGTCCCAGTAGCTTAACAAAATGCTTTTAATGACACTCAGAAGAGACGTGGAGGTCCCAGTAGCTTAACAAGACGCTTTTAATGCCCCTCAGAAGAGACGTGGAGGTTCCAGTAGCTTAACAAGACGCTTTTAATGCCCCTCGGAAAAGTGGTGGAGGACCCAGTAGTTTAACAAGACGCTTTTAATGCCCCTCAGAAGAGACGTGGAGGTCCCAGTAGCTTAACAAGACGCTTTTATTGCCCCTCGGAAAAGTGGTGGAGGTCCCAGTAGCTTAACAAGACGCATTTCATGCCCCTCAGAAGAGACGTGGAGCTCCCAGTAGATGAACAAGATGCTTTTAATGCCCCTCAGAAGAGACGTGGAGGTCCCAGTAGCTTAACAAGACGCTTTTAATGCCCCTCAGAAGAGACGTGGAGGTCCCAGTAGCTTAACATGATGCTTTTAATGACCCTCAGAAGAGACGTGGAGGTCCCAGTAGCTTAACAAGATGCTTTTAATGCCCCTCAGAAGAGACGTGGAGGTCCCAGTAGCTTAACAAGACGCGTTTAATGTCCCTCGGAAAAGTGGTGGAGGTCCCAGTAGCTTAACAAGACGCTTTTAATGCCCCTCAGAAGAGACGTGGAGGTCCCAGTAGGTTAACTAGATGCTTTTAATGCCCATCAGAAGAGACGTGGAGGTCCCATAACCTAACAAGATGCTTTCAATACCCCTCAGTAGAGACGTGGAGGTCCCATTAACTTATCAAGACGGTTTGAATGGCCCTTGGAAGAGACGTGGAGGTCCCAGTAGCTTAACAAGAAGCTTTTAATGCCCCTCAGAAGAGACGTGGAGGTCCCAGTAGCTTAACAAGATGCTTTTAATGCCCCTCGGAAGAGACGTGGAGGTCCCAGTAGCTTAACAAGATGCTTTTAATGACCCTCAGAAGAGACGTGAACGTCCCAGTAGCTTAACAAGACGCTTTTAATGCCCCTCAAAAGAGACGTGGAGGTCCCAGTAGCTTAACAAGATGCTTTTATTGCCCCTCAGAAGAGACGTGGAGGTCCCAGTAGCTTATTAAGAAGCTTTTAATGCCCCTCAGAAGAGACGTGGAGGTCCCAGTAGCTTAACAAGACGCTTTTAATGCCCCTCAGAAGAGACGTGGAGGTCCCAGTAGGTTAACTAGACGCTTTTAATTCCCCTCAGAAGAGACGTGGAGGTCCCAGTAACTTAACAAGATGCCTTTAATACCGCTCGGAAGAGACGTTGAGGTCACAGTAGCTTAACAAGATGCTTTTAATGACCCTCAGAAGAGACGTGAACGTCCCAGTAGCTTAACAAGACGCTTTTAATGCCCCTCGGAAAAGTGGTGGAGGTCCCAGTAGCTTAAAAAGATGCTTTTAATGCCCCTCAGAAGAGACGTGGAGGTCCCAGTAGCTTAACAAGACGCTTTTAATGCCCCTCAGAAGAGACGTGGAGGTCCCAGTAGCTTAACAAGACGCTTTTCATGCCGTTCAGAAGAGATGTGGAGGTCCCAGTAGCTTAACAAGACGCTTTTAATGCCCCTCAGAAGAGACGTGGAGATCCTAGTAGTTTAACTAGACGCTTTTAATGCCCCTCAGAAGAGACGTGGAGGTCCCAGTAACTTAACAAGATGCTTTTAATACCGCTCGGAAGAGACGTTGAGGTCACAGTAGCTTAACAAGATGCTTTTAATGACCCTCAGAAGAGACATGAACGTCCCAGTAGCTTAACAAGACGCTTTTAATGTCCCTCAGAAGAGACGTGGAGGTCCCAGTAGCTTAACAAGACGCTTTTAATGCCCCTCAGAAGAGACGTGGAGGTCCCAGTAGCTTAACAAGATGCTTTTAATGATCCTCAGAAGAGACGTGGAGGTCCCAGTAGGTTAACTAGACGCTTTTAATGCCCCTCAGAAGAGACGTGGAGGTCCCAGTAACTTAACAAGATGCTTTTAATACCGCTCGGAAGAGACGTGGAGGTCCCAGAAGCTTAAAAAAACGCTTTTAATGCCCCTCAGAAGAGATGTGGAGGTCCCAGTAGCTTAACAAGATGCTTTTAATGCCCCTCGGAAGAGACGTGGAGGTCCCAATAGCTTAACAAGACGCTTTTAATGACCCTCAGAAGAGACGTGGATGTCCCAGTAGCTTAACAAGACGCTTTTAATGCCCCTCAGAAGAGACGTGGAGGTGCCAGTAGCTTAACAAGACGCTTTTAATGCCCCTCAGAAAAGTGGTGGAGATCCCAGTAGTTTAACAAGACGCTTTTAATGCCCCTCGGAAAAGTGGTGGCGGTCCCAGTAGCTTAACAAGATGCTTTTAATGCCCCTCAGAAGAGACGTGGAGGTCCCAGTAGCTTAACAAGACGCTTTTAATGCCCCTCAGAAGAGACGTGGAGGTCCCGGTAGCTTAACAAGATGCTTTAAATGACCCTCAGAAGAGACGTGGAGGACCCAGTATCTTAACAAGACGCTTTTAATGCCCCTCAGAAGAGACGTGGAGGTCCCAGTAGCTTAACAAGACGTTTTTAATGCCCCTCGGAAAAGTGGTGGAGGTCCCAGTAGCTTAACAAGACGCATTTAATGCCCCTCAGAATAGACGTGGAGGTTCCAGTAGCTAAACAAGACGCTTTTAATGCCCCTCAGAAGAGACGTGGAGGTCCCAGTAGCTTAACAAGACGCTTTTAATGCCCCTCAGAAGAGACGTGGAGGTCCCAGTAGCTTAACAAGACGCTTTTAATGCCCCTCAGAAGAGACGTGGAGGTCCCAGTAGCTTAACAAGATGCTTTTAATGCGACTCAGAAGAGACGTGGAGGTCCCAGTAGCTTAACACGACGCTTTTAATGCCCCTCAGAAGAGACGTGGAGGTCCAAGTAGGTTAACTAGACGCTTTTAATGCCCCTCAGAAGAGACGTGGAGGTCCCAGTAGCTTAACAAAATGCTATTAATGCCCCTCGGAAGAGACGTGGAGGTCCCAGTAGCTTAACAAGACGCTTTTAATGCCCCTCAGAAGAGACGTGGAAGTCCCAGTAGCTTAACAAGACGCTTTTAATGCCCCTTGGAAGAGACGTGGAAGTCCCAGTAGCTTAACAAGACGCTTTAATGCCCCTCAGAAGAGACATGGAGGCTCCAGTAGCTTAACAAGATGCTTTTACTGCCCCTTGGAAAAGTGGTGGAGGTCCCAGTAGCTTAACAAGACGCTTTTAATGCATCTGAGAAGAGACGTGGAGGTCCCAGTAGTTTAAAAGAAGCTTTTAATGCCCCTCAGAAGAGACGTGGAGGTCCCAGTAGCTTAACAAGATGTTTATAATGCCCCTCAGAAGAAACGTGGAGGTCCCAGTAGCTTAACAAGACGCTTTTAATGCCCCTCAGAAGAGACGTGGAGGTCCCAGTAGGTTAGCAAGACGCTTTAAATGCCCCTCGGAAAAGTGGTGGACGACCCAGTAGCTTAACAAGATGCTTTTAATCCACCCCAGAAGAGACGTGGAGGTCCCAGTAGCTTAACAAGGCATTTTTAATGCCCCTAAGAAGAGACGTGGAGGTCCCCGTAGCTTAATAAGACGCTTTTAATGCCCCTTAGAAGAGAAGTGGAGGTCCCAGTAGTATAACAAGACGCTTTTAATGCCTCTCGGAAAAGTGGTGGAGGTCCCAGTAGCTTAACAAGACGCTTTCAATGCCCCTCAGAAGAGACGTGGAGGTCCCAGTAGCTTAACAAGACGGTTTGAATGCCCCTTGGAAGAGACGTGGAGGTCCCAGTAGCTTAACAAGATGCTTTTAATGCCCCTCAGAAGAGACGTGGAGGTCCCAGTAGCTTAACAAGATGCTTTTAATGCCCCTCGGAAGAGACGTGGAGGTCCCAGTAGCTTAACAAAATGCTTTTAATGACACTCAGAAGAGACGTGGAGGTCCCAGTAGCTTAACAAGACGCTTTTAATGCCCCTCAGAAGAGACGTGGAGGTTCCAGTAGCTTAACAAGACGCTTTTAATGCCCCTCGGAAAAGTGGTGGAGGACCCAGTAGTTTAACAAGACGCTTTTAATGCCCCTCAGAAGAGACGTGGAGGTCCCAGTAGCTTAACAAGACGCTTTTATTGCCCCTCGGAAAAGTGGTGGAGGTCCCAGTAGCTTAACAAGACGCATTTCATGCCCCTCAGAAGAGACGTGGAGCTCCCAGTAGATGAACAAGATGCTTTTAATGCCCCTCAGAAGAGACGTGGAGGTCCCAGTAGCTTAACAAGACGCTTTTAATGCCCCTCAGAAGAGACGTGGAGGTCCCAGTAGCTTAACATGATGCTTTTAATGACCCTCAGAAGAGACGTGGAGGTCCCAGTAGCTTAACAAGATGCTTTTAATGCCCCTCAGAAGAGACGTGGAGGTCCCAGTAGCTTAACAAGACGCGTTTAATGTCCCTCGGAAAAGTGGTGGAGGTCCCAGTAGCTTAACAAGACGCTTTTAATGCCCCTCAGAAGAGACGTGGAGGTCCCAGTAGGTTAACTAGATGCTTTTAATGCCCATCAGAAGAGACGTGGAGGTCCCATAACCTAACAAGATGCTTTCAATACCCCTCAGTAGAGACGTGGAGGTCCCATTAACTTATCAAGACGGTTTGAATGGCCCTTGGAAGAGACGTGGAGGTCCCAGTAGCTTAACAAGAAGCTTTTAATGCCCCTCAGAAGAGACGTGGAGGTCCCAGTAGCTTAACAAGATGCTTTTAATGCCCCTCGGAAGAGACGTGGAGGTCCCAGTAGCTTAACAAGATGCTTTTAATGACCCTCAGAAGAGACGTGAACGTCCCAGTAGCTTAACAAGACGCTTTTAATGCCCCTCAAAAGAGACGTGGAGGTCCCAGTAGCTTAACAAGATGCTTTTATTGCCCCTCAGAAGAGACGTGGAGGTCCCAGTAGCTTATTAAGAAGCTTTTAATGCCCCTCAGAAGAGACGTGGAGGTCCCAGTAGCTTAACAAGACGCTTTTAATGCCCCTCAGAAGAGACGTGGAGGTCCCAGTAGGTTAACTAGACGCTTTTAATTCCCCTCAGAAGAGACGTGGAGGTCCCAGTAACTTAACAAGATGCCTTTAATACCGCTCGGAAGAGACGTTGAGGTCACAGTAGCTTAACAAGATGCTTTTAATGACCCTCAGAAGAGACGTGAACGTCCCAGTAGCTTAACAAGACGCTTTTAATGCCCCTCGGAAAAGTGGTGGAGGTCCCAGTAGCTTAAAAAGATGCTTTTAATGCCCCTCAGAAGAGACGTGGAGGTCCCAGTAGCTTAACAAGACGCTTTTAATGCCCCTCAGAAGAGACGTGGAGGTCCCAGTAGCTTAACAAGACGCTTTTCATGCCGTTCAGAAGAGATGTGGAGGTCCCAGTAGCTTAACAAGACGCTTTTAATGCCCCTCAGAAGAGACGTGGAGATCCTAGTAGTTTAACTAGACGCTTTTAATGCCCCTCAGAAGAGACGTGGAGGTCCCAGTAACTTAACAAGATGCTTTTAATACCGCTCGGAAGAGACGTTGAGGTCACAGTAGCTTAACAAGATGCTTTTAATGACCCTCAGAAGAGACATGAACGTCCCAGTAGCTTAACAAGACGCTTTTAATGTCCCTCAGAAGAGACGTGGAGGTCCCAGTAGCTTAACAAGACGCTTTTAATGCCCCTCAGAAGAGACGTGGAGGTCCCAGTAGCTTAACAAGATGCTTTTAATGATCCTCAGAAGAGACGTGGAGGTCCCAGTAGGTTAACTAGACGCTTTTAATGCCCCTCAGAAGAGACGTGGAGGTCCCAGTAACTTAACAAGATGCTTTTAATACCGCTCGGAAGAGACGTGGAGGTCCCAGAAGCTTAAAAAAACGCTTTTAATGCCCCTCAGAAGAGATGTGGAGGTCCCAGTAGCTTAACAAGATGCTTTTAATGCCCCTCGGAAGAGACGTGGAGGTCCCAATAGCTTAACAAGACGCTTTTAATGACCCTCAGAAGAGACGTGGATGTCCCAGTAGCTTAACAAGACGCTTTTAATGCCCCTCAGAAGAGACGTGGAGGTGCCAGTAGCTTAACAAGACGCTTTTAATGCCCCTCAGAAAAGTGGTGGAGATCCCAGTAGTTTAACAAGACGCTTTTAATGCCCCTCGGAAAAGTGGTGGCGGTCCCAGTAGCTTAACAAGATGCTTTTAATGCCCCTCAGAAGAGACGTGGAGGTCCCAGTAGCTTAACAAGACGCTTTTAATGCCCCTCAGAAGAGACGTGGAGGTCCCGGTAGCTTAACAAGATGCTTTAAATGACCCTCAGAAGAGACGTGGAGGACCCAGTATCTTAACAAGACGCTTTTAATGCCCCTCAGAAGAGACGTGGAGGTCCCAGTAGCTTAACAAGACGTTTTTAATGCCCCTCGGAAAAGTGGTGGAGGTCCCAGTAGCTTAACAAGACGCATTTAATGCCCCTCAGAATAGACGTGGAGGTTCCAGTAGCTAAACAAGACGCTTTTAATGCCCCTCAGAAGAGACGTGGAGGTCCCAGTAGCTTAACAAGACGCTTTTAATGCCCCTCAGAAGAGACGTGGAGGTCCCAGTAGCTTAACAAGACGCTTTTAATGCCCCTCAGAAGAGACGTGGAGGTCCCAGTAGCTTAACAAGATGCTTTTAATGCGACTCAGAAGAGACGTGGAGGTCCCAGTAGCTTAACACGACGCTTTTAATGCCCCTCAGAAGAGACGTGGAGGTCCAAGTAGGTTAACTAGACGCTTTTAATGCCCCTCAGAAGAGACGTGGAGGTCCCAGTAGCTTAACAAAATGCTATTAATGCCCCTCGGAAGAGACGTGGAGGTCCCAGTAGCTTAACAAGACGCTTTTAATGCCCCTCGGAAAAGTGGTGGAGGTCCCAGTAGTTTAACAAGACGCTTTTAATGCCCCTCAGAAGAGACTTGGAGGTCCCAGTAGCTTAACAAGATGCTTTTAATACCCCTCGGAAAAGTGGTGGAGGTCCCAGTAGCTTAAAAAGATGCTTTTAATGCCCCTCAGAAGAGACGTGGAGGTCCCAGTAGCTTAATAAGAAGCTTTTAATGCCGCTCAGAAGAGACGTGGAGGTCCCAGTAGCTTAACAAGACGCTTTTAATGCCCCTCAGAAGAGACGTGGAGGTCCCAGTAGGTTAACTAGACGCTTTTAATTCCCCTCAGAAGAGACGTGGAGGTCCCAGTAACCTAACAAGATGCTTTTAATACCGCTCGGAAGAGACGTTGAGGTCACAGTAGCTTAACAAGATGCTTTTAATGACCCTCAGAAGAGACGTGAACGTCCCAGTAGCTTAACAAGACGCTTTTAATGCCCCTCAGAAGAGACGTGGATGTCCTAGTAGTTTAACTAGACGCTTTTAATGCCCCTCAGAAGAGACGTGGAGGTCCCAGTAACTTAACAAGATGCTTTTAATGCCCATCGGAAGAGACGTGGAGGTCCCAATAGCTTAACAAGATGCTTTTAATGACCCTCAGAAGAGACGTGGATGTCCCAGTAGCTTAACAAGACGCTTTTAATGCCCCACAGAAGAGACGTGGAGGTCCCAGTAGCTTAACAAGACGCTTTTAATGCCCCTCAGAAAAGTGGTGGAGATCCCAGTAGTTTAACAAGACGCTTTTAATGCCCCTCGGAAAAGTGGTGGCGGTCCCAGTAGCTTAACAAGATGCTTTTAATGCCCCTCAGAAGAGACGTGGAGGTCTCAGTAGCTTAGCAAGACGCTTTTAATGTCCCTCAGAAGAGACGTGGAGGTCCCAGTAGCTTAACAAGACGCTTTTAATGCCCCTCAGAAGAGACGTGGAGGTCCCAGTAGCTTAAAAAGATGCTTTAAATGACCCTCAGAAGAGACGTGGAGGGCCCAGTATCTTAACAAGACACTTTTAATGCCCCTCAGAAGAGACGTGGAGGTCCCAGTAGCTTAATAAGACGTTTTTAATGCCCCTCAGAAGAGACGTGGAGGTCCCAGTAGCTGAACAAGACGCTTTCAGTGCCCTTCAGAAAAGACGTGGAGGTCCCAGTAGCTTAACAAGACGCTTTTAATGCCCCTCAGAAGAGACGTGGAGGTCCCAGTAGCTTAACAAGACGCTTTTAATGCCCCTCAGAAGAGACGTGGAGGTCCCAGTAGCTTAACAAGATGCTTTTAATGCCCCTCAGAAGAGACGTGGAGGTCCCAGTAGCTTAACAAGACGCTTTTAATGCCCCTCAGAAGAGACGTGGAGGTTCCAGTAGCTTAACAAGACGCTTTTAATGCCCCTCAGAAGAGACGTGGAGGTCCCAGTAGCTTAACAAAATGCTATTAATGCCCCTCGGAAGAGACGTGGAGGTTCCAGTAGCTTAACAAGACGTTTTTAATGCCCCTCGTAAAAGTGGTGGAGGTCCCATTAGCTTAACAAGACGCTTTTAATGCCCCTCAGAAGAGACCTGGAGGTCCCAGTAGCTTAACAAGACGCTTTTAATGCCCCTCAGAAGAGACGTGGAAGTCCCAGTAGCTTAACAAGACGCTTTTAATGCCCCTTGGAAGAGACATGGAAGTCCCAGTAGCTTAACAAGACGCTTTAATGCCCCTCAGAAGAGACATGGAGGCTCCAGTAGCTTAACAAGATGCTTTTACTGCCCCTCGGAAAAGTGGTGGAGGTCCCAGTAGCTTAACAAGACGCTTTTAATGCATCTGAGAAGAGACGTGGATGTCCCAGTAGTTTAAAAGAAGCTTTTAATGCCCCTCAGAAGAGACGTGGAGGTCCCAGTAGCTTAACAAGATGTTTATAATGCCCCTCAGAAGAAACGTGGAGGTCCCAGTAGCTTAACAAGACGCTTTTAATGCCCCTCAGAAGAGACGTGGAGGTCCCAGTAGGCTAGCAAGACGCTTTAAATGCCCCTCGCAAAAGTGGTGGACGTCCCAGTAGCTTAACAAGATGCTTTTAATCCTCCCCAGAAGAGATGTGGAGGTCCCAGTAGCTTAACAAGACATTTTTAATGCCCCTAAGAAGAGACGTGGAGGTCCCCGTAGCTTAACAACACGCTTTTAATACCCCTTAGAAGAGACGTGGAGGTCCCATTAGCTTAACAAGATGCTTTTAATGCCCCTCAGAAGAGACGTGGAGGTCCCAGTAGCTTAACAAGACGCTTTTAATGCCCCTCAGAAGAGACGTGGAAGTCCCAGTAGCTTAACAAGACGCTTTTAATGCCCCTTGGAAGAGACGTGGAAGTCCCAGTAGCTTAACAAGACGCTTTAATGCCCCTCAGAAGAGACATGGAGGCTCCAGTAGCTTAACAAGATGCTTTTACTGCCCCTTGGAAAAGTGGTGGAGGTCCCAGTAGCTTAACAAGACGCTTTTAATGCATCTGAGAAGAGACGTGGAGGTCCCAGTAGTTTAAAAGAAGGTTTTAATGCCCCTCAGAAGAGACGTGGAGGTCCCAGTAGCTTAACAAGATGTTTATAATGCCCCTCAGAAGAAACGTGGAGGTCCCAGTAGCTTAACAAGACGCTTTTAATGCCCCTCAGAAGAGACGTGGAGGTCCCAGTAGGTTAGCAAGACGCTTTAAATGCCCCTCGGAAAAGTGGTGGACGTCCCAGTAGCTTAACAAGATGCTTTTAATCCACCCCAGAAGAGACGTGGAGGTCCCAGTAGCTTAGCAAGGCATTTTTAATGCCCCTAAGAAGAGACGTGGAGGTCCCCGTAGCTTAATAAGATGCTTTTAATGCCCTTTAGAAGAGAAGTGGAGGTCCCAGTAGTATAACAAGACGCTTTTAATGCCTCTCGGAAAAGTGGTGGAGGTCCCAGTAGCTTAACAAGACGCTTTCAATGCCCCTCAGAAGAGACGTGGAGGTCCCAGTAGCTTAACAAGACGGTTTGAATGCCCCTTGGAAGAGACGTGGAGGTCCCAGTAGCTTAACAAGATGCTTTTAATGCCCCTCAGAAGAGACGTGGAGGTCCCAGTAGCTTAACAAGATGCTTTTAATGCCCCTCGGAAGAGACGTGGAGGTCCCAGTAGCTTAACAAAATGCTTTTAATGACACTCAGAAGAGACGTGGAGGTCCCAGTAGCTTAACAAGACGCTTTTAATGCCCCTCAGAAGAGACGTGGAGGTTCCAGTAGCTTAACAAGACGCTTTTAATGCCCCTCGGAAAAGTGGTGGAGGACCCAGTAGTTTAACAAGACGCTTTTAATGCCCCTCAGAAGAGACGTGGAGGTCCCAGTAGCTTAACAAGACGCTTTTATTGCCCCTCGGAAAAGTGGTGGAGGTCCCAGTAGCTTAACAAGACGCATTTCATGCCCCTCAGAAGAGACGTGGAGCTCCCAGTAGATGAACAAGATGCTTTTAATGCCCCTCAGAAGAGACGTGGAGGTCCCAGTAGCTTAACAAGACGCTTTTAATGCCCCTCAGAAGAGACGTGGAGGTCCCAGTAGCTTAACAAGATGCTTTTAATGACCCTCAGAAGAGACGTGGAGGTCCCAGTAGCTTAACAAGATGCTTTTAATGCCCCTCAGAAGAGACGTGGAGGTCCCAGTAGCTTAACAAGACGCGTTTAATGTCCCTCGGAAAAGTGGTGGAGGTCCCAGTAGCTTAACAAGACGCTTTTAATGCCCCTCAGAAGAGACGTGGAGGTCCCAGTAGGTTAACTACATGCTTTTAATGCCCATCAGAAGAGACGTGGAGGTCCCATAACCTAACAAGATGCTTTCAATACCCCTCAGTAGAGACGTGGAGGTCCCATTAACTTATCAAGACGGTTTGAATGGCCCTTGGAAGAGACGTGGAGGTCCCAGTAGCTTAACAAGAAGCTTTTAATGCCCCTCAGAAGAGACGTGGAGGTCCCAGTAGCTTAACAAGATGCTTTTAATGCCCCTCGGAAGAGACGTGGAGGTCCCAGTAGCTTAACAAGATGCTTTTAATGACCCTCAGAAGAGATGTGAACGTCCCAGTAGCTTAACAAGACGCTTTTAATGCCCCTCAAAAGAGACGTGGAGGTCCCAGTAGCTTAACAAGACGCTTTTAATGCCCCTCGGAAAAGTGGTGGAGGTTCCAGTAGCTTAAAAAGATGCTTTTAATGCCCCTCAGAAGAGACGTGGAGGTCCCTGTAGCTTAACAAGACGCTTTTAATGCCCCTCAGAAGAGACGTGGAGGTCCCAGTAGCTTAACAAGACGCTTTTAATGCCTCTCAGAAGAGATGTAGAGGTCCCAGTAGCTTAACAATACACTTTTAATGCCCCTCAGAAGAGACGTGGAGGTCCCAGTAGCTTAACAAGAAGCTTTTAATGCCCCTCAGAAGAGACGTGGAGGTCCCTGAAGCTTAACAAAACGCATTTAATGCCCCTCAGAAGAGACGTGGAGGTCCCAGTAGCTTAACAAGACGCTTTTAATGCCCCTCAGAAGAGACGTGGATGTCCTAGTAGTTTAACTAGACGCTTTTAATGCCCCTCAGAAGAGACGTGGAGGTCCCAGTAACTTAACAAGATGCTTTTAATACCCCTCAGTAGAGACGTGGAGGTCCCAGAAGCTTAAATAAACGCTTTTAATGCCCCTCAGAAGAGATGTGGAGGTACCAGTAGCTTAACAAGATGCTTTTAATGCCCCTCGGAAGAGACGTGGAGGTCCCAATAGCTTAACAAGATGCTTTTAATGACCCTCAGAAGAGACGTGGATGTCCCAGTAGCTTAACAAGACGCTTTTAATGCCCCTCAGAAGAGACGTGGAGGTCCCAGTAGCTTAACAAGACGCTTTTAATGCCCCTCAGAAAAGTGGTGGAGATCCCAGTAGTTTAACAAGACGCTTTTAATGCCCCTCGGAAAAGTGGTGGCGGTCCCAGTAGCTTAACAAGATGCTTTTAATGCCCCTCAGAAGAGACGTGGAGGTCCCAGTAGCTTAGCAAGACGCTTTTAATGTCCCTCAGAAGAGACGTGGAGGTCCCAGTAGCTTAACAAGACGCTTTTAATGCCCCTCAGAAGAGACGTGGAGGTCCCAGTAGCTTAAAAAGATGCTTTAAATGACCCTCAGAAGAGACGTGGAGGGCCCAGTATCTTAACAAGACGCTTTTAATGCCCCTCAGAAGAGACGTGGAGGTCCCAGTAGCTTAACAAGACGTTTTTAATGCCCCTCAGAAGAGACGTGGAGGTCCCAGTAGCTGAACAAGACGCTTTCAATGCCCTTCAGAAGAGACGTGGAGGTCCCAGTAGCTTAACAAGACGCTTTTAATGCCCCTCAGAAGAGACGTGGAGGTCCCAGTAGCTTAACAATACGCTTTTAATGCCCCTCAGAAGAGACGTGGAGGTCCCAGTAGCTTAACAAAACGCTTTTAATGCCCCTCAGAAGAGACGTGGAGGTCCCAGTAGCTTAACAAGACGCTTTTAATGCCCCTCAGAAGAGACGTGGAGGTCCAAGTAGGTTAACTAGACGCTTTTAATGCCCCTCAGAAGAGACGTGGAGGTCCCAGTAGCTTAACAAAATGCTATTAATGCCCCTCGGAAGAGACGTGGAGGTTCCAGTAGCTTAACAAGACGTTTTTAATGCCCCTCGTAAAAGTGGTGGAGGTCCCAGTAGCTTAACAAGATGCTTTTAATGACCCTCAGAAGAGACGTGGAGGTCCCAGTAGCTTAGCAAGACGCTTTTAATGCCCCTCGGAAAAGTAGTGGAGGTCCCAGTAGCTTAACAAGACGCTTTTAATCCACCTCAGAAGAGATGTGGAGGTCCCAGTAGCTTAACAAGGCATTTTTAATGCCCCTAAGAAGAGACGTGGAGGTCCCCATAGCTTAACAACACGCTTTTAACACCCCTTAGAAGAGACGTGGAGGTCCCATTAGCTTAACAAGACGCTTTTAATGCCCCTCAGAAGAGACGTGGAGGTCCCAGTAGCTTAACAAGACGCTTTAAATGCCCCTCAGAAGAGACGTGGAGGTCCCAGTAGCTTAACAAGACGCTTTTAATGCCCCTCGGAAAAGTGGTGGAGGTCCCAGTAGTTTAACAAGACGCTTTTAATGCCCGTCAGAAGAGACTTGGAGGTCCCAGTAGCTTAACAAGATGCTTTTAATACCCCTCGGAAAAGTCGTGGAGGTCCCAGTAGCTTAAAAAGATGCTTTTAATGCCCCTCAGAAGAGACGTGGAGGTCCCAGTAGCTTAATAAGAAGCTTTTAATGCCCCTCAGAAGAGACGTGGAGGTCCCAGTAGCTTAACAAGACGCTTTTAATGCCCCTCAAAAGAGACGTGGAGGTCCCAGTAGGTTAACTAGACGCTTTTAATGCCCCTCAGAAGAGACGTGGAGGTTCCAGTAACTTAACAAGATGCTTTTAATACCGCTCGGAAGAGACGTTGAGGTCACAGTAGCTTAACAAGATGCTTTTAATGACCCTCAGAAGAGACATGAACGTCCCAGTAGCTTAACAAGACGCTTTTAATGCCCCTCGGAAAAGTGGTGGAGGTCCCAGTAGCTTAAAAAGATGCTTTTAATGCCCCACAGAAGAGACGTGGAGGTCCCAGTAGCTTAACAAGACGCTTTTAATGCCCCTCAGAAGAGACGTGGAGGTCCCAGTAGCTTAACAAGACGGTTTTAATGCCGTTCAGAAGAGATGTGGAGGTCCCAGTAGCTTAACAATACGCTTTTAATGCCCCTCAGAAGAGATGTGGAGATCCTAGTAGTTTAACTAGACGCTTTTAATGCCCCTCAGAAGAGACGTGGAGGTCCCAGTAACTTAACAAGATGCTTTTAATACCCCTCAGTAGAGACGTGGAGGTCCCAGAAGCTAAAAAAAACGCTTTTAATGCCCCTCAGAAGAGATGTGGAGGTCCCAGTAGCTTAACAAGATGCTTTTAATGCCCCTCGGAAGAGACGTGGAGGTCCCAATAGCTTAACAAGATGCTTTTAATGACCCTCAGAAGAGACGTGGATGTCCCAGTAGCTTAACAAGACGCTTTTAATGCCCCTCAGAAGAGACGTGGAGGTCCCAGTAGCTTAACAAGACGCTTTAAATGCCCCTCAGAAAAGTGGTGGAGAACCCAGTAGTTTAACAAGACGCTTTTAATGTCCCTCAGAAGAGACGTGGAGGTCCCAGTAGCTTAACAAGATGCTTTTAATGCCCCTCAGAAGAGACGTGGAGGTCCCAGTAGCTTAACAAGATGCTTTTATTGCCCCTCAGAAGAGACGTGGAGGTCCCAGTAGCTTAATAAGAAGCTTTTAATGCCCCTCAGAAGAGACGTGGAGGTCCCAGTAGCTTAACAAGACGCTTTTAATGCCCCTCAGAAGAGATGTGGAGGTCCCAGTAGGTTAACTAGACGCTTTTAATTCCCCTCAGAAGAGACGTGGAGGTCCCAGTAACTTAACTAGATGCCTTTAATACCGCTCGGAAGAGACGTTGAGGTCACAGTAGCTTAACAAGATGCTTTTAATGACCCTCAGAAGAGACGTGAACGTCCCAGTAGCTTAACAAGACGCTTTTAATGCCCCTCGGAAAAGTGGTGGAGGTCCCAGTAGCTTAAAAAGATGCTTTTAATGCCCCTCAGAAGAGACGTGGAGGTCCCAGTAGCTTAACAAGACGCTTTTAATGCCGTTCAGAAGAGATGTGGAGGTCCCAGTAGCTTAACAAGACGCTTTTAATGCCCCTCAGAAGAGACGTGGAGATCCTAGTAGTTTAACTAGACGCTTTTAATGCCCCTCAGAAGAGACGTGGAGGTCCCAGTAACTTAACAAGATGCTTTTAATACCGCTCGGAAGAGACGTTGAGGTCACAGTAGCTTAACAAGATGCTTTTAATGACCCTCAGAAGAGACATGAACGTCCCAGTAGCTTAACAAGACGCTTTTAATGTCCCTCAGAAGAGACGTGGAGGTCCCAGTAGCTTAACAAGACGCTTTTAATGCCCCTCAGAAGAGACGTGGAGGTCCCAGTAGCTTAACAAGATGCTTTTAATGATCCTCAGAAGAGACGTGGAGGTCCCAGTAGGTTAACTAGACGCTTTTAATGCCCCTCAGAAGAGACGTGGAGGTCCCAGTAACTTAACAAGATGCTTTTAATACCGCTCGGAAGAGACGTGGAGGTCCCAGAAGCTTAAAAAAACGCTTTTAATGCCCCTCAGAAGAGATGTGGAGGTCCCAGTAGCTTAACAAGATGCTTTTAATGCCCCTCGGAAGAGACGTGGAGGTCCCAATAGCTTAACAAGACGCTTTTAATGACCCTCAGAAGAGACGTGGATGTCCCAGTAGCTTAACAAGACGCTTTTAATGCCCCTCAGAAGAGACGTGGAGGTCCCAGTAGCTTAACAAGACGCTTTTAATGCCCCTCAGAAAAGTGGTGGAGATCCGAGTAGTTTAACAAGACGCTTTTAATGCCCCTCGGAAAAGTGGTGGCGGTCCCAGTAGCTTAACAAGATGCTTTTAATGCCCCTCAGAAGAGACGTGGAGGTCCCAGTAGCTTAACAAGACGCTTTTAATGCCCCTCAGAAGAGACGTGGAGGTCCCGGTAGCTTAACAAGATGCTTTAAATGACCCTCAGAAGAGACGTGGAGGACCCAGTATCTTAACAAGACGCTTTTAATGCCCCTCAGAAGAGACGTGGAGGTCCCAGTAGCTTAACAAGACGTTTTTAATGCCCCTCGTAAAAGTGGTGGAGGTCCCAGTAGCTTAACAAGACGCATTTAATGCCCCTCAGAATAGACGTGGAGGTTCCAGTAGCTAAACAAGATGCTTTTAATGCCCCTCAGAAGAGACGTGGAGGTCCCAGAAGCTTAACAAGACGCTTTTAATGCCCCTCAGAAGAGACGTGGAGGTCCCAGTAGCTTAACAAGACGATTTTAATGCCCCTCAGAAGAGACGTGGAGGTCCCAGTAGCTTAACAAGATGCTTTTAATGCGACTCAGAAGAGACGTGGAGGTACCAGTAGCTTAACAAGACGCTTTTAATGCCCCTCAGAAGAGACGTGGAGGTCCAAGTAGGTTAACTAGACGCTTTTAATGCCACTCAGAAGAGACGTGGAGGTCCCAGTAGCTTAACAAAATGCTATTAATGCCCCTCGGAAGAGACGTGGAGGTCCCAGTAGCTTAACAAGATGCTTTTAATACCCCTCGGAAAAGTGGTGGAGGTCCCAGTAGCTTAAAAAGATGCTTTTAATGCCCCTCAGAAGAGACGTGGAGGTCCCAGTAGCTTAATAAGAAGCTTTTAATGCCCCTCAGAAGAGACGTGGAGGTCCCAGTAGCTTAACAAGACGCTTTTAATGCCCCTCAAAAGAGACGTGGAGGTCCCAGTAGGTTAACTAGACGCTTTTAATGCCCCTCAGAAGAGACGTGGAGGTCCCAGTAACTTAACAAGATGCTTTTAATACCGCTCGGAAGAGACGTTGAGGTCACAGTAGCTTAACAAGATGCTTTTAATGACCCTCAGAAGAGACATGAACGTCCCAGTAGCTTAACAAGACGCTTTTAATGCCCCTCGGAAAAGTGGTGGAGGTCCCAGTAGCTTAAAAAGATGCTTTTAATGCCCCTCAGAAGAGACGTGGAGGTCCCAGTAGCTTAACAAGACGCTTTTAATGCCCCTCAGAAGAGACGTGGAGGTCCCAGTAGCTTAACAAGACGGTTTTAATGCCGTTCAGAAGAGATGTGGAGGTCCCAGTAGCTTAACAAGATGCTTTTAATGACCCTCAGAAGAGACGTGGAGGGCCCAGTATCTTAACAAGACGCTTTTAATGCCCCTCAGAAGAGACGTGGAGGTCCCAGTAGCTTAACAAGACGTTATTAATGCCCCTCGTAAAAGTGGTGGAGGTCCCAGTAGCTTAACAAGACGCATTTAATGCCCCTCAGAAGAGACGTGGAGGTCCCAGTAGCTGAACAAGACGCTTTTAATGCCCCTCAGAAGAGACGTGGAGGTCCCAGTAGCTTAACAAAACGCTTTTAATGCCCCTCAGAAGAGACGTGGAGGTCCCAGTAACTTAACAAGACGCTTTTAATGCCCCTCAGAAGAGACGTGGAGGTCCCAGTAGCTTAACAAGATGCTTTTAATGCCCCTCAGAAGAGACGTGGAGGTCCCAGTAGCTTAACAAGACGCTTTTAATGCCCCTCAGAAGAGACGTGGAGGTCCAAGTAGGTTAACTAGACGCTTTTAATGCCCCTCAGAAGAGACGTGGAGGTCCCAGTAGCTTAACAAAATGCTATTAATGCCCCTCGGAAGAGACGTGGAGGTTCCAGTAGCTTAACAAGACGTTTTTAATGCCCCTCGTAAAAGTGGTGGAGGTCCCAGTAGCTTAACAAGATGCTTTTAATGACCCTCAGAAGAGACGTGGAGGTCCCAGTAGCTTAGCAAGACGCTTTTAATGCCCCTCGGAAAAGTAGTGGAGGTCCCAGTAGCTTAACAAGACGCTTTTAATCCACCTCAGAAGAGATGTGGAGGTCCCAGTAGCTTAACAAGGCATTTTTAATGCCCCTAAGAAGAGACGTGGAGGTCCCCATAGCTTAACAACACGCTTTTAACACCCCTTAGAAGAGACGTAGAGGTTCCATTAGCTTAACAAGACGCTTTTAATGCCCCTCAGAAGAGACGTGGAGGTCCCAGTAGCTTAACAAGACGCTTTTAATGCCCCTCAGAAGAGACGTGGAGGTCCCAGTAGCTTAACAAGACGCTTTTAATGCCCCTCGGAAAAGTGGTGGAGGTCCCAGTAGTTTAACAAGACGCTTTTAATGCCCGTCAGAAGAGACTTGGAGGTCCCAGTAGCTTAACAAGATGCTTTTAATACCCCTCGGAAAAGTCGTGGAGGTCCCAGTAGCTTAAAAAGATGCTTTTAATGCCCCTCAGAAGAGACGTGGAGGTCCCAGTAGCTTAATAAGAAGCTTTTAATGCCCCTCAGAAGAGACGTGGAGGTCCCAGTAGCTTAACAAGACGCTTTTAATGCCCCTCAAAAGAGACGTGGAGGTCCCAGTAGGTTAACTAGACGCTTTTAATGCCCCTCAGAAGAGACGTGGAGGTTCCAGTAACTTAACAAGATGCTTTTAATACCGCTCGGAAGAGACGTTGAGGTCACAGTAGCTTAACAAGATGCTTTTAATGACCCTCAGAAGAGACATGAACGTCCCAGTAGCTTAACAAGACGCTTTTAATGCCCCTCGGAAAAGTGGTGGAGGTCCCAGTAGCTTAAAAAGATGCTTTTAATGCCCCACAGAAGAGACGTGGAGGTCCCAGTAGCTTAACAAGACGCTTTTAATGCCCCTCAGAAGAGACGTGGAGGTCCCAGTAGCTTAACAAGACGGTTTTAATGCCGTTCAGAAGAGATGTGGAGGTCCCAGTAGCTTAACAATACGCTTTTAATGCCCCTCAGAAGAGATGTGGAGATCCTAGTAGTTTAACTAGACGCTTTTAATGCCCCTCAGAAGAGACGTGGAGGTCCCAGTAACTTAACAAGATGCTTTTAATACCCCTCAGTAGAGACGTGGAGGTCCCAGAAGCTAAAAAAAACGCTTTTAATGCCCCTCAGAAGAGATGTGGAGGTCCCAGTAGCTTAACAAGATGCTTTTAATGCCCCTCGGAAGAGACGTGGAGGTCCCAATAGCTTAACAAGATGCTTTTAATGACCCTCAGAAGAGACGTGGATGTCCCAGTAGCTTAACAAGACGCTTTTAATGCCCCTCAGAAGAGACGTGGAGGTCCCAGTAGCTTAACAAGACGCTTTAAATGCCCCTCAGAAAATTGGTGGAGAACCCAGTAGTTTAACAAGACGCTTTTAATGTCCCTCAGAAGAGACGTGGAGGTCCCAGTAGCTTAACAAGATGCTTTTAATGCCCCTCAGAAGAGACGTGGAGGTCCCAGTAGCTTAACAAGATGCTTTTATTGCCCCTCAGAAGAGACGTGGAGGTCCCAGTAGCTTAATAAGAAGCTTTTAATGCCCCTCAGAAGAGACGTGGAGGTCCCAGTAGCTTAACAAGATGCTTTTAATGCCCCTCAGAAGAGACGTGGAGGTCCCAGTAGGTTAACTAGACGCTTTTAATTCCCCTCAGAAGAGACGTGGAGGTCCCAGTAACTTAACAAGATGCCTTTAATACCGCTCGGAAGAGACGTTGAGGTCACAGTAGCTTAACAAGATGCTTTTAATGACCCTCAGAAGAGACGTGAACGTCCCAGTAGCTTAACAAGACGCTTTTAATGCCCCTCGGAAAAGTGGTGGAGGTCCCAGTAGCTTAAAAAGATGCTTTTAATGCCCCTCAGAAGAGACGTGGAGGTCCCAGTAGCTTAACAAGACGCTTTTAATGCCCCTCAGAAGAGACGTGGAGGTCCCAGTAGCTTAACAAGACGCTTTTAATGCCGTTCAGAAGAGATGTGGAGGTCCCAGTAGCTTAACAAGACGCTTTTAATGCCCCTCAGAAGAGACGTGGAGATCCTAGTAGTTTAACTAGACGCTTTTAATGCCCCTCAGAAGAGACGTGGAGGTCCCAGTAACTTAACAAGATGCCTTTAATACCGCTCGGAAGAGACGTTGAGGTCACAGTAGCTTAACAAGATGCTTTTAATGACCCTCAGAAGAGACATGAACGTCCCAGTAGCTTAACAAGACGCTTTTAATGTCCCTCAGAAGAGACGTGGAGGTCCCAGTAGCTTAACAAGACGCTTTTAATGCCCCTCAGAAGAGACGTGGAGGTCCCAGTAGCTTAACAAGATGCTTTTAATGATCCTCAGAAGAGACGTGGAGGTCCCAGTAGGTTAACTAGACGCTTTTAATGCCCCTCAGAAGAGACGTGGAGGTCCCAGTAACTTAACAAGATGCTTTTAATACCGCTCGGAAGAGACGTGGAGGTCCCAGAAGCTTAAAAAAACGCTTTTAATGCCCCTCAGAAGAGATGTGGAGGTCCCAGTAGCTTAACAAGATGCTTTTAATGCCCCTCGGAAGAGACGTGGAGGTCCCAATAGCTTAACAAGACGCTTTTAATGACCCTCAGAAGAGACGTGGATGTCCCAGTAGCTTAACAAGACGCTTTTAATGCCCCTCAGAAGAGACGTGGAGGTCCCAGTAGCTTAACAAGACGCTTTTAATGCCCCTCAGAAAAGTGGTGGAGATCCCAGTAGTTTAACAAGACGCTTTTAATGCCCCTCGGAAAAGTGGTGGCGGTCCCAGTAGCTTAACAAGATGCTTTTAATGCCCCTCAGAAGAGACGTGGAGGTCCCAGTAGCTTAACAAGACGCTTTTAATGCCCCTCAGAAGAGACGTGGAGGTCCCGGTAGCTTAACAAGATGCTTTAAATGACCCTCAGAAGAGACGTGGAGGACCCAGTATCTTAACAAGACGCTTTTAATGCCCCTCAGAAGAGACGTGGAGGTCCCAGTAGCTTAACAAGACGTTTTTAATGCCCCTCGGAAAAGTGGTGGAGGTCCCAGTAGCTTAACAAGACGCATTTAATGCCCCTCAGAATAGACGTGGAGGTTCCAGTAGCTAAACAAGACGCTTTTAATGCCCCTCAGAAGAGACGTGGAGGTCCCAGTAGCTTAACAAGACGCTTTTAATGCCCCTCAGAAGAGATGTGGAGGTCCCAGTAGCTTAACAAGACGCTTTTAATGCCCCTCAGAAGAGACGTGGAGGTCCCAGTAGCTTAACAAGACGCTTTTAATTCCCCTCAGAAGAGACGTGGAGGTCCAAGTAGGTTAACTAGACGCTTTTAATGCCCCTCAGAAGAGACGTGGAGGTTCCAGTAGCTTAACAAAATGCTATTAATGCCCCTCGGAAGAGACGTGGAGGTCCCAGTAGCTTAACAAGACGCTTTTAATGCCCCTCGGAAAAGTGGTGGAGGTCCCAGTAGTTTAACAAGACGCTTTTAATGCCCCTCAGAAGAGACTTGGAGGTCCCAGTAGCTTAACAAGATGCTTTTAATACCCCTCGGAAAAGTGGTGGAGGTCCCAGTAGCTTAAAAAGATGCTTTTAATGCCCCTCAGAAGAGACGTGGAGGTCCCAGTAGCTTAATAAGAAGCTTTTAATGCCGCTCAGAAGAGACGTGGAGGTCCCAGTAGCTTAACAAGACGCTTTTAATGCCCCTCAGAAGAGACGTGGAGGTCCCAGTAGGTTAACTAGACGCTTTTAATTCCCCTCAGAAGAGACGTGGAGGTCCCAGTAACCTAACAAGATGCTTTTAATACCGCTCGGAAGAGACGTTGAGGTCACAGTAGCTTAACAAGATGCTTTTAATGACCCTCAGAAGAGACGTGAACGTCCCAGTAGCTTAACAAGACACTTTTAATGCCCCTCAGAAGAGACGTGGATGTCCTAGTAGTTTAACTAGACGCTTTTAATGCCCCTCAGAAGAGACGTGGAGGTCCCAGTAACTTAACAAGATGCTTTTAATGCCCATCGGAAGAGACGTGGAGGTCCCAATAGCTTAACAAGATGCTTTTAATGACCCTCAGAAGAGACGTGGATGTCCCAGTAGCTTAACAAGACGCTTTTCATGCCCCACAGAAGAGACGTGGAGGTCCCAGTAGCTTAACAAGACGCTTTTAATGCCCCTCAGAAAAGTGGTGGAGATCCCAGTAGTTTAACAAGACGCTTTTAATGCCCCTCGGAAAAGTGGTGGCGGTCCCAGTAGCTTAACAAGATGCTTTTAATGCCCCTCAGAAGAGACGTGGAGGTCTCAGTAGCTTAGCAAGACGCTTTTAATGTCCCTCAGAAGAGACGTGGAGGTCCCAGTAGCTTAACAAGACGCTTTTAATGCCCCTCAGAAGAGACGTGGAGGTCCCAGTAGCTTAAAAAGATGCTTTAAATGACCCTCAGAAGAGACGTGGAGGGCCCAGTATCTTAACAAGACACTTTTAATGCCCCTCAGAAGAGACGTGGAGGTCCCAGTAGCTTAATAAGACGTTTTTAATGCCCCTCAGAAGAGACGTGGAGGTCCCAGTAGCTGAACAAGACGCTTTCAGTGCCCTTCAGAAAAGACGTGGAGGTCCCAGTAGCTTAACAAGACGCTTTTAATGCCCCTCAGAAGAGACGTGGAGGTCCCAGTAGCTTAACAAGACGCTTTTAATGCCCCTCAGAAGAGACGTGGAGGTCCCAGTAGCTTAACAAGATGCTTTTAATGCCCCTCAGAAGAGACGTGGAGGTCCCAGTAGCTTAACAAGACGCTTTTAATGCCCCTCAGAAGAGACGTGGAGGTCCAAGTAGGTTAACTAGACGCTTTTAATGCCCCTCAGAAGAGACGTGGAGGTCCCAGTAGCTTAACAAAATGCTATTAATGCCCCTCGGAAGAGACGTGGAGGTTCCAGTAGCTTAACAAGACGTTTTTAATGCCCCTCGTAAAAGTGGTGGAGGTCCCATTAGCTTAACAAGACGCTTTTAATGCCCCTCAGAAGAGACCTGGAGGTCCCAGTAGCTTAACAAGACGCTTTTAATGCCCCTCAGAAGAGACGTGGAAGTCCCAGTAGCTTAACAAGACGCTTTTAATGCCCCTTGGAAGAGACATGGAAGTCCCAGTAGCTTAACAAGACGCTTTAATGCCCCTCAGAAGAGACATGGAGGCTCCAGTAGCTTAACAAGATGCTTTTACTGCCCCTCGGAAAAGTGGTGGAGGTCCCAGTAGCTTAACAAGACGCTTTTAATGCATCTGAGAAGAGACGTGGATGTCCCAGTAGTTTAAAAGAAGCTTTTAATGCCCCTCAGAAGAGACGTGGAGGTCCCAGTAGCTTAACAAGATGTTTATAATGCCCCTCAGAAGAGACGTGGAGGTCCCAGTAGCTTAACAAGATGTTTATAATGCCCCTCAGAAGAAACGTGGAGGTCCCAGTAGCTTAACAAGACGCTTTTAATGCCCCTCAGAAGAGACGTGGAGGTCCCAGTAGGCTAGCAAGACGCTTTAAATGCCCCTCGCAAAAGTGGTGGACGTCCCAGTAGCTTAACAAGATGCTTTTAATCCTCCCCAGAAGAGATGTGGAGGTCCCAGTAGCTTAACAAGACATTTTTAATGCCCCTAAGAAGAGACGTGGAGGTCCCCGTAGCTTAACAACACGCTTTTAATACCCCTTAGAAGAGACGTGGAGGTCCCATTAGCTTAACAAGATGCTTTTAATGCCCCTCAGAAGAGACGTGGAGGTCCCAGTAGCTTAACAAGACGCTTTTAATGCCCCTCAGAAGAGACGTGGAAGTCCCAGTAGCTTAACAAGACGCTTTTAATGCCCCTTGGAAGAGACGTGGAAGTCCCAGTAGCTTAACAAGACGCTTTAATGCCCCTCAGAAGAGACATGGAGGCTCCAGTAGCTTAACAAGATGCTTTTACTGCCCCTTGGAAAAGTGGTGGAGGTCCCAGTAGCTTAACAAGACGCTTTTAATGCATCTGAGAAGAGACGTGGAGGTCCCAGTAGTTTAAAAGAAGCTTTTAATGCCCCTCAGAAGAGACGTGGAGGTCCCAGTAGCTTAACAAGATGTTTATAATGCCCCTCAGAAGAAACGTGGAGGTCCCAGTAGCTTAACAAGACGCTTTTAATGCCCCTCAGAAGAGACGTGGAGGTCCCAGTAGGTTAGCAAGACGCTTTAAATGCCCCTCGGAAAAGTGGTGGACGACCCAGTAGCTTAACAAGATGCTTTTAATCCACCCCAGAAGAGACGTGGAGGTCCCAGTAGCTTAACAAGGCATTTTTAATGCCCCTAAGAAGAGACGTGGAGGTCCCCGTAGCTTAATAAGACGCTTTTAATGCCCCTTAGAAGAGAAGTGGAGGTCCCAGTAGTATAACAAGACGCTTTTAATGCCTCTCGGAAAAGTGGTGGAGGTCCCAGTAGCTTAACAAGACGCTTTCAATGCCCCTCAGAAGAGACGTGGAGGTCCCAGTAGCTTAACAAGACGGTTTGAATGCCCCTTGGAAGAGACGTGGAGGTCCCAGTAGCTTAACAAGATGCTTTTAATGCCCCTCAGAAGAGACGTGGAGGTCCCAGTAGCTTAACAAGATGCTTTTAATGCCCCTCGGAAGAGACGTGGAGGTCCCAGTAGCTTAACAAAATGCTTTTAATGACACTCAGAAGAGACGTGGAGGTCCCAGTAGCTTAACAAGACGCTTTTAATGCCCCTCAGAAGAGACGTGGAGGTTCCAGTAGCTTAACAAGACGCTTTTAATGCCCCTCGGAAAAGTGGTGGAGGACCCAGTAGTTTAACAAGACGCTTTTAATGCCCCTCAGAAGAGACGTGGAGGTCCCAGTAGCTTAACAAGACGCTTTTATTGCCCCTCGGAAAAGTGGTGGAGGTCCCAGTAGCTTAACAAGACGCATTTCATGCCCCTCAGAAGAGACGTGGAGCTCCCAGTAGATGAACAAGATGCTTTTAATGCCCCTCAGAAGAGACGTGGAGGTCCCAGTAGCTTAACAAGACGCTTTTAATGCCCCTCAGAAGAGACGTGGAGGTCCCAGTAGCTTAACATGATGCTTTTAATGACCCTCAGAAGAGACGTGGAGGTCCCAGTAGCTTAACAAGATGCTTTTAATGCCCCTCAGAAGAGACGTGGAGGTCCCAGTAGCTTAACAAGACGCGTTTAATGTCCCTCGGAAAAGTGGTGGAGGTCCCAGTAGCTTAACAAGACGCTTTTAATGCCCCTCAGAAGAGACGTGGAGGTCCCAGTAGGTTAACTAGATGCTTTTAATGCCCATCAGAAGAGACGTGGAGGTCCCATAACCTAACAAGATGCTTTCAATACCCCTCAGTAGAGACGTGGAGGTCCCATTAACTTATCAAGACGGTTTGAATGGCCCTTGGAAGAGACGTGGAGGTCCCAGTAGCTTAACAAGAAGCTTTTAATGCCCCTCAGAAGAGACGTGGAGGTCCCAGTAGCTTAACAAGATGCTTTTAATGCCCCTCGGAAGAGACGTGGAGGTCCCAGTAGCTTAACAAGATGCTTTTAATGACCCTCAGAAGAGACGTGAACGTCCCAGTAGCTTAACAAGACGCTTTTAATGCCCCTCAAAAGAGACGTGGAGGTCCCAGTAGCTTAACAAGATGCTTTTATTGCCCCTCAGAAGAGACGTGGAGGTCCCAGTAGCTTATTAAGAAGCTTTTAATGCCCCTCAGAAGAGACGTGGAGGTCCCAGTAGCTTAACAAGACGCTTTTAATGCCCCTCAGAAGAGACGTGGAGGTCCCAGTAGGTTAACTAGACGCTTTTAATTCCCCTCAGAAGAGACGTGGAGGTCCCAGTAACTTAACAAGATGCCTTTAATACCGCTCGGAAGAGACGTTGAGGTCACAGTAGCTTAACAAGATGCTTTTAATGACCCTCAGAAGAGACGTGAACGTCCCAGTAGCTTAACAAGACGCTTTTAATGCCCCTCGGAAAAGTGGTGGAGGTCCCAGTAGCTTAAAAAGATGCTTTTAATGCCCCTCAGAAGAGACGTGGAGGTCCCAGTAGCTTAACAAGACGCTTTTAATGCCCCTCAGAAGAGACGTGGAGGTCCCAGTAGCTTAACAAGACGCTTTTCATGCCGTTCAGAAGAGATGTGGAGGTCCCAGTAGCTTAACAAGACGCTTTTAATGCCCCTCAGAAGAGACGTGGAGATCCTAGTAGTTTAACTAGACGCTTTTAATGCCCCTCAGAAGAGACGTGGAGGTCCCAGTAACTTAACAAGATGCTTTTAATACCGCTCGGAAGAGACGTTGAGGTCACAGTAGCTTAACAAGATGCTTTTAATGACCCTCAGAAGAGACATGAACGTCCCAGTAGCTTAACAAGACGCTTTTAATGTCCCTCAGAAGAGACGTGGAGGTCCCAGTAGCTTAACAAGACGCTTTTAATGCCCCTCAGAAGAGACGTGGAGGTCCCAGTAGCTTAACAAGATGCTTTTAATGATCCTCAGAAGAGACGTGGAGGTCCCAGTAGGTTAACTAGACGCTTTTAATGCCCCTCAGAAGAGACGTGGAGGTCCCAGTAACTTAACAAGATGCTTTTAATACCGCTCGGAAGAGACGTGGAGGTCCCAGAAGCTTAAAAAAACGCTTTTAATGCCCCTCAGAAGAGATGTGGAGGTCCCAGTAGCTTAACAAGATGCTTTTAATGCCCCTCGGAAGAGACGTGGAGGTCCCAATAGCTTAACAAGACGCTTTTAATGACCCTCAGAAGAGACGTGGATGTCCCAGTAGCTTAACAAGACGCTTTTAATGCCCCTCAGAAGAGACGTGGAGGTGCCAGTAGCTTAACAAGACGCTTTTAATGCCCCTCAGAAAAGTGGTGGAGATCCCAGTAGTTTAACAAGACGCTTTTAATGCCCCTCGGAAAAGTGGTGGCGGTCCCAGTAGCTTAACAAGATGCTTTTAATGCCCCTCAGAAGAGACGTGGAGGTCCCAGTAGCTTAACAAGACGCTTTTAATGCCCCTCAGAAGAGACGTGGAGGTCCCGGTAGCTTAACAAGATGCTTTAAATGACCCTCAGAAGAGACGTGGAGGACCCAGTATCTTAACAAGACGCTTTTAATGCCCCTCAGAAGAGACGTGGAGGTCCCAGTAGCTTAACAAGACGTTTTTAATGCCCCTCGGAAAAGTGGTGGAGGTCCCAGTAGCTTAACAAGACGCATTTAATGCCCCTCAGAATAGACGTGGAGGTTCCAGTAGCTAAACAAGACGCTTTTAATGCCCCTCAGAAGAGACGTGGAGGTCCCAGTAGCTTAACAAGACGCTTTTAATGCCCCTCAGAAGAGACGTGGAGGTCCCAGTAGCTTAACAAGACGCTTTTAATGCCCCTCAGAAGAGACGTGGAGGTCCCAGTAGCTTAACAAGATGCTTTTAATGCGACTCAGAAGAGACGTGGAGGTCCCAGTAGCTTAACACGACGCTTTTAATGCCCCTCAGAAGAGACGTGGAGGTCCAAGTAGGTTAACTAGACGCTTTTAATGCCCCTCAGAAGAGACGTGGAGGTCCCAGTAGCTTAACAAAATGCTATTAATGCCCCTCGGAAGAGACGTGGAGGTCCCAGTAGCTTAACAAGACGCTTTTAATGCCCCTCGGAAAAGTGGTGGAGGTCCCAGTAGTTTAACAAGACGCTTTTAATGCCCCTCAGAAGAGACTTGGAGGTCCCAGTAGCTTAACAAGATGCTTTTAATACCCCTCGGAAAAGTGGTGGAGGTCCCAGTAGCTTAAAAAGATGCTTTTAATGCCCCTCAGAAGAGACGTGGAGGTCCCAGTAGCTTAATAAGAAGCTTTTAATGCCGCTCAGAAGAGACGTGGAGGTCCCAGTAGCTTAACAAGACGCTTTTAATGCCCCTCAGAAGAGACGTGGAGGTCCCAGTAGGTTAACTAGACGCTTTTAATTCCCCTCAGAAGAGACGTGGAGGTCCCAGTAACCTAACAAGATGCTTTTAATACCGCTCGGAAGAGACGTTGAGGTCACAGTAGCTTAACAAGATGCTTTTAATGACCCTCAGAAGAGACGTGAACGTCCCAGTAGCTTAACAAGACGCTTTTAATGCCCCTCAGAAGAGACGTGGATGTCCTAGTAGTTTAACTAGACGCTTTTAATGCCCCTCAGAAGAGACGTGGAGGTCCCAGTAACTTAACAAGATGCTTTTAATGCCCATCGGAAGAGACGTGGAGGTCCCAATAGCTTAACAAGATGCTTTTAATGACCCTCAGAAGAGACGTGGATGTCCCAGTAGCTTAACAAGACGCTTTTAATGCCCCACAGAAGAGACGTGGAGGTCCCAGTAGCTTAACAAGACGCTTTTAATGCCCCTCAGAAAAGTGGTGGAGATCCCAGTAGTTTAACAAGACGCTTTTAATGCCCCTCGGAAAAGTGGTGGCGGTCCCAGTAGCTTAACAAGATGCTTTTAATGCCCCTCAGAAGAGACGTGGAGGTCTCAGTAGCTTAGCAAGACGCTTTTAATGTCCCTCAGAAGAGACGTGGAGGTCCCAGTAGCTTAACAAGACGCTTTTAATGCCCCTCAGAAGAGACGTGGAGGTCCCAGTAGCTTAAAAAGATGCTTTAAATGACCCTCAGAAGAGACGTGGAGGGCCCAGTATCTTAACAAGACACTTTTAATGCCCCTCAGAAGAGACGTGGAGGTCCCAGTAGCTTAATAAGACGTTTTTAATGCCCCTCAGAAGAGACGTGGAGGTCCCAGTAGCTGAACAAGACGCTTTCAGTGCCCTTCAGAAAAGACGTGGAGGTCCCAGTAGCTTAACAAGACGCTTTTAATGCCCCTCAGAAGAGACGTGGAGGTCCCAGTAGCTTAACAAGACGCTTTTAATGCCCCTCAGAAGAGACGTGGAGGTCCCAGTAGCTTAACAAGATGCTTTTAATGCCCCTCAGAAGAGACGTGGAGGTCCCAGTAGCTTAACAAGACGCTTTTAATGCCCCTCAGAAGAGACGTGGAGGTCCAAGTAGGTTAACTAGACGCTTTTAATGCCCCTCAGAAGAGACGTGGAGGTCCCAGTAGCTTAACAAAATGCTATTAATGCCCCTCGGAAGAGACGTGGAGGTTCCAGTAGCTTAACAAGACGTTTTTAATGCCCCTCGTAAAAGTGGTGGAGGTCCCATTAGCTTAACAAGACGCTTTTAATGCCCCTCAGAAGAGACCTGGAGGTCCCAGTAGCTTAACAAGACGCTTTTAATGCCCCTCAGAAGAGACGTGGAAGTCCCAGTAGCTTAACAAGACGCTTTTAATGCCCCTTGGAAGAGACATGGAAGTCCCAGTAGCTTAACAAGACGCTTTAATGCCCCTCAGAAGAGACATGGAGGCTCCAGTAGCTTAACAAGATGCTTTTACTGCCCCTCGGAAAAGTGGTGGAGGTCCCAGTAGCTTAACAAGACGCTTTTAATGCATCTGAGAAGAGACGTGGATGTCCCAGTAGTTTAAAAGAAGCTTTTAATGCCCCTCAGAAGAGACGTGGAGGTCCCAGTAGCTTAACAAGATGTTTATAATGCCCCTCAGAAGAAACGTGGAGGTCCCAGTAGCTTAACAAGACGCTTTTAATGCCCCTCAGAAGAGACGTGGAGGTCCCAGTAGGCTAGCAAGACGCTTTAAATGCCCCTCGCAAAAGTGGTGGACGTCCCAGTAGCTTAACAAGATGCTTTTAATCCTCCCCAGAAGAGATGTGGAGGTCCCAGTAGCTTAACAAGACATTTTTAATGCCCCTAAGAAGAGACGTGGAGGTCCCCGTAGCTTAACAACACGCTTTTAATACCCCTTAGAAGAGACGTGGAGGTCCCATTAGCTTAACAAGATGCTTTTAATGCCCCTCAGAAGAGACGTGGAGGTCCCAGTAGCTTAACAAGACGCTTTTAATGCCCCTCAGAAGAGACGTGGAAGTCCCAGTAGCTTAACAAGACGCTTTTAATGCCCCTTGGAAGAGACGTGGAAGTCCCAGTAGCTTAACAAGACGCTTTAATGCCCCTCAGAAGAGACATGGAGGCTCCAGTAGCTTAACAAGATGCTTTTACTGCCCCTTGGAAAAGTGGTGGAGGTCCCAGTAGCTTAACAAGACGCTTTTAATGCATCTGAGAAGAGACGTGGAGGTCCCAGTAGTTTAAAAGAAGGTTTTAATGCCCCTCAGAAGAGACGTGGAGGTCCCAGTAGCTTAACAAGATGTTTATAATGCCCCTCAGAAGAAACGTGGAGGTCCCAGTAGCTTAACAAGACGCTTTTAATGCCCCTCAGAAGAGACGTGGAGGTCCCAGTAGGTTAGCAAGACGCTTTAAATGCCCCTCGGAAAAGTGGTGGACGTCCCAGTAGCTTAACAAGATGCTTTTAATCCACCCCAGAAGAGACGTGGAGGTCCCAGTAGCTTAGCAAGGCATTTTTAATGCCCCTAAGAAGAGACGTGGAGGTCCCCGTAGCTTAATAAGACGCTTTTAATGCCCTTTAGAAGAGAAGTGGAGGTCCCAGTAGTATAACAAGACGCTTTTAATGCCTCTCGGAAAAGTGGTGGAGGTCCCAGTAGCTTAACAAGACGCTTTCAATGCCCCTCAGAAGAGACGTGGAGGTCCCAGTAGCTTAACAAGACGGTTTGAATGCCCCTTGGAAGAGACGTGGAGGTCCCAGTAGCTTAACAAGATGCTTTTAATGCCCCTCAGAAGAGACGTGGAGGTCCCAGTAGCTTAACAAGATGCTTTTAATGCCCCTCGGAAGAGACGTGGAGGTCCCAGTAGCTTAACAAAATGCTTTTAATGACACTCAGAAGAGACGTGGAGGTCCCAGTAGCTTAACAAGACGCTTTTAATGCCCCTCAGAAGAGACGTGGAGGTTCCAGTAGCTTAACAAGACGCTTTTAATGCCCCTCGGAAAAGTGGTGGAGGACCCAGTAGTTTAACAAGACGCTTTTAATGCCCCTCAGAAGAGACGTGGAGGTCCCAGTAGCTTAACAAGACGCTTTTATTGCCCCTCGGAAAAGTGGTGGAGGTCCCAGTAGCTTAACAAGACGCATTTCATGCCCCTCAGAAGAGACGTGGAGCTCCCAGTAGATGAACAAGATGCTTTTAATGCCCCTCAGAAGAGACGTGGAGGTCCCAGTAGCTTAACAAGACGCTTTTAATGCCCCTCAGAAGAGACGTGGAGGACCCAGTAGCTTAACAAGATGCTTTTAATGACCCTCAGAAGAGACGTGGAGGTCCCAGTAGCTTAACAAGATGCTTTTAATGCCCCTCAGAAGAGACGTGGAGGTCCCAGTAGCTTAACAAGACGCGTTTAATGTCCCTCGGAAAAGTGGTGGAGGTCCCAGTAGCTTAACAAGACGCTTTTAATGCCCCTCAGAAGAGACGTGGAGGTCCCAGTAGGTTAACTACATGCTTTTAATGCCCATCAGAAGAGACGTGGAGGTCCCATAACCTAACAAGATGCTTTCAATACCCCTCAGTAGAGACGTGGAGGTCCCATTAACTTATCAAGACGGTTTGAATGGCCCTTGGAAGAGACGTGGAGGTCCCAGTAGCTTAACAAGAAGCTTTTAATGCCCCTCAGAAGAGACGTGGAGGTCCCAGTAGCTTAACAAGATGCTTTTAATGCCCCTCGGAAGAGACGTGGAGGTCCCAGTAGCTTAACAAGATGCTTTTAATGACCCTCAGAAGAGATGTGAACGTCCCAGTAGCTTAACAAGACGCTTTTAATGCCCCTCAAAAGAGACGTGGAGGTCCCAGTAGCTTAACAAGACGCTTTTAATGCCCCTCGGAAAAGTGGTGGAGGTTCCAGTAGCTTAAAAAGATGCTTTTAATGCCCCTCAGAAGAGACGTGGAGGTCCCTGTAGCTTAACAAGACGCTTTTAATGCCCCTCAGAAGAGACGTGGAGGTCCCAGTAGCTTAACAAGACGCTTTTAATGCCTCTCAGAAGAGATGTAGAGGTCCCAGTAGCTTAACAATACACTTTTAATGCCCCTCAGAAGAGACGTGGAGGTCCCAGTAGCTTAACAAGAAGCTTTTTATGCCCCTCAGAAGAGACGTGGAGGTCCCTGAAGCTTAACAAAACGCATTTAATGCCCCTCAGAAGAGACGTGGAGGTCCCAGTAGCTTAACAAGACGCTTTTAATGCCCCTCAGAAGAGACGTGGATGTCCTAGTAGTTTAACTAGACGCTTTTAATGCCCCTCAGAAGAGACGTGGAGGTCCCAGTAACTTAACAAGATGCTTTTAATACCCCTCAGTAGAGACGTGGAGGTCCCAGAAGCTTAAATAAACGCTTTTAATGCCCCTCAGAAGAGATGTGGAGGTACCAGTAGCTTAACAAGATGCTTTTAATGCCCCTCGGAAGAGACGTGGAGGTCCCAATAGCTTAACAAGATGCTTTTAATGACCCTCAGAAGAGACGTGGATGTCCCAGTAGCTTAACAAGACGCTTTTAATGCCCCTCAGAAGAGACGTGGAGGTCCCAGTAGCTTAACAAGACGCTTTTAATGCCCCTCAGAAAAGTGGTGGAGATCCCAGTAGTTTAACAAGACGCTTTTAATGCCCCTCGGAAAAGTGGTGGCGGTCCCAGTAGCTTAACAAGATGCTTTTAATGCCCCTCAGAAGAGACGTGGAGGTCCCAGTAGCTTAGCAAGACGCTTTTAATGTCCCTCAGAAGAGACGTGGAGGTCCCAGTAGCTTAACAAGACGCTTTTAATGCCCCTCAGAAGAGACGTGGAGGTCCCAGTAGCTTAAAAAGATGCTTTAAATGACCCTCAGAAGAGACGTGGAGGGCCCAGTATCTTAACAAGACGCTTTTAATGCCCCTCAGAAGAGACGTGGAGGTCCCAGTAGCTTAACAAGACGTTTTTAATGCCCCTCAGAAGAGACGTGGAGGTCCCAGTAGCTGAACAAGACGCTTTCAATGCCCTTCAGAAGAGACGTGGAGGTCCCAGTAGCTTAACAAGACGCTTTTAATGCCCCTCAGAAGAGACGTGGAGGTCCCAGTAGCTTAACAATACGCTTTTAATGCCCCTCAGAAGAGACGTGGAGGTCCCAGTAGCTTAACAAAACGCTTTTAATGCCCCTCAGAAGAGACGTGGAGGTCCCAGTAGCTTAACAAGACGCTTTTAATGCCCCTCAGAAGAGACGTGGAGGTCCAAGTAGGTTAACTAGACGCTTTTAATGCCCCTCAGAAGAGACGTGGAGGTCCCAGTAGCTTAACAAAATGCTATTAATGCCCCTCGGAAGAGACGTGGAGGTTCCAGTAGCTTAACAAGACGTTTTTAATGCCCCTCGTAAAAGTGGTGGAGGTCCCAGTAGCTTAACAAGATGCTTTTAATGCCCCTCAGAAGAGACGTGGAGGTCCCAGTAGCTTAGCAAGACGCTTTTAATGCCCCTCGGAAAAGTAGTGGAGGTCCCAGTAGCTTAACAAGACGCTTTTAATCCACCTCAGAAGAGATGTGGAGGTCCCAGTAGCTTAACAAGGCATTTTTAATGCCCCTAAGAAGAGACGTGGAGGTCCCCATAGCTTAACAACACGCTTTTAACACCCCTTAGAAGAGACGTGGAGGTCCCATTAGCTTAACAAGACGCTTTTAATGCCCCTCAGAAGAGACGTGGAGGTCCCAGTAGCTTAACAAGACGCTTTAAATGCCCCTCAGAAGAGACGTGGAGGTCCCAGTAGCTTAACAAGACGCTTTTAATGCCCCTCGGAAAAGTGGTGGAGGTCCCAGTAGTTTAACAAGACGCTTTTAATGCCCGTCAGAAGAGACTTGGAGGTCCCAGTAGCTTAACAAGATGCTTTTAATACCCCTCGGAAAAGTCGTGGAGGTCCCAGTAGCTTAAAAAGATGCTTTTAATGCCCCTCAGAAGAGACGTGGAGGTCCCAGTAGCTTAATAAGAAGCTTTTAATGCCCCTCAGAAGAGACGTGGAGGTCCCAGTAGCTTAACAAGACGCTTTTAATGCCCCTCAAAAGAGACGTGGAGGTCCCAGTAGGTTAACTAGACGCTTTTAATGCCCCTCAGAAGAGACGTGGAGGTTCCAGTAACTTAACAAGATGCTTTTAATACCGCTCGGAAGAGACGTTGAGGTCACAGTAGCTTAACAAGATGCTTTTAATGACCCTCAGAAGAGACATGAACGTCCCAGTAGCTTAACAAGACGCTTTTAATGCCCCTCGGAAAAGTGGTGGAGGTCCCAGTAGCTTAAAAAGATGCTTTTAATGCCCCACAGAAGAGACGTGGAGGTCCCAGTAGCTTAACAAGACGCTTTTAATGCCCCTCAGAAGAGACGTGGAGGTCCCAGTAGCTTAACAAGACGGTTTTAATGCCGTTCAGAAGAGATGTGGAGGTCCCAGTAGCTTAACAATACGCTTTTAATGCCCCTCAGAAGAGATGTGGAGATCCTAGTAGTTTAACTAGACGCTTTTAATGCCCCTCAGAAGAGACGTGGAGGTCCCAGTAACTTAACAAGATGCTTTTAATACCCCTCAGTAGAGACGTGGAGGTCCCAGAAGCTAAAAAAAACGCTTTTAATGCCCCTCAGAAGAGATGTGGAGGTCCCAGTAGCTTAACAAGATGCTTTTAATGCCCCTCGGAAGAGACGTGGAGGTCCCAATAGCTTAACAAGATGCTTTTAATGACCCTCAGAAGAGACGTGGATGTCCCAGTAGCTTAACAAGACGCTTTTAATGCCCCTCAGAAGAGACGTGGAGGTCCCAGTAGCTTAACAAGACGCTTTAAATGCCCCTCAGAAAAGTGGTGGAGAACCCAGTAGTTTAACAAGACGCTTTTAATGTCCCTCAGAAGAGACGTGGAGGTCCCAGTAGCTTAACAAGATGCTTTTAATGCCCCTCAGAAGAGACGTGGAGGTCCCAGTAGCTTAACAAGATGCTTTTATTGCCCCTCAGAAGAGACGTGGAGGTCCCAGTAGCTTAATAAGAAGCTTTTAATGCCCCTCAGAAGAGACGTGGAGGTCCCAGTAGCTTAACAAGACGCTTTTAATGCCCCTCAGAAGAGATGTGGAGGTCCCAGTAGGTTAACTAGATGCTTTTAATTCCCCTCAGAAGAGACGTGGAGGTCCCAGTAACTTAACTAGATGCCTTTAATACCGCTCGGAAGAGACGTTGAGGTCACAGTAGCTTAACAAGATGCTTTTAATGACCCTCAGAAGAGACGTGAACGTCCCAGTAGCTTAACAAGACGCTTTTAATGCCCCTCGGAAAAGTGGTGGAGGTCCCAGTAGCTTAAAAAGATGCTTTTAATGCCCCTCAGAAGAGACGTGGAGGTCCCAGTAGCTTAACAAGACGCTTTTAATGCCCCTCAGAAGAGACGTGGAGGTCCCAGTAGCTTAACAAGACGCTTTTAATGCCGTTCAGAAGAGATGTGGAGGTCCCAGTAGCTTAACAAGACGCTTTTAATGCCCCTCAGAAGAGACGTGGAGATCCTAGTAGTTTAACTAGACGCTTTTAATGCCCCTCAGAAGAGACGTGGAGGTCCCAGTAACTTAACAAGATGCTTTTAATACCGCTCGGAAGAGACGTTGAGGTCACAGTAGCTTAACAAGATGCTTTTAATGACCCTCAGAAGAGACATGAACGTCCCAGTAGCTTAACAAGACGCTTTTAATGTCCCTCAGAAGAGACGTGGAGGTCCCAGTAGCTTAACAAGACGCTTTTAATGCCCCTCAGAAGAGACGTGGAGGTCCCAGTAGCTTAACAAGATGCTTTTAATGATCCTCAGAAGAGACGTGGAGGTCCCAGTAGGTTAACTAGACGCTTTTAATACCCCTCAGAAGAGACGTGGAGGTCCCAGTAACTTAACAAGATGCTTTTAATACCGCTCGGAAGAGACGTGGAGGTCCCAGAAGCTTAAAAAAACGCTTTTAATGACCCTCAGAAGAGATGTGGAGGTCCCAGTAGCTTAACAAGATGCTTTTAATGCCCCTCGGAAGAGACGTGGAGGTCCCAATAGCTTAACAAGACGCTTTTAATGACCCTCAGAAGAGACGTGGATGTCCCAGTAGCTTAACAAGACGCTTTTAATGCCCCTCAGAAGAGACGTGGAGGTCCCAGTAGCTTAACAAGACGCTTTTAATGCCCCTCAGAAAAGTGGTGGAGATCCGAGTAGTTTAACAAGACGCTTTTAATGCCCCTCGGAAAAGTGGTGGCGGTCCCAGTAGCTTAACAAGATGCTTTTAATGCCCCTCAGAAGAGACGTGGAGGTCCCAGTAGCTTAACAAGACGCTTTTAATGCCCCTCAGAAGAGACGTGGAGGTCCCGGTAGCTTAACAAGATGCTTTAAATGACCCTCAGAAGAGACGTGGAGGACCCAGTATCTTAACAAGACGCTTTTAATGCCCCTCAGAAGAGACGTGGAGGTCCCAGTAGCTTAACAAGACGTTTTTAATGCCCCTCGTAAAAGTGGTGGAGGTCCCAGTAGCTTAACAAGACGCATTTAATGCCCCTCAGAATAGACGTGGAGGTTCCAGTAGCTAAACAAGACGCTTTTAATGCCCCTCAGAAGAGACGTGGAGGTCCCAGAAGCTTAACAAGACGCTTTTAATGCCCCTCAGAAGAGACGTGGAGGTCCCAGTAGCTTAACAAGATGCATTTAATGCCCCTCAGAAGAGACGTGGAGGTCCCAGTAGCTTAACAAGATGCTTTTAATGCGACTCAGAAGAGACGTGGAGGTCCCAGTAGCTTAACAAGACGCTTTTAATGCCCCTCAGAAGAGACGTGGAGGTCCAAGTAGGTTAACTAGACGCTTTTAATGCCCCTCAGAAGAGACGTGGAGGTCCCAGTAGCTTAACAAAATGCTATTAATGCCCCTCGGAAGAGACGTGGAGGTCCCAGTAGCTTAACAAGATGCTTTTAATACCCCTCGGAAAAGTGGTGGAGGTCCCAGTAGCTTAAAAAGATGCTTTTAATGCCCCTCAGAAGAGACGTGGAGGTCCCAGTAGCTTAATAAGAAGCTTTTAATGCCCCTCAGAAGAGACGTGGAGGTCCCAGTAGCTTAACAAGACGCTTTTAATGCCCCTCAAAAGAGACGTGGAGGTCCCAGTAGGTTAACTAAACGCTTTTAATGCCCCTCAGAAGAGACGTGGAGGTCCCAGTAACTTAACAAGATGCTTTTAATACCGCTCGGAAGAGACGTTGAGGTCACAGTAGCTTAACAAGATGCTTTTAATGACCCTCAGAAGAGACATGAACGTCCCAGTAGCTTAACAAGACGCTTTTAATGCCCCTCGGAAAAGTGGTGGAGGTCCCAGTAGCTTAAAAAGATGCTTTTAATGCCCCTCAGAAGAGACGTGGAGGTCCCAGTAGCTTAACAAGACGCTTTTAATGCCCCTCAGAAGAGACGTGGAGGTCCCAGTAGCTTAACAAGACGGTTTTAATGCCGTTCAGAAGAGATGTGGAGGTCCCAGTAGCTTAACAAGATGCTTTTAATGACCCTCAGAAGAGACGTGGAGGGCCCAGTATCTTAACAAGACGCTTTTAATGCCCCTCAGAAGAGACGTGGAGGTCCCAGTAGCTTAACAAGACGTTTTTAATGCCCCTCGTAAAAGTGGTGGAGGTCCCAGTAGCTTAACAAGACGCATTTAATGCCCCTCAGAAGAGACGTGGAGGTCCCAGTAGCTGAACAAGACGCTTTTAATGCCCCTCAGAAGAGACGTGGAGGTCCCAGTAGCTTAACAAAACGCTTTTAATGCCCCTCAGAAGAGACGTGGAGGTCCCAGTAACTTAACAAGACGCTTTTAATGCCCCTCAGAAGAGACGTGGAGGTCCCAGTAGCTTAACAAGATGCTTTTAATGCCCCTCAGAAGAGACGTGGAGGTCCCAGTAGCTTAACAAGACGCTTTTAATGCCCCTCAGAAGAGACGTGGAGGTTCAAGTAGGTTAACTAGACGCTTTTAATGCCCCTCAGAAGAGACGTGGAGGTCCCAGTAGCTTAACAAAATGCTATTAATGCCCCTCGGAAGAGACGTGGAGGTTCCAGTAGCTTAACAAGACGTTTTTAATGCCCCTCGTAAAAGTGGTGGAGGTCCCAGTAGCTTAACAAGATGCTTTTAATGACCCTCAGAAGAGACGTGGAGGTCCCAGTAGCTTAGCAAGACGCTTTTAATGCCCCTCGGAAAAGTAGTGGAGGTCCCAGTAGCTTAACAAGACGCTTTTAATCCACCTCAGAAGAGATGTGGAGGTCCCAGTAGCTTAACAAGGCATTTTTAATGCCCCTAAGAAGAGACGTGGAGGTCCCCATAGCTTAACAACACGCTTTTAACACCCCTTAGAAGAGACGTGGAGGTTCCATTAGCTTAACAAGACGCTTTTAATGCCCCTCAGAAGAGACGTGGAGGTCCCAGTAGCTTAACAAGACGCTTTTAATGCCCCTCAGAAGAGACGTGGAGGTCCCAGTAGCTTAACAAGATGCTTTTAATGCCCCTCGGAAAAGTGGTGGAGGTCCCAGTAGTTTAACAAGACGCTTTTAATGCCCGTCAGAAGAGACTTGGAGGTCCCAGTAGCTTAACAAGATGCTTTTAATACCCCTCGGAAAAGTCGTGGAGGTCCCAGTAGCTTAAAAAGATGCTTTTAATGCCCCTCAGAAGAGACGTGGAGGTCCCAGTAGCTTAATAAGAAGCTTTTAATGCCCCTCAGAAGAGACGTGGAGGTCCCAGTAGCTTAACAAGACGCTTTTAATGCCCCTCAAAAGAGACGTGGAGGTCCCAGTAGGTTAACTAGACGCTTTTAATGCCCCTCAGAAGAGACGTGGAGGTTCCAGTAACTTAACAAGATGCTTTTAATACCGCTCGGAAGAGACGTTGAGGTCACAGTAGCTTAACAAGATGCTTTTAATGACCCTCAGAAGAGACATGAACGGTCCCAGTAGCTTAACAAGACGCTTTTAATGCCCCTCGGAAAAGTGGTGGAGGTCCCAGTAGCTTAAAAAGATGCTTTTAATGCCCCACAGAAGAGACGTGGAGGTCCCAGTAGCTTAACAAGACGCTTTTAATGCCCCTCAGAAGAGACGTGGAGGTCCCAGTAGCTTAACAAGACGGTTTTAATGCCGTTCAGAAGAGATGTGGAGGTCCCAGTAGCTTAACAATACGCTTTTAATGCCCCTCAGAAGAGATGTGGAGATCCTAGTAGTTTAACTAGACGCTTTTAATGCCCCTCAGAAGAGACGTGGAGGTCCCAGTAACTTAACAAGATGCTTTTAATACCCCTCAGTAGAGACGTGGAGGTCCCAGAAGCTAAAAAAAACGCTTTTAATGCCCCTCAGAAGAGATGTGGAGGTCCCAGTAGCTTAACAAGATGCTTTTAATGCCCCTCGGAAGAGACGTGGAGGTCCCAATAGCTTAACAAGATGCTTTTAATGACCCTCAGAAGAGACGTGGATGTCCCAGTAGCTTAACAAGACGCTTTTAATGCCCCTCAGAAGAGACGTGGAGGTCCCAGTAGCTTAACAAGACGCTTTAAATGCCCCTCAGAAAAGTGGTGGAGAACCCAGTAGTTTAACAAGACGCTTTTAATGTCCCTCAGAAGAGACGTGGAGGTCCCAGTAGCTTAACAAGATGCTTTTAATGCCCCTCAGAAGAGACGTGGAGGTCCCAGTAGCTTAACAAGATGCTTTTATTGCCCCTCAGAAGAGACGTGGAGGTCCCAGTAGCTTAATAAGAAGCTTTTAATGCCCCTCAGAAGAGACGTGGAGGTCCCAGTAGCTTAACAAGACGCTTTTAATGCCCCTCAGAAGAGACGTGGAGGTCCCAGTAGGTTAACTAGACGCTTTTAATTCCCCTCAGAAGAGACGTGGAGGTCCCAGTAACTTAACAAGATGCCTTTAATACCGCTCGGAAGAGACGTTGAGGTCACAGTAGCTTAACAAGATGCTTTTAATGACCCTCAGAAGAGACGTGAACGTCCCAGTAGCTTAACAAGACGCTTTTAATGCCCCTCGGAAAAGTGGTGGAGGTCCCAGTAGCTTAAAAAGATGCTTTTAATGCCCCTCAGAAGAGACGTGGAGGTCCCAGTAGCTTAACAAGACGCTTTTAATGCCCCTCAGAAGAGACGTGGAGGTCCCAGTAGCTTAACAAGACGCTTTTAATGCCGTTCAGAAGAGATGTGGAGGTCCCAGTAGCTTAACAAGACGCTTTTAATGCCCCTCAGAAGAGACGTGGAGATCCTAGTAGTTTAACTAGACGCTTTTAATGCCCCTCAGAAGAGACGTGGAGGTCCCAGTAACTTAACAAGATGCTTTTAATACCGCTCGGAAGAGACGTTGAGGTCACAGTAGCTTAACAAGATGCTTTTAATGACCCTCAGAAGAGACATGAACGTCCCAGTAGCTTAACAAGACGCTTTTAATGTCCCTCAGAAGAGACGTGGAGGTCCCAGTAGCTTAACAAGACGCTTTTAATGCCCCTCAGAAGAGACGTGGAGGTCCCAGTAGCTTAACAAGATGCTTTTAATGATCCTCAGAAGAGACGTGGAGGTCCCAGTAGGTTAACTAGACGCTTTTAATGCCCCTCAGAAGAGACGTGGAGGTCCCAGTAACTTAACAAGATGCTTTTAATACCGCTCGGAAGAGACGTGGAGGTCCCAGAAGCTTAAAAAAACGCTTTTAATGCCCCTCAGAAGAGATGTGGAGGTCCCAGTAGCTTAACAAGATGCTTTTAATGCCCCTCGGAAGAGACGTGGAGGTCCCAATAGCTTAACAAGACGCTTTTAATGACCCTCAGAAGAGACGTGGATGTCCCAGTAGCTTAACAAGACGCTTTTAATGCCCCTCAGAAGATACGTGGAGGTCCCAGTAGCTTAACAAGACGCTTTTAATGCCCCTCAGAAAAGTGGTGGAGATCCCAGTAGTTTAACAAGACGCTTTTAATGCCCCTCGGAAAAGTGGTGGCGGTCCCAGTAGCTTAACAAGATGCTTTTAATGCCCCTCAGAAGAGACGTGGAGGTCCCAGTAGCTTAACAAGACGCTTTTAATGCCCCTCAGAAGAGACGTGGAGGTCCCGGTAGCTTAACAAGATGATTTAAATGACCCTCAGAAGAGACGTGGAGGACCCAGTATCTTAACAAGACGCTTTTAATGCCCCTCAGAAGAGACGTTGAGGTCCCAGTAGCTTAACAAGACGTTTTTAATGCCCCTCGGAAAAGTGGTGGAGGTCCCAGTAGCTTAACAAGACGCATTTAATGCCCCTCAGAATAGACGTGGAGGTTCCAGTAGCTAAACAAGACGCTTTTAATGCCCCTCAGAAGAGACGTGGAGGTCCCAGTAGCTTAACAAGACGCTTTTAATGCCCCTCAGAAGAGACGTGGAGGTCCCAGTAGCTTAACAAGACGCTTTTAATGCCCCTCAGAAGAGACGTGGAGGTCCCAGTAGCTTAACAAGATGCTTTTAATGCGACTCAGAAGAGACGTGGAGGTCCCAGTAGCTTAACAAGACGCTTTTAATGCCCCTCAGAAGAGACGTGGAGGTCCAAGTAGGTTAACTAGACGCTTTTAATGCCCCTCAGAAGAGACGTGGAGGTCCCAGTAGCTTAACAAAATGCTATTAATGCCCCTCGGAAGAGACGTGGAGGTCCCAGTAGCTTAACAAGACGCTTTTAATGCCCCTCGGAAAAGTGGTGGAGGTCCCAGTAGTTTAACAAGACGCTTTTAATGCCCCTCAGAAGAGACTTGGAGGTCCCAGTAGCTTAACAAGATGCTTTTAATACCCCTCGGAAAAGTGGTGGAGGTCCCAGTAGCTTAAAAAGATGCTTTTAATGCCCCTCAGAAGAGACGTGGAGGTCCCAGTAGCTTAATAAGAAGCTTTTAATGCCGCTCAGAAGAGACGTGGAGGTCCCAGTAGGTTAACTAGACGCTTTTAATTCCCCTCAGAAGAGACGTGGAGGTCCCAGTAACCTAACAAGATGCTTTTAATACCGCTCGGAAGAGACGTTGAGGTCACAGTAGCTTAACAAGATGCTTTTAATGACCCTCAGAAGAGACGTGAACGTCCCAGTAGCTTAACAAGACACTTTTAATGCCCCTCAGAAGAGACGTGGATGTCCTAGTAGTTTAACTAGACGCTTTTAATGCCCCTCAGAAGAGACGTGGAGGTCCCAGTAACTTAACAAGATGCTTTTAATGCCCATCGGAAGAGACGTGGAGGTCCCAATAGCTTAACAAGATGCTTTTAATGACCCTCAGAAGAGACGTGGATGTCCCAGTAGCTTAACAAGACGCTTTTCATGCCCCACAGAAGAGACGTGGAGGTCCCAGTAGCTTAACAAGACGCTTTTAATGCCCCTCAGAAAAGTGGTGGAGATCCCAGTAGTTTAACAAGACGCTTTTAATGCCCCTCGGAAAAGTGGTGGCGGTCCCAGTAGCTTAACAAGATGCTTTTAATGCCCCTCAGAAGAGACGTGGAGGTCTCAGTAGCTTAGCAAGACGCTTTTAATGTCCCTCAGAAGAGACGTGGAGGTCCCAGTAGCTTAACAAGACGCTTTTAATGCCCCTCAGAAGAGACGTGGAGGTCCCAGTAGCTTAAAAAGATGCTTTAAATGACCCTCAGAAGAGACGTGGAGGGCCCAGTATCTTAACAAGACACTTTTAATGCCCCTCAGAAGAGACGTGGAGGTCCCAGTAGCTTAATAAGACGTTTTTAATGCCCCTCAGAAGAGACGTGGAGGTCCCAGTAGCTGAACAAGACGCTTTCAGTGCCCTTCAGAAAAGACGTGGAGGTCCCAGTAGCTTAACAAGACGCTTTTAATGCCCCTCAGAAGAGACGTGGAGGTCCCAGTAGCTTAACAAGACGCTTTTAATGCCCCTCAGAAGAGACGTGGAGGTCCCAGTAGCTTAACAAGATGCTTTTAATGCCCCTCAGAAGAGACGTGGAGGTCCCAGTAGCTTAACAAGACGCTTTTAATACCCCTCAGAAGAGACGTGGAGGTCCAAGTAGGTTAACTAGACGCTTTTAATGCCCCTCAGAAGAGACGTGGAGGTCCCAGTAGCTTAACAAAATGCTATTAATGCCCCTCGGAAGAGACGTGGAGGTTCCAGTAGCTTAACAAGACGTTTTTAATGCCCCTCGTAAAAGTGGTGGAGGTCCCATTAGCTTAACAAGACGCTTTTAATGCCCCTCAGAAGAGACCTGGAGGTCCCAGTAGCTTAACAAGACGCTTTTAATGCCCCTCAGAAGAGACGTGGAAGTCCCAGTAGCTTAACAAGACGCTTTTAATGCCCCTTGGAAGAGACATGGAAGTCCCAGTAGCTTAACAAGACGCTTTAATGCCCCTCAGAAGAGACATGGAGGCTCCAGTAGCTTAACAAGATGCTTTTACTGCCCCTCGGAAAAGTGGTGGAGGTCCCAGTAGCTTAACAAGACGCTTTTAATGCATCTGAGAAGAGACGTGGATGTCCCAGTAGTTTAAAAGAAGCTTTTAATGCCCCTCAGAAGAGACGTGGAGGTCCCAGTAGCTTAACAAGATGTTTATAATGCCCCTCAGAAGAAACGTGGAGGTCCCAGTAGCTTAACAAGACGCTTTTAATGCCCCTCAGAAGAGACGAGGAGGTCCCAGTAGGCTAGCAAGACGCTTTAAATGCCCCTCGCAAAAGTGGTGGACGTCCCAGTAGCTTAACAAGATGCTTTTAATCCTCCCCAGAAGAGATGTGGAGGTCCCAGTAGCTTAACAAGACATTTTTAATGCCCCTAAGAAGAGACGTGGAGGTCCCCGTAGCTTAACAACACGCTTTTAATACCCCTTAGAAGAGACGTGGAGGTCCCATTAGCTTAACAAGATGCTTTTAATGCCCCTCAGAAGAGACGTGGAGGTCCCAGTAGCTTAACAAGACGCTTTTAATGCCCCTCAGAAGAGACGTGGAAGTCCCAGTAGCTTAACAAGACGCTTTTAATGCCCCTTGGAAGAGACGTGGAAGTCCCAGTAGCTTAACAAGACGCTTTAATGCCCCTCAGAAGAGACATGGAGGCTCCAGTAGCTTAACAAGATGCTTTTACTGCCCCTTGGAAAAGTGGTGGAGGTCCCAGTAGCTTACCAAGACGCTTTTAATGCATCTGAGAAGAGACGTGGAGGTCCCAGTAGTTTAAAAGAAGCTTTTAATGCCCCTCAGAAGAGACGTGGAGGTCCCAGTAGCTTAACAAGATGTTTATAATGCCCCTCAGAAGAAACGTGGAGGTCCCAGTAGCTTAACAAGACGCTTTTAATGCCCCTCAGAAGAGACGTGGAGGTCCCAGTAGGTTAGCAAGACGCTTTAAATGCCCCTCGGAAAAGTGGTGGACGACCCAGTAGCTTAACAAGATGCTTTTAATCCACCCCAGAAGAGACGTGGAGGTCCCAGTAGCTTAACAAGGCATTTTTAATGCCCCTAAGAAGAGACGTGGAGGTCCCCGTAGCTTAATAAGACGCTTTTAATGCCCCTTAGAAGAGAAGTGGAGGTCCCAGTAGTATAACAAGACGCTTTTAATGCCTCTCGGAAAAGTGGTGGAGGTCCCAGTAGCTTAACAAGACGCTTTCAATGCCCCTCAGAAGAGACGTGGAGGTCCCAGTAGCTTAACAAGACGGTTTGAATGCCCCTTGGAAGAGACGTGGAGGTCCCAGTAGCTTAACAAGATGCTTTTAATGCCCCTCAGAAGAGACGTGGAGGTCCCAGTAGCTTAACAAGATGCTTTTAATGCCCCTCGGAAGAGACGTGGAGGTCCCAGTAGCTTAACAAAATGCTTTTAATGACACTCAGAAGAGACGTGGAGGTCCCAGTAGCTTAACAAGACGCTTTTAATGCCCCTCAGAAGAGACGTGGAGGTTCCAGTAGCTTAACAAGACGCTTTTAATGCCCCTCGGAAAAGTGGTGGAGGACCCAGTAGTTTAACAAGACGCTTTTAATGCCCCTCAGAAGAGACGTGGAGGTCCCAGTAGCTTAACAAGACGCTTTTATTGCCCCTCGGAAAAGTGGTGGAGGTCCCAGTAGCTTAACAAGACGCATTTCATGCCCCTCAGAAGAGACGTGGAGCTCCCAGTAGATGAACAAGATGCTTTTAATGCCCCTCAGAAGAGACGTGGAGGTCCCAGTAGCTTAACAAGACGCTTTTAATGCCCCTCAGAAGAGACGTGGAGGTCCCAGTAGCTTAACAAGATGCTTTTAATGACCCTCAGAAGAGACGTGGAGGTCCCAGTAGCTTAACAAGATGCTTTTAATGCCCCTCAGAAGAGACGTGGAGGTCCCAGTAGCTTAACAAGACGCGTTTAATGTCCCTCGGAAAAGTGGTGGAGGTCCCAGTAGCTTAACAAGACGCTTTTAATGCCCCTCAGAAGAGACGTGGAGGTCCCAGTAGGTTAACTAGATGCTTTTAATGCCCATCAGAAGAGACGTGGAGGTCCCATAACCTAACAAGATGCTTTCAATACCCCTCAGTAGAGACGTGGAGGTCCCATTAACTTATCAAGACGGTTTGAATGGCCCTTGGAAGAGACGTGGAGGTCCCAGTAGCTTAACAAGAAGCTTTTAATGCCCCTCAGAAGAGACGTGGAGGTCCCAGTAGCTTAACAAGATGCTTTTAATGCCCCTCGGAAGAGACGTGGAGGTCCCAGTAGCTTAACAAGATGCTTTTAATGACCCTCAGAAGAGACGTGAACGTCCCAGTAGCTTAACAAGACACTTTTAATGCCCCTCAGAAGAGACGTGGATGTCCTAGTAGTTTAACTAGACGCTTTTAATGCCCCTCAGAAGAGACGTGGAGGTCCCAGTAACTTAACAAGATGCTTTTAATGCCCATCGGAAGAGACGTGGAGGTCCCAATAGCTTAACAAGATGCTTTTAATGACCCTCAGAAGAGACGTGGATGTCCCAGTAGCTTAACAAGACGCTTTTCATGCCCCACAGAAGAGACGTGGAGGTCCCAGTAGCTTAACAAGACGCTTTTAATGCCCCTCAGAAAAGTGGTGGAGATCCCAGTAGTTTAACAAGACGCTTTTAATGCCCCTCGGAAAAGTGGTGGCGGTCCCAGTAGCTTAACAAGATGCTTTTAATGCCCCTCAGAAGAGACGTGGAGGTCTCAGTAGCTTAGCAAGACGCTTTTAATGTCCCTCAGAAGAGACGTGGAGGTCCCAGTAGCTTAACAAGACGCTTTTAATGCCCCTCAGAAGAGACGTGGAGGTCCCAGTAGCTTAAAAAGATGCTTTAAATGACCCTCAGAAGAGACGTGGAGGGCCCAGTATCTTAACAAGACACTTTTAATGCCCCTCAGAAGAGACGTGGAGGTCCCAGTAGCTTAATAAGACGTTTTTAATGCCCCTCAGAAGAGACGTGGAGGTCCCAGTAGCTGAACAAGACGCTTTCAGTGCCCTTCAGAAAAGACGTGGAGGTCCCAGTAGCTTAACAAGACGCTTTTAATGCCCCTCAGAAGAGACGTGGAGGTCCCAGTAGCTTAACAAGACGCTTTTAATGCCCCTCAGAAGAGACGTGGAGGTCCCAGTAGCTTAACAAGATGCTTTTAATGCCCCTCAGAAGAGACGTGGAGGTCCCAGTAGCTTAACAAGACGCTTTTAATGCCCCTCAGAAGAGACGTGGAGGTCCAAGTAGGTTAACTAGACGCTTTTAATGCCCCTCAGAAGAGACGTGGAGGTCCCAGTAGCTTAACAAAATGCTATTAATGCCCCTCGGAAGAGACGTGGAGGTTCCAGTAGCTTAACAAGACGTTTTTAATGCCCCTCGTAAAAGTGGTGGAGGTCCCATTAGCTTAACAAGACGCTTTTAATGCCCCTCAGAAGAGACCTGGAGGTCCCAGTAGCTTAACAAGACGCTTTTAATGCCCCTCAGAAGAGACGTGGAAGTCCCAGTAGCTTAACAAGACGCTTTTAATGCCCCTTGGAAGAGACATGGAAGTCCCAGTAGCTTAACAAGACGCTTTAATGCCCCTCAGAAGAGACATGGAGGCTCCAGTAGCTTAACAAGATGCTTTTACTGCCCCTCGGAAAAGTGGTGGAGGTCCCAGTAGCTTAACAAGACGCTTTTAATGCATCTGAGAAGAGACGTGGATGTCCCAGTAGTTTAAAAGAAGCTTTTAATGCCCCTCAGAAGAGACGTGGAGGTCCCAGTAGCTTAACAAGATGTTTATAATGCCCCTCAGAAGAAACGTGGAGGTCCCAGTAGCTTAACAAGACGCTTTTAATGCCCCTCAGAAGAGACGTGGAGGTCCCAGTAGGCTAGCAAGACGCTTTAAATGCCCCTCGCAAAAGTGGTGGACGTCCCAGTAGCTTAACAAGATGCTTTTAATCCTCCCCAGAAGAGATGTGGAGGTCCCAGTAGCTTAACAAGACATTTTTAATGCCCCTAAGAAGAGACGTGGAGGTCCCCGTAGCTTAACAACACGCTTTTAATACCCCTTAGAAGAGACGTGGAGGTCCCATTAGCTTAACAAGATGCTTTTAATGCCCCTCAGAAGAGACGTGGAGGTCCCAGTAGCTTAACAAGACGCTTTTAATGCCCCTCAGAAGAGACGTGGAAGTCCCAGTAGCTTAACAAGACGCTTTTAATGCCCCTTGGAAGAGACGTGGAAGTCCCAGTAGCTTAACAAGACGCTTTAATGCCCCTCAGAAGAGACATGGAGGCTCCAGTAGCTTAACAAGATGCTTTTACTGCCCCTTGGAAAAGTGGTGGAGGTCCCAGTAGCTTAACAAGACGCTTTTAATGCATCTGAGAAGAGACGTGGAGGTCCCAGTAGTTTAAAAGAAGCTTTTAATGCCCCTCAGAAGAGACGTGGAGGTCCCAGTAGCTTAACAAGATGTTTATAATGCCCCTCAGAAGAAACGTGGAGGTCCCAGTAGCTTAACAAGACGCTTTTAATGCCCCTCAGAAGAGACGTGGAGGTCCCAGTAGGTTAGCAAGACGCTTTAAATGCCCCTCGGAAAAGTGGTGGTCGACCCAGTAGCTTAACAAGATGCTTTTAATCCACCCCAGAAGAGACGTGGAGGTCCCAGTAGCTTAACAAGGCATTTTTAATGCCCCTAAGAAGAGACGTGGAGGTCCCCGTAGCTTAATAAGACGCTTTTAATGCCCCTTAGAAGAGAAGTGGAGGTCCCAGTAGTATAACAAGACGCTTTTAATGCCTCTCGGAAAAGTGGTGGAGGTCCCAGTAGCTTAACAAGACGCTTTCAATGCCCCTCAGAAGAGACGTGGAGGTCCCAGTAGCTTAACAAGACGGTTTGAATGCCCCTTGGAAGAGACGTGGAGGTCCCAGTAGCTTAACAAGATGCTTTTAATGCCCCTCAGAAGAGACGTGGAGGTCCCAGTAGCTTAACAAGATGCTTTTAATGCCCCTCGGAAGAGACGTGGAGGTCCCAGTAGCTTAACAAAATGCTTTTAATGACACTCAGAAGAGACGTGGAGGTCCCAGTAGCTTAACAAGACGCTTTTAATGCCCCTCAGAAGAGACGTGGAGGTTCCAGTAGCTTAACAAGACGCTTTTAATGCCCCTCGGAAAAGTGGTGGAGGACCCAGTAGTTTAACAAGACGCTTTTAATGCCCCTCAGAAGAGACGTGGAGGTCCCAGTAGCTTAACAAGACGCTTTTATTGCCCCTCGGAAAAGTGGTGGAGGTCCCAGTAGCTTAACAAGACGCATTTCATGCCCCTCAGAAGAGACGTGGAGCTCCCAGTAGATGAACAAGATGCTTTTAATGCCCCTCAGAAGAGACGTGGAGGTCCCAGTAGCTTAACAAGACGCTTTTAATGCCCCTCAGAAGAGACGTGGAGGTCCCAGTAGCTTAACAAGATGCTTTTAATGACCCTCAGAAGAGACGTGGAGGTCCCAGTAGCTTAACAAGATGCTTTTAATGCCCCTCAGAAGAGACGTGGAGGTCCAAGTAGCTTAACAAGACGCGTTTAATGTCCCTCGGAAAAGTGGTGGAGGTCCCAGTAGCTTAACAAGACGCTTTTAATGCCCCTCAGAAGAGACGTGGAGGTCCCAGTAGGTTAACTAGATGCTTTTAATGCCCATCAGAAGAGACGTGGAGGTCCCATAACCTAACAAGATGCTTTCAATACCCCTCAGTAGAGACGTGGAGGTCACATTAACTTATCAAGACGGTTTGAATGGCCCTTGGAAGAGACGTGGAGGTCCCAGTAGCTTAACAAGAAGCTTTTAATGCCCCTCAGAAGAGACGTGGAGGTCCCAGTAGCTTAACAAGATGCTTTTAATGCCCCTCGGAAGAGACGTGGAGGTCCCAGTAGCTTAGCAAGATGCTTTTAATGACCCTCAGAAGAGACGTGAACGTCCCAGTAGCTTAACAAGACGCTTTTAATGCCCCTCAAAAGAGACGTGGAGGTCCCAGTAGCTTAACAAGATGCTTTTATTGCCCCTCAGAAGAGACGTGGAGGTCCCAGTAGCTTATTAAGAAGCTTTTAATGCCCCTCAGAAGAGACGTGGAGGTCCCAGTAGCTTAACAAGACGCTTTTAATGCCCCTCAGAAGAGACGTGGAGGTCCCAGTAGGTTAACTAGACGCTTTTAATTCCCCTCAGAAGAGACGTGGAGGTCCCAGTAACTTAACAAGATGCCTTTAATACCGCTCGGAAGAGACGTTGAGGTCACAGTAGCTTAACAAGATGCTTTTAATGACCCTCAGAAGAGACGTGAACGTCCCAGTAGCTTAACAAGACGCTTTTAATGCCCCTCGGAAAAGTGGTGGAGGTCCCAGTAGCTTAAAAAGATGCTTTTAATGCCCCTCAGAAGAGACGTGGAGGTCCCAGTAGCTTAACAAGACGCTTTTAATGCCCCTCAGAAGAGACGTGGAGGTCCCAGTAGCTTAACAAGACGCTTTTAATGCCGTTCAGAAGAGATGTGGAGGTCCCAGTAGCTTAACAAGACGCTTTTAATGCCCCTCAGAAGAGACGTGGAGATCCTAGTAGTTTAACTAGACGCTTTTAATGCCCCTCAGAAGAGACGTGGAGGTCCCAGTAACTTAACAAGATGCTTTTAATACCGCTCGGAAGAGACGTTGAGGTCACAGTAGCTTAACAAGATGCTTTTAATGACCCTCAGAAGAGACATGAACGTCCCAGTAGCTTAACAAGACGCTTTTAATGTCCCTCAGAAGAGACGTGGAGGTCCCAGTAGCTTAACAAGACCCTTTTAATGCCCCTCAGAAGAGACGTGGAGGTCCCAGTAGCTTAACAAGATGCTTTTAATGATCCTCAGAAGAGACGTGGAGGTCCCAGTAGGTTAACTAGACGCTTTTAATGCCCCTCAGAAGAGACGTGGAGGTCCCAGTAACTTAACAAGATGCTTTTAATACCGCTCGGAAGAGACGTGGAGGTCCCAGAAGCTTAAAAAAACGCTTTTAATGCCCCTCAGAAGAGATGTGGAGGTCCCAGTAGCTTAACAAGATGCTTTTAATGCCCCTCGGAAGAGACGTGGAGGTCCCAATAGCTTAACAAGACGCTTTTAATGACCCTCAGAAGAGACGTGGATGTCCCAGTAGCTTAACAAGACGCTTTTAATGCCCCTCAGAAGAGACGTGGAGGTCCCAGTAGCTTAACAAGACGCTTTTAATGCCCCTCAGAAAAGTGGTGGAGATCCCAGTAGTTTAACAAGACGCTTTTAATGCCCCTCGGAAAAGTGGTGGCGGTCCCAGTAGCTTAACAAGATGCTTTTAATGCCCCTCAGAAGAGACGTGGAGGTCCCAGTAGCTTAACAAGACGCTTTTAATGCCCCTCAGAAGAGACGTGGAGGTCCCGGTAGATTAACAAGATGCTTTAAATGACCCTCAGAAGAGACGTGGAGGACCCAGTATCTTAACAAGACGCTTTTAATGCCCCTCAGAAGAGACGTGGAGGTCCCAGTAGCTTAACAAGACGTTTTTAATGCCCCTCGGAAAAGTGGTGGAGGTCCCAGTAGCTTAACAAGACGCATTTAATGCCCCTCAGAATAGACGTGGAGGTTCCAGTAGCTAAACAAGACGCTTTTAATGCCCCTCAGAAGAGACGTGGAGGTCCCAGTAGCTTAACAAGACGCTTTTAATGCCCCTCAGAAGAGACGTGGAGGTCCCAGTAGCTTAACAAGACGCTTTTAATGCCCCTCAGAAGAGACGTGGAGGTCCCAGTAGCTTAACAAGATGCTTTTAATGCGACTCAGAAGAGACGTGGAGGTCCCAGTAGCTTAACACGACGCTTTTAATGCCCCTCAGAAGAGACGTGGAGGTCCAAGTAGGTTAACTAGACGCTTTTAATGCCCCTCAGAAGAGACGTGGAGGTCCCAGTAGCTTAACAAAATGCTATTAATGCCCCTCGGAAGAGACGTGGAGGTCCCAGTAGCTTAACAAGACGCTTTTAATGCCCCTCGGAAAAGTGGTGGAGGTCCCAGTAGTTTAACAAGACGCTTTTAATGCCCCTCAGAAGAGACTTGGAGGTCCCAGTAGCTTAACAAGATGCTTTTAATACCCCTCGGAAAAGTGGTGGAGGTCCCAGTAGCTTAAAAAGATGCTTTTAATGCCCCTCAGAAGAGACGTGGAGGTCCCAGTAGCTTAATAAGAAGCTTTTAATGCCGCTCAGAAGAGACGTGGAGGTCCCAGTAGCTTAACAAGACGCTTTTAATGCCCCTCAGAAGAGACGTGGAGGTCCCAGTAGGTTAACTAGACGCTTTTAATTCCCCTCAGAAGAGACGTGGAGGTCCCAGTAACCTAACAAGATGCTTTTAATACCGCTCGGAAGAGACGTTGAGGTCACAGTAGCTTAACAAGATGCTTTTAATGACCCTCAGAAGAGACGTGAACGTCCCAGTAGCTTAACAAGACGCTTTTAATGCCCCTCAGAAGAGACGTGGATGTCCTAGTAGTTTAACTAGACGCTTTTAATGCCCCTCAGAAGAGACGTGGAGGTCCCAGTAACTTAACAAGATGCTTTTAATGCCCATCGGAAGAGACGTGGAGGTCCCAATAGCTTAACAAGATGCTTTTAATGACCCTCAGAAGAGACGTGGATGTCCCAGTAGCTTAACAAGACGCTTTTAATGCCCCACAGAAGAGACGTGGAGGTCCCAGTAGCTTAACAAGACGCTTTTAATGCCCCTCAGAAAAGTGGTGGAGATCCCAGTAGTTTAACAAGACGCTTTTAATGCCCCTCGGAAAAGTGGTGGCGGTCCCAGTAGCTTAACAAGATGCTTTTAATGCCCCTCAGAAGAGACGTGGAGGTCTCAGTAGCTTAGCAAGACGCTTTTAATGTCCCTCAGAAGAGACGTGGAGGTCCCAGTAGCTTAACAAGACGCTTTTAATGCCCCTCAGAAGAGACGTGGAGGTCCCAGTAGCTTAAAAAGATGCTTTAAATGACCCTCAGAAGAGACGTGGAGGGCCCAGTATCTTAACAAGACACTTTTAATGCCCCTCAGAAGAGACGTGGAGGTCCCAGTAGCTTAATAAGACGTTTTTAATGCCCCTCAGAAGAGACGTGGAGGTCCCAGTAGCTGAACAAGACGCTTTCAGTGCCCTTCAGAAAAGACGTGGAGGTCCCAGTAGCTTAACAAGACGCTTTTAATGCCCCTCAGAAGAGACGTGGAGGTCCCAGTAGCTTAACAAGACGCTTTTAATGCCCCTCAGAAGAGACGTGGAGGTCCCAGTAGCTTAACAAGATGCTTTTAATGCCCCTCAGAAGAGACGTGGAGGTCCCAGTAGCTTAACAAGACGCTTTTAATGCCCCTCAGAAGAGACGTGGAAGTCCCAGTAGCTTAACAAGACGCTTTTAATGCCCCTTGGAAGAGACGTGGAAGTCCCAGTAGCTTAACAAGACGCTTTAATGCCCCTCACAAGAGACATGGAGGCTCCAGTAGCTTAACAAGATGCTTTTACTGCCCCTCGGAAAAGTGGTGGAGGTCCCAGTAGCTTAACAAGACGCTTTTAATGCATCTGAGAAGAGACGTGGAGGTCCCAGTAGTTTAAAAGAAGCTTTTAATGCCCCTCAGAAGAGACGTGGAGGTCCCAGTAGCTTAACAAGATGTTTATAATGCCCCTCAGAAGAAACGTGGAGGTCCCAGTAGCTTAACAAGACGCTTTTAATGCCCCTCAGAAGAGACGTGGAGGTCCCAGTAGGTTAGCAAGACGCTTTAAATGCCCCTCGGAAAAGTGGTGGACGTCCCAGTAGCTTAACAAGATGCTTTTAATCCACCCCAGAAGAGACGTGGAGGTCCCAGTAGCTTAGCAAGGCATTTTTAATGCCCCTAAAAAGAGACGTGGAGGTCCCCGTAGCTTAATAAGACGCTTTTAATGCCCCTTAGAAGAGAAGTGGAGGTCCCAGTAGTATAACAAGACGCTTTTAATGCCTCTCGGAAAAGTGGTGGAGGTCCCAGTAGCTTAACAAGACGCTTTCAATGCCCCTCAGAAGAGACGTGGAGGTCCCAGTAGCTTAACAAGACGGTTTGAATGCCCCTTGGAAGAGACGTGGAGGTCCCAGTAGCTTAACAAGATGCTTTTAATGCCCCTCAGAAGAGACGTGGAGGTCCCAGTAGCTTAACAAGATGCTTTTAATGCCCCTCGGAAGAGACGTGGAGGTCCCAGTAGCTTAACAAAATGCTTTTAATGACACTCAGAAGAGACGTGGAGGTCCCAGTAGCTTAACAAGACGCTTTTAATGCCCCTCAGAAGAGACGTGGAGGTTCCAGTAGCTTAACAAGACGCTTTTAATGCCCCTCGGAAAAGTGGTGGAGGACCCAGTAGTTTAACAAGACGCTTTTAATGCCCCTCAGAAGAGACCTGGAGGTCCCAGTAGCTTAACAAGACGCTTTTAATGCCCCTCAGAAGAGACGTGGAAGTCCCAGTAGCTTAACAAGACGCTTTTAATGCCATTTGGAAGAGACATGGAAGTCCCAGTAGCTTAACAAGACGCTTTAATGCCCCTCAGAAGAGACATGGAGGCTCCAGTAGCTTAACAAGATGCTTTTACTGCCCCTCGGAAAAGTGGTGGAGGTCCCAGTAGCTTAACAAGACGCTTTTAATGCATCTGAGAAGAGACGTGGATGTCCCAGTAGTTTAAAAGAAGCTTTTAATGCCCCTCAGAAGAGACGTGGAGGTCCCAGTAGCTTAACAAGATGTTTATAATGCCCCTCAGAAGAAACGTGGAGGTCCCAGTAGCTTAACAAGACGCTTTTAATGCCCCTCAGAAGAGACGTGGAGGTCCCAGTAGGCTAGCAAGACGCTTTAAATGCCCCTCGCAAAAGTGGTGGACGTCCCAGTAGCTTAACAAGATGCTTTTAATCCTCCCCAGAAGAGATGTGGAGGTCCCAGTAGCTTAACAAGACATTTTTAATGCCCCTAAGAAGAGACGTGGAGGTCCCCGTAGCTTAACAACACGCTTTTAATACCCCTTAGAAGAGACATGGAGGTCCCATTAGCTTAACAAGATGCTTTTAATGCCCCTCAGAAGAGACGTGGAGGTCCCAGTAGCTTAACAAGACGCTTTTAATGCCCCTCAGAAGAGACGTGGAGGTCCCAGTAGGTTAGCAAGACGCTTTAAATGCCCCTCGGAAAAGTGGTGGACGTCCCAGTAGCTTAACAAGATGCTTTTAATCCACCCCAGAAGAGACGTGGAGGTCCCAGTAGCTTAGCAAGGCATTTTTAATGCCCCTAAGAAGAGACGTGGAGGTCCCCGTAGCTTAATAAGACGCTTTTAATGCCCCTTAGAAGAGAAGTGGAGGTCCCAGTAGTATAACAAGACGCTTTTAATGCCTCTCGGAAAAGTGGTGGAGGTCCCAGTAGCTTAACAAGACGCTTTCAATGCCCCTCAGAAGAGACGTGGAGGTCCCAGTAGCTTAACAAGACGGTTTGAATGCCCCTTGGAAGAGACGTGGAGGTCCCAGTAGCTTAACAAGATGCTTTTAATGCCCCTCAGAAGAGACGTGGAGGTCCCAGTAGCTTAACAAGATGCTTTTAATGCCCCTCGGAAGAGACGTGGAGGTCCCAGTAGCTTAACAAAATGCTTTTAATGACACTCAGAAGAGACGTGGAGGTCCCAGTAGCTTAACAAGACGCTTTTAATGCCCCTCAGAAGAGACGTGGAGGTTCCAGTAGCTTAACAAGACGCTTTTAATGCCCCTCGGAAAAGTGGTGGAGGACCCAGTAGTTTAACAAGACGCTTTTAATGCCCCTCAGAAGAGACGTGGAGGTCCCAGTAGCTTAACAAGACGCTTTTATTGCCCCTCGGAAAAGTGGTGGAGGTCCCAGTAGCTTAACAAGACGCATTTCATGCCCCTCAGAAGAGACGTGGAGCTCCCAGTAGATGAACAAGATGCTTTTAATGCCCCTCAGAAGAGACGTGGAGGTCCCAGTAGCTTAACAAGACGCTTTTAATGCCCCTCAGAAGAGACGTGGAGGTCCCAGTAGCTTAACAAGATGCTTTTAATGACCCTCAGAAGAGACGTGGAGGTCCCAGTAGCTTAACAAGATGCTTTTAATGCCCCTCAGAAGAGACGTGGAGGTCCCAGTAGCTTAACAAGACGCGTTTAATGTCCCTCGGAAAAGTGGTGGAGGTCCCAGTAGCTTAACAAGACGCTTTTAATGCCCCTCAGAAGAGACGTGGAGGTCCCAGTAGGTTAACTAGATGCTTTTAATGCCCATCAGAAGAGACGTGGAGGTCCCATAACCTAACAAGATGCTTTCAATACCCCTCAGTAGAGACGTGGAGGTCCCATCAACTTATCAAGACGGTTTGAATGGCCCTTGGAAGAGACGTGGAGGTCCCAGTAGCTTAACAAGAAGCTTTTAATGCCCCTCAGAAGAGACGTGGAGGTCCCAGTAGCTTAACAAGATGCTTTTAATGCCCCTCGGAAGAGACGTGGAGGTCCCAGTAGCTTAACAAGATGCTTTTAATGACCCTCAGAAGAGACGTGAACGTCCCAGTAGCTTAACAAGACGCTTTTAATGCCCCTCAAAAGAGACGTGGAGGTCCCAGTAGCTTAACAAGACGCTTTTAATGCCCCTCGGAAAAGTGGTGGAGGTTCCAGTAGCTTAAAAAGATGCTTTTAATGCCCCTCAGAAGAGACGTGGAGGTCCCTGTAGCTTAACAAGACGCTTTTAATGCCCCTCAGAAGAGACGTGGAGGTCCCAGTAGCTTAACAAGACGCTTTTAATGCCTCTCAGAAGAGATGTAGAGGTCCCAGTAGCTTAACAATACACTTTTAATGCCCCTCAGAAGAGACTTGGAGGTCCCAGTAGCTTAACAAGAAGCTTTTAATGCCCCTCAGAAGAGACGTGGAGGTCCCTGAAGCTTAACAAAACGCATTTAATGCCCCTCAGAAGAGACGTGGAGGTCCCAGTAGCTTAACAAGACGCTTTTAATGCCCCTCAGAAGAGACGTGGATGTCCTAGTAGTTTAACTAGACGCTTTTAATGCCCCTCAGAAGAGACGTGGAGGTCCCAGTAACTTAACAAGATGCTTTTAATACCCCTCAGTAGAGACGTGGAGGTCCCAGAAGCTTAAATAAACGCTTTTAATGCCCCTCAGAAGAGATGTGGAGGTACCAGTAGCTTAACAAGATGCTTTTAATGCCCCTCGGAAGAGACGTGGAGGTCCCAATAGCTTAACAAGATGCTTTTAATGACCCTCAGAAGAGACGTGGATGTCCCAGTAGCTTAACAAGACGCTTTTAATGCCCCTCAGAAGAGATGTGGAGGTACCAGTAGCTTAACAAGATGCTTTTAATGCCCCTCGGAAGAGACGTGGAGGTCCCAATAGCTTAACAAGATGCTTTTAATGACCCTCAGAAGAGACGTGGATGTCCCAGTAGCTTAACAAGACGCTTTTAATGCCCCTCAGAAGAGACGTGGAGGTCCCAGTAGCTTAACAAGACGCTTTTAATGCCCCTCAGAAAAGTGGTGGAGATCCCAGTAGTTTAACAAGACGCTTTTAATGCCCCTCGGAAAAGTGGTGGCGGTCCCAGTAGCTTAACAAGATGCTTTTAATGCCCCTCAGAAGAGACGTGGAGGTCCCAGTAGCTTAGCAAGACGCTTTTAATGTCCCTCAGAAGAGACGTGGAGGTCCCAGTAGCTTAACAAGACGCTTTTAATGCCCCTCAGAAGAGACGTGGAGGTCCCAGTAGCTTAAAAAGATGCTTTAAATGACCCTCAGAAGAGACGTGGAGGGCCCAGTATCTTAACAAGACGCTTTTAATGCCCCTCAGAAGAGACGTGGAGGTCCCAGCAGCTTAACAAGACGTTTTTAATGCCCCTCAGAAGAGACGTGGAGGTCCCAGTAGCTGAACAAGACGCTTTCAATGCCCTTCAGAAGAGACGTGGAGGTCCCAGTAGCTTAACAAGACGCTTTTAATGCCCCTCAGAAGAGACGTGGAGGTCCCAGTAGCTTAACAATACGCTTTTAATGCCCCTCAGAAGAGACGTGGAGGTCCCAGTAGCTTAACAAGATGCTTTTAATGCCCCTCAGAAGAGACGTGGAGGTCCCAGTAGCTTAACAAGACGCTTTTAATGCCCCTCAGAAGAGACGTGGAGGTCCAAGTAGGTTAGCTAGAGGCTTTTAATGCCCCTCAGAAGAGACGTGGAGGTCCCAGTAGCTTAACAAAATGCTATTAATGCCCCTCGGAAGAGACGTGGAGGTTCCAGTAGCTTAACAAGACGTTTTTAATGCCCCTCGTAAAAGTGGTGGAGGTCCCAGTAGCTTAACAAGATGCTTTTAATGACCCTCAGAAGAGACGTGGAGGTCCCATTAGCTTAGCAAGACGCTTTTAATGCCCCTCGGAAAAGTAGTGGAGGTCCCAGTAGCTTAACAAGACGCTTTTATCTACCTCAGAAGAGATGTGGAGGTCCCAGTAGCTTAACAAGGCATTTTTAATGCCCCTAAGAAGAGACGTGGAGGTCCCAGTAGCTTAACAAGACGCTTTTAATGCCCCTCAGAAGAGACGTGGAGGTCCCAGTAGGCTAGCAAGACGCTTTAAATGCCCCTCGCAAAAGTGGTGGACGTCCCAGTAGCTTAACAAGATGCTTTTAATCCTCCCCAGAAGAGACGTGGAGGTCCCCGTAGCTTAACAACACGCTTTTAATACCCCTTAGAAGAGACGTGGAGGTCCCATTAGCTTAACAAGATGCTTTTAATGCCCCTCAGAAGAGACGTGGAGGTCCCAGTAGCTTAACAAGATGCTTTTAATGCCCCTCAGAAGAGACGTGGAAGTCCCAGTAGCTTAACAAGACGCTTTTAATGCCCCTTGGAAGAGACGTGGAAGTCCCAGTAGCTTAACAAGACGCTTTAATGCCCCTCACAAGAGACATGGAGGCTCCAGTAGCTTAACAAGATGCTTTTACTGCCCCTCGGAAAAGTGGTGGAGGTCCCAGTAGCTTAACAAGACGCTTTTAATGCATCTGAGAAGAGACGTGGAGGTCCCAGTAGTTTAACAAGACGCTTTTAATGCCCCTCAGAAGAGACTTGGAGGTCCCAGTAGCTTAACAAGATGCTTTTAATACCCCTCGGAAAAGTGGTGGAGGTCCCAGTAGCTTAAAAAGATGCTTTTAATGCCCCTCAGAAGAGACGTGGAGGTCCCAGTAGCTTAATACGAAGCTTTTAATGCCCCTCAGAAGAGACGTGGAGGTCCCAGTAGCTTAACAAGACGCTTTTAATGCCCCTCAGAAGAGACGTGGAGGTCCCAGTAGGTTAACTAGACGCTTTTAATTCCCCTCAGAAGAGACGTGGAGGTCCCAGTAACTTAACAAGATGCTTTTAATACCGCTCGGAAGAGACGTTGAGGTCAGAGTAGCTTAACAAGATGCTTTTAATGACCCTCAGAAGAGACGTGAACGTCCCAGTAGCTTAACAAGACGCTTTTAATGCCCCTCGGAAAAGTGGTGGAGGTTCCAGTAGCTTAAAAAGATGCTTTTAATGCCCCTCAGAAGAGACGTGGAGGTCCCTGTAGCTTAACAAGACGCTTTTAATGCCCCTCAGAAGAGACGTGGAGGTCCCAGTAGCTTAACAAGACGCTTTTAATGCCTCTCAGAAGAGATGTGGAGGTCCCAGTAGCTTAACAATACACTTTTAATGCCCCTCAGAAGAGACGTGGAGGTCCCAGTAGCTTAACAAGAAGCTTTTAATGCCCCTCAGAAGAGACGTGGAGGTCCCTGAAGCTTAACAAAACGCATTTAATGCCCCTCAGAAGAGACGTGGAGGTCCCAGTAGCTTAACAAGACGCTTTTAATGCCCCTCAGAAGAGACGTGGATGTCCTAGTAGTTTAACTAGACGCTTTTAATGCCCCTCAGAAGAGACGTGGAGGTCCCAGTAACTTAACAAGATGCTTTTAATACCCCTCAGTAGAGACGTGGAGGTCCCAGAAGCTTAAATAAACGCTTTTAATGCCCCTCAGAAGAGATGTGGAGGTCCCAGTAGCTTAACAAGATGCTTTTAATGCCCCTCGGAAGAGACGTGGAGGTCCCAATAGCTTAACAAGATGCTTTTAATGACCCTCAGAAGAGACGTGGATGTCCCAGTAGCTTAACAAGACGCTTTTAATGCCCCTCAGAAGAGACGTGGAGGTCCCAGTAGCTTAACAAGACGCTTTTAATGCCCCTCAGAAAAGTGGTGGAGATCCCAGTAGTTTAACAAGACGCTTTTAATGCCCCTCGGAAAAGTGGTGGCGGTCCCAGTAGCTTAACAAGATGCTTTTAATGCCCCTCGGAAGAGACGTGGAGGGCCCAGTATCTTAACAAGACGCTTTTAATGCCCCTCAGAAGAGACGTGGAGGTCCCAGTAGCTTAACAAGACGTTTTTAATGCCCCTCAGAAGAGACGTGGAGGTCCCAGTAGCTGAACAAGACGCTTTCAATGCCCTTCAGAAGAGACGTGGAGGTCCCAGTAGCTTAACAAGACGCTTTTAATGCCCCTCAGAAGAGACGTGGAGGTCCCAGTAGCTTAACAAGACGCTTTTAATGCCCCTCAGAAGAGACGTGGAGGTCCCAGTAGCTTAACAAGATGCTTTTAATGCCCCTCAGAAGAGACGTGGAGGTCCCAGTAGCTTAACAAGACGCTTTTAATGCCCCTCAGAAGAGACGTGGAGGTCCAAGTAGGTTAGCTAGAGGCTTTTAATGCCCCTCAGAAGAGACGTGGAGGTCCCAGTAGCTTAACAAAATGCTATTAATGCCCCTCGGAAGAGACGTGGAGGTTCCAGTAGCTTAACAAGACGTTTTTAATGCCCCTCGTAAAAGTGGTGGAGGTCCCAGTAGCTTAACAAGATGCTTTTAATGACCCTCAGAAGAGACGTGGAGGTCCCAGTAGCTTAGCAAGACGCTTTTAATGCCCCTCGGAAAAGTAGTGGAGGTCCCAGTAGCTTAACAAGACGCTTTTATCCACCTCAGAAGAGATGTGGAGGTCCCAGTAGCTTAACAAGGCATTTTTAATGCCCCTAAGAAGAGACGTGGAGGTCCCAGTAGCTTAACAAGACGCTTTTAATGCCCCTCAGAAGAGACGTGGAGGTCCCAGTAGGCTAGCAAGACGCTTTAAATGCCCCTCGCAAAAGTGGTGGACGTCCCAGTAGCTTAACAAGATGCTTTTAATCCTCCCCAGAAGAGACGTGGAGGTCCCCGTAGCTTAACAACACGCTTTTAATACCCCTTAGAAGAGACGTGGAGGTCCCATTAGCTTAACAAGATGCTTTTAATGCCCCTCAGAAGAGACGTGGAGGTCCCAGTAGCTTAACAAGACGCTTTTAATGCCCCTCAGAAGAGACGTGGAAGTCCCAGTAGCTTAACAAGACGCTTTTAATGCCCCTTGGAAGAGACGTGGAAGTCCCAGTAGCTTAACAAGACGCTTTAATGCCCCTCACAAGAGACATGGAGGCTCCAGTAGCTTAACAAGATGCTTTTACTGCCCCTCGGAAAAGTGGTGGAGGTCCCAGTAGCTTAACAAGACGCTTTTAATGCATCTGAGAAGAGACGTGGAGGTCCCAGTAGTTTAAAAGAAGCTTTTAATGCCCCTCAGAAGAGACGTGGAGGTCCCAGTAGCTTAACAAGATGTTTATAATGCCCCTCAGAAGAAACGTGGAGGTCCCAGTAGCTTAACAAGACGCTTTTAATGCCCCTCAGAAGAGACGTGGAGGTCCCAGTAGGTTAGCAAGACGCTTTAAATGCCCCTCGGAAAAGTGGTGGACGTCCCAGTAGCTTAACAAGATGCTTTTAATCCACCCCAGAAGAGACGTGGAGGTCCCAGTAGCTTAGCAAGGCATTTTTAATGCCCCTAAAAAGAGACGTGGAGGTCCCCGTAGCTTAATAAGACGCTTTTAATGCCCCTTAGAAGAGAAGTGGAGGTCCCAGTAGTATAACAAGACGCTTTTAATGCCTCTCGGAAAAGTGGTGGAGGTCCCAGTAGCTTAACAAGACGCTTTCAATGCCCCTCAGAAGAGACGTGGAGGTCCCAGTAGCTTAACAAGACGGTTTGAATGCCCCTTGGAAGAGACGTGGAGGTCCCAGTAGCTTAACAAGATGCTTTTAATGCCCCTCAGAAGAGACGTGGAGGTCCCAGTAGCTTAACAAGATGCTTTTAATGCCCCTCGGAAGAGACGTGGAGGTCCCAGTAGCTTAACAAAATGCTTTTAATGACACTCAGAAGAGACGTGGAGGTCCCAGTAGCTTAACAAGACGCTTTTAATGCCCCTCAGAAGAGACGTGGAGGTTCCAGTAGCTTAACAAGACGCTTTTAATGCCCCTCGGAAAAGTGGTGGAGGACCCAGTAGTTTAACAAGACGCTTTTAATGCCCCTCAGAAGAGACCTGGAGGTCCCAGTAGCTTAACAAGACGCTTTTAATGCCCCTCAGAAGAGACGTGGAAGTCCCAGTAGCTTAACAAGACGCTTTTAATGCCATTTGGAAGAGACATGGAAGTCCCAGTAGCTTAACAAGACGCTTTAATGCCCCTCAGAAGAGACATGGAGGCTCCAGTAGCTTAACAAGATGCTTTTACTGCCCCTCGGAAAAGTGGTGGAGGTCCCAGTAGCTTAACAAGACGCTTTTAATGCATCTGAGAAGAGACGTGGATGTCCCAGTAGTTTAAAAGAAGCTTTTAATGCCCCTCAGAAGAGACGTGGAGGTCCCAGTAGCTTAACAAGATGTTTATAATGCCCCTCAGAAGAAACGTGGAGGTCCCAGTAGCTTAACAAGACGCTTTTAATGCCCCTCAGAAGAGACGTGGAGGTCCCAGTAGGCTAGCAAGACGCTTTAAATGCCCCTCGCAAAAGTGGTGGACGTCCCAGTAGCTTAACAAGATGCTTTTAATCCTCCCCAGAAGAGATGTGGAGGTCCCAGTAGCTTAACAAGACATTTTTAATGCCCCTAAGAAGAGACGTGGAGGTCCCCGTAGCTTAACAACACGCTTTTAATACCCCTTAGAAGAGACATGGAGGTCCCATTAGCTTAACAAGATGCTTTTAATGCCCCTCAGAAGAGACGTGGAGGTCCCAGTAGCTTAACAAGACGCTTTTAATGCCCCTCAGAAGAGACGTGGAGGTCCCAGTAGGTTAGCAAGACGCTTTAAATGCCCCTCGGAAAAGTGGTGGACGTCCCAGTAGCTTAACAAGATGCTTTTAATCCACCCCAGAAGAGACGTGGAGGTCCCAGTAGCTTAGCAAGGCATTTTTAATGCCCCTAAGAAGAGACGTGGAGGTCCCCGTAGCTTAATAAGACGCTTTTAATGCCCCTTAGAAGAGAAGTGGAGGTCCCAGTAGTATAACAAGACGCTTTTAATGCCTCTCGGAAAAGTGGTGGAGGTCCCAGTAGCTTAACAAGACGCTTTCAATGCCCCTCAGAAGAGACGTGGAGGTCCCAGTAGCTTAACAAGACGGTTTGAATGCCCCTTGGAAGAGACGTGGAGGTCCCAGTAGCTTAACAAGATGCTTTTAATGCCCCTCAGAAGAGACGTGGAGGTCCCAGTAGCTTAACAAGATGCTTTTAATGCCCCTCGGAAGAGACGTGGAGGTCCCAGTAGCTTAACAAAATGCTTTTAATGACACTCAGAAGAGACGTGGAGGTCCCAGTAGCTTAACAAGACGCTTTTAATGCCCCTCAGAAGAGACGTGGAGGTTCCAGTAGCTTAACAAGACGCTTTTAATGCCCCTCGGAAAAGTGGTGGAGGACCCAGTAGTTTAACAAGACGCTTTTAATGCCCCTCAGAAGAGACGTGGAGGTCCCAGTAGCTTAACAAGACGCTTTTATTGCCCCTCGGAAAAGTGGTGGAGGTCCCAGTAGCTTAACAAGACGCATTTCATGCCCCTCAGAAGAGACGTGGAGCTCCCAGTAGATGAACAAGATGCTTTTAATGCCCCTCAGAAGAGACGTGGAGGTCCCAGTAGCTTAACAAGACGCTTTTAATGCCCCTCAGAAGAGACGTGGAGGTCCCAGTAGCTTAACAAGATGCTTTTAATGACCCTCAGAAGAGACGTGGAGGTCCCAGTAGCTTAACAAGATGCTTTTAATGCCCCTCAGAAGAGACGTGGAGGTCCCAGTAGCTTAACAAGACGCGTTTAATGTCCCTCGGAAAAGTGGTGGAGGTCCCAGTAGCTTAACAAGACGCTTTTAATGCCCCTCAGAAGAGACGTGGAGGTCCCAGTAGGTTAACTAGATGCTTTTAATGCCCATCAGAAGAGACGTGGAGGTCCCATAACCTAACAAGATGCTTTCAATACCCCTCAGTAGAGACGTGGAGGTCCCATCAACTTATCAAGACGGTTTGAATGGCCCTTGGAAGAGACGTGGAGGTCCCAGTAGCTTAACAAGAAGCTTTTAATGCCCCTCAGAAGAGACGTGGAGGTCCCAGTAGCTTAACAAGATGCTTTTAATGCCCCTCGGAAGAGACGTGGAGGTCCCAGTAGCTTAACAAGATGCTTTTAATGACCCTCAGAAGAGACGTGAACGTCCCAGTAGCTTAACAAGACGCTTTTAATGCCCCTCAAAAGAGACGTGGAGGTCCCAGTAGCTTAACAAGACGCTTTTAATGCCCCTCGGAAAAGTGGTGGAGGTTCCAGTAGCTTAAAAAGATGCTTTTAATGCCCCTCAGAAGAGACGTGGAGGTCCCTGTAGCTTAACAAGACGCTTTTAATGCCCCTCAGAAGAGACGTGGAGGTCCCAGTAGCTTAACAAGACGCTTTTAATGCCTCTCAGAAGAGATGTAGAGGTCCCAGTAGCTTAACAATACACTTTTAATGCCCCTCAGAAGAGACTTGGAGGTCCCAGTAGCTTAACAAGAAGCTTTTAATGCCCCTCAGAAGAGACGTGGAGGTCCCTGAAGCTTAACAAAACGCATTTAATGCCCCTCAGAAGAGACGTGGAGGTCCCAGTAGCTTAACAAGACGCTTTTAATGCCCCTCAGAAGAGACGTGGATGTCCTAGTAGTTTAACTAGACGCTTTTAATGCCCCTCAGAAGAGACGTGGAGGTCCCAGTAACTTAACAAGATGCTTTTAATACCCCTCAGTAGAGACGTGGAGGTCCCAGAAGCTTAAATAAACGCTTTTAATGCCCCTCAGAAGAGATGTGGAGGTACCAGTAGCTTAACAAGATGCTTTTAATGCCCCTCGGAAGAGACGTGGAGGTCCCAATAGCTTAACAAGATGCTTTTAATGACCCTCAGAAGAGACGTGGATGTCCCAGTAGCTTAACAAGACGCTTTTAATGCCCCTCAGAAGAGATGTGGAGGTACCAGTAGCTTAACAAGATGCTTTTAATGCCCCTCGGAAGAGACGTGGAGGTCCCAATAGCTTAACAAGATGCTTTTAATGACCCTCAGAAGAGACGTGGATGTCCCAGTAGCTTAACAAGACGCTTTTAATGCCCCTCAGAAGAGACGTGGAGGTCCCAGTAGCTTAACAAGACGCTTTTAATGCCCCTCAGAAAAGTGGTGGAGATCCCAGTAGTTTAACAAGACGCTTTTAATGCCCCTCGGAAAAGTGGTGGCGGTCCCAGTAGCTTAACAAGATGCTTTTAATGCCCCTCAGAAGAGACGTGGAGGTCCCAGTAGCTTAGCAAGACGCTTTTAATGTCCCTCAGAAGAGACGTGGAGGTCCCAGTAGCTTAACAAGACGCTTTTAATGCCCCTCAGAAGAGACGTGGAGGTCCCAGTAGCTTAAAAAGATGCTTTAAATGACCCTCAGAAGAGACGTGGAGGGCCCAGTATCTTAACAAGACGCTTTTAATGCCCCTCAGAAGAGACGTGGAGGTCCCAGCAGCTTAACAAGACGTTTTTAATGCCCCTCAGAAGAGACGTGGAGGTCCCAGTAGCTGAACAAGACGCTTTCAATGCCCTTCAGAAGAGACGTGGAGGTCCCAGTAGCTTAACAAGACGCTTTTAATGCCCCTCAGAAGAGACGTGGAGGTCCCAGTAGCTTAACAATACGCTTTTAATGCCCCTCAGAAGAGACGTGGAGGTCCCAGTAGCTTAACAAGATGCTTTTAATGCCCCTCAGAAGAGACGTGGAGGTCCCAGTAGCTTAACAAGACGCTTTTAATGCCCCTCAGAAGAGACGTGGAGGTCCAAGTAGGTTAGCTAGAGGCTTTTAATGCCCCTCAGAAGAGACGTGGAGGTCCCAGTAGCTTAACAAAATGCTATTAATGCCCCTCGGAAGAGACGTGGAGGTTCCAGTAGCTTAACAAGACGTTTTTAATGCCCCTCGTAAAAGTGGTGGAGGTCCCAGTAGCTTAACAAGATGCTTTTAATGACCCTCAGAAGAGACGTGGAGGTCCCATTAGCTTAGCAAGACGCTTTTAATGCCCCTCGGAAAAGTAGTGGAGGTCCCAGTAGCTTAACAAGACGCTTTTATCTACCTCAGAAGAGATGTGGAGGTCCCAGTAGCTTAACAAGGCATTTTTAATGCCCCTAAGAAGAGACGTGGAGGTCCCAGTAGCTTAACAAGACGCTTTTAATGCCCCTCAGAAGAGACGTGGAGGTCCCAGTAGGCTAGCAAGACGCTTTAAATGCCCCTCGCAAAAGTGGTGGACGTCCCAGTAGCTTAACAAGATGCTTTTAATCCTCCCCAGAAGAGACGTGGAGGTCCCCGTAGCTTAACAACACGCTTTTAATACCCCTTAGAAGAGACGTGGAGGTCCCATTAGCTTAACAAGATGCTTTTAATGCCCCTCAGAAGAGACGTGGAGGTCCCAGTAGCTTAACAAGATGCTTTTAATGCCCCTCAGAAGAGACGTGGAAGTCCCAGTAGCTTAACAAGACGCTTTTAATGCCCCTTGGAAGAGACGTGGAAGTCCCAGTAGCTTAACAAGACGCTTTAATGCCCCTCACAAGAGACATGGAGGCTCCAGTAGCTTAACAAGATGCTTTTACTGCCCCTCGGAAAAGTGGTGGAGGTCCCAGTAGCTTAACAAGACGCTTTTAATGCATCTGAGAAGAGACGTGGAGGTCCCAGTAGTTTAACAAGACGCTTTTAATGCCCCTCAGAAGAGACTTGGAGGTCCCAGTAGCTTAACAAGATGCTTTTAATACCCCTCGGAAAAGTGGTGGAGGTCCCAGTAGCTTAAAAAGATGCTTTTAATGCCCCTCAGAAGAGACGTGGAGGTCCCAGTAGCTTAATACGAAGCTTTTAATGCCCCTCAGAAGAGACGTGGAGGTCCCAGTAGCTTAACAAGACGCTTTTAATGCCCCTCAGAAGAGACGTGGAGGTCCCAGTAGGTTAACTAGACGCTTTTAATTCCCCTCAGAAGAGACGTGGAGGTCCCAGTAACTTAACAAGATGCTTTTAATACCGCTCGGAAGAGACGTTGAGGTCAGAGTAGCTTAACAAGATGCTTTTAATGACCCTCAGAAGAGACGTGAACGTCCCAGTAGCTTAACAAGACGCTTTTAATGCCCCTCGGAAAAGTGGTGGAGGTTCCAGTAGCTTAAAAAGATGCTTTTAATGCCCCTCAGAAGAGACGTGGAGGTCCCTGTAGCTTAACAAGACGCTTTTAATGCCCCTCAGAAGAGACGTGGAGGTCCCAGTAGCTTAACAAGACGCTTTTAATGCCTCTCAGAAGAGATGTGGAGGTCCCAGTAGCTTAACAATACACTTTTAATGCCCCTCAGAAGAGACGTGGAGGTCCCAGTAGCTTAACAAGAAGCTTTTAATGCCCCTCAGAAGAGACGTGGAGGTCCCTGAAGCTTAACAAAACGCATTTAATGCCCCTCAGAAGAGACGTGGAGGTCCCAGTAGCTTAACAAGACGCTTTTAATGCCCCTCAGAAGAGACGTGGATGTCCTAGTAGTTTAACTAGACGCTTTTAATGCCCCTCAGAAGAGACGTGGAGGTCCCAGTAACTTAACAAGATGCTTTTAATACCCCTCAGTAGAGACGTGGAGGTCCCAGAAGCTTAAATAAACGCTTTTAATGCCCCTCAGAAGAGATGTGGAGGTCCCAGTAGCTTAACAAGATGCTTTTAATGCCCCTCGGAAGAGACGTGGAGGTCCCAATAGCTTAACAAGATGCTTTTAATGACCCTCAGAAGAGACGTGGATGTCCCAGTAGCTTAACAAGACGCTTTTAATGCCCCTCAGAAGAGACGTGGAGGTCCCAGTAGCTTAACAAGACGCTTTTAATGCCCCTCAGAAAAGTGGTGGAGATCCCAGTAGTTTAACAAGACGCTTTTAATGCCCCTCGGAAAAGTGGTGGCGGTCCCAGTAGCTTAACAAGATGCTTTTAATGCCCCTCGGAAGAGACGTGGAGGGCCCAGTATCTTAACAAGACGCTTTTAATGCCCCTCAGAAGAGACGTGGAGGTCCCAGTAGCTTAACAAGACGTTTTTAATGCCCCTCAGAAGAGACGTGGAGGTCCCAGTAGCTGAACAAGACGCTTTCAATGCCCTTCAGAAGAGACGTGGAGGTCCCAGTAGCTTAACAAGACGCTTTTAATGCCCCTCAGAAGAGACGTGGAGGTCCCAGTAGCTTAACAAGACGCTTTTAATGCCCCTCAGAAGAGACGTGGAGGTCCCAGTAGCTTAACAAGATGCTTTTAATGCCCCTCAGAAGAGACGTGGAGGTCCCAGTAGCTTAACAAGACGCTTTTAATGCCCCTCAGAAGAGACGTGGAGGTCCAAGTAGGTTAGCTAGAGGCTTTTAATGCCCCTCAGAAGAGACGTGGAGGTCCCAGTAGCTTAACAAAATGCTATTAATGCCCCTCGGAAGAGACGTGGAGGTTCCAGTAGCTTAACAAGACGTTTTTAATGCCCCTCGTAAAAGTGGTGGAGGTCCCAGTAGCTTAACAAGATGCTTTTAATGACCCTCAGAAGAGACGTGGAGGTCCCAGTAGCTTAGCAAGACGCTTTTAATGCCCCTCGGAAAAGTAGTGGAGGTCCCAGTAGCTTAACAAGACGCTTTTATCCACCTCAGAAGAGATGTGGAGGTCCCAGTAGCTTAACAAGGCATTTTTAATGCCCCTAAGAAGAGACGTGGAGGTCCCAGTAGCTTAACAAGACGCTTTTAATGCCCCTCAGAAGAGACGTGGAGGTCCCAGTAGGCTAGCAAGACGCTTTAAATGCCCCTCGCAAAAGTGGTGGACGTCCCAGTAGCTTAACAAGATGCTTTTAATCCTCCCCAGAAGAGACGTGGAGGTCCCCGTAGCTTAACAACACGCTTTTAATACCCCTTAGAAGAGACGTGGAGGTCCCATTAGCTTAACAAGATGCTTTTAATGCCCCTCAGAAGAGACGTGGAGGTCCCAGTAGCTTAACAAGACGCTTTTAATGCCCCTCAGAAGAGACGTGGAAGTCCCAGTAGCTTAACAAGACGCTTTTAATGCCCCTTGGAAGAGACGTGGAAGTCCCAGTAGCTTAACAAGACGCTTTAATGCCCCTCACAAGAGACATGGAGGCTCCAGTAGCTTAACAAGATGCTTTTACTGCCCCTCGGAAAAGTGGTGGAGGTCCCAGTAGCTTAACAAGACGCTTTTAATGCATCTGAGAAGAGACGTGGAGGTCCCAGTAGTTTAAAAGAAGCTTTTAATGCCCCTCAGAAGAGACGTGGAGGTCCCAGTAGCTTAACAAGATGTTTATAATGCCCCTCAGAAGAAACGTGGAGGTCCCAGTAGCTTAACAAGACGCTTTTAATGCCCCTCAGAAGAGACGTGGAGGTCCCAGTAGGTTAGCAAGACGCTTTAAATGCCCCTCGGAAAAGTGGTGGACGTCCCAGTAGCTTAACAAGATGCTTTTAATCCACCCCAGAAGAGACGTGGAGGTCCCAGTAGCTTAGCAAGGCATTTTTAATGCCCCTAAAAAGAGACGTGGAGGTCCCCGTAGCTTAATAAGACGCTTTTAATGCCCCTTAGAAGAGAAGTGGAGGTCCCAGTAGTATAACAAGACGCTTTTAATGCCTCTCGGAAAAGTGGTGGAGGTCCCAGTAGCTTAACAAGACGCTTTCAATGCCCCTCAGAAGAGACGTGGAGGTCCCAGTAGCTTAACAAGACGGTTTGAATGCCCCTTGGAAGAGACGTGGAGGTCCCAGTAGCTTAACAAGATGCTTTTAATGCCCCTCAGAAGAGACGTGGAGGTCCCAGTAGCTTAACAAGATGCTTTTAATGCCCCTCGGAAGAGACGTGGAGGTCCCAGTAGCTTAACAAAATGCTTTTAATGACACTCAGAAGAGACGTGGAGGTCCCAGTAGCTTAACAAGACGCTTTTAATGCCCCTCAGAAGAGACGTGGAGGTTCCAGTAGCTTAACAAGACGCTTTTAATGCCCCTCGGAAAAGTGGTGGAGGACCCAGTAGTTTAACAAGACGCTTTTAATGCCCCTCAGAAGAGACCTGGAGGTCCCAGTAGCTTAACAAGACGCTTTTAATGCCCCTCAGAAGAGACGTGGAAGTCCCAGTAGCTTAACAAGACGCTTTTAATGCCATTTGGAAGAGACATGGAAGTCCCAGTAGCTTAACAAGACGCTTTAATGCCCCTCAGAAGAGACATGGAGGCTCCAGTAGCTTAACAAGATGCTTTTACTGCCCCTCGGAAAAGTGGTGGAGGTCCCAGTAGCTTAACAAGACGCTTTTAATGCATCTGAGAAGAGACGTGGATGTCCCAGTAGTTTAAAAGAAGCTTTTAATGCCCCTCAGAAGAGACGTGGAGGTCCCAGTAGCTTAACAAGATGTTTATAATGCCCCTCAGAAGAAACGTGGAGGTCCCAGTAGCTTAACAAGACGCTTTTAATGCCCCTCAGAAGAGACGTGGAGGTCCCAGTAGGCTAGCAAGACGCTTTAAATGCCCCTCGCAAAAGTGGTGGACGTCCCAGTAGCTTAACAAGATGCTTTTAATCCTCCCCAGAAGAGATGTGGAGGTCCCAGTAGCTTAACAAGACATTTTTAATGCCCCTAAGAAGAGACGTGGAGGTCCCCGTAGCTTAACAACACGCTTTTAATACCCCTTAGAAGAGACATGGAGGTCCCATTAGCTTAACAAGATGCTTTTAATGCCCCTCAGAAGAGACGTGGAGGTCCCAGTAGCTTAACAAGACGCTTTTAATGCCCCTCAGAAGAGACGTGGAGGTCCCAGTAGGTTAGCAAGACGCTTTAAATGCCCCTCGGAAAAGTGGTGGACGTCCCAGTAGCTTAACAAGATGCTTTTAATCCACCCCAGAAGAGACGTGGAGGTCCCAGTAGCTTAGCAAGGCATTTTTAATGCCCCTAAGAAGAGACGTGGAGGTCCCCGTAGCTTAATAAGACGCTTTTAATGCCCCTTAGAAGAGAAGTGGAGGTCCCAGTAGTATAACAAGACGCTTTTAATGCCTCTCGGAAAAGTGGTGGAGGTCCCAGTAGCTTAACAAGACGCTTTCAATGCCCCTCAGAAGAGACGTGGAGGTCCCAGTAGCTTAACAAGACGGTTTGAATGCCCCTTGGAAGAGACGTGGAGGTCCCAGTAGCTTAACAAGATGCTTTTAATGCCCCTCAGAAGAGACGTGGAGGTCCCAGTAGCTTAACAAGATGCTTTTAATGCCCCTCGGAAGAGACGTGGAGGTCCCAGTAGCTTAACAAAATGCTTTTAATGACACTCAGAAGAGACGTGGAGGTCCCAGTAGCTTAACAAGACGCTTTTAATGCCCCTCAGAAGAGACGTGGAGGTTCCAGTAGCTTAACAAGACGCTTTTAATGCCCCTCGGAAAAGTGGTGGAGGACCCAGTAGTTTAACAAGACGCTTTTAATGCCCCTCAGAAGAGACGTGGAGGTCCCAGTAGCTTAACAAGACGCTTTTATTGCCCCTCGGAAAAGTGGTGGAGGTCCCAGTAGCTTAACAAGACGCATTTCATGCCCCTCAGAAGAGACGTGGAGCTCCCAGTAGATGAACAAGATGCTTTTAATGCCCCTCAGAAGAGACGTGGAGGTCCCAGTAGCTTAACAAGACGCTTTTAATGCCCCTCAGAAGAGACGTGGAGGTCCCAGTAGCTTAACAAGATGCTTTTAATGACCCTCAGAAGAGACGTGGAGGTCCCAGTAGCTTAACAAGATGCTTTTAATGCCCCTCAGAAGAGACGTGGAGGTCCCAGTAGCTTAACAAGACGCGTTTAATGTCCCTCGGAAAAGTGGTGGAGGTCCCAGTAGCTTAACAAGACGCTTTTAATGCCCCTCAGAAGAGACGTGGAGGTCCCAGTAGGTTAACTAGATGCTTTTAATGCCCATCAGAAGAGACGTGGAGGTCCCATAACCTAACAAGATGCTTTCAATACCCCTCAGTAGAGACGTGGAGGTCCCATCAACTTATCAAGACGGTTTGAATGGCACTTGGAAGAGACGTGGAGGTCCCAGTAGCTTAACAAGAAGCTTTTAATGCCCCTCAGAAGAGACGTGGAGGTCCCAGTAGCTTAACAAGATGCTTTTAATGCCCCTCGGAAGAGACGTGGAGGTCCCAGTAGCTTAACAAGATGCTTTTAATGACCCTCAGAAGAGACGTGAACGTCCCAGTAGCTTAACAAGACGCTTTTAATGCCCCTCAAAAGAGACGTGGAGGTCCCAGTAGCTTAACAAGACGCTTTTAATGCCCCTCGGAAAAGTGGTGGAGGTTCCAGTAGCTTAAAAAGATGCTTTTAATGCCCCTCAGAAGAGACGTGGAGGTCCCTGTAGCTTAACAAGACGCTTTTAATGCCCCTCAGAAGAGACGTGGAGGTCCCAGTAGCTTAACAAGACGCTTTTAATGCCTCTCAGAAGAGATGTAGAGGTCCCAGTAGCTTAACAATACACTTTTAATGCCCCTCAGAAGAGACTTGGAGGTCCCAGTAGCTTAACAAGAAGCTTTTAATGCCCCTCAGAAGAGACGTGGAGGTCCCTGAAGCTTAACAAAACGCATTTAATGCCCCTCAGAAGAGACGTGGAGGTCCCAGTAGCTTAACAAGACGCTTTTAATGCCCCTCAGAAGAGACGTGGATGTCCTAGTAGTTTAACTAGACGCTTTTAATGCCCCTCAGAAGAGACGTGGAGGTCCCAGTAACTTAACAAGATGCTTTTAATACCCCTCAGTAGAGACGTGGAGGTCCCAGAAGCTTAAATAAACGCTTTTAATGCCCCTCAGAAGAGATGTGGAGGTACCAGTAGCTTAACAAGATGCTTTTAATGCCCCTCGGAAGAGACGTGGAGGTCCCAATAGCTTAACAAGATGCTTTTAATGACCCTCAGAAGAGACGTGGATGTCCCAGTAGCTTAACAAGACGCTTTTAATGCCCCTCAGAAGAGATGTGGAGGTACCAGTAGCTTAACAAGATGCTTTTAATGCCCCTCGGAAGAGACGTGGAGGTCCCAATAGCTTAACAAGATGCTTTTAATGACCCTCAGAAGAGACGTGGATGTCCCAGTAGCTTAACAAGACGCTTTTAATGCCCCTCAGAAGAGACGTGGAGGTCCCAGTAGCTTAACAAGACGCTTTTAATGCCCCTCAGAAAAGTGGTGGAGATCCCAGTAGTTTAACAAGACGCTTTTAATGCCCCTCGGAAAAGTGGTGGCGGTCCCAGTAGCTTAACAAGATGCTTTTAATGCCCCTCAGAAGAGACGTGGAGGTCCCAGTAGCTTAGCAAGACGCTTTTAATGTCCCTCAGAAGAGACGTGGAGGTCCCAGTAGCTTAACAAGACGCTTTTAATGCCCCTCAGAAGAGACGTGGAGATCCCAGTAGCTTAAAAAGATGCTTTAAATGACCCTCAGAAGAGACGTGGAGGGCCCAGTATCTTAACAAGACGCTTTTAATGCCCCTCAGAAGAGACGTGGAGGTCCCAGCAGCTTAACAAGACGTTTTTAATGCCCCTCAGAAGAGACGTGGAGGTCCCAGTAGCTGAACAAGACGCTTTCAATGCCCTTCAGAAGAGACGTGGAGGTCCCAGTAGCTTAACAAGACGCTTTTAATGCCCCTCAGAAGAGACGTGGAGGTCCCAGTAGCTTAACAATACGCTTTTAATGCCCCTCAGAAGAGACGTGGAGGTCCCAGTAGCTTAACAAGATGCTTTTAATGCCCCTCAGAAGAGACGTGGAGGTCCCAGTAGCTTAACAAGACGCTTTTAATGCCCCTCAGAAGAGACGTGGAGGTCCAAGTAGGTTAGCTAGAGGCTTTTAATGCCCCTCAGAAGAGACGTGGAGGTCCCAGTAGCTTAACAAAATGCTATTAATGCCCCTCGGAAGAGACGTGGAGGTTCCAGTAGCTTAACAAGACGTTTTTAATGCCCCTCGTAAAAGTGGTGGAGGTCCCAGTAGCTTAACAAGATGCTTTTAATGACCCTCAGAAGAGACGTGGAGGTCCCATTAGCTTAGCAAGACGCTTTTAATGCCCCTCGGAAAAGTAGTGGAGGTCCCAGTAGCTTAACAAGACGCTTTTATCCACCTCAGAAGAGATGTGGAGGTCCCAGTAGCTTAACAAGGCATTTTTAATGCCCCTAAGAAGAGACGTGGAGGTCCCAGTAGCTTAACAAGACGCTTTTAATGCCCCTCAGAAGAGACGTGGAGGTCCCAGTAGGCTAGCAAGACGCTTTAAATGCCCCTCGCAAAAGTGGTGGACGTCCCAGTAGCTTAACAAGATGCTTTTAATCCTCCCCAGAAGAGACGTGGAGGTCCCCGTAGCTTAACAACACGCTTTTAATACCCCTTAGAAGAGACGTGGAGGTCCCATTAGCTTAACAAGATGCTTTTAATGCCCCTCAGAAGAGACGTGGAGGTCCCAGTAGCTTAACAAGACGCTTTTAATGCCCCTCAGAAGAGACGTGGAAGTCCCAGTAGCTTAACAAGACGCTTTTAATGCCCCTTGGAAGAGACGTGGAAGTCCCAGTAGCTTAACAAGACGCTTTAATGCCCCTCACAAGAGACATGGAGGCTCCAGTAGCTTAACAAGATGCTTTTACTGCCCCTCGGAAAAGTGGTGGAGGTCCCAGTAGCTTAACAAGACGCTTTTAATGCATCTGAGAAGAGACGTGGAGGTCCCAGTAGTTTAACAAGACGCTTTTAATGCCCCTCAGAAGAGACTTGGAGGTCCCAGTAGCTTAACAAGATGCTTTTAATACCCCTCGGAAAAGTGGTGGAGGTCCCAGTAGCTTAAAAAGATGCTTTTAATGCCCCTCAGAAGAGACGTGGAGGTCCCAGTAGCTTAATACGAAGCTTTTAATGCCCCTCAGAAGAGACGTGGAGGTCCCAGTAGCTTAACAAGACGCTTTTAATGCCCCTCAGAAGAGACGTGGAGGTCCCAGTAGGTTAACTAGACGCTTTTAATTCCCCTCAGAAGAGACGTGGAGGTCCCAGTAACTTAACAAGATGCTTTTAATACCGCTCGGAAGAGACGTTGAGGTCAGAGTAGCTTAACAAGATGCTTTTAATGACCCTCAGAAGAGACGTGAACGTCCCAGTAGCTTAACAAGACGCTTTTAATGCCCCTCGGAAAAGTGGTGGAGGTTCCAGTAGCTTAAAAAGATGCTTTTAATGCCCCTCAGAAGAGACGTGGAGGTCCCTGTAGCTTAACAAGACGCTTTTAATGCCCCTCAGAAGAGACGTGGAGGTCCCAGTAGCTTAACAAGACGCTTTTAATGCCTCTCAGAAGAGATGTGGAGGTCCCAGTAGCTTAACAATACACTTTTAATGCCCCTCAGAAGAGACGTGGAGGTCCCAGTAGCTTAACAAGAAGCTTTTAATGCCCCTCAGAAGAGACGTGGAGGTCCCTGAAGCTTAACAAAACGCATTTAATGCCCCTCAGAAGAGACGTGGAGGTCCCAGTAGCTTAACAAGACGCTTTTAATGCCCCTCAGAAGAGACGTGGATGTCCTAGTAGTTTAACTAGACGCTTTTAATGCCCCTCAGAAGAGACGTGGAGGTCCCAGTAACTTAACAAGATGCTTTTAATACCCCTCAGTAGAGACGTGGAGGTCCCAGAAGCTTAAATAAACGCTTTTAATGCCCCTCAGAAGAGATGTGGAGGTCCCAGTAGCTTAACAAGATGCTTTTAATGCCCCTCGGAAGAGACGTGGAGGTCCCAATAGCTTAACAAGATGCTTTTAATGACCCTCAGAAGAGACGTGGATGTCCCAGTAGCTTAACAAGACGCTTTTAATGCCCCTCAGAAGAGACGTGGAGGTCCCAGTAGCTTAACAAGACGCTTTTAATGCCCCTCAGAAAAGTGGTGGAGATCCCAGTAGTTTAACAAGACGCTTTTAATGCCCCTCGGAAAAGTGGTGGCGGTCCCAGTAGCTTAACAAGATGCTTTTAATGCCCCTCGGAAGAGACGTGGAGGGCCCAGTATCTTAACAAGACGCTTTTAATGCCCCTCAGAAGAGACGTGGAGGTCCCAGTAGCTTAACAAGACGTTTTTAATGCCCCTCAGAAGAGACGTGGAGGTCCCAGTAGCTGAACAAGACGCTTTCAATGCCCTTCAGAAGAGACGTGGAGGTCCCAGTAGCTTAACAAGACGCTTTTAATGCCCCTCAGAAGAGACGTGGAGGTCCCAGTAGCTTAACAAGACGCTTTTAATGCCCCTCAGAAGAGACGTGGAGGTCCCAGTAGCTTAACAAGATGCTTTTAATGCCCCTCAGAAGAGACGTGGAGGTCCCAGTAGCTTAACAAGACGCTTTTAATGCCCCTCAGAAGAGACGTGGAGGTCCAAGTAGGTTAGCTAGAGGCTTTTAATGCCCCTCAGAAGAGACGTGGAGGTCCCAGTAGCTTAACAAAATGCTATTAATGCCCCTCGGAAGAGACGTGGAGGTTCCAGTAGCTTAACAAGACGTTTTTAATGCCCCTCGTAAAAGTGGTGGAGGTCCCAGTAGCTTAACAAGATGCTTTTAATGACCCTCAGAAGAGACGTGGAGGTCCCAGTAGCTTAGCAAGACGCTTTTAATGCCCCTCGGAAAAGTAGTGGAGGTCCCAGTAGCTTAACAAGACGCTTTTATCCACCTCAGAAGAGATGTGGAGGTCCCAGTAGCTTAACAAGGCATTTTTAATGCCCCTAAGAAGAGACGTGGAGGTCCCAGTAGCTTAACAAGACGCTTTTAATGCCCCTCAGAAGAGACGTGGAGGTCCCAGTAGGCTAGCAAGACGCTTTAAATGCCCCTCGCAAAAGTGGTGGACGTCCCAGTAGCTTAACAAGATGCTTTTAATCCTCCCCAGAAGAGACGTGGAGGTCCCCGTAGCTTAACAACACGCTTTTAATACCCCTTAGAAGAGACGTGGAGGTCCCATTAGCTTAACAAGATGCTTTTAATGCCCCTCAGAAGAGACGTGGAGGTCCCAGTAGCTTAACAAGACGCTTTTAATGCCCCTCAGAAGAGACGTGGAAGTCCCAGTAGCTTAACAAGACGCTTTTAATGCCCCTTGGAAGAGACGTGGAAGTCCCAGTAGCTTAACAAGACGCTTTAATGCCCCTCACAAGAGACATGGAGGCTCCAGTAGCTTAACAAGATGCTTTTACTGCCCCTCGGAAAAGTGGTGGAGGTCCCAGTAGCTTAACAAGACGCTTTTAATGCATCTGAGAAGAGACGTGGAGGTCCCAGTAGTTTAAAAGAAGCTTTTAATGCCCCTCAGAAGAGACGTGGAGGTCCCAGTAGCTTAACAAGATGTTTATAATGCCCCTCAGAAGAAACGTGGAGGTCCCAGTAGCTTAACAAGACGCTTTTAATGCCCCTCAGAAGAGACGTGGAGGTCCCAGTAGGTTAGCAAGACGCTTTAAATGCCCCTCGGAAAAGTGGTGGACGTCCCAGTAGCTTAACAAGATGCTTTTAATCCACCCCAGAAGAGACGTGGAGGTCCCAGTAGCTTAGCAAGGCATTTTTAATGCCCCTAAAAAGAGACGTGGAGGTCCCCGTAGCTTAATAAGACGCTTTTAATGCCCCTTAGAAGAGAAGTGGAGGTCCCAGTAGTATAACAAGACGCTTTTAATGCCTCTCGGAAAAGTGGTGGAGGTCCCAGTAGCTTAACAAGACGCTTTCAATGCCCCTCAGAAGAGACGTGGAGGTCCCAGTAGCTTAACAAGACGGTTTGAATGCCCCTTGGAAGAGACGTGGAGGTCCCAGTAGCTTAACAAGATGCTTTTAATGCCCCTCAGAAGAGACGTGGAGGTCCCAGTAGCTTAACAAGATGCTTTTAATGCCCCTCGGAAGAGACGTGGAGGTCCCAGTAGCTTAACAAAATGCTTTTAATGACACTCAGAAGAGACGTGGAGGTCCCAGTAGCTTAACAAGACGCTTTTAATGCCCCTCAGAAGAGACGTGGAGGTTCCAGTAGCTTAACAAGACGCTTTTAATGCCCCTCGGAAAAGTGGTGGAGGACCCAGTAGTTTAACAAGACGCTTTTAATGCCCCTCAGAAGAGACGTGGAGGTCCCAGTAGCTTAACAAGACGCGTTTAATGTCCCTCGGAAAAGTGGTGGAGGTCCCAGTAGCTTAACAAGACGCTTTTAATGCCCCTCAGAAGAGACGTGGAGGTCCCAGTAGGTTAACTAGATGCTTTTAATGCCCCTCAGAAGAGACGTGGAGGTCCCATAACCTAACAAGATGCTTTCAATACCCCTCAGTAGAGACGTGGAGGTCCCATTAACTTATCAAGACGGTTTGAATGGCCCTTGGAAGAGACGTGGAGGTCCCAGTAGCTTAACAAGAAGCTTTTAATGCCCCTCAGAAGAGACGTGGAGGTCCCAGTAGCTTAACAAGATGCTTTTAATGCCCCTCGGAAGAGACGTGGAGGTCCCAGTAGCTTAACAAGATGCTTTTAATGACCCTCAGAAGAGACGTGAACGTCCCAGTAGCTTAACAAGACGCTTTTAATGCCCCTCGGAAAAGTGGTGGAGGTCCCAGTAGTTTAACAAGACGCTTTTAATGCCCCTCAGAAGAGACTTGGAGGTCCCAGTAGCTTAACAAGATGCTTTTAATACCCCTCGGAAAAGTGGTGGAGGTCCCAGTAGCTTAAAAAGATGCTTTTAATGCCCCTCAGAAGAGACGTGGAGATCCCAGTAGCTTAATAAGAAGCTTTTAATGCCCCTCAGAAGAGACGTGGAGGTCCCAGTAGCTTAACAAAACGCTTTTAATGCCCCTCAGAAGAGACGTGGAGGTCCCAGTAGGTTAACTAGACGCTTTTAATGCCCCTCGGAAAAGTGGTGGAGGTTCCAGTAGCTTAAAAAGATGCTTTTAATGCCCCTCAGAAGAGACGTGGAGGTCCCAGTAGCTTAACAAGACGCTTTTAATGCCCCTCAAAAGAGACGTGGAGGTCCCAGTAGCTTAACAAGACGCTTTTAATGCCTCTCAGAAGAGATGTGGAGGTCCCAGTAGCTTAACAATACGCTTTTAATGCCCCTCAGAAGAGAAGTGGAGGTCCCAGTAGCTTAACAAGAAGCTTTTAATGCCCCTCAGAAGAGACGTGGAGGTCCCTGAAGCTTAACAAAACGCATTTAATGCCCCTCAGAAGAGACGTGGAGGGCCCAGTAGCTTAACAAGATGCTTTTAATGCCCCTCAGCATAGACGTGGAGGTCCCAGTAGCTTAACAAGACGCTTTTAATGCCCCTCAGAAGAGACGTGGATGTCCTAGTAATTTAACTAGACGCTTTTAATGCCCCTCAGAAGAGACGTGGAGGTCCCAGTAACTTAACAAGATGCTTTTAATGCCCCTCAGAAGAGACGTGGAGGTCCCAGTAGCTTAACAAGACGCTTTTAATGCCCCTCAGAAGAGACGTGGAGGTCCAAGTAGGTTAACTAGACGCTTTTAATGCCCCTCAGAAGAGACGTGGAGGTCCCAGTAGCTTAAAAAAACGCTTTAATGCCCCTCAGAAGAGATGTGGAGGTCCCAGTAGCTTAACAAGATGCTTTTAATGCCCCTCGGAAGAGACGTGGAGGTCCCAATAGCTTAACAAGATGCTTTTAATGACCCTCAGAAGAGACGTGGATGTCCCAGTAGCTTAACAAGACGCTTTTAATGCCCCTCAGAAGAGACGTGAAGGTCCCAGTAGCTTAACAAGACGCTTTTAATGCCCCTCAGAAAAGTGGTGGAGATCCCAGTAGTTTAACAAGACGCTTTTAATGCCCCTCGGAAAAGTGGTGGCGGTCCCAGTAGCTTAACAAGATGCTTTTAATGCCCCTCAGAAGAGACGTGGAGGTCCCAGTAGCTTAGCAAGACGCTTTTAATGTCCCTCAGAAGAGACGTGGAGGTCCCAGTAGCTTAACAAGACGCTTTAATGCCCCTCAGAAGAGACATGGAGGCTCCAGTAGCTTAACAAGATGCTTTTACTGCCCCTCGGAAAAGTGGTGGAGGTCCCAGTAGCTTAACAAGACGCTTTTAATGCATCTGAGAAGAGACGTGGATGTCCCAGTAGTTTAAAAGAAGCTTTTAATGCCCCTCAGAAGAGACGTGGAGGTCCCAGTAGCTTAACAAGATGTTTATAATGCCCCTCAGAAGAAACGTGGAGGTCCCAGTAGCTTAACAAGACGCTTTTAATGCCCCTCAGAAGAGACGTGGAGGTCCCAGTAGGCTAGCAAGACGCTTTAAATGCCCCTCGCAAAAGTGGTGGACGTCCCAGTAGCTTAACAAGATGCTTTTAATCCTCCCCAGAAGAGATGTGGAGGTCCCAGTAGCTTAACAAGACATTTTTAATGCCCCTAAGAAGAGACGTGGAGGTCCCCGTAGCTTAACAACACGCTTTTAATACCCCTTAGAAGAGACGTGGAGGTCCCATTAGCTTAACAAGATGCTTTTAATGCCCCTCAGAAGAGACGTGGAGGTCCCAGTAGCTTAACAAGACGCTTTTAATGCCCCTCAGAAGAGACGTGGAAGTCCCAGTAGCTTAACAAGACGCTTTTAATGCCCCTTGGAAGAGACGTGGAAGTCCCAGTAGCTTAACAAGACGCTTTAATGCCCCTCAGAAGAGACATGGAGGCTCCAGTAGCTTAACAAGATGCTTTTACTGCCCCTTGGAAAAGTGGTGGAGGTCCCAGTAGCTTAACAAGACGCTTTTAATGCATCTGAGAAGAGACGTGGAGGTCCCAGTAGTTTAAAAGAAGCTTTTAATGCCCCTCAGAAGAGACGTGGAGGTCCCAGTAGCTTAACAAGATGTTTATAATGCCCCTCAGAAGAAACGTGGAGGTCCCAGTAGCTTAACAAGACGCTTTTAATGCCCCTCAGAAGAGACGTGGAGGTCCCAGTAGGTTAGCAAGACGCTTTAAATGCCCCTCGGAAAAGTGGTGGTCGACCCAGTAGCTTAACAAGATGCTTTTAATCCACCCCAGAAGAGACGTGGAGGTCCCAGTAGCTTAACAAGGCATTTTTAATGCCCCTAAGAAGAGACGTGGAGGTCCCCGTAGCTTAATAAGACGCTTTTAATGCCCCTTAGAAGAGAAGTGGAGGTCCCAGTAGTATAACAAGACGCTTTTAATGCCTCTCGGAAAAGTGGTGGAGGTCCCAGTAGCTTAACAAGACGCTTTCAATGCCCCTCAGAAGAGACGTGGAGGTCCCAGTAGCTTAACAAGACGGTTTGAATGCCCCTTGGAAGAGACGTGGAGGTCCCAGTAGCTTAACAAGATGCTTTTAATGCCCCTCAGAAGAGACGTGGAGGTCCCAGTAGCTTAACAAGATGCTTTTAATGCCCCTCGGAAGAGACGTGGAGGTCCCAGTAGCTTAACAAAATGCTTTTAATGACACTCAGAAGAGACGTGGAGGTCCCAGTAGCTTAACAAGACGCTTTTAATGCCCCTCAGAAGAGACGTGGAGGTTCCAGTAGCTTAACAAGACGCTTTTAATGCCCCTCGGAAAAGTGGTGGAGGACCCAGTAGTTTAACAAGACGCTTTTAATGCCCCTCAGAAGAGACGTGGAGGTCCCAGTAGCTTAACAAGACGCTTTTATTGCCCCTCGGAAAAGTGGTGGAGGTCCCAGTAGCTTAACAAGACGCATTTCATGCCCCTCAGAAGAGACGTGGAGCTCCCAGTAGATGAACAAGATGCTTTTAATGCCCCTCAGAAGAGACGTGGAGGTCCCAGTAGCTTAACAAGACGCTTTTAATGCCCCTCAGAAGAGACGTGGAGGTCCCAGTAGCTTAACAAGATGCTTTTAATGACCCTCAGAAGAGACGTGGAGGTCCCAGTAGCTTAACAAGATGCTTTTAATGCCCCTCAGAAGAGACGTGGAGGTCCCAGTAGCTTAACAAGACGCGTTTAATGTCCCTCGGAAAAGTGGTGGAGGTCCCAGTAGCTTAACAAGACGCTTTTAATGCCCCTCAGAAGAGACGTGGAGGTCCCAGTAGGTTAACTAGATGCTTTTAATGCCCATCAGAAGAGACGTGGAGGTCCCATAACCTAACAAGATGCTTTCAATACCCCTCAGTAGAGACGTGGAGGTCACATTAACTTATCAAGACGGTTTGAATGGCCCTTGGAAGAGACGTGGAGGTCCCAGTAGCTTAACAAGAAGCTTTTAATGCCCCTCAGAAGAGACGTGGAGGTCCCAGTAGCTTAACAAGATGCTTTTAATGCCCCTCGGAAGAGACGTGGAGGTCCCAGTAGCTTAACAAGATGCTTTTAATGACCCTCAGAAGAGACGTGAACGTCCCAGTAGCTTAACAAGACGCTTTTAATGCCCCTCAAAAGAGACGTGGAGGTCCCAGTAGCTTAACAAGATGCTTTTATTGCCCCTCAGAAGAGACGTGGAGGTCCCAGTAGCTTATTAAGAAGCTTTTAATGCCCCTCAGAAGAGACGTGGAGGTCCCAGTAGCTTAACAAGACGCTTTTAATGCCCCTCAGAAGAGACGTGGAGGTCCCAGTAGGTTAACTAGACGCTTTTAATTCCCCTCAGAAGAGACGTGGAGGTCCCAGTAACTTAACAAGATGCCTTTAATACCGCTCGGAAGAGACGTTGAGGTCACAGTAGCTTAACAAGATGCTTTTAATGACCCTCAGAAGAGACGTGAACGTCCCAGTAGCTTAACAAGACGCTTTTAATGCCCCTCGGAAAAGTGGTGGAGGTCCCAGTAGCTTAAAAAGATGCTTTTAATGCCCCTCAGAAGAGACGTGGAGGTCCCAGTAGCTTAACAAGACGCTTTTAATGCCCCTCAGAAGAGACGTGGAGGTCCCAGTAGCTTAACAAGACGCTTTTAATGCCGTTCAGAAGAGATGTGGAGGTCCCAGTAGCTTAACAAGACGCTTTTAATGCCCCTCAGAAGAGACGTGGAGATCCTAGTAGTTTAACTAGACGCTTTTAATGCCCCTCAGAAGAGACGTGGAGGTCCCAGTAACTTAACAAGATGCTTTTAATACCGCTCGGAAGAGACGTTGAGGTCACAGTAGCTTAACAAGATGCTTTTAATGACCCTCAGAAGAGACATGAACGTCCCAGTAGCTTAACAAGACGCTTTTAATGTCCCTCAGAAGAGACGTGGAGGTCCCAGTAGCTTAACAAGACGCTTTTAATGCCCCTCAGAAGAGACGTGGAGGTCCCAGTAGCTTAACAAGATGCTTTTAATGATCCTCAGAAGAGACGTGGAGGTCCCAGTAGGTTAACTAGACGCTTTTAATGCCCCTCAGAAGAGACGTGGAGGTCCCAGTAACTTAACAAGATGCTTTTAATACCGCTCGGAAGAGACGTGGAGGTCCCAGAAGCTTAAAAAAACGCTTTTAATGCCCCTCAGAAGAGATGTGGAGGTCCCAGTAGCTTAACAAGATGCTTTTAATGCCCCTCGGAAGAGACGTGGAGGTCCCAATAGCTTAACAAGACGCTTTTAATGACCCTCAGAAGAGACGTGGATGTCCCAGTAGCTTAACAAGACGCTTTTAATGCCCCTCAGAAGAGACGTGGAGGTCCCAGTAGCTTAACAAGACGCTTTTAATGCCCCTCAGAAAAGTGGTGGAGATCCCAGTAGTTTAACAAGACGCTTTTAATGCCCCTCGGAAAAGTGGTGGCGGTCCCAGTAGCTTAACAAGATGCTTTTAATGCCCCTCAGAAGAGACGTGGAGGTCCCAGTAGCTTAACAAGACGCTTTTAATGCCCCTCAGAAGAGACGTGGAGGTCCCGGTAGATTAACAAGATGCTTTAAATGACCCTCAGAAGAGACGTGGAGGACCCAGTATCTTAACAAGACGCTTTTAATGCCCCTCAGAAGAGACGTGGAGGTCCCAGTAGCTTAACAAGACGTTTTTAATGCCCCTCGGAAAAGTGGTGGAGGTCCCAGTAGCTTAACAAGACGCATTTAATGCCCCTCAGAATAGACGTGGAGGTTCCAGTAGCTAAACAAGACGCTTTTAATGCCCCTCAGAAGAGACGTGGAGGTCCCAGTAGCTTAACAAGACGCTTTTAATGCCCCTCAGAAGAGACGTGGAGGTCCCAGTAGCTTAACAAGACGCTTTTAATGCCCCTCAGAAGAGACGTGGAGGTCCCAGTAGCTTAACAAGATGCTTTTAATGCGACTCAGAAGAGACGTGGAGGTCCCAGTAGCTTAACACGACGCTTTTAATGCCCCTCAGAAGAGACGTGGAGGTCCAAGTAGGTTAACTAGACGCTTTTAATGCCCCTCAGAAGAGACGTGGAGGTCCCAGTAGCTTAACAAAATGCTATTAATGCCCCTCGGAAGAGACGTGGAGGTCCCAGTAGCTTAACAAGACGCTTTTAATGCCCCTCGGAAAAGTGGTGGAGGTCCCAGTAGTTTAACAAGACGCTTTTAATGCCCCTCAGAAGAGACTTGGAGGTCCCAGTAGCTTAACAAGATGCTTTTAATACCCCTCGGAAAAGTGGTGGAGGTCCCAGTAGCTTAAAAAGATGCTTTTAATGCCCCTCAGAAGAGACGTGGAGGTCCCAGTAGCTTAATAAGAAGCTTTTAATGCCGCTCAGAAGAGACGTGGAGGTCCCAGTAGCTTAACAAGACGCTTTTAATGCCCCTCAGAAGAGACGTGGAGGTCCCAGTAGGTTAACTAGACGCTTTTAATTCCCCTCAGAAGAGACGTGGAGGTCCCAGTAACCTAACAAGATGCTTTTAATACCGCTCGGAAGAGACGTTGAGGTCACAGTAGCTTAACAAGATGCTTTTAATGACCCTCAGAAGAGACGTGAACGTCCCAGTAGCTTAACAAGACGCTTTTAATGCCCCTCAGAAGAGACGTGGATGTCCTAGTAGTTTAACTAGACGCTTTTAATGCCCCTCAGAAGAGACGTGGAGGTCCCAGTAACTTAACAAGATGCTTTTAATGCCCATCGGAAGAGACGTGGAGGTCCCAATAGCTTAACAAGATGCTTTTAATGACCCTCAGAAGAGACGTGGATGTCCCAGTAGCTTAACAAGACGCTTTTAATGCCCCACAGAAGAGACGTGGAGGTCCCAGTAGCTTAACAAGACGCTTTTAATGCCCCTCAGAAAAGTGGTGGAGATCCCAGTAGTTTAACAAGACGCTTTTAATGCCCCTCGGAAAAGTGGTGGCGGTCCCAGTAGCTTAACAAGATGCTTTTAATGCCCCTCAGAAGAGACGTGGAGGTCTCAGTAGCTTAGCAAGACGCTTTTAATGTCCCTCAGAAGAGACGTGGAGGTCCCAGTAGCTTAACAAGACGCTTTTAATGCCCCTCAGAAGAGACGTGGAGGTCCCAGTAGCTTAAAAAGATGCTTTAAATGACCCTCAGAAGAGACGTGGAGGGCCCAGTATCTTAACAAGACACTTTTAATGCCCCTCAGAAGAGACGTGGAGGTCCCAGTAGCTTAATAAGACGTTTTTAATGCCCCTCAGAAGAGACGTGGAGGTCCCAGTAGCTGAACAAGACGCTTTCAGTGCCCTTCAGAAAAGACGTGGAGGTCCCAGTAGCTTAACAAGACGCTTTTAATGCCCCTCAGAAGAGACGTGGAGGTCCCAGTAGCTTAACAAGACGCTTTTAATGCCCCTCAGAAGAGACGTGGAGGTCCCAGTAGCTTAACAAGATGCTTTTAATGCCCCTCAGAAGAGACGTGGAGGTCCCAGTAGCTTAACAAGACGCTTTTAATGCCCCTCAGAAGAGACGTGGAGGTCCAAGTAGGTTAACTAGACGCTTTTAATGCCCCTCAGAAGAGACGTGGAGGTCCCAGTAGCTTAACAAAATGCTATTAATGCCCCTCGGAAGAGACGTGGAGGTTCCAGTAGCTTAACAAGACGTTTTTAATGCCCCTCGTAAAAGTGGTGGAGGTCCCATTAGCTTAACAAGACGCTTTTAATGCCCCTCAGAAGAGACCTGGAGGTCCCAGTAGCTTAACAAGACGCTTTTAATGCCCCTCAGAAGAGACGTGGAAGTCCCAGTAGCTTAACAAGACGCTTTTAATGCCATTTGGAAGAGACATGGATGTCCCAGTAGCTTAACAAGACGCTTTAATGCCCCTCAGAAGAGACATGGAGGCTCCAGTAGCTTAACAAGATGCTTTTACTGCCCCTCGGAAAAGTGGTGGAGGTCCCAGTAGCTTAACAAGACGCTTTTAATGCATCTGAGAAGAGACGTGGATGTCCCAGTAGTTTAAAAGAAGCTTTTAATGCCCCTCAGAAGAGACGTGGAGGTCCCAGTAGCTTAACAAGATGTTTATAATGCCCCTCAGAAGAAACGTGGAGGTCCCAGTAGCTTAACAAGATGCTTTTAATGCCCCTCAGAAGAGACGTGGAGGTCCCAGTAGGCTAGCAAGACGCTTTAAATGCCCCTCGCAAAAGTGGTGGACGTCCCAGTAGCTTAACAAGATGCTTTTAATCCTCCCCAGAAGAGATGTGGAGGTCCCAGTAGCTTAACAAGACATTTTTAATGCCCCTAAGAAGAGACGTGGAGGTCCCCGTAGCTTAACAACACGCTTTTAATACCCCTTAGAAGAGACATGGAGGTCCCATTAGCTTAACAAGATGCTTTTAATGCCCCTCAGAAGAGACGTGGAGGTCCCAGTAGCTTAACAAGACGCTTTTAATGCCCCTCAGAAGAGACGTGGAGGTCCCAGTAGGTTAGCAAGACGCTTTAAATGCCCCTCGGAAAAGTGGTGGACGTCCCAGTAGCTTAACAAGATGCTTTTAATCCACCCCAGAAGAGACGTGGAGGTCCCAGTAGCTTAGCAAGGCATTTTTAATGCCCCTAAGAAGAGACGTGGAGGTCCCCGTAGCTTAATAAGACGCTTTTAATGCCCCTTAGAAGAGAAGTGGAGGTCCCAGTAGTATAACAAGACGCTTTTAATGCCTCTCGGAAAAGTGGTGGAGGTCCCAGTAGCTTAACAAGACGCTTTCAATGCCCCTCAGAAGAGACGTGGAGGTCCCAGTAGCTTAACAAGACGGTTTGAATGCCCCTTGGAAGAGACGTGGAGGTCCCAGTAGCTTAACAAGATGCTTTTAATGCCCCTCAGAAGAGACGTGGAGGTCCCAGTAGCTTAACAAGATGCTTTTAATGCCCCTCGGAAGAGACGTGGAGGTCCCAGTAGCTTAACAAAATGCTTTTAATGACACTCAGAAGAGACGTGGAGGTCCCAGTAGCTTAACAAGACGCTTTTAATGCCCCTCAGAAGAGACGTGGAGGTTCCAGTAGCTTAACAAGACGCTTTTAATGCCCCTCGGAAAAGTGGTGGAGGACCCAGTAGTTTAACAAGACGCTTTTAATGCCCCTCAGAAGAGACGTGGAGGTCCCAGTAGCTTAACAAGACGCTTTTATTGCCCCTCGGAAAAGTGGTGGAGGTCCCAGTAGCTTAACAAGACGCATTTCATGCCCCTCAGAAGAGACGTGGAGCTCCCAGTAGATGAACAAGATGCTTTTAATGCCCCTCAGAAGAGACGTGGAGGTCCCAGTAGCTTAACAAGACGCTTTTAATGCCCCTCAGAAGAGACGTGGAGGTCCCAGTAGCTTAACAAGATGCTTTTAATGACCCTCAGAAGAGACGTGGAGGTCCCAGTAGCTTAACAAGATGCTTTTAATGCCCCTCAGAAGAGACGTGGAGGTCCCAGTAGCTTAACAAGACGCGTTTAATGTCCCTCGGAAAAGTGGTGGAGGTCCCAGTAGCTTAACAAGACGCTTTTAATGCCCCTCAGAAGAGACGTGGAGGTCCCAGTAGGTTAACTAGATGCTTTTAATGCCCATCAGAAGAGACGTGGAGGTCCCATAACCTAACAAGATGCTTTCAATACCCCTCAGTAGAGACGTGGAGGTCCCATCAACTTATCAAGACGGTTTGAATGGCCCTTGGAAGAGACGTGGAGGTCCCAGTAGCTTAACAAGAAGCTTTTAATGCCCCTCAGAAGAGACGTGGAGGTCCCAGTAGCTTAACAAGATGCTTTTAATGCCCCTCGGAAGAGACGTGGAGGTCCCAGTAGCTTAACAAGATGCTTTTAATGACCCTCAGAAGAGACGTGAACGTCCCAGTAGCTTAACAAGACGCTTTTAATGCCCCTCAAAAGAGACGTGGAGGTCCCAGTAGCTTAACAAGACGCTTTTAATGCCCCTCGGAAAAGTGGTGGAGGTTCCAGTAGCTTAAAAAGATGCTTTTAATGCCCCTCAGAAGAGACGTGGAGGTCCCTGTAGCTTAACAAGACGCTTTTAATGCCCCTCAGAAGAGACGTGGAGGTCCCAGTAGCTTAACAAGACGCTTTTAATGCCTCTCAGAAGAGATGTAGAGGTCCCAGTAGCTTAACAATACACTTTTAATGCCCCTCAGAAGAGACTTGGAGGTCCCAGTAGCTTAACAAGAAGCTTTTAATGCCCCTCAGAAGAGACGTGGAGGTCCCAGTAGCTTAATAAGACGTTTTTAATGCCCCTCAGAAGAGACGTGGAGGTCCCAGTAGCTGAACAAGACGCTTTCAGTGCCCTTCAGAAAAGACGTGGAGGTCCCAGTAGCTTAACAAGACGCTTTTAATGCCCCTCAGAAGAGACGTGGAGGTCCCAGTAGCTTAACAAGACGCTTTTAATGCCCCTCAGAAGAGACGTGGAGGTCCCAGTAGCTTAACAAGATGCTTTTAATGCCCCTCAGAAGAGACGTGGAGGTCCCAGTAGCTTAACAAGACGCTTTTAATGCCCCTCAGAAGAGACGTGGAGGTCCAAGTAGGTTAACTAGACGCTTTTAATGCCCCTCAGAAGAGACGTGGAGGTCCCAGTAGCTTAACAAAATGCTATTAATGCCCCTCGGAAGAGACGTGGAGGTTCCAGTAGCTTAACAAGACGTTTTTAATGCCCCTCGTAAAAGTGGTGGAGGTCCCATTAGCTTAACAAGACGCTTTTAATGCCCCTCAGAAGAGACCTGGAGGTCCCAGTAGCTTAACAAGACGCTTTTAATGCCCCTCAGAAGAGACGTGGAAGTCCCAGTAGCTTAACAAGACGCTTTTAATGCCATTTGGAAGAGACATGGAAGTCCCAGTAGCTTAACAAGACGCTTTAATGCCCCTCAGAAGAGACATGGAGGCTCCAGTAGCTTAACAAGATGCTTTTACTGCCCCTCGGAAAAGTGGTGGAGGTCCCAGTAGCTTAACAAGACGCTTTTAATGCATCTGAGAAGAGACGTGGATGTCCCAGTAGTTTAAAAGAAGCTTTTAATGCCCCTCAGAAGAGACGTGGAGGTCCCAGTAGCTTAACAAGATGTTTATAATGCCCCTCAGAAGAAACGTGGAGGTCCCAGTAGCTTAACAAGATGCTTTTAATGCCCCTCAGAAGAGACGTGGAGGTCCCAGTAGGCTAGCAAGACGCTTTAAATGCCCCTCGCAAAAGTGGTGGACGTCCCAGTAGCTTAACAAGATGCTTTTAATCCTCCCCAGAAGAGATGTGGAGGTCCCAGTAGCTTAACAAGACATTTTTAATGCCCCTAAGAAGAGACGTGGAGGTCCCCGTAGCTTAACAACACGCTTTTAATACCCCTTAGAAGAGACATGGAGGTCCCATTAGCTTAACAAGATGCTTTTAATGCCCCTCAGAAGAGACGTGGAGGTCCCAGTAGCTTAACAAGACGCTTTTAATGCCCCTCAGAAGAGACGTGGAGGTCCCAGTAGGTTAGCAAGACGCTTTAAATGCCCCTCGGAAAAGTGGTGGACGTCCCAGTAGCTTAACAAGATGCTTTTAATCCACCCCAGAAGAGACGTGGAGGTCCCAGTAGCTTAGCAAGGCATTTTTAATGCCCCTAAGAAGAGACGTGGAGGTCCCCGTAGCTTAATAAGACGCTTTTAATGCCCCTTAGAAGAGAAGTGGAGGTCCCAGTAGTATAACAAGACGCTTTTAATGCCTCTCGGAAAAGTGGTGGAGGTCCCAGTAGCTTAACAAGACGCTTTCAATGCCCCTCAGAAGAGACGTGGAGGTCCCAGTAGCTTAACAAGACGGTTTGAATGCCCCTTGGAAGAGACGTGGAGGTCCCAGTAGCTTAACAAGATGCTTTTAATGCCCCTCAGAAGAGACGTGGAGGTCCCAGTAGCTTAACAAGATGCTTTTAATGCCCCTCGGAAGAGACGTGGAGGTCCCAGTAGCTTAACAAAATGCTTTTAATGACACTCAGAAGAGACGTGGAGGTCCCAGTAGCTTAACAAGACGCTTTTAATGCCCCTCAGAAGAGACGTGGAGGTTCCAGTAGCTTAACAAGACGCTTTTAATGCCCCTCGGAAAAGTGGTGGAGGACCCAGTAGTTTAACAAGACGCTTTTAATGCCCCTCAGAAGAGACGTGGAGGTCCCAGTAGCTTAACAAGACGCTTTTATTGCCCCTCGGAAAAGTGGTGGAGGTCCCAGTAGCTTAACAAGACGCATTTCATGCCCCTCAGAAGAGACGTGGAGCTCCCAGTAGATGAACAAGATGCTTTTAATGCCCCTCAGAAGAGACGTGGAGGTCCCAGTAGCTTAACAAGACGCTTTTAATGCCCCTCAGAAGAGACGTGGAGGTCCCAGTAGCTTAACAAGATGCTTTTAATGACCCTCAGAAGAGACGTGGAGGTCCCAGTAGCTTAACAAGATGCTTTTAATGCCCCTCAGAAGAGACGTGGAGGTCCCAGTAGCTTAACAAGACGCGTTTAATGTCCCTCGGAAAAGTGGTGGAGGTCCCAGTAGCTTAACAAGACGCTTTTAATGCCCCTCAGAAGAGACGTGGAGGTCCCAGTAGGTTAACTAGATGCTTTTAATGCCCATCAGAAGAGACGTGGAGGTCCCATAACCTAACAAGATGCTTTCAATACCCCTCAGTAGAGACGTGGAGGTCCCATCAACTTATCAAGACGGTTTGAATGGCCCTTGGAAGAGACGTGGAGGTCCCAGTAGCTTAACAAGAAGCTTTTAATGCCCCTCAGAAGAGACGTGGAGGTCCCAGTAGCTTAACAAGATGCTTTTAATGCCCCTCGGAAGAGACGTGGAGGTCCCAGTAGCTTAACAAGATGCTTTTAATGACCCTCAGAAGAGACGTGAACGTCCCAGTAGCTTAACAAGACGCTTTTAATGCCCCTCAAAAGAGACGTGGAGGTCCCAGTAGCTTAACAAGACGCTTTTAATGCCCCTCGGAAAAGTGGTGGAGGTTCCAGTAGCTTAAAAAGATGCTTTTAATGCCCCTCAGAAGAGACGTGGAGGTCCCTGTAGCTTAACAAGACGCTTTTAATGCCCCTCAGAAGAGACGTGGAGGTCCCAGTAGCTTAACAAGACGCTTTTAATGCCTCTCAGAAGAGATGTAGAGGTCCCAGTAGCTTAACAATACACTTTTAATGCCCCTCAGAAGAGACTTGGAGGTCCCAGTAGCTTAACAAGAAGCTTTTAATGCCCCTCAGAAGAGACGTGGAGGTCCCTGAAGCTTAACAAAACGCATTTAATGCCCCTCAGAAGAGACGTGGAGGTCCCAGTAGCTTAACAAGACGCTTTTAATGCCCCTCAGAAGAGACGTGGATGTCCTAGTAGTTTAACTAGACGCTTTTAATGCCCCTCAGAAGAGACGTGGAGGTCCCAGTAACTTAACAAGATGCTTTTAATACCCCTCAGTAGAGACGTGGAGGTCCCAGAAGCTTAAATAAACGCTTTTAATGCCCCTCAGAAGAGATGTGGAGGTACCAGTAGCTTAACAAGATGCTTTTAATGCCCCTCGGAAGAGACGTGGAGGTCCCAATAGCTTAACAAGATGCTTTTAATGACCCTCAGAAGAGACGTGGATGTCCCAGTAGCTTAACAAGACGCTTTTAATGCCCCTCAGAAGAGATGTGGAGGTACCAGTAGCTTAACAAGATGCTTTTAATGCCCCTCGGAAGAGACGTGGAGGTCCCAATAGCTTAACAAGATGCTTTTAATGACCCTCAGAAGAGACGTGGATGTCCCAGTAGCTTAACAAGACGCTTTTAATGCCCCTCAGAAGAGACGTGGAGGTCCCAGTAGCTTAACAAGACGCTTTTAATGCCCCTCAGAAAAGTGGTGGAGATCCCAGTAGTTTAACAAGACGCTTTTAATGCCCCTCGGAAAAGTGGTGGCGGTCCCAGTAGCTTAACAAGATGCTTTTAATGCCCCTCAGAAGAGACGTGGAGGTCCCAGTAGCTTAGCAAGACGCTTTTAATGTCCCTCAGAAGAGACGTGGAGGTCCCAGTAGCTTAACAAGACGCTTTTAATGCCCCTCAGAAGAGACGTGGAGGTCCCAGTAGCTTAAAAAGATGCTTTAAATGACCCTCAGAAGAGACGTGGAGGGCCCAGTATCTTAACAAGACGCTTTTAATGCCCCTCAGAAGAGACGTGGAGGTCCCAGCAGCTTAACAAGACGTTTTTAATGCCCCTCAGAAGAGACGTGGAGGTCCCAGTAGCTGAACAAGACGCTTTCAATGCCCTTCAGAAGAGACGTGGAGGTCCCAGTAGCTTAACAAGACGCTTTTAATGCCCCTCAGAAGAGACGTGGAGGTCCCAGTAGCTTAACAATACGCTTTTAATGCCCCTCAGAAGAGACGTGGAGGTCCCAGTAGCTTAACAAGATGCTTTTAATGCCCCTCAGAAGAGACGTGGAGGTCCCAGTAGCTTAACAAGACGCTTTTAATGCCCCTCAGAAGAGACGTGGAGGTCCAAGTAGGTTAGCTAGAGGCTTTTAATGCCCCTCAGAAGAGACGTGGAGGTCCCAGTAGCTTAACAAAATGCTATTAATGCCCCTCGGAAGAGACGTGGAGGTTCCAGTAGCTTAACAAGACGTTTTTAATGCCCCTCGTAAAAGTGGTGGAGGTCCCAGTAGCTTAACAAGATGCTTTTAATGACCCTCAGAAGAGACGTGGAGGTCCCATTAGCTTAGCAAGACGCTTTTAATGCCCCTCGGAAAAGTAGTGGAGGTCCCAGTAGCTTAACAAGACGCTTTTATCTACCTCAGAAGAGATGTGGAGGTCCCAGTAGCTTAACAAGGCATTTTTAATGCCCCTAAGAAGAGACGTGGAGGTCCCAGTAGCTTAACAAGACGCTTTTAATGCCCCTCAGAAGAGACGTGGAGGTCCCAGTAGGCTAGCAAGACGCTTTAAATGCCCCTCGCAAAAGTGGTGGACGTCCCAGTAGCTTAACAAGATGCTTTTAATCCTCCCCAGAAGAGACGTGGAGGTCCCCGTAGCTTAACAACACGCTTTTAATACCCCTTAGAAGAGACGTGGAGGTCCCATTAGCTTAACAAGATGCTTTTAATGCCCCTCAGAAGAGACGTGGAGGTCCCAGTAGCTTAACAAGACGCTTTTAATGCCCCTCAGAAGAGACGTGGAAGTCCCAGTAGCTTAACAAGACGCTTTTAATGCCCCTTGGAAGAGACGTGGAAGTCCCAGTAGCTTAACAAGACGCTTTAATGCCCCTCACAAGAGACATGGAGGCTCCAGTAGCTTAACAAGATGCTTTTACTGCCCCTCGGAAAAGTGGTGGAGGTCCCAGTAGCTTAACAAGACGCTTTTAATGCATCTGAGAAGAGACGTGGAGGTCCCAGTAGTTTAACAAGACGCTTTTAATGCCCCTCAGAAGAGACTTGGAGGTCCCAGTAGCTTAACAAGATGCTTTTAATACCCCTCGGAAAAGTGGTGGAGGTCCCAGTAGCTTAAAAAGATGCTTTTAATGCCCCTCAGAAGAGACGTGGAGGTCCCAGTAGCTTAATACGAAGCTTTTAATGCCCCTCAGAAGAGACGTGGAGGTCCCAGTAGCTTAACAAGACGCTTTTAATGCCCCTCAGAAGAGACGTGGAGGTCCCAGTAGGTTAACTAGACGCTTTTAATTCCCCTCAGAAGAGACGTGGAGGTCCCAGTAACTTAACAAGATGCTTTTAATACCGCTCGGAAGAGACGTTGAGGTCAGAGTAGCTTAACAAGATGCTTTTAATGACCCTCAGAAGAGACGTGAACGTCCCAGTAGCTTAACAAGACGCTTTTAATGCCCCTCGGAAAAGTGGTGGAGGTTCCAGTAGCTTAAAAAGATGCTTTTAATGCCCCTCAGAAGAGACGTGGAGGTCCCTGTAGCTTAACAAGACGCTTTTAATGCCCCTCAGAAGAGACGTGGAGGTCCCAGTAGCTTAACAAGACGCTTTTAATGCCTCTCAGAAGAGATGTGGAGGTCCCAGTAGCTTAACAATACACTTTTAATGCCCCTCAGAAGAGACGTGGAGGTCCCAGTAGCTTAACAAGAAGCTTTTAATGCCCCTCAGAAGAGACGTGGAGGTCCCTGAAGCTTAACAAAACGCATTTAATGCCCCTCAGAAGAGACGTGGAGGTCCCAGTAGCTTAACAAGACGCTTTTAATGCCCCTCAGAAGAGACGTGGATGTCCTAGTAGTTTAACTAGACGCTTTTAATGCCCCTCAGAAGAGACGTGGAGGTCCCAGTAACTTAACAAGATGCTTTTAATACCCCTCAGTAGAGACGTGGAGGTCCCAGAAGCTTAAATAAACGCTTTTAATGCCCCTCAGAAGAGATGTGGAGGTCCCAGTAGCTTAACAAGATGCTTTTAATGCCCCTCGGAAGAGACGTGGAGGTCCCAATAGCTTAACAAGATGCTTTTAATGACCCTCAGAAGAGACGTGGATGTCCCAGTAGCTTAACAAGACGCTTTTAATGCCCCTCAGAAGAGACGTGGAGGTCCCAGTAGCTTAACAAGACGCTTTTAATGCCCCTCAGAAAAGTGGTGGAGATCCCAGTAGTTTAACAAGACGCTTTTAATGCCCCTCGGAAAAGTGGTGGCGGTCCCAGTAGCTTAACAAGATGCTTTTAATGCCCCTCGGAAGAGACGTGGAGGGCCCAGTATCTTAACAAGACGCTTTTAATGCCCCTCAGAAGAGACGTGGAGGTCCCAGTAGCTTAACAAGACGTTTTTAATGCCCCTCAGAAGAGACGTGGAGGTCCCAGTAGCTGAACAAGACGCTTTCAATGCCCTTCAGAAGAGACGTGGAGGTCCCAGTAGCTTAACAAGACGCTTTTAATGCCCCTCAGAAGAGACGTGGAGGTCCCAGTAGCTTAACAAGACGCTTTTAATGCCCCTCAGAAGAGACGTGGAGGTCCCAGTAGCTTAACAAGATGCTTTTAATGCCCCTCAGAAGAGACGTGGAGGTCCCAGTAGCTTAACAAGACGCTTTTAATGCCCCTCAGAAGAGACGTGGAGGTCCAAGTAGGTTAGCTAGAGGCTTTTAATGCCCCTCAGAAGAGACGTGGAGGTCCCAGTAGCTTAACAAAATGCTATTAATGCCCCTCGGAAGAGACGTGGAGGTTCCAGTAGCTTAACAAGACGTTTTTAATGCCCCTCGTAAAAGTGGTGGAGGTCCCAGTAGCTTAACAAGATGCTTTTAATGACCCTCAGAAGAGACGTGGAGGTCCCAGTAGCTTAGCAAGACGCTTTTAATGCCCCTCGGAAAAGTAGTGGAGGTCCCAGTAGCTTAACAAGACGCTTTTATCCACCTCAGAAGAGATGTGGAGGTCCCAGTAGCTTAACAAGGCATTTTTAATGCCCCTAAGAAGAGACGTGGAGGTCCCAGTAGCTTAACAAGACGCTTTTAATGCCCCTCAGAAGAGACGTGGAGGTCCCAGTAGGCTAGCAAGACGCTTTAAATGCCCCTCGCAAAAGTGGTGGACGTCCCAGTAGCTTAACAAGATGCTTTTAATCCTCCCCAGAAGAGACGTGGAGGTCCCCGTAGCTTAACAACACGCTTTTAATACCCCTTAGAAGAGACGTGGAGGTCCCATTAGCTTAACAAGATGCTTTTAATGCCCCTCAGAAGAGACGTGGAGGTCCCAGTAGCTTAACAAGACGCTTTTAATGCCCCTCAGAAGAGACGTGGAAGTCCCAGTAGCTTAACAAGACGCTTTTAATGCCCCTTGGAAGAGACGTGGAAGTCCCAGTAGCTTAACAAGACGCTTTAATGCCCCTCACAAGAGACATGGAGGCTCCAGTAGCTTAACAAGATGCTTTTACTGCCCCTCGGAAAAGTGGTGGAGGTCCCAGTAGCTTAACAAGACGCTTTTAATGCATCTGAGAAGAGACGTGGAGGTCCCAGTAGTTTAAAAGAAGCTTTTAATGCCCCTCAGAAGAGACGTGGAGGTCCCAGTAGCTTAACAAGATGTTTATAATGCCCCTCAGAAGAAACGTGGAGGTCCCAGTAGCTTAACAAGACGCTTTTAATGCCCCTCAGAAGAGACGTGGAGGTCCCAGTAGGTTAGCAAGACGCTTTAAATGCCCCTCGGAAAAGTGGTGGACGTCCCAGTAGCTTAACAAGATGCTTTTAATCCACCCCAGAAGAGACGTGGAGGTCCCAGTAGCTTAGCAAGGCATTTTTAATGCCCCTAAAAAGAGACGTGGAGGTCCCCGTAGCTTAATAAGACGCTTTTAATGCCCCTTAGAAGAGAAGTGGAGGTCCCAGTAGTATAACAAGACGCTTTTAATGCCTCTCGGAAAAGTGGTGGAGGTCCCAGTAGCTTAACAAGACGCTTTCAATGCCCCTCAGAAGAGACGTGGAGGTCCCAGTAGCTTAACAAGACGGTTTGAATGCCCCTTGGAAGAGACGTGGAGGTCCCAGTAGCTTAACAAGATGCTTTTAATGCCCCTCAGAAGAGACGTGGAGGTCCCAGTAGCTTAACAAGATGCTTTTAATGCCCCTCGGAAGAGACGTGGAGGTCCCAGTAGCTTAACAAAATGCTTTTAATGACACTCAGAAGAGACGTGGAGGTCCCAGTAGCTTAACAAGACGCTTTTAATGCCCCTCAGAAGAGACGTGGAGGTTCCAGTAGCTTAACAAGACGCTTTTAATGCCCCTCGGAAAAGTGGTGGAGGACCCAGTAGTTTAACAAGACGCTTTTAATGCCCCTCAGAAGAGACCTGGAGGTCCCAGTAGCTTAACAAGACGCTTTTAATGCCCCTCAGAAGAGACGTGGAAGTCCCAGTAGCTTAACAAGACGCTTTTAATGCCATTTGGAAGAGACATGGAAGTCCCAGTAGCTTAACAAGACGCTTTAATGCCCCTCAGAAGAGACATGGAGGCTCCAGTAGCTTAACAAGATGCTTTTACTGCCCCTCGGAAAAGTGGTGGAGGTCCCAGTAGCTTAACAAGACGCTTTTAATGCATCTGAGAAGAGACGTGGATGTCCCAGTAGTTTAAAAGAAGCTTTTAATGCCCCTCAGAAGAGACGTGGAGGTCCCAGTAGCTTAACAAGATGTTTATAATGCCCCTCAGAAGAAACGTGGAGGTCCCAGTAGCTTAACAAGACGCTTTTAATGCCCCTCAGAAGAGACGTGGAGGTCCCAGTAGGCTAGCAAGACGCTTTAAATGCCCCTCGCAAAAGTGGTGGACGTCCCAGTAGCTTAACAAGATGCTTTTAATCCTCCCCAGAAGAGATGTGGAGGTCCCAGTAGCTTAACAAGACATTTTTAATGCCCCTAAGAAGAGACGTGGAGGTCCCCGTAGCTTAACAACACGCTTTTAATACCCCTTAGAAGAGACATGGAGGTCCCATTAGCTTAACAAGATGCTTTTAATGCCCCTCAGAAGAGACGTGGAGGTCCCAGTAGCTTAACAAGACGCTTTTAATGCCCCTCAGAAGAGACGTGGAGGTCCCAGTAGGTTAGCAAGACGCTTTAAATGCCCCTCGGAAAAGTGGTGGACGTCCCAGTAGCTTAACAAGATGCTTTTAATCCACCCCAGAAGAGACGTGGAGGTCCCAGTAGCTTAGCAAGGCATTTTTAATGCCCCTAAGAAGAGACGTGGAGGTCCCCGTAGCTTAATAAGACGCTTTTAATGCCCCTTAGAAGAGAAGTGGAGGTCCCAGTAGTATAACAAGACGCTTTTAATGCCTCTCGGAAAAGTGGTGGAGGTCCCAGTAGCTTAACAAGACGCTTTCAATGCCCCTCAGAAGAGACGTGGAGGTCCCAGTAGCTTAACAAGACGGTTTGAATGCCCCTTGGAAGAGACGTGGAGGTCCCAGTAGCTTAACAAGATGCTTTTAATGCCCCTCAGAAGAGACGTGGAGGTCCCAGTAGCTTAACAAGATGCTTTTAATGCCCCTCGGAAGAGACGTGGAGGTCCCAGTAGCTTAACAAAATGCTTTTAATGACACTCAGAAGAGACGTGGAGGTCCCAGTAGCTTAACAAGACGCTTTTAATGCCCCTCAGAAGAGACGTGGAGGTTCCAGTAGCTTAACAAGACGCTTTTAATGCCCCTCGGAAAAGTGGTGGAGGACCCAGTAGTTTAACAAGACGCTTTTAATGCCCCTCAGAAGAGACGTGGAGGTCCCAGTAGCTTAACAAGACGCTTTTATTGCCCCTCGGAAAAGTGGTGGAGGTCCCAGTAGCTTAACAAGACGCATTTCATGCCCCTCAGAAGAGACGTGGAGCTCCCAGTAGATGAACAAGATGCTTTTAATGCCCCTCAGAAGAGACGTGGAGGTCCCAGTAGCTTAACAAGACGCTTTTAATGCCCCTCAGAAGAGACGTGGAGGTCCCAGTAGCTTAACAAGATGCTTTTAATGACCCTCAGAAGAGACGTGGAGGTCCCAGTAGCTTAACAAGATGCTTTTAATGCCCCTCAGAAGAGACGTGGAGGTCCCAGTAGCTTAACAAGACGCGTTTAATGTCCCTCGGAAAAGTGGTGGAGGTCCCAGTAGCTTAACAAGACGCTTTTAATGCCCCTCAGAAGAGACGTGGAGGTCCCAGTAGGTTAACTAGATGCTTTTAATGCCCATCAGAAGAGACGTGGAGGTCCCATAACCTAACAAGATGCTTTCAATACCCCTCAGTAGAGACGTGGAGGTCCCATCAACTTATCAAGACGGTTTGAATGGCCCTTGGAAGAGACGTGGAGGTCCCAGTAGCTTAACAAGAAGCTTTTAATGCCCCTCAGAAGAGACGTGGAGGTCCCAGTAGCTTAACAAGATGCTTTTAATGCCCCTCGGAAGAGACGTGGAGGTCCCAGTAGCTTAACAAGATGCTTTTAATGACCCTCAGAAGAGACGTGAACGTCCCAGTAGCTTAACAAGACGCTTTTAATGCCCCTCAAAAGAGACGTGGAGGTCCCAGTAGCTTAACAAGACGCTTTTAATGCCCCTCGGAAAAGTGGTGGAGGTTCCAGTAGCTTAAAAAGATGCTTTTAATGCCCCTCAGAAGAGACGTGGAGGTCCCTGTAGCTTAACAAGACGCTTTTAATGCCCCTCAGAAGAGACGTGGAGGTCCCAGTAGCTTAACAAGACGCTTTTAATGCCTCTCAGAAGAGATGTAGAGGTCCCAGTAGCTTAACAATACACTTTTAATGCCCCTCAGAAGAGACTTGGAGGTCCCAGTAGCTTAACAAGAAGCTTTTAATGCCCCTCAGAAGAGACGTGGAGGTCCCTGAAGCTTAACAAAACGCATTTAATGCCCCTCAGAAGAGACGTGGAGGTCCCAGTAGCTTAACAAGACGCTTTTAATGCCCCTCAGAAGAGACGTGGATGTCCTAGTAGTTTAACTAGACGCTTTTAATGCCCCTCAGAAGAGACGTGGAGGTCCCAGTAACTTAACAAGATGCTTTTAATACCCCTCAGTAGAGACGTGGAGGTCCCAGAAGCTTAAATAAACGCTTTTAATGCCCCTCAGAAGAGATGTGGAGGTACCAGTAGCTTAACAAGATGCTTTTAATGCCCCTCGGAAGAGACGTGGAGGTCCCAATAGCTTAACAAGATGCTTTTAATGACCCTCAGAAGAGACGTGGATGTCCCAGTAGCTTAACAAGACGCTTTTAATGCCCCTCAGAAGAGATGTGGAGGTACCAGTAGCTTAACAAGATGCTTTTAATGCCCCTCGGAAGAGACGTGGAGGTCCCAATAGCTTAACAAGATGCTTTTAATGACCCTCAGAAGAGACGTGGATGTCCCAGTAGCTTAACAAGACGCTTTTAATGCCCCTCAGAAGAGACGTGGAGGTCCCAGTAGCTTAACAAGACGCTTTTAATGCCCCTCAGAAAAGTGGTGGAGATCCCAGTAGTTTAACAAGACGCTTTTAATGCCCCTCGGAAAAGTGGTGGCGGTCCCAGTAGCTTAACAAGATGCTTTTAATGCCCCTCAGAAGAGACGTGGAGGTCCCAGTAGCTTAGCAAGACGCTTTTAATGTCCCTCAGAAGAGACGTGGAGGTCCCAGTAGCTTAACAAGACGCTTTTAATGCCCCTCAGAAGAGACGTGGAGATCCCAGTAGCTTAAAAAGATGCTTTAAATGACCCTCAGAAGAGACGTGGAGGGCCCAGTATCTTAACAAGACGCTTTTAATGCCCCTCAGAAGAGACGTGGAGGTCCCAGCAGCTTAACAAGACGTTTTTAATGCCCCTCAGAAGAGACGTGGAGGTCCCAGTAGCTGAACAAGACGCTTTCAATGCCCTTCAGAAGAGACGTGGAGGTCCCAGTAGCTTAACAAGACGCTTTTAATGCCCCTCAGAAGAGACGTGGAGGTCCCAGTAGCTTAACAATACGCTTTTAATGCCCCTCAGAAGAGACGTGGAGGTCCCAGTAGCTTAACAAGATGCTTTTAATGCCCCTCAGAAGAGACGTGGAGGTCCCAGTAGCTTAACAAGACGCTTTTAATGCCCCTCAGAAGAGACGTGGAGGTCCAAGTAGGTTAGCTAGAGGCTTTTAATGCCCCTCAGAAGAGACGTGGAGGTCCCAGTAGCTTAACAAAATGCTATTAATGCCCCTCGGAAGAGACGTGGAGGTTCCAGTAGCTTAACAAGACGTTTTTAATGCCCCTCGTAAAAGTGGTGGAGGTCCCAGTAGCTTAACAAGATGCTTTTAATGACCCTCAGAAGAGACGTGGAGGTCCCATTAGCTTAGCAAGACGCTTTTAATGCCCCTCGGAAAAGTAGTGGAGGTCCCAGTAGCTTAACAAGACGCTTTTATCCACCTCAGAAGAGATGTGGAGGTCCCAGTAGCTTAACAAGGCATTTTTAATGCCCCTAAGAAGAGACGTGGAGGTCCCAGTAGCTTAACAAGACGCTTTTAATGCCCCTCAGAAGAGACGTGGAGGTCCCAGTAGGCTAGCAAGACGCTTTAAATGCCCCTCGCAAAAGTGGTGGACGTCCCAGTAGCTTAACAAGATGCTTTTAATCCTCCCCAGAAGAGACGTGGAGGTCCCCGTAGCTTAACAACACGCTTTTAATACCCCTTAGAAGAGACGTGGAGGTCCCATTAGCTTAACAAGATGCTTTTAATGCCCCTCAGAAGAGACGTGGAGGTCCCAGTAGCTTAACAAGACGCTTTTAATGCCCCTCAGAAGAGACGTGGAAGTCCCAGTAGCTTAACAAGACGCTTTTAATGCCCCTTGGAAGAGACGTGGAAGTCCCAGTAGCTTAACAAGACGCTTTAATGCCCCTCACAAGAGACATGGAGGCTCCAGTAGCTTAACAAGATGCTTTTACTGCCCCTCGGAAAAGTGGTGGAGGTCCCAGTAGCTTAACAAGACGCTTTTAATGCATCTGAGAAGAGACGTGGAGGTCCCAGTAGTTTAACAAGACGCTTTTAATGCCCCTCAGAAGAGACTTGGAGGTCCCAGTAGCTTAACAAGATGCTTTTAATACCCCTCGGAAAAGTGGTGGAGGTCCCAGTAGCTTAAAAAGATGCTTTTAATGCCCCTCAGAAGAGACGTGGAGGTCCCAGTAGCTTAATACGAAGCTTTTAATGCCCCTCAGAAGAGACGTGGAGGTCCCAGTAGCTTAACAAGACGCTTTTAATGCCCCTCAGAAGAGACGTGGAGGTCCCAGTAGGTTAACTAGACGCTTTTAATTCCCCTCAGAAGAGACGTGGAGGTCCCAGTAACTTAACAAGATGCTTTTAATACCGCTCGGAAGAGACGTTGAGGTCAGAGTAGCTTAACAAGATGCTTTTAATGACCCTCAGAAGAGACGTGAACGTCCCAGTAGCTTAACAAGACGCTTTTAATGCCCCTCGGAAAAGTGGTGGAGGTTCCAGTAGCTTAAAAAGATGCTTTTAATGCCCCTCAGAAGAGACGTGGAGGTCCCTGTAGCTTAACAAGACGCTTTTAATGCCCCTCAGAAGAGACGTGGAGGTCCCAGTAGCTTAACAAGACGCTTTTAATGCCTCTCAGAAGAGATGTGGAGGTCCCAGTAGCTTAACAATACACTTTTAATGCCCCTCAGAAGAGACGTGGAGGTCCCAGTAGCTTAACAAGAAGCTTTTAATGCCCCTCAGAAGAGACGTGGAGGTCCCTGAAGCTTAACAAAACGCATTTAATGCCCCTCAGAAGAGACGTGGAGGTCCCAGTAGCTTAACAAGACGCTTTTAATGCCCCTCAGAAGAGACGTGGATGTCCTAGTAGTTTAACTAGACGCTTTTAATGCCCCTCAGAAGAGACGTGGAGGTCCCAGTAACTTAACAAGATGCTTTTAATACCCCTCAGTAGAGACGTGGAGGTCCCAGAAGCTTAAATAAACGCTTTTAATGCCCCTCAGAAGAGATGTGGAGGTCCCAGTAGCTTAACAAGATGCTTTTAATGCCCCTCGGAAGAGACGTGGAGGTCCCAATAGCTTAACAAGATGCTTTTAATGACCCTCAGAAGAGACGTGGATGTCCCAGTAGCTTAACAAGACGCTTTTAATGCCCCTCAGAAGAGACGTGGAGGTCCCAGTAGCTTAACAAGACGCTTTTAATGCCCCTCAGAAAAGTGGTGGAGATCCCAGTAGTTTAACAAGACGCTTTTAATGCCCCTCGGAAAAGTGGTGGCGGTCCCAGTAGCTTAACAAGATGCTTTTAATGCCCCTCGGAAGAGACGTGGAGGGCCCAGTATCTTAACAAGACGCTTTTAATGCCCCTCAGAAGAGACGTGGAGGTCCCAGTAGCTTAACAAGACGTTTTTAATGCCCCTCAGAAGAGACGTGGAGGTCCCAGTAGCTGAACAAGACGCTTTCAATGCCCTTCAGAAGAGACGTGGAGGTCCCAGTAGCTTAACAAGACGCTTTTAATGCCCCTCAGAAGAGACGTGGAGGTCCCAGTAGCTTAACAAGACGCTTTTAATGCCCCTCAGAAGAGACGTGGAGGTCCCAGTAGCTTAACAAGATGCTTTTAATGCCCCTCAGAAGAGACGTGGAGGTCCCAGTAGCTTAACAAGACGCTTTTAATGCCCCTCAGAAGAGACGTGGAGGTCCAAGTAGGTTAGCTAGAGGCTTTTAATGCCCCTCAGAAGAGACGTGGAGGTCCCAGTAGCTTAACAAAATGCTATTAATGCCCCTCGGAAGAGACGTGGAGGTTCCAGTAGCTTAACAAGACGTTTTTAATGCCCCTCGTAAAAGTGGTGGAGGTCCCAGTAGCTTAACAAGATGCTTTTAATGACCCTCAGAAGAGACGTGGAGGTCCCAGTAGCTTAGCAAGACGCTTTTAATGCCCCTCGGAAAAGTAGTGGAGGTCCCAGTAGCTTAACAAGACGCTTTTATCCACCTCAGAAGAGATGTGGAGGTCCCAGTAGCTTAACAAGGCATTTTTAATGCCCCTAAGAAGAGACGTGGAGGTCCCAGTAGCTTAACAAGACGCTTTTAATGCCCCTCAGAAGAGACGTGGAGGTCCCAGTAGGCTAGCAAGACGCTTTAAATGCCCCTCGCAAAAGTGGTGGACGTCCCAGTAGCTTAACAAGATGCTTTTAATCCTCCCCAGAAGAGACGTGGAGGTCCCCGTAGCTTAACAACACGCTTTTAATACCCCTTAGAAGAGACGTGGAGGTCCCATTAGCTTAACAAGATGCTTTTAATGCCCCTCAGAAGAGACGTGGAGGTCCCAGTAGCTTAACAAGACGCTTTTAATGCCCCTCAGAAGAGACGTGGAAGTCCCAGTAGCTTAACAAGACGCTTTTAATGCCCCTTGGAAGAGACGTGGAAGTCCCAGTAGCTTAACAAGACGCTTTAATGCCCCTCACAAGAGACATGGAGGCTCCAGTAGCTTAACAAGATGCTTTTACTGCCCCTCGGAAAAGTGGTGGAGGTCCCAGTAGCTTAACAAGACGCTTTTAATGCATCTGAGAAGAGACGTGGAGGTCCCAGTAGTTTAAAAGAAGCTTTTAATGCCCCTCAGAAGAGACGTGGAGGTCCCAGTAGCTTAACAAGATGTTTATAATGCCCCTCAGAAGAAACGTGGAGGTCCCAGTAGCTTAACAAGACGCTTTTAATGCCCCTCAGAAGAGACGTGGAGGTCCCAGTAGGTTAGCAAGACGCTTTAAATGCCCCTCGGAAAAGTGGTGGACGTCCCAGTAGCTTAACAAGATGCTTTTAATCCACCCCAGAAGAGACGTGGAGGTCCCAGTAGCTTAGCAAGGCATTTTTAATGCCCCTAAAAAGAGACGTGGAGGTCCCCGTAGCTTAATAAGACGCTTTTAATGCCCCTTAGAAGAGAAGTGGAGGTCCCAGTAGTATAACAAGACGCTTTTAATGCCTCTCGGAAAAGTGGTGGAGGTCCCAGTAGCTTAACAAGACGCTTTCAATGCCCCTCAGAAGAGACGTGGAGGTCCCAGTAGCTTAACAAGACGGTTTGAATGCCCCTTGGAAGAGACGTGGAGGTCCCAGTAGCTTAACAAGATGCTTTTAATGCCCCTCAGAAGAGACGTGGAGGTCCCAGTAGCTTAACAAGATGCTTTTAATGCCCCTCGGAAGAGACGTGGAGGTCCCAGTAGCTTAACAAAATGCTTTTAATGACACTCAGAAGAGACGTGGAGGTCCCAGTAGCTTAACAAGACGCTTTTAATGCCCCTCAGAAGAGACGTGGAGGTTCCAGTAGCTTAACAAGACGCTTTTAATGCCCCTCGGAAAAGTGGTGGAGGACCCAGTAGTTTAACAAGACGCTTTTAATGCCCCTCAGAAGAGACGTGGAGGTCCCAGTAGCTTAACAAGACGCGTTTAATGTCCCTCGGAAAAGTGGTGGAGGTCCCAGTAGCTTAACAAGACGCTTTTAATGCCCCTCAGAAGAGACGTGGAGGTCCCAGTAGGTTAACTAGATGCTTTTAATGCCCCTCAGAAGAGACGTGGAGGTCCCATAACCTAACAAGATGCTTTCAATACCCCTCAGTAGAGACGTGGAGGTCCCATTAACTTATCAAGACGGTTTGAATGGCCCTTGGAAGAGACGTGGAGGTCCCAGTAGCTTAACAAGAAGCTTTTAATGCCCCTCAGAAGAGACGTGGAGGTCCCAGTAGCTTAACAAGATGCTTTTAATGCCCCTCGGAAGAGACGTGGAGGTCCCAGTAGCTTAACAAGATGCTTTTAATGACCCTCAGAAGAGACGTGAACGTCCCAGTAGCTTAACAAGACGCTTTTAATGCCCCTCGGAAAAGTGGTGGAGGTCCCAGTAGTTTAACAAGACGCTTTTAATGCCCCTCAGAAGAGACTTGGAGGTCCCAGTAGCTTAACAAGATGCTTTTAATACCCCTCGGAAAAGTGGTGGAGGTCCCAGTAGCTTAAAAAGATGCTTTTAATGCCCCTCAGAAGAGACGTGGAGATCCCAGTAGCTTAATAAGAAGCTTTTAATGCCCCTCAGAAGAGACGTGGAGGTCCCAGTAGCTTAACAAAACGCTTTTAATGCCCCTCAGAAGAGACGTGGAGGTCCCAGTAGGTTAACTAGACGCTTTTAATGCCCCTCGGAAAAGTGGTGGAGGTTCCAGTAGCTTAAAAAGATGCTTTTAATGCCCCTCAGAAGAGACGTGGAGGTCCCAGTAGCTTAACAAGACGCTTTTAATGCCCCTCAAAAGATACGTGGAGGTCCCAGTAGCTTAACAAGACGCTTTTAATGCCTCTCAGAAGAGATGTGGAGGTCCCAGTAGCTTAACAATACGCTTTTAATGCCCCTCAGAAGAGAAGTGGAGGTCCCAGTAGCTTAACAAGAAGCTTTTAATGCCCCTCAGAAGAGACGTGGAGGTCCCTGAAGCTTAACAAAACGCATTTAATGCCCCTCAGAAGAGACGTGGAGGGCCCAGTAGCTTAACAAGATGCTTTTAATGCCCCTCAGCATAGACGTGGAGGTCCCAGTAGCTTAACAAGACGCTTTTAATGCCCCTCAGAAGAGACGTGGATGTCCTAGTAATTTAACTAGACGCTTTTAATGCCCCTCAGAAGAGACGTGGAGGTCCCAGTAACTTAACAAGATGCTTTTAATGCCCCTCAGAAGAGACGTGGAGGTCCCAGTAGCTTAACAAGACGCTTTTAATGCCCCTCAGAAGAGACGTGGAGGTCCAAGTAGGTTAACTAGACGCTTTTAATGCCCCTCAGAAGAGACGTGGAGGTCCCAGTAGCTTAAAAAAACGCTTTAATGCCCCTCAGAAGAGATGTGGAGGTCCCAGTAGCTTAACAAGATGCTTTTAATGCCCCTCGGAAGAGACGTGGAGGTCCCAATAGCTTAACAAGATGCTTTTAATGACCCTCAGAAGAGACGTGGATGTCCCAGTAGCTTAACAAGACGCTTTTAATGCCCCTCAGAAGAGACGTGAAGGTCCCAGTAGCTTAACAAGACGCTTTTAATGCCCCTCAGAAAAGTGGTGGAGATCCCAGTAGTTTAACAAGACGCTTTTAATGCCCCTCGGAAAAGTGGTGGCGGTCCCAGTAGCTTAACAAGATGCTTTTAATGCCCCTCAGAAGAGACGTGGAGGTCCCAGTAGCTTAGCAAGACGCTTTTAATGTCCCTCAGAAGAGACGTGGAGGTCCCAGTAGCTTAACAAGACGCTTTTAATGCCCCTCAGAAGAGACGTGGAGGTCCCAGTAGCTTAAAAAGATGCTTTAAATGACCCTCAGAAGAGACGTGGAGGGCCCAGTATCTTAACAAGACGCTTTTAATGCCCCTCAGAAGAGACGTGGAGGTCCCAGTAGCTTAACAAGACGTTTTTAATGCCCCTCAGAAGAGACGTGGAGGTCCCAGTAGCTGAACAAGACGCTTTCAATGCCCTTCAGAAGAGACGTGGAGGTCCCAGTAGCTTAACAAGACGCTTTTAATGCCCCTCAGAAGAGACGTGGAGGTCCCAGTAGCTTAACAAGACGCGTTTAATGCCCCTCAGAAGAGACGTGGAGGTCCCAGTAGCTTAACAAGATGCTTTTAATGCCCCTCAGAAGAGACGTGGAGGTCCCAGTAGCTTAACAAGACGCTTTTAATGCCCCTCAGAAGAGACGTGGAGGTCCAAGTAGGTTAACTAGACGCTTTTAATGCCCCTCAGAAGAGACGTGGAGGTCCCAGTAGCTTAACAAAATGCTATTAATGCCCCTCGGAAGAGACGTGGAGGTTCCAGTAGCTTAACAAGACGTTTTTAATGCCCCTCGTAAAAGTGGTGGAGGTCCCAGTAGCTTAACAAGATGCTTTTAATGACCCTCAGAAGAGACGTGGAGGTCCCAGTAGCTTAGCAAGACGCTTTTAATGCCCCTCGGAAAAGTAGTGGAGGTCCCAGTAGCTTAACAAGACGCTTTTAATCCACCTCAGAAGAGATATGGAGGTCCCAGTAGCTTAACAAGGCATTTTTAATGCCCCTAAGAAGAGACGTGGAGGTCCCCGTAGCTTAACAACACGCTTTTAATACCCCTTAGAAGAGACGTGGAGGTCCCATTAGCTTAACAAGACGCTTTTAATGCCCCTCAGAAGAGACCTGGAGGTCCCAGTAGCTTAACAAGACGCTTTTAATGCCCCTCAGAAGAGACGTGGAAGTCCCAGTAGCTTAACAAGACGCTTTTAATGCCCCTTGGAAGAGACGTGGAAGTCCCAGTAGCTTAACAAGACGCTTTAATGCCCCTCAGAAGAGACATGGAGGCTCCAGTAGCTTAACAAGATGCTTTTACTGCCCCTCGGAAAAGTGGTGGAGGTCCCAGTAGTTTAACAAGACGCTTTTAATGCCCCTCGGAAAAGTGGTGGCGGTCCCAGTAGCTTAACAAGATGCTTTTAATGCCCCTCAGAAGAGACGTGGAGGTCCCAGTAGCTTAGCAAGACGCTTTTAATGTCCCTCAGAAGAGACGTGGAGGTCCCAGTAGCTTAACAAGACGCTTTTAATGCCCCTCAGAAGAGACGTGGAGGTCCCAGTAGCTTAAAAAGATGCTTTAAATGACCCTCAGAAGAGACGTGGAGGGCCCAGTATCTTCACAAGACGCTTTTAATGCCCCTCAGAAGAGACGTGGAGGTCCCAGTAGCTTAACAAGACGTTTTTAATGCCCCTCGTAAAAGTGGTGGAGGTCCCAGTAGCTTAACAAGACGCATTTAATGCCCCTCAGAAGAGACGTGGAGGTCCCAGTAGCTGAACAAGACGCTTTCAATGCCCCTCAGAAGAGACGTGGAGGTCCCAGTAGCTTAACAAGACGCTTTTAATGCCCCTCAGAAGAGACGTGGAGGTCCCAGTAGCTTAACAAGACGCTTTTAATGCCCCTCAGAAGAGACGTGGAGGTCCCAGTAGCTTAACAAGATGCTTTTAATGCCCCTCAGAAGAGACGTGGAGGTCCCAGTAGCTTAACAAGACGCTTTTAATGCCCCTCAGAAGAGACGTGGAGGTCCAAGTAGGTTAACTAGACGCTTTTAATGCCCCTCAGAAGAGACGTGGAGGTCCCAGTAGTTTAACAAAATGCTATTAATGCCCCTCGGAAGAGACGTGGAGGTTCCAGTAGCTTAACAAGACGTTTTTAATGCCCCTCGTAAAAGTGGTGGAGGTCCCAGTAGCTTAACAAGATGCTTTTAATGACCCTCAGAAGAGACGTGGAGGTCCCAGTAGCTTAGCAAGACGCTTTTAATGCCCCTCGGAAAAGTAGTGGAGGTCTCAGTAGCTTAACAAGACGCTTTTAATCCACCTCAGAAGAGATGTGGAGGTCCCAGTAGCTTAACAAGGCATTTTTAATGCCCCTAAGGAGAGACGTGGAGGTCCCCGTAGCTTAACAACACGCTTTTAATACCCCTTAGAAGAGACGTGGAGGTCCCATTAGCTTAACAAGACGCTTTTAATGCCCCTCAGAAGAGACCTGGAGGTCCCAGTAGCTTAACAAGACGCTTTAATGCCCCTCAGAAGAGACATGGAGGCTCCAGTAGCTTAACAAGATGCTTTTACTGCCCCTCGGAAAAGTGGTGGAGGTCCCAGTAGCTTAACAAGACGCTTTTAATGCATCTGAGAAGAGACGTGGAGGTCCCAGTAGTTTAAAAGAAGCTTTTAATGCCCCTCAGAAGAGACGTGGAGGTCCCAGTAGCTTAACAAGATGTTTATAATGCCCCTCAGAAGAAACGTGGAGGTCCCAGTAGCTTAACAAGACGCTTTTAATGCCCCTCAGAAGAGACGTGGAGGTCCCAGTAGGTTAGCAAGACGCTTTAAATGCCCCTCGCAAAAGTGGTGGACGTCCCAGTAGCTTAACAAGATGCTTTTAATCCACCCCAGAAGAGATGTGGAGGTCCCAGTAGCTTAACAAGGCATTTTTAATGCCCCTAAGAAGAGACGTGGAGGTCCCCGTAGCTTAACAACACGCTTTTAAAACCCCTTAGAAGAGACGTGGAGGTCCCATTAGCTTAACAAGATGCTTTTAATGCCCCTCAGACGAGACGTGGAGGTCCCAGTAGCTTAACAAGACGCTTTTAATGCCCCTCAGAAGAGACGTGGAAGACCCAGTAGCTTAACAAGACGCTTTTAATGCCCCTTGGAAGAGACGTGGAAGTCCCAGTAGCTTAACAAGACGCTTTAATGCCCCTCAGAAGAGACATGGAGGCTCCAATAGCTTAAAAAGATGCTTTTACTGCCCCTCGGAAAAGTGGTGGAGGTCCCAGTAGCTTAACAAGACGCTTTTAATGCATCTGAGAAGAGACGTGGAGGTCCCAGTAGTTTAAAAGAAGCTTTTAATGCCCCTCAGAAGAGACGTGGAGGGCCCAGTAGCTTAACAAGATGTTTATAATGCCCCTCAGAAGAAACGTGGAGGTCCCAGTAGCTTAACAAGACGCTTTTAATGCCCCTCAGAAGAGACGTGGAGGTCCCAGTAGGTTAGCAAGACGCTTTAAATGCCCCTCGGAAAAGTGGTGGACGTCCCAGTAGCTTAACAAGATGCTTTTAATCCACCCCAGAAGAGACGTGGAGGTCCCAGTAGCTTAGCAAGGCATTTTTAATGCCCCTAAGAAGAGACGTGGAGGTCCCCGTAGCTTAATAAGACGCTTTTAATGCCCCTTAGAAGAGAAGTGGAGGTCCCAGTAGTATAACAAGATGCTTTTAATGCCTCTCGGAAAAGTGGTGGAGGTCCCAGTAGCTTAACAAGACGCTTTCAATGCCCCTCAGAAGAGACGTGGAGGTCCCAGTAGCTTAACAAGACGGTTTGAAAGCCCCTTGGAAGAGACGTGGAGGTCCCAGTAGCTTAACAAGATGCTTTTAATGCCCCTCAGAAGAGACGTGGAGGTCCCAGTAGCTTAACAAGATGCTTTTAATGCCCCTCGGAAGAGACGTGGAGGTCCCAGTAGCTTAACAAAATGCTTTTAATGACACTCAGAAGAGACGTGGAGTTCCCAGTAGCTTAACAAGACGCTTTTAATGCCCCTCAGAAGAGACGTGAAGGTTCCAGTAGCTTAACAAGACGCTTTTAATGCCCCTCGGAAAAGTGGTGGAGGACCCAGTAGTTTAACAAGACGCTTTTAATGCCCCTCAGAAGAGACGTGGAGGTCCCAGTAGCTTAACAAGACGCTTTTATTGCCCCTCGGAAAAGTGGTGGAGGTCCCAGTAGCTTAAAAAGATGCTTCTAATGCCCCTCAGAAGAGACGTGGAGGTCCCAGTAGCTTAACAAGACGTTTTTAATGCCCCTCGGAAAAGTGGTGGAGGTCCCAGTAGCTTAACAAGACGCATTTAATGCCCCTCAGAAGAGACGTGGAGCTCCCAGTAGATGAACAAGACGCTTTTAATGCCCCTCAGAAGAGACGTGGAGGTCCCAGTAGCTTAACAAGACGCTTTTAATGCCCCTCAGAAGAGACGTGGAGGTCCCAGTAGCTTAACAAGTTGCTTTTATTGACCCTCAGAAGAGACGTGGAGGTCCCAGTAGCTTAACAAGATGCTTTTAATGCCCCTCAGAAGAGACGTGGAGGTCCCAGTAGCTTAACAAGACGCGTTTAATGTCCCTCGGAAAAGTGGTGGAGGTCCCAATAGCTTAACAAGACGCTTTTAATGCCCCTCAGAAGAGACGTGGAGGTTCCAGTAGGTTAACTAGATGCTTTTCATGCCCCTCAGAAGAGACGTGGAGGTCCCAGTAACCTAACAAGATGCTTTCAATACCCCTCAGTAGAGACGTGGAGGTCCCATTAACTTATCAAGACGGTTTGAATGGCCCTTGGAAGAGACGTGGAGGTCCCAGTAGCTTAACAAGAAGCTTTTAATGCCCCTCAGAAGAGACGTGGAGGTCCCAGTAGCTTAACAAGATGCTTTTAATGCCCCTCGGAAGAGACGTGGAGGTCCCAGTAGCTTAACAAGATGCTTTTAATGACCCTCAGAAGAGACGTGAACGTCCCAGTAGCTTAACAAGACGCTTTTAATGCCCCTCAGAAGAGACGTGGAGGTCCCAGTAGCTTAACAAGACGCTTTTAATGCCCCTCGGAAAAGTGGTGGAGGTCCCAGTAGTTTAACAAGACGCTTTTAATGCCCCTCAGAAGAGACTTGGAGGTCCCAGTAGCTTAACAAGATGCTTTTAATACCCCTCGGAAAAGTGGTGGAGGTCCCAGTAGCTTAAAAAGATGCTTTTAATGCCCCTCAGAAGAGACATGGAGGTCCCAGTAGCTTAACAAGACGCTTTTAATGCCCCTCAGAAGAGACGTGGAGGTCCCAGTAGGTTAACTAGACGCTTTTAATTCCACTCAGAAGAGACGTGGAGGTCCCAGTAACTTAACAAGATGCTTTTAATACCGCTCGGAAGAGACGTTGAGGTCACAGTAGCTTAACAAGATGCTTTTAATGACCCTCAGAAGAGACGTGAACGTCCCAGTAGCGTAACAAGACGCTTTTAATGCCCCTCGGAAAAGTGGTGGAGGTCCCAGTAGCTTAAAAAGATGCTTTTAATGCCCCTCAGAAGAGACGTGGAGGTCCCAGTAGCTTAACAAGACGCTTTTAATGCCCCTCAGAAGAGACGTGGAGGTCCCAGTAGCTTAACAAGACGCTTTTAATGCCGTTCAGAAGAGATGTGGAGGTCCCAGTAGCTTAACAATACGCTTTTAATGCCACTCAGAAGAGACGTGGAGGTCCCAGTAGCTTAACAAGAAGCTTTTAATGCCCCTCAGAAGAGACGTGGAGGTCCCAGAAGCTTAACAAAACGCATTTAATGCCCCTCAGAAGAGACGTGGAGGTCCCAGTAGCTTAACAAGATGCTTTTAATGCCCCTCAGAATAGACGTGGAGGTCCCAGTAACTTAACAAGACGCTTTTAATGCCCCTCAGAAGAGACGTGGAGATCCTAGTAGTTTAACTAGACGCTTTTAATGCCCCTCAGAAGAGACGTGGAGGTCCCAGTAACTTAACAAGATGCTTTTAATACCCCTCAGTAGAGACGTGGAGGTCCCAGAAGCTAAAAAAAATGCTTTTAATGCCCCTCAGAAGAGATGTGGAGGTTTCCAGTAGCTTAACAAGATGCTTTTAATGCCCCTCGGAAGAGACGTGGAGGTCCCAATAGCTTAACAAGATGCTTTTAATGACCCTCAGAAGAGACGTGGATTTCCCAGTAGCTTAACAAGACGCTTTTAATGCCCCTCAGAAGAGACGTGGAGGTCCCAGTAGCTTAACAAGACGCTTTTAATGCCCCTCAGAAAAGTGGTGGAGAACCCAGTAGTTTAACAAGACGCTTTTAATGCCCCTCAGAAGAGACGTGGATGTCCCAGTAGCTTAACAAGACGCTTTTAATGCCCCTCGGAAAAGTGGTGGCGGTCCCAGTAGCTTAACAAGATGCTTTTAATGCCCCTCAGAAGAGACGTGGAGGTCCCAGTATCTTAGCAAGACGCTTTTAATGCATCTGAGAAGAGACGTGGAGGTCCCAGTAGTTTAAAAGAAGCTTTTAATGCCCCTCAGAAGAGACGTGGAGGTCCCAGTAGCTTAACAAGATGTTTATAATGCCCCTCAGAAGAAACGTGGAGGTCCCAGTAGCTTAACAAGACGCTTTTAATGCCCCTCAGAAGAGACGTGGAGGTCCCAGTAGGTTAGCAAGACGCTTTAAATGCCCCTCGGAAAAGTGGTGGACGTCCCAGTAGCTTAAGAAGATGCTTTTAATCCACCCCAGAAGAGACGTGGAGGTCCCAGTAGCTTAGCAAGGCATTTTTAATGCCCCTAAGAAGAGTCGTGGAGGTCCCCGTAGCTTAATAAGACGCTTTTAATGCCCCTTAGAAGAGAAGTGGAGGTCCCAGTAGTATAACAAGACGCTTTTAATGCCTCTCGGAAAAGTGGTGGAGGTCCCAGTAGCTTAACAAGACGCTTTCAATGCCCCTCAGAAGAGACGTGGAGGTCCCAGTAGCTTAACAAGATGCTTTTAATGCCCCTCAGAAGAGACGTGGAGGTCCCAGTAGCTTAACAAGATGCTTTTAATGCCCCTCGGAAGAGACGTGGAGGTCCCAGTAGCTTAACAAAATGCTTTTAATGACACTCAGAAGAGACGTGGAGGTCCCAGTAGCTTAACAAGACGCTTTTAATGCCCCTCAGAAGAGACGTGGAGGTTCCAGTAGGTTAACAAGACGCTTTTAATGCCCCTCGGAAAAGTGGTGGAGGACCCAGTAGTTTAACAAGACGCTTTTAATGCCCCTAAGAAGAGACGTGGAGGTCCCAGTAGCTTAACAAGACGCTTTTATTGCCCCTCGGAAAAGTGGTGGAGGTCCCAGTAGCTTAAAAAGATGCTTTTAATGCCCCTCAGAAGAGACGTGGAGGTCCCAGTAGCTTAACAAGACGTTTTTAATGCCCCTCGGAAAAGTGGTGGAGGTCCCAGTAGCTTAACAAGACGCATTTAATGCCCCTCAGAAGAGACGTGGAGCTCCCAGTAGATGAACAAGACGCTTTTAATGCCCCTCAGAAGAGAAGTGGAGGTCCCAGTAGCTTAACAAGACGCTTTTAATGCCCCTCAGAAGAGACGTGGAGGTCCCAGTAGCTTAACAAGATGCTTTTATTGACCCTCAGAAGAGACGTGGAGGTCCCCGTAGCTTAATAAGACGCTTTTAATGCCCCTTAGAAGAGAAGTGGAGGTCCCAGTAGTATAACAAGACGCTTTTAATGCCTCTCGGAAAAGTGGTGGAGGTCCCAGTAGCTTAACAAGACGCTTTCAATGCCCCTCAGAAGAGACGTGGAGGTCCCATTAGCTTAACAAGACGGTTTGAATGCCCCTTGGAAGAGACGTGGAGGTCCCAGTAGCTTAACAAGATGCTTTTAATGCCCCTCAGAAGAGACGTGGAGGTCCCAGTAGCTTAACAAGATGCTTTTAATGCCCCTCGGAAGAGACGTGGAGGTCCCAGTAGCTTAACAAAATGCTTTTAATGACACTCAGAAGAGACGTGGAGGTCCCAGTAGCTTAACAAGACGCTTTTAATGCCCCTCAGAAGAGACGTGAAGGTTCCAGTAGCTTAACAAGACGCTTTTAATGCCCCGCGGAAAAGTGGTGGAGGACCCAGTAGTTTAACAAGACGCTTTTAATGCCCCTCAGAAGAGAAGTGGAGGTCCCAGTAGCTTAACAAGACGCTTTTATTGCCCCTCGGAAAAGTGGTGGAGGTCCCAGTAGCTTAAAAAGATGCTTTTAATGCCCCTCAGAAGAGACGTGGAGGTCCCAGTAGCTTAACAAGACGTTTTTAATGCCCCTCGGAAAAGTGGTGGAGGTCCCAGTAGCTTAACAAGACGCATTTAATGCCCCTCAGAAGAGACGTGGAGCTCCCAGTAGATGAACAAGACGCTTTTAATGCCCCTCAGAAGAGACGTGGAGGTCCCAGTAGCTTAACAAGACGCTTTTAATGCCCCTCAGAAGAGACGTGGAGGTCCCAGTAGCTTAACAAGTTGCTTTTATTGACCCTCAGAAGAGACGTGGAGGTCCCAGTAGCTTAACAAGATGCTTTTAATGCCCCTCAGAAGAGACGTGGAGGTTCCAGTAGGTTAACTAGATGCTTTTCATGCCCCTCAGAAGAGACGTGGAGGTCCCAGTAACCTAACAAGATGCTTTCAATACCCCTCAGTAGAGACGTGGAGGTCCCATTAACTTATCAAGACGGTTTGAATGGCCCTTGGAAGAGACGTGGAGGTCCCAGTAGCTTAACAAGAAGCTTTTAATGCCCCTCAGAAGAGACGTGGAGGTCCCAGTAGCTTAACAAGATGCTTTTAATGCCCCTCGGAAGAGACGTGGAGGTCCCAGTAGCTTAACAAGATGCTTTTAATGACCCTCAGAAGAGACGTGAACGTCCCAGTAGCTTAACAAGACGCTTTTAATGCCCCTCAGAAGAGACGTGGAGGTCCCAGTAGCTTAACAAGACGCTTTTAATGCCCCTCGGAAAAGTGGTGGAGGTCCCAGTAGTTTAACAAGACGCTTTTAATGCCCCTCAGAAGAGACTTGGAGGTCCCAGTAGCTTAACAAGATGCTTTTAATACCCCTCGGAAAAGTGGTGGAGGTCCCAGTAGCTTAAAAAGATGCTTTTAATGCCCCTCAGAAGAGACGTGGAGGTCCCAGTAGCTTAATAAGAAGCTTTTAATGCCCCTCAGAAGAGACATGGAGGTCCCAGTAGCTTAACAAGACGCTTTTAATGCCCCTCAGAAGAGACGTGGAGGTCCCAGTAGGTTAACTAGACGCTTTTAATTCCACTCAGAAGAGACGTGGAGGTCCCAGTAACTTAACAAGATGCTTTTAATACCGCTCGGAAGAGACGTTGAGGTCACAGTAGCTTAACAAGATGCTTTTAATGACCCTCAGAAGAGACGTGAACGTCCCAGTAGCTTAACAAGACGCTTTTAATGCCCCTCGGAAAAGTGGTGGAGGTCCCAGTAGCTGAAAAAGATGCTTTTAATGCCCCTCAGAAGAGACGTGGAGGTCCCAGTAGCTTAACAAGACGCTTTTAATGCCCCTCAGAAGAGACGTGGAGGTCCCAGTAGCTTAACAAGACGCTTTTAATGCCGTTCAGAAGAGATGTGGAGGTCCCAGTAGCTTAACAATACGCTTTTAATGCCACTCAGAAGAGACGTGGAGGTCCCAGTAGCTTAACAAGAAGCTTTTAATGCCCCTCAGAAGAGACGTGGAGGTCCCAGAAGCTTACCAAAACGCATTTAATGCCCCTCAGAAGAGACGTGGAGGTCCCAGTAGCTTAACAAGATGCTTTTAATGCCCCTCAGAATAGACGTGGAGGTCCCAGTAACTTAACAAGACGCTTTTAATGCCCCTCAGAAGAGACGTGGAGATCCTAGTAGTTTAACTAGACGCTTTTAATGCCCCTCAGAAGAGACGTGGAGGTCCCAGTAACTTAACAAGATGCTTTTAATACCCCTCAGTAGAGACGTGGAGGTCCCAGAAGCTAAAAAAAATGCTTTTAATGCCCCTCAGAAGAGATGTGGAGGTTTCCAGTAGCTTAACAAGATGCTTTTAATGCCCCTCGGAAGAGACGTGGAGGTCCCAATAGCTTAACAAGATGCTTTTAATGACCCTCAGAAGAGACGTGGATTTCCCAGTAGCTTAACAAGACGCTTTTAATGCCCCTCAGAAGAGACGTGGAGGTCCCAGTAGCTTAACAAGACGCTTTTAATGCCCCTCAGAAAAGTGGTGGAGAACCCAGTAGTTTAACAAGACGCTTTTAATGCCCCTCAGAAGAGACGTGGATGTCCCAGTAGCTTAACAAGACGCTTTTAATGCCCCTCGGAAAAGTGGTGGCGGTCCCAGTAGCTTAACAAGATGCTTTTAATGCCCCTCAGAAGAGACGTGGAGGTCCCAGTAGCTTAGCAAGACGCTTTTAATGCATCTGAGAAGAGACGTGGAGGTCCCAGTAGTTTAAAAGAAGCTTTTAATGCCCCTCAGAAGAGACGTGGAGGTCCCAGTAGCTTAACAAGATGTTTATAATGCCCCTCAGAAGAAACGTGGAGGTCCCAGTAGCTTAACAAGACGCTTTTAATGCCCCTCAGAAGAGACGTGGAGGTCCCAGTAGGTTAGCAAGACGCTTTAAATGCCCCTCGGAAAAGTGGTGGACGTCCCAGTAGCTTAACAAGATGCTTTTAATCCACCCCAGAAGAGACGTGGAGGTCCCAGTAGCTTAGCAAGGCATTTTTAATGCCCCTAAGAAGAGTCGTGGAGGTCCCCGTAGCTTAATAAGACGCTTTTAATGCCCCTTAGAAGAGAAGTGGAGGTCCCAGTAGTATAACAAGATGCTTTTAATGCCTCTCGGAAAAGTGGTGGAGGTCCCAGTAGCTTAACAAGACGCTTTCAATGCCCCTCAGAAGAGACGTGGAGGTCCCAGTAGCTTAACAAGATGCTTTTAATGCCCCTCAGAAGAGACGTGGAGGTCCCAGTAGCTTAACAAGATGCTTTTAATGCCCCTCGGAAGAGACGTGGAGGTCCCAGTAGCTTAACAAAATGCTTTTAATGACACTCAGAAGAGACGTGGAGGTCCCAGTAGCTTAACAAGACGCTTTTAATGCCCCTCAGAAGAGACGTGGAGGTTCCAGTAGGTTAACAAGACGCTTTTAATGCCCCTCGGAAAAGTGGTGGAGGACCCAGTAGTTTAACAAGACGCTTTTAATGCCCCTAAGAAGAGACGTGGAGGTCCCAGTAGCTTAACAAGACGCTTTTATTGCCCCTCGGAAAAGTGGTGGAGGTCCCAGTAGCTTAAAAAGATGCTTTTAATGCCCCTCAGAAGAGACGTGGAGGTCCCAGTAGCTTAACAAGACGTTTTTAATGCCCCTCGGAAAAGTGGTGGAGGTCCCAGTAGCTTAACAAGACGCATTTAATGCCCCTCAGAAGAGACGTGGAGCTCCCAGTAGATGAACAAGACGCTTTTAATGCCCCTCAGAAGAGACGTGGAGGTCCCAGTAGCTTAACAAGACGCTTTTAATGCCCCTCAGAAGAGACGTGGAGGTCCCAGTAGCTTAACAAGATGCTTTTATTGACCCTCAGAAGAGACGTGGAGGTCCCAGTAGCTTAACAAGATGCTTTTAATGCCCCTCAGAAGAGACGTGGAGGTCCCAGTAGCTTAACAAGACGCGTTTAATGTCCCTCGGAAAAGTGGTGGAGGTCCCAGTAGCTTAACAAGACGCTTTTAATGCCCCTCAGAAGAGACGTGGAGGTCCCAGTAGGTTAACTAGATGCTTTTAATGCCCCTCAGAAGAGACGTGGAGGTCCCAGTAACCTAACAAGATGCTTTCAATACCCCTCAGTAGAGACGTGGAGGTCCCATTAACTTATCAAGACGGTTTGAATGGCCCTTGGAAGAGACGTGGAGGTCCCAGTAGCTTAACAAGAAGCTTTTAATGCCCCTCAGAAGAGACGTGGAGGTCCCAGTAGCTTAACAAGATGCTTTTAATGCCCCTCGGAAGAGACGTGGAGGTCCCAGTAGCTTAACAAGATGCTTTTAATGACCCTCAGAAGAGACGTGAACGTCCCAGTAGCTTAACAAGACGCTTTTAATGCCCCTCAGAAGAGACGTGGAGGTCCCAGCAGCTTAACAAGACGCTTTTAATGCCCCTCGGAAAAGTGGTGGAGGTCCCAGTAGTTTAACAAGACGCTTTTAATGCCCCTCAGAAGAGACTTGGAGGTCCCAGTAGATTAACAAGATGCTTTTAATACCCCTCGGAAAAGTGGTGGAGGTCCCAGTAGCTTAAAAAGATGCTTTTAATGCCCCTCAGAAGAGAAGTGGAGGTCCCAGTAGCTTAATAAGAAGCTTTTAATGCCCCTCAGAAGAGACGTGGAGGTCCCAGTAGCTTAACAAGACGCTTTTAATGCCCCTCAGAAGAGATGTGGAGGTCCCAGTAGGTTAACTAGACGCTTTTAATTCCACTCAGAAGAGACGTGGAGGTCCCAGTAACTTAACAAGATGCTTTTAATACCGGTCGGAAGAGACGTTGAGGTCACAGTAGCTTAACAAGATGCTTTTAATGACCCTCAGAAGAGACGTGAACGTCCCAGTAGCTTAACAAGACGCTTTTAATGCCCCTCGGAAAAGTGGTGGAGGTCCCAGTAGCTTAAAAAGATGCTTTTAATGCCCCTCAGAAGAGACGTGGAGGTCCCAGTAGCTTAACAAGACGCTTTTAATGCCGTTCAGAAGAGATGTGGAGGTCCCAGTAGCTTAACAAGAAGCTTTTAATGCCCCTCAGAAGAGACGTGGAGGTCCCAGAAGCTTAACAAAACGCATTTAATGCCCCTCAGAAGAGACGTGGAGGTCCCAGAAGCTTAACAAAACGCATTTAATGCCCCTCAGAAGAGACGTGGAGGTCCCAGTAGCTTAACAAGATGCTTTTAATGCCCCTCAGAATAGACGTGGAGGTCCCAGTAACTTAACAAGACGCTTTTAATGCCCCTCAGAAGAGACGTGGAGATCCTAGTATTTTAACTAGACGCTTTTAATGCCCCTCAGAAGAGACGTGGAGGTCCCAGTAACTTAACAAGATGCTTTTAATACCCCTCAGTAGAGACGTGGAGGTCCCAGAAGCTAAAAAAAATGCTTTTAATGCCCCTCAGAAGAGATGTGGAGGTCCCAGTAGCTTAACAAGATGCTCTTAATGCCCCTCGGAAGAGACGTGGAGGTCCCAATAGCTTAACAAGATGCTTTTAATGACCCTCAGAAGAGACGTGGATTTCCCAGTAGCTTAACAAGACGCTTTTAATGCCCCTCAGAAGAGACGTGGAGGTCCCAGTAGCTTAACAAGACGCTTTTAATGCCCCTCAGAAAAGTGGTGGAGAACCCAGTAGTTTAACAAGACGCTTTTAATGCCCCTCAGAAGAGACGTGGATGTCCCAGTAGCTTAACAAGACGCTTTTAATGCCCCTCGGAAAAGTGGTGGCGGTCCCAGTAGCTTAACAAGATGCTTTGAATGCCCCTCAGAAGAGACGTGGAGGTCCCAGTAGCTTAGCAAGACGCTTTTAATGTCCCTCAGAAGAGACGTGGATGTCCCAGTAGCTTAGCAAGACGCTTTTAATGCCCCTCGGAAAAGTGGTGGCGGTCCCAGTAGCTTAACAAGATGCTTTTAATGCCCCTCAGAAGAGACGTGGAGGTCCCAGTAGCTTAGCAAGACGCTTTTAATGTCCCTCAGAAGAGACGTGGAGGTCCCAATAGCTTAACAAGATGCTTTTAATGACCCTCAGAAGAGACGTGGATTTCCCAGTAGCTTAACAAGACGCTTTTAATGCCCCTCAGAAGAGACGTGGAGGTCCCAGTAGCTTAACAAGACGCTTTTAATGCCCCTCAGAAAAGTGGTGGAGAACCCAGTAGTTTAACAAGACGCTTTTAATGCCCCTCAGAAGAGACGTGGATGTCCCAGTAGCTTAACAAGACGCTTTTAATGCCCCCCGGAAAAGTGGTGGCGGTCCCAGTAGCTTAACAAGATGCTTTGAATGCCCCTCAGAAGAGACGTGGAGGTCCCAGTAGCTTAGCAAGACGCTTTTAATGTCCCTCAGAAGAGACGTGGATGTCCCAGTAGCTTAACAAGACGCTTTTAATGCCCCTCGGAAAAGTGGTGGCGGTCCCTGTAGCTTAACAAGATGTTTTTAATGCCCCTCAGAAGAGACGTGGAGGTCCCAGTAGCTTAGCAAGACGCTTTTAATGTCCCTCAGAAGAGACGTGGAGGTCCCAGTAGCTTAACAAGATGCTTTTAATGCCCCTCAGAAGAGACGTGGAGGTCCCAGTAGCTTAGCAAGATGCTTTTAATGACCCTCAGAAGAGACGTGGAGGGCCGAGTATTTTAACAAGACGCTTTTAATGCCCCTCAGAAGAGACGTGGAGGTCCCAGTAGCTTAACAAGAAGTTTTTAATGCCCCTCGCAAAAGTGGTTGAGGTCCCAGTAGCTTAACAAGACGCATTTAATGCCCCTCAGAAGAGACGTGGAGGTCCCAGAAGCTAAAAAAAATGCTTTTAATGCCCCTCAGAAGAGATGTGGAGGTCCCAGTAGCTTAACAAGATGCTTTTAATGCCCCTCGGAAGAGACGTGGAGGTCCCAGTAGCTTAAGAAGATGCTTTTAATGCCCCTCAGAAGAGACGTGGAAGTCCCAGTAGCTTAGCAAGACGCTTTAATGCCCCTCAGAAGAGACGTGGAGGTTCCAGTAGTTTAACAAGACGCTTTTACTGCCCCTCGGAAAAGTGGTGGAGGTCTCAGTAGCTTAACAAGACGCTTTTAATGCCTCTCCGAAGAGACGTGGAGGTCCCAGTAGTTTAAAAGACGCTTTTAATGCCCCTCAGAAGAGACGTGGAGGTCCCAGTAGCTTAACAAGATGTTTATAATGCCCCTCAGAAGAAACGTGGAGGTCCCAGTATCTTAACAAGACGCTTTAAATGCCCCTCAGAAGAGACGTGGAGGTCCCAGTAGCTTAGCAAGACGCTTTTAATGCCCCTCGGAAAAGTGGTGGACGTCCCAGTAGCTTAACAAGATGCTTTTAATCCACCCCAGAAGAGACGTGGATGTCCCAGTAGCTTAGCATGGCATTTTTAATGCCCCTAAGAAGAGACGTGGAGGTCCCCGTAGCTTAATAAGACGCTTTTAATGCCCCTTAGAAGAGAAGTGGAGGTCCCAGTAGCTTAACAAGACGCTTTTAATGCCCCTCGGAAAAGTGGTGGAGGTCCCAGTAGCTTAACAAGACGCTTTTAATGCCCCTCAGAAGAGACGTGGAGGTCCCAGTAGCTTAACAAGACGGTTTGAATGCCCCTTGGAAGAGACGTGGAGGTCCCAGTAGCTTAACAAGATGCTTTTAATGCCCCTCAGAAGAGACGTGGAGGTCCCAGTAGCTTAACAAGATGCTTTTAATGCCCCTCGGAAGAGACGTGGAGGTCCCAGTAGCATAACAAAATGCTTTTAATGACCCTCAGAAGAGACGTGGAGGTCCCAGTAGCTTAACAAGACGCTTTTAATGCCCCTCAGAAGAGACGTGGAGGTCCCAGTAGCTTAACAAGATGCTTTTAATGCCCCTCGGAAAAGTGGTGGAGGACCCAGTAGTTTAACAAGACGCTTTTAATGCCCCTCAGAAGAGACGTGGAGGTCCCAGTAGCTTAACAAGACGCTTTTAATGCCCCTCGGAAAGATGGTGGAGGTCCCAGTAGCTTAAAAAGATGCTTTTAATGCCCCTCAGAAGAGACATGGAGGTCCCAGTAGCTTAACAAGACGTTTTTAATGCCCCTCGGAAAAGTGGTGGAGGTCCCAGTAGCTTAACAAGACGCCTTTAATGCCCCTCAGAAGAGACGTGGAGGTCCCAGTAGCTGAACAAGACGCTTTTAATGCCCCTCAGAAGAGACGTGGAGGTCCCAGTAGCTTAACAAGACGCTTTTAATGCCACTCAGAAGAGACGTGGAGGTCCCAGTAGCTTAACAAGACGCTTTTAATGCCCCTCAGAAGAGACGTGGAGGTCCCAGTAGCTTAACAAGATGCTTTTAATGACCCTCAGAAGAGACGTGGAGGTCCCAGTAGCTTAAAAATATGCTTTTAATGCCCCTCAGAAGAGACGTGGAGGTCCCAGTAGCTTAACAAGACGCTTTTAGTGCCCCTCAGAAGAGACGTGGAGGTCCCAGTAGCTTAAGAAGACGCTTTTAATGCCCCTCAGAAGAGACGTGGAAGTCCCAGTAGCTTGAGAAGACGCTTTAATGCCCCTCAGAAGAAACGTGGAGGTTCCAGAAGCTTAACAAGACGCTTTTACTGCCCATCGGAAAAGTTGTGGAGGTCCCAGTAGCTTAACAAGACGCTTTTAATGCCCCTCAGAAGAGACGTGGAGATCCCAGTAGTTTAAAAGACGCTTTTAATGCCCCTCAGAAGAGACGTGGAGGTCCCAGTAGCTTAACAAGATGTTTATAATGCCCCTCAGAAGAAAGGTGGAGGTCCCAGTAGCTTAACAAGACGCTTTTAATGCCCCTCAGAAGAGACGTGGAGGTCCCAGTAGCTTAGCAAAACGCTTTTAATGCCCCTCGGAAAAGTGGTGGAGGTTCCAGTAGCTTAACAAGACGCTTTTAATCCACCTCAGAAGAGACGTGGAGGTCCCAGTAGCTTAACAAGGCATTTTTAATGCCCCTAAGAAGAGACGTGTAGGTCCCCGTAGCTTAACAAGACACTTTTAATGCCCCTTAGAAGAGACGTGGAGGTCCCAGTAGCTTAACAAGACACTTTTAATGCCCCTCGGAAAAGTGGTGGAGGTCCCAGTAGCTTAACAAGACGCTTTTAATGCCCCTAAGAAGAGAGGTGGAGGTCCTAGTAGCTTAAGAAGACACTTTTAATACCCCTCGTAAAAGTGGTGGAGGTCACAGTAGCTTAAAAAGACGCTTTCAATGCCCCTCGGAAAAGTGGTGGCAGTCCCAGTAGCTTAACAAGATGCTTTGAATGCCCCTCAGAAGAGACGTGGAGGTCCCAGTAGCTTAGCAAGACGCTTTTAATGTCCCTCAGAAGAGACGTGGATGTCCTAGTAGCTTAACAAGACGCTTTTAATGCCCTTCGGAAAAGTGGTGGCGGTCCCAGTAGCTTAACAAGATGCTTTTAATGCCCCTCAGAAGAGACGTGGAGGTCCCAGTAGCTTAGCAAGACGCTTTTAATGTCCCTCAGAAGAGACGTGGAGGTCCCAATAGCTTAACAAGATGCTTTTAATGACCCTCAGAAGAGACGTGGATTTCCCAGTAGCTTAACAAGACGCTTTTAATGCCCCTCAGAAGAGACGTGGAGGTCCCAGTAGCTTAACAAGACGCTTTTAATGCCCCTCAGAAAAGTGGTGGAGAACCCAGTAGTTTAAGAAGACGCTTTTAATGCCCCTCAGAAGAGACGTGGATGTCCCAGTAGCTTAACAAGACGCTTTTAATGCCCCCCGGAAAAGTGGTGGCGGTCCCAGTAGCTTAACAAGATGCTTTGAATGCCCCTCAGAAGAGACGTGGAGGTCCCAGTAGCTTAGCAAGACGCTTTTAATGTCCCTCAGAAGAGACGTGGATGTCCCAGTAGCTTAACAAGACGCTTTTAATGCCCCTCGGAAAAGTGGTGGCGGTCCCAGTAGCTTAACAAGATGCTTTTAATGCCCCTCAGAAGAGACGTGGAGGTCCCAGTAGCTTAGCAAGACGCTTTTAATGTCCCTCAGAAGAGACGTGGAGGTCCCAGTAGCTTAACAAGACGCTTTTAATGCCCCTCAGAAGAGACGTGGAGGTCCCAGTAGCTTAACAAGATGCTTTTAATGACCCTCAGAAGAGACGTGGAGGGCCCAGTATCTTAACAAGACGCTTTTAATGCCCCTCAGAAGAGACGTGGAGGTCTCAGTAGCTTAACAAGACGTTTTTAATGCCCCTCGTAAAAGTGGTGGAGGTCCCAGTAGCTTAACAAGACGCATTTAATGCCCCTCAGAAGAGACGTGGAGGTCCCAGAAGCTAAAAAAAATGCTTTTAATGCCCCTCAGAAGAGATGTGGAGGTCCCAGTAGCTTAACAAGATGCTTTTAATGCCCCTCGGAAGAGACGTGGAGGTCCCAGTAGCTTAAGAAGATGCTTTTAATGCCCCTCAGAAGAGACGTGGAAGTCCCAGTAGCTTAGCAAGACGCTTTAATGCCCCTCAGAAGAGACGTGGAGGTTCCAGTAGTTTAACAAGACGCTTTTACTGCCCCTCGGAAAAGTGGTGGAGGTCTCAGTAGCTTAACAAGACGCTTTTAATGCCTCTCCGAAGAGACGTGGAGGTCCCAGTAGTTTAAAAGACGCTTTTAATGCCCCTCAGAAGAGACGTGGAGGTCCCAGTAGCTTAACAAGATGTTTATAATGCCCCTCAGAAGAAATGTGGAGGTCCCAGTATCTTAACAAGACGCTTTTAATGCCCCTCAGAAGAGACGTGGAGGTCCCAGTAGCTTAGCAAGACGCTTTTAATGCCCCTCGGAAAAGTGGTGGACGTCCCAGTAGCTTAACAAGATGCTTTTAATCCACCCCAGAAGAGACGTGGATGTCCCAGTAGCTTAGCAAGGCATTTTTAATGCCCCTAATAAGAGACGTGGAGGTCCCCGTAGCTTAATAAGACGCTTTTAATGCCCCTTAGAAGAGAAGTGGAGGTCCCAGTAGCTTAACAAGACGCTTTTAATGCCCCTCGGAAAAGTGGTGGAGGTCCCAGTAGCTTAACAAGACGCTTTTAATGCCCCTCAGAAGATACGTGGAGGTCCCAGTAGCTTAACAAGACGGTTTGAATGCCCCTTGGAAGAGACGTGGAGGTCCCAGTAGCTTAACAAGATGCTTTTAATGCCCCTCAGAAGAGACGTGGAGGTCCCAGTAGCTTAACAAGATGCTTTTAATGCCCCTCGGAAGAGACGTGGAGGTCCCAGTAGCATAACAAAATGCTTTTAATGACCCTCAGAAGAGACGTGGAGGTCCCAGTAGCTTAACAAGACGCTTTTAATGCCCCTCAGAAGAGACGTGGAGGTCCCAGTAGCTTAACAAGATGCTTTTAATGCCCCTCGGAAAAGTGGTGGAGGACCCAGTAGTTTAACAAGACGCTTTTAATGCCCCTCAGAAGAGACGTGGAGGTCCCAGTAGCTTAACAAGACGCTTTTAATGCCCCTCGGAAAGATGGTGGAGGTCCCAGTAGCTTAAAAAGATGCTTTTAATGCCCCTCAGAAGAGACATGGAGGTCCCAGTAGCTTAACAAGACGTTTTTAATGCCCCTCGGAAAAGTGGTGGAGGTCCCAGTAGCTTAACAAGACGCCTTTAATGCCCCTCAGAAGAGACGTGGAGGTCCCAGTAGCTGAACAAGACGCTTTTAATGCCCCTCAGAAGAGACGTGGAGGTCCCAGTAGCTTAACAAGACGCTTTTAATGCCCCTCAGAAGAGACGTGGAGATCCCAGTAGCTTAACAAGATGCTTTTAATGCCCCTCAGAAGAGACGTGGAGGTCCCAGTAGCTTAACAAGATGCTTTTAATGACCCTCAGAAGAGACGTGGAGGTCCCAGTAGCTTAAAAATATGCTTTTAATGCCCCTCAGAAGAGACGTGGAGGTCCCAGTAGCTTAACAAGACGTTTTTAATGCCCCTCGGAAAAGTGGTGGAGGTCCCAGTAGCTTAACAAGACGCTTTTAATGCCCCTCAGAAGAGACGTGGAGGTCCCAGTAGCTTAACAAGACGGTTTGAATGCCACTTGGAAGAGACGTGGAGGTCCCAGTAGCTTAACAAGATGCTTTTAATGCCCCTCAGAAGAGACGTGGAGGTCCCACTAGCTTAACAAGATGCTTTTAATGCCCCTCGGAAGAGACGTGGAGGTCCCAGTAGCTTAACAAAATGCTTTTAATGACCCTCAGAAGAGACGTGGAGGTCCCAGTAGCTTAACAAGACGCTTTTAATGCCCCTCAGAAGAGACGTGGAGGTCCCAGTAGCTTAACAAGATGCTTTTAATGCCCCTCGGAAAAGTGGTGGAGGACCCAGTAGTTTAACAAGACGCTTTTAATGCCCCTCAGAATAGACGTGGAGGTCCCAGTAGCTTAACAAGACGCTTTTAATGCCCCTCGGAAAGATGGTGGAGGTCCCAGTAGCTTAAAAAGATGCTTTTAATGCCCCTCAGAAGAGACATGGAGGTCCCAGTAGCTTAACAAGACGTTTTTAATGCCCCTCGGAAAAGTGGTGGAGGTCCCAGTAGCTTAACAAGACGCCTTTAATGCCCCTCAGAAGAGACGTGGAGGTCCCAGTAGCTGAACAAGACGCTTTTAATGCCCCTCAGAAGAGACGTGGAGGTCCCAGTAGCTTAACAAGACGCTTTTAATGCCCCTCAGAAGAGACGTGGAGGTCCCAGTAGCTTAACAAGACGCTTTTAATGCCCCTCAGAAGAGACGTGGAGGTCCCATTAGCTTAACAAGATGCTTTTAATGACCCTCAGAAGAGACGTGGAGGTCCCAGTAGCTTAAAAATATGCTTTTAATGCCCCTCAGAAGAGACGTGGAGGTCCCAGTAGCTTAACAAGACGCTTTTAGTGCCCCTCAGAAGAGACGTGGAGGTCCCAGTAGCTTAAGAAGACGCTTTTAATGCCCCTCAGAAGAGACGTGGAAGTCCCAGTAGCTTGACAAGACGCTTTAATGCCCCTCAGAAGAGACGTGGAGGTTCCAGAAGCTTAACAAGACGCTTTTACTGCCCATCGGAAAAGTTGTGGAGGTCCCAGTAGCTTAACAAGACGCTTTTAATGCCCCTCAGAAGAGACGTGGAGGTCCCAGTAGTTTAAAAGACGCTTTTAATGCCCCTCAGAAGAGACGTGGAGGTCCCAGTAGCTTAACAAGATGTTTATAATGCCCCTCAGAAGAAAGGTGGAGGTCCCAGTAGCTTAACAAGACGCTTTTAATGCCCCTCAGAAAAGACGTGGACGTCCCAGTAGCTTAGCAAAACGCTTTTAATGCCCCTCGGAAAAGTGGTGGAGGTTCCAGTAGCTTAACAAGACGCTTTTAATCCACCTCAGAAGAGACGTGGAGGTCCCAGTAGCTTAACAAGGCATTTTTAATGCCCCTAAGAAGAGACGTGTAGGTCCCCGTAGCTTAACAAGACGCTTTTAATGCCCCTTAGAAGAGACGTGGAGGTCCCAGTAGCTTAACAAGACACTTTTAATGCCCCTCGGAAAAGTGGTGGAGGTCCCAGTAGCTTAACAAGACGCTTTTAATGCCCCTCAGAAGAGACGTGGAGGTCCTAGTAGCTTAAGAAGACACTTTTAATACCCCTCGTAAAAGTGGTGGAGGTCACAGTAGCTTAAAAAGACGCTTTTAATGCCCCTCAGAAGAGACGTGGAGGTCCCAGTAGCTTAACAAGACGCTTTTAATGCCCCTCGGAAGAGACGTGGAGGTCACAGTAGCTTAACAAGACGCTTTTAATGCCCCTCAGAAAAGTGGTGGAGGTAGCAGTAGCTTAACAAGACTCTTTTAATGCCCCTTACAAGAGCCATACAGTACAGCATCTTAAAAACATTATTCCCATTATTGGGGAGTGTGTCTCCTATAGTATTTGCTTATGCCTTCCAAGCAAAAGCTGCCAAAAATTAGGATGGAGGAACTTTCAATGCCACTTACAAGAGCCATGCAGAACAGCATATTACAAACATTATTCCCATTATTGGAAAGTGGGTCTCCCATAGTATTTGCTTATGCCTTCCAAGCAAAGGCTGCCAAAAATTAGAATGGAGGAACTTGCAATGCCCCTTACAAGAGCCATGCAGGACAGCATATTACAAACATTATTCGCATGATTGGGGAGTTGGTCTCCCATAGTATTTGCTTATGCCTTCCAAGCAAAAGCTGCCAAAAATTAGGATGGAGGAACTTGCAATGCCCCTTACAAGAGCCATGCAGTACAGCATATTACAAACATTATTCCCATGATTGTGGAGTGGGTCTCCCATAGTTTTTGCTTATGCCTTCCAAGCAAAAGCTGCCAAAAATTAGGACGGAGGAACTTGCAATGCCCCTTACAAGAGCCATACAGTACAGCATCTTAAAAACATTATTCCCATTATTGGGGAGTGGGTCTCCCACAGTCTTTGCTTATGCCTTCCAAGCAAAAGCTGACAAAAATAAGGACGGAGGAACTTTCAATAATGGCAACACGGACCACAGTCACCCTGGTGGTATAGTGGTGGTGGAGGCTGAGGATAAGGAGAAGAACATAAAACAGCCGAAATGAGGAAGCGTATACCCATGTGTGGGTGTGAAGCGGTGAATGTGAATACACCTCCCGAAAAAACACAGTGGATTTGACTTTATGTTACTCTGCTGTCATTTAGTGGTGATGAAAAATCTGGCCTAATCCAGCCCTTGTTCATTTTGATAAGGGTCAGCTTGTCAGCATTGTCAGTTGACAGGCGAGTGCGCTTATCAGTTATAATTTCCCCAGCGGCACTAAAAACACGCTCCGATAACACGCAAGCGGCAGGGCAGGCCAGGACCTCCAAGGCGTACAGAGCAAGTTAATTCCAAGTGTCCAGCTTGGATACCCAAAAATTAAAAGGCACAGAGGAATCACGGAGGACGCTGGTACGGTCGGCAAGGTACTCCATCACCATCTTTTGAAACTTTCCACTCCTTGTGAGAGTACCCCGCGCCTCAGGGCCTGTAAGCTGGGCAGGTCTCAGAAAACTGTCCCAGAACGTTGACAGTGTTCCCCTGCCTCTGCTGGATTGGAGTTGCCTCTCTCTCACTTGTACGCCTTGGTTGGTCAACGAACTGTGACCTCTGCCGCTAGCGTGTTCAGATGGGAACTATTTTAACAGTTCTGCAGCAAGGGCCTTCTGGTACTGCCCCATTTTTGAAGACCTCTCCACCTCAGGAATAAGAGAGTGAAAGTTCTCCTTGTAGCGGGGGTCTAAAAGTGTCACCAACCAGTAATGACTGTCACCCAACATTTTAACAACGCGAGGGTCACGGTTAAGGCAGCGTAACATAAAGTCAGCCATGCGTGCCAGACTGGTAAAGGGGAAGACTTCCGTGTCCTCACCAATATGACGACTGACCATGCTCTCCTCCTCCTCCTCCCCCCTGTCCTCAGGCCACCCACGCTGAACCGACGGTATGACAGTTGTACAGGTACTACCGTCTAGAGCGCATGATGCAAGCTCCTGTTCTTCCTCCTCCTCCTTCTCTCCCTCATTGTCCCCCAATGCACGTTGGGATGAGATGAGGCTGGGCTGTGTGTAATCGACCGCTACGGCTTCTTGATACATCTCATCATACTCTGGCTGCAATGCCTCCTCTTTAATTCTCTGCAGAGAGAGTTGCAAAAGACAGAAAAGTGGAATGCTGACGCTAATGATGGCGTCATCGCCACTCACCATCCGGGTGGACTCCTCAAGGTTTGTCAAGATGGTACAGATTTCAGCCATCCAGGTCCACTCCTGAGGTCTTATGTGTGGAGTCTGACCTGAATATCGACTGCCTTGTTGCAACTGGTACTCCACAACTGCTCTCTTCTGCTCACAAATCCTTTGCAACAAGTGGAGGGTAGAGTTACAACGTGTGGGGACATCACACACCAGTCGGTGTGACGGAAGCTGCAAAAGCTGCTGCAACACATCAAGGGCGGCGGAAGCTGTAGCCGACTTGCGAAAATGAGCTGACAGGCGGCGTACTTTAAAGAACAGATCTGGCAACTCGGGGTACGATTTAAGAAACCGCTGAACCACGAGGTTAAGCACATGAGCCAGGCATGGTACGTGTGTAATCTCGCCTCGCCTCAGAGCCGCCACCAGGTTAGGGCCATTGTCACACACGACAATGCCTGGATGTAGGTTCAGCGGTCTCAGCCACAGATCTTCCTGCTCTTTCACAGCTGTCCATAACTCACAAGCAGTGTGAGGTTTCTCACCTAAGCTTAGCAGTTTCAGCACAGCCTGTTGCCGCTTGGCGGAGGCAGTACTGCAGTGCTTCCAGCTTGTAACTGATGTGGTGATATCTGAGATGGAGGCTGAACATGAGGAGGAGGAGGAGGATGATGCGCAGGAGCTGTACACTGTGGGGGCAACTCTGACTGACATAGGGCCCGCAATCCTAGGTGTGGGGAGGATGTGTTCGGTCCCAAGGTCCGACTGGGTCCCGGCTTCCACTATGTTTACCCAGTGTGCCATCAGGGAGATGTACCGTCCCTGCCAAAAGCACTTGTCCACGTGTCCGTTGTCAGGTGGACTCTCCCAGTAACTGCGTTGTTGAGGGCACGGCAGATGTTTTGGGACATGTGCTTGTGTAGTGCGGGGATGGCACACCGGGCAAAATAGTGTCGGCTGGGGACCGAGTACCGAGGGACGGCCACCGCCATAAGGTTGCGGAAGGATTCCGTCTCCACAAGCCTAAAAGGCAGCATTTCCAACGCAAGTAGTCATGAAATGTGCGAATTTAGGACTGTGGCCTGTGGGGCGTTAGCTGCGAATTTGGGTCTGGGATATGGACAATTGAACGCTGCGGTGGGGACGTGGACGTTGATGCTGTTTCTTGAGAAACTGCCATAACAAGTGAAGACTGCATGCAGTATGGACAGGGGATTGCCTTGCACACACAACAGGGGGTTCTATTGCACGCACAACAGCTGAAGAAGCAGTGGTGACACCCGCTGACACTGGTCGTGGACCCTGGGGTTCGCCCCACAAAATCGGGTGCTTCTTGCCATGTGCCTGATCATGCTGGTGGTGGTCAGGCTGATAGTTTTGTCACCCCTGCTGATGCTGGCATGGCAGGTGGTACAAATGGCCTTTTTGGGGTTATCGGCAGAGTCTTTAAAAAAATTCCAGACTCTGGAAGACCAACCGGTTGTACTGGCAACGTCCCTAGTGTTGGTGTTACGGGGAACGGTTGCCCGCCTTCTGTCTGCGGCCACCACACTGCTTCTTCATGCCTGTTGGGGTACTCTGCCTCCCTCCCCCTGTGTGCTGCTGGCCTCACTCTGCATGTCCTCCTGCCACGGTGGGTCAGTTACTAGATCATCCACCACCTCCTCCTCTTCCACTTGCGCACCACGATCCTCCTCCTCACTTCCTGGCAATTGTGTCTCGTCATCATCCACCTCTTGTGACAAATTGCCAGTGTCGACTTCCTGTGGCCGTGGCTGTTCAAATATTTGGCCATTGCTACATGGGATCTCCTCTTTCACCACTTCAAGCAGAGCAGGCGAGGGGCACAAATCTGAAAATGGACCAGTGAACAGCTCTTCAGAGTGTCCAAGTGTGGGATCAGTTGCTGTCTGACGACACTCGGCATGGTGGGAGGAAGGAGCATCAGGGTGAGGAGGAGTATGCGGTCGAGATTCACGGCTACTAAGAGTCGACCGTGTGGAAGACAGGCCGGAGGTGGTGGTGCCCAGGTAACTGGAAGTATTATCTGCTATCCAATTAATAACCTTTTCACACTGATCAGTTCACAATACTGGTGTTGTTCTGTGCTTCCCTAGTAATTTAGTCAAGAAGTGGGAACGAGAAGATGTGGCTGTTGGTTGTGGCACATTTTCACCTTGGCCAGGGCCCCGTCCTCTGCACGCACCATCACCAGAACGTCCAGTTCCACGTCCCTTGCCACGCGCCTTGCCCATTGTAAAGGAAGTAAAATAGCTTACACTCGCACTATCAATGGAAAAGGGTAAAAAAAAGTAGATTAGAACCGTGGAAGAGGAAAACCACAGTTCTATTTCTCTGGCCTACACCCGACTCTTTTAAACAATCTGAACAATCAGGAGACACTATTATTTTTTTTTTACGGCAAAAAATGCCAAAAACAGGATAATAGAGACTTTTTACCATGGAACAGCAAAACCACAGTTATAATTTACTGGTGTATACCAGACTTTTTTAAATATATATATTTGCGGCTGAACAGTGAGCGACACACTCAAACTGTTTTTTTTAGATACAAATGGCCCAAAAGTGGATAATACAGAGGTTTGAACCGTGGAACTGCAAAACAGCACTGGTATTTCTCGGGCCCACACCAGACTATTTTCAACAGATATATTTGTGTCTGAACAATCAGGAGACACTATTATTTATTCTTTACGTCAAAAATTGCGAAAAGCAGGATAATACAGAGCTTTGACCCGTGGAACTGCAAAACCACACTTGTATTTCTCGGGACTACACCAGACTATTTTCAACAGATTTATTTGTGTCTGAACAATCAGGAGACACTATTATTTATTTTTTACGTCAAAAATTGCCAAAAGCAGGATAATACAAAGATTTGACCCGTGGAACTGTAAAACCACACTTGTATTTCTTGGGCCTACACCAGACTATTTTCAACAGATTTATTTGTGTCTGAACAATCAGGAGACACTATTATTTATTTTTTACGGCAAAAAATGCCAAAAGCAGGATAATACAGAGATTTGACCCGTGGAACTGCAAAACCACACTTGTTTTTCTCGGGCCTACACCAGACTATTTCCAACAGATATACAGTTATATGAAAAAGTTTGGGCATCCTTATTAATCTTAAGCTTAATGTTTTCTAAAAATTGGTGTTTTTGCAACAGCTATTTCAGTTTGATATATGTAATAACTGTTGGACACAGTAATGTTTCTGCCTTGAAATGAGGTTTATTGTACTAACAGAAAATGTGCAATCTGCATTAAAAAAAATTTGACAGGTGCATAATTATGGGCACCCTTATCATTTTCTTGTTTTAAATACTCCTACCTACTTTTTACTGACTTATTAAAGCACTTTTTTTGGTTTTGTAACCTCATTGAGCTTTGAACTTCATAGCCAGGTGTATGAAATCATGAGAAAAGTTACTTAAAGTGGCCACTTGCAAGTTGTTCTCCTGTTTGAATCTCCTCTGATGAGTGGCATCATGGGCTCCTCAAAACAACTGTCAAATGATCTGAAAACAAAGATTATTCAACATAGTTGTTCAGGGGAAGGATACAAAAAGCTGTCTCAGAGATTTAACCTGTCAGTTTCCACTGTGAGGAACATAGTAAGGAAATGGAAGAACACAGGGACAGTTCTTGTTAAGGCCAGAAGTGGCAGGCCAAGAAAAACATCAGAAAGGCAGAGAAGAAGAATGGTGAGATCAGTCAAGGACAATACTTAGACCACCTCCAGAGAGCTGCAGCATCAACTTGCTGCAGATGGTGTCACTGTGCATCGGTCAACTATACAACGCACTTTGCACAAGGAGAAGCTGTATGGGAGAGTGATGCGAAAGAAGCCATTTCTGCAAGCACGCCACAAACAGAGTCGGCTGAGGTATGCAAAAGCACATTTGGAGAAGCCAATTTCTTTTTGGAAGAAGGTCCTGTGGACTGATGAAACCAAGATTGAGTTGTTTGGTCATACAAAAAGGCGTTATGCATGGCGGCAAAAAAACACAGCATTCCAAGAAAAACACTTGCTACCCACAGTAAAATTTGGTGGAGGTTCCATCATGCTTTGGGGCTGTGTGGCCAATGCCGGCACCGGGAATCTTGTTAAAGTTGAGGGACGCATGGATTCCACTCAGTATCAGCAGATTCTTGACAATAATGTTCAAGAATCAGTGATAAAGTTGAAGTTACGCAGGGGATGGATCTTTCAGCAAGACAATGATCCAAAACACCGCTCCAAATCTACTCAGGCATTCATGCAGAGGAACAATTACAATGTTCTGGAATGGCCATCCCAGTCCCCAGACCTGAATATCATTGAACATCTGTGGGATCATTTGAAGAGGGCTGTCCATGCTCAGCGGCCATCAAACTTAACTGAACTGGAATTGTTTTGTAAAGAGGAATGGTCAAAAATACCTTCATCCAGGATCCAGGAACTCATTAAAAGCTACAGGAAGCGACTAGAGGCTGTTATTTTTGCAAAAGGAGGATCTACTAAATATTAATGTCACTTTTCTGGTGAGGTGCCCATACTTATGCACCTGTCAAATTTTGTTTGAATGCAGATTGCACATTTTCTGTTAGTACAATAAACCTCATTTAAAGGCAGAAACATTATTGTGTCCAACAGTTATTACATATATCAAACTGAAATAGCTGTTGCAAGAACACCAATTTTTATAAAACATTAAGCTTAAGATTAATATGGGTGCCCAAACTTTTTCATATAACTGTATTTGTGTCTGAACAATCAGGGGACACTATTATTTATTTTTTACTCCAAAAAATGCCAAAAGCAGGATAATAGTGATTTTTTACCGTGGAACAGCAAAACCACAGTTATAATTTACTGGTGTATACCAGACTCTTTTAAATATATATATTTGCGGCTGAACAGTGAGCGACACACTCAAACTGTTTTTTTTAGATACAAATGGCCCAAAAGTGGATAATACAGAGGTTTGAACCTCGGAACTGCAAAACCACACTTGTATTTCTTGGGCCTACACCAGACTATTTTCAACAGATATATTTGTGTCTGAACAATCAGGAGACACTATTATTTTTTTTTTTAAGGCAAAAAATGCCAAAAGCAGGATAATAGAGATTTTTTACCATGGAACAGCAAAAGCACACTTCTGTCTCTCTGGCCTACACCAGACTAGTTTCAACAGATATATTTGTGTCTGAAAAATCAGGGAGACACTATTATTTTTTTTTTTACGGCAAAAAATGCCAAAAGCAGGATAATAGAGATTTTTTACCGTGGAACAGCAAAAGCACACTTCTGTCTCTCTGGCTTACACCAGACTATTTTCAACAGATATATTTGTGTCTGAAAAATCAGGGAGACACTATTATTTTTTATTTTTTACGGCAAAAAATGCCAAAAGCAAGATAATAGAGATTTTTTACCGTGGAACAGCAAAAGAACACTTCTGTCTCTCTGGCCTACACCAGACTATTTTCAACAGATATATTTGTGTCTGAAAAATCATGGATACACTATTATTTTTTTTTTTACGGCAAAAAATGCCAAAAACAGGATAATAGAGATTTTTTACAGTGGAACAGCAAAGCCACAGTTAAAATTTACTGGTGTATACCAGACTTTTTTAAATATATATATTTGCGGCTGAACAGTGAGCAACACACTCAAACTGTTTTTTTTAAATACAAATGGCCCATGGAACTGCAAAACCACAATTCTATTTCTCTGATCTACACCACACTATTTTCCACAGATATATTTGTGTCTGAAAAATCAGAGACACATTTTTTTGGGGGGGGGACACCAAAAGGTTAATAAGACGGGTATTTGTACAGTGTGAAGGAGGGAAAAAAAAAGAGGATTTAGATGAAAAAAAAAGGATTTTTTCCTGGCCCCCGAGACCTGGAGCTAAGTCCAGCAATTTCAGCAACAGGAGCACACAAGACTGTAATGCAGCGTTTGCTGCTATAACCACTGCGTCTCCTATACAGCCTGCCTGCCTGCCTGATATCTGGGATGGATATTAGTCCTGAGAAGGACTGTTTGTTTGATCTGGCAGCCTTTACAGACCCTACACTAACTATTTCTCAGGATATATCTCTCCCTAAATCAGCAGTGCTGTCCCTACACTGTCTGATCCGGAGTGACTGTGTCCAAGATGGCGGCGCCCGGTTTTAAATACTCGAGGTGACGCTGTGCGGCCAGCCAATCACTGTAATGCCCACAAACAACATGGCTGCGGCATTACAGTGACTGGCTGGCAATCCCTGCATGTTCATTGGCTCTGTAAAGAGCGCCAAACATGCAGGGCGGAGACCCGAGCACCCGCCCGAGTAATTTGGAAATGCTTGGTGCTCGCCGAACATCCGGAGTAGCGTGATGCTCGCGCGAGTACCGAGCAGTGTCGAGCATGCTCGCTCAACACTAGTGCCTACACATACTGTGATCTCCGGCGCCATGCACACTCCTCTTACCTGTAACAGCTGGATGCGTGATTCTGTCTGGAGCCAGACTGCGCGTCGCGCATGCACAGTCTATCGAGGCTTCCCTGGTTATATTATAGATACAGGTACAGGCAGTGTCAAGTGCACTTTGTGATATAATTGAACATATGCGAAAGGGCACAGCATACTGCACGGGTGCATCTACTATTTTGTGAATAGCACCTTGCACATTTAAAGGCAGTGTCGAACTGGCCGATAGCTGCCTCTCTGCCAAATGATTCATCAAAAATTCAATGCAATTTTTGATGAATCATTTGGGCCATGGACTGCGTGTTTGAGACCCCTGAATTAAAGGGAATAGATAATGATAATTGACATTAAGGTTGCTTAGCCCTCTATAGTCTATGCAAGGTTTTACTCTCTGCCTCCCTTTCAGCCCAACAGGACTGTGTGCGTGGCAGATGTAAAGACAAAAAGAAAACGGTGTCTCATTATTGACAGGCCAATGTGCAATGGAACATGTGATGTGTGGTAATGTACAAGGGCTTCCTGAATGAGTGAACTGTTAACAGATTTTAGACAAAATAGTTGGTTTGGAGGAAACACAGAAGAATGTACAACTTAGTCCAAAAATACTTTGCAGCTCCTGAGTCAAAGATGTAGAGGAGACTCCAGATAAAGCCTTAAAGGGGTGGTCTGAAAATAACATTTACTGTGTTTCACTTCTAAATGCCTAATCTATTTAATGTAATAATCTAATCTCTTTTATAGTATACTTTAATTAAAAATTCCCTATCATTCCCTTACTATGCTATCTAACTACTTTATTTTTCTTTTTTGCTACTTCCTGTTTGATGAAGGTTCATTTGAGAACTCCAGTGCATGCTGGGATACTCAAGAGTCATTATCAGAGGACAGCCTCTGCCCCCACTCTGAAATGAAGCGCCATCAGCAACATCCGTTTCAGAGGCTGGGCTAGTTCCAGCTCTTCTGAGGACGCATTGGTCGTCAATTTCGACATATGCTCAGTAGGATCTTGTCACTGTGTACAATGTGCTCCCTCTCCAACTCTAAAAATAAGTGACAAGCTTGCAAGAGAGTGCACTGTCAGTGTGCTTTGTAAGGAGAAAACCCGCTAAGCAGAGACCAGCTCCACTCCTGCAAGTGATGTCCTATTTCTGGTGTAAACCATCATCTATTTCTCCTTAGCTTAAAAAATCAGGTCACATTGAGGTTTTAATTCTAAGTTAGAACTTTTGAGTCTCTTTGGCGTTTCACCTATTTCATTCTTAGATTATTTCCTTTTTTTCTGTTAAGTCCATGTGCTATGTGTTTCTTTTTCTAACCTCAGATTACATCCTCTTGACACTTTTTTCTCCTTGCCATAATAAAAAAGACTTAGTAGAAATAGTTGTCAGATCTCTCTAGAATACAATTTATCATCCGCTCTGCTTAATTAGTTCACTTGTTTCATTGTCTCCCTGTAGAATGAAAAGTGTGTCTACTGCAGCTGGTTATGAAGGATGTGGAAATAGATCACATTTTCTGACATAAAAGTTTACACCTAAAGAATAAACTTGAGTAAAATCTTCTCTTAAGGAATTTCTGGATACAGAAAAAGGGTACAGAGAACAATGTGATGTTGTCTTCAGTACAGACTATAATGAAATCAAACTGCTATATGAAAATATTCACACAGCCGCAACTTTAAAGTTATCGGCCAAATATTGTATAGAACCCCCTCATGCTGCTTTGACTCATCAGTCTTTGATAAGTGGCATTGCACTATTTGCACTGGTGGGTGTTCGTTCTGATGAAAATTGCCCCCCCACCCCCCCACACAACATGGTCGCTGGGTTGCGGTGGTAGCAGAGGACCATATTTGCACAACATAGGAAATTGAGATTTTTTTACTATATACTGCAATACTTAAGTATTTTAGTATTTTACTATACACTGGAATACTTAAGTGTCCCTTTGGGGGACTAAGAACAAGTGAAAGGTCAAAAAAAGTTGTTAACGATGCAAAAGAATAATAAAAGCAAAAAGTTTTAATCACCACTTTTTCCCAATTAAAGAAATATAAATAAAAATAGCAAAAACATATGCTATTGTCTACAAATGTCCTGTCTATCAAAATATTACATTTCTTAACCTGTAAAATAATTGCCATGGGTGTATCCTGACAGCCATGTGAAGAGGAAGCACTGTGCTTTGCTCCTGCTCTGCATCCTGTCATTTCCACGGCTATTAGCAGTGAAATATTGATTCCTTCACACGAAAGGTTAGGGGAAAGTCCTTGGAATACACAGAGAAGCTTAAGGGCATGTGCAAATGATCCGGAGCCGACTGCGGCCCCGAGGCTGCGGAAAAGCTGACTTCGGCTTCCGCTTATTGTGCAAACGTTTTTTTTTTTTTCTCACAGGCGAGCTTTCCCCATAGAGATTAGGTTTATGGGGAAGCCTGCATGTGGACCCGCAGGAGGAAATAGACATGCTGCGGTCTGGAAAGACGCGCCGCATGTCTGTTTCCGCGGGTGTGCCGCAGACGCATAGTGGGCATGGAATTTGTATAAATCCCATCCACTATGCTGTAACATCTGGCCACTGCGGATTGCACACAGTGCACTTGCGTTGTGTCCAATCCACAGCCAACACTGATCGTGTGCACATACCCTTAGATTGCACTCGGGCATGACCAGAATCAAACATCAGAAGGAGCAAAGTCAGGATAGTGGGCCTTCCAACATGGCACCTCCTGCCCCCACACCAGCCATAGTGAGAGCTGCTGAGGCTACTGCTGCAACAAAGCTGGGGAGATTTGCCAGACTGACCTTAGATCCTTCCTGACCCTTCAGATGATTTACAACCTGATCAGGTATGCTCACAGGGGGAGAGAGATACAGAGACTGTGTAGGAGAGGCAATGTGGCACCGTTCTCACAGCAACAGTTAAATAAAGAACTGCAGGAAATGCAGAGCACTAACAACACCTATGGAGAAGCCAATGATTCTGGGCAAGAGCCTACTACACTCACAAGAAGATGTTTTCTCTGCTGTAAAATCCTGCAGCCTCTCATTAGAAACTCTCAACAAACACATGGGAGGGCTTAGAGAAGACATTAATCTCATCAGACAAGACATGTAGAAAATAAACAGCACAGTCAATGAGTTGGAGGAAAGAGTGAGTTCCGCTGAGGACCAAATGCCTACTATATAGTACATAAAGATCTCAGGAGATTTCTTCAGTAGTGATGAGCGAGCATGCTCGCTACTGCTCGGTGCTCGCCCCAGCATCTCACTGCTAGAGATGCTCGGCGCTCGCCGAGTATTTCCGGGGTTGCTCGGCGGGAACTCGGGTCCCCTCCCTGCATGTTTGGCGCTCTTTAGAGCGCCAATCAACATGCAGGGATTGCTTGCCACTCACTGTAATGTGGTAGCCATGTTGGTTGTGGCATTACAGTGATTGGCTGGCCGCACTGCGTCATCAGGTCTATATCAGACCTGGAGCCGCCTTGTTCGTCACAGTCACTCCGGATCAGACAGTGTAGGGAGAGGTGCTGCTGTGTCAGGGAGAGATTTGCTTGTGTATTAGGTAGTGTAGGGAGGAAAACCGTACATTACACATACCCATCTTAACAAACAGTCCTTTTGAGGACTAACTAATCCATCTGCAGAGATATCAGGCAGGCAGTGTATATAAGCAGGCAGGCAGGGTATATAGGCAGGCAGTGCATATAGCACAAGAGGCTCCATTCCAATTCTGCTTCTGCTGCTGTTAGATATTTCTATGCAAAGGCCCAGGTCTCAGGGGCCAGGAATACTTTTCTTTGGATCTTAATCCTCATTATTTGCTTAAAAAGCAATCCAGAGGACACCGTTTTTCTGCACCATTTGCTTGTTGGCACAGCAGAATACAGCCAGGTCCTTTCCATATTAGAGCGCTAGAAATCCAGCTATTTAAAACTGTGTTTTCTCCATCAAACAGATCACATATACGTTGTCAGAAAATACTGCCATTTCTGGCCTCCATTAAAAATTTCCTTTAGTGTATCAGTGAAGCAATTCACACCAGTTTGCTGTTCAAACTACTTACCTACAGGCCAGGTATTTAAAACTGTGTTTTCTCCATCACATGGATCACATATACGTTATCAGAAAATACTGCCATGTTTGGCCTCCATTAAAAATTTCCTTGAGGCTGTGTGCCCACGATGCGTTTTCTAAGTGCTTTTGCAGCGGCAATTCCGTTGCAGAAACGCTTAAAAAAACGCTTCGTAGAAGGCCTACCATGTTCCCCAATGATGATGTGCACATGCTGCGGAGATTTCCGCTGCGGATTATCATTACGGAAAAAAACGCAGCACTGCCAATTATTTTGGGGAAGCGCTGCGTTTTTGCCGCCATTGACTTGCATTGGAACGCATGGATTACGCATCACTGCATCTATAGATGCGCATTCCATGCATTTCAGTGTGCGGATGGTACCCGGGTCTGGAGGAGAGGAGATTCTCCTCCGGACCCGGGTACCATAGAACCTGTAAAAAAAAAAAAAATAAAATAAATAAATAAATAAATATTATATTTACCTTCTGAAGGCCCCTGGTGTGCTTGTCTTCGCTTGCCGGCAGATCGAGGTGGACTGAAGGATCTGCGCTGACGTCACTTAGTCATGTGACGGCAGGTCCTTCAGTGTACCGCGAGCTGCCGGCAAGCCAGGACGGAGCGAATAAAGACTGCGGGGGCCATCAGAAGGTAAGTATAGATTTATTTTTTTATTTTTTACCATTCTTTGAGGTCACACTATATAAATCCATGCCGTTTGCATGGATTTATATAGTGTGACCAAGTTGTCAAGCACTTTCCAAGTGATGCTAAAATCGCTTGGAAAGCGTTTGTCAACCCGCATGCGGAAATGCAAGTGAAGAACGCTTCACATCCGCATGTCCCTGGCAGGAAAAACGCATATACAATCCGCATGCATTTTTTCTGCCAGGGAGATGCAGAAATGCTCAGGAAAAAATCCGGAGCATTTCTGCATCATAGGCACATAACCTTAGTGTGTCAGTGAAGCAATTCACAGCAGTTTGCTGTTCAAACTACTTTCCTACAGGCCATGTATTTAAAAATCTGTTTTCTCCGTCACATGGATCACATACACATTGTCAGAAAATACTGCCATTTCTTGCCTCCATTAAAAATTTCCTTTAGTGTGTCAGTGAAGCAATTCACAGCAGTTTGCTGTTCAAACTACTTACCTACAGGTCAGGTATTTAAAACTCTGTTTTCTCCGTCACACGGATCACATATAGGTTCGCTCCAAACTCAGTCATTTGTAATGAGCGTGGAAGATACTGTCCTCCATTTAAAATGGGCAAGGCACGTGGCAAGAGACGGAGAACTGGAAATGATGGTAATGGTGCATGCAGAGGCCGAGGACAAGGCCGTGGGCAAGCTGGAATTGTGCTACAACAAACACCCACATCTTCTCGCCTGACCTTCCTGTCCCAATTTCTAGGGGGCCGCAGCACACCACTATTGAACCCAGAGCAGTGTCAAAAGGTTGTTAGTTGGATAGTGAATAATGCTTCCAGTCACTTAGCCACCACCACCACCACCACCCTGTCTTCCACATGGTCAAGTCTCAGTAGCTGTGAGTCTGGACCGCATATTCCTCACCCTGATCCTCCTTCCTCCCACCATGCCGAGTGCCCGGAGACAACTGATCCCACACTTGGACACTCTGAGGAGCTGTTCACTTTTCCATTTATAGATTCGGGCCTCTTGCCCGGTCCACTTGAAGCGGGGCAAGAGGAGATCACGTGTAGCGATGCCCAAATATTTGAGCAGCCACGGTCACACGAAGGCGACGGTGGGAAAGGGTCACAAGAGGTGGACGATGATGAGACACAATTGCCAAAAAGTCAGGAGGAGGACCCGGGTGCGGGAGTGGAAGACGAGGTGGTGGATGATAAAGTAACTGACCCAACCTGGCAGCAGGACATGCAGAGCGAGGACAGCAGTACACAGGGGGAGGGAGGCAGAGCACCCCAACAGGCAGGAAGAAGCAGTTTGGTGGCCACAGACAGAAAGCAGGCAACCACTCCCCGTAACACCAACACGAAGGAAGTTGCCAGTACAACTGTTAGGTTTTCCCAAGTCTGGTTGCTTTTTAAAGACTCTGCTGATAACCCCAAAAAGGCCATTTGCAGCACTTGCCAGGCCAGCATCAGCAGGGGTGGCAAAACGACCAGCCTGACCACCACCAGCATCATCAGGCACATGGCAGCAAAGCACCCGACTTTGTGGGCCAAATCCCAGGATCCAGGAACAGTGTCTGCAGGTGGCACCATTTCTTCTTCCGCTGTTGTGCATGCAAGCCAATCCCCTGTCCATGGTGCATGCGCAGATGCCTGCTATCCTGCACCAGTCGTTGCACACTCTCAAGTAGCAGCATCAGGAAGCACGTCCATGTCCTCGTCCCAGCACAGTGTTCAGTTGTCCATACCCCAGTCCTTGGAACGCAAGCGCAAATATGCAGCCAACGACCCACAGGCCACACTACTAAATTCTCTCATTTCACGACTGTTTGCACTCGAAATGTTGCCTTTTTAGGCTTGTGGAGATGGAATCATTCCGTAACCTGGTGGCGACAGCCGTCCCTCGGTACTCAGTCCCCAGCCGCCACTATTTCTCCCGGTGTGCCGTCCCCGCATTACACAAGCACGTGTCCCAAAACATTAGCCATGCCCTCAACAGCGCAGTTACCCGGAAAATCCACCTAACCACGGACACGTGGACAAGTGCTTGTGGGCAGGGACGGTACATCTCGATGACGGCACACTGGGTTAACATAGTGGAAGCCGAGACCCAGTCGGACCTTGGGCCAGAACACGTCCACTCGACGCCAAGGACTGCGGGCCCTACGTCAATCAGGGTTGCCCCCACGGTCTACAGCTCCTTCACCTCATCTTCCTCAGCCTCCTGCTCCTCTTCAGCCTCCATCTCTGAAATGACCACATCAGTCACGAGCTGGAAGCACTGCCGCACTGCCTCGGCCAAACAGCAACAGGCTGTGCTGAAGCTAATATGCTTAGGTTGCAAACCGCACAATGCTGAAGAGTTGTGGACAGCTCTGAAAGAGCAGGCAGATCTGTGGCTAACACCGCTTAACCTACAGCCAGGCATGGTCATGTGTGACAATGGCCAGAACCTGGTGGCGTCTCTGAGGCGAGGCGAGCTCACACACTTATCATGCCTGGCCCATGTGCTTAACCTCGTGGTTCAGCGGTTTCTCAAATTCTACCCGGAGCTGCCGGAACTGCTTGTTAAAGTACGCTGCCTGTGAGCCAATATTAGAAAGTCAGCTACAGCTTCCGCCGCCTTTGCAGTGTTTCAGCAGCGTTTGCAGCTACCGGCTCACAGACTGGTGTGTGATGTCCCCATGCTTTGGAACTCTACATTGCAGATGTTGGGAAGGATTTGTGAGCAGAAGAGGGCAGTTGTTGAGTACCAGCATCAACAAGGCCATCAGTATTCAGTTCAGACTCCACACATAAGACCTCAGGAGTGGACATGGATGTCAGACATATGTACCATCCTCCAAAACTTTGAGGACTGGTGAGCGGCGATGACGACATAATTAGCGTCACCATCCCGCTTCTCTGTCTTCTGAAATGCTCTCTGATCACAATCAAAGAGGATGCATTGCAGGCAGAGCACGATGAGATGGAGCAAGGAACCATACAGGATGATTACACACAGCCTTAGCCTCATCTCATCCCAATGTGGATTGGGTGACAATGAGGAAGAGGACGAGAAGGAGGAAGGACAGGAGCTAGTTTCATGCACTATAGATGGTACTACTTGCACAGCTGTCATACCGTCTGTTCAGCGTGGATGGCCAGAGGACAGAGAGGAGGATGAGAGGGAGGAGAGCATGGTCAGTCATCCTCTTGGTGAGGACACGGAAGTCTTGCCTGTTAGTAGTCTGGCACGCATGGCTGAGTTTATGTTACGCTGCCTTTCCCATGGCCCTCGCGTTGTCAAAATGTTGGGTGACAGTCATTACTGGTTGGTGACACTTCTAGACCCAGGAGCTTGTATCATGCACTGTAGACGGTAGTACAACTGTCACACCATCGGTTCAGCGTGGGTGTCCTGAGGACAGGGGGGAGGAGGAGGAGGAGGAGGAGGAGAGCATGGTCAGTCGTCATCTTGGTGAGGACACGGAATTCTTGCCCGTTACCAGTCTGGCATGCATGGCTGACTTTATGTTACACTACCTTAACTGTGACCCTCGCGTTGTCAAAATGTTGAGTGACAGTCATCACTGGTTGGTGACACTTCTAGACCCACGCTACAAGGAGAACTTTATATCTCTTATTCATGAGGTGGACAGGTCTACAAAAATGGAGCTGTACCAGAAGGCCCTTGTTGCGGAACTATTAAAAAAATTCCCATCTGAAAACGCTGGCGGCAGAGGGCACACTTTGTTGGACATCCAAGGAGTACAGGCGAGAGAGACACAACTTCAATCCAGCAGAGGCAGGGGAACACTGTCAAAGTTTAGGGAGAGTTTTCTCAGCCCCTCCCATCGCAAAGGCCCTGAGGCGCGGGGTACTCTCACAAGGAGTGCAAAGTTTGGGAAGATGCTGAGAGAGTACCTTGCCGACCATACCAACGTCCTCTGTGATTCCTCTGTGCCTTATAATTATTGGGTATACAAGCTGGATACATGGAATGAACTGGCTCTCTATGCCTTGGAGGTCCTGGCCTGCCCTGCCGCCAGCATTTTATCAGAGCAGGTTTTTAGTGCCGCTGATGGAATTATAACTGATAAGAGCATCCGCCTGTCAACTGAAAATGCTGACAGGCTGACTCTTATAAAAATGAACAAGGGCTGGATTGGGCCAGACTTCTCAACACCACCGAATGATAGCAGCGTAACATAAACTCAAATCCAGTGTCTTTTCTTGGGAGGTGTATTCCCATGCACCTTTTCACACCCACACATGGGTATACGCTTCCTGATTTTGGCTATTTGCTCTTGTCCTCCTCCTTCTCCTCATCCTTTACCACCATATCACCACGGTGTCCGTGGTCCGTGATGCAACACCCACATAATTTTTTTAAAGGGTGTTTATGATGCCCATAAAAATTTTTTTTTATACAGTATGTTCATGTATACCCCCCAGGGGTAAATGTTTTTCAGCCCATACACTTAGTGCATGGGCATTACAAGTATAGGAGGCCCGCTCCTTTCTAATGGGAACATTTTTTTATGAGGCCCTCCTTCACGTTTCTTCCAAAGGGCATTGGAGTGCCTCCAAATTTTTGGCAGCCCTTGCATTCACTGCATAGGCCAACACAATGGGAGACCCTCTCCTTTCTAATGGGAATTTGTCGTTAGTGTGGCCCTGCTCTATGTGTCTTTAAATTCTTAGCGGGGTTTTTCCTAAAATTGGTCAGCCGTTGGACTCACTGCATACCTATAACTGTATAGCAGACTCTCTCCTTTCTAATGGGAACATGTCGTACTTGTTACTGTGGCCCTGCTCTGTGTGTCTTTAAATTCTTTGTGGACTTTTTCCTAAAATTGGTCAGCCATTGGAATCACTGCATACCCTATAACTGTATAGCAGACTCTCTCCTTTCTAAATGGAATTTGTCGTTACTGTGGCCCTGCTCTATGTGTCTTTAAATTCTTAGTGGTGTTTTTCCTAAAATTGGTCAGCCGTTGGACTCACTGCATACCCTATAACTGTAGAGCAGACTCTCTCCTTTCTAATGGGAACATGTCGTACCTTCTTACTGAGGCCCTGCTCTATGTGTCTTTAAATTCTTAGTGGGGTTTTTCCTAAAATTGGTCAGCCGTTGGACTCACTGCATACCCTATAAGTGTATAGCAGACTCTCTCCTTTCTAAATGGAATTTGTCGTTACTGTGGCCCTGCTCTATGTGTCTTTAAATTCTTAGTGGGGTTTTTCCTAAAATTGGTCAGCCGTTGGACTCACTGCATACCCTATAACTGTATAGCAGACTCTCTCCTTTCTAAATGGAATTTGTCGTAACTGTGGCCCTGCTCTATGTGTCTTTAAATTCTTAGTGGGGTTTTTCCCAAATTTTGGCAGCCCTTGCAGTCACAGCATTGGCATTACCACTATTGGAGACCCGCTCCTTTATAATGGGAACATTTTTTTCACTGAGACCCTCCTCTATGTCTCTTCAAAGGGGTATTGGGTTGCGTCCAAATTTTTGGCAGCCCTTGCAGTCACTGGATACGCAATAACAGTATAGGAGACCCATTTGTTAAGAATGGGAGCAACAAAGCATAGCCGGCTGATGGCTCTCTAACAATAGCGAGGGCCGACTGCTGACCTTTTAAGAATAGTAAGGGCCGTCTGATGTAACTCTAAAAATAGGCTTTATGACTTTCAGAGTCCCTCCAACATAAATAAAACATGATGTGTCTGATGATGTGTCACACACCACATTGCCAGATAAGGTTGTAAAATGTTAAAATGACATTTCCCGGTGAATGCATTTGTCTTAAAAAATAACGTAAAAAAAACAAAACAATAGGATCTTTCTTTAGTATACAAAACAGCGTCACCAATTTAACCTCAATGTAATCACATTTTTCAGCTCCTGCACCTCCTCCTCTATCTCCGAAATGACCACATCAGTCACAGGCTGACAGCACTGCAGCACTGCCTTGGCCAAGCGGCAACAGGCTGTGCTGAAGATAACATGCTTAATGCTTAATTGACAAACCGCCCAGTGCTGCCGAGTTTTTGAAAGTTGTAACACACCAGCCTGATCTGTGTCTCTCACTGCTGAACATACAGCCAGGCATGGTCGTGTGTGACAATGGGTGGAACCTAGTGACGGAGAAATGAAATCCGGAGTAGATACGGTTTCCCTCTATGCCACTCCTTTCACTGAGCTAAATACAACTCTCAGCAAAAAAAGCTGTGAACTGGCTCCGCACAGTCCCTGGCCACATTCACCTATACGTGTTTGTGGGTAGGCGGTCCTTCCCAGTAAGTGCACTGGGGAGGGCACGGGTAATGTTGTGGGACCCGTGCTTGTGGAAGGTGGAGACAATACCAGGAAAAATAATGGCGACTGGGGATCGAGTATGGATACCCGGTCGCCGCCGCCATAAGATTGTGGACAGCTTCCGCCTCCACGAGCCTAAAAGGCCATATTTCAAGTGCAAGCAGCTGCCCTGAAATCTGGCAGTTTAATGTTGCGGCCTGTGGGTGGCTGGCTGCATACTTGCGCTTACATTCCAAGTAACAGAAAACTAAGCAGATGGTGGCCTCTATCATCATCATGGCCTCACCTTGGCACTATGAACTCTCCTGAAGGAGAAGCCAGGGCCCACCGGAGGAGTCTCCTTTTCTCTGGTTGGCCCGTCCAACCCTGCCGAGAAGCAGCCCTGGCTAATAAAAGTGTGGGGGAAGGTTCCCGGATACTCTAAGGCTGCTTTTTAAATGTGGATCGGACATGCTTATGCATGTTATTTCTTAAACCGCATTGCAGATCAGGCCATTGTCCAGCTCTGTATTCATGAAATTAAATGCGCAAAGATGTTTGTGTGTCAAAGCACCACCGACAAGTGCGAGTTGATGTTGGATGGGCTGCCATTGCTTCTGCAACAAGCTGCATTAGAGGACTTCCTGGGAGAAATGACACCCAGGGTAGATATGGTTTCCCTCTATGCCAGTCCTTTCACTGAGTTAAATACAACTCTCAGCAAAAAGAGCTGTGGACTGGCTCTGTACCGTCCCTGGCCACATTCACCTGTCGACGTGTTTGTGGTTAGGCGGTCCTTCCCAGTAAGTGCACTGGGGAGGGCACGGGTAATGTTGTGGGACCCGTGCTTGTGGAAGGTGGAGATGATACCGGGAGAAATAGTGGGGGCTGGGGACCAAGTATGGACACCCGGCCGCCGCCGGCATGAGGTTATGAAAAGCTTCCGCCTCCACGAGCCTAAAAGGCCACATTTCAAGTGCAAGCAGCTGTCAAAAATTTGGCAGTATAGTATTGCAGCCTGTGGGTGGGTGGCTGGCTGGCTGCATACTTGCATTTGCATTTCAAGGAATGGGGTAGGGACAACTGAATGCTGCACTGGGACAAGGACGTGGACGGTGATTGTTGCAAGTCTGCAATGACAGGTGCATGGCGGGAGGCATCTTCGCATGCACTAACGATCACCTACGATGGGAACTTTTAGGCCGTGACCTGGGAGTTTGAAATGCTTCCAGAGGTCTTCCCCATGCTGCTCCCATGTCTTTTCAGCACTGTATGCATGTGTCTGATGATGTGTCACACACCACATGGTCAGATAAGGTTGTAAAATTTTAAAATGACATTTCCCAGTGAATGCATTTGTCACAGTTGAAAGCAATGCAAAAGTGCAAAAACGCATCAAAAACGCTACGTGTGAACATAGCCCAAGGTGTGGAGGAGTATTTTTGGTTTTGGTTATTTATTTTGCCTTATATACAAGTCATTACCCTGGAAAGGATGTTCCTTAATATATTTCCCAGGAAAAGCCATTTTGTTTTTGTTTTTGTATGTTTTATTGTGAATCCGTAAAAGTGGTGTAATACTTTGATAACGTTGTTGACAGCAGTGACCTGGGAGTCAGAAATGCTTCCTGGGGTCTTCCCCATGCTGTTCCCATGTGATTTGAGCACTGTTTCCATCGATTTTGGCAATTTTTAGGCCCTCTGCAGACCGCCGGGGGGGAGCCGCCTGAAAAATGCACAAGTTTCCCATAGACTTACAATGGGCTCGTTGCTCGGGTCGAGCACCTGAGTATTCCAATTTGCTCGACCCGAGCAACGAGTACCCGAGCATTTTAGTTCTCGCTCATTACTAGTCTTCAGAATATCAATGCCCGTCTCAACAAGGTTGATGACCTAGAGAATAGGCATTGGCGAAATAACATATGTTTAGTCTGGGTTCCTGAAAAAGCGCAGGGTCGTAATTTTGTTGATTTTTTTTAATCCTGGCTGGCTACATTGTTTGGCAAAGACACTTTCTCTCAATTTTTGCAATTGATATAGCTCACAGAGTTCTTACATGTCCTTTGTCATCGGGGGCTCCACCGAGACCTGTGCTCATGAAATTACTAAATTTTAAAGATAGAGACCTTATCCTAGCAAAAGGCTCACTTACCATTGATTGAAGGAAAATATCCATTTATTCTGACTTTTCAACAGAAGTTCAGAAGAAGAGGGCCAAGTTCTGGGTTATAAAAAGCAGACTCCTTGAAGAGCAAATTTCCTATTCTATGCTCTACCCTGCTTGGCTCAGGGTGGTTGCCCTGGGTGGAGTTCACATGTTTGACTCCCCTCCAGATACTTTATCATGGTTGGATACTAATGTGAGATCTCTGCGAAATGGAGCTGGATGAGAGGCTTCTCCTCGAGGTGGTTTTCTCCAAGCACTTTTCATATACCATTATGAAAAAATGTCTATACTATGCTTGTTTTGCTAATAGCCAAATCTATTCCGTTTTTCCACTATGAGCGGGAAATGTTGAGTTATGATGATTTATGTACCTGCGTTATTGTACATACAAACTATTCTTCTTTTTAGGGCAGTCAGGTTAGTAACTAGCCCTAATTCTCTTAGGTTAAGAGGAATGTGTCAATATTCTTGCTTGAATGGTTTCTGGTTTTATGTGGGGAGTCTTCCAGAAAGGTTTGCTATGCTATGCAAGGAAATATAAGAGATAAGCAATTCAAAGGGGGCAAATTATGTTTTAGGGATTATTCTATATTTTTTCGATATGATTTATCCTGCTCTAAAATTACGTACTACTTAATATGGTGCATATAATTAATGTGATAGCCTGGAATGTCAGGGGCTTGGGGGAAGCGGTCAAGAGATGTGCTGTGTTCTCTTGGGATGATTATCAGCCTGGTATTATTTGTCTTTCTGAAACTCATATGACCTGTGAGAGACTCCGATTTCTAAGGAGGTCGTGTGTGGGTACAGAGTACAATTCAGTTTTTTCAACTCATGCACGGGGAGTGAGCATTTTAGTGCATAGATCAATTCCATTTATCTGTTCCTCCTCTAAAATAGATAGCAGTGGAAGATTTATATGTCTTGCTTGTATCATATACAATATTAAAGTTATTATAGTAGCTTGGTATATTCCACCCCCTTACTCAGTGGAAATCCTTAAAAGTATTATCTATTTTATAAATTCCCTTCCAGAGACACTGGTTCTTACAGTACGGGATTTTAACACCTACCTCCACCCTTTCTGGGATACATTTCATATGGGAAATATGTCTCAAAATGCACAATATACATCTCTACATTATCTGCTAGAGGAGGTAGACATGGTGGACCTATGGAGAATACGACACCGCGATGTCAGACAATATTCCTGTTACTCCACCTCCCATAATTCTTTGTCAAGAATAGACCTAGCTATTGGCTCTGAATCAATAATACCCTATATTAAATCGGTGAGGTATCTGCCAAGGTGTGTCTTTGACCACTCGCCGATACAGGTACAACTGCAGATGGGTGTTGTGAGGTCTCCGGGGGGATATACCTGGTGTCTCAATCCCTTTTGGCTGTAACTAAATGGTCCTACTATTAGTTCTAGTATCTTAATATATTTTTGTTTTAATGATGGGTCATCATCTACAAGAGATCAGAAAGCTAAAATCCAAAACAAAGGAGTTTACCCAAAAATTGCAACAGAATATTTATGAAAAGGAGGCACTTTATGCGGCTGATATGTCCGTGACAAGTAGAATGGAATTGGAAAATGCACAGAAAATATTGACTGATCATTTGCTATCATTAGCTTCTCAGAAACAACTGTTTGTTAAGCAAAGATACTTTATAGAGAGTGAAAGTGCAGGCCACTTACTGGAAACTATAGTTAAAGCACAGAGGGGAATAGCCTATATAAATAGACTGGTCACAACAGATGGGAGGATGGTTACGGACACTGATGAGGTTATTAAACCTCTCCATCCTTACTATATGAATGTGAACACATCTAAGACTAATGCTTTGGAGGGAGATAATGCCTCTTACCTAGATGGAATTGCTCTTCCTAGGCTGTCTGGAGCTATAAGGGAGGCTTTGGATCAGCCCCTGGACTTGGAGGAACTAGATGATGCATTACAAACCTTGCAAAATGTGAAAGAACCTGGTGCTGATGGTCTCCCAGGAGAATTTATATAAACTAAATAAACAGGTACTGTTGCCAAAGCTCTTAGATGTCTTTAAGGAAGCACTAGAAAGGGGCTCCCTACCATATTCTATGAATGAAGCTATAATAGTTTTAATACTAAAGCCCGGGAAAGATATGTCAAAATCTGACTCACATAGGCCAATTTCTATACTCTCAGTGGATATTAAACTGCTAGCTAAGGTTTTATTCAATAGATTGATTAAAGTTATCAGAGAAGCAGTACATGAGTCCAATTAGTCCAATAATGTCATTCATAACAGACTCAGGAAGGTTGTCAGGTTTATCAGTTAATTGGAATAAATCTGTCCTGATGCCAGTAAATCCTCTGCCCCATTCTCTAATAGTGGAACAATTTGTTACAAATTGTTTACAAGTTTACATTTTTGGGAATAACTGTCAATACCAAGCCTAAAGAATATGTAAAATTAAACATAGACCCTTTGTTATATAAATTTAGATCTAAGGTGAATGCATGGTCCAAACTCCGCCTATCAGTTTTAGGTAGAGGAAATCTTATCAAGATGATCCTTATGCCACAATTCTTATATGTGCTATATAATGCTCCCTGTTGGCTTCCTCTCCCCATGTTTCGTAAAGTACAAACCATGTTCAGGGAATTAATATGGAGTAAACAGCATGCTCAAATAAAACTACAAACTCTCCAACATAATAAGGATGATGGTGGACTGGCCATTCCTGATCCATGGCTGTATTTTATTTCATCCCAATTACAACACTTCCATGGATGGGGGAAGTAGAGATGACATGGGCAAGTCGGGTGCTCTTCTTTTACAGAATATAAAATGGGCTTCACCTCTGTGTCTTCTGGAGTCTGGGATTTATCCCGGAGGGAATCCTCTTACTCCCACACTGGGGTTAGTCTATTGATTGTGGGACAGAGGAATGAAACTTATGGGTATTAAGGGATTCACCAAATACACACCGCTATGGCATAATCCCAATTTGGGTGAAGTATGAAAGTTAAAGGGATTTTCTGATTGGGAGCATAAAGGGATCTGGTCAATAGAACAATTATTTACAAACTCTGTCCTTAAAAGTTTTCAACAACTCCAAGAGGAATTCAATTTGTCGTGTAACACTTTTTACCAATATCTACAAATCCAATATGCTCTTTCATCTCAATCGGGTCTGATGGATCTCAGCATACAAAATGATCCCCTAATAGATACAATTGCTTCTACAGCTCATACAAAGGGTTTAATTTCTACCATATATAAATGCCTATTGTCATCCCAACTGAATAATCACCCTCTGAAAGTTAAAGCTAAATGTGAGGGGGGTGTAGACCCTATATCGATGGAGCAATGTAGAAAGATTCTAGAAACTGTTCCCAAATGATCTCCCTGTGAGGCTGAAAGGCTCTCTCAACTATATTTAATTCACAGAATATACAAAACTCCAAAGCTTTTTACACAAGATAGGAAATCGCCATGCAGCAAAATGCCCTAGGTGTGGGATTTATGAGGCACATTTGATGCATATGATGTGGGAGTGTAGTCAAATAGGCCAATTTTGGAATGAGGTCATATGCTTGATAGAAAGGGTTTATGGAGTTAAATTGTTAACAGATCTCCGTATATGTATATTGGGAATATTTGAGGGTGGAGTGGATCCCGACTTGCCTCTATTCATAAGTAACTATCGTATCTTATTTCAAGCACATAAACTTGCATTTCACTGGTTAGACACAGACACACAACCTCAATCTATGGAAGAGCTACAACAAAGGATAAATAACATAATCTTGTTGGAAAGAGAAGTCCATCATAAACGTAACTCTATTTGCAAATTCAAAAAGATATGGAGTCGTTGGTTAGATACTCCAGGATTGTCTACAAATCTTCTAATTAGAGATAGAATATTAACGATGCTATCCCTTTGTTAGACACTTTTTTTTCTTCTGCTTCCTCCTACGAATGTTATACTCCGTTATTCTAGAACAGCTATAAAAGTGGTTCTCTCTGGAATGTTGGGATTTGGGTTTAGGGTGAATTAGAGAATTCAAGTTAAGATACTTTGTTCATGTTTTATACTATGAAATTACTATGTCAATTATATTATTTGAAAGATGGAAAATTTGTATTTACCATGCAAATACTGTGTAGAATTTTGTGCTCCAATGTACAAGAATTACATCACTGAACGTGAGCGGGTGCCGGCAGGGGATCACAAATCCCGTCCATCGGGGCCCCTATCATGTGATCGGATGGCGTCAATGAGTTTTCATGACAGCCAGGGAGTCTGCAGAAGACCCCCTTATCTGTCATTATGATACTCTTGTCACATGATACTCCTGTCACATAGATTTTGTCACATGGGCATTCTATGACATAGATCACTCCCATGGTGGAGCACTGACCTTGCTGTAGAATGTGTTCAATGAAGAGGTCCCGTCAAAGGTACTTCACAAATTCAGAGAGGACAAAAGAATATGAAATCAAAGACAATATTACATGCTCCACCATGGGTGTTATCTATGTCAGAGAATGCCCATGTGACAAAATCTATGTGGACAGAACCACTTGGATGCTGTCCACAAGGGTGAAGGAACATATTAATAGTATAAAAAAAGGCTTTTTGGGTCACCCTTTATCTCATCATTTTAAGGAGGTTTATATCCAATCCTATAAGGGATTTTGTTTTTATGCCATTCACATTTCTCCAAAGCAATGGAGGAGAGGTGATTATTTGGGCCAAATGTCTAGGGCAGAATCAAGATGGATTTTCTCACTAAACTTCTTGGCCCAAAAGGGCCTAAACCATGATATCGAACTTTATGCATTCAAATGAATGAACTGGTACCCATTTTTCTCATGAACTCTTTTCCTCCTTTCTCTTCCCCAATTTTTTTTTTAAATATTGGATGAATAATGCATAATGTTTAAAAGGCCTATTTCTATGTATTTCCACATGTTGTTATTCTATATGTAACCCAGTAGCTATAAATGTATATAATCTTCATCATAACTGTCCATAATAATATATTTTCAGCATCTCGATTTGATATGTGGCAGAATTAATACAAATATCCATTATCCCTAACCATATTAGGGATAATATATATATATATATATATATATATGTATATATATATATATATATATATATATATATATATATATATATATATACATATATGTATATATAAACCAGAAGTTTGAAACCAGAAGTTTACATACACTATATAAAAAGACACATATACATGTTTTTCTCAATATTTGACTGAAATCAGAATAAACCTTTCCCGGTTTTGGTCAATTAGGATTACCATAATTCTTAATATTTGCCATATGTCAGAATAATGAGAGAGAGAATGTTTTAAAGCATTTTTATTACTTACTGCAAAGTCAAAAGTTTACATACATTTCATTGGTATTTTGTACCATTGCCCTTAAACTGAATGACTTGGGTCAAACGTTTGGGATATCCTTCCACAAGTTTCTCACAATAGTTGGTCGGAATTTGGGCCCATTCCTCCTGACAAAACTGAGGTAACTGATCTAGGTTTGTAGGTCGCCTTACTCGCACCTGCCTTTTCAGCTTTGCCCATAAATTTTCAATAGGATTCAGATCAAGGCTTTGTGATGGCCACTACAAAACATTGACTTTGTTATCCTTAAGCCACTTTGTTACCATTTTGGCAGTATGCTTTGGGTCATTGTCCATTTGGAAGACTCATTTCCACCCAAGCTTTAACTTCCTGGCTGATGTCTTGAGATGTTGTTTCAGTATTGCCACATAATCTTCTTTTCTCATGCCATCTATTTTATGAAGTGCACTAGTCCCTCCTGCAACAAAAAAAACCCCACAACATGATGCTGCCACCCCCGTGTTTCACAGTTGGGATGGTGTTCTTAGGCTTACAAGCTTATCCCCTTTCCTACAAAAGTAACAATGGCCATTATATCCACAAAGTTCAATTTTACCTTTCATCAGACCACAGGACATGTCTCCAAAAATTAAGGTCTTTGTTCCTGTGTGCTTTTGCGAACATTAATCTTGCTTTTTTATGTTTCTTTTGGAGTAATGGCTTCTTCCTAGCAGAGTGGCCTTTCAGCCCATGTTGATACAATACTCGTTTCACTGTGGCTATTGACACAATCTTACCAGCTTCCGCCATCATCTTCACAAGGTCTTTTGCTTTTGTCCTTGTTTTGATATGCACATGTCGGACAAAACCAGATTCATCTCTGTGACACAGAACCTGTCTCCTTCCTGAGTGGTATGATGGCTGAATTTTCCCATCTTGTTTGTACTTGCGTATAATTGTTTGTACAGATGAATGAGGCATCTTCAGGTATTTTGAAATTGTATCAAGGATGAGCCAGACTTGTGCAAATCCACAATTCTCTTCCAGATATCATGGCTGATTTCTTTAGACTTTCACATGATGCTACACAAAGAAGCAGTGTGTTTCCGGTGTGCATTAAAATACATCCATGGGTGTGTCTCTAATTAACTCAGATGTTGCCAAAAAAACTATCAGAAGCTTCCAAGCACATGACATCATCATATGGGCAGTTTGGAATTGCTTAAAGGCATAGTAATCTTAGTGTATGTAAACTTTTGACTTTTCAGCAAGTAATACAAATGCCTTAAAACATTCTCTCTCTCTCATTATTCTGGCATTTGGCAAATAGTAAAAATTATGGTAATCCTAACTGACCTAAAACGGGAAAGGTTTATTCTGATTTCAAGTCAGATATTGAGAAAAACATGCATATGTGTCTTTTTATATAGTGTATGTAAACTTTTGGTTTCAACTGTAGGAATGTATATATATGTACATATCATATTTTTAGTGTTCATATTTTATCATTCATTTTTTTATCTCATTTATTAAATATCTCTCATTAAAATAATAATTTTAAAACTATATGATCATTCATACAAATCCTCTGCTTTGTTAGAGCACAGAGGTGCAGATTTTATTCTCTCCTATAATAAAGTTTACATAAGTTTTGTATATATCAAATATTTTATACTTTGTTAAGCAATTTTTTTTTACGACAAGTTGCATAGATTGCCCTTTGACCCTTTTTTTGTCAATATCCACAAGACTTAAGCTGCAGTATTATCCAGGTGCATCAATTTTCATGGGCAGAGCTGGGAGCTTTAAATCTTCTCCTGTGGTCTTCAGTCCACAAAACCTGATGAATGAGAACAGAGATTTCCTTGAAACACGTAGGTTGTGGACACCGCAGACCTTCGTAGCTTCTTACTTTGACATCACACGCTACTTCAGCATTCTCCCGCTCAGGTACCAGGGATGCTGCACGCCTGAGTAGACTTGGTAGACTTACCAGAGGACTCACAGCGTCTTGCTGCACCGTGTCCATTTCTAATTGCTTCTGGATTCAAGTTCCCTACAACGGACACCAGTACACACAGGAGAAATTCAAAGGTACAAGGATAGCCTCAATCCTTCAGTGAACTACACTGCTCAAAAAAATAAAGGGAACACTTAAACAACACAATGTAACTCCAAGTCAATAACACTTCTGTGAAATCTACCTGTCCAGTTATGAAGCAACACTGATTGTGAATCAATTTCTCCTACTGTTGTGCAAATGGAACATACAACTGGTAGAAATGATAGGCAATTTGCAAGATACCCACTATAAAGGAGTGGTTCTGCAGGTGGTGACCACAGACCATTTCTCTGTTCTCATCCTTTTTGGCTGTTGTTTTGGTCACTTTTTCATTTTGCCATTGCTCTCACCCCTAGAGGTACAGTAGGATGAGGCGGTGTCTACAGTACAACCCACAGGTAGTGCAGTTCATCCAGGATGGCACATCAGTGCGAGCTGTGGCAAGAACAGTAGCTGTGTCTGTCAGCACAGTGTCCAGAGCATGGAGCAGATACCAGGTGATGTGGAGGGAGCCGTAGAAGGGCAACAACCCAACAGCAGGACCGTTACCTCCTCCTTTGTGCAAGGAGGAACAGGAGGAGCACTGCCAGAGCCCTGCAAAATGACCTCCAGCAGGCCACAAATGTGCATGTGTCTGCACAAACGGTTAGAAACCGACTCCATTAGGGTGGTATGAGGGCCCGACGCCCACAGATGGGGGTTGTGCTCACAGCCCAACACCGTGCAGGACGCTTGGTATTTGCCACAGAGCACCAGGATTGGCAAAGTCGCCACTGGCGCCCTGTGCTCTTCACAGATGAAAGCAGGTTCACACTGAGCACATGTGACAGACGTGACAGAGTCTGGAGACGCCGTGGAGAGCGATCCTTCAGCATGACTGGTTTGGCAGTTAGTCAGTAATGGTGTGGGGTGGCATTTCTTTGGAGGGCCACCCAGCCCTCCATGTGCTCGCCAGAGGTAGCCTGACTGCCATTAGGTACCGAGATGAGATCCTCAGACCCCTTGTGAGACCATATGCTGGTGCGTTTGGCCCTGGGTTCCTCCTAATGCAGGACAATGCCAGATCTCATCTGGCTGGAGTGTCAGCAGCTCCTGCAAGATGAAGGCATTTAAGCTATGGACTGGCCTGCCCGTTCCCCAGACCTGAATCCGATTGAGCACATCTGGGACATCATGTCTCGCTCCATCCACCACAGAATGTCAAGGAGTTGGCGGATGCTTTAGTCCAGGTCTGGGAGGAGATCCCAAAGGAGACCATCCGCAAACTCATCAGGAGCATGCCCAGGCATTGTACGGAGGTCATACAGGCACGTGGAGGCCACACACAATACTGAGCCTCATTTTGACTTGTTTTAAGGACATTACATCAAAGTTGGATCAGCCTGTAGTGTGTTTTTTCACTTTAATTTTGGGGGTGACTCCAAATCCAGGCCTCCATTGGTTAATAAATTTGATTTCCATTGATGATTTTTGTGTGATTTTGTTGTCAGCACATTTAACTTTGTACAGAACAAAGTATTCAATGAGAATATTTCATTCATTCAGATCTAGGATGTTTTATTTGAGTGTTCCCTTTATTTTTTTGAGCAGTGTATAACACAGACGCTACAGTATATCAGCAAACTGTAGGTCTTCTTTTTGTTACTCCTTTTTAACTTTTTAATAGAAGCAAATTGGTGAATTACTTATATTCTATATGTAAGATCTATAGCTCAACCACCAGATTTGCGGTGTTAGCAGAAACACCACACATTACTTCTATTTATAGAGAGGTATTGACCATAAATATCTGTGTATAAATTTGAATAATCATGATTTTTTAAGGGATTATATGAGCAATTCTTATTTATTTAAAATTGGATGAGGGAGCCATGCATACCAGGATTGGGGGATGAGGAGGCCATGCATACCAGGATTGGGGGATGAGGGGGCCATGCATACCAGGATTGGGGATGAGGGGGCCATACATAGCAGGATTGGGGATGAGGAAGCCATGCATACCAGGATTTGGGATGAAGGAGCCATACATAGCAGAATTGGGGATGAGGAGGCCTTGCATACTAGAATTGGGGATGAGGGAGCCATGCATACCAGGATTGGGGGACGAGGAGGCCATGCATACCAAGATTGGGGGTGCCACGCTTACCAGAATTGAGGATGAGGGGATCATACATAGCAGGATTGGGGATGAGGAGACCATGCATACCAGGATTGGGGATGAGGGGTGCCATGCATACCAGGATTAGGGTTGAGGGGGCCATGCATACCAGGATTTGGGATGAGGGGGCCATGCATACAAGGATTGGGATGAGGGGGCCATACATAGCAGGATTGGGGATGAAGGGGGCCATGTATACCAGGATTGGGGATGAGGGGGCCATACATACCAGGATTGGGGATGAGGGAGCAATGCATACCAGGATTGAGGATGAGGGGATCATGCATAGCAGGATTGGGGATGAGGAGACCATGCATACCAGGATTGGGGATGAGGGGTGCTATGCATACCAGGATTAGGGTTGAGGGGGCCATGCATACCAGGATTTGGGATGAGGGGGCCATGCATACAAGGATTGGGATGAGGGGGCCATACATAGCAGGATTGGGGATGAAGGGGGCCATGTATACCAGGATTGGGGATGAGGGGGCCATACATACCAGGATTAGGGATGAGGGAGCAATGCATATCAGGATTGGGGATGAGGGGGCCATGCATACCGGGATTGGGGATGAGTGGGCAATACTTACCAGGATGGAGAAATTTACCAGAAGCTGTTGCATTTTTCACCCTAGGATTATACTCGAGTCAGTAAGTTTTCCCAGTTTTTTGTGGTAAAATTAGGTACCTCGGCTTATACTGGGTTCGGCTTATACTCGAGTATATACGGTAAATCTGGTATCTCTGTAATAGCACCGATCCGAAGAATAAAATCGACTAATCACTTATACCACACGAGAAATGGCAGAAAAAAAGGAATAAGACCAATTTTTGACCCGCTGTTGATTTGTTTATTCTGGCTCCCAAAGATCACAATAAGGCTCGGCTCAGCATTTACATCAGGATTTCCATGTAAATCTCTGAAATACGGGATCAGTTTCTCTCTACACAACAACATTTTTTTAAATGCATCCAGTTGTGAAAATGCTTAGTTTTCCATTATCCATTGATGGGACAGCACTTTAATTTGTAGGACAACCCCTTTATTTCTTTGTCCTTGGAGGATAAATGCCCTCTTCCCATTTAAATAAACATGCATGCTTGGCTTAGCTGGGTGTACATATTTATAATGAAGCTAGCAGAAATTAATTAACAGCTGTCTCATGTGGGAAGCTAATTTTATTGTAATAACTCACCCTAGAGTTGGGTTATTTTATATATTTCATTAAAAATAGTCAGAATTTGTATTTTGGTGGGCGATCGTGTATGAAAAATATGGGAATTGGATGTTTCGCCCCCAGCAGTTCGCCCCCAGCAATTCGACCCCGGGTACATTTGGCCCCCGCACCATTTCGTCCCCAGCATTTGGCCCCCAGGATGTTTTGCCCCCGCTGGTGGCAAATTGCTGGGGGCGAACTGCTGGGGGCGAAACTTCCTATAACCGAAAAATATGTGGTTCACAGTCTTAATGATCATAACAGTGGAACTTAAGCCAATTTTGACCAACAATCATTGAAATCATGGTGTGCTTCTGTATGTAAAACACCAGGCAGACCTTGACTCTCTATTTATTTTTTTGTACAAGCAACTTATTTTACTTAATTGAGGAAGAATAACATATACATTAGTACTAATTATGCAAACAATAATTAGTTTTGAGGAAATTAAAATGTATATTATTAAGCTTTTATGTTTATCTATAAGCAACATGATGTATAATTTATCTTAGAAGTACCAATTCATTTTTTGTTTGAAGTGTCTACTAAGCTGGAGATATTTTCTCAATTTATTGCATATTAAAATAAGAATGATCGCCAACACAAATTCAATTTGTAAACTTTGCTAAGTGCTTTAGTAAAAGCGTGATAAGACTAGATATTGTGCTTGCAAACTATTCCATTCCCTACTCAAACCAATAAAAGTGTTTTGTAGCTTTTCATTGGATAAAGAAAAAATTATGACCGTAGCCAGTGCACTTAGAATAAAGCCGCAGGTAATGAAATATGCTGATGTCAGGTTATAGTTTATCTTACTAATGTTATTTTGTTGTTTGGAATCATTGACATTTTTTTAAATCATATCCAGAAATAAATGATATAAAACATAATAAATTAATACAATAGATAAATAAACTTTCATTTATTGATAGTGTAGATTAAGAGTGTCTCAAATATGCTTCACCAAATACCCCCTATTTGAACAAATAATATAAAAGTACCCCTAATGCCATTCTGTACTTTGCTTTGTAAACTGGAGCACAGTCATGATGGAACAGAAATTGCATGCCGCCACAAAGTTGGAAGCATGTAATTGTCTACATGTCTTGGTATACTGACTCATTAAAGGGAATCTGTAACCAGGTTTTTGTTTAACTTATCTAAGAGAATTATGATGTAGGGGCAGCAACCCCGATTCCAGTGATGTGTCACTTACTGGACTGCTCACTGCAGCTTTGATTAAAAACAGTTTTATCTGTTGCAGATCTACCAGTTCTTTGAATGCTGAGCTCTGTATAACCCCGCCCACACCACTCATTGGCAGCTTCCTGTGTACACTGTGCATAGTCAGAAAGTTGCCAATCAATGGTGGGGGCAAGATTTGGACTGCTGCAAAATTAATCTTGCAATTATGTGCCAGTAAATGCATCCATACTCTTATCATAGTAATATATACCTTTTTCATGCAGATGGCATCACTTTGTGTCTGCCAGCTGTAGGCCCTACATCACAACCTGTCTCCAGACTTACTGTGTTCTAATACTACAAGTTCCATCATGCATTGCAGTGGCCTGTGAGCCATCACTTATCATGCCTCCTCCATTCTCCACCCAAACGCCTCCCTCTCTCCTCCATGCCTCCTTTTACTTTGATTACATGCAACCCACTGTGTTTGTTATGCAAATTTCGGCGCTTTTCAGGTGAAGATGTCCATTCCAGTATTCTAAAGCAATATCCTTTCCTAGAGATTAGATTACATAACCCTTTTGCTTTTGAAATGCAGATCACAGCACTTCACTAGCAAAGGTGTCAGCCCCTGCACTACTGCTGAATCACACTACCTGCTAAGCTTGCATGCAGACCAGTTGTGTATTCAGGACACATGCTCAGGCAAACTGTAATTCAATCCAAAAGATCTACACCCACCAACAGGGGCATAGTGAGGACCTCCTTTCATTTTGTATGATTCCTGTGCTGGAAAAGGGAAGTATCAGACAAAACAGAGGAAGAAGAAGAATCTCCATAACAATCTAGTACCATCTGATCCCTGCTGAGATGAGCCCATAGAAGCTATACATCTAATACAAGTACAGGTGCTTCTTACTAAATTAGAATATCATCAAAAAGTTAATTTATTTCAGTTCTTCAATACAAAAAGTGAAACTCCTATATTATAGAGTCATTACAAACAGAGTGATCTATTTCAAGTGTTTTTTTTCTGTTAATGTTGATGACTATGGCTTACAGCCAATGAAAACACAAAAGTCATTATCTCAGTAAATTAGAATACTTTATAACAACAGCTTGAAAAATGTTTTTAAAATCCGAAATGTATGTTCAGTAAATGCCCTCAATACTTGGTCAGGGCTCCTTTTGCATCAATTACTACATCAATGCGGCATGGCATGGAGGCGATCAGCCTGTGGCACTGCTGAGGTGCTATGGAAGCCCAGGTTGCTTTGATATCAGCCTTCAGCTCATCTGCATTGTTGGGTTTGGTGTCTCTCATCTTCCTCTTGACAATACCCCATAGATTCTCTATGGGGTTAAGGTCAGGCGAGTTTGCTGGCCAATCAAGCACAGTGATACTGTTGTTTTTAAACCAGGTATTGGCACTTTTGGCAGTGTGGACTGGTGCCAAGTCCTGCTGGAGAATGAAATTTCCATCTCCAAAAAGCATGTCAGCAGAGGGAAGCATAAGGTGCTGTAAATTTCCTGGTAAACGGCTGATCTAACTTTGGTCTTGATAAAACCCAGTGGACCTACACCAGCACATGACATGGCTCCCCACACCATCACTGATTGCGGAAACTTCACACTAGACCTCCAGCAGCTTGGATTGTGGCCTCTCCACTCTTCCTCCAGACTCTGAAACCTTCATTTCCAAATGAAAATTGGAACTCTGGGACCTTGTGGAGTGTGTCATTGACTGCCTTTTGGACATCTGTCAAGTCAGCCTTCTTCCCCATGATTGTGGAGCCTACTGAAACAGACTAAGGGACCTTTTTAAACGCTTAGCAAAAAATGAAATAAATGAATGTGAACAAAAATGATACCGTTGAAAACGTCATCTTGTCCCGCAAAAAAACAAGCCGCCATACAGCTTCATCAGCAGAAAAATAAAAAAAATTATATCTCTCAGAATAAAGCGCTGCAAAAAAAATTATTTTCTCTATAAAATAGTTTTTATTGTGTAAAAGTTCCAAAACATAAAAAAAATATAAATATGGTACCGCTGTAAACGTGCTGACCCGAAGAATAACGCTGCGTTATCAATTTCACCACACGCGGAACAGTATAAAAAAAACAACAAAAAAACAATTTCAGAATTGTTGGTTTTTGTTTATTCTGCCTCCCAAAAATCAGAATAGAAAGCGATCAAAAAATGTCACATGCCTGAAAATGGTACCAATAAAACGTCAACATGTCCCGCAAAAAACAAGCCGTCACATGACTGTCGGCCAAAATATGGAAAAATGATAGCTCTCAAAATATGGCAATGCAAAAACTAGTCTTTGCAAAAAAATGCCTCTTTTAGTGTTTGACAGCTGTCAATCATAAAAACCCAATATAAATCTGGTATCGCTGTAATCGCACCGACCCGAAAAATAAAGTCGTCTAATCACTTATACCAAACGAGGAACGGTTATGCTAGGTTTAGGGTTGTGCTAGGGTTAGAATTGTGCTAGGGTTAGGATTGTGCTAGGGTTAGGGTTGTGCTAGGGTTAGGGTTATGCCAGGGTGAGGGTTGTGCTAGAGTTACGGTTGTGCTATGGTTAGGGTTGTGCTATGGTTAGGGCTGTGCTAGGGTTAGGGTTGTGCTATGGTTAGGGTTATGCTATGGTTAGGGCTGTGCTAGGGTTAGGGTTGTGCTAGGGTTAGGGTTGTGCTAGGGTTAGGGTTGTGCTAGGGTTGGGGTCTTTTTAAAACTAAAAAAAAAAAATGACAATATGGCGACTAGTGTTGAGCGCAAGTTCTCTCTATTTGAGTTTGCATTAGGTTCTTGGGTATGCACCGAGCTTCACGGGTGCTCGAGTGACTTGCTCGAATCTCCGCCTGATATGCTTCGCGGCCAAAACAAACTCACGGAGATTGCATGCCATCCCCGCATGTTTTTTTTTGGGTGTCTAATAACCGTGAAACGTGCGGGGTGGGGACTCGAGCATGTCACTCAAGCACCTGCGATAAATGGTGCATACCCCAGTACCCGATGCAAACTCAAGTAGCGAGCACTTGCGCTCAAGACTAATGACAGCTTATTCAATATGATGACCTAATGTTATCAATTTCTTTGTCATACCTCTGGGTTCAAAATGTTCAGTATACCCCTTGATAAAATCCTTGAGGGGTGTAGTTTCCAAAATGGGGTCACTTGTGGTGGGTTTCCACTATTTAAGCACATCAGGGGCTCTCCAAACGTGACATGGCGTCCGCTCTCAATTCCAAAAAGTCACACAGTGCTCCTTCCCTTCTGAACCCTGCCGTGCACCCAAACACTGTATTTTCCCCACATATGGGGTATCGGCATATTCAGCAGAAATGACCCAATAAATGGTATGGTGCAATTTCACCTGTTACCCTAATGAAAATGCAAAACTGGGGGCTGAAAAACATCTTTGTGGGAAAAATGTGAAAATTTTATTTTTATGGCTCAATGATATAAACTTCTGTGAAGCACCTGGGGGTTCAAGGTGCTCACAACACACCTAGATAAGTTCCCCAAGGGGTCTAGTTTCCAAAATGGTGTCACTTGTGGGGGGTTTCCACTGTTTAGGTACATCAGGGGCTCCCCAAACGCAACATGGTGTCTGGTAATTATTCAAAAAATTTTACATTCAAAAAGTCAAATGGCGCTCCTTCCCTTCCGAACCCTGCCATGTGACCAAACAGTATTTTTTTCCCCACATATGGGGTATCTGCGTGCTCAGGGAAAGTTGCACAACAAATTTGGGGGTCCATTTTTTCCTGTTACCCCTGAAAAAATAAAAAAAATTAGGTCTAAAGTAACATTTTTGTGATAAAAGTTAAATGTTAATTTTTTTTCTTTCACATTTCTAAAATTCCTGTGAAGCACCTGAAGGGTTAATAAACTTCTTAAATGTGGTTTTGAGCACCTTGAGGGGTTCAATTTTTAAAATGGTGTCACTTTTGGGTATTTTCTGTCATAAAGGCCCCTCAAAGTCACGTCAAATGTGATGTGGCCTCTAAAAAATGATTTTGTAAATTTTGTTGTAAAAATGAGAAATCGCTGGTCATCTTTTAACCCTTATAGCTCCCTAATAAAAAAAATGTTGGTTCCAAAATTGTGCTGATGTAAAGTAGACATGTGGGAAATGTTATTTATTAACTATTTTGTGTAACATATCTCTCTGATTTAAGAGCATAAAAATTCTAATTTTGAAAATTAAATTTTTTTTCTAAATTTTCGCCAAATTTCCGATTTTTTCACAAATAAATGCAAGTGATATCGAAGAAATTTTACCAATATAATGAAGTACAATATGTAACGAAAAAACAGTATCAGAATCAGCAGAATCCGTTGAAGTATTCCAGAGTAATTACCTCATAAAGTGACAGTGGTGAGAATTTTAAAAATTGGCCCAGTCATTAATTGGCTGTAAGCCATAATCATCAACATTAACAGAAATAAACACTTGAAATAGATCACTCTGTTTGTAATGACTCTATATATTATATGAGTTTCACTTTTTGTATTGAAGAACTGAAATAAATAAACTTTTTGATGATATTCTAATTTAACGAGATGCACCTGTATATTATAAAAGGTATTGTTTTAAAAAGCTATGATATATAACAGAGGGGAGAAAAAGTAGTGGAAATCCCCTTTAAGTTAGTTAAAAGGGGGCTGAAGTTTACTTTTACTAAAGAAATGATAAGAAAATCAGTAGCCTTTGAGATATAATACTGTAAACTAATTAGTCTTTCTGTTAGCATACATTGGAATACATTACAAGCCAAGTTTTAGCAGATTTCTGTGCATATTATACTACCATATACTTCTTTGCTGGCGTGGGCAGCAAAGATGAGGGAATCTGAAAAAAGTTTAAGTCATAGATTCATTCAAATTTGTCCAGGAATGATGCTATTTGAAGACTAAGACTAATGAATAAGAATTCTTAGAATAAACTTAGAGTAAAGCATAAATAAATAATAATACAAAATAATACTCACCTGGCCATCACATTTGCTCAATCCTCACAGTTATGGCCAATCTTCAGTCATAGGAAGTAGTGATGGGCGAACCTGAACACTATAGTTTGGGGTCCGTATTGAACACCTACTGTTCGGGCACAGACCCCGATCACGGACTTCCTCAGGAAGTCCGTTTTACTGTTCGGGTGTTTCCCGCGCAGTCATCTGCGTAACAGCACAGGAAACACAGGCTCTGATCAGCAGTACATGATTACGGTGGTCAGAGTGCTCTGGGATCAAGCTGACAGATGTCAGCGTGATCCCGCAGCTGTGACAGTGGCCTGAGGTAAGAAGCTTACTGCGGGTCATAGGCGAAAACTGATAGGACTACTACCACCATCAGCCGGCACCTGCTGCCATAGGAAATAGTGAGCCAAGGCGCCGCTGGATGGGAGAAGTAGTCTCTTGTCTGCGGCGCCTGGGCTGAAATTAATAAAAAAATATTCAAATAAAAAAAACACATTACACTTACCTACACCTTGTCCCCTGCAAAAAATAAAAAAATAAAAAAACACCAAATAGTTACATTACAGCTAATCCCCAAAGCCAATGTCACCTGTAATAAAATAATAAAACCAACCTCATCCTCACCTGTCCGCCATAGTCCATATAGCGAGTGTCCCATTTCGATCTCATGAATAGAACGGCCACAACAGAAAATGTGACCGCTCTATTGAGCAGCCGCGATATACTGGCATGCTTGTGCTCCTCAGTGTCTGGCTGTGACGGCATCCAGATGAGCTGAGTTCATGACCAATGAACTCAGCTCACCTCATGCACGTCACTGACAGCGTGGGAAAATTTTCCTGCGCTTGCAGTGAGCGCAGGAGAATTCTCTCACGCTCACTGCATGCGCAGGGGAATTCTCCCACGCTGTCAGTGACGTGCATGAGGTGAGCTGAGTTCATTGGACATGAACTCGGCTCATCTGGATGCCGTCACAGCGAGACACTGAGGAGCGCAAGCATGCCTGCGCTTCTCAGTGTCTGCGGCATGGCAAGCTGGATGGCAGCTTTCGACTGCGATCCAGCCTGTCATGTGAATGTAGCAGAGCTGGAGCCATCCGGGGAACCATGAAAAGGTAAGGATGAGGTTGGTTTATTATTTTACTTTTATTGCAGAAGACATTGGCTTCAGCTGGAATGGGTGTGATGGTAAGTATGGTTTAATTTAAAATTTTAAAATGGTGCTATGTGCCTATCTATGCACGGCTATACTATAGGATTGAAGCATTTATTATTGGTGCACCAACTATGGTCTTTCTCCTCTGATAATTTCTGTCCCCTGATGAACCCAAGATTGAGGAGGGGGTGAAATGCGTTGGGACTATTTGGGACTATTTCTAAGGGACACCTTTGCTTATGGGTCTACACCACCTTGAAGGACCAGGAAAGTGGGAGTCTGGATTGATCGGAATCTGTTTGTGAATTCCTAACTGTGAATTTTTATTGGAAGCATACAGCCACCTATTGAGGGGCCTAGAGTATCACTATCTGAGACGCCTGCTGGACCTTCGGATGGACTAGAGATCAGATAAGTCCATTCCTTTCGCTACATTCTGACCAATCTATATCTGTTTAAATGTTTTTTTTTTTTTGGTGTGGTTCTATATACGGCCCCCACCTATGTGCACTAATGGTGGAGGACTGGTTATAACCTTATTGATAAACATTTATGGGATATATTTCCCTCTGTTTTTTTGTCACTTTTCCCCCACTAAATGTCAATTATGGCATTACTGATTTTGGTCAACGCCTAAGAAATATGATTGAGTGTCTGTTTAAGGAGACTTAGGGTCAGACAAGGGACAGCCTCCATGGAGCGAGGACACCAAACCGTTCGTTAGGGTGAAAACACTCCGCTGTCAGGTAGGGCATTTACCTTATAAGGGCCATATAGGGCTAGCTTGTCTGAATTTTCTGGCATCTTCATCTCTCCCTTATCTCTGTTTTTATCTGATATGTTTAGTTATGATGTGTCCCATTTGGACTATTAAGGACACTTTTAATGGTAATTAATTAAAAGTAAATTTTTATTGGGTATATTCTTCTCTGGTTTTCCTAACTCTGGCACACCAACCTGACTAAAGAACTGCGACGGGCCTCCAGGGTTGCTGAGCGGAGATGGAAAATGTCCCACTCCAACGAGGACTTCATCGCATTCAAACAATACCTCTCTATTTTCAAGTCCACACTCACAGCAGCAAAACAAACCTACTTCTCATCTCTTATATCCTCCCTTTCTCACAACCCCAAACAGCTATTCAACACTTTCAATTCTCTCCTCTGTCCCCCAGCGCCTGCTCCCTCTCATCTCAACTGAAGAGTTTGCCTCATTCTTCAAGCAGAACATTGCCAACATCAGACAAAGCTTTTGCCTAATGTCCCCACAGCCCCTCCTCATATCTACTCAACCCCCCTCCTCCAAAACCAACTTCTCCACCATTACAGAAGATCAAGTTTCCTCTTTACTCTCCAAATCACACCTCTCCACCTGTGAACCTGACCCAATCCCATCCCACCTCATCCCTAGCGTTATCACAGTCTTCATCCCATCCCTAACGCACCTCTTCAACCTGTCACTAACAACCGGTGTCTTCCCCTCATGCTTTAAACATGCCTCAATCACACGTATCCTTAAAAATCTCTCCCTTGACCCATCCTCTCTGACTAGCTATCGCCCCATATCACTTCTCCCCTATGCCTCAAAACTACTGGAACAAAATGTCCACCTTGAACTGTCCTCCCACCTCTCCTCATGCTCCCTCTTCAACCACTTACAAGCTGGCTTCCGACCTCATCACTCCACTGAAACTGCACTGACTAAAATCACCAACGACCTATTAACCACCAAATCCAAGCGAAACTACTCCATTCTCCTACTCCTGGACCTGTCATCTGCCATCGACACAGTGGAGCATTCCCTCTTACTACAGACTCTCTCATCTCTTGGCATCACAAACTTGACTGTGATGCTAGTCACTAACTCAAGGAGCGACCGTGAGGCGGATAATCAGACGTTCCGAGGTCAATAGCAAGAGAACCCATAGATACCAAGGGAAAAGACAGGTGTGTAAGTCAGGTCACAGTCCAGGGTCAATATCAAGAGAGAGCAGAACAAAGCCAAAGGGCAAGACAAGGAGGTTGTCAGAACACGGTCCAAAGGGTCAGGCAGCAGAACATCAGAACACAGAACCACAGAATGAGGCAAACACTCACCAGGAAGCACAAACTATGTCTGGCAGGGAACAGGGGCAGTCAGCTCAGTTAAATAGCTTGGGCACTCTCCAGATCACTGAACACCTGGAGACTGCCCTGCGAATCCCAGTCAAAGATTTGACAGCTGAGATGTCAATCAAAACACAGGACAAACCAGTTTAATAGGACAGCATAACAATCCCACACAGAATGCAGGAATCGTTACAGTACCCCCTCTTCAATGGGGGGCCACCGGACCCCCTGGTTTCCCAGGAAACCTCAGATGGAAGGCCCTCGCTAGACTTTCTGCGTTTACGTCTCGAGCAGGGACCCAGGATCTCTCCTCTGGTCCGTGACCTCTACAATGAATGAGGTATTGTAGGGAATTACGGACTTTCCGAAAAATCAACAACCCTTTTTACTTCAAACTCTAAACTGTCATTGATGGAAACTGGAGGAGTTGGAGATGAAGGAGACAAAAGGGAAGGGACAAACTCTTTTAGCAGATATTTATAGAATACGTTTGGAATGTGGAAAGACGGAGGGAGTTTTAATTTGAAGGCCACTGGGTTAACTACCTCCAAAATCTCATGTGGACCAATAAACTTAGGACCCAACTTTGCTGATGGCACTTTCAATTTAATATTTTTGGAAAAAAGCCATACCTTATCACCAAATTTGAATATGGGGCCCCCTGAATGTTTCCTATCAGCCTTCCGTTTCTGGTGATGCTGGGCTACCCCAATATTCTTCTGAACCTCCCTCCAGACATCCCCAAGTTTCTGTATGACAACCTCTACTCCTGGACAACCAGAACTCATTCTTGAGAATTCACCAAAATGAGGATAAAAACCATAATTGCAAAAACAGGGCGAGGTTCCAGTAGACTGGTTAACCCGACTGTTAAAGGCGAATTCAGCAAGAGGTAAGAATGAGCACCAGTCCTCCTGCTGAGCCGCAATGAAGCATCTAAGAATATGCTCCAATGACTGATTGGTCCTCTCTGTCTGACCATTAGTTTCAGGATGATAAGCAGAGGAAAATGATAGGTCAATCCCTAATCTTTTACAAAACGCTCTCCAGAATTAACCGGCCGGTTATGACAAACTTTAGTGCTAACGTGAACCTCACAAGCGGATACAAAACGTTTAATGTCATTAAGCATAGATGGCCACCAAAAGTTTCTACATATAGCCTTCTGATTAGCAGTGACCCTGGGGTGACCACTCAAGATAGAGTCATGGAAGAGACATGAAACTCTTGCAACAAACGTAATCTTAGATACACGGGCAGAAATAATTTAGATCCAGGAGTAGCGGAAGGAGCCGATGACTGGACTTTACGAATCTCAGCCTCCAATTCTGAGGACACCATAGAAATTACTATACCCTTAGGAAGAATGGAGGAAGGAGGTTCTGGAGGAGAAGCAGACTCAAGGCTGTGTGACAGAGCGTCAGCTCTAGCATTCTTAGACCCTGGTCTGAACGTGATGAAAAAATTGAATCTAGAAAAAAACAAGGAGCACATGGCCTGTCTAGGGGTTAAATGTTTAGCAGATTCAATATGGGCCAGATTCTTATGATCAGTCACAACCGTGACCTGATGAATAGCTCCCTCCAAAAAATGCCTCAATTCTTCAAAAGCTAACTTTACAGCAAGCAGCTCATGATTTCCAACATCATAGTTTCGATCAGCAGACAAAAATTTCCTAGAAAAAAATGCACATGGCTGTAAATTAGTGAGGGTTTTGGGACCTTGGGATAAAACAGCCCCTACCCCAACCTCTGAGGCATCCACCTGTACAATAAACGTTTTCAGAACATCCGGCTGAATCAGAACTGGTGCAGACATGAAGCACTCTTTTAGTTTATTAAAGGCCCCAATAGCATCTAATGGCCAAACCTTAAGATCCTCCCCCTTACATGTGAGATCAGTAAGAGGTTTAACAATCTGCGAAAAACCCCTTATAAATTTTCTATAGTAGTTGACGAATCCTAAAAAACGCTGTAGTACTTTAAGGTCGTGAGGTTGAACCCAATCAATTATAGCCTGCACCTTCCCAGGAACCATTTTAAAACCCTCAGCAGATACAATGAACCCCAGAAATGATATTTCCTGAACAGAGAAAGTACACTTTTCTAATTTGGCAAACAAAGAATTCTCCCTGAGTCTTTATAAAACAAAACAAACATGCTCATAGTGTGAACTTAGATCAGATGAAAAAATTAGAATGTCATCAAGGTATATCACAATAAACCTTCCAATGATATGAGAAAAAATGTCATTCATAAGGTTCTGAAAAACAGCAGGTGCATTGGTTAAACCAAAAGGCATGACCAGATTCTCAAATGGACCCTCGGACATTAAAAACGCTGTTTTCCACTCATCACCCTCCCGGATTCGTATCAGATTATACACCCCACTGAGATCAAATTTAGAAAACCATTTAGCCCCAGTAAGCTGATCATATAGGTCAGGGATTAGTGGAAGTGGGTAAGTATTTTTAATGGTAATTTTGTTTAGTTCACCGAAATCGAGGCAGGGACGGAGGCCACCATCTTTCTTTTTCACAACGAAAAAAACAGAAGTTATAGGCGAGGAGGAAGGATGGATATGTCCCTTCTGTAAACTTACTTTGATATATTCTTTCATAGCGGTCTGTTCGGGTTCCGACAAATTGTACAAGCGAGCCTTAAGCCCCCGTCTCACATAGCGAGATCGCTAGCGAGATCGCTGCTGTGTCACGGTTTTGGTGACGCAACAGCGACCTCACCAGCGATGTCGCTATGTGTGACACTTTGCAACGATCAGGCCCCTGCTGTGAGGTCGCTGATCGCTGCAAAGTGTCCTGGACCATTTTTTGGTCATTGCTCTCCCGCTGGTCAGCACACATCGCTGTGTGTGACCAGCTGGAGCAGCAATCAGGCTGGTAACTATGGTAAACATCTGGATACTAGGGGCACACGCGCACCTAGTAACCCGTTGTTTATCATGGTTACGAGCCTGCTAAAGTGAGCGGTTACCTCCCGCTCACTGTAGCAGAGTGGTAACCATGATAAACAACGGGTTACTAGGAGCGCATGTGCCCCTAGTATCCAGATGTTTACCATAGTTACCAGCCTGCTCCTGCTTCAGCAGGCTGGTAGCAAGGAGCAGGACATCGTGGAAAGATTCTTTCCACGATGTCGCTGCTCCCCTGATCGTTGGTGAGCCTGCCTGTTTGACAGCTCACCAGCGACCACATAGCGACGCAGCAACGATCCCTGACAGGTCGTATCATTGTCGGGATCGTTGCAGCGTCGCTAAGTGTGACGGGGCCTTTAGGCAATTTGGCTTTAGGAATTAAATCAATAGTTCAATCATAAGGACAATGGGGAGGTAGTATCTCTGCCTCTTTTTCCGAGAACACATCTCCGAAGTCTTTCAGGTACGCCGGCAGACCCTCCAGACTAGCGGAGCAAATTTGCACAGAACGAATACATCTTTCATGGCAGTTGGGGCTCCATTTAACAATATCTTTTTGCCACTAATCGATAACAGGATTATGAACATGCAGCCAAGGAAACCCCAACACGAACCCAGCAGGTAAATTATCCAACACATAACAGGAGATGGACTCATAGTGCAGTGTTCCCACTCTTAGTGTGAATTCCACCGTTACCAGCTGGAGTAATGATGTATTGTAAATGGAGACAATCTGAATGGGTCTTTCCAATCTAACTGTCCCTAATCCTTATTTAAGAACCAGTCCAGAATCAATAAAGTTTGCAGCAGACCCACAGTCAATGAAAGCAAGTGCAGAAAACTATAGGTTCTGAAAACATAGTTCCACGTTCAACAGTACTTTATCTGAGGAGTAAAAAGGCACCTGGAAGCCTGGGTGACCTCCTTGACAATTACCCAGGCTTAGGCATTTCCCGATGACTTATTTGCTTGAGGGCGAGTCGAGCAGTCCTTGAGATAATGTGCAGCGTGACCACAGTGGAAGCAGAGTCTGAGATTACACTGACATTTCCTCTCCACGGACCGAGGGCTGGCTGCTCCAACCTCCATTGATTCCGTCTCAGGAAAGGAAAAAGGCTCAGAAGGAATGACCGAAACCCCTTTTTGCTAATCAATTTTCTCCCGAAACCTGTGGTTCATATGAATGGCTTGAGTAGCCTCCCCCAAAGACAGGGGTGGAGGATGTAAGGTCAAAGCGTCTTTACGAGTATCCGTACTGCCACAGCGAAACTGCCACCTGAGAGCAGCATCTTTCCAAAAAACCTCAGAGGACAATTGCCGGAACTCCGAACTATAATCCTCAGCGGTGCGGCCACCCTGTGTCAGGTTCGTGATCTTAGCCTCTGCAACCTGGACCCTGTCAGGTTCATCATAAATCATCCCTAAAGCGTCAAAAAACGTGTCGACAGAAGATTGTTCTGGGGCTAGTGGGGACAAAGAAAATGTCCAAGTCTGAGGACATGGGACAGGTTTATACCAACCCGTTGGGACTGCCGGGGTTGCAGAGTAAAAAATAATTTGCAGCTCTCCTGGAACACCCTAAATTGATCCCTCCCCCCAAGAATTTGTCAGGAAGTGCCACAACTGGTTCGAGGGAGGTCAACTGTATGACATTAGGTCCAGAAGACATAACTACTGTCACTGGCGGAGAGCTTTGGGCCACACCCAGAGTACTAAACTGACCCTGCAGCTGGGGCTGTGAGGATTCTAGCCTCTGGAGATTCCTCACCAGATCCTGAACCATCTGGGTCAGACTCGTCACCTGATCACACAGTGCACGACCTGGATCCATTGGTGAGAGGAAAAAAAAATGTATGGCCAGACATAATGTGATGCTAGTCACTAACTCACGGAGTGACTGTGAGGTGGATAGTCAGATGTTCCGAGGTCAATACTAGTGTTGAGCCACCCCCGTAGTGTTGGAGTTCAGTTCGGTTCGTCGAACACCCGCATGTTCGCCGAACTGTTCATCGAACTGTTCGTCGAACACCTTCGAACACCGTTAAAACCAATGGCAGGCAAACAAAAACACATAGAAACACATAGAAAACACATAGAAAACACCTTCAAAGGTGTCCAAAAGCTGACAAACTGCTCAGAAGACACAACTAACACATGGAAAAGTGACAAGTACATATCGTCATGCGAAAAGAAAAGAGGTGGAGGAGTAAAAGGAGGCGGAGACACAGATATAGGCATGTCATGCCCTTCTAAAACCAAAAAAGTGCGAAGCTGACACGGCCAGTCCGTTCCTGCCCCTGCGACCTCCGTGTCGCCGGGTTTGTGCCAGAGCCGCGGTGGACCCTGACGGCCAGCCCCCCTCTCCCAATACTGGTGCCTGTCCGCTGGTGGGTCGAGCGAGCCCCCCTGCGGTGGAGGCAGGTCTAATCTTTTTAATTTAAATTGTCTCTCTAATTTGAATGAGTACACTTTAAATCCTTTTACAAGGATCTATTGAAGGGCAAGTCTCATGCCAGCAGCCGCGGTAATTCCAGCTCCAGTAGCGTCCACTAAAGCTGCTGCAGTTATAAAGCTTTTATAAGATCGAGCTTGGTAATCCACTGCAAGGTGTCCTACCGCCAGTCCCAGCCCCTGTGCCTTGGGGTGCCTCCCTGATGCTCTTCACTGAGTGTCCCGGGGGCCCGAACCATTTCCTTTGAAAAAATTAAGTGTCCAAACTACAGGTGGTGTAGCTTGCTTAACAGCTGGGATAATCTGCTGACTAGCAGACACTGCTACTAGCCACAAAGTATTTCCTGGGCTAGATGCAGTTAAAAATTTGTAATTAGATACTCTCGTTGGAAGCTGAGAAAGCACTCCATAGAGTCTCCTGGTACGCCATATATTATTCTCTTAAAAAGCTTGGGGTAGGGGTCTAGGGGACCCTTTTATAGGCAAAATCACGGCCTTGTATCACAATACGTCACCTAGGCTGAAGATAAATGGAACATTTTCATCACCTTTCATAATCACCAATGGGACAAGGCAGGGATGTCATCTGTCCCCTCTCTTATACATCCTAGTGACGGAGCACCTGCTCTCATCAATTCGCCATAACCCCAATATTAGGTGGATTGAGGTGGGAGGCACCGAGTACAAGTGCTCTGCATTTGCTGATGATGTCCTAGTATATATCACTCAATCACATATATCCATCCCTGCTGTTATGGCTGAAATAGATCACTTTGTTACATGGTCAAATTTTAAAATCAATGCAGCGAAGTCTGAGGCCCTCGATGTCTCCCTCCCCAAATCCATACAGGATTCCATCCAGTCCAATTTTCCCTTTGCCTGGCCCTCACAGGGTATCAAATACTTAGGAATTCGTATTCATAGAGACCTCTCCCGTCTATGTTATCTTAATTTTGGGCCCTTTATTGAACAACTCCATACTAGTGTTGAGCCACCCCCATAGTGTTCGGGTTCGGTTTGGTTCGTCGAACACCGGGATGTTCGAGGAACTGTTCGTCGAACTGTTCGTCGAACACCTTAGAACACCGTCGAACACCGTTAAAACCAATGGCAGGCAAACAAAAACACATAGAAAACACCTTCAAAGGTGTCCAAAAGCTGACAAACTGCTCAGAAGACACTCTCTTTAAAAAAGCCGGCCGGCAAATTCAGCAGCGGCATACACCTGTACCCGACAATTTAGACAAGAAGGAATAGAGCATCACACATAGATTAGATAGATAGAAACATGTCAGTCACACATATAAGAAGCACAGTAACGGTGTTGGTTACTGCACTTGTCATTTAGTGTAAAGGATTTATTAAAAAAAATATTAGTGTTTTCATGCACAGTCTCTTTAAAAAAGCCGGCCGGCAATTCAGCAGCGGTACCCGACAATTTAGAACAGAAAGAATAGAGCTTCACACATAGATTAGATAGATAGAAACATGTCAGTCACATATATAATAAGTACAGTGACAGTGTTGCTTACTGTACTTGTCATTTAGTGTAAAGGATTTATTTAAAAAAATAATAGTGTTTTCATGCACCGTCTCTTTAAAAAAGCCGGCCGGCAATTCAGCATCTGTACTCGACAATTTAGAACAGAAAGATAGAGCATCACACATAGATTAGATAGATAGAAACATGTCAGTCACATATATATGAAGTACAGTGACAGTGTTCATTACTGTACTTGTCATTTAGTGTTAAAATAAAGGATTTAGTAAAAAAAAATTAGCGTGGGGCTCCCCGTAATTTTAGTCTCTAGCGGAGGTTAAGCAGACGGCTGGGGCAGATGTTTGAAGCCTGGGAAGGGGGTAATACCCACGGAGCTTCCCAGGCTACTAATATCAGCCCCCAGCTGAATACCTAGCCTTTACTAGCTATTAAAATGGGGGACCCCCCAAAAAAATGACGTGGGGTCCCCCCTATTTTAATAGCTAGCAAAGGCTAGGCAGACAGCTGGGGGCTGATATTAATAGCCCAGGAAGGGTGCCATGAATATTGGCCCCCTCCCAGGCTAGAAGCACCAGCCGTTAGCCGCCCCAGAAATGGCGCATCCATAGGATGCGCCAATTCTGGCACTTAGTCTCGCTCTTCCCACTGCCCTGTAGCGGTGGCAGTGGGGTAATAGGGCTGGGGTTGATGTCAGATTATAATGCCAGCTGGCATCAAGCCCAGGTTAGTAATGGAGAGGCATCTATAAGACACCCCCATTACTAACCCCATAGTGAAAGTTAAAAAAAACACAAACACCCAGAATAAAGTCCTTTAATTGAAATAAACATACAATTCTTTATTGTTCTAAATTAAACCATACTTACCATCACGCCCATTCCAGCTGAAGCCAACGATCTCCTGCAATAAAAATAAAATAATAAACCAACATCATCCTTACCTTTCGATGGTTCCCAGGATAGCTCCAGCTCTGCTACATCGAGATGACAGGCTGGACCGCAGCAGAACGCTGCCATCCAGACTGTCAACCCGCAGACACTGAGAAGAGCAGGCTTGCTTCGCTCCTCAGTGTCTTGCTGTGACGGCATCCAGATGAGCCGAGGTCATGTCCAATGAACTCGGCTCACCTCATGCACGTCACTGACAGCGTGGGAAAATTCTCCTGCACTCAGCGCTTCAGCGTGGGAGAATTCTCACGCTGAAGCGCTGAGTGCAGGAGAATTTTTCCACGCTGTCAGTGACGTGCATGAGGTGAGCTGAGATCATTGGACATGAACTCACCTCATGCACGTCACTGACAGCGTGGGAAAATTCTCACGCTGAAGCGCTGAGTGCAGGAGAATTCTCCCACGCTGTCAGTGACGTGCATGAGGTGAGCTCATGTCCAATGAACTCAGTTCACCTCATGCACGTCACTGACAGCGTGGGAGAATTCTCATGCTGAAGCGCTGAGTGCAGGAGAATTTTCCCACGCTGTCAGTGACATGCATGAGGTGAGCTGAGTTCATTGGACATGAGCTCACCTCATGCACGTCACTGACAGCGTGGGAGAATTCTCCTGCACTCAGTGCTTCAGCGTGAGAATTTTCCCACGCTGTCAGTGACGTGCATGAGGTGAGCCGAGTTCATTGGACATGACCTCGGCTCATCTGGATGCCGTCACAGAGAGACACTGAGGAGCGCAAGCATGCCTGCTCAACTCAGTGTCTGCGGGATGACAGGCTGGATGGCAGCGTTCTGCTGTGGTCCAGCCAGTAATCTCGATGTAGCAGAGCTGAAGCTGTCATGGGAACCATGGAAAGGTAAGGATGATGTTGCTTTATTATTTTTCTTTTATTTCAGGAGATCGTTGGCTTCAGCTGGAATGGGCGTGATGGTAAGTATGGTTTAATTTAGAACAATAAAGAATTGTGTGTTGATTTCAATTAAAGGACTTTATTCTGGGTGTTGTGTTTTTTTTAAATACTTTACTAGAAATTCATGGCGGTCATGTCTAATACTGGCGTGACCCCATGAATTTTGGGCTTAGGGCCAGCTGATAATACCAAGCTGGCCCTAACCCCTTTATTACCCAGTGAGCCACCGCACCAGGGCCCTGGATGAGTTGGGTACAGCGCCAGAAGATGGCGCTTCTATGAACGCGCCATTTTCCGAGGTGGCTGCGGACTGCAATTTGCAGCGGGGGGGGGGGGCAGAAAGCTTGGGCCTCCCTGGGCTGCAGATTCCAGCCCCCAGCTGCCTAGTTGTACCTGGCTGGACACAAAAATAGGGCGAAGCCCCACGTATTTTTTTTTTAATTATTTCATGAAATTCATGTAATAATTAAGAAAAAAAGACCTTCTCTATATTGTTGTGTCCGGCCAGGTACAAATAGGCAGCTAGTGGTTGGGGGCAGCCCGTTCCTGCCTGCTGTACCTGGCTGTATAAAATAGAAACTACCGCACTCCTGGAGTGGTGGTGGTGCCCAGGTAGGGTTACAAGCCCGTATAGATACAGAAAAATAACTTGGCACTCAGAAGACTCATGGGTTCTTTTAGTGATTTTTAATAAAGTAATGTAGTAAATAACAAATAAACAGACGTTTCGGTCACAATAGACCTTCATCGGTGTACTACAAAAGCAAAAAAATATAATAGTGAGTACCTCATAGAAATATGCAATTCATATAACATAGGTTTGACAGAATGAGATCAAAATTCAATTGGTCATGGATAATGTACATACAGAAAATACAACATCGGGAAAAAATAATAATATAGTAGAGGATCTGGGGAAAGGGGATGGGAAGGAGAACTAGGTTAGGAGGGAAAGGGAAAAATAAAAAGTGACATACCAGTTTTATTAAAGGCGTGATGCATTTGGGCCGCTGTCTGTAGAAATTTGCAAACTAAGGGAACACATCTAAAAATTTTTTTAAATAAAGAGGTCTAGAACAATGTAAGATGTGTGATGACACTTAGTGTAATCGGTGGCTATGAGGTTAGAAATACCCCGATAGGTGCTGTGGGATGAGGAACAATGAAGAGCACATGATGTGTGAGGGCAGGGGATGAAAAAACGTACCCGTTGCTTGCGGTAGGTACTTAGAGGTAATGGCCTGGTCGGTGCCGTAAGCTGTATAGAAAATGGAGTAAATAATAAAATGTCTATGGGATATAGGGGCATTAAGTATAGTAGGAGCCAAAAAAGGAAAACATACCCGTAGAAGAAAATGAATAACCAGAGGCAGTAGCCCGGTAGGAAATTGTATGCTAAGGGAAAAAAAAAAAAAAAAAAAGAGTGGCACATTAAATGAAGCCCCAATAAGTATTAAGGATAAGGGGACCAGTGTAGGAAGCGTACCTGTATTGTAAAGGACGCAGGACGCGGTATCCACCGTTTGTCCAGAAGCATGTGGCAGGATAAGGCACCAGGGGTCTTTAAATAGGGGGTAGGAGGGGTGAAAGGTTGTAATAGGAGCCAATCATTGGTGGTAGTGGTGTGGGAACGCGCTTTACTAGATACTGGGATAGGACCTGAAAACCGGAAGTAGCGTCAAATGACGCTATTCAGGTCCTGTGAGGAAAAAGTGACCGGAAGTGACGTATGTATGCGTTCCACACAGTGTTCTATGCGTTCCACTGAGCGAGGGGAGCGCTGTAATACTTGTAACAGCGCTGTAGAGCAGAGGAGACCCACTAATAGATGTGTGGTTGCGTTCCACACAGGTACCATGCGTTCCATAGAGCGGTGGGAACGCTGTAATACTTGTGACGGCATAGTAGAACAAGGGAAAGCCAAGATGGGAGTCCAGGAAGGATGGGGATCAGGAGGAGGGATGCCATATTAGGATGGGATCTGGAGAAACAGATAATGATAGCATAAGTTAATAAGGCAGAAAACACGGTGTATATCATAAAAACCACAATAAAGTGTAGTCATATCATCACGACCCCCCAAGCAACAAATAAAAGAAAATAAAAGAGGTTCCAACAAATAATATACCTGTGGTCTTGGTAGTGAATACATGTATATATGCAATCCGTGTTGTGTGGCAAAAATCAGTCGAAGTGGAAGAACTTAATTGGTTAGGAGGCACACACACATAAACACACATATACATTTATATATATATCCATATACACACATACACACCCATTCCGAGGTGGCTATAGTCGTTTAGGTAAAGGAGCTGAGATCGTATTCCTTATTTAAGCCCCTTGGGGATAACGATTGTAACTCGTGGATCCAAAAAGCCTCTCTATATTTAAGAAGGCGAATACGGTCGCCTCCCCATCTGGGAGGGGGTACGTGTTCAATCACTTGAAATTTTAGCTGCGCCACTGAATGGCCAGCTGATGCAAAATGTGATGGAACCGGAACAAGAAGGTTTTTACAACGTATGATCGATTTGTGTTTTGAGATCCTATCTTTAACACACTGGGTGGTTTCCCCCACGTAAATGAGACCACAAGGACATTTAAGGATGTAAACAACATAGGAAGAGTTGCAGGTAAAGTAGTCCTTAATTTTGTACTGTTTCCCCGAGTGTGGGTGGTAAAAAGTGTCGCCTCGGATGATATTGTTGCATTGGTAGCATTGAAGACATGGGAATGTCCCGTTTTTGGGTGTGGACAGAAATCTTTGTCGAGGTTTAGTGATGGGGGTGCCTACGTCGGAATGGACGAGGCGGTCACGGATGTTAGTGGGTCTCTTGTAGCATGGTAAAAATGGAGCTTTGAACTCTTGAACTGTGGGATAGGCTGTTTGGAGTATGCTCCAATGTTGTCGTATTTTCTTGTGCATTATCGAGACTACAGGATGGTAGGTATGGACAAACGGTATACGGTTATTGGTGGAAAGTCTGCGTCTGTTGGTGGGTTCTAGGGCTCGAGATAATGTATCAGGTGGGTAACCTCTTTTGAGGAACTTCTCTTTCATCTCGGTGATCCTGATGTCCCGTGTGGTAGGATTGCTAACAATTCGTTCAACGCGGTAGAATTGGGACTTGGGCACCGAGGTGAAGATGGATTTGGGGTGGAGGCTGGTATAATGTAAGAGGCCGTTTCTGTCTGTGGGTTTAACATAAAGGTCCGATGAGAGGTGTCCTAGATTATCTTTTAAAATGGTAGTGTCGAGGAAGTTTATGGATTCCCTGCTAGAGGAAATGGTGAACCGTAGGCCCTCCCAGGATGAGTTGAGGGTCTCAAAGAATAGTGATAGGGTTTCTATGGGTCCCGCCCAGATGCAAAAAATGTCATCAATATAGCGTTTCCACATCCTGGAATAGGTTTGGAAGAGTGGGTTCGTATATACCACCTCTTCTTCAAACGATGACATGAAGCAGTTTGCATACGGTGGGGCTACATTGGATCCCATGGCGGTGCCCTGTTTCTGTAAGTAGAAGGTATCCTGGAAGAGGAAGAAGTTTTTGGACAGGACCAAATGTAAAAGGTCTAGACAGAGGTGACTAATTTCAGGTGGTGTTTGGGACAACTCCAATAGATTTTTGACGCAAATGATACCCTTTTCATGTGGGATCGAGGTATATAAGTTGTTTACATCTAAAGTGACCAGTAGGGAGTCTGGGTGGACCTGTTTGATTTCTCTAATAATGGTAAGAAAAGCTCCTGTATCTAGAATAAAGGATGCAGTTTGTTTAACCAGAGGGGTCAGGATTTTCTCCAGAAAAATGGCTAAAGGTGAAAGAATGAAATCAGTGGCAGCGACGATGGGACGTCCCGGGGGATTATCCATGTTCTTGTGTATTTTAGGTAGTATATAGAACACTGGAGTAATTGGGAATTTGTTAGTTAAAAAATCACAGGTTTTGATATCTATCGTCCCGTTTAGGGAATGGTGTTTCAATGTTTCGGAAATGGCCCCCCTGATCCTGGAAGTTGGGTCATGTGAGAGCTTCTGATAAACTGAGCTGTCATTCAGTTGTCTCTGGATCTCACCCAGGTAGAAGGATGTGTCCATCACCACTATCGCTCCCCCCTTGTCTGCCGGTTTTATGGTAATTGAGGGGTCGGACTGAAGTGTTTTGAGTGCCTGTCTATCCACAGAAGATAGATTCTGGTGGTAGTGTAACCGGCCCAGGTCAATGTCCGACCGTAGTTTTAGAAAGGATTGATTAATGAAATTGATAAAGGTCTCTGCTGCGTGATAATGTTGAGGGGGTCGATATGTGCTTTTGTTTCTCAAGCCTAAACTGGTTGCTGTGATGCTAACGGAGTTGTTAGTGGGTATAGTGGTGTCAGTAACAGTTGTCTGGGAGAAGTGTGTCTTCAGTCTGATGGACCTAAAGAACCTCTGCAATTCCATTTCTAAGCCAAATGTATTACATTTATATGATGGGCAAAAGGACAGGCCTTTTTGTAATACCATTAGTTCCGCTATACTAAGCGATCGAGAAGAAATGTTCACAACCAATGGGGTCGTACCTGGGAACGTGTGACTCTGGTGAAGTTCCTGTCCCCTCCTGTTGGTGCCGCCTCTCCTCGTCCTCCTCCTCTTCTGTTGTATTTCTTCCGGTAACCTAAAAAATGATGAGTAGAGGTGGAAGGTTGATCTCGTCTGTCCGTCTCCGAGCCGGATAGATCGGTTGAGGAGCGTCCAGGATACCCCGGTCCATGTTTTATGGTAGAAAAGTCGCGCCATTTGTAAACTCGATTTTTCTGGTAGTCCTCCGTATCACGGATAAATTTCAGCCTTTTCCTGTTTTCTGTGTCTCGACGATGCTGTTCAAGGTTCTGGTTCACCTTGATCTTTAAGGAGCTTAACTCTTCCGCGGAGGTCGTAGATGTCAGTTGGGATTCAATGTTAGAGATTTGTTCCTTCGATATGACTATTTCCTTCTGTAAAGATTCAATTGTTAGGGTCATCAAATCAAACGAGCATTTGTTCAAAATACGTTCAAACTTTAGACAGTAGTCTTCTTGGTTGCTAAAAAGAGTAGGGCGTAATGGGACCCTAAGTCCCCTTGGAATACGTTGAACTCGAACGTATTCAGAAAGAGTCGCACAGTGTAATTCAAGATTGGTGCAATGGCGTAGTTCCTTCTCCCAATCCCTGCTTTACAAATTTCTACAGACAGCGGCCCAAATGCATCACACCTTTAATAAAACTGGTATGTCACTTTTTATTTTTCCCTTTCCCTCCTAACCTAGTTCTCCTTCCCATCCCCTTTCCCCAGATCCTCTACTATATTATTATTTTTTCCCGATGTTGTATTTTCTGTATGTACATTATCCATGACCAATTGAATTTTGATCTCATTCTGTCAAACCTATGTTATATGAATTGTATATTTCTATGTGGTACTCACTATTATATTTTTTTGCTTTTGTAGTACACCGATGAAGGTCTATTGAGACCGAAATGTCTGTTTATTTGTTATTTACTACATTACTTTATTAAAATTCACTAAAAGAACCCATGAGTCTTCTGAGTGCCAGGTTATTTTTCTGTATCTATACGGGCTTGTAACCCTACCTGGGCACCACCACCACTCCAGGAGTGCGGTAGTTTCTATTTTATATATCTGGTTTCTATATACCAGCACCCTGTGGTGTCATGACAACTAACACCTTCTTCTACAACGCCGAGGAAACTTCCAGTATCATCTCGAACTCCAATTTTTCTTGTGACTTCCTGAAAATACCGCCCAGGGAAACAAGAAGCAGGGATTGGGAGAAGGAACTACGCCATTGCACCAATCTTGAATTACACTGTGCGACTCTTTCTGAATACTTTCGAGTTCAACGTATTCCAAGGGGACTTAGGGTCCCATTACACCCTACTCTTTTTAGCAACCAAGAAGACTACTGTCTAAAGTTTGAACGTATTTTGAACAAATGCTCGTTTGATTTGATGACCCTAACAATTGAATCTTTACAGAAGGAAATAGTCATATCGAAGGAACAAATCTTTAACATTGAATCCCAACTGACATCTACGACCTCCGCGGAAGAGTTAAGCTCCTTAAAGATCAAGGTGAACCAGAACCTTGAACAGCATCGTCGAGACACAGAAAACAGGAAAAGGCTGAAATTTATCCATGATACGGAGGACTACCAGAAAAATCGAGTTTACAAATGGCGCGACTTTTCTACCATAAAACATGGACCGGGGTATCCTGGACGCTCCTCAACCGATCTATCCTCCTCCGGCTCGGAGACGGACAGACGAGATCAACCTTCTGTTATGTTCTGCTACCAAAGCTAAGGAAAGAGAGGAGATCTGTCCCTACTATAGGACTCAGCTGAATCCCTACGATGTAACAGGGAACCTGATCCTGCGATCAGACCTGCTAAAGTCCTAATCTAGTCTGTACGGAGACCTATAGATGTGGGGAGGGAATCCCTACAAGTACTAAGGACTGGGAGGAATATGGGACACCTCCTAACAGAAATAGTAGCAGACAGACGAACAAACAAAATAGATAGAACATAGAGGTCCGTAGACCAAGCAAACTAACAGAGCTAGATACAGAGCACAGGCTAGCTAGAAAGTAGATATACAATGAAGTCCAGCAAAGCCAGAAGGGCGGAGCAGGATTAAATAGGCCAACAAGGTCATGTGACCAGCAAAGGAAAAAAAACCTAACAGCAAGGTTCTAACAGTACCCCCCCTTCTAAGAGGATCCTCCGGATCCCCTAGGACCAGGCTTATCAGGAAATCTCCTGTGAAACACTCTGATAAGTCTGGACGCGGAAACATCATCTGACCTCACCCAAGAGTTATCCTCGGGTCCGAAACCTTTCCAGGCCACAAGATACTGCAAACTACCTCTATACCGTCTAGAGTCAAGGATGCGAGAAATTTCATATTCCCCGTCCTCCACCACCGGAGGAACAGAGGCAGAGGCGTCACCATCCGACACAACAGCTTTTTTTAACAGAGAGACATGAAAGACCGGATTAATTCTCCAGGAGGTAGGAACCTCCAACCTAACAGCAGATTGGTTGACAACCTGAAGCACCTTAAAGGGCCCTACAAACTTGGGACCCAATTTCTTAGAAGGAATCCTCAACCGCAGATTCCTAGAGGACAACCAAACCATGTCACCAACAGCGAACAAAACCTCCTGTCGTTTCCTATCAAAGTAGTCTTTAGATTTTCTGTTGGCCTCCTGAAGATTACCACGCACATCCGTCCAAACTCTTTCCAAATCACCGGAAAAATTCTCCTCCTCAGGCACGGCAGATCCCAACTTGGAGAACGACCCAAACGACGGATGTCTCCCAGAACAACAAAAAAAAGGCGAACAACTAGCAGAAGAAGATGTATGATTGTTCAGAGCAAATTCGGCAAGTGGCAGAAACTCAGACCACCCCTCTTGATTGTCTGCCACAAAACAACGCAAGAACTGCTCAACATCCTGGTTTTTCCTTTCTGTCTGGCCATTAGATTCAGGATGATATCCGGACGAAAACGACAAATGAATTCCCAACCTGTCACAAAAGGCACGCCAAAAACGAGCCACGAACTGAGGACCCCTATCAGAAACAATGTCAGTAGGAACGCCATGAAGTCTGACAATTTCCTTGACAAAGGCCTTAGCGAGAGTTTTAGCGCAGGGCAGTTTGACGAAGGGAACCAAGTGACACATCTTGCTAAAACGGTCCACGACCACCCAGATGACAGTAAAACCCTCAGAGGGGGGAAGGTCAGTTATAAAGTCCATAGCCAAATGTGTCCAAGGAGCACTGGGGACCTCCAAAGGACAAAGTAACCCCGCAGCAGGAGTATGTGAGGACTTAGATCTAGCACATATAGTACATTGGCGCACCCACTTAATGACTTCCTTCTGCCATCCAGGCCACCAAAAACTGCGACCCACCAGTCTCTTGGTCTCAGAGATTCCGGGATGACCTGCCAACCGAGATTCGTGACACTCAACAAACAAATCTCTCCTAAAGGTCCCAGGCACAAACAACCTCCCATGAGGAGTGTTAGATAGGGCATTCTCCTGAGCTTTAAGAATCTCATCTTCCAAAACGGAGTCTAAAGCAGCTATCACAACACCTTCTTGTAAAATGTTTTCCTCTTTCTCAGCACCGACTATGGGAGAAAAACTGCGAGACAAGGCATCCGCCTTAACATTCTTAGTACCAGGGATGTAAGTAACGGAGAAATTAAACCGCGAGAAAAACAGTGCCCACCTAGCCTGACGGGCATTCAGGCGCTTGGCAGCATCAAGATATATCAGATTTTTATGATCCGTAAGAACCTGAACGGGAAATTCCGCACCTTCCAAGAAGTGGCGCCAGTGTTCAAATGCGAGTTTAATAGCCAATAATTCCCGATTACCAATATCGTAATTCAATTCAGTCTCCGAAAATTTTTTTGAAAAAAAGGCACAGGGATGTAATCCATCCCCGTTATCCTGAGACAATACTGCGCCAACCCCCACAGAGGAAGCATCAACCTCAACCAAAAACGGCCTAGTAACATCAGGCTGCATAAGGATGGGAGCAGAGGTGAACCTCTCCTTGAGATACACAAAAGCTTCAATGGCCTCAGAAGACCACTGAACCGCATCAGCACCTTTCCTGGTGAGATCAGTCAGAGGTTTGACAATACTAGAAATTTTTTTTATGAATTTTCTATAGTAATTGGCGAAACCCAAAAACCTCTGTATCGATTTCAAACCAATAGGCCTAGGCCATTCCTGCACAGCCTGAACCTTAACCGGATCCATCTCAAAACCTTTGCTGGAGATAATGTAGCCCAAAAAACTAATTCTCTGTACAGCGAACTCACATTTCTCCAGCTTAGCAAAAAGCGAATTGTCCATTAATAACTGTAATACCTCACGCACGCTCCGCCAATGAGACTCCAGATCTGGCGAATAAATCAAAATGTCATCCAAATACACAACCACATTTTTACCGATCAAAGGTCTAAGGATGTCATTAATCAGATTCTGAAAAAATGCAGGAGCATTAGTAAGACCAAAAGGCATAACCAGATTCTCAAAATGACCCACAGGAGTGTTAAAAGCAGTCTTCCATTCATCACCCTCCTTCATGCGCAACAGATTGTATGCCCCCTTAAGGTCAATTTTAGAGAACCACTTGGCCCCCAATAACTGGTTAAACAGATCAGGAATCAATGGCAGTGGGTAAGGATTGCGTACCGTAATTTTGTTAATCTCACGAAAATCCAGACAAGGACGTAAACCGCCGTCCTTTTTTTTTACAAAAAAAAATCCAACCGCCACAGGAGACTTAGAGGGCCTAATGTGACCGGCGGCCAAACTTGTCTGTATGTATTCCTCCAAAGCCTTCCTCTCAGGAATAGTAAGGTTAAATAAACGACTTTTAGGAAGAGTCGCTCCAGGGACAAATTCAATAGAACAATCATAGTCTCTATGGGGAGGCAAAACCTGCGATTCTTTCTCAGAAAAAACTCTCCAAAAATCCTGAATAGGAACAGGCAATTCTCCCCTATCCAAAGCTGCAATACGCCCGTTACAACACTTGTCATAACATTTATGGCTCCAGGATTTAATTTCACTGGTAGACCAATCCAGTACAGGATTGTGAAATTTTAACCAGGGCAAACCCAATATTACTGGAGAAGGCAAGTTATTCAACACTACCAAATCCAATTTCTCATGGTGAACACCATTAATAGTGAGAGGAAATTCACTGACCTTGAGAGTAATATTCTTCAAAGGGGAGCCATCCACAGAAACCACAGCAATGGGGTATGATAAAGGTTCAGGTTTTAAATTGAGTTTTTCCACGAATCCCCCATCAATTACATTCAGTGTAGACCCGCAATCAACAAACACCCGAAATTCCATTAATTTTTCCTGAGCAATCGTGGAAGCAGCTAAAAATATATCCTTGGAATTTAAACAGGCAATACGGGCGTGACTGACCATTTTTTTTTCTTTCTTCATACGAAGCTCACAGCCTTTAATCAAATGACCAGATTTTCCGCAATAGAAACACAAGCCTTCCGAAAAACGACGGTCTTTTTCTTGAGAGCGAGGTGCCACCGATCCAATCTCCATCGGTTCACCACTGTTAGTACACACATTATCATAACCAGAAACTGACATAGCAGAGGATTTGCTCTCATTAACCCTAGCACGCAGTCTTCTATCCACCCGTATAGCTAATTGCATAGCCTGTTGCAAATCCTCAGGTGTAGGATAAGCAATTAGCAAGTCTTTAACCCTTTCACTGAGCCCAGCAAGAAATAGACTTTTCAGAGCAGAATCGTTCCACCCTGTTTGAGTGGACCAACGACGAAAATGAGTACAATATTTTTCCACATTACCTGATCCTTGTTTTAAACGTCTCAACTCAGTCTCAGCTGATGCAACACGGTCAGGATCATCATATAATAATCCTAAAGCAGAAAAAAAACTATCCACTGATCTGAAGCATGTATCACTAGGTTGCAAAGAAAAGGCCCACTCCTGAGGCTCTTTGCGCAAAAGTGACATTATGAACCCTACGCGCTGGGATTCATCCCCAGAGGACTTGGGTCTCAAACGAAAATACAACAAGCAAGCATTTTTAAATGAAAAAAATTCTCGATGTTCACCAAAAAATAAATCCGGCAAACATACCTTAGGCTCCAAGAAATATGCTCCAGGACAGTTACTCACGTGCTGACGGAGCTCGGCCACTTCCAGAGAGAGTCCCTGCAGGTGTTTAGCCAAATCCTGAACCGACACCATGATGGAACAAAAAAAAAAAAAAAAAAAATCTTTCCTTAGAGAATTTGCAGGCTGGACTTACTGTTATGTTCTGCTACCAAAGCTAAGGAAAGAGAGGAGATCTGTCCCTACTATAGGACTCAGCTGAATCCCTACGATGTAACAGGGAACCTGATCCTGCGATCAGACCTGCTAAAGTCCTAATCTAGTCTGTACGGAGACCTATAGATGTGGGGAGGGAATCCCTACAAGTACTAAGGACTGGGAGGAATATGGGACACCTCCTAACAGAAATAGTAGCAGACAGACGAACAAACAAAATAGATAGAACATAGAGGTCCGTAGACCAAGCAAACTAACAGAGCTAGATACAGAGCACAGGCTAGCTAGAAAGTAGATATACAATGAAGTCCAGCAAAGCCAGAAGGGCGGAGCAGGATTAAATAGGCCAACAAGGTCATGTGACCAGCAAAGGAAAAAAACCTAACAGCAAGGTTCTAACACCTTCCACCTCTACTCATCATTTTTTAGGTTACCGGAAGAAATACAACAGAAGAGGAGGAGGACGAGGAGAGGCGGCACCAACAGGAGGGGACAGGAACTTCACCAGAGTCACACGTTCCCAGGTACGACCCCATTGGTTGTGAACATTTCTTCTCGATCGCTTAGTATAGCGGAACTATTGGTATTACAAAAAGGCCTGTCCTTTTGCCCATCATATAAATGTAATACATTTGGCTTAGAAATGGAATTGCAGAGGTTCTTTAGGTCCATCAGACTGAAGACACACTTCTCCCAGACAACTGTTACTGACACCACTATACCCACTAACAACTCCGTTAGCATCACAGCAACCAGTTTAGGCTTGAGAAACAAAAGCACATATCGACCCCCTCAACATTATCACGCAGCAGAGACCTTTATCGATTTCATTAATCAATCCTTTCTAAAACTACGGTCGGACATTGACCTGGGCCGGTTACACTACCACCAGAATCTATCTTCTGTGGATAGACAGGCACTCAAAACACTTCAGTCTGACCCCTCAATTACCATAAAACCGGCAGACAAGGGGGGAGCGATAGTGGTGATGGACACATCCTTCTACCTGGGTGAGATCCAGAGACAACTGAATGACAGCTCAGTTTATCAGAAGCTCTCACATGACCCAACTTCCACGATCAGGGGGGCCATTTCCGAAACATTGAAACACCATTCCCTAAACGGGACGATAGATATCAAAACCTGTGATTTTTTAACTAACAAATTCCCAATTACTCCAGTGTTCTATATACTACCTAAAATACACAAGAACATGGATAATCCCCCGGGACGTCCCATCGTCACCGCCACTGATTCCATTCTTTCACCTTTAGCCATTTTTCTGGAGAAAATCCTGACCCCTCTGGTTAAACAAACTGCATCCTTTATTCTAGATACAGGAGCTTTTCTTACCATTATTAGAGAAATCAAACAGGTCCACCCAGACTCCCTACTGGTCACTTTAGATGTAAACAACTTATATACCTCGATCCCACATGAAAAAGGTATCATTTGCATCAAAAATCTATTGGAGTTGTCCCAAACACCACCTGAAATTAGTCACCTCTGTCTAGACCTTTTACATTTGGTCCTGTCCAAAAACTTCTTCCTCTTCCAGGATACCTTCTACTTACAGAAACAGGACACCGCCATGGGATCCAACGTAGCCCCACCGTATGCAAACTGCTTCATGTCATCGTTTGAAGAAGAGGTGGTATATACGAACCCACTCTTCCAAACCTATTCCAGGATGTGGAAACGCTATATTGATGACATTTTTTGCATCTGGGCGGGACCCATAGAAACCCTATCACTATTCTTTGAGACCCTCAACTCATCCTGGGAGGGCCTACGGTTCACCATTTCCTCTAGCAGGGAATCCATAAACTTCCTCGACACTACCATTTTAAAAGATAATCTAGGACACCTCTCATCGGACCTTTATGTTAAACCCACAGACAGAAACGGCCTCTTACATTATACCAGCCTCCACCCCAAATCCATCTTCACCTCGGTGCCCAAGTCCCAATTCCACCGCGTTGAACGAATTGTTAGCAATCCTACCACACGGGACATCAGGATCACCGAGATGAAAGAGAAGTTTCTCAACAGAGGTTACCCACCTGATACATTATCTCGAGCCCTAGAACCCACCAACAGACCCAGACTTTCCACCAATAACCGTATACCGTTTGTCCATACCTACCATCCTGTAGTCTCGATAATACACAAGGAAATACGACAACATTGGAGCATACTCCAAACAGCCTATCCCACAGTTCAAGAGTTCAAAGCTCCATTTTTACCATGCTACAAGAGACCCACTAACATCCGTGACCGCCTCGTCTATTCCGACGTAGGCACCCCCATCACTAAACCTCGACAAAGATTTCTGTCCACACCCAAAAACGGGACATTCCCATGTCTTCAATGCTACCAATGCAACAATATCATCCGAGGCGACACTTTTTACCACCCACACTCGGGGAAACAGTACAAAATTAAGGACTACTTTACCTGCAACTCTTCCTATGTTGTTTACATCCTTAAATGTCCTTGTGGTCTCATTTACGTGGGGGAAACCACCCAGTGTGTTAAAGATAGGATCTCAAAATACAAATCGACCATACGTTGTAAAAACCTTCTTCTTCCGGTTCCATCACATTTTGCATCAGCTGGCCATTCAGTGGCGCAGCTAAAATTTCAAGTGATTGAACACGTACCCCCTCCCAGACGGGGAGGCGACCGTATTCACCTTCTTAAATATAGAGAGGCTTTTTGGATCCACGAGTTACAATCGTTATCCCCAAGGGGCTTAAATAAGGAATACGATCTCAGCTCCTTTACCTAAACGACTATAGCAACCTCGGAATGGGTGTGTATGTGTGTATATGGATATATATATATAAATGTATATGTGTGTTTATGTGTGTGTGCCTCCTAACCAATTAAGTTCTTCCACTTCGACTGATTTTTGCCACACAACACGGATTGCATATATACATGTATTCACTACCAAGACCACAGGTATATTATTTGTTGGAACCTCTTTTATTTTCTTTTATTTGTTGCTTGGGGGGTCGTGATGATATGACTACACTTTATTGTGGTTTTTATGATATACACCGTGTTTTCTGCCTTAATAACTTATGCTATCATTATCTGTTTCTCCAGATCCCATCCTAATATGGCATCCCTCCTCCTGATCCCCATCCTTCCTGGACTCCCATCCTGGCTTTCCCTTGTTCTACTATGCCGTCACGAGTATTACAGCGTTCCCACCGCTCTGTGGAACGCATGGTACCTGTGTGGAACGCAACCACACATCTATTAGTGGGTCTCCTCTGCTCTACAGCGCTGTTACAAGTATTACAGCGCTCCCCTCGCTCAGTGGAACGCATAGAACACTGTGTGGAACGCATACATACGTCACTTCCGGTCACGTGACCGTTTTTTTTCCTCACAGGACCTGAATAGCGTCATTTGACGCTACTTCCGGTTTTCAGGTCCTATCCCAGAATCTAGTAAAGCGCGTTCCCACACCACTACCACCAATGATTGGCTCCTATTACAACCTTTCACCCCTCCTACCCCCTATTTAAAGACCCCTGGTGCCTTATCCTGCCACATGCTTCTGGACAAACGGTGGATACCGCGTCCTGCGTCCTTTACAATACATTTACGCTTCCTACACTGGTCCCCTTATCCTTAATACTTATTGGGGCTTCATTTAATGTGCCACTTTTTTTTTTTCTTTCCCTTAGCATACAACTTCCTACCGGGCTACTGCCTCTGGTTATTCATTTTCTTCTACGGGTATGTTTTCCTTTTTTGGCTCCTACTATACTTAATGCCCCTATATCCCATAGACATTTTATTATTTACTCCATTTTCTATACAGCTTACGGCACCGACCAGGTCATTACCTCTAAGTGCCTACCGCAAGCAACGGGTACGTTTTTTCATCCCCTGCCCTCACACATTATGTACTCTTCATTGTTCCTCATCCCACAGCACCTATCGGGGTATTTCTAACCTCATAGCCACCGATTACACTAAGTGTCATCACACATCTTACATTGTTCTAGACCTCTTTATTTAAAATTTTTTTTATATGTGTTCCCTTAGTTTACAAATTTCTACAGACAGCGGCCCAAATGCATCACGCCTTTAATAAAACTGGTATGTCACTTTTTATTTTTCCCTTTCCCTCCTAACCTAGTTCTCCTTCCCATCCCCTTTCCCCAGATCCTCTACTATATTATTATTTTTTCCCGATGTTGCATTTTCTGTATGTACATTATCCATGACCAATTGAATTTTGATCTCATTCTGTCAAACCTATGTTATATGAATTGCATATTTCTATGTGGTACTCACTATTATATTTTTTTGCTTTTGTAGTACACCGATGAAGGTCTATTGTGACCGAAACGTCTGTTTATTTGTTATTTACTACATTACTTTATTAAAAATCACTAAAAGAACCCATGAGTCTTCTGAGTGCCAGGTTATTTTTCTGCTGTACCTGGCTGGACACAAATATAGTGCGAAGCCCCACTTCAATTTTTTTTAATTATTTCAGGAAATTCATGAAATAATTAAGAAAAAAAGGCCTTCCCTATATTGTTGTGTCCGGCCAGGTACAAATAGGCAGCTGGTGGTTGGGGGCAGCCCGTTCCTGACTGCTGTGCCTGGCTGGACACAAATATAGTGCAAAGCCCCACTTCAATTTTTTTAAATTATTTCAGGAAATTCATGAAATAATTAAAAAAAAATTGACGTGGGGCTTCGCACTATACTTGTGTCCAGTCAGGTGCAGCAGGCAGGAACGGGCTGCCCCCAACCACCAGCTGCCTATTTGTACCTGGCCGGACACAACAATATAGGGAAGCCCTTTTTTTTTAAAATTATTTCATGAAATAATTTAAAAAAAATTGACGTGGGGCTTCGCACTATATTTGTGTCCAGCCAGGTACAGCAGGCAGGAACATACTGCCCCCAACCACCGGCTGCCTATTTGTACCTGGCCGGACACAACAATATAGGGAAGACCTTTTTTTTTTAATTATTTCATGAAATAATTAAAAAAAATTTGACGTGGAGCTTCGCACTATATTTGTGTCCAGCCAGGTACAGCAGGCAGGAACATACTGCCCCCAACCACCGGCTGCCTATTTGTACCTGGCCGGGCACAACAATATAGGGAAGACCTTTTTTTCTTAATTATTTCATGAAATAATTTAAAGAAAATTGACGTGGGGCTTCGCCCTGTTTTTGTGTCCAGCCAGGTACAACTAGGCAGCTGGGGGCTGGAATCCGCAGCGCAGGGAGGACCAAGCTTTCTGGGCCACCCCCGCTGCAAATTGCAGTCCGCAGCCACCCCGGAAAATGGCGTGTTCATAGAAGCGCCATCTTCTGGCACTGTACCCAACTCATCCAGGGCCCTGGTGCCGTGGCTCACTGGGTAATAAAGGGGTTAGGGCCAGCTTGGCATTATCAGCTGGCCCTAAGCCCGAAATTCATGGGGTCACACCAATATTAGACATGACCACCATGAATTTCTAGTAAAGTATTTAAAAAAAACACAACACCAAGAAAAAAGTCCTTTAATTGAAATAAACACACAATTCTTTATTGTTCTAAATTAAACCATACTTACCGTCACGCCCATTCCAGCTGAAGCCAACGATCTCCTGAAATAAAAGAAAAATAATAAAGCAACATCATCCTTACCTTTCCATGGTTCCCATGACAGCTTCAGCTCTGCTACATCGAGATGACTGGCTGGACCGCAACAGAACGCTGCCATCCAGCCTGTCATCCCGAAGACACTAAGAAGCGCAGGCTTGCTTGCGCTCCACAGTGTCTCTCTGTGAGGGCATCCAGATGAGCCGAGTTAATGTCCAATGAACTCGGCTCACGTCATGCACGTCACTGACAGCGTGGGAAAATTCTCCTGCACTCAGCGCTTCAGCGTGGGAGAATTCTCACGCTGAAGCGCTGAGTGCAGGAGAATTTTCCCACGCTGTCAGTGATGTGCATGAGGTGAACTGAGTTCATTGGACATGAGCTCACCTCATGCACGTCACTGACAGCGTGGGAGAATTCTCCTGCACTCAGCGCTTCAGCGTGAGAATTTTCCCACGCTGTCAGTGACGTGCATGAGGTGTGCCGAGTTCATTGGACATGAACTCGGCTCATCTGGATGCCGTCACAAAGAGACGCTGAGGAGCGCAAGCAAGCCTGCGCTTCTCAGTGTCTGCGGGATGACAGGCTGGATGGCAGCTTTCTGCTGCGGTCCAGCCTGTCATCTCGATGTAGCAGAGCTGAAGCTGTCGTGGGAACAATGGAAAGGTAAGGATTATGTTGCTTTATTATTTTTCTTTTATTGCAGGGGATCGTTGGCTTCAGCTGGAATGGGCGTGATTGTAAGTATGGTTTAATTTAGAACAATAAAGAATTGTGTCTTTATTTCAATTAAAGGACTTTATTCTGGGTGTTTGTGTTTTTTTTTAACTTTGACTACGGGGTTAGTAATGGGGGTGTCTTATAGACGCCTCTCCATTACTAACCTGGGCTTGATGTCAGCTGGCATTATAAGCTGACATCAACCCCAGCCCTATTACCCCACTGCCACTGCTACAGGGCAGTGGGAAGAGCGAGGCTAAGTGCCAGAATTGGCGCATCCTATGGATGTGCCATTTCTGGGGCGGCTGACGGCTGGTGTTTCTAGCCTGGGAGGGGGCCAATATTCATGGCACCCTTCCTGGGCTATTAATATCAGCCCCCAGCTGTCTGCCTAGCCTTTGCTAGCTATTAAATTAGGGGGGACCCCACGTCAATTTTTTGGGGGGTCCCCCATTTTAATAGCTAGTAAAGGCTAGGCATTCAGCTGGGGGCTGATATTAGTAGCCTGGGAAGCTCCGTGGGTATTACCCCTTCCCAGGCTTCAAACATCTGCCCCAGCTGTCTGCTTAATCTCCGCTAGAGCCTAAAATTACGGGGAACCCCACGCCAATTTTTTTTAAAATAAATCCTTTATTTTAACACTAAATGACAAGTACAGTAATCAACACTGTCACTGTACTTCATATATATGTGACTGACATGTTTCTATCTATCTAATCTATGTGTGATGCTCTATTCCTTCCATTCTAAATTGTCGGGTACCCTGCTGAATTGCTGGCCGGCTTTTTTAAAGAGACGGTGCATGAAAACACTAATATATTTTTTTAATAAATCCTTTACACTAAATGACAAGTACAGTAAGCAACACTGTCACTGTACTTCTTATATATGTGACTGACATGTTTCTATCTATCTAATCTATGTGTGAAGCTCTATTCTTTCGGTTCTAAATTGTCGGGTACCGGTGTACGCCGCTGCTGAATTGCCGGCTTTTCATGTTTCACTGTGAGCACAGTTCCCATCGATTTGGGCAATCACTCTAATGCCACAACCACCATGGCTGTGGCATTACAGTGAGTGGCAGACAATCCCTGCATGATTGGTGCTCTAAATAGCGCCAGACATGCAGGACACGCTTTTGGTGCACGAACAGTTATCGAACATAACCTCGAACAGCCGAATTTTTTGCAAATCGTTCGGGTTCGTCGAACAACTCGAACACCGCCCAAAACAGCTCGAATTTGAGATTGGCGAACAGTTCTAGTCGAACACCGCTCATCTCTACTCCATACAGACCACAGTTGGCAAGTTAGAACTGTAAAATTCACTACATGAACCACTGGTATTTTGTGGAAAAGCACATGTACACTGTGTTCCAAATTATTATGCAAAAAGTGTTTAGGAGTGATAAGGTAAGAATTTTTTTGTTTGTCAGTTAAACTCATTGATGGTGATGTGTGTCAGGGCTCTTTATATCACTGTAAGCAATTGCAGACACCTGTACTTAAGAAGGCTGTCCCACATTATTAAGCAGCCTACATTTTCCGCCAAAATGGGAAAGAAAAAGGATGTGTCGGCTGCTGAGAAGCAACAAATTGTGGAGTGTTTAGGTCAAGGCATGACTACAATCAACATTGCCAAGACACTTCATCCTGATCATCGCACAATCAAGAAGTATGTAGCTGATTCACAGTACACACGTGTGCGTGCTGATAAGGGAAAATTGAGGACTCTTTCCTACAGGCAATTACGTCAGGTTAAAAGAGCAGCGGCAAAAAAGCCTTGTCATAGCAGCAGACAAGTTTTTGAAGCTGCTGGTGCCTCCAACGTCCCCCGAACAACAAGATGCAGGGTCCTTCAGAGGTTTGCAGCTGTGCGTAAGCCATCCTGTTGACATCCTCTATCCACTGTACACAAGCAGAAACGGCTCCAGTGGGCCAAACAATACATGAAGACTGACTTCAAAACTGTTTTGCTCACCGATGAGTGCCGTGCAACGCTCGATGGTCCAGATGGATGGAGTGGAGGATGGCTGGTTGATGGACACACCATGCAAACACGGCTACGGCGCCAACAAGGAGGAGGTGGAGTAATGTTTTGGGCTGGAATCATGGAGAGAGAGATTGTCGGCCCCTTTAGGATCCCTGAAGGGGTAAAGATGAACTCCATAATGTATGTGGAGTTTCTCAAACAGCACTTCCTGCCATGGTTCAAGAAGAAGAACCGTGTATTCCGCAGCAAGATTATTTTCATGCATGATAATGCACCGTCTCATGCTGCACATAACACATCTGCATCTCTGGCTGATATGGGCATAAAAGGGGACAAACTTATGGTGTGACCCCCATGCTCCCCTGACCTCAACCCCATTGAGAACCTCTGGAGCATCATCAAAAGGAGTGTCTATGATGGCGGGAGGCAGTTCACATCTAAGCAACAGCTCTGGGAGGGTATTTTGTCCTCATGCAAACAATTGAAGCAGAAACCATCAAAAACCTGCCAAATTCAATGAACGAGAGAGTTCAGAAGCTCCTTTCGAACAAGGGGTCCTATGTGCAAATGTAACATCAGCTAGAATAAAGTTTTGAGTGGAAAACTGTTTGATTTCAGTTTGTAATAACCTGCTAATGCTTATAATTTCAAAAATGACCATTTTTTTGTTCTTTATTAAAATGAAAAGGTTGATCGAAGAGTGTGGGGGATCTAAGAGTGTGGCAACCCAGTAGTCAGGATTATTTCGAGTTCTGTCAATCTGAGGGTCATGTTGCAGGTAGTGCAGCAAGAAGGCACTCATGTGTCTTGCGCATCTAGGAGCCCCAAAATTATTTTCCAGGCTAGATGCAGCTAAAAATTATAATTAATTTGAAAGCTGGTGGAGCTTAGTATAGATGGCCTAATAGAATCAGTATTGCAAACTGCTACAAGGCCCAAATTATTTTCCAGCCAAGATACAGATAAACATGATTAGTAATTTGAAAGCTTAAAACGGTTGGTGAGGTTTTACTCTCCCCAGGATGACACAGGGGTAGAAAAGTCGCTTCGGATCCATGATTTGTTCATCTTTATGAACGTGAGTCTGTCTACATTATCAGTATAGATCCGCGTGCGCTTATCAGCACACCACCAGCAGCGCTGAACACACGTTCAGACAGAACGCAGGCTGCGGGGCATGACAAGATCTCCAAGGCGTAAGTGGCGAGCTCCGGCCATTTATCCAGATTGGAAGCCCAAAAAGAGCAAGGGTCCAGTGACACAGTCAAGGCTTCAATGTTTACTTGGAGATACTCCTGTACCATCGTCTCTAGGCGTTGACTATGTGTCAGCCTTCTTGTCTCCTGTGGCCTTGCAAAGGATGGGCTAAAAAAGTGGTGAAATTATTCCGCAAAATTGATGTTACCAGCAGATACTGTGTTTCTGTTACGTTTTAAGTGCAGAACACTCGACAGTCCCATGGTTGGCAAGGTGGAACTGTGAGATTCACTACGTGCACCACTAGTGTTTTGGGGAAAAGCACATGTAAGATTCTGCAACAGTCTCTGTTGATACTCCTGCATGCATGCATCTCTTTCTATGGCAGGAATAATTTCTGCAAATTTACTTTTGTACCGGGGATCTAAGAGTGTTTCAACCCAGTAGTCAGGATTATTTCTAATTCTCACAATTCGAGGGTCATGTTGCAGGTAGTGCAACAAGAAGGCACTCATGTGTCTTGCACATCCAGGAGCACCAAGTTCCTGTTGTGTTGGTGGCGAGGTAACAATCATGCTTCCTTCCTCTGCCCTCTCCCCCCAACCTCGCACAACAGAAATGTGATCAAGGTCTTCCTCATCTGATGAGTCTTCCATCAGTTCGTCCTCCACTTCTTCCTGGGCTCCTGCACCTTCCTCACAAGTTTGGCTGCTACCATGCGCCCTGGTAAAACCATCTCCCCCACCCTCACATGCCTGCCGCTTTGGTGCTGCCGACCATCTGGACCTTGCAGATGTTAGCCCTTCCGCATACAACTCCTCCTCTTCTACTTCCTCCACCTCCTCTTGTGCCACCACCTGACTCCGAATTCTGTTTAACATGTGATCCAGCATGTAAATCACCGGAATAGTCATGCTGATAATGGCATCGTCAGCACTAAACATCTTCGTCGCCATTTCAAAACTGTGCAGAAGGGTGCACAGGTCCCTAATCTGAGACTACTCCTCCAGCGTGATTTGCCCCACCTCTGGATCTTGGTGGCCCAGGCTATACGTCAGAACGTATTGCACCAAGGCTTGTCGGTGCTGCCACAGTCACTGCAACATGTGCAGAGCTGAATTCCACTGGGTAGGCACATCGCATTTTAGCCGGTGAAGTGGCAGGCCCAACGACTTCTGTAGAGATGTAAGTCGCTGAGCTGCGGGATGCGAAAGGTGGAAGTGAGCACACAGCAACCGTGCCCTCTGCAGAAGGCCATCTAGTCCGGGAAAGTGGGCTAAAAATTTCTGGACAACCAGGTTCAACACGTGAGCCATACAAGGCACGTGTGTGACATTGCCCCGGCGAAGGGCCGCACTCAGGTTTTCAGCATTGTCGCACACGGCCTTCCCTGGTTTCAGGTCCAGTGGAGACAACCATTCAGGAAACTGGTTCTCCAGAGCTGACCAAAACTCCTCAGCTGTGTGACTCACATTTCCCAGACATTTCAAAGTAAAAACCGCCTAATGACATTGAGCCCTGCTGCCAGCATAGTAAGGAGGTGTGCAGGATCCCTTCTGCGCAGTTAGAAAGCTTGTGGCATGACCAGACAGGCTTTGGGTGCAGGTGGAGGACCGAGAGGAGGTTGAGAAGGCAGAAGCAGTGGAGGAACTTTGAGATAAAGAGGATTGACGCACAACTTGTGGGGACAGCAAGACTTGAACAGCAGCCCCATGTCCTGCTGTCACCATAGTTGCCCAGTGCCCAGTCAGCAACATGTAACGCCCCTATCCATGCCTACTCGTCCAAGTGTCTGTGGTGAAATTCATCGTGTAACACACAGAGTCTCTCAAAGAAGCGGTGATGTTGTGTGCGACATGCTGGTGGAGCGCAGGCACACCTTTCTTTGAGAAGTAGTGCTGACTTGGCATCTGGTACTGGGGCACTGCCATGGACATAAGGTCTCGAAAATCCTCTGTGTACACCAGGCGGAAAGGCAGCATTTCTGTAGCCAAGAGCTTGCAGATGGTGAAAATCAACCTCTTAGCTTTCTCATGGCTAGGAGGAAATGGTCTTTTACTTGTCCACATCTGAGGGACCGAGGGCTGGCTGTTGTGCTTAGACGGGGTTGAGAAGGGTGTCCTCGGCAAACTGCCAGTCTGTGAGGAAGATGCAGGCGGACATGTTAGGTTGCCTTGATCCAAAGGTGGTGCTATCGATGTCGGACAGCGCTGAACACCAGCTGGTGTTTCCACCTCCAAAGAAAATGATGACTTGCCAATCACGCTGGCTGTTGCGGGTAAAGAGGTGGCAGGTCTGCATCCCAAAACAGGTGTGACTGCTGTCCCCCCAGTCACAGAGGATGAAGAGCCGCGGATGCACAAGATGTGGCAGACGGTGGTTGGCCCGGCCGGCTAGGCCGCATTGTAGCACAGTGAGCTTCCCACTGCAACTTATGCTTCATATCCATGTGCCGGTTCATGCATGAAGTACTTAAACTATGTATTTTTTGGCCTCTACTTAGCTTTTGCTGACAAATGTTACAGATAACACGAGTTGGGTCATCCTTATCGATCTAAAAAAATGCCCAGGCTATGCAAGGCTTAGCACCCATGTGACCTGAAGAGTAGAGATGAGCGGTGTTCGACTCGAACTTTTCGCCAATCTCAAATTCGAGCTGTTTTGGGCGGTGTTCGAGCCTTTCGGCGAACACGAATAATTTGAAAAAAATTCAGCTGTTCGAGGTTTTGTTCGATAACTGCTCGTGCACCAAAATCATAACTGGATTTTTTCTCAGTAATGCTGAAAATTAATGTTAATACGCAGTTTGAGTGTACAGGAGGGCAGGGGAAGGGGCAGGGGATGGATCTCTGCATAAATAATGAAGATCTCCATTTTTTTTTCTCTTTCCCGCATTTACAGTGGGGAGGTGCAATATGTCAGCCTATCAGCAGCGCACACACGGAGCGAACTGCTTTTTTTCACACAAACAAGGGCATGTGTCATTGGCAGTGTATGTCACATGTCCTTGCCCTTTAAGACTCAGCCATTTTCCCTGTCGCCGCCATTTTCTCACTGCTGCAGCTGCGTGTTAGACGGCACCGCTGTTGCTGTGTGCGCTATACTTTGTTAATTTCAAGCCAATTTTCGCACAAATCTACAGATAGCTTGGGAGTAGGGAATAGTTGTGATTGCAGTCCTTTTAAGGACTAGGTTACATCATTTCCTTCGACTTTTATAAGGCAGGTCTGTGCTCTTAAATAGATAGGTTGGGAGTAAAGACGAATTGTAATTGCAGTCATTTTGAGGGCTAGGTTACATCAGTTCCTATCACTTTTATCAGGCAGGTCTGTGCTCTTAAATAGATAGGTTGGGAGTAAAGACGAATTGTAATTGCAGTCATTTTGAGGGCTAGGTTACATCAGTTCCTATCACTTTTTGCCAGGCAGGTCTGTTTTAGTGCTGTGCAAGTTTTTTTCACAGCATTTGGCTAAATCTAGCAAAGCAAATCCTTTTTGGCCTCTTGCAGTGTGTGTTAGTCAGTGGAGTAGCCTATCTGTGTTGCAAGCTACACAACCTGTGTATAAAATACCAATTTTTTTACTGCACCTAATGAAGTAAAACCTTTTGGGCATAGCATCATTCTATTAGTCCATCTATACTAACCTCCACAAGGTTGCAAATTCAAAATAATTTTTATCTGCATCTAGCTCTGAAAAAATATTTCGGCTTGTAGCAGTGTGTGGGACTTGTTCTATTAGCCATCTATACTAACCTCCACCAGATTGCAAATTCAAAATAGTTTTTATCTGCATCTAGCTCTGAAAAAATATTTTGGCTTGTAGCAGTGTGTGGGACTTGTTCTATTAGTCCATCTATACTAACCTCAACCAGGTTGCAAATTCAATATAATTTTTTTCTGCATCTAGCTCTGAAAAAATATTTCGGCTTGTAGCAGTGTGTTAGACTTGTTCTGTTAGTCCATCTATACTAACCTCCACCAGGTTGCAAATTCAATATAATTTTTATCTGCATCCAGCTCTGAAAAAATATTTGGGCTTCAGCTTGTAGCAGTGTGTGGGACTTGTTCTATTAGTCCATCTATACTAACCTCCATCAGGTTGCAAATTCAATATAATTTTTTTCTGCATCTAGCTCTGAAAAAATATTTCGGCTTGTAGCAGTGTGTGGGACTTGTTCTATTAATCCATCTATACTAACCTCCACCAGGTTGCAAATTCAATATAATTTTTTCTGCATCTAGCTCTAAAAAAATATTTCGGCTTGTAGCAGTGTGTGGGACTTGTTCTATTAGTCCATCTATACTAACCTCCACCAGGTTGCAAATTCAATATAATTTTTTTCTGCGTCTAGCTCTGAAAAAATATTTTGGCTTGTAGCAGTGTGTGGGACTTGTTCTATTAGTCCATCTATACTAACCTCCACCAGGTTGCAAATTCAAAATAATTTTTTGTCTGCATCCAGCTCTGAAAAAATATTTCGGCTTGTAGCAGTGTGTGGGACTTGTTCTATTAGTCCATCTATACTAACCTCAACCAGGTTGCAAATTCAATATAAGTTTTTTCTGCTTCTAGCTCTGAAAAAATATTTTGGCTTGTAGCAGTGTGTTGGACTTGTTCTATTAGTCCATCTATACTGACCTCCACCAGGTTTCAAATTCAATCTAATTTTTTTCTGCATCTAGCTTAGAAAAAATATTTGGGCTTCGGCTTGTAGCAGTGTGTGGGACTTGTTATATCAGTCCATCTATACTAATCTCCACCAGGTTGCAAATTCAAAATAATTTTTATCTGCATCTAGCTCTGAAAAAATATTTCGGCTTGTAGCTGTGTGTGGGACTTGTTCTATTAGTCCATCTATACTAACCTCCACCAGATTGCAAATTCAAAATAGTTTTTATCTGCATCTAGCTCTGAAAAAATATTTTGGCTTGTAGCAGTGTGTGGGACTGGTTCTATTAGTCCATCTATACTAACCTCAACCAGGTTGCAAATTCAATATAATTTTTTTCTGCATCTAGCTCTGAAAAAATATTTCGGCTTGTAGCAGTGTGTTAGACTTGTTCTATTAGTCCATCTATACTAACCTCCACCAGGTTGCAAATTCAATATAATTTTTTTCTGCATCTAGCTCTGAAAAAATATTTGGGCTTCAGCTTGTAGCAGTGTGTGGGACTTGTTCTATTAGTCCATTTATACTAACCTCCACCAGGTTGCAAATTCAATATAATTTTTTTCTGCTTCTAGCTCTGAAAAAATATTTCGGCTTGTAGCAGTGTGTTGGACTTGTTCTATTAGTCCATCTATACTAACCTCCACCAGGTTTCAAATTCAATATAATTTTTATCTGCATCTAGCTTAGAAAAAATATTTGGGCTTCGGCTTGTAGCAGTGTGTGGGACTTGTTCTATCAGTCCATCTATACTAATCTCCACCAGGTTGCAAATTCAAAATAATTTTTATCTGCATCTAGCTCTGAAAAAATATTTCGGCTTGTAGCTGTGTGTGGGACTTGTTCTATTAGTCCATCTATACTAACCTCCACCAGGTTGCAAATTCAATATAATTTTTTTCTGCTTCTAGCTCTGAAAAAATATTTCGGCTTGTAGCAGTGTGTTGGACTTGATCTATTAGTCCATCTATACTAACCTCCACCAGGTTTCAAATTCAATATAATTTTTATCTGCATCTAGCTTAGAAAAAATATTTGGGCTTCGGCTTGTAGCAGTGTGTGGGACTTGTTCTATTAGTCCATCTATACTAACCTCAACCAGGTTGCAAATTCAATATAATTTTTTTCTGCATCTAGCTCTGAAAAAATATTTCGGCTTGTAGCAGTGTGTTAGACTTGTTCTATTAGTCCATCTATACTAACCTCCACCAGGTTGCAAATTCAATATAATTTTTTTCTGCATCTAGCTCTGAAAAAATATTTGGGCTTCAGCTTGTAGCAGTGTGTGGGACTTGTTCTATTAGTCCATTTATACTAACCTCCACCAGGTTGCAAATTCAATATAATTTTTTTCTGCATCTAGCTGTGAAAAAATATTTCGGCTTGTAGCAGTGTGTGGGACTTGTTCTATTAGTCCATCTATACTAACCTCCACCAGGTTGCAAAGTTAATATAATTTTTTTCTGCATCTAGCTCTGAAAAAATATTTTGGCTTGTAGCTGTGTGTGGGACTTGTTCTATTAGTCCATCTATACTAACCTCCATCAGGTTGCAAATTCAATATAATTTTTTTCTGCATCTAGCTCTGAAACAATATTTCGGCTTCTAGCAGTGTGTGGGACTTGTTCTATTAATCCATCTATACTAACCTCCACCAGGTTGCAAATTCAATATAATTTTTTCTGCATCTAGCTCTAAAAAAATATTTCGGCTTGTAGCAGTGTGTGGGACTTGTTTTATTAGTCCATCTATACTAACCTCCACTAGGTTGCAAATTCAATATAATTTTTTTCTGCGTCTAGCTCTGAAAAAATATTTCGGCTTGTAGCAGTGTGTGGGACTTGTTCTATTAGTCCATCTATACTAACCTCAACCAGGTTGCAAATTCAATATAATTTTTTTCTGCTTCTAGCTCTGAAAAAATATTTCGGCTTGTAGCAGTGTGTTGGACTTGTTCTATTAGTCCATCTATACTATCCTCCACCAGGTTTCAAATTCAATATAATTTTTATCTGCATCTAGCTTAGAAAAAATATTTGGGCTTCGGCTTGTAGCAGTGTGTGGGACTTGTTCTATCAGTCCATCTATACTAATCTCCACCAGGTTGCAAATTCAAAATAATTTTTATCTGCATCTAGCTCTGAAAAAATATTTCGGCTTGTAGCTGTGTGTGGGACTTGTTCTATTAGTCCATCTATACTAACCTCCACCAGGTTGCAAATTCAATATAATTTTTTTCTGCTTCTAGCTCTGAAAAAATATTTCGGCTTGTAGCAGTGTGTTGGACTTGATCTATTAGTCCATCTATACTAACCTCCACCAGGTTTCAAATTCAATATAATTTTTATCTGCATCTAGCTTAGAAAAAATATTTGGGCTTCGGCTTGTAGCAGTGTGTGGGACTTGTTCTATCAGTCCATCTATACTAATCTCCACCATGTTGCAAATTCAAAATAATTTTTATCTGCATCTAGCTCTGAAAAAATATTTTGGCTTGTAGCTGTGTGTGGGACTTGTTCTATTAGTCCATCTATACTAACCTCCACCAGGTTGCAAATTCAATATAATTTTTTTCTGCATCTAGCTCTGAAAAAAATATTTTGGCTTGTAGCAGTGTGTGGGACTTGTTCTATTAGTACATCTATACTAACCTCCATCAGGTTGCAAATTCATTATAATTTTTATCTGCGTCTAGCTCTGAAAAAATATTTGGGCTTCAGCTTGTAGCAGTGTGTGTGACTTGTTCTATTAGTCCATTTATACTAACCTCCACCAGGTTGCAAATTAAAAATAATTTTTATTTGCATCTAGCTCTGAAAAAATATTTCGGCTTTTAGCAGTGTGTGGGACTTGTTCTATTAGTCCATCTATACTAACCTCAACCAGGTTACAAATTCAATATAATTTTTTTCTGCATCTAGCTCTGAAAAAATATTTCGGCTTGTAGCAGTGTGTGGGACTTGTTCTATTAGTCCATCTATACTAACCTCCACCAGGTTGCAAATTCCATATAATTTTTTTCTGCATCTAGCTCTGAAAAAATATTTCGGCTTGTAGCAGTGTGTGGGACTTGTTCTATTAGTCCATCTATACTAACCTCCACCAGGTTGCAAATTCAATTTAATTTTTTTCTGCATCTAGATCTGAAAAGATATTTCGGCTAGTAGCAGTGTGTGGGACTTGTTCTATTAATCCATCTATACTAACCTCCACCAGGTTGCAAATTCAATATAATTTTTTTCCGCATCTAGCTCTGAAAAAATATTTCGGCATGTAGCAGTGTGTGGGACTTGTTCTATTAGTCCATCTATACTAACCTCCACCAGGTTGCAAATTCAATATAATTTTTTCTGCATTTAGCTTTGAAAAAATATTTCGGCTTGTAGCAGTGTGTCGGACTTGTTCTATTAGTCCATCTATACTAACCTCCACCAGGTTGCAAATTCAATATCATTTTTATCTGCATCTAGCTCTGAAAAAATATTTGGGCTTCGGCTTTTATAAGTGTGTGGAACTTGTTCTATTAGTCCATCTATACTAACCTCCACCAGGTTGCAAATTCAAAATAATTTTTATCTGCATCTAGCTCTGAAAAAATATTTCGACTTGTAGCAGTGTGTGGGACTTGTTCTATTAGTCCATCTATACTAACCTCCACCAGGTTGCAAATTCAATATAATTTTTTTCTGCATCTAGCTCTGAAAAAATATTTTGGCTTGTAGCAGTGTGTGGGACTTGTTCTATTAGTCCATCTATAGTAACCTCCACCAGGTTGCAAATTCAAAATAATTTTTATCTGTATCTAACCCAGCCAATGCTTTGGGATAATACCGCAGTTTGGCCACTCAGCTCTGCTCGGTTCCCATCCATTGTTTTTTGTGCAAACAACTCCAGAGTTGTGAATTAGTTAACCACCAAAATGAGTGGAAAAAGGCCTGCTGCTGGTCGAAAGGGGAATAGGCGTGTTGGGAAGGGAATAAAAGGTTGTGTCCGTGGGGTAGGTGTTAAAGCAACAGTAACATCTTCCAGCCAAACTAAGATGTCTACTTCTTTTAGCGGACAATGTGATAAGATCCCTTTCTTACGGCCACGCTAATCGCTACAAATTCCAGATGAGGCACAAAAACAGCAGGTGCTTCAATGGATATCAATTGCTCTTTTAAGTGGGCTCTCCTCCACCTCAACTTCAACATCACAAATACTTCAGTCCTCAGAGGTGTCACCCCAATCGCACTTGCTTCCTCACAGCTCCCAAGTCTCCAGCTGCCCGTCTAAGTATGGGGTAGAACACATGGTTGAGTCTGCAGAGCTGTTTACTCATACTATAGCCTGGGAATCAGAGGTCGGCTCCAGAGCTTCTGTGAAATCAGACGAGGAAATGATCTGCACTGATGACCAGAATCTTTATGAGTTGGATCCAGGACCAGACGCAGAAGGTTCTGACCATAATGTCGACCCAAGTTACCAAACTGTAACTCCTGTTGATGGAGACAATGAGGAAGACGATGATGAGACTCAAATACCTGATTGGAGCGACAACTTGAGTTTTTTGTCAGGGCAGGAGGAGGTTCGCTCTGAGGACGACAGGTGTGATAACACACAGGGTGATGATGACGAGGTTGGAGATCCCACTTACTGTCAACCCACAGTCAGCCAGTCGATGATGTCAGCAGAGGAGGTGGAGGAGGATGCTAGTGACGATGAGGTCAGGTTGCGCCTTCCTGGACAGAGAGGTAGTACTGGAAGCACGTCAACAACTGCATCCTCAAACACAACTCTGCCTCTGACCACAGGTCGTGGTTGTTAGAACCCTCCTGTTAGTTTTTTCTATTTTGCTGGTCACATGACTTTTTGCCTATTTAATCCAGCTCCGCCCTCCTGGCCTTGCTGGACTTCAGTGTTACATTTACTCTTAAGCTAGCCAGGTGCCTTGTAACTTACTCTGTAGTTTGCTTTGTCTTTTGACCACTAGTACTTCTGTTTGTTTGTCTTTGCTCTGCTACAATTTCTGCTAGGAGGTGTCCAACTATATCCCAGTCCTTAGTTCTTGTAGTGACCCCTCCCTTATATCTATAGGTCTGCGTTCAGACTAACCGAGGACTTAGGCGGGTCTGTTCACAAGGAACAGGTCCCCCGCTGCATCGTAGGGAATCAGCTTAGTCCTATTGTAGGGACAGTTTTCCTTTCTTTCCTTAGTGCTTGTAGCAGTTCATAACAGTAAGTCCAGCCCAAAAATAAAACACTTTAAGGAAAAAAAAAAAAAAAAAATCCAGATTTCAGCATGGTGTCGGTTCAGGAGTTGGCTCAATGCCTGCAGGGACTGTCTTTGGAGGTGGCCGAGCTCCAGCAACACGTGAGTAGCTGTCCTGGAGCGCATTTTGTCGAAGCGAAGGTAGGACTTCCAGATTTTTTTTATGGTAAACGGCAAGATTATTTTTCCTTTAAAAACGCTTGTTTATTATATTTTCGTTTAAGACCCAGATCCTCAGGGAATGAATCACAGCGCAATGGGTTTATAATGTCACTTTTGCGCAAAGAACCACAGGGATGGGCCTTTTCTCTACAACCTAATGATCCGTGTTTTAGATCTGTGGAAGTTTTTTTTTCTGCTATGGGGTTGTTGTATGATGATCCTGATCGTGTCTCATCTGCTGAAACTGAATTAAGACGTTTGAAGCAGGCATCAGGTGATGTGGAAAATTATTGTACATACTTCAGAAGATGGTCGGCTGAAGTGGAATGGAATGACTCAGCATTAAAATGTTTGTTTCTTGAGGGTCTAGGTGAAAGGGTTAAGGATCTGCTGATTGCCTTCCCAAAACCTAGAACCTTGCAGGAGGCAATGCAATTAGCCATACGTGTGTACTGGAGACTGCGTGCTAGGAGTAATTAAGAGAAATCTACTACTATGGCAGCTCCTATTTTTCAGAGGGTCTGTTCGGAGGGTGGAGAACCGATGGAGATTGGGGCGATGTCACCCCACTCTCAGGAAAAAGACCGCAGGTTTGCTAAAGGATTGTGTTTTTATTGCGGTAAATCTGACCACTTTATTAAGAACTGTGTGCTTCGTTTGAACAAAGAAAAAAAAAAAGAGGTCAATTACGCCCGCATATCATGTTTAAACTCAAAAGGAGTATTTCTTTCTGGAAGCACCTCATTCCAGGAGGAGTTGATTGAATTTCGGGTTTTTGTGGATTGTGGTTCTACACTAAATGTGATTGATGAGGGTTTTGTAGAAAAATTTAAATTAGAATCCAAACTTTTGTCATCTCCTATTTCTGTGGTTGCTGTTGATGGCTCTTCCTTGAAAGGTATTACTCACTAGGTTTTTGAATTTCCCCTCACCATTAATGGTATTCACCAAGAGAATTTGGATTTGGCGGTATTAAATAATTTGCCTGCTCCAGTGGTTTTGGGGTTACCTTGGTTAAAATTGCACAATCCTGTACTGGACTGGTCTACCAATGAAATTAAGTCTTGGAGTCCTAAGTGTTATGATAGATGTTGTAACGGTCGCATTGCTGCTGTGGAAAGAGGGGAATTACCTGTACCTATTCAGTATTTCTGGAAGTTTTTTTCTGAGGAGGAGTCGCAAATTTTGCCTCCTCATAAGGACTATGGTTGCACTATTGAGTTTGTCCCTGGAGCAACTCTTCCCAAGAGTTGCTTATTTAATCTTACTATCCCTGAGAGAAAGGCCTTGGAGGAATACATACAGACAAGCTTGGCCGCCGATCACATTAGACCTTCTAAGTCACCTGTGGCTGTTGGATTTTTTTTTGTAAAAAAAAAGGACGGCGGTTTACGTCCATGTCTGGACTTTCGTGAAATTAATAAAATTACAGTACGCAATTCCTACCCACTGCCATTAATTCCTGAATTGTTCAACCAGTTAGTGGGGGCCAAGTGGTTCTCTAAGATTGATCTCTGGGGGGCATACAATTTGTTACGTATGAAGGAAGGTGATGAGTGGAAAACTGCTTTTAACACTCCAGTGGGTCATTTTGTGAATCTGGTTATGCCTTTTGGTCTTACCAACGCACCAGCGTTTTTTCAGAACCTTATTAATGACATCCTAAGACCGTTGATCGGTAAGAATGTGGTGGTGTATTTGGATGACATTTTGATTTTTGCGCCGGATCTGGAGTCTCATTGGCAGAGCGTACGTGAGATATTGCAGTTGTTAAGCGACAATTCACTTTTTGCTAAGCTGGAGAAATGTGAGTTCACTGTGCAGAGAATTCGTTTTTTGGGCTACATTATCTCCAGCGAGGGCTTTGAGATGGACCCGTTGAAGGTTCAGGCGGTGCAGGAATGGCCTAGGCCTACTGGTTTGAAATCGATACAGAGATTTTTGGGTTTCGCCAATTATTACAGAAAATTCATTAAGAATTTTTCTATAATTGTTAAGCCGCTGACCGATCTCACCAGGAAAGGTGCGAATACGGTCCAGCGGACTACTGAGGCCATTGAAGCTTTTGTGTATCTCAAGGAGAGGTTCAGTTCTGCCCCCATCCTTATGCAGCATGATGAGACCAAGACTTTTTTGGTCGAGGTTGATGCTTCTTCGGTGGGGGTCGGTGCTGGTTTGTCTCAGGAAAACAAGGATGGAGTACATCCCTGTGCTTTTTTTTCAAAAAAATTTTCTGAGACCGAACTTAATTACGATGTCGGTAATCGGGAATTGCTGGCGATTAAACTCACATTTGAACATTGGCGTCATCTCTTGGAAGGTGCTAAATTTCCCATTCAGGTTTTTACTGATCATAAGAATCTGATCTATCTTGATGCTGCCTAGCGCTTGAATGCCCGTCAAGCTAGGTGGGCACTTTTTTTTTCGTGGTTTAGTTTTTCTGTTACTTACATCCCGGGCACCAAGAATGTAAAAGCTGATGCTTTATCTCGCAGTTTTTCTCCCATGGTTGGTACCGAGGAGGAGGAGAGCATTTTACAGGAAGGTGTTGTGATAGCAGCATTGGACTCCGTTTTGGAAGATGGGATTCTGAAAGCCCAGGAGGATGCCCCATCTAACAATCCCCATGGGAGGTTGTTTGTGTCCAGGAACTTTAGGAGAGATTTGTTTGTGGAGTATCATGAGTCTCAGTTGGCAGGTCATCCAGGAATTTCTGAGACTAAGAGACTTGTAGGTCGCAGTTTTTGGTGGCCTGGGTGGCAGAAGGAAGTCATTAAGTGGGAGCGTCAATGTACTGTGTGTGCTAGATCTAAGTCTTCACATGCTCCTGCTGCAGGGTTGCTTTGCCCTCTGGAGGTTCCTAGTGCTCCTTGGACGCATCTTGCTATGGATTTTATTACTGACTTTCCTGCCTCTGAGGGTTTCACTGTTATCTGGGTGGTCTTGGACCGTTTTAGCAAGATGTGTCACTTGGTTCCCTTCATCAAACTGTCCTGCGCCAGGACACTCGCTAAGACTTTTGCTAAAGAAATTGTCAGGCTCCATGGCGTTCCTACCGACATTGTTTCCGATAGGGGACCTCAGTTCATGGCTCGTTTTTGGCGTGCCTTTTGTGACAGGTTGGGAGTCCATTTGTCATTTTCATCTGGTTATCATCCTGAGTCTAATGGACAGACAGAAAGAAAGAACCAGGATGTTGAACAGTTTTTGTGTTGTTTTGTGGCTGACAATCAAGAGGGGTGGTCTGAGTTTCTGCCACTGGCTGAATTTGCTCTTAACAACCATACATCCTCTTCTGCTGGGTGTTCTCCTTTTTTTTGTTGTACTGGGAGACATCCGTCGTTTGGGTCATTCTCCAAATTGGTATCGGCTGTGCCGGAGGAGGAGAATTTTTCCGGTAATTTGGAGAAAGTTTGGACTGATGTACGTCGTAACCTTCAAGAGGCTAACATAAAATCCAAGAGGTACTTTGACAGGAAACGTCAAGAGGTTTTGTTTACTGTTGGTGACATGGTTTGGTTGTCCTCTAGGAATCTGCGGTTGAGGATTCCTTCTAAGAAATTGGGCCCGAAGTTTGTAGGTCCGTTTAAGGTGCTTCAGGTAGTTAACCAATCTGCTGTTAGGTTGGAGGTTCCTACCTCCTGGAAGATTAATCCGGTGTTTCATGTTTCCTTATTGAAAAAAGCTGATGTTTCTGATAGGGACGCCACTGTCTCTGTTCCTCCGGTGGAGGAAGACGGTAAATATGAAATTTCTCGCATTCTTAATTCAAGATGGCATAGAGGGAGATTGCAGTATCTCGTCGCTTGGAAAGGTTTCGGTCCCGAGGATAACTCCTGGGTAAGGGCGGATGATGTCTCTGCTCCTAGACTTGTTGGAGCGTTTCACAGCAGGTTTCCTGATAGACCTGGGCCTGGAGGATCCGGAAGATCCTCATAGAAGAGGGGGTACTGTTAGAACCCTCCTGTTAGTTTTTTCTATTTTGCTGGTCACATGACTTTTTGCCTATTTAATCCAGCTCCGCCCTCCTGGCCCTGCTGGACTTCAGTGTTACATTTACTCTTAAACTAGCCAGGTGCCTTGTACCTTACTCTGTAGTTTGCTTTGTCTTTTGACCACTAGTACTTCTGTTTGTTTGTTTGTCTTTGCTCTGCTATAATTTCTGCTAGGAGGTGTCCAACTATATCCCAGTCGTTTGTTCTTGTAGGGACCCCTCCCTTATATCTATAGGTCTGCTTTCAGACTAGCCGAGGACTTAGGTGGGTCTGTTCACAAGGAACAGGTCCCCCGCTGCATCTTAGGGAATCAGCTTAGTCCTATTGTAGGGACAGTTTTCCTTTCTTTCCATAGTGCTTGTAGCAGTTCATAACAGTGGTGGCTCTTCAGGTCGCATGGGTGCTAAGCCTTGCATAGCCTGGGCATTTTTTCAGATCGATAAAGATGACCCAACTCGTGTTATCTGTAACATTTGTCAGCAAAAGCTAAGTAGAGGCCAAAAAATACATAGTTTGAGTACTTCATGCATGAACTGGCACATGGATATGAAGCATAAGTTGCAGTGGGAAGCTCACTGTGCTACAATGCGGCCTAGCCAGCCGGGCCAACCGCCGTCTGCCACATCTTGTGCATCCACGGCCTCTTCATCCTCTGTGACTGGGGGGACAGCAGTCACACATGTTTTGGGACGCAGACCTGCCACCTCTTTACCCGCAACAGCCAGTGTGATTGGCAGGTCATCATTTCATTTGGAAGTGGAAACACCAGCTGGTGTTGAGCGCATTCCAACATCGAGAGCACCACCTTTGGATCAAGGCAACCTAACATGTCCGCCTGCATCTTCCTCACAGACCGGCAGTTTGCCGGGGACACCCTTCTCAACCCCGTCTAAGCACAACAGCCAGCCCTCGGTCCCTCAGATGTGGACAAGTAAAAGACCATTTCCTCCTAGCCATGAGAAAGCTAAGAGGTTGAATTTCACCATCTGCAAGCTCTTGGCTACAGAAATGCTGCCTTTCCGCCTGGTGGACACAGAGGATTTTCGAGACCTTATGTCCGTCGCAGTGCCCCAGTACCAGATGCCCAGTCAGCACTACTTCTCAAAGAAAGGTGTGCCTGCGCTCCACCAGCATGTCGCACACAACATCACTGCTTCTTTGAGAAACTCTGTGTGTGACAGGGTGCATTTCACCACAGACACTTGGACGAGTAGGCATGGACAGGGGCATTACATGTCGCTGACTGGGCACTGGGTAACTATGGTGACAGCAGGACAAGGGGCTGCTGTCCAAGTTTTGCCGTACCCACGAGTTGTGCGTCAATCCTCTTTATCTCGAAGTTCCTCCACTGCTTCTGCCTCCTCAACCTCCTCTCGGTCCTCCACCTGCACCCACAGCCTGTCTGGTCATGCCACAAGCTTTCTATCTACGCAGAAGGGATCCTGCACACCTCCTTACTATGCTGGCAGCAGGGCTCAACGTCATCAGGCAATTTTTACTTTGAAATGTCTGGGAAATGTGAGTCACACAGCTGAGGAGTTGTGGTCAGCTCTGGAGAACCAGTTTCCTGAATGGTTGTCTCCACTGGACCTGAAACCAGGGAAGGCCATGTGCGACAATCCTGCAAACCTAGGTGCGGCCCTTCGCCGGGGCAATGTCACACACGTGCCTTGTATGGCTCACATGTTGAACCTGGTTGTCCAGCAATTTTTAGCCCACTATCCCGGACTAGATGGCCTTCTGCAGAGGGCATGGTCGCTGTGTGCTCAATACCGCCATTCGCATTCCCGCAGCTCAGCGACTTACATCTCTACAGAAGTCGTTGGGCCTGCCACTTCACCGGCTAAAATGCGATGTGCCTACCCGGTGGAATTCAACTCTGCACATGTTGCAGCGACTGTGGCAGCACCGAAAAGCCCTGGTGCAATACGTTCTGACGCCTGGGCCAACGAGATCCAGAGGTGGGGCAAATCACGCTGGAGGGTGGTCTCAGATCAGGGACCTATGCACCCTTCTGCACAGTTTTGAAATGGCGACGAAGATGTTTAGTGCTGACGATGCCATTATCAGCATGACTATTCCGGTGATTTACATGCTGGAGCACATGTTAAACAGAATTCGGAGTCAGGTGGTGGCACAAGAGGAGGTGAAAGAAGTAGAGGAAGAGGAGTTGTATGCGGAAGGGCTAACATCTGCAAGGTCCAGATGGTCGGCAGCACCAAGGCGGCAGGCATGTGAGGGTGGGGGAGATGGTTTTACCAGGGCGCATGGTAGCAGCCAAACTAGTGATGAAGGAGCAGGAGCCCAGGAAGAAGTGGAGGACGAACTGATGGAAGACTCATCAGATGAGGAAGACCTTGATCACATTTCTGTTGTGCGAGGTTGGGGGGAGAGGGCAGAGGAAGGAAGCATGATTGTTACCTCGCCACCAACACAACAGGGACTTGGTGCTCCTGGATGCGCAAGACACATGAGTGCCTTCTTGCTGCACTACCTGCAACATGACCCTCGAATTGTGAGAATTAGAAAAAATCCTGACAACTGGGTTGCCACACTGTTAGATCCCCGGTACAAAAGTAAATTTGCAGAAATTATTCCTGCCATAGAAAGAGATGCACGCAAGCAGGAGTATCAGCAGAGACTGTTGCAGAATCTTACATGTGCTTTTCCCCAAAACACTAGTGGTGCACGTAGTGAATCTCACAGTTCCAACTTGCCAACCGAGGGACCGTCAAGTGTTCAGCACTCAAAACGTAACAGAAACACAGTATCTGCTGGTAACATCAATTTTGCGGAATCATTTCACCACTTTTTTAGCCCATCCTTTGCAATGCGACAGGAGACAAGAAGTCTGACACATAGTCAACGCCTAGAGACGATGGTACAGGAGTATCTCCAAGTAAACATTGAAGCCATGACTGTGTCACTGGACCCTTGCTCTTTTTGGGCTTCCAATCTGGATAAATGGCCGGAGCTCGCCACTTACGCCTTGGAGATCTTGTCATGCCCTGCAGCCAGCATTCTCTCTGAACATGTGTTCAGCGCTGCTGGTGGTGTGCTGACAGATAAGCGCACGCGGCTCTCCACTGATAATGTAGACAGACTCACGTTCATAAAGATGAACAAATCATGGATCCGAAGCGACTTTTCTACCCCTGTGTCATCGTGGGGAGAGTAAAAGCTTGATGATTTGTTAAAATCACCTCACCAACTGTTTTAAGCTTTCAAATTACTAATCATGTTTATCTGTATCTTGGCTGGAAAATAATTTGGGCCTTGTAGCAGTGTGCAGTACTGATTCTATTAGGCCATCTATACTAAACTCCACCAGATTTAAAATTACTAATCATGTTTATCTGTATCTTGGCTGGAAAATAATTTTGGCCTTGTAGCAGTTTGCAGTACTGATTCTATTAGGCCATCTATACTAAGCTCCACCAGCTTTCAAATTATAATAATTTTTAGCTGCATCTAGCCCGTAAAATAATTTTGGGGCTCCTAGATGCGCAAGACACATGAGTGCCTTCTTGCTGCACTACCTGCAACATGACCCTCAGATTGTCAGAATTCGAAATAATCCTGACTACTGGGTTGCCACACTCTTAGATCCCCCACACTCTTCGATCAACCTTTTCATTTTAATAAAGAACAAAAAAATGGTCATTTTTGAAATTATAAGCATTAGCAGGTTATAAGAAACTGAAATCAAACAGTATTCAACTCAAAACTTTATTGTAGGTGATGTTACATTTGCACATAGGACCCCTTGTTCGAAAGGAGCTTCTGAACTCTCTCGTCCATTGAATTTGTCAGGTTTTGGATGGTTTCTGCTTCAATTGTTTTGCATGAGGACAGAATACCCTCCCAGAGCTGTTGCTTAGATGTGAACTGCCTCCCGCCATCATAGACACTCCTTTTGATGATGCTCCAGAGGTTCTCAATGGGGTTGAGGTCAGGGGAGCATGGGTGCCACACCATAAGTTTGTCCCCTTTTATGCCCATATCAGCCAGTGATGAAGATGTGTTATGTGCAGCATGAGACGGTGCAATATCATGCATGAAAATGATCTTGCTGCGGAATACACGGTTCTTCTTCTTGAACCATGGCAGGAAGTGCTGTTTGAAAAACTCCACATACATTATGGAGTTCATCTTTACCCCTTCAGGGATCCTAAAGGGGCCGACAATCTCGCTCCCCATGATTCCTGCCCAAAACATTACTCCACCTCCTCCTTGTTGGCGCCGTAGCCGTGTTTGCATGGGGTGTCCATCAACCAGACATCCTCCACTCCATCCATCTGGACCATCGAGCGTTGCACGGCACTCATCGGTGAACAAAACAGTTTTGAAGTCAGTCTTCATGTATTGTTTGGCCCACTGGAGCCATTTCTGCTTGTGTACAGTGGATAGAGGAGGTCGACAGGATGGCTTACGCACAGCTGCAAACCTCTGAAGGACCCTGGATCTTGTTGTTCGGGGGACGTTGGAGGCACCAGCAGCTTCAAAAACTTGTCTGCTGCTATGACAAGGCTTTTTTGCCACTGCTCTTTTAACCTGACGTAATTGCCTGTAGGAAAGAGTCCTCAATTTCCCAGTATCAGCACGCACACGTGTGTACTGTGAATCAGCTACATACTTCTTGATTGTGCGATGATCAGGATGAAGTGTCTTGGCAATGTTGATTGTAGTCATGCCTTGACCTAAACACTCCACAATTTGTTGCTTCTCAGCAGCCGACACATCCTTTTTCTTTCCCATTTTGGCAGAAAATGTAGGCTGCTTAATAATGTGGGACAACCTTCTTAAGTAGTCTTGCCTTTCATTGGACACACCTGCCAAACTAATTAGCACAGGTGTCTGCAATTGCTTACAGTGATGTAAAGAGCCCTGACACACATCACCATCAATGAGTTTAACTGGCAAACAAAAAAATTCTTACCTTATCACTCCTAAACACTTTTTACATAATAATTTGGAGCACAGTGTACATGTGCTTTTCCACAAAACACCAGTGGTTCACGTAGTGAATCTTACAGTTCTAACTTGCCATCCGTGGTCTGTATGGAGTTGTTCAATAAAGGGCCCAAAATGAAGATAACATAGACGGGAGAGGTCTCTATGAATACGATTTCCTAAGTATTTGATACCCTGTGAGGGCCAGCCATAGGGAAAGTTGGACTGGATGGAATCCTGTATGGATTTGGGTAGGGAGACATCGAGGGCCTCAGACTTCGCTGCATTGATTTTAAAATTTGACCATGTAGCAAAGTGATCTATTTCAGCCATAACAGCAGGGATGGATATATGTGATTGAGTGATATATACTAGGACATCATCAGCAAATGCAGAGCACTTGTACTCGGTGCCTCCCACCTCAATCCACCTAATATTGGGGTTATGGCGAATTGATGAGAGGAGGTGCTCAGTCACTAGGATGTATAAGAGAGGGGACAGGGGACATCCCTGCCTTGTCCCTTTGGTGATTATGAAAGGTGATGAAAATGTTCCATTTATCTTCAGCCTAGGTAACGTATTGCGATACAGGGCCGTGATTTTGGCTATAAAAGGGTCCCCTAGACCCCTACCCCAAGCTTTTTAAGAGAATAATATATGGCGTGCCAGGAGACTTTATGGAATGCTTTCTCAGCATCCAACGAGAGTATCTAATTACAAGTTTTTAACTGTATCTAGCCCAGGAAATACTTTGTGCCTAGTAGCAGTGTCTGCTAGTCAGCGGATTATCCCAGCTGTTAAGCAAGCTACACCACCTGTAGTTTGGACACTTAATTTTTTCAAAGTAAATGGTTCGGGCCCCCGGGACACTCAGTGAAGAGCATCAGGGAGGCACCCCAAGGCACAGGGGCTGGGACTGGCGGTAGGACACCTTGCGGTGGATTACCAAGCTCGATCCTTATAAAAGCTTTTTAACTGCAGCAGCTTTAGTGGACGCTACTGGAGCTGGAATTACCGCGGCTGCTGGCATGAGACTTGCCCTTCAATAGATCCTTGTAAAAGGATTTAAAGTGTACTCATTCAAATTAGAGAGACAATTTAAATTAAAAAGATTAGACCTGCCTCCGCCGCAGGGGGGCTCGCTCGACCCACCAGCGGACAGGCACCAGTATTGGGAAAGGGGGGCTGGCCGTCAGGGTCCACCGCGGCTCTGGCACAAACCCGGCGACACGGAGGTCGCACGGGCAGGAACGGACTGGCCGTGTTGGCTTCGCACTTTTTTGGTTTTAGAAGGGCATGCCTATATCTGTGTCTCCCCCTCCTTTTACTCCTCCACCTCTTTTCTTTTCGCATGACTATATGTACTTGTCACTTTTCCATGTGTTAGTTGTGTCTTCTGAGCAGTTTGTCAGCTTTTGGACACCTTTGAAGGTGTTTTCTATGTGTTTCTATGTGTTTTTGTTTGCCTGCCATTGGTTTTAATGGTGTTCGACGGTGTTCGACGAACAGTTCAGCGAACATATGGGTGGTCGACGAACCGAACCGAACTCGAACACTATGGGGGTGGCTCAACGCTACTGAAGAGCCACCACGACTTGTGGTCAGAGGCAGAGTTGTGTTTGAGGATGCAGTTGTTGACGTGCTTCCAGTACTATGTCTCTGTCCAGGAAGGCGCAACCTGACCTCGTCCTCACTAGCATCCTCCTTCACCTCCTCTGCTGACCTCATCGACTGGCTGACTGTGGGTTGACAGTAAATGGGATCTCCAACCTCGTCATCATCACCCTGTGTGTTATCACACCCGTCGTCCTCAGAGCCAACCTCTTTCTGCCCTGACAAAAAACTCAAGTTGTCGCTCCAATCAGGTATTTGAGTCTCATCATTGTCTTCCTCATTGTCTCCATCAACAGGAGTTACAGTTTGGGAACGAGGGTCTACATTATGGTCAGTACCTTCTGCGTCTGGTTCTTTATCCGACTCATAAAGATTCTGGGCATCAGTGCAGATCATTTCCTCGTCTGGATTCACAGAAGCTCTGGAGCCGACCTCTGATTCCCAGGCTATAGTATGAGTGAACAGCTCTGCAGACTCAACCATCTGTTCTACCCCATACTCAGACGGGCAGCTGGAGACTTGGGAGCTGTGAGGAAGCAAGTGCGATTGGGGTGACACCTCTGAGGACTGGAGTATTTCTGATGTTGAAGTTGAGGTGGAGGGGAGCCCACTTAAAGGAGCACTTGATATCCGTTGAAGCACCTGCTGTTTTTGTGCCTCATCTGGAATTTGTAGCGATTGGCGTGGCCGTAAGAAAGGGATCTTATCACATTGTCCGCTAAAAGAAGTAGACATCTTAGTTTGGCTGGAAGATGGTCTTTCTTCTGCAGATGTTACTGTTGCTTTAACACCTACCCCATGGACACTTTTTTTCCCTTCCCAACATGCCTATTCCCCTTTCCACCAGCAGCAGGCCTTTTTCCACTCATTTTGGTGGTTAACTAATTGACAAATCTGGAGGTGTTTGCACAAATTCAATGGATGGGAACCGAGCAGAGCTGAGTGGCCAAACTCCGGTATTAGCCCAAAAGTATTGGCTGGGTTAGATGCAGTAAAACAATTTTATTACATACACAGGTGGTGGAGGTTAGTATAGATGGACTAATAGAACAAGTCCCACACACTGCTACAAGCCCAAGCCCAAATAGTTTTTCAGAGGTAGATGCAGATGAAAATTATATTGAATTTGCAACCTGGTGGAGGTTAGTATAGATGGACTAATAGAACAAGTTCCACACACTGCTACAAGCCCAAACCCAAATATTTTTTCAGAGCTAGATGCAGATAAAAATTATATTGAATTTGCAACCTGGTGGAGGTTAGTATAGATGGACTAAAAGAACAAGTCCCACACACTGCTAAAAGCCCAAATATTTTTTCAGAGCTAGATGCAGATAAAAATTATTTTGAATTTGCAACCTGGTGGAGGTTAGTATAGATGGACTAATAGAACAAGTCCCACACACTGCTACAAGCCCAAGCCCAAATATTTTTTCAGAGCTAGATGCAGACAAAAATTATTTTGAATTTGAAACCTGGTGGAGTTTAGTATAGATGGACTAATAGAATTATGCTATGCCCAAAAGGTTTTACTTGGCTAAGTGCAGTAAAAAAAATTGTATTCTATACAGAGGTCGTGTAGCTTACAACACAGATAGGCTACTCCTCTGACTTACACACACTGCAAGAGGCCAAAAAGGATTTGCTTAGATAGATTTAGCCAAATGCTGTGAAAAAAACTTGCACAGCACTGGCACAGACCTGCCTGGCAAAAAGTGATAGGAACTGATGGTACCTAGCCCTCAAAAGGACTGCAACTACAATTAGTCCCTACTGCCAACCTATCTATTTAAGAGTACAGACCTGCCTGATAAAAGTGATAGGAACTGATGTAACCTAGCCCTCAAAAGGACTGCAATTACAATTAGTCTTTACTCCCAACCTATCTATTTAAGAGCACAGACCTGCCTGATAAAAATGATAGGAACTGATGTAACCTAGCCCTCAAAAGGACTACAAATACAATTAGTCTTTACTCCCAACCTATCTATTTAAAAGCACAGACCTGCGTCATAAAAGTCATAGGAAATGATGTAACCTAGTCCTCAAAAGGACTGCAATCACAACTATTCCCTACTCCCAAGCTATCTGTAGATTTGTGTGAAAATTGGCTTGAAATTAACACTCAAAGTATAGTGCACACAGCAACAGCGTTGCCGTCTAACACGCAGCTGCAGCAGTGAGAAAATGGTGGCTACGTGGAAAATGGCTGAGTCTTATAGGGCAAGGACATGTGACATACACTGCCAATGACACATGCCCTTGCTTGTGTGAAAAAAAGCAGTTCGCTCCGTGTGTGCGCTGCTGATAGGCTGACAGATTGCACCTCCCCACTGTAAATGCGGGAAAGAGAAAAAAAAATGGAGATCTTCATTATTTATGCAGAGATCCATCCCCTGCCCCTCCCCCCGCCCCGCTGTACACTCAAACTGCGTATTAACATTAATTTTCAGCATTACTGAGAAAAAATCCAGTTATGATTTTGGTGCACGAACAGTTATCGAACATAACCTCGAACAGCCGAATTTTTTCCAAATTGTTCGTGTTTGCTGAACGGCTCGAACACCGCCCAAAACAGCTCGAATTTGAGATTGGCGAACAGTTTGAGTCGAACACCGCTCATCTCTAGTCAATACCAAGAGAGCCCATAGATACCAAGGGAAAAGACAGATGCGTAAGTCAGGTCACAGTCCAGGATCAATATCAAGAGAGAGCAGAACAAAGCCAAAGGGCAAGACAAGGAGGTTGTCAGAACACGGTCCAAATGGTCAGGCAGCAGAAGATCAGAACACAGCACAACATAATGAGGCAAAAACTCACCAGGAAGCACAAACTACATCTGGCAGGGAACAGGGGCAGTCAGCTCAATTAAATAGCTTGGGTAATCTCCAGATCACTGAACACCTGGAGACTGCCCTGCAAATCCCAGTCAAAGATTCGACAGCCGAGCTGTCAATTAAAGCACCGAGAGCCTGACTTGCCAATCACAGGATTGGACAGCCAAGCAGTCCATCAAAACGCAGCAAGAACCAGTTCAATATGGCAGCATAGCAATCCCACACAGAATGCAGGAATCGTGACATTGACCATATCTTGGATCTCTTTATACCTAACAGACCGGACATTCAGTGTCTCACACATCACCTCCTCATCTCGCCCCCTATCTGTTGGTGTCCCTGAAGCTTCAGTACTAGGACCCCTGCTCTTTTCCATCTACAACTTTGGCCTGGGACAGCTCATAGAGTCTCACGGCTTTCAGCATCACCTCTATGATGATGACACACATATCTACCTCTCTGGACCCTAAATCAACTCCTTACTAACCAGAATCCCACAATGTCTGTCCAATATTTCATCCTACTTCTCTGCTAGATTTCTAAAAGTTAACATATATAAAACTGAATTCATCATCTTTCCCCCACCTCACTCAACCCCCCCCCATCTGACCTATCCATCAAAGTTAATGGCTGCACACTCTCCCCAGTCCCGCAAGCTTGCTGCCTCAGGGTAACCCTGGACTCTGATCTCTCCTTCAAACCACATATCCAAACCCTTTCCACTTCCTGCTGACTCCAACTCAAAAATATCTCCCAGATCCCCACATTCCTCAGCAAAGACTCTGCAAAATCACTAGTGTATGCCCTCATCATCTCCCGCCTCGACTACTGCAGCCTCCTGCTCTATGACCTCCCTTCTAACACTCACGCGCCCCTCCAACCTGTTTTAAACTCTGCTGCCCGACTAATCCACCTGTCCCTTCTCTATTCCCTAGCCTCTCGCCTCTGTTAATCCCTTCACTGGCTCCCCATTGCCCAGAGGCTCAAATTCAAGACCCTAACCCTGGCATACAAAGCCATTCACAACCTGTCTCCCCCATACATCTGTGACCTAGTCTCCCGATACTTACCTGCACTTAACCTCCGATCTTCACAAGATCTCCTTCTCTACTCCCCTCTTATCTTTTAGAATATATGTTGTTTTACTATCGGCCATCTTGTTGTGGTTTGCTTACTTCTAGTCTTTTCCTCTGGTGCTGGGTTTCTTGGTCGCGTGATCTCTGTACTCTTTATTACCCAGCACCTGGCCCTCATTCCCTGCTGGACATCAGTGTTGTAACGCTTGTGCTCTGGCTAAATAGCCTTGTTTAGTTCTTCTTGCTTTGGACTATAGTTATCCTGGGACTTCTTGTTCCACCAGTTTTGTTTCCTTTAATTTTCGTTTCTGCAACTAGCTTTTTTATTAGGAGGTCTCCTGCTTTTGCTCCCAGTCCTTAGATATTTTAGGGACCCCTTTTCCCCTTCCTACAGGTCTTCGTTTGAGTTCAGTGCAGGAGTTTTGGTGGGTCTATTCATAAGGAATAGGGCACCCACCCCAGCGTAGGGTAAAGCTGAGTCTCAGGGCAGGGACAGCTTTTCCCTCCTATTCCTTAGTTCTAAGTTTCAGAACATAACATTATCTCCTTTTCCCACAATCGCATAAAAGATTTCTCCCATGCATACTCCCTACTCTGGAACTCTCTACCCCAAAATGTCAGACTCTCGACTACCATGGAAATCTTCAAAAGGAACCTGAAGACCTACCTCTTCTGACAAGCCTACAACCTGTAGTAACCACCGCTCCACCACACCGTTGCACGACCAGCTCTACCCGCACCTACTGTATCCTCACCCCTCCCTTGTAGATTGTGAGTCCTCGCAGGCAGGGTCCTATCTCCTCCTGTACCAGTCACTGACTTGTTTTGTTCAAGATTATTGTAAGTGTTCTTTCTATGTATAACCCCCTTTTTCACATGTAAAGCACAATGTAATAAATGGAGCTATAATAATAAATAATAACAATAACAGGGTGTATCATTATTTCCTGATGCATATAGTCTGGTGTGCATAACACCTCTATATAAGCCAATAGGTTTATTGCATCCTTCATATTAGGGGGTTAAAACTACTGACTGTATCCTCACCCAACCCTTGTAGATTATGAGCCCTCTCTCCTCCTGTACCATTCGCTGACTCCTTTTGTTCAAGATTATTGTAAGTGTTCTTGATGTATACCCCCTTTTTCACATGCAAAGCGCCATGGAATATATGGTGCTATAATAATAAATAATAATAATAACAGATAGATAATTGGATAGATAATAGATAGGTAGATGGATAGATAGATAATTGGATGGATAGATACATTGATAATAGATAGATATATGGATAGATAGATAATAGATAGATTGATAGATATATAATTAGATAGGAAGATAGATAATAGATAATTTGATATATGGATAGATAGATAGATAGATAGATAGATAAATAGAGAATAGATACATTTAGGATAGATAGAGAGATAGATAGATAGATAGACTGATACAGTACAGACCAAAATTTTGGACACACCTTCTCATTTAAAGATTTTTCTGTATTTTCATGACTTTGAAAATTGTACATTCACACTGAAGGCATCAAAACTATGAATTAACACATGTGGAATTATATACAGTACTTAACAAAAAAGTGTGAAACAACTGAAAATATGTCTTATATTCTAGGTTCTTCAAAGTAGCCACCTTTTGCTTTGATGACTGCTTTGCACACTCTTGGCATTCTCTTGATGAGCTTCAAGAGGTAGTCAACGGAAATGGTTTTCACTTCACAGGTGTGCCCTGTCAGGTTTAATAAGTGGGATTTCTTGCCTTATAAATGGGGTTGGGACCATCAGTTGTGTTGTGCAGAAGTCAGGTGGATACACAGCTGATAATCCTACTGATTAGACTGTTAGAATTTGTATTATGGCAAGAAAAGAGATGCTAAGTAAAAAAAACGAGTGGCCATCATTACTTTAAGAAATGAAGGTCAGTCAGTCCGAAAAATTGGGCAAACTTTGACAGTGTCCCCAAGTGCAGATGCAAAAACCAACAAAGAAACTGGCTCACATGAGGACTGTCCCAGGAAAGGAAGACCAAGAGTCACCTCTGCTTCTGAGGATAAGTTTATCCGAGTCACCTGCCTCAGAAATCGCAGGTTAACAGCAGCTCTGATTAGAGACCAGTTCAATGCCACACAGAGTTCTAGCAGCAGACACATCTCTTCAACAACTGTTAAGAGGAAACTTTGTGCAGCAGGCCGTCATGGTAAAATAGCTGCTAGGAAACCACTGCTAAGGACAGGCAACAAGCAGAAGAGACTTGTTTGGGCTAAAGAACACAAGGAATGGACATTAGACCAGTGGAAATCTGTGCTTTGCTCTGATGAGTCCAAATTTGAGATCTTTGGTTCCAACCACCGTGTCTTTGTGCGACGCAGAAAAGGTGAACGGATGGACTCTACATGCCTTATTCCCACCGTGAAGCATGGAGGAGGAGGTGTGATGGTATGGGGGTGCTTTTCTGGTGACACTGTTGGGGATTTATTCAAAATTGAAGGCATACTGAACCAGCATGGCTACCACAGTGTAACGGGTCTGGGAGGCGGAACCGCTGTGCAACTATACAAGGGGACAGTCCTTGTAAGGAAGCGGGTGGCTCCCAGGGAAGACGGGCAGGTAGTCACGGCAAGTGACAGGGACAGTCTCTGGGTAAAGGGGCAGGTAGTCACGGCAAGTGACAGGGACAGTCTCTGGGTAAAAGGACAGGTACTCACGGCAAGTGACAGGGACAGTCTCTGGGTAGAAGGACAGCAGGCAGGTAGCAGGTGAGCGCTCCCAGGTGAGCAAGCAAGAGTCTCTGGACAGGCGGGTGGTCACGGCAAGTGACGGCGGAGCTTCCAGGTAGGCTAGCAGGCAGGTAGCAGGTGAGCGCTCCCAGGTGAGCGGGCAGGCTGGTCCATAGACAGACTGACAGGTGTCGGAAAGCAGACCGTTGGACCGCAGGCTTGCAAGCATGTTAACGGATATCAGGCAGGTATGAAGCAGGAATCTGGCAGGTAACTGGCAGGTAAAAGGCAGGAATCCGGCAGGTGACTGGCAGGTAACAAGCAGGAATCTGGAAGGTGACTGGCTGGTAACTGGTAACGGGACCTGAGGGCTGAAGCAGAGTGAAGGCTTTGCAACAACATTGCTCGGGCACCTCCATTTTGGAGGAGGTGCCTAAAATATGGGAGGTCCTCTGGCAATTGGCTGGGGACTCCTTAGGACGGCGCGCGCGGTCCCTTTAAGAGAGGGGGAGCGCGCGCTCGCGCGCCCTAAGCACACTGCCGGGGAAGGAGCGCGTGCCGGAAGCAGCGGGGAGAGAAGCGCAGGAGGACGCCGCGCCAGGAGCGGGGAGGTGAGAGGGACGGCGTCTCTGCCTAGTACGGGGCAGAGACGCCGATGCTACAGTAGCCCCCCCTTTAGTCCTCCACTTTTTTTGGCCAGAAACAAATTTTTCAAGGAGAAGCGGGGCGTTGATGTTCTCCCTGGGTTCCCAAGTTCTCTCCTCAGGACTAAACCCCTTCCAATCTACCAGAAAAAAGGTCTTTCCTCTTACCTTCTTGGAGGCCAGAATACTCTCTACCTCAAAGACGTCATCAGCGGAAACCGGAGCAGGAGGGGCACCTGGATTATTGGAAAAAGAGTTAAAGACAACGGGTTTGAGGAGAGATACGTGGAAGGAGTTGGGAATCCGTAGGGTGGCCGGGAGTTTTAATTTGTAGGCCACAGGGTTAATTTGCCTGAGGACTTCGAAGGGACCGATGAATCGAGGGCCCAACTTGAAGGAGGGTACTTTGAGCCGCACATGTTTGGACGAGAGCCAAACCTTGTCTCCCGGACGGAATTGAGGCGGATCCAGACGTCTCTTATCAGCATATCTCTTCATCCGCTCAGAGTACAGAAGAAGAGCGGACCTGGTACTCTCCCAAATAGTAGAAAATTCGTTGACAAGAGACTCCGCAGCAGGGTTGCAGGGAGACAGGGAGCGGAATCCGGAGGTGCTGGCCATAGACAATAAAGAAAGGGGACTTGGAAGAGGATTCGCTCTCATGGTTATTATAAGAGAACTCGGCCCAAGGAAGGAGGTCCACCCAATCAGAATGGTGGGCATTAACAAAGTGCCAGAGATAGCTGGTAAGGATCTGATTGATCCGTTCCACTTGACCATTGGACTGAGGGTGGTAAGCGGAGGAGAAGTCCAGGGTGACGTCCAGCAGTTTACATGTGGCTCTCCAGAAGCGTGAGGTAAACTGAAATCCTCGATCCGACACGATGTGGAGGGGTAGGCCATGGAGACGGAAGATATGGCGAATAAAGTCCTTAGCCAGCTCAGGTGCAGACGGAAGACCAAGCAGGGGAATGAAGTGGGCCATTTTAGAGAAGCGGTCCGCGACCACCCAAATGACAGTACACCCGGCAGAGACAGGAAGATCGGTAATGAAGTCCATAGCGATGTGTTGCCACGGGGCAACAGGTATGGGAAGCGGCAGGAGATGACCAGCTGGTAAGTGTCTGGGAATTTTGTTGCGGCCACAAGATGAACAGGCAGAGACGAAGTCTACCACATCCTTACGCAGGGTAGACCACCAGTAATGCCGGGAAATGAGTAGGAAGGTCTTCCTTTGGCCGGCATGGCCAGCTAGTTTAGAAGAATGACCCCAGCGAAGAACCCTCTCACGGTCTGGAGGCGCCACGAACGTCTTGCCAGGTGGAAGACGAGTCAAATCCAAGGGGGCCACATTCATCACCTTGGAGGTGTCGATAATGTGCATAGGCTCCTCCTCTTGGTCGGAGGACAGGAAGAATCGGGACAAGGCATCAGCTTTGACAATTTTGTCCGCCGGGCGGAAATGAAGGATGAAATCGAAGCGGGCAAAGAACAAAGACCACCGGGCTTGACGTGGATTAAGTCTCTGGGCATTTTGGAGATATGCCAGGTTCTTGTAATCCGTATAGATGATCACCGGGTAAAGGGCCCCTTCAAGCAGGTAACGCCACTCCTCCAGCGCCAATTTAACGGCAAGCAGTTCTCGGTCTCCTATGGAGTAATTGCGCTCAGAGGAGGAGAAGATTTTAGAGAAAAAGCCACAGGCTACCATTCTCCCGGAGGAAGACTTCTGGGTGAGCACCGCTCCGGCTGTAGAGGAGGAGGCATCAACCTCCAGGTAGAATTGTTTGTTGCAGTCCGGACGGTGCAGCACAGGGGCAGAGGAGAAGGCTTGTTTCAGGGAAAGGAAGGCCTCCTCAGCTTCGGATGACCATACTTTGAGATTTGCTCCCTTACGGGTGAGCGCAGATATGGGCGCAGTCCGTGACGAGAAGTGAGGAATGAAGAGACGATAGTAATTAGCGAAGCCCAGGAATCGCTGTATCGCCTTCAAGCCCTCCAGACGGGGCCACTTTAGGACAGCAGAGAGCTTCTCGGGATCCATTCGCAAGCCTGTCTGGGAGATAACATAGCCCAGGAAAGGAAGAGAGGTCTGCTCAAAAAGGCACTTCTCGTATTTAGCATAGAGGTGGTTCTGCCTGAGCCTAAGCAGGACCTGACAAACATCCCTCCGGTGTGTGGGAAGATCTGGAGAGAAGACCAAGATGTCGTCCAGGTATACCACCACACAGGAGTAAAGAAGGTCA